>NC_079292.1:26385559-27746809 GCF_023638135.1 Falco biarmicus
TAACAAAAAGCGCCCAACCCTAGAAACATGTTGGCTTTTTTTTTTCCATTTAATGCTCATAAAATTTTACAGACAACAGAATCCTTTCTTAAGCTTTATTTAAGAAATTGAATACTATTATAGTTCAATATATATAAGACACATCCAGTATTGTGTTCCTGATAGCAAGTGCATAGATTTTGTTAAGATATCATTTTTATATTTCAATTTTTTTATATTTGTTACTCAGTAGCACGTTTCATGATCACACGAAGGGATATTCCCAGTGATTTTGCTAAGAGCATGAGAGAAAAAACAGAACACAGCAAAGTAGTGAAACTACAACAGAGATGAGGAACAAAAACAATCAGGCAAACTATCAGTACAGTCGATTCCTGATAAGTGAATAATCTGATTGCTTGGTCACAATGCTTTATTCACTTATCAGGAATGATTCACACTACATTTTGTTAAACTGTTTTCCTTAGCCTAATACCTAAGAGTCACACTGGGCAAAGGCACACACACTCTGGCAGGCTATTCTTTAATCAGCAAGTCTTGTGACAGTTTGGTAATTTCCCATGGCGATACACATATAGCTAACAAAGAGACATTTTGCTAACACTGCAAGGTGCCTTACATAATTGAAATTAAAAGCATGCATTTAAGCAGGACAAACTGTTCAGCTGCATTGCTTTAAGGAACTCATTTTTCCCCATTGTTGAAATAAAATAAATAAAAAAAGAGAGAAAGAAAAAAAAGAAAAACCTGTATCTTTCAGCCCTGAGTATTTAAAAGAAATCCAACTGGAGTATAAGTCTTTTTTCTTTTTTCTTTTTTTTCAGTTGTATTTTTGGAAGAAAAGACCCTTCACAAAGCTCTAGTTTCTTTCCGAAGACCAAGTTTGGGAGGGGAATAAAAAAAAGAAAAAAACCAAAGCAGCCACAGCAACCTAAAAAGCCCCAAGAGCAATTCTGATTCACCATTCATGCAAGTCAAGACTTACTTAACTGAATCCACTGGTGTCAAAATTATCCAAATCAGGATCATAAGCTCTAGAGGTACCAAAGACCCAGGACATAGTCTGACCATCAGTTTCTGCTTTCCAGCCTGGGCTGTCCACTACAGGATTTTGTGGTTTTTAGATTAAACTTAAGAGTTGCTTGGACCCCTGACCAACAGACCCTGCAAGGTGACGTGAGCTTATCTGGGACTCTAGACTCATCACTTCCTTGCCTTCCATGGAAACGGAAAGTGAAAAAAGCAAAAAAAAACCAACCCCAAAACAAAACCAAAAAAAGAAAAAAAAAAAAAAAGCCTTAAAAAATACTTAAAAAATATATATATATCGAGCAATAACAAACAGGCCAACTCACAAGCCACCAGAAAATTTCAAAACTCTTCCAAACGCAGGAGCCAACATCGCTGCTGTCACCACACGGAAACACGCAGTGCACCATGACCTCGTAGGACGTTACTTGAGGGGGGCTGTGTGTGTGTGAGCCAAAGCCAGAGTGCCAGAAAGACCAGGGGAGAGGAGACAAGAGGGAGGAGTGTCGTTTGGGTCTCATAAGAGCACTTTTAAGTGGTCTTCGATTCCTGAGCATCACAGAAAGTGGGACAAAGGAAAGGGATGGGGGCGTATGGCTTGAATTCCAGAGAGCACTCACCAGTGCTTCTCTCTCCTCCTTGGGTTTGGTTTGGTTGGTTTTGGTTCCCCCTCCCCCCTCCAAATTGTAAGGTTTGTATCTGCCATCAGGAGAGAAGAGAGACTTTTTGTAAACCAGAACAACATAGATTTTTCTTTCGCAGCTTTTATTTCATTGTGGTAGACACCGGTTGGGGGAGAGCAGAGAGATTCCTTGTGAGGAAGAAAAAAATTATAGGAAATGAAAGAATAAAAAAAAGCTAAAAGCCAACTGTAAAAAATCATGAGAAAAAAAGCACTATGGTATTTCTTGTGTCCCTTTTGAGATTTGTGTAATACTATTAGCCAATGCTGAGAATGATCTGCTTTGTAAGCCCACAGCAAAAATATCACCTGTTTGAACAACAGGGGATCTTTTTTCCATCAGTTTTTTATTTATTTATTCACTTCCAGTGGCTTTAATAGAAAGTCTTCCTGTGCTCACCCGGATTTTATTTTATTTTTAAAATTATTTTAGGTACAACTGCACAAAGCAAGCTCAATCACCTGGTAGGCCTGTGCAGGCTCTCACAGCCCTAGTTAAGATGCGATTAGTTTCTAAGGAGAGTTTGACTAACACCATATGCCATCAGATTACTGTGCAGTTTGGAAGAAATCCCAAGGCTATACCCTCCTTTTCTTGACTGTTTCATATGCTTCTGCAAAGTAGCGGCAGAGTATTATCTTCTTTTTTTTTTTTTTAACTACTAGGAAGAATTGATCTCCATAATCCAAGTTTTCCAGACTGACTGAAATGTCACAGAAAAAAACCTCAAACCCAAACCCAACCTTTTCAGGTGGCTTCTGTGTGTTTGTGTTCAGAAGCTTTTGCATTTAGAAGGCTAACAAAAGCTACTTTCTATATGACTTTGCAGGAAACTCATTTAAAATGCTTCCTGCTCAGATAGATCATCCAAGTGATAAGGCATGACTAGGGGAAGGAAGAGAGGAAAAAAAAACCAACTCAAAATCAAAGAAACCGTATCATGTCTAAAATGTACAAATCCTCTTTTGCCCCCCAATCAGATATTCACTTAGGTGGAATCGACTGTATCTTTTGTACACAACCAACAAATAGAGAAAAAAAAAAAACAGGCACGTGAAACAGTGAGGTGTGTAGATGTATTACCAACACAGAATGACCACCAACAATACAACACACAAAGTAGAGAGACGAGTATTAGGAAAATGGTTTAATATTGGAGACAGAAGCAAAAAACTGCATCACACAATAACATACGTTACAAAAATAAGTCTGACTGTTTCAACTACACGGTTATGTTCACAATGAGGACAGAAGAATCAGAAAAAACTCTGATCTAAACAGCAAAAAAGCAAACCCCTAACGTTTTAACTAATACATTTATCCACGCAAAGTGACCGAGTACTCCTAATTCTAATTACCTTATTGTGTAACTGCACGATACAGAATAAAAAGTGAAACTTACCGCTTTTGTTAAGACAAAATTCTAAACACTAGATATAAGCAAAGGGAAAAAAAGAAATCAAGCCAAAGTTTTGAATTCTCTAAACAAAACCAACTCTCTTTCTACCGTCCAGAAATCAAACTTGAAAATCAGTCATGATCGAGGGGGCCCACGAGAGTAAGCCACAAAAATTTCCATTTGTTTTTTTAATCTCCAGTATAAAAAGTTCCACTGGTACAAAATGCGTAAGTACAATCAAGTTGTAGAAATAGGAAAGCCTGCTTTTTTTTTTGCCTTTTTTTGTTCTTTTTTTTTTTTTTTGGCTCAAATTCCATCAAACAACAAAATCCAAATGCATCAATAAAACAGAAACAATACTCAAATGGTCTTACAGTTTCCACTAGATTGCATTAACTTTGGCTTTTCTCAGACAATACTTAAAAACTAGTTTGTAATTCTAAACAAAATGATAGTATTATTAATCTACAAACAACAATTCTCACAGCACAAAAAAAACACAAATACATAGGTTCGGGTTTTTTTTGGTTTTTTTTTTTTTTTTTTTGTATGACATTATCCAAAAAGGTAATGAAACTACAGGATATTTTTTTTCCTTTTGTTAATTAGCACTTAAGATAATAAAAACAGAAACAGTAAAATGATTCCAGAGTAGCACAAGCCAAGGAACTGTAACCCCTATGGTGAAAGAAAGATGAACTTGTTACTCCTTTGAGGACTGCCATTTCATTGCAATTAGCTAATTTGTTTGAAAAAACAACTAGTCTAGTCTTTTGATTAGAATTTTGTAAAGCAATTTCCCTTGTTTTTCTTCCTCTCTTATTAGGCCCTTGCACCCTTGCAGCTTTTTCCTTTCAGTATTTTGAAAGAGAACTGGTAGATAATTTGTCTCCAAGGAGGTGTATGTTTGGATTTTTTGGTTTTTTACTTGATTTTCATTTTGGTTTTAATTTTTTTTTTCCTCAAGATAGACAGTTTTCTCAGCAATGACCCATCTCAGTTGCCTGGAAGTACAGAAACATTCCTCCTTTCCCACGGCTAAACCAAGGTCCTGTGTAGCGTAATTCGGGGCAGCCTGATGCCGAGTTACACTGCCTGAGGACCAAAGGCATCAGCACTCCCACTAACCAGACTGGTAAACCCGCAGGACACACTAGGGCATCTAAAAAAGCTTTGGAAATTTATACGGTGGGAACAATGAGAAAAATTAGTGAAACAGTCTAAACAATCCAAATGATGATCTCATATTATATATATAGATGCACATATATATAATATAACGTACGTGAGATGATACTTTGAATATGCAAAATTGCTGCAAGTAGTACAAAATAGCCCTCAAAGGGTGTAGGAAGGCCCCAGCAGTAGTAAAAACATGTGAGAAAAGTATAGATCATTTATTTATAAGTGCATGTGCTATAAGAAGGAAACTTTTTTGCATCACTAGAGGCTAGTCCTTTCCATCCCAGGGCTCTACATAAAGAAGCATTTAAGTTGGGGATGAGAGACAAGAGTGCACCAGCTGATGTTGTTCATATAGGGCTTTGTTTTTAATTTTAGGCGGCTTCGAATATAATCAGCTAGAAATAGAAAGTGGAAGAAGGTATGGCACTTTATCATCAGTCGCAGGTACTGCTGCTCACACACATTGGATTGGCAATGAATTCTCTACACCGGTAGCAAAGAACCGAATTTGATTGTTGATCACTACTTGTGCGGTAGAAATGCAATCTAATCAGACTTACAAGGCAGTGAAAAGGGCTACCAGCATCTCTTTTCTGGTTCCTTACACAGAGCTTCCTCCAGCAAACACCCACATCAGTCACATATATATTCCCATGGACTACGTGTATGAGTAAAGTTACTCCTCTCTGTACAAGTGTCTGCAGGAGTAAGCCAATATATTGCCGTCACAAATAATGGCAGATAACACCAAACATTACAGTGTATGTAAACTTTATCCATAAAAAGTAGTTTAACTGCAGTGCACACTGAATTTTCACCCAGGAAGATCTAGTGCATCTGATTTAAGCAAAAGTTCATTTATTTAAATTACAAAAATATTTTTTTTTCTCCTCAAGGTTTTCAAATGGTGGATTTACCACTCCTGTCTGGGAGTGGCTCACACAATAGATAATTAAAGAATTGTTTTCTTTTTCTTTTGTTTTATTAATACTGAATAGCATATTCCAGCAGCATATTAAAAGCTCTTTAAGAAAGACAAAATCCCCAAAATCTAAAAATGAAAACCCACAAGTTAATTACGGTTTTAAATAATTTTAGTTATAGATACAGAAGAAATTTAGACAGCAGTAAAATATTTTTGTCCTTCAGATCTGCCCTGTGCATTGTTCTGATTTCAACCATGTATTAAATAAACCACAAAAAACTAAGTATATATATATTTATAGATATAGATATATATATAAAAATAAACAGCAAAATGGTGAATGTATAAAAGGTATTAACACTCAAGACAGCTCTGGGTGGAAAGGGTTAAAAGTTCAAAACTTTCTCACCTTAGAGGTTTCCATACAATATGAAGAAAATACATAGTGAGGTTTGCTTTCACAGCATTGATGTGTGCAGAGTGGTTAAAAAAGTGAAACATGGGCACTTATACAATGTTTTACAAAAAACATCAAAGAGAAATAACAAACAATAACAATTTCAGGCAACAAGACCACAGGATAGCAAGTTAACAAACTTTTTAACCTCTTTTTTCTTTAAATATTAGGGATTTATACAAAACACATAATAAAATACCCATGTTATCAAATTACTTCACACAAGAAACACACTGAAGCTCTAGGAAGAAAGTACCTTTGGAATTTGGCACTATAGTTTCACTGATTTTTTTTTTTCTTTAAAAGAAAAACCGATCACATTTTGCTGAACACAAACACATCTAAATTGTTCACAATAAAAAAATGACATCAATGCGTCACAAGCCAACACAAACTTATTCTGGAATATTTTTTCATTTTTCACATGAAATTCTTTTTTTTTTTTTTAAGCAAACAACTTTTTTTTGTTTTTTTTTTGAATCTTGTTTTTGTTCTTGTTGTTCAAGTAAACCAATTTTAAACTCGTCTTTTATAAACATAGAACACTTAAGACCATAAGACTCATGATGAAACCACAACTTAATTCACAGAAGCACCAACGTAACACATTTTACAGTAACCTTTCTTCTGTACATTGAAACAGTATAAAATATAGGTAATTTCATGTGCATTAAACCATGGATTGTCTAACTGTGAGTCAGTTCAGCAAAAGGTGACACAAGTAGGTAGCATTTGCCCTAAAACAGGGTAAATATTTTCTTATACTAATCTACAAAAAGTGGTTCTATATATATACTTTAATGAGAAAGTGAGCCACCTAAAATGGCCTTATCAAAAAACTTTACACTGCCTGAAAAATGTAAAAACTATTACAGACCTCTAGAGACTTAAAATCAGACAGTTTTATTTCTCAAACTGTTTTGGAAGTAGTCTGTTAGAAACCAACATTCTGTGCCTCTGGACACATATTGCTATTGTCACCAGTGACCAGGCAGAATGCCAATCCCTGTATAATACTTTCAAGTCTGTTTTTTTTTTATTTTTTTTTTTACGAAATGAAAAAAAAAAACAAACCAACAACCAAAAAACAAAAAAACAAACCAAACCAAAAAACCCAAACAAAAAAACCCAAAGAAAAAAGAAAACTAAAAAAGGAAAGAAAGAAAAAACATTTTGCCACAGGTTGTTTTTAAATCCTATCATTAATTTATCTAATAATAAATTTCAGTCTTGCATGAATGCAGCAATGTTTTTTCACATTGACTTCCCAGAATTCATAGCTAGATGAGGTCACATGCAAATTTCAAAGGTCAAACTAGATCAAAGGTCAGTAGGAGAACCAAATATGATGTGAGGTCAGAAAGACATCAGAAACAATGACGGGACGATGAAACTTTTTTTTTTTTTTTTTGAGACGCCACAGGGACATGCTAGGCAAACGATGGGCTAACGGGCATGGAGATGTCTAGGGAAAAAACAAGGAAGAGGAAAAAAAGTTACACAGAATCTATGCAGCACAAACAAAATCACTTTTATGGGTGCAGGAGAAAACTAATGCAAATCTTTTATCAGTAGAGTCTATGAGCCATTCACATAATTTGCATTAACTTACAATACTTGTCAACAAGAGCACAATGGAACCCCAAAAGGATCCATCTGAAAGAAGTCAGAGAGAATGGATTCCTCTTTGGGGAGGAAAGAGAGGAAAGAACCAGTTTCTACAAATGTAACAGAAAGGGATGGGGGGCGGGGAAGGAGGAAGGCCAGACAACTGAACTTTAAACTAGGTAATGGAAACTACGAACAAAATAACCAGACAAATACAAACAAGAGGATAAAAGCATGAACTGTAAAGGGTGTAGGGTTCGACAGTGAAAAAGTGCCCATTCTTGGCACAATTACTCTAGAGACTACTTCAAAGGATCTAGCTAGCATAGAGAGCTGCTCTTTAGGTATCCAATAAGTTAACAATAGGCAATAAATAAATTCCATTATTTCTGAGGCAGTAAAAATTTTGTATAAAAATAGAAATGCTTTTTACAAATAAAATTTACAGGCCTGTGGCTTTCTTTTTTTATTATTATTAAATTTATCTCTCAAGAAACATCAAGTATTGTCACTCATTTTATTTTTTTTATTTTAAACCCTGTAGCTTTAGAAACAGATCTCTAAATCTTTTTTACATTAATCCTTTCCAAAAAAACAAGAACTTAAAAAAAAGTGAAATATAAAGACGACCAGTGTAAAATCAGACTAATATACAAGACGTTGATTTGAACCAAAAAAAAATCAAATCTATTAAAAATAAATTAAAAAAAAAAAGTTGATGTAGTGGAAAGACTTGTTTCAATTTTTGTTGCAAAATAAGTGCTTCAACTGGCATGAGGCCATTTTGTTTAACCTATAAACTGCTGGTGCCACCCTGGTAAAATACAATCCATCCATAGAAAACAACTTTTATTGTGTGCTAATGGCACCAGGGTTCACAGAGTTAAATTGCACATTGTGTGTGTGTGTGTGTTGCTTTGAATTTCAAGATGTTTATTTTTGTTTCAAAAAGGAGATAAATTATGCTGCAAAACAAAATACAGTAACACAACTCAGTAATTACTTGGCAAGGAACTGGGAGCCAAGTGTAATAAGGACAAGTGGGGAAATGGAAGTGGTAACTGTAAAAATAACTGTCTCTTGGTGAAGGTTGGCTCTATGTTCTTTCTTAACCCCCCTGCAGAGGACAGGATTGCTCATGGGACTTACCCTAAGAAAGCTAAAATAAGAGCAGTAAGCATCTGGGGTTAAGATCAGTAAGGTTTGCTGTCATTTTTGGAGCGTTTCAGCTGAACCTTCAAGCGTTTCATGCCAATCTGAAAGCCGTTCATAGCCTGGATAGCAGCTTGTGCAGAGACTGGATTGTCATAGCTAACAAAACCTACGAGACACAGAATGGAGGTGGGAGAGAAAGCGAACTATAGGTTAGAACAAATGTCAGAAGGCGTTTTGTTAGGATTCTATTATTACTATTTGACACATTTACCTCACCTTCAATTAGTTCTTTGATCACACTTCGTATCCCATTTCCTCTCCCATTTCCTTTACCTTCCCCTTTACCTCCATAACATTTCTTTACTAGCTCAGATGCAGTTGGCCACTTTTGGTGCAATGCAGTTTTCAATCTGTTATTTATCTACCTACCTTAGAGACTGAAGATATTTACTACCGCGACACTTTGCAGTGTAATATCTATATACCTCCCAGCCTATTAGGAAGTACTATTAGGCCAGTCTGCAGGTGTGAAGCTGAAACAGAAAGCTTGGTTACGTGAAAACAAAACCCTTGCACACATGAGTGTGAGCCCATGTGCATTGGTTCTGTGCGCTAGGAAACACTCACCTCCTCGGGCTTAGCTTAGGACACTTGCAACATTAATATTTTCTATTCTTCCAGTTCAAGATCTCAAGGTACATTAAATGTTAATTAATTCAGCCTCTTGGTCCCCAAAGGGGTATGCAGGCATCTAAACTAAGCAGTATCATAAAGACAACGGCAGGGCCTGACGAGAGCTCCAGGTCTCCTCGGCTGCGAGCACTAACTAGGGGAATAATGCTTGCTTGGGTAATTCAGAATGGCTGGCCTGGCTCAGCTTTCTTTTCCCCTGGAGACTAAAAATGCTCTGTTCATAATGGACTCAAATCTCCCTGATTCTGGAAGCTCAAAATTCATTTTCATATCTGGGCCTCCCACTTGTAATTGCAATGCTCGCCTAACTGCTGCTCTGCCTCAGCTCTGGCTAATTACTACTGTACTCAGCCTGCTATTATGCATCTGCTTTGAAATGCTCCCTCTTCTTTCTACTTGAATTTGCCTTAACACATATCCCTTCACTCTGTTAAAGCATGGATCCCACACACTTTGTTTTCAGTTCTAACACACAGGCTTCTCAGTGCCTCTCTTCTACCAGCTTTCTTCATTTGGGCTTAGCGCCTGCATACTTCTCTGATTCATAACCTGTTTCTACCATCATTTTAGCCTATTCTTTTATGACTCTTGCTTATGTTGCACTGCTGCCCTCTCCCACCTTCATTATCAGAAGGATATATTTTCCTCATTGTAAAGAAAAAAAACTCTTATCCATTCATCTGGTGCTTGTCCATCTGCTCTCCTTCACAGACCATCCCTATGGTTTCACCTTAAATCATCTTCACCAAACTATTAACTCAAGACTTTTCTTTGACAATTCAGGCTAAGTTCTGTTCCTTCCGCTCAAAACCACCTCTCATGTAAATCTCTGCAGACCTTCCCCTGGCCAAAGCCAATATGCTCTATTCATGTTGTTCTACGGTTGACTATTTGTTACCTCCTCAAGGGAAATAAATGTTCCTCTATACCTTCCTTGGTTTTAGTAACTTGTCACTTCCTCGCTTTCTCCACTAGATCATTTCCTCTTACTGTTACTGCCATATCCTGAGAAGCTTCACCACTCTCTTCCTTGCCCCTATTTTCTTCTAGGAGATCTCATCTGTTCACATGTCAGCACTGAACTCCTGTGCCTGCTTCTATCAGTTCACAGATCTCAGCCTTGATCTCTAGCATTGCCTCAGAGATAGAACACAGATCTACCATGAGTTGGGAGGCAGCTGGAGCACCTTCCAGGCAGGTGCTCCACAACTGAGATGTAGCTACTGTCAGTTACTTGGACAATTCAGCATTTTCCTCTACAGCTTTCCTGACCTTCACTTTGTTCTCTTAAGTGCATTCAGGACAGTCTTCTGCTATGAACTTCTCAACACCTTAGTTCCTTTTCTTCTGAGCTACTTTTATTCACCTGAAAATTAAGCAACTGATCTAAACTAGCCATTTAGATGGCATCTGTGAATGGTGAATAAAAAGAAGCAAGCACACCCACCATTCATGTCACCAGTTTAGACACCTCCTCTGCTGACAGAAGAACAACTAGTTCAGGCTACCCTTACCTTCAAGGGGGATAAGACAAGTCACCTCATTCTATGTCTTTTTATTAGCTTCCTTGACTCAGCCACAAATTCAAACGTACAACCCCTGTGCTGCATCGATGGCACCAGCCGTGTTCATTCAGTTGTTATTCAGATCCACAATTTGTCTCTTCATGCAGAATGCTATATCTACATTAGCCTGTCACGCTTTCATCTTCTCCCTTATCGAGAACCTTCATTCGTAAAGCTTACAGAGGAATCTGCCATTCTCTCCCTTTATTTATCTTTTTCTGATTGCACCCATTCATCAATTTTTGTCTGAATTTTAAACTGCAGGTTACATGAGGATGGGTCGGTGTTTCTTATCAATTTTCAAAGACCCTGTCATGACAATTCTGATTTTTGTTTTATATCTCTATGTATGTCTATAATCAAGAAAAATATTTTTAATCATTCAAGTAGCAATTTTGCTATGAGGCAGACTGCATTTCTGTGCTGATGTCATTGGGTCCCCCCTCCCCTGCTTCACTTCTACATCTCTCACTTCTGTTACTCTAAGGTTTATGAAAGGCAAGAGGTAAGCTTGAAAAGTGAAACCCTTTGTCTGCTGAACCAACGAGAGCTCATGAGAACTCACTGAAGAGCACTTTCAGGCATGAACAGACTGTCCTGTCATTCTCATCACCATTTAATCTTTTGAGCAATCATTTGAGGTGGACAAGAAAGCAAATAAAGCCAAAGTCCATTTTCTGCAAAGAGAAGTAGTTTTTCATTTTGAGAAGCAGTTACATAAAAGTTCATCACTCTATATCACTACGCTGCGACTCACACAGAATGCACCTTGCCTTCCCAATCCTGCCAGTGGACAGCCTTGGTCAATCTTTTCACCTTTTTGGTGTTCAACCTGTCCTCATCTGTAAGTTGACTTCCTCCTCCTTTGGGCCGGAGATTGGAAACTACAGAGTAGAAAGTACCAAGCATGTGCAAAACACAGATACTATTACTACTACTACAAGGGGGAAAAAGACCAAACCAACCAAACAAAAAACCCAAACTGTACCAAGAACAATGACCATTAATGATACAGGAGAGAAATGGGTTCTTCAGATGTATTATTGTGCTAGTTTTTGGATGGTAGGACAGAGAAAAAATAAAGCTTTTAAAACCACAAATATGAGACCAAAAGAACAAATAGATGATTCTTGCTAATAAAGCTGAGGAGGTACACATAAAGTATGCTAGTATGTTAAACTAGCAGGGTTAATTCTGGCTTTGCCTATGACTAGCAGCATCACCAAGTAGTCACCTACTGAATCAGAAAATCTCAACTTCCCCTGCCACTGCAGTTCTTTTTGTTTTTAAAGCAGAACTCTCTCACTGCTGGCAGAATATCTGGGGAGGAAGAATGAGAAATTGAAATGTTAGTGACAGCTGACTAATGCCAAAAAGACAGAGGACTCCTTCATCCGTTGGGTGTTGACCCCTCCATTTTCCCTCTAATAAGATAACCTCGGTACATTGCTCGAAGTTAGGTAATTGTGTCCCACAAATCCAGACAGATGTGTCACCAGGTGAGAAAAGAGTAAAAGGAAACCCACAAAAAGCAAGTGTGGGAAGCGCGCTGATGAATTGAGCCGCCTGCCCAAACTAATCTACATTCTTTCAGCAGTCACCATAATTGCTGCATTTCGATTAATGCAGCTTGATTTGACATTTCATCAAGATTCTGGAGACCTCAACAAAGATTCTGTCACCCCAACATACTAACTGAACTGGCTCCAGATCAATAGGGAGCTATTCAAACTGGCAACAGCCTCAGGGACTGTTTTAACTCATTGCAGAAACAAGCTGGACTATATTAGTCTAGATATGAACAATTTTTTGTCAAGCTTAAAGAGGTCAATGCTTCAAAAATGAACTGAAAGACTACGCAAGAATGCAGCAAGAACGTCACACCCTTTCTCTGAAGCAAATTAACTTTCTGGGTGCCCAAAGGGTTCACCTTCAGGTGAAAAATACTCAGATTGTGGCAAGGCTTGGATTCCAGTGCAGTAGGTGTTTCTGAGTAACTTGATGAATGCTCCTCATCTTTGGGTACTGTCTAGATAAATTCAAGCCCTTTCAAGATGGATTGAAGCCCAACAGTTGTGGGGCCCGTGAATGGCCCTAGCATAGAGAAATCCTTAGACACATGTTAACAAACCCTAGATTTTTTTAAAAAGTAATTCTATGCAAGCTAAGAAACATTTATAATAGTTAATGGGGACACCAGAATTAAGGGATGGTTCTGGGCAAAGAGCAACACTTTGGTTCAAAGGAGTTTTGGAAACCAGGGGGTTGTTAGTTACTCTTTTGTCATACGTATAGCTGTGTTCCTTTACTCTGGGAAAGAACCGTCACTTTTAAGGAAGCTCCAATATTTTAGGTCAAAACTTATAAACCTTATCTTTAAGAGATTCTTTCCTCCCCCTAGACCCCTCTTATGTCTTGCATAAGACAACAATTATTAGACCAATGCACTAAACAAATTGCCCCTCACATTTGGCACTCCACTTCAGCAAAGCACTGACCTGGCACATCTACACTATCCCAAAGACATCAGCCCACTTAAACAACCGGAGAACTTGTTTTATATCAACATATCATCGTCTTCTCTGCTGTGATCTAATGTTCTGGCAGCTTAGTGTTCTCTGGGAAACTTGACACTGATCTTGTGAGGCTTCCTTCATCCCTGTGCTAAGGTAAGGGGAGATGCTACCTTCCGTAATGCACCAGAGTCTGCCCGCCACAGCTGAAGCTGCAGATCTAGGCATCAACTGTCTGCAAAGCGATCTGAACTACATGTACAGAACATTCAATCACTAATTGCAAAATCTTGTGCTTAATTCAGAAGAAAGAACTTCCTGAAATGTAGAAGTAATGGGTTAAACATAGAGCATTTTTAAGTGGCTTAGCTATACAATAGAGAATAATTAGGTATCCATAATAAGGCAGTTTAATAGTATACTAAACGACATTCCCCCACATAGGGTGTAATTAGTTTCATGCACTTGACACATTCATGCGAGATGTCAGACTGGAAGATTATTACTGTTTTTTCATATCCAATTTTTAGTTAGAAGTAGTTTGTCTGTGCATCTTCCTGCTCATTTGAGGATTAACAGTCCATTATTTTTGGAATGAATTTCCAGTATGACATTTCTCACATTGCTGTTAATTTTCTTTCCTGGCCCCTTTTCAGTACAGTGCATGTGGGTTTTACTATTTGATTTATTAAATTTGACATACCAAAGCACTTGCTCAGATTGGTCTGTTTGTCAATGAAGACTTTAGCAGAGATAACATTTCCAAAAGGCATGAACATCTGCAGAATGTCCTGGTCTCCAAACTCCTGGGGGAGATGGTAAATAAAGAGGTTTGCCCCTTCCGGACCTTTAGGGGGAGGAAAAAAAAAAACAAAACCAAATATGAAAACAGCTATTAAAAGTGCTGTATTTAATCTATTTTTCCATAATACTTACTGATGGTGATGGCCAGAAAACATTTCACTTTCCAACTTTGAAGTAACAAAAGCAAATGGATCATCAAAGGAACAGAGCTGAAATGCAGCTCTTTAGAGCATCCTATCTTGAAAAGTGTTTACCTGATAACTCTGCTACAGAAGTTAAACTGCTGCCTCTTCAATTTATACGAGTGCCTTTCAGTATAATTAGGGTTAGGAAAACAGGTACACAATGTATTGCTCTCTCACAATACCTCAAGCACTGCACAAGGAGTCCTCTGCTGCCTCAAACACTTCCATGGGTTTGTCAGTTTAATTCCAATTGCAGGAATTTATGGAATTGCAATAAGCCAAGCTCAGACTTGAGTATCACAGATTTGAACTTAAAGGGCAGGAAATTGGTGGAAGTGGGAATAAAAAGGGTAAGACAAAGCAAACCTTGTGACTTGGAAATCAGTGAAGTTGGAGAAAAAGATACTCAGAATTAAATTTGTACTGAATCATGTCAAAATGACAGCTTTTTTTTTTTTTTTCCTTAAATAAAAATTCCACACGGAAAGATGTCTCCTAGAAGAAACTCTGTAAAGTACGTCTTTTTAAAAAGTTCAAAATAAAGTAGCTGGGTTGAAATTAAAGTGGTTTTAGACAAAGTTGAGTTTGCAAAGAAAGGTGCAAACTCGAAAGTGCTTTGAGTATTTTTCTTACAGCCAAAAAGTGAGATGCACATTATTAGTGCTGTTGGTTTGAACAATCATCCTAGCACTAATAGGTTATTTTTTTTCCCTAGCTCAATTTCTCCTTTACAATAGCATACTGGAGATGAGCAATGGATGCCTGGAAGAACATGATGAATGATGGAGCCAGACATGTGGCCTTCCCATGCAAACACCAGGAGTGGAAGTGGTACAGCAAGGGAACAAACATTGCCGGTAAAAAAAAAACATCTACAGTAACCTGTTTAAGTATTCCCTTGCTTTTAATGGAACCTAAGTGTGCCTCAGATGTGATGTCCTTGGTTTTCTGGAGAGGAAGAGGAAAGCACGCATCAGATTTGTGGAATACTGTCTGCAACAGTCACAGCAGCTCACCTCTCCCATACCAAAGAACCAGGCTGGCTGCTCTCTCTCAGCCTGAAGAAAAAGGTTGCAATGTTTGTCCAAAAGAAGGGGATAAATGGATTGGGGGAGGGGAGGAAGTTTTTAAAAAGAAAAACTTTTTGGATGTGAAAACAAATAAAGGAAACAAATTGCCACCCAGAACTTACTTCTTCCCGCAAGGAAACTGTCTTTCCCAGAAAGCAGTATTTCTTAAAACAGTAAGAAAAAACTTATTAAACAGTATTTTAGAGAAGAGGCATGAGGCAGTTCACTGTGTTTCAGCATTTAATATCTATATAGCATTTTTCTCTAGTACTTGTTTATCTTCAACCACTCCAGACTCTTCACCATTCCCTCAGAAGTTATGTGAAGAGACAAAACATTGTTGTCAGTATTCAGTGATGGGATTTTCTCACTTTAACTTAACCCCTTACTAACAGATACGAGACATATAACTAAAAGGCCTATTTTATAAGGGACGCTGCCAATTCATAATAATAAAAAGCAAGCCTACACTTGGTATGAATGTTCATAAACACAAACAAATTGAAATAGTTGGAAAAAAATCAATGTGTCCTCCACTCTGTGACACCAAACAAACAATTTCTTTCTGGTGTGAAATAATCAATTGTCACTGACCAAAGGGAGTGAGCTGAAAGATAAATGCAGAGAACACAAAAACATAAGGGAAAAAAAAGTTTATTAAAAAATCCTTTCACTTTAAATAATCCAAGCTGTTAGCAGTAAATGAAGAATTCAGAGAAAATATACATTTTAACTCCAGTGTCCCTATACAATAGCCAGCTGGGGGAATGCCAAGTTTGTCTTCCTAGGAAACGCATCCCATAACAGTACAAGATACTATTTTACAAGGGGATAAAAAAATTTCTCTTGAGGATATTATACTAGGTTTCTTTCCAAAGCTTAGCTCTGGCAAGAACAGCAATGACAACATAGATACAATCTTAGAAAGCATGCGATATTTTCCTGTCTTTCTAGAATCAGCTGGAAATTAGGATAAGAGAAAGCAACAAAACCAGAAACAAACCCCAAAATGCCTGGGAAGTGTGCAGAGGAACAGGAGAGGGGAAAAGGGTAACCTCATTTTCCTAAACATCTTGTAATTAGTATTCATTTATTCTTAGCAGTAACTTCCTGAGGTTTATTCGCTGTCGGTGTGGGGAGAGGGGGTAATCATTCACTTAGTTGCTTCCCTGCAAGACCTACAATTAAGCAAAGAACCACTCAAAGTGAAAACGGATCTTGTCATTAACTCAAAACCTCAAACCTAATCAGATTAACTCCATTATCACAAAAACGGAAAGCAGAAGAGAAAACGGCAGCCATAAAGGGGTGATTTTTGTTACCAGTGCCTTTTTATGCGGTCATTGCTAAATGCTTTTATATAAGAAGGGTTGGTCAGTAAAGTGTAACTTGTAGGACAGATGGTTAAAGAAGGATCTGCATTAGAGGTCAAAGAGGGTAACAATACTGATGAGGAGAAAACTTGGGGGGGTGGGGTGGGGTGGGGCGGGGGTTGCGGGGAATAATCAAAAATTAGGCTACTGGAGGTCCTTCATTAAGCCTCCAGGAAGAAACGAACCCACGCCATCACTTTTGCTTGGCCAAACGCAGGTTGCTTGGCCACAGTGCTTGCTCCAGCGGCAGCAGGTGCTTACCTTCCTTCTGGCTGCCCGCAGCGCTTTGCTGCTGCAACAAGCTCTGGCTGTACAGGGTGGGCAGCGCGGCGGCAGCGTACTGCTGGATCCCTGAGTAGGCCTGGGTGAGTGCGTCCATCGTACCGGCCGTACCATTCGTCAAGCCTGTTGCGCCGAGTCCTCCGTTCAGGGCCGCCATACCTGAGAGCATTTGAGCAACTTTACAAAAAACCCAACAATAGAGAAAAGAAATTGCACTTGTTCATTAGTGCTTTCCGAAAGTCGTTGGTATTATATGACACTGACAATGACAGCAGTGCATGCAGCTTGGCACTTCACCAAATGGGACTGAAAACAAAGAAAACACGACTCTGGCGTCAGGATCACTGTTAGCACAACGGTGGCACAGTCAAACGGACTTGCATGCAGCCTGCTACTGGCAAGTACTACAGCTCGATGCTCCTGCCAGCCTCTCTGCCCACCCTCCTCAACACCTCTGCTCCTGCTGAGGGTATCTGAAGCTGGGAGAGTGGGACGTGTTTGACCTGTGTCCTTGCAAGCTGGCCACTGGGAAAAAACCGTCTGCGAGGAAGGCTGCTCCTTCTGACGAGCACCTTCAGCCACAGGCCATGACCACACCGTATCAGAAGCATTACGCTTAGACAGTTAGCAGAGAATCCTGATTAACAGCATTTAGAAATAACCCTCTGTATAATTATGGAATTCGTCCCTTAGGTTTGTGGGAGGAAGATGGGCTGCGATGCTCTACGCTTCCACCCTCCTTCTCCAGTTACTCCAGAAGAGATGAACAGCAGCACACCTAGAGTGACTAAAAATGCTTCCCTCAGAATAGGTATCTTTCACGGAGAAACAAAAGCATCTGGTTCTAGCAATGCCTCTCTTCTCACTGGAAGCAGAGTCACTTCTTTTTTTTTCTTTACAGTGATTCTACATCCTGATAAATAACAGATTAATTTAACTGGGATGACTGCCAAAGAGGAAATTTCAGACTGGATTGCTAGCTGTGTGGAAAATGGCATCCCTCATCCATGCAAATAGTGTGATCTGCAAAAAAAGTGTTACCACTCTGACTCGATGGCAGACAAAATCCTGGGCTACAGCCTCTCCCTGTTGGCTTCTATTCCTCATCACGCCTCCTGAATAAGCCATGTTGAAGTTAGCAGTGTTAACACTTCCCCCCCCTGCCCCCCCGAAATTCTAGAAAAAGTGAATTTTCTCTTAGAGCTACAGCCTCTTTGGCAGTTGAAGGGGTGGCAGAGTTCCAAGCCCTGCTCATCACCCACACCTCTGACTTGTGTCAACTAGAGCAGTAAGTGCTCAACAGGACTGAAAGTTGGGCCAGGGAGTTTTCTGCACAACTAGCTGCTCTGTGCTCCCCAGCTTTTAGGTGAACAGCTCACAAACAATTTAGAAGGGCTTAATCAGGCCCCTTGAAGTACAGATCAGTCACGAGAAAACTGAGGCACCCAGAACCACCAGCGACCGTTTCTTAGACATTGACTGCTTGGTGTTTGGGTTGGCAAAATGATAGGTGAAGAGATGACTGGTAGAGCCATATTAAGACCAAAAAGCTAAGAACATTGAAGAGAAAGAGAGGGCTTAATTTCAGAGCAGTAATAAGGGTTGATATGTAAATTGGAGAAAAGTGAGGAAATTAAGCAGAGGACACTTTACAGAGAATTAACAATGAAATCTATTAGACCAGGAAACAATCTTCAAGGGAAGTGGCATAATCTTATCACATGAGTAATTTAGAGATAGAACGAATACTGCAAGGAATTATCCTGCATTGACAGAGGAGGATAAAGATGCTGACCCACTACTTTTCTTCCATCTCTTATGTAGATTCGAAAAGTGTATTCCTATGAGTCTTGGATAATCAGGACAATTGCTCAAGTGGCACCTTTCTGGCACCACCAGAGTCTGTGCCAATTAAGAGAATTGTACTGCATAAATTATACCTTTTGATATTACTATAATTTGTGTGACTGAACACTTGACAGAGATGTGATATTCTTAGCCTTTCCTTAATAAAATGTCTCGCACTTTGAAGATTTCTCTTTCCCCTTCACCCCACTTCAGAGCATCACTGTATCCTGATAGGAGAAACTGGCTGCCACTACTTTGAACAAAAACCTCTGCCAGAGCACAGGAGAGCAGATCTTTGATGTATAATAGTTCCAGCTATAGAACAAAAAGTTGCAAACCAACATAGCTTGTGGAGCATCTTATACCTAAAAGATAGGACATTTTGAATAATAGTAATAGTAATAAAGAGCAATAGCATAATAATAGCAACAGCAATAACGATAATAATAATAATTTGATCCTGAGCCTGACCATAACCTACTCTGATGTTTTTGTACTTAGGTTTGTGTCATTGCTTGCATGGGTGTATACACAGCTCTGGTTAAAGTAAAGGCTCCTGATGAAGCAGCTTCTACTTCTATTATAGGGTTGAAACAACTTGATAACAGAGGAAGCATTAGGATAACGTTATCTTTTGTGAGTCATCGGCCTGTTAGATAAACATGCTTTGTGCTGCAGTGGACAGCATCCTCCCCCTTGTTTCACCTAGACTCATTAAGCCCCTTCCCACCGAACAATTTCAGGTTAGCAAACAGCCAGGCAGCCCCAGCTGGCTGCATTGCTTCTGGGAAGGGCACGGCCACGGCTACCACAGCGCACGTGTCTAAAACACTTCCTTCCTGAGCAAAACAGATATACAGAAAGCTCTCAGAATGTTTTCTCTTCTCCTTTTTTACATTTTTATGAAATCTGCAAGGTCCAGCTGCAGTTACATATCTCTTCCATCTCTTTATTATCTCCACCAATGCACTTCAGTCTGATATTGAACTCTGGTCCCTTCTTCACTTCTGTTAAATAACCTTCTAGAGTCTCTCATCTATGGCCTTCTCCTTTTTTGAGTTACTCTACATAATACAGAAGTGACAATGCTTGGCAAGTCCAAAGGTCTCTCCAAGTGCTTTCCAAGCACCTTCAAATCTGTCACAAATAGTTTTATCTCTATTTTACAGATGTAAATACGGGGGCAGAAAGGGTAAGTGGCTGCCCTGGGTTCACACACAAATACTGTGTCGTAGCTGTTCGGTATCCTGGATCCATGGTTGTCTTTGTTAATTGCAAAGAATCTCTAATTCCTTCTTTATTCATTATTCCTCATTATTCACAATTCTGTTTGTTAGTTACATTATTTAAATTTAAGTGCCCAAAGGAGACAGTCTAATGTTTTGTCATTTAAGGTTTTGGATGCTTCAAGCACAACTGAGAGAAGACTGGGTGAATCCCCACATGTATGTACAACTGTTGCCACACCCTTGGAAATAGTTAAACCTACCATACTCTACTCTCTTTAATTTTTAAGGCCTCTAGACATCTTTCTACAATGCTTCTCTCTACAATGAGAGCACTACCACTCTCCACAGCCCAGCTTCTTTACTTTGGACCCAGCAAACAGATAGAGGACTCCTAGTGAGCTCAGCCTGGAAGGCACTGTCCCTGTGGTTCTCACATACAGAGCAGGACATGGCACCAGAAGAGTACCTCTTCCAACACCTCTGTGTAAATCAATGCCCAAGCCCAGTGCTACCCTCTCATTCATTTTTGGGTTAAGCTCCGCTTGACTTGCACTTTGGATCACTCTTGTTATATCCCCAATTAGAAGCATATCATTCAATTCCAGCTTCTCTGCACAGTTACTTCAGGAACCTCCATGACCAATTAATGTTTTTTACTGGAGTGCTTATGACCATGGCATAGTGGGAAACATTTGACTTATTGAACATGAGGCTTCCTGAAGGTTCCTAAAGAGGTCTGAGTGTGAATAACTGGATTAGACATGGTCACTAGAAAAAGCACTGGCTTGTAATTAGAATAGACAGGGGAGGTGGTTTTGAACAATGCTTCTCTATCATTAGCATCACAGGTACCTGAAATTGATAATCAATGTCACTCTTTTGAGAGAAACAGTACCACAACAATGTGTTGTGTTGTGTTGTGGGGAAGCAGTTTCCCGTCTTTAGATCTCTTTCATATGTATATACATAGACAGACATACCAACGTACATTTTGTGAGTGCTATACACATACAGATATTCCAGGCACACATGCCTTTGTCCATAAAAACATCCATGAAGAAGATTTGGGACTGAAGCCACTGTTGGTACAAGTCCACGGAAGTAAGGTAGCTTAAAACACACTGAAATTTGGTACTAGCTTGTAACTATGTCATTAATACTTCAAATGACACATGCAGGTAAATTTGCACACACATCACCTCAAAATACTTGCTGAGAAAACGTAAACTCTTTGCTTGTAGTCTAACAAGGTGTGTTAAAAGAAGTGCAACAGAATGGTTCCCACACAATGTCAAGAGCTCACAGATGATTCACTCTTGCTCAGTCTTGATGAAAGGGACATTATCTTGGAGTGCTCCAGTGTGCCTTGGTTCTTAGTACTTGTGGGAGGGAAGGAGCAGGATGCCATACTCTGCTTTTGATATTGTGACTTCTTATAAACCAAGTAAACCAGATCGTCTGTTTATCAGGAAAGGACATTTAATGATTTCTTACTTGTGACAGGGTAGCTCTCTTACTACGGGAGTTCATGAGAGGAGATAAATTAGCTCTTCATGCATGCCATTTCCAGTGGCTTGCTGTAATACTAATGTAATAATAAGACAGGAAACTAACATCTACTGGTTTGGAACATAATTTTTTTTTTAAGTTGCTCTTGAGTCATATTTACTATGAGGTTGTTTGTGTGAAATATGCATGTCCTTGCCAGAAGCAAGACCTGTTTTACACAAGACCCCATGCAACCACTCAACATTGCTACATGGACATCCATAAGCCCCCTTCCTTCCCAACTCCCAACAATGACAACCAGAGATCACAGAACAAAAAGATTGTGTGAGCAGCCAAGTAACAGTGACAAAAAGGACATCATGCAGAGCATCAGAGTGAGCAAGAGATACTGAGGAGGACATCCATTCCTGGGGGTACATTATGATAGGTCATGGACTGGCAATGACCAAATAAGATTCCTTGCATTGCAAAAGGAAATGCAAGGAGCAACAGCAGCTAAAAAAAAGGGAAGGGGAAATGCAGCTGGACAAATCTCTTCCATTGCAGGCAAAGGTGAAGTCATCATAGCAGAAAAAAATTAAAACAAAAAAAATAAAATCCTTCTTCTTCAGGAAAATCTTGACCAAGGCTAAGAACAAGAAAGAATGTTCTAACATCTACCGGCACCTAGTTAGCTGGAGATGCCAGGGTTTGTTTAAGATGTCATAGGATAGGTGTGCATGCTCTGGTATTACAGGTGACTAACTGCATCATTCTCTTACACTTGCCAATTAAAAGCCAAAGACTTGCCTTCATTTTTTAAGTATGTTGCTCTCAACTCAATTTGATAATTCCTACAGACATTTTAAAAGGACTGCCTCTGTGGCAAACATCTTTCTTATCACTACATTTCTGAGTGAGGTTTTGTACTTTGGGGCGATACACCTGTTGTCAGACTCCCTAA
This sequence comes from Falco biarmicus, assembly GCF_023638135.1. NCBI lineage: Eukaryota > Metazoa > Chordata > Aves > Falconiformes > Falconidae > Falco > Falco biarmicus. The sequence continues at coordinate 26,408,015 of NC_079292.1, forward strand.
ATGAACCAGGAACCTCTCCTATAACCTAGATAACCCAACTACCTCGCCGCATTTCTTTTACCTTCCATACACCCTGCAAGAAAAGGTGTCTTTGTGCAGGGACCCAAGGGACTTCACTTTGCAGAGCAAACTATGTGAAACTGAAAGACTCCAGAACTGCATAAATACCATGAATGCAACTAGATCAGCTTGACTCCCTTATTTTGTACATAGATTAAAAATAATCATATCATCGCTTTACAATTGATAGTTTTTGTGGCATTATTGGGGAAGGCTGTCCACCACAGCAATAAATACTCACTGTTTACGGTACCTGCTAGTGCATTAATATTATTCAGTCCAACAGTGGCTCCAGCCAATCCTTGGAGAGTACCCAGAGAAGTCAAAGAATTCATGGCCGCACCAGCTGTGGAATTAGCAGTTGATGCAGCCACTGAAATAAAAAAAAAAATAAAAAAAAAAAAAAAGCAAGGCAAAATTAAGGCCATGTTTTGCTTATTTTAGCTGATCACAAACCAGCTTACAATAATGCTGAGTACAACAGGGCTACTGGCAAGAAAAGGAAGAAAAGAAAATGAGACCAATAGATCAACCTTGTTCAGGATATTAACGGTATGATTGCTCATGCAAATTGTTGATGAGTCTTGCACTGCAGAGACTGGATCACAACATTTAGCACTGTGCTATTTGCAATCATAATACAAAAACATTAAGTATGGGATCAGTCGCTTTCTCAAAAGTCTGTCAATCAACCTAGCATCCCAGGCTGCTCAGCTAACCAGGTTACTGATATATTGCTACATTTTAAATTCCATCATTTAAGAAAAAAATAGAATTACTCACAGTAATTTTGTCAGACAACAGCTTTCTGTTCTGAGCCCCAAGTGCTCTAAGAGAAATTTTAATTATTCTAAGTGAGACACTATGCCATTATGCCTCTGCTCCAGGACACTATGAACAACATTTAAAGACCTGAAGTTTACAAAAATAAGAATGACCGTCCAAATACAAAATGTAACTACTATCCATTTTATTGCAAGCATTTAGCCTGGCCTTTGTACGTAACTTGTCATGTACATGCACCCCATAAATGCTACTATACGCATCCCCAAAAGAGGGGTAGTAGAGGCTTAGGTGGGGAAAAGGTCCTTGCTGCTACAGTGCCAAAGGAATGATGAAGGTGGATCAGATGAATCCACCTAAACTACATGCTTAGGAAGAGAAAGAGACTCACTCTCTTGTCATAGGAAAGTAATAAAGCACCTTAGAAAGAGCTGTCATTTAGGATAGGGTGGATGAACTAGAAATGCATGTCTTTCTCATAGATGGGCTTTGAATAACCAGTGTAGATTAAAAACTTAATTTACAGGTAGGTAAAGTTATACCAGATGAATCACACTCATAAAAGCTGCAGAAGCAATTAGGTTTTTAGCTTGTCTCCTGAGCCCTACTTTAGTGCATCAATCATAAAGACTCTCTTCCTTTATAAAGTTACATTATCTTCCGAAAAGTGAACATTTAAAGCCAGGGTTTTGTTGATGATTTACTGGAGGCACATTATGTCAACACCACGCTTTTTTGCTCTTATTCATTACCTAGCTATGAAATGGTTAAGACACTTTTGTCTTGATGCTGTTTTGAGCTATTGAACACACCAGATTACTCAGTCAGCCCTCAAGAAAGTGAAGTCTCTACAGCTGGCAAGATCCAGTAAGGAAAGTAGGAGGAAACTTTTTCACTCCTGTGGGTAAAACTTCAAGCTCTAACCTACAAACAGCCCACCTTTTCCACCTTAAGACCCACAGAAGACAAGTCTTTGCACTCATGAGGCCTCAAAGTACAAAAGACTCTCCTTGTATGGGTGGGGGGAGATGTCCAGACTCTGTGAGGCATTCATTGTCCCCACTTCCCTAGCATCTGAATTGTTAACTTGAATAGTTTTATACGTTGCAGACAGAAGCAGCTTTGATTATTCAAATTCTCTCCACAAAGCAATAAGAAGCCAATAAACGTCCTTGATTAAAAAAAAAAAAGGTAATCAAAAAACCAAAGTAAAACCCCATTTTCTTCAGATAATGTGGGCACCAACAGAGAAGAGAGGAAAAAATCTAAGTGAATGTCAGTGAATTCCCTGTGACCAACACTGCTCCACGCCTCTGCTCATGTTCATTAGCCAATCATTCAAATGGAGTATATAAACCTCAGATCTGAAGGATCTGATTAGTTTTGACTGGGCTGAATTCCATCCATTTTCTTTTTCAGATGGTTATTACCTTTTTCTCTTGAGGAGAAACATATATTTAAGAAATGAGAGAAATGGGAGCTAGGAAACTGCCCGAAAATTACATTAAAGCTGGGGCAATAACTCCTGTGAAGGAGAGCCATACACTTATGGATTGTCAACACATCTGTTGGAGAAGGCTGAAAATTAAATTCTTCCCTCTTGCACAGCCCACAGAGTGTGTTGTGGTGGCTCTTATCATAGGCTCGCTGCTCAAACATGCTGCAGGGATGGCCAGCATCAGGGGCCAACATCTCTTTTCTTCTTTTATGCATATCAGGTTTCTCTGTTCCAGCAGACAAACACAGAGCAGGTGCCTCAGTGGTTCTCCCATTTGAAGTTGCAATGCAGATTATCTAGTTTGCCTAAATAATGACTTGACATATAATCAATGTAAAATACTAGTTGGAGCACTGAAGCACCTCAGAAATCTGTGTTTTGTTGTTGAGGTTATTTCTTCTGCTTAGCAGTGATCTGTCTCACAGATCCACTGGGACAATGCTTTTTCCTCTTTGGCTTATTATTTCTTTGAGGAAAAAGAAACTGAACAAATTGTGTGGTTTTCCATTATCTTATTGAACAAGGGGTGAACAGAAATGAAGGGAGCTTCTTTTGTTAGGTCACTTGTGAAGGACAGATCCAGCACCTAGCTGCATGAGGTTTCCTGAGAGACTCCACACTAGTTACCTCCTTCCCTTTGCCTGAGACCTGCATGTGTGAAACCAAGGCAGTGATGAGCTAAAATGCTATCATAAAAGCACCATAAAAGGTCCCAGATATTAAGAGAGGAGAAAATTTGTCACAAAATGCTGGATAAAACCAACAGATTAATCAATGGTATTCCCTGTCGTGTCATGTCCGTCGTGCCCCCCCCCCCCCCCCCCCCTTCAAATTTAAAGGGAGATGAAACCAAAGTTAAAGTCCTACAAAGACACGCATGGAAGCTTAGGCCAGCTGAAAGTTTTTACCTCATGTGCTCCCAGAATATGTTGAAATCCATCTAAAGCCAAGGACTAGGCTTCTCCTGTCCTTTGCCCTTTTATAGTTCCTTTCAACTGAAAAATTGTAACATATATTGAACCAAAGGGGGAAAAAGAAAAATCACATGCCTTGTGGTAACAGTAGATGACTGCACTGCTTCAGGGGAACCTGTCTAACTCTCTTGTGTCAGCAAAGCTCTTGGGCTCCACAATGGCTCAGAGTAATGACAAAGGAAGTATAATTCACTGTTGGAATAGCGTTCTTCTATATTTATGTCTTTTAGTTGTCCAGATGACAACAATAGATTGGATACCTACAGAATTTATAAATTGGTTTTTACCAGGTTCCCCTGCCACCACATAAATTAAAAGAAAATATTTCACAAATCCTTCCGTCCTCCACACCAGAACGTTGCTGCTCTGAATCAAATCCCTTCATAGTGCTGCTGAATAAACAGCGGGCATCTGTCTCCAAGTACTTAGACAGCTCAATGTATGGAGCTGTAGTGCCACTAGGCATTGCCCCCTCTGTGCTACTGGTGCAGCACCAGTGAGGAAAATCCAAACACACAAAAAACCCGCAAACAGCTTGGGCTTCTGGTGTCACTCTGTATGGCACACCCTGCATCCACAACATTTGGTGAATTATTTTTCCCTTTATACTGGGAATTTTATCTTTGCCCCCTTAAAACCTGCATATGTCAGGACTCAATATGCTTCTGGAGCGGTACGAAGTGAGTTAGCTAATACTGAAGCTAGGGGGAGCGATTCAGAGACTGAAGCTCCAGCCTGATGAACGCTGGCTGAATATATAATAGTTGGTGAAGAACAGAGATGCTTTTTACCAGCTGCACTGATCATTCCTTCACAATGTTAAGCCCTGGATAAACATCAGAACAAGATAGATAAGATTTTGCCTACTCAAAGGAACTTTTTCCACTCTAACATCAGTCATTGGAATAAGCTGACAGCTTTCTCAAAGGGGCTGTTGCTCAACCAGAGACTATTGCCAGGAGTTAACAGGGTTGAATCCTTTGACTGTTGTTGCAAGAGTTCAGACAAGATGTTCATCATGTTCACCACTGACCTTAAAAATCTATTAATAAGTGAAAACAATGTCACAGCACTGGATAAAGCGGTCAGTTTAGACTTGTAAGAGTGAGGAGTTGTCCAGTAACCCTGGACATAGAAAAATCTGCTCTCTTTCCTGCAGGTAGACTGCATGCTGGTCACCTGTTGCCTTCTCCATCCAGGCCACATACAGAGACTTTACAGAACACTTCAGCATCTCCAACCATGAAAGGTGAGAAGGTTAAAAAAGTTTATTTTAGACACCTTACTGTTTCTTCGTCACAACTCCTCTATTCCCACCTTTCTGTGTCAGCCTCACAACCTTCCTCCTCTTTCTTCCAAACTTAACTCCACTTTAATAAAGATCCAGAAAACTTAAATACAAATAATATTACTGAGAAGCTGTGAAATGGAGAAGGGTATGGCTGCAGCCTTTCCCCTTCACATCCCCAAATCAATCCCACCCCCAGCCATTTATCTTACTGTGCTTCCTCCACTTAACTGATGACATATTTGCTATTAGCTGCATTATGAACAAAGAGACTTGGTCTTCAGTTAATATATTCTTTCACAGAGCTCTCTTTGATACAGAGAACACATTTTCAGTTGAGGTTGCTCTACACAGTGTAGGTATTTGTGTTTAACTACTAATGTTGCATTCACAGAGATCTTTAAGGCTGGAAGGAGCTGGCATTTTCAACTGTTCTCAACACATTTATTTCTGCCTGCAAAAGGTTATAGCACCTTTTAGGTCAGAGATTTTTTTTAACAGAAATCTAAAATAGCAGTGAGCCATTTCCCTTTTAATTTGAATAACATTTCAATACAATACCTAAAAGCTATGCCAACCTAGAAAAACAACCAGTATTAGCAGAGAAACTTCTGGCCATTTTTTTTGGCTAGCTTATGTCCACAGAGTTATGGTGATTTACATCATCTGGATTTACATCATATGGAAAACTAGATTCAGGATAACAGCATCTAGTGAAGGCGATGTATAAATCTTTCTTTGGCTTTGCTGTGCACACTGTGGACAGGATTAATTTCCCCACCTTTGGCAGCCTCACTGTTAGTTTAAGCTAGTCTAGTCAAAACTGTTCTTTTGAACTGCCTGTGAGGTTAAGAGATCTCCAACTCTGGTACCCTACCTTTAACTTTCTATCTTTGGATGGGCTGAACTGCCCTCTGGAAGTGCTCCTCTTCCCCCTGATTCAGATGGTGACCTCAAAGTAGATGGAGAGAGCAAATGCATTGTGGGATGGATCCTGCCCTTCCTGTTGTGTTAACAAGCTGGTGATCAAAAAGTGAGTGATTTGCTCCTGCGTGCAGAACTGATGCCAAAGCATGCAAACTCAGGAGACTGACTCACATCTCAGGCTGAGAGAATTGCCTGATGCCAGGCAATTTTGAGCTAATCTGTAGAGGCAGATTCTATTTTGCAAAGCGCACCCTGTCAGAGAAAGGAGCTAGACAACAGGCACTTACGCAGTCACAGCATAGGTCATGCAAAGTAAGATGGCCTTGCACAAAAGCATGCAGGGTGCCATCAACGCGTTTCCCAGTTCTGCCTCAAACTTCTTGTGCTGTCCTGGATAAAGCACTTGCTATGTTTTTTTGCTGCAGGATGGGGCTAAATCTGCTTTTTCCCAGCTGCTGGCTTGTCTCTTAAAGAGGAAAGCCATTTCTTGGAGGCACAGGCACATTTTTGTCATGCCTATTTACTTCCTACACCTAAGATGAAGTGCCCTTGATTGGGCTTCTAGGGATGCTGAAGTCAGAAACCCACAGACCTACGCTCACCTCTAGTACAGCCTTGGGCAAATCCCAAACCTCTCATGTCTCAGGGCCAACTTATAAAATGAATCCTCTTCTCCAACAGAGGAGGTTAACTGGAGGGTCCAGGGGGGCTGCCTGAGCACTTGGTGATGAAACAAAGTGCTTGATAAACACTCCCTCTCACCACTGCTCTGAAGTAAAGAACCTATTCAAATCACACATGTATTGCTATGATTTAGCAAAGAGACAGTTTGTAGTGTGCAGTTGATCTCATCCTTTCCTTAATTTTTGGGGTAAATGTCTAAGTAATAAAGAATTCCAATGACTTTACAGCAAAGTCATATACCACAGGAAAAAAAAAAAAAAGTCTCTTGGAAACTCCATAGTATATATGCTAACTTGTCACTATTTTATGCACTATTTTTATGGGTGGTGATATGCAGTGGGCTGTGAACTCTCCATTCCTCTTCACCTTGTCCTGCTCCCTTCCTCCTCTTCCAACACTGGCACACTGTGTTGTATGATACAAGTCTAGGACTAAGGTTTTAAGACTGAATATCAATGAGACATTCCAAAGATTTTAAGTTAAGTTTCTTTTTAGAGACATTATTTTGGTTTCAGGGCAAGACTGAACAAGAGGATGGGCAAAGAAAAGCAAGGGTAGTTTCAGCTCTTTGTCTGCATAGAGGGATGCTACAGACCTTCACCCACCACATCCATGTGAAGAGCTGCTAATATTTTTGGAGCAGAACCAGCTTTCTGGTGCTGCAGGACTTCAGGGCAGCTCTAAGTCCAGATTAACTACGCTGGGGGTTTCCACATAGAGATTCACAACAGTAACTGTCAGCCCTGTTGGTGGCTTTCCTTTAAGCAGCTCTAGGTTACACCCCACAACTGCCTGTCTCAATGCACTGCACAACAGCATTTACTTTGAGGTCGGCTACCTGCTTATCACCACTCAGCTGTGAACTGTACTTTGTTCTTGTTCTACTTAATGGAGAGTTTAAATAACTCACGTGTTCAAAATACTTACTTTGCTCCCGTTAAGATGATATAGTAGTGCACCTGGGATCAATATTAACCACAAACTTATCTGTATGACTTTAAGTATGAGAAGTTGCAGAGAAAACATGCTCTCTTTTGAGACTCCAAACAAATCTGTATTGGTATTGGTGGTTGTCTGAGTCCAGAATCCTCTTTCTTGTACTGAATTTGGGTGTACACCTGATTTTCTGCTGCCTTCCTGAGCTCACTGACTCCAGAGGCTGGATAAAAAAGATCTGACTTAAACTGCTCCTGACTAAATGGCTGCCATTCAGCATGAAATTTAACAAGGACAGATGCAAAGTCCTGCACCTGGGAAGGAATAATCCCTTTCAGTAACACAGGGTGGGGATAGATGGCCTGAGAAGAAGTTCTGCTGAAAATGACCTGGGGGGGTCCTGGTGGGAGGTGACCACGAGCCATCAGCACGCCCTGACAGCAAAGAAAGCCAACAGCATCCTGGGCTGTTGGAATAGGGGTAGAGACAGGAGATGCAGGTGATGTTTCCTCATGTTTCCTCTTTGCTAAGTGCTTGTTAGATCACATCTAAATGCTACATCTAGATTTGGGGTCCTCATTGCAAGGAAAACGTTGATCAGCTGGAGGGAGTTCAGTCGAAAGCCAGCAGGATGGTCAGGGGCTCAAGGACTCAACCTGTACCAAGCTGGGATTGTTCAGGCTGGAGAACATATGGCTTCAGATAGACCCAAAACAGCCTCCCAGTACTCAGGAGGACATCGTCATGTAAGTAGAGCTGTAGTGCATGGTGGGAGGACAAGAGGTAAATTGAAACAAGAGAAGTTCAGTCCAGATAGAAGTAAAAAACCATTTGTACCGTGAGAATTGTCAAGCACTGGAACAGATTAACAGATTGTCCACTCCGTGTCCTTGAAGGTTTTCAAGACTTGACTGGATCAAGCCCTGAGCAACCTGATCTCATCTCACACCTGTACCTGCTTTGAGCAGGGGGCTGGACTACAGACTTCCTGAGGGACCTTCCAACCTCGATTATTCTATGAACCTACGCAAAGTAAAACGGCGTAGAAGAAAAATATAAAAGTCAGGTAACACTGAGGCAGAATGGAAGCAAACTGAAGAATGAAGATGTGTTGGCAGAAAACTGAACAGATCTGGCTTCTGCTCTTGGGTCTGTTCACAGTAATAGAGGTTGACACCAAATATGCCACTTAACTTTTGGCTGTACTTCTGATTCTAGGCTGCCACAACTTCTTTGTGTAGGCTGGATTTCCAGGGCTAGATCTACACCTAACAAAAGGAGGTCCTGACCTTAGATGATTGCTTGAGCTTTTAGATTCTTCTTAGTTTCCTTTAGATTTAACAATGTGCAACAGAAAATATAAAAACAATAGAACTGAAAGAAAGGATATAAAGAAATTATGCAAAGAGTTTAAATGCAGTAAGAGAAGAAAATCAAAGTTATTTTAATACTTCTAACATCTCCCCAGTCAATGACACAAAAAAAAAAAAAATAATTATAAGAGTCGGGCACAAAAGGAAAAGAAATATTAAGCCCAAAGTAGAAATCTCTGATTTTAGCAAGTTGAATTTTAAATCTTCATTTAGTACCCAAAATCTGTTGGGTAAACAGAATATTCCTTTGTCCCTTTCTTAGTACAAGGGAGATAATAAAGCTAAGAGATAACATTGGGTTAAAGGATGATCAGATTAAGGCTGCGTTCTCTGTTTTCCTTCTAATCTTTAGTTGCAAAACCCAATGATGTTTGGCACAATGTCTTGCAAACCCTATCTAAACAAGACAAATACCTGCTGGCCTGAGTGAAAGACTAAAGATATTGGGTAAAGTTTAGTTGTGTTGGACAAAGTCTAGCTGTGTTGGACAAAGTCTACGCAAAGCTTCCAACTTTGGTCTGATTTAAAACATCTTATTTTGGTTGTGGTACTCTCTTAAAAAAAGAATGGCACCCAACTGTAGGAGGTTCTCATGTAGTGGGGAACCCGCACCATCGATCTGGTGCTATGTGGGATTCTGGCCAGATCTGAGCTTCCATGTTTAAGGTCAATTGATGAAGGTGCATTCTCTTCATGTAGAACTAACAACAACTGGTTGTTTTAAAGAGATGAAGGCTCAAAACCTTGTCCTAAACATGCAAATGAAATTTTTCTTATGGAAATGAGCAGTGATTCAAGTATAGTAATGATGGAGCTTATGAAATGAGTTTTATAAACATGGGCATGGGGGAGAAGTGGGTAAGTCAGTTGTACCGCCCATGTGACATTGCTCTCAGGGATTTGCAGTTGTGTTCCTGTCTGAAATGAGCACACACTACGGACTCTGACTGCATAAGGAACATTTTAAAGGGAAAGAGTAATTAAGCAATGACAGAAGCATCATCATTATTAGATAATCACAACCCAGGGGCATTAACAAACGTTGACTGTCTCTAATCCCATGAGGTCTAATTATTCTGTGATAATAACCACACCTCCAAGTTTTAATTTATTCTTGTGGAGAATCTGGGGGGGGGAGGTGGGAAAAAGGGGGGCATTTTAATAGTTTTGCTGGAAGAAGATGCAGTTGGCCTTTCAAAAGGGCTCATCAGTATTCTAATCTAACTAGCATGTGTGATTGGCATTAAATTGTCTGCCCTTTACGATGATCTTCAGCCAATCCAAGTATTCACCCTTGCACAAACCGGTGGTCTCCCTGTCGCTAACATAGCACCAGCACGCACTGGTTCTGTTTCTCAGGGCAATTTTTTGGCAAAGGAGAGGTGGATTTTCCTGGTCTGAGGTGGTTAATTCTTCATAAGGTCCTCTGACAAGCACCTTGCCATTAGTGTGGAAAAAGAAGTAAAAACTTGCTCATTTTCTGGTATCTGGGAAGTGCTGTCTGATATGTCAAAAAAGGAAGATTCTAGTAAGTTTAAATGCTCTGCTTATGCTTGGATAGAATAAAATAGAAGTGACAGATGCACTCTAGGGAAAGAGCACCAGCAAAGCAAGAGAGCAAGAAAGTCAGGGGGAAACAAGAATGACAATATAGAAAGACATATACTAATATCACAGCTTTTCTCAAATAAGTCAGTGTCCTACTTCTTCATTACCCACCGGTGAAAAATTCTTTTGAAAGATTGCCTGTACTTTCTCAGGGTACAGAAAAAAAAAAAAAAAGCACCAGGAAGTAAAGGAGGAAAGGAGAGCAGCATCCACTCAGCATCTGGTTGCTTCTGTGTGTCTGTGTGCATGCACGTGCGAATGAGATTAAGCAAGACAAAGGAGGAGAGGGAGAAAAGGAGAGGAGTCTTTCCCCATGGTGACACTTTTGGCTGAAGCTGACTTTCTGTAAACAGCTTTATATTTTACAAAGTCCTTCGAGTACATTCACTTATCCAAGGGAAAAAATAACCCAAACAAAACCAACAGAGAGAGGTGATCGAATTCATTCAAATTCTTTGCAAATTCAGAAGAAGCCACGGTCTTTAAGAACTGGAGACTAACTTTCGACTCATAAATCCATACTCTTCAGTTCTGCATGTGTCTTTAGGAGCTAAGGAAGCTCAGTGAGCTTGGGACAAGTGAAAATCAGGTCACTTATCTTAACCACTTAGATCATTTATATTAATGCCTAACTTGACATTTCTGATTGTCTCGAAATGACAGTGTCTATGTCAAGGACATTCCACAGTAGTGCAAGGAAGGAGGAGAAAACAGAGCATACAAAGGTACTACAAGTATGGCAGACAAACCTATCAGCTAGTTATTTTTGTACTTTTCCAGTCTTCTGTTCTGTAAGTTTCCTCTAATCCTGTCCATCTAACAGAAGGTATTTTAAGAAACAATTTATTTTTTTGACTTTTTGTCAAAAAAGTTTATTGACTGGGCATATCATTGCGAATCTAGGCAATTGTGTTTAAGGTAACATTTTCCTGTGAGATTATGAAGAAGGACAGAGAGAGTGAAAAGCAAGTTAATATTCTGGGCCAATTCCACACCGATGCTTCTGTTTTGTTGACTTGTATCGCTCAGTGAAGACCATCCACCTCTAGTGTAAACTACAAGTGCTATATCCCATTTCAGCACCATGCCTGCAACATACCCGGCATTCTCCTCAGCAGACCACAATGATAAATCACTTTTGGGTTGGGTGGGAAGTACTTTCAAGAGAGGCTAGGGAAGAGAATACTAAAGCACAGTGGACTGGCTTGGGTTAAACTTCACAGCTGACCATTAGATATTTCCAACTGTAACTCAAAGTGAAATGAAACCAAATTGAAACCCCACAATATGAAGAAAACAAAGAATAATTACTGAGCATTTATGGCTGTTTTACACAGTGGGGCCACGGGCTGTGGCCTGTGTTTATTGAAGCACCACTGAGTTCATATCAAAACACAGCATTATCATTTCTACAGGGAACGTCCAGCTGTGCTCTCATGTTTATTACTGCTATCTCACACCATTTGGAGCGAGTTTTTGTCCTGGGACTCACGCTCTGATGACGAAATGACCTCCATGTGGAGCCACTTCAGCATACAACCACTCCTAAATCACTTTCCAAAGAATTTCTGATCTAGAATCAATAAGGCTCTGCTTGATGCTTGAGGCCAGGATCTCCTGCCTGGACTACAGGTTCCTTCACACTGTGCACAGCGCCCCGCCCCCCCCCCTCCCCGCCCCCCCCCCCAAAAAAATAAATCTATGACATACTTTCACTACGAAGCAATAACAAACAACAAGCAATAGCACCTCTCCATAAAAAAAAGTGTCAGAAGAGTCCAAGCCTATAGTTCAGGGTAAGCAATGTTTTCGTCGCAAGGGTGCTAATCACATGCATATTTGGCAATTAGAATTCTAGTACATGGGAGAGGATGGCCTGATTCATCTTAATTTTCACCTCTCTAATACATCTGTCTTAAGATCAGGTGAATAGTCCTTAGGAGGTATTTGTCTTTCCATTGCAGCAAGATATGCATGAAAGATTTATTTACTTCAGACACTTAAAGAGTCCCATCCATGGTATTTTAGAACAGAGATGAGGTAAACTATATGTTGCAAATTTGAGTCTGTAGGTAAGGGAGTTAGGACTCCAGAAAGTACATGAATAATAATTTCCATGGAAGAAGGGATTTTTAGTGGGGTGTGCAAGCACAAACTCATTGTAACAGCACACTATGAAATATAGTAATTCACCTCTGTAAGTCACAGAACTCAGGGATTATCTTGTCTCATGTAAAATTACTCAACCAGGTCCTTTGCAAATCATTTGTAAAGTCATATGTAGTTCTATGTGGCAGTGGTTCTTTTCATTTATATAGCATATGTTTGTTCTGTGAACAGCAAAGGCAGCTAAGGGTTTACTTTATTTGGTTTTAAACCCATGCAGTTGTTGTGAGATATTTTCAGCTGGCCAATGCGTAAAATAAATCAGAGGCTCCCTATTCAAACAACTAGCTCTTTTCAGGTAATGCTGAAACCATTAGGTTAAAGACATTAATGAACTCTTAATTCCCATTACGTTCCACAATTTACCCTTTCTTAGGAAAACAGACCATGAGTATCCGAGAATACGTGCACAAGTCAGTAGGGTGGAAGGAGCAGTGCTGGCAGTAGTAAACCTTAAATAGTTGAAAGCTCCTTCAAATGCATGAGTTCTGCTAAGATTTACATTATCTCCTGAATATTATGAACTCCAGCATTTTCTGGGCTTGGAACTTCTTGTAAGATATATAGCATATAAGCTTACATATCTGGGTGTAACCAAACTGATAGTATCATATCTCTGTAGTAAAAAACCCTGAAAGAACTTGAAATAGTGCTTCCAACAGAAACAAAAATAGCCTTTTTACTGGGAGTCTTGTGGCTTGAAATAGCAATTAAGAGTGGGGTAGAGAGACACATACAAAATACAATGTATTATAAAGCATTATTTGTGTACTGCAAGCAAAGTAAATCCTGAAATGTGCTAAGGCAATGGATTTAATATTTTAGGAAGATGATAATGTACTAATGTTTAAAAAAACCCCATGTCTCCTGTTGAATTAGATCCTACTAATCCACAGTTTAGCACTGTACGTTGTTTCCTAAAAAAACCCCAAAGAATTAACCAGTGTAATGCTTCACTGAGAAACATGCATTGTCCTTCAGCGTACAACTTTGGTACTGATGCAATCCTGAGGAAACAGTCAGAGATTCCTGTGCCAAAAATTCATAAATTGATCATGATGATTCTAGAAAAAATGGCAAGGAGCTTTTTTAAAATGTCTGTTTCTGAAGCTGTCAGGCAGCCTCACACTTCTTCACAGACAGGTTCTGCCCACTCTGTGCCCAGCTGTTCAGCAACTAAACTTCCCTAAGATCCTTCGGGCTGGACTGATACACCTGTTAAGAAACCATTTTGCTAGGGGAATATGCAAAGATCCGTTACATTTTAGGGACAAATAAGCAAACAGTTCATTCCACTTAACTGATGGCCTGCCTACTGCCATCGGCATCCTTCAGGTTATCACTGGCTCATTTTTCCAAATGAGTAGACCAGGGAGAGACAGTGCTGTTCTAGGGAGGCTACATGGGAATTCATCACCCTTCACCTCTCCTTTAACTATACTGGGACTCTGGGAGGTTTTTAGCCACAATTCCTACTCATTTTCTTCCTCAGGCATTTAAGACATTTTGAAGTGTTATTAAAAATACAAATATAGGTCAAAAAATGCATGCCCAGTTTCCTATTTTTGGCTCCAACTTGTGTTTCGATGCCTGCTTAAGGGTGACCTAATTATCAGATGGGCTTAGTACCAATATATCTCTCCAAGAAGCAGCATAATCTCGGGGCACTACGAGCAGTCAAAATCAATTCACTTAAGAATCTAACTGCAGCCTCAGAAACGTAACGCTCTGTGGGTAAGCCCTGCTGACACACAGCAGTCCAGAAATACACCTCTCCCACCACAACCCCCCCTGAACTATGCTGTCGAGTGACAGGCACTGGGCAGTGGGCATGCTGAGGCAAGGTTTTCTTCCGTGGCTTCCTTGCAGACATATACTTTTAAAAAACCAGTGCTGAGATCAGGGGTGAGGCACTGGGCTGCTCTGTGCTCTGAGCACAAAGACAATACTGTTAATACTATAACTAGATTTGAATATAAAATGGAAAATCATACATTTGTCTTGTTTAAGCATCCATCCAGGGTATGTGTACTGTATGCATACTGTATTTATAAATGTTTATTTAAGGTATGTGTTGTATTTGTCATCTGTATCTTTATCCTAAAAATAACAAACATTATACTAGGGAAGTTTTTTATGTACTGCAAAATGAATACAGCTTATTTTAAATTATTTTATGATAATGGTACCTTATTTTAAATGAATTTATAGTAATGGAATCTGCATTAATTCCACATGAAATGGTACAAAAATAATCAATTTGTACTACAGTATGAAGAGTGCCATTCTGCATTTTAAACCAATCCTTTCCAACATGAAACACCTACCTCAGTTCATTCTTTGGCAAACTGTCAGACCTTCCTACACACCTACCGGTAAGGTTATTTTTGGTTCATCCTGGAAGCAAATCACAGCTATCTCAGTGGGTGTACTGGCCTCTAACAAAATGTCACGGTGGCAGGCTTGCACCGCTGATTGGAGAAAAACGTATTGTACTGAAGCGAACAAAAAGAGAATCTTCTAAGAATGATTATTTGAACATTCTTCACTGCTTCTCAGCTGAAGCATCTTGTATATTCTATAAAAACTCTAACATTTCAACAACTGTGTTCACAACATGAACACCTTCAACTATCAAAGACAATCTTCATACTATATTGGGGATTAGAGAAAATAATGAACCATGGAGGCTAACTATAAGTTATAATTCTCTTCTTTTAGCAGGGAGAAAGGATGAATTAATTCTTACAGGACAGGCACTGTAATCAGCTGGTTTTTTTCTCTTTTTCAGTTTATTCTAAACCTCACAGACTTCTTTTTTTGGGGGGCTGTTATTCTTCAATGTCAGCATCTGTCTGCAAACGCATATTTTTAGACTTTTGTGCTTAGGAGAGCTTTTTTTTTTTTTTTTCTCCCCAGCATAAGAGTTAATGGCCGAATTCTGATAAAATATGGCAAAAGTTGGGCTGGATTTTAAGAGGTTATTAAAGAAAAAAAAGTTTTACTTTCTACACTGATGGTATTTTTTTGCAGAAAGACTTCCTCTTAGGTTTACACAGCAGATAAACCTGAAGAGCTTTTTTACTGAAGCATGAATAGCTAGTTCAGCTGTGTTAATAACTAATAGTTTAGAGAATCAAATAATCATGAAAATGTCACAGAAAATCAAGGCTCCTAAGCCTGAAACTGAATTAGCTTTTGGTTTAGCAATTCTACCCCCGCACCGCTCAGAAGTTATATTGTGTATGTTTACGCAGATAAATTTGGATGTATAATTAGAAGTTTCGTCTCTTCATTTGCACACAGAAGGGCTTTCCTACTGGCTACTGAAAAAACATTCATGCGTGAATTTTAAGAGAACTGAAATGAGCTCACAGAGGCTGCGGAATAGCCATCCTTGGGAGACATTCAAACCTTCAGTGCACATGACTTTCACCAACCTGCTCTGAGTGGTCCTGCTGCGAACAGGATCCTGGAGTAAAACCTTGAGAAGTGTCTACGAACCTACGTGATCCTGTGACTCTAACATTATGGTATTAAACAATAAAAATACGTCCAGTGATGGAGAAAGGGAAGATAACAAAGTAAGCTGGTGTCTGAAAGCCAGCTTGCATACTCTTGTGAGTACAAAATGTTTTTCTGCTGATGCTTAACATCACTTTGCAAAAAGATCAGGAGCTTCATAGCTCCTGATATCAGGAAATGTTTTACCTTACTGATGTTGTATCACCCAGGACAGTCAGAATACACATTATTATCCTTGGGAAAATTAGGGTAGGCCAACTGAGGCAAATTAAATGTCAGACAGTGTTAGAGACAGGTAGTCTGATCCTGAGCTTGTATGTCCCTCCTTCACAACCACCTCCAGGCCTTCCCACCACCCAATGATTTAACCATAAATCTTTGCAGGGTCTGGACCAGCAGCTTCCCTGCGAGCTATTCGCTAGTCAATCCATTTGCAGGACATAGCAAGGTCAGCCTCTGGAGGAGAGGACAAGGCTCCTCACACCCAGCTGACATTCATCCTGCCTATGTTGAGAAATTTAGAGCATTGATACCTACACCTGAGATAGTCCCTCCAAAATCCCTTCCCAGTTAAGGGGAAATGCAAACTTCCAGGGCCCAACCAAAAGGGAGTTGAGACCAACTGGCTCAGACAACCTGGTGTTAGGCAAAAGCCACCCTAGCCCACATCCCTGTGTTATGAAATACTACAGGTACCGGCCCTTAAAACAGTAAACTATTCTAAGGAAGTGAAATGAAAAGAAAGCGAAGAATTAATTAACTAAATAGAGGTGATTAAAGTAAATAAAGGAAACAATTATCATATCAAAATAAAAGACAAGAAAGATGATTAAATGAGTCTTCAAAAGACCCCTGAGAAACTCATGAAAGACGTAATATGCATTTACCTGGTTTTTACTCTTTCATGATTTCATTTTCATTTTTATTCACTACCATCTGATAATTGCAAGAAACAGTTACTTTAACCATGGGCAATTTAAACCATTTTAATTTTTTTTCCAGGGCCAAGAGACAAAAGAACCTATTTATTGCCTGAGGGGATTTCCACTAAAATGAAAGCTTAATCTTTCATGTTTTTTTTAAGCAAAGGCTTTTAAAAAATCATTTCTAACAATGCTGTAGGGAGAGACTTCCATGGGTATGCAAAATTGAAATTATAAATTTACAATTATAAAAAAATTAATAGTTTGGGGGATTGCATTGTCTCTGTTCTTTCTGAATGAATACTGTTTCAAGCTTAAGAGGAAGTATTTAGCACATGGAGGAGAATGAGTGTCCTTAGTCTCTTTTGCGGTCAAAGCTATTTAGTAAGAATGTATGAGAGAACGATCATTGGCGTTTAATTTGTTTGGAAATATGTGACTGTATGAACCTTGAAGGAGTTTCACATAGATTGAACAGTCACTACTAGACAGTGAATATTTTTCTTTTATTTTTAAATATACTGCAATTAGAAGCCAGCAGCAAAACTTGACATCCTCAAATATCAGATACTCTGTTGCTTCCTCACTTTCTGGGCTGTTTTTCTGTGTTGCCGATGCATCCAGAGTCGGCCTGACCACCATCCCCCTCCATCATACTTTGATGCACTGAAGGCTGCTAAATCTTAACTATGTACAATTAAGCTGCAAGGTTAATTCTAACTCAACTAACCACCTTTGGGGGCTCTACTGACATATGTCTACAAAGGACAGAACAAGAACTCTTGGCCTAAAGATTGATTCAGAAACATATGGCTATATATAGGTAGAAACATGGCCATGATTTATGCGGCTACCATGGTTTTAAGACATATTAAAAGTACATGCTTGAGCCCATCCCTCTTCCGTGCAGGATTTTGGCTTCAACAACATTAAGAAAAGGATTAAATTTAAGCATGTACCTTTGCGCTCTCCTAAATTTGGGGAAGTTTTCTGAACTGAGAAATATTAATTTAATGCATTATCTGGAGAGACACAAAGATTTCTTCCTGGGCTTAGTGCAAGCTTTGAAATCAGTCAAAATAATTTACACTTATGAAATACAACAAACTGAAGTGTTGCATTAAAAGAAAACTAGACCAAAAAAATACCCTCAAGGCCTCCAAATACCTACACATTGAAAGGAAGATTTAAATGTTTTCTGCCAACATATTTCAAGTTTTAATAGAAATACTTTGAGCTACTATGAAAAGCTTTATCAAACTAAATTCATTTTTCATAGAGCAGAGAAGAATCATTGAAGATACTATTCAGGTTTACAAAATATTTAATAGTGTGGAGAATGTGGAACCAGATAAGAAAGGTTAAACTGAAGGACATTTTAACAAGGCTTGATTTTAGGTTGGTTGTGCAACATAAATAGGTCAGTGGATCTTTTGGATATAGACTTCAATGCACCAAGCTGTCTAGTATTAGAAACTCCTGTGTACAGCTACTATCTATAAGACTTTCAAAAGCAGTTGTCATCCTGAATACACTATTTCAAAGGCTAAATGTCCAGATTTTCTTGAAAATAACACGTCTTCAATGTGTTAGCCAAAATCATTAATCTCTTTGGAAAACCCTTGGTATCTGCTTTACAATACCACTCTGAGCAACACTAAGCTTTTGTTATCCCAAAGAAGTCTGCCCAGCCCAGCTGAACCACGTGCTTCTGCAGGCTTGGACACGAGATAAAACTGCCTTCCAGGTACCCAAGGAACCTTGAGACCAGGTTAAAAGAAGGAACAGCAAGTCAGCCAGGCTGGAGAAGAGAATTGTGTTGGAGGGGGAGAGAGGAAAATGTGGACCTTAAGGATGAATCTGAGTCCTGTGCTAACGTGGCAAGCCAAAGAGCATGACAGAAACATGCTGTTGCCTGAGGTTCTGGTGCCATTTTGCTGCAGAGCAGCAATGATAAGGAAAGTTCATTTCCAGACACTCTGCACCACAGCACAGTATGCCGAGTTGCCCTGAGAAGTCTTGGCAGTATGGCTCAAGAAATACTGAGTGTGCTTTGGGAGGACAGGCTACTCAGACATTCAACAGCTAAACTGCAGAGATATTACAGAGCATGCATGAAATGCAACATTTCCCCTTCTATAAATGGGTGACCTTTAGGCAGGAATAATGCAGAAACACTGACACTGAGACTAGCCTTCTGCAAAGTGTTAAGCCCCAGCTCCAAGACAGAGAGAAGAGATTACTCAGCTTTCAAAAACATGTATCAGCAAACCAAATTTATTTTCACCCAACCTGCTTTTTTCAAAGACACTGCAAATGAATATTACTTTTACTTCGAGATGAAGCACACAGCAGAAACAGGAAAATTCTGCATGAACTTAGTATTAGCCAAGCTGTCTTCCATTTAACCTCTCCCCCAAGCAAACAATAAAACTGTAATATAACAGGAAGCACTGGCCGGCTTTAACACCCAGCACCATGCTCAGTCCCAGTTCTGTTTTGCAGGGAAGACTTCCCTACTGATCAGCTCAAACCGTCTGCCATGAATTACTTTTTCATGAGGAATAAATGCACACTTAAACAAGATTAAACACAAATGTTCTTTAGTGGTATCTAAAATAATATGAATGTTTTTTAGAACAGCAATAAACATACTTCATGATGCAAATAATTACACCCTGCAGCCTTTATGTAAAGATAAGCGGCTGGATTCTTCACTCAGCTACATCACTGTAAATCCAGAGTAACTACACTGAATCAGCGTCTCTCTCTGTGGATTCTGGAGATGCTGAAGTGTAACTGAACTCTGGATTTGCCCTGAGTTCTCTCTAGGGTTTTGCAGACATTGAACCTACATGGCTGAAAGTCTACATGTTGGTCATGGAGGCACCACCGCCTCTGGTCCTGTCCCTTACTTCCCAATAAATGTCTTCTGCTTAGCGTAACGAAGTCAGAATCTGGCTGTGTATTCCTTGTGCCTCTGATATCATAACATGAGAACTGTATTCTCAGTTAGGACCAGAAGAAAGCTCAACTGAGGCTACAGCAAGAAAGAAGAGGAGAAAAAAAGAGAAGGACTACACAAAATTCATGATGGATGAAGGCAATACGTGCATGATGTACTGGGAATCAAAGATCAGTCTCTCAGGCATTAAAAAGAACCCCCTCAGATGATTATTCTATAGGATGGGAAGGATTTGCTCACGTTCTGAATTTTTTTCTGAAACATGAAATGTAGCTTAATTTCACCATGTAATTGTAGTTTTCATGTAGAGTTTTGGAAGTTGGGTCCATTAGGTTTTAATGGCCCATAAAATGAGTCTGGAAAGGTGAATATGCTCACATCGGACCACTTGAAAAATTAAGTTTTTTGCTTAAAAACAACAGCAAGAAAAATGTATTCAGCTATTAAAAGCATCTTCAGAATTTGTATGGGCACAGAACTTGGACACTACATGCAATCACTGTTTTAACTATCACCTTCCAGTTTATTCTCATGTTTGTATTCCAAAAGCCAGCACTCTGCTCTTACCGGGACTTGTGAGGGCTCCCAGAGCACCAGTCGTTGTGGAGAGAGGATTTGCATTGGTGGTGGTAGCTGAGGTTTGGGCGGCGGCTGCTGCGGCTGCTAAAGTTGCCAAATTCTGTAATTGTAAAGCGTTCATGCCTGTGCGAAGAAGCAATAGGGTCAATTAAAATATGTAATAATAATAATAGTAATAGTAATAATAGTAGTAATAATCATCATCATCAACTATTTTCAGTGGTCATGGGATGTACCCTGCCAAGAGATTCGATTCTTCTTTTCACTCCCAAGACATGTATAATCTGGGAACCACCTTTTATAATCCCTGAATAGCATCTCTCACCTCTCTACCTCAGAGTTGAGAGAATACAGCAAGCACACCAGCCTATAGTTCAGGAAGATTAAACCTGGTTTGTGCCTCTTCTATAAGGGAAGTGTAGAAACAGAAGTCATTCAAACTGTGTGAAGCCCAGACACAATACTATTTCCTGACACAACAGGGGGTGTAAAGAAGGTAACTAACATTTAATACACATTCAGGACAGGGTCATATAATTGGGATGAGTAAAATGTGTTTCCCGTGTCTCCTTTGTATCTACTAAGGCTACACTTGCAGTAGCCAGTAGTTGTGCTCATTTTCCTTTTGATGGTTCATTTCTAAAAATACATATCAACTGAGAACATCAAATTAGTATCAGTCTGATCACAGATCCATCACTGAGGGACCGACTGTCAGGCCATAAGCTCTGGACTGTGATATCAAGTCTGCTCAGTCATCTGTCACTTCATTATTTTAGAAGATGTAGGGAAGATATACCTGCATTTCAATGAAGACCTTCAAGAAATGGATGCATTTGAGTAGCAAAGGCTTTAATTCAGATGGCAAGTAAACAATAAATAGAATTTATGTGAAATGGAAAAAAAAAAAAAAAAGATTAAGGAACAGCAAATGGCATTCACTTGACAAATCAGAGGAACAGGAGTTCGTCTCCCCAGAGACCTTAAAAAGTACCTACCTTTTACCTTGGCCTAGACAAAGTACTTGGGCGCTTACTCTAAGGTGAACTGCTTCAGTAAGAGACTAAAACACAGCGACAAGTTAGGTGTAGCATTAACCAGTCTGGATCTTTCTCAGGATCCTCTGAGTAAGATACAACTGTCCACAGGGATGATGTCCAGACTGGGTATCTACATACGGACATGAGAGAGATTACGTGGATGGCTGTGAGAGATCATCCTTTTTTGGTTTGGAATCATGAGGGAGATCTGTGCATGCTGCTTGAGCCCTCAACAGAATTGACAAAGTGCGTAAACCCAAAGTACAATGAGTTTTATGATGTTCTTGTAGTCCTGATAATGTAAGTACACAGAGATTGTTAGGTGGTAGGAAGAGCAATGTCTTTCTTAGATCAAGTGATAGAGCTGGGAAGACCACATGAGGTTTTGGGAGCACCCAAAGAAGAGCTTGAGTGCCTGGAAACTTGCTCAATTTTTTCTGAACGCTACTTTGTCTAACAAGATGTATTACTTCTCCCTGCATGCCTTGTTTCTCAAACGAGGGGAACTTAATAAGAACTTGGAGAAGATGGGGAAAAAAGAAGTTAAACAATGCTTTGGAACTATTTTTGAGAAGAAAAAAAAATCAGTGAAGGAGAGGTATTTTCTAGGAATTGAGAACTCCTGTAACAATGGAGAATGATACTACTTTCAAATGCATTTATTGCAGACTTGGGTTGGTACAACCAGCAAGACTCGTAAAGAGATATTCTTCCTGTCCCAGCATTAGGAACCGCGAGGTGAACCTTGTCATAAGCCATCTATTTTGGGAGTAACTCTCTAAATTGAAATACAGCATTTTCCAACAGGCAGGTAAGGTCGCAGGTCAGCACCGAGCTTGGCGCAGGTTCCAACTTTTGTGCCCCAGTAAATACCCAAAGTCAGCCCAGATGTTGGTGTTTTTGAAAACATGACACAATGACAATGTTAGGAGTAAGGTTTCAGTTGATCTAAGACCCACCACTTTGTAGCCTGAAATCTGCACTACACACATGGAAGAATTACATGACCAAAAAAGCTCTTTCAGGTTTCTTTTGGAGGCTAATGATGATCTTAAAAAAAATAAGGTTTTTCTCAAACAGTACCAACCTAAAGTATTTTGCAAAACTCCATAAAGCTACCCTAATCACAAGTCATTATTAACCTAGACAATTAGGTGTAACTACTAAATAAAGTGATTATGGGTCATCGTTGCAATTTGGACAGTCTTCTAAATCAGCTCTCACAAAATTTAAGTGCTTAAAATACAGATAACTCTGAAATGGCAAAATTGTACCTTAATTCCATGGACATTTTAGAAGTAATAAAAAATTAGATATTGGATACTCAAAAGAATAGACTAAAACACCTCAAAACATCTGAAATCTTGAGCAAAGTAATCTTCTAAAGCAGGAAATGTTAACTGTATATTTAAAAAACTTTTTATTTTTACTATCAGTCTAAAACTAGGTTTTGGAAGCAGCACCATATTAACAAATACATTTCTGAAACCAGAGATGGTAAGGAAGTTCCTAAGAGTTTTCAAATCCCATCTCTAGTTTAACTTGAGAACTTTTCAGTCAAAAAGTACAATTCAGATAGAACTTCAGATATGCAAACATTTTAATTTATTTTTTCAATTTCTCAGTTGACCTACTTGCTTGCCTTGGGTGTAAATATATTTTCATTTAAAAAATCATCTTTTTTTGATAGGAAGATTCTGCAGATTATTTCAAACAAGATTTTAGGGATGGAGAAGACTTAAGCTGGAGTCCATCTTTTTGCAAACAGACAGCGGTTCTCAAAATGAGATATGGAATCCATTTTCATCCTGGATTGACGTCTGGTCCTCAAATATCATTTACTTTCCTCTTCCAGAACAAGTAGAAGTAATTCAGCAAAGAATGTCCATCTAGCATTGCTGGTTTTCACTGAGGCCATGATCTGTAACAGAGATCTGGTTGCTCTCCACCATGGCATCATGGTTTTCTATCACCCACTGGTTAGCAGTTCATCAGAAATTTAGTCAGCTTGTATTTCTTCTGTGGGGAGGTTTCCACTTTGGACTTTTAAACAGCACACATGGCAGGATTAAATAAGAGCGGACAAACACAGAATGGTACTAGAGGAGACAATGCAAAATAGCTTCTCCTAGATGAAACCCCACATGCTTCTGGAAAACGCATGGACTTTTCTCCAAACCTTAGTTTAGATGCAAATGGGTTTTGAAGCAATTTAATACTGCTTCTTCTATTGCACTTGATGTGCACGGCTTTGCCCGTGTGTGCAAGGCTGCAGGAGGCTACGGGCTGTGAAGCTGGAAGGCAGCATATGCACACGGCACAGCACTCAAGGAAAAGTACAGCAGGTCAACAGGCAGTGGAACAGACAACTGCTCATTTTGGGCTCACCAACAACTGTCGCGCCTGTGTGGATGCCAAACAAACACCAGCATTGCCTCATCCCACAAAAACATTTTTTTTTTTTATAGTGGGATGTTTTCTGTGGAAGCACAAGAGGAACCCATCAACTTGACAGAGAGTTTCAACGCCAAAAGAGTATAACAAACAAGAGCTACCAGTGACGAAGTTGTCTCCCCACCCAGTCTGTTTTACTGTCGAGGTGACTAAAAGGCACTGGCCACAAACCAGCTCTGCAGATGTTATAGGGTGTCAGCTTCGTCACCTTCAGGAAAAAAGACTGCTTGTTGTTGTCACGCATGTGTAAGAGAAGGACAGCAAAGAGCCCCGCCAAACTGAGCACCCAAATGTGACCGTCAGCAAGGGCTCATGGTGCATGCCACCATCCAGCACGCTCCAGAGCCGACTGTGTCAACAGGTTTCTCACTCAATGTGCACCCTCTTTGGAATCCTCTCCTGCTCCAACATATAAAAAATAAGTCCTGTCATCACTTTCACGTTCCCCAGGCATTTTAGCATTTCTGCTTCTTCATTGGTTTCTCCTGTCAACTTGTCAAGTGCGTCATCACACTTCTAGGACATACTTGGAGGAAGGAAACCAAAGGCTCTCAAGCCTCAGACCCCCAAAGCACTTTGCTTTCAAACAGGGACTTCTGGTTCAATTGAACTTCAGCTAAGGTATAGTTCTGTCGGACTAATCTGCTCTCTCATTCTCTCCCCTTTCACACACTGCCTTC
Organism: Falco biarmicus; assembly: GCF_023638135.1. Classification (NCBI taxonomy): domain Eukaryota; kingdom Metazoa; phylum Chordata; class Aves; order Falconiformes; family Falconidae; genus Falco; species Falco biarmicus. The sequence goes on from NC_079292.1 coordinate 26,432,478, forward strand.
ATACAGTTCACATCCTACAGCTTTTTCAAAACAGTCCCAAATCCCACAGCAGAGCCGGACCGCAAATGAGTAGATCGTTTTTATCTGAAAGTGCTGCTCACTCAGCAAATGCACCTCTCTCTGAAGAAATGCAAATTGCTTAATGCTGAAGAACAGCCTCACAGGCAGAGCTGCACATGAAAAATGAAAATCCCCCTGTAGAGGAAAAAAAAACACAACCAACTTCTGGGTGAGGAATAACTCTTGATCTTTGTGATGGAGACGATGTTGGGAATTAAAGGGAAATGATTAAAAACCCCGGAATCACAATACAGTTTGATTTCGTTTTTAATAACATGTATTTACCAATGTGCTATCAGCTTGGCAAATATTCAAGATTGCAAGGAAATTCAACTTGCATTTTGTTGTTTGGCAGATTAAAAAAACAATTAAATTATGTACAAAACAGATGCACGGTATGCCTTGCTTGAAACTTAAGATTTTTTTAAAAATTATTTATAAGGATAGGGGCATGAAAATTTAATTTAATGTTCACCTTAGGTAATTTTGTGTCTTATTGTTCACAGCAATTACCATAAATCTACATATCAATAAGCGAGAACAGATGTCAGTTGTTACAAGTGCTTGCCAATCAGGCCTGTTAAAAAGTGACAGATGGATGGTGATAGAACATTCTCATAAGGCCTATTAGCACATTCACAGGAAATTTTTGTAGTGCTGCACAGTCACAGATGCAGTTCTGTGAAAACATGGGGAAATTTGAGAGCACAGGATTTACATTTTACAACTTCTTGTGCTGCCTCTGACACAAATTTTCATACAATGAAGCAATTTGCTTCATTTCAGTCACCGCAGCTTTCCTCCTGTGATAACTGTAAATTTGGAATTACTGGCTATTTGTAGAGGAGGCAACAGAACCATGAGCCGTTCCTGAAGAATTCTTAGGCCTCATCAGCTCTTGAATTTCCAAAACCACAGTAAAATCTTATTAGGAAATAGCTGAGATTCGCTTGCTGAACAAATTCCTAACAAAGGAAGGCAGTGGCTACATTTTAGTGGCAATATATGCATGGAGAGTTCAAAGTCAGTGGTGATTATTAGAGCCAAGTCTGGATAGCTTGTAAGCAGTTCCCAGCAACTCAACTTCCTTTTCTTTGGAAATTTTATTTTTCTCTATTATTGGGATTTACTTCTTCTGAATTAAATCCTGTCTGCAGCTTAAAAACCATGGATTAAGGTAAAATTTATCATCTCCAGGCCACAACGCAAATATTTCCTAATACTGACAGCAGCCATTTGGGATGCCGATATTAAAAATGAGGGTAAGGCTTCATGGCCTGTGCCTGAAAGAGTGCAACGTTATTCCAGCAATATTCGACAAATTAAAACAGACGGGAGACCTGAGGGCTACCTCCATCAAACCATATATGCTCTGTCTTTAGAAAAAGTGCTTATCTGAACAGTGCTTAAGGTATGCTGACTGTTTAGTATCAGGTTTATCAAAGCCCTTAAAATAACTTTTAAGTCCACATTTGATTCTGCCCTGTTTTTTAAGCCTACAGGCTTAAATCGGACTGAAAGTTAGAGTTACAAGTCGATTACGTAGGGTTTCAGCACATTTTCAGGTTATGCATGCTGTAAACACAGCCTGGCTTTTCTCAATTGAAACTTTGCCAATCCTAGTGGGAAAGACTCATCCAATCTAACTTTTTCCCAGTAAAATTTACTAACCCAGGCTCTTGCTATAGTCAAAGTAGAGCAAGTGGATGATTCATATGATCCTAAAATAGACAGATTAACCCCAGCCCTTGGTAGGATGAATTGCTGTTGGGGCGTGACTCCCCCTTCATTGACATCGCAGGGAGACAGGGCGCCTACTTTCCATACTGCTGAGGTGCAGTGGGATGACTTCCACTCACAGAGGGGCAGAGGGAATAAAAAGCCCCTGACCCTCCTGTTGTCGCTTATGGAAAGCTCAGCCACAGCTACAGATCTTGTGCCCAGACTTGGCCAAACTTCCACATCATGTACTTTTCCCACCTGAAGAAGCACGTCTCATGAACTGCTAGGCACTGGGTCTTCTCTGAAGGTGCCTCTCCTATGAGCAGGAGCAACGTGTGGATTGAGAACAGTCTCACTTGCTTCAAACTCTGCCTCTCCAAAAAATGTCAAATGGGGTTGTTTAATTTATTAGCTTAAAAAACAAACAAACAAGCCAAATAAAAACCACCAAAAAACCCCAACTAATTGTATGTGTTAAATTAAGTAGGGCTTCCAATGGAATTAGTGTTACAAAAGCTCTATGTTTTTGGTCCCCGAGGTCAACATTTTCAAAACTGGTCGTTATCTTTAAGAAACAGCTATTTCCCTTGAGCTGGAAACAGTTTCTCAGTGACCTTTACTTTTAATATGATATCCCTAAAGAGGTCATAGCAGGAGAAACCCTCTTCCAGTACGGCTTTGCTGGAATGAAGCCATCCAAGAGTCAGAGGATATAAAGAGATCCTTGGGCCAATGCGAAAGTATAGAGCTTTTGTGCAGATGGTCCTGGCTTCCAACTGGTCCCTCCAGATCCACTGAGCCAATCCAACAATTAGAGGAAAATATTCAGAAAGCAGAACCTTGCAGAGTTTCTCTCACCCATCTGCTCCTACAGACTCTGCAACAGGAGGAAATCTGGCTTGGGTAACAGAAGAAGGGTGAAATGGATTGAACAGGGCTCACAAAGAGCCAGAAGTTCAACCCGAAATGCAACCAAACTGTGAGAGAGTTTGGAAAGGCCTTGAAAAAACCCCCATACATTGGAAAAATACAAAAAGTCCCAGGTGTAGAGGGTTTAGGGATCTGAAAGCCAAAGCAAGAAAAGCCAAAAGCATGGCTTCTTCTTCTGTGTGACTTCAGAAAGCAAAATACACTGTCTGTTCAATGAAATTAAGAGAGTCCCTTTGTGTCTTTTATGGGTACTTGTACATGTTTATATGCCCTGCATTGCCACACATCTAGAAATATTTCTGTATGAGAGAATGTTTATTCCTGCCAAAACATTTTACAATAATGGATGACAGAAAATCTTCAGATATTGTATATTTTTGAACATTTCGGTTTTCTACAATCACCCTATGTAATAGAAAACCTCCCTGTTTAATACGCCTGTATAGTGCTTTCTAGGTTCTTAAACAGGCAGGTTGGTTTAAATAACTGCAGCTTTTGGGACCTGATCCAGCGACAGCCAAATTCGATGCAAACGTTCAAGCAACTTCTATCTCCTTTGAACTAAGCTTTCCATGCAATTTGTATATATTTGAAGGAGGAATCTTTTTTGCTTGAAAGGTTGCTAGTGCTTAATGTAGCTTGCATTGTCTTTTTAAAGTTAAGACAACCAAATCACATAACGTAATTCATCTACATTATTAGCCTTCCCCAAAGACAAAGCACAGGCTAGACAATGAAGCTTGAGATGCATGTAAGAGAAACATTGCCTTTAAATTGGCATTAGCAGGTATCAGAGGAGGGGAGGGAAAGTGAGGAAGTGCTCACTGTAAAATTCACACATGACAATGGCATGTGCTTGCATGCTTTACAAAGGACAGTGAAGCGGAGTTTGGCAAGGTAGGGTTAGCTCCTGTCGTTAAGGCCAGGGGATTACTGCAAGACCAAAGGCAGTGTTGCCAACTCTACCAACTTTATTACCAGTCTCGGCATATTGCATTGTTTTCTTTGGCATGGCTCCTGAAAGAAAACAATTTCATCAAGATTTTTATTGAAAAATGTGAAAAATCAAGCGTGGAACCCCAAAGACTGGAAAGCTGAATGGTAAACTACAACTTTTGTCTCTCAAATTTTAATATCTCACAAATGTTAGTTAAACCAGTTCCATGACTTGCTTGGACTTCACACACGGTTTATGAGCACAGGGCAATGGCAATACTGAATATATAGTTGTGCCAGTGGGCTGCCACGGCAAGAACAGCATTCACTTTTAAAGCTGATGCTCTGTGTTTTTAATGTCTGTATGTTAGTGAGTTCTTGAAAAAAAATCCCCCTCTTTCTTTGGATTGTATCCCCAGCTCCCAAATAAACAAACCAACCAACAAATTCCAATTATCTTCAACCAGAACTGCCTGGAAAACTCCTCTCAACAAAACCAAAGAACCCTGCTTTTGCCACATAAAAACTGCTTTAACCAGACTGAGGCATGATATCGGGGAAAGCAAATTTGAAACTTCACACTGAACACCAGTGTTTTTGCTGGGCTGGCAAAGAAAATTGCTTTAAGAAATATTATCGCTGAGGACTGCATGGCCAATATTTCTTCACGTGCGCAGCAGGGTGTGTACTGTGTCCTTTCTGTTCAGCACAGAGACAACACGAGCTTTAGCAGTACACATAAACACTTGCAGATCCAAAGGTCCCTAATTTTGCAAGGGGGTGTGGCTGTATTAGAAGTCCTAATTTAGTAAACCATGTCTTCATCAAGACTTGAGCACAAAAGAAGTGTTAGAGCCCTGACATGTCAGTAAGAGCGAAATTGCAATGGCTTATGTTGATTTTGATCAAACTTTTAGTGTCTGAATTATGTGGTAAGCACGCCCAATGTCTTCAAAGAGAAAAGTCGGACCCCTCAAACATAAAGTTCAAAGAACTTGTAAGCTGCAATGACAGATCTTCTTTAGCTCCTCACTCAATTGTGTTTAGATGTTATTCCTCATCTTGAAATACTATATTAATAGGCAAGCTATAGTCAATGTGGAAACACATATTATATTAATCTTTGTAACATGAACATACACAGCTTAAGTTAAAAAACTCTAGGCCTTTACAGACATTCAAGGATGCCTTCAGCAGGGAATGCAAGATCTTGCTGCAGACGCAGGAGTATTTTCTGTTCCTTTCACAAAATAAAATACACAGATCTTTAATACTAGATGCACTGCACGACATAGTACTGCATGATTTCTGAGGAGAGGACATGAACTCTCAGCCCTAATGATGAAATAGCGCTTAGTCTTTGGCACTTTCATGTAGAGCTCCAGCACAGGGAGAAATTTAGTATCATTAATTTTTCCTTGAACAGAAAGGTTTAAGGGTTACATGTTTTGGGGAAAGAAAGGAGTAAACGTCAAGCTGTTTTGATAACACGAATATAAGATAAAAAGTACATACTTTCCATGGGAGGCAGTCAGTCAATAAATTATCCCATAGATGAGTGCATTAGCAATCTAATCTTAGTTGAGAAGGTATATCCCTCAAGTAACAATGATGTGCCACTACGATTTCTTAAGATGATTTTCTACTAGTATCAAGACCATATGATGTTCAGAGAATAAATCACATCCTGGATTGAGAGCTCATTCTGAAATTACTTGACTAAAATTCTTAGTTTCAACACAGTTCCTAAAAACAAAGCTGAATCTACATTAACAGTGAGAAACAGCAACAGAAAACTTCTCAGGTGCACGTAACACAATAGATATCACATTATTTTTCCTTGGTGTCTCAATTTTTTTCATTTTGTAGACCTAACCAAATATGAAAACATTAAAACACAATCTGAGCTCAAAGCCCCTTCCAAAACTGCCAAGTATAAAACTGTTACTGAAACCCTCTGTTCTGTTTATCATATTAAGATACATTTTTTTAATGAAAAAATGCTAGATTGCAAGTGTAACATAATAGAACCAGCAAGCACTGCCAGCAGGTCTGAGGAAGAGAGAATAATTCAGAGATATTGTCATCTGTAGGCCAATTTATATTGTCAGACAGCAGGTTCACATTAGTCTCTGATGTCACCGCAATAATGGCATAATATAACGATTGAGCAAAGAATACCTGTGGGGTACAGCTATACAGTGCAGTATATCTATACTTGTTAAAGTATTTCAGGCTTCATTCAAAGCAGAATCAGAAGAAGCAAAAGACCAAGATTAAAAGAAGAGTGTGAAAATGGTGTTCATAAAGACTTCTGAATATTTTAGCCCTTGTTTTGTGATGATGAGGCAAGTACAATGTTGTATTTCATTGATTCAGTGGGTTCATGATTAAAATAAACTAATGTAGCAATTTAGGGGTTTTGTGCCTTTTTTTTTTTTCCTCCTTCCCTCTAACAAGAAAAAAAAGCTTTTTAACAGTTTCTCGCGGCAGGCATAATGTGCATCTGCTCTGATTTACTGCACATGCTGCCTTCTCTAGCATCATGTTAAGTTAGGGTATCAGCATGGTAGGTCACACAGTGGGAGTGACCTTTTGCTAATCACTACACATCAGTTACTACTGGCACACAGCTCATTACTAAGAAACCCTCCAACTAGCTGGCTTTCAAATCTGCTCACACTTTGATTTTTTCCCCCCTTTTCCTTTCTTTCTTTTTTCCTCCCGACTAAAGATTATACTTTTACGTAAAATCTTTTGTTGTGTAATTTTGTCAACTAGGGTTCCAAAGTCCAAAAGGCACCCAGTTAATTTTCGATTACTATAAAAGGAGCCTGAAAATTCATACTGAAGGTAGGTCTGTAATCTTGGGTTTCATTAAAAAGGTCAGAACATTTTCATTCACCACCTATTATTACAATGTTTGAGGGCTGCCATTAATTTGATTTTTCAGGACACGGAAATCTCACTGGAAATTAGAATGTAATCCTGCTGTTGCTTTACTGACACTTTTCATAGGGTAGGATGCGGCTGCAGGGACTAAGAGCTCTCCTGCAATTTACAATTGGTTACTTTGGACAAATGGCAGGTGACTAATGCAAGACAAACTGTTTGCACAACCTGGGAGCTCTGGGTTTAATTTCAGTTTCTGAAAGAGGGGAGAAAGTGTTTCTATTGATGTTGAACCGCAAGCTGTCCCCTGCCAATACATCTGTCACATTTAATACACAACACCCCCCCCACACCCCTGACAATGTGATTATTAGAGGTACAGAATTCAATAGCTTGAGAATACAAAACATAGCTGGAGCAAAATGAAATGGTTTTTAACTTACCGGCCATTTGCTGAATGCCGCTGAAGGCACCCAAGTTACTGGAGGAAGTTGCTTGCTGCAGAAGCTGCAAAGTAACAACACAATACAGCAATCTACCTGACATCAATGTAACAAACAAAGATAAAACTAAAATGAGCTATCATTTCACATTTCAAGTATTTATGCTTTCCTTTACATTTATACAGTCTCTTGCTTCTCTCTATTGTCAGAATGAACATCCCTAGAGTCAATGCTGTAAATCCATATTAATGTCTAATCTCTATTAAGAAACACAGAGACACAAGGGAAACTCAATAACATGGCTGCTTTAAAACAATTAATCAATTTATTCTTTTTAACAACCAGGTGTTAAATCTATTTAAACCAACATAGCGTGACTAATTACAACCCTCTGTAGTCTAGTAGTTACCATAACTCATCTCTGTCAATCATGGTCCATTCTCCCCCATTGCCCTGAATTCAGTTTTTTCTTTATTATCTTTATGAATCAAGCACACAGATACTCATTAGACTTAGTGTTTGTATATGACAGTTCAGCCTACCTCAGTAATAATATATATTTTTAATTGCCAGGTAAATGGCTGTTTATAATTATATCGCTATACCAAAGCACTGCACTCTTACAAATGACGTATTTATGCATACACAGTAAATATATATGGATGCATCTATTTGTCTAACTTGGAACCGTCGGGAACTGCCAAGTTATCCAAAAGCTGCTCAACCAGACCTCTCAACTCCAGAGCCACAGAGGTCAGAGGCCCCTCTCAGCTGTGCTGCAGGGGCGTCTCTCTGGGCCATCCAAGACCTAAGAGAGGTGGCTCTGGATTTCCAAGTTCTCCAACAGGGGCAGCAGCTAACGCCTCTTCCTCACATTACAAATGGAAAAGACCATCTTAAATTTATGAGAAACAAGTGGCTTTCCCCTACCATCTTCACTTTCTCTACGAGGTATCATGAGCCACGCACATTTAGTGTTAAGAGGACCATGCGTTAAAGTGAAAGCCGCTTCCAAATGAAAATGTGCAAAATTAGAGGACTGAACAGCAACAATCTAGTTTAGAGGCTGTACCATACAGATACGGCCCCTACAGTGCTCAGCTGCCTATCTGTCCTCCCCTCAGAAAGAACTTAAATTTTATTCCAGCTATAAAAACCAGATTCTAACATTGAAAAGAACAATAAAACTAATGGAATCAAATTTTATTTTGCAGCATGAGTAAACTTTAAATGCTTCCCTTGGATAGCACTGACACATCTTGAAATGTTTATTCAAATTCTCGTTCCTGTTACTTATTTTTAGACCATGTGATAAACATACAGCATTTTTTTATGTAGAAGACGACATGCTACATATCCTGGAGGATACTTATTGCAGGGACTTTACGATAGCTGATTTACCGTCGTTCTATAATAAATACAGCAGAATATAGACACCGCCTCTGAAATGAACTTACAGCTAGATACTGTGGTGTGAGTCCTCCAAGACCTGTGAGGTTTCCCCAAGTGGCAGTATTGAGCTGTTGCATCTGCTGTGCCAACTGCTGCTGCAAACGCCGCTGCTCCTTGTCCTTTTGGGTATCGGCAAACTTCACCACGATTGGCGAAGAGCAGCCCTGTGGTTAGACAGATCAGGAAAGACAGAAGCGTTAAATCACACCGAGTCACCATCACACCGTGAGCTCAGCCACGTCCCACAGGGCCACCAGCCATGGCATGTCCTGATTGCTCACCCTCTCTGCCTGGCATACGTAGGAGCGCAAGGACTAAGGTTTTCAGCTTCTTAGGAAAAAAGGCTATGGAAAAATTATTGATTCTCCAGTTCTTTTTATCAAGCACTTTTCCTCAGGCTCTCTTTTCCTTCCAGCTATCAAAATTGCTGCCAGAGATAGCGAAATGTACCAGTCCTCTTTAATTAAGCTTCACAGCTGATGAGATGGACGTGATGCTTTGCCTGCAGTCTGTTTTCAAGGCATCGCCAAAGGTAGAGGTGTCCAACCTCCCTGCTGCCAGGGACCACACAGCCAACACCACCCGGCCACCACCGTCTGGCTGTGCAGTCACGCTCGATGCAGCTGGCTTGTGTACCCTATGTAAATATACTGTGAGCAGCGGATTTACTTCAGAGACCATCATCAGTGGGTCACCGGTCCTTTCCATACCAAGGACCCCCAGTCCCAAGTGAGTACAAAGGGCGATGCTGCTTGGACAATGCACCCACCTGCGGTCTGCTCCCGGGCACGCTTTGTATCAAGCACCTTTGAGGACTGAACAAAGGGCAGAATGCAGACCAAAAGTGACTAGTTCTGGTGAGAGCAGCCCATTCCTGATTGCCACCATTTCTTCTATTGCTTCTATGACCCTCTTGTTACATGTTATGGGAGGGCTGTAAGGCACATTAGAAAATGGGGGAGCTGTAAGAAAGAACTAGAGATCTGGTCTGCAGCCTACTCTTCATCCCGTCTGAGGGACCCCTGAGAACACATAGGATGTCATGGACCAGATGGACTTTTGAGGTAAGCCGAATATTTCCCTTGAACTGCAGGTTCGATATTCCTGGGCAAAGTCACTAAGAGAACGAGACACGTGAATACGAAGGATGCCTCTGTGACTTTCGGTCTATTTTCCCCCTGCTAACAAATTTTTCATATTTTAACCTTTCAAGTCTTCATTTTTTCAAATCAAGGGAGCAAACTATATCTTGCAATGATTCAGTTCTTCAAATTAATTCAAGCATTTTGTGAGTCATAGAAACTGTCAATCCATTTCATACTGTTTTCCAGTTTCATAGGATCCGATAAATAACTTCCCTCCACTCGCCATGCTTTGTTATACTAATTTCTTGTCTAACTTCAATCTAAACACAATGGTATGAGTGAAAGGTGACTCAGTCCAAAAAACACAGCAGCGCTTAAGCCAAAGTGTGTAGCGTGGGATGCAGAGCAGCGTTGTACTTAACCTAACTCTTCCCATGACTGCTCTCGTAACACCGTGAACATCTTCAGAAAAGTTCCTGGCCTCTATTATTTAAAAAAAGCAGCTGTGTACCTTTTCTCTGAAGAACTTCACACCAGGACAAATGATAAGAATATTAACAATCAACAGACAAAAAGACGAAATAAACCACAATAATAATATCTCTTGTATGAAGATGTCCCATCAATTCCTTTAGAACGACCTTAGAAAATCATCACTTGTGATTTATTATTCCACCTCCAACTCCTTTCCTGTGTGTTTCATTGTAAAAATGCCTTTCAGTGTTTTAGTGAGAAAGAAAGGAGATACATACCACTCCAGCAATCAAATAAAGATTAGGAAGGAGTCAGCTTGTTACACAATTACCTCTCTCCAGTGATTTTTATACTAATATTAAAAACAAGACCCTTTAGGGTAAAAAAGAGAATTTTGTGTGTGTGTGAGAAAGACTTTTTCCTGGTTTCACTAATAAAAAAGGCAAGGTCTTTCTATTTAATAGGAGGTTTGGCAGCACTGGTCTAAGAACAACCAGAACTTACTGCCTTCTACCTAGATGTACAGGAGAATCAAATCTATTTCCAAAGAAATAGAATTAATTTCAAAGGAAGAAATATCATATAGCTATTTCAGTTCTCAGTTCAGCAGCTCAGCATTCAACACTACAGCTGACATCGTATTTATGAATGCTTAAATGTCAGTAAATTGTGTAAAAACTATCTCTGCAATTTATGAATCTATAATTCATTTTTTCACTGTCTGCTCTATATTTCATCGCTTCATCATTTTCAAGAGAGCAAACATTCTGAAGACTGAAATTATATGTAGCAAGTGGCTCTATATGAGAAAAGGGTTGTTATTGTTTCATCAAATTTACTCCATGATAACAAATTAGTGTCTCATACTGGTGCTGCATTTGAATGCCTTAAACAAACAAAAAACTTCCATAGAAATGAGATAGAAGAGCAAAAACTCTAGAGCAGCAATTACGTTTTTAAAATCAGTTGATTTCACCAGGTCAGAAAGTCAGGTGGAAAGAGAAGTAAGAGAATTCATTATTCTATGAGACGTGTTGATCTGGACTTAACATCCCCATTGCTCGTGCTTAGCCCACTTTGGAAATTCATCTTGTTCAATGATGCGTGCCAAAGAACTGAAAACAATGAAATCAGAAAAAAAAAAAATCTGCAGTATTTGTGTTGAAACATACTTGTGTGCTATATATTGTCCCCCAAGCCCACTTCTGTTTGCAAAAGAACAGGAAACAAAAGTGTCCAAGGGCCACTGTTTCAGGCTGAGAGTTGAGATTTAACACTAGCAAACCCAAGTTATCTTTTTACTAGAAGAGTATTGGCAAAAGCGAGCAAATTTTTTGTGCTTAAAGGGTGATTTCTGATTTATGCTCTTCCATTTTCTACCTTGAGAGGAAGCTCCCAGCACATACCCAAGGTGCATCTCCCTTCCTGATTCAATGGCTTGGTATCTCCATGCCATTCAGTGCCATTTTCTTCCCAACAGCTGGTGCTGCCTTCACATTTTTCTTTGTGTTGTCAAAACAGTAGGAACAGACTCCGTTGAGTCCCTCAGCCATGGAGCTGGAGGGTGTACTGCTTCTCTCCAAGAAGGGACTCTCAGCCTAAGCTCAACTGACACAAAGACCCAGATGTTCAAAGTGCAAAATATTTGGAATCACCTGGCCAATTTGGGGATCTCATTGATGACGTCTCTAAAGGTGTTGAGAAGTATTTTGATCCAAGAGTAACCATTCTATAGAACTAAAGTCAATAGGAGTATCACATCAAAGTACAGCCTCTGTTGGAGTGCTGCATACAACAGAAGAATGGGAGAATTTGTCTGGGAGGTATTATCTCTTTAATTTTACCATCTTCTGATGTAGAGCTGTGTAAAGTTCATTTTGCTAGACAGAAAAATACATTAAAACACATGGAAAATATAGGTAAAACACAGTATTACCAATAAACATTTCCTTTTTACTTGGAATCAAACCCAGCAAAACGTATAGCTCTAAATTAATGGAGCAGTGCATGGCAGACAGTTTACTACGAGTATTATTTCAGAGACTCAAAGTGGCAGTTTTTTCACAATATACTGTCAGACTGCATAGCTTCTGTAACAGCAGCTTTCTAGTAAAGATCGTTTAAATTATTCTCATCTCATTGGCAGATTCTCATCTAAAACTGTACACTCAGGGTCTAAAAATGCATTGCACTGAAAAGAAAACACATTGATTATAAAAGAAGCTCAACCAAATTCAAACGTGATGTTTGGAAAGACAATAGCTTTGCAATGCTGGTATCATTACTTGTAGTACACAGGAAACAGTTAAGAGACATTTTCATGCACTGGCTTGATTTTTATCTTCTCCTTCTTCTCCTCTGTCCACCCTTCCACCCTTGGTCTCCCCCCTTGGCTCGTTACACAAAGCAGCTCAACAACATGACGCAATAATGATTGTTTAGCACCCAGCATGCTTTGGGAGACTAGAGCATTGCAAAGAAAAATCACTGAGGAAAAAAAAAATAAAATTGAAAGGTCCTGGTGAAATAAATAAATAAATAAATAAAACAAGTGCACATAACATCAATGCCACCTCTGAGAAAAATCATCACTACACAAAGATACAGTATACATAATACAGTATAACATGCACTCTCCAATGATAAGCTAGAAGATCCAGAGTAAGTAAAGACTTCATACTTGTGCGGGGTTTTGTGCAAAATTCTGAAAGACCATGACAAAAATCACAGACTGAAAAAATTTTTGAGATTGCCAGACAAGCTGTGGCATTCGCTAACCACTCCAATGAACGGATCAGTAGCCTGCAGTTATATTCATGTTAAGTGAACAGGTTTAAAGTTTTCTGTTGCTTATCGTGATAAAATACGAGGCCGTAGAGGCAGTTTGGAAGGAAATAAAGAGTGTTGCTTGCGAGGGGCCAGCCACGATGGCACTCTGCAGGAAGTGCCACACTTCGGTATGCTCTGTCATCGTTAGCATTTTTATTGCCTACACGAAGGAGGATAAATTATATTAACTTAAAAAGAGATTCTATTTCCAGAAAAACACATGCACTAGTAACTCAGCATGGCCAGGTTAAATATCTTGAGCTTCTTCTCAGAGCACTGCAAACCACAACACTTCAAAATCTATTTAAAAGAATCGTCGATTTTTCTGGGGGGGTGGGGGTGGGGGCGGTGTGTTAAAAGTAATTTACTCATCAGATACACTCTGAGTGTGACTGAGGAGCAGTCTTGACAGCATTTTTATTTTCTGCCGAATGCCACTGAAAACAGGATCAAGAGCTGTGTTTGGATACCACACAGCAACCTTATTGCACGCTTCCAGGTCATTCAGAAAAATAAGCTTCACAAAGACAGATAGAGTGACTTGGTAAAAAGTTTAAATCTGTGATTGTCATGTGTCTGATCTGATCCAGGAGAGCATGGCTTTACCATTCGCAATCATTTGCACAAAGAAAACAAAGAAAGGGCAAATGATACAGTACTGTACCTCCATGGTCTGAGACTGGTGCATGGCTTTGATTGCATTCTGTGCCATTGCCCTTGTAGAAAATGTGACAAACGCACAGCCTGTGGGAACAAGGGGACAGGGAGCAGGAAAGACAAAAAACAACAAGACAAAAGGGTTGGACGCTTGTTAAACCAACACAGTCTACGAGAACGGCCACAAGACGACACTGTTCTCAGTAGTACATAAAAATAAACAACTTCTCTAGTTTATTTATCGACAGTGCTGACTTGCTAATCTGACCATAGATGAAAGAAAAAAAAAAAATTAGGTGTGGATGGGTGAAGAGACAAGGATTTTTCCTTTAATTAGTCAGGGTTTATTTTCCAGTTTTTGTTGTTGTTGTTGTTGTTTTTGTTCTTTAGCCACAGGGTTTGAAATAAGTAAGGCTTTTCTGTAGACTTTGGATTGCATAGTTTAGTCTGTTCAGACCAGATATTAACAATTGCTTGTTACAGCTTTTGTGCAGGTAAGTTGTGGATCGTGAATGAACGACTGGCATCACTGGCAGCTGAACTGGGAATTTGATAAAGGAGTCCATAATGTCTCATATTTCTGTGATGCACCAGGAACAACCATACAAATAAGGATGAGAAAAACTCCACTTGTGTTGCCTGCGACTAAGTGTGAAAACACTCAGACAAAATTCAGTAATGTAGGTGGAATCTCAACATTTAAGAAAGTAACATATTAAAAATAAAAATCTTTATGCTTTTTGTTTCTCTGAGTCCTAGGTACGAGCATAATTCTTTGATCTACGAAAGCTACCACCAACTTGAACAGTTCTGAAGCTATATACCTGAATAACTGAAAAATCACTTTTCTCCCTCCTCAGGCCTTTTAAATCGTAATGAAAAGCCAGTAGGTTAATGCCTGGGCTATTTTTCCACCATTCTACTATTGTTAGTCATACCTACACTGGGCATGGTACAGGTCAACTTTTTTAGTGCATGACTCACTGCCCTTTTGACCAATAAAAACATTGCCTTCTGAGATTTACATTTTATTCTTCATGCACCCTTGGGCATCTTAAAGAAAAAGACTGTGAAATTAATGCAGATTCAGGCTGATTTTGTAATAATACCATGGCACACTAAAAGCTTAGCTAAAGCAACACAGACTTATTTCACTTGTGATCTCTAATGACTTTAAAAGTGCATTGATTTTCAGCTCCCTTAGCCTTGCACAGTTTGAACTTAGGTTTCAGAGAATAATTTAGTGTTCCACTCAATTTCCTCAAAACATTATTATTATTATTACTACTTAAAAGATTTCCAAATGAAGCAAATCTAAGCACTGAGAGGCTCAAGCATATTGTCATTTCAGAGCTAATGCATGAAAGCTACATCCTGGCATCAAAAATACAATATTGTTGCCCCTGTGGCCAATGGGCAAAATAAACCATTTTGCAATCCAACAAGCAACAGATTGTTTGGTTTATGCAGATCAATTTGAGGCATAAAATACCTTTTCTTTTTTGCTGCGTATGTACCTGGTAAGATTATCAAGTCAAGACTGTATTCACATTTTAATCAAACAACAGTAAGAGAAAGCAATGCCTGTTCATTACCCAAAAGCACTACATCTAGTCATGAAAATAAAGTCAATGCATTTTTGCATCATGCAGTATTTTTATTTTTTTCCCTTTTTAATGTGAAGGCCCTTGATACAAGAGAACCTAAGCTGGCTTAAGCATCTCCGACTGACAGATGAGCATCATAAAATCAGAAGTCAGAGTTCTTAACTTCACAGCCGTGTTGTGACTCTACATATTTCTTAGGTAACATAACAGCTGGTGATTTCTTACTGCTGTTTAGCCACACGACGTGTTTCTATACTATTCTTATTCAGCAACACATTTCCGTCAAAGAAAATGATGCAACTAAATGGCTTTCTGTATGGTGATCTAGACAACATGTGCAGTAGAATGGTAAATAAACTACAGTACCTCCACTAGATTCCATATTGCTGCTGTGCACTAAAATTAGAGAGGTCCAAATTTACCATCTGTCTCCAAGTAATCTCTCTTAGAAACATTTCTGTTATTATCATTAGCAGAGGGAATAACACCAAGGGTTTTCATTTCTCGTCTTGCAAATTCAATGGGGGATGAGCACAAACAGAGATATACTGGAGGGCAGGCGAGAAACCCCATACAGAGCCTTGAATAATATTGTTTATAATGGTCAAGAAACTGCTTCATTCATTTCTTTTGCTCTCATTATCCAGGACTGTGTACCATAGTGACAGTTACTGAATGGAGGTTTAGAATGCATAAGAAGCATGTAAAATGTCAACAAAAATCAATAAGACACAGTTTATGCATTTATCACAATTTCTACCCAGCAGTACTGCTGTAACTAACTTACTGAGAGATGTTGCAATTAGCAGGTCTCAAAAGAAATGTGAATCAGCAGAGAAATAAAGCTGCACTCCTCTTGAGACAAAGC
The DNA here is from genome assembly GCF_023638135.1 of Falco biarmicus. NCBI lineage: Eukaryota > Metazoa > Chordata > Aves > Falconiformes > Falconidae > Falco > Falco biarmicus. The sequence goes on from NC_079292.1 coordinate 26,448,433, forward strand.
AGACTCTCTCTTCCCTGCCTTTAGCTTTTTCTCTTTTTAACCCCAACACTCAGCTGCTGGGGACTTTCAGCACCCAGCGCTACCGCAAAACCTCCCTCCTTGTCCCTCAGCCCAAATCCGTTGTGGATCCCGTCGCCTTTGTCATGGAGCAAAAAGACCTTTGCAGCAGATCTCTGTAAAGTGCCATATAAGCGAGCTACCAATTTGAAAGAAACTTGTTCTCTGGGCAAAGGGAATGCCTGATGGATGAGGCTATGTGGCTGGAATATGAGCATTTGGAAACAGCATTCCACAGAGAAGACAGGACTGCATTTTAATTACGGTTCACCAGTCAGAGGCTACAAGGTTAGGTCTCCTTGTTATTTCCAGTCGGCAGGCCATTTCCCACCGTTGGACATTGGCTATTTGCACAGTAAATACCCAATTTGCCTCAATAACCATGGTAAAAATTCAGTAGACAACCTTATTACTAAATTACTGGAAAACCTAGACCTTCAGTTGTTATACCATCAAGCACCCCAATTAAATGCTAGCTAATTTAACCACCTTTCTGGACATTGCTACATGTATTCACATTCAAGGGTTATTTTTTCAGCTACCAAACCCGGCCACTCACACGCAAAACTTTTACATTTATTATGTGTGCAGATGTATTTTATTACGTGTGATCCATGGGATCTTATATGTTTAATACGTGTGAACCATGGGATCCTCTCCTTCACCACCAGGCTGCCGCGCTGGAGGGGAGTCAAGCCTCTGTCATAGGATTCAGTCACCTAAACACTCAACTTGCATCTATAATTCAGGTATTCAGAAAAGCTGATATATAAATTTATATTTATAAACATAAAGCGCCTATCACCATATTGATAAACATTCTTTGGAACCACTCTTGGCTCCAAAAATTCAGAAAAGCTGTTCTGAGACGCCTGTATTCTCCCCCGCAGTCAATGGCAGTGCCTTTATTTTCCTATATGGGGTACACATGCACTTTAGGAGCATGGTTTTGTTGGGCACCTAGAATTTGATTAGAAGTTGGTGTCAAAGGACACTGGATTTCACTTGTTTAAGCCAGGTGAGCTCTGCCTGAGCCATCCTGTGCTCTTGCCACAGCAGTTTCTGAGGGGCTGGGAAAACCCTTTTCAGCGTGCTCTCACTCACAGTATCTCACAGACACAGGTGGTGTTTTGGGAACATACTGCCAGCTCTGGGACCGTAAATCACAATTATAAAGAGGACAAGACTAATAAGATTGCATGCCTCATGTTGCAAGGAAACAAGAAAGATTTCCATGGCCTCCTACCTCCTCCTGTGAAACACTGCACTGATCGTAGGGCTGTGGGCCGAGGTCTTCCAGACCAATAGCTACAAGCAAACTATTTCTGTTCTACCATACTGAATCCTGATGCCTCAATAACTCCCTTCTTACTGGAGCTGTGGAGCTCTCTGGGGAAAAAAACATGGAGAGGGGGATATTTCTATAGTGAATGCCTTGAAATTACTTTGTATTGTACCACCAGATACCTAATCAGCCCCCCCCAAAAAAAAATCATTTCGGAAATGCAGCCAACCTGTAAGTCACCTTGCAATTATTTATCACATCTGGTTTCAAAGTGTCAGAGATCACTACCAGAAACAAAAGGGGAGGGAGAAAGGAGGTCTAAGAGTTTTAGTCAATTCTCCAAGGCTGCCTTTCACCCCCTCCGTCAGAGAAACGACTGACTGGGGAAAGGCTGCTCGAAGCAATTTCCTTCTGCTAAGCAGAATGGAGGGCAGGCACCCAGCCCTGTCACGGAAGGTATTTTGGAGCACATGATCACCTTTGCCATCTTGGCTGAGAGAACATCTAAACTCACAGGGTTGCCCCCTCCCATCCCAAACTGAAAGGGAATTTTGAAGAAGCTGTGGAATTTGACAAGCTCCCTCCTCGACCCGTGCCATCCCAAACCTAGGGCTTGCTGCTCCAGCAAGTGAATTATTGCCACTGCCCCATTTCAGCTCTGGCTTCACTTGATTCTTCTCATCTCCAGCTTCCATAGTACATTTTGAAATGTTCATGCACACCTTAACATAACATCAATACTTGTGAGCTGTAAGTGAAGTAGAACATTTTCACACATGGAAGCCTCAAATTAAGGTTTCACACCTGCACAAGAAACCTCCCACATAAAACTACCATGGTCCACCAGAGGTTTTAAAGCCCCCAAATCCTCAATGAAGCCAAAGACAGATGCAAAACCCCTAGATATTTTTGAATCAGGCCAAGAGTTAAAAAGGGAAGTTTAAAACCATGCCTTGAAAGTTCTGGAGACGAAAGAAAGGCTGATGTTATCAAGTTTAAATAGATTAATAAATAAAAATATAGATAAAAAGATAAATATATATAGTGACCCCTCTGACACAGTAGAAGGCTCATGAGAGTTCTCAAGCCACCTGCGCCATCACAGCACCACGTATGGTGGTTGTGCAGCTGGTGGTGTAATGGTTGCACTACAGTTTCCTCGTTCACTGTAAACATTTTTTCTTCCATTTCTGTGAAGAAACAATAGCGAAAAGCTGCCAAAATACTCCTGCTGCAAGAAGTATTTGGGATCCTCTGAGATGAAAGCCTCTATTTAAAGAAAAGATAAGGCTCAAATAAAAAGCTATGGAAATTGAAGTGTGATAAAAATAAGCTCTAGTTGTGTTAAAATATTTTTAGCTGAGATTGCAAAGTAAGACTTTCCCTTTTCTATGCTGTGCTAATATAATACAGTCTAAAGGAAGGAACAGCCTGCGAAACAGCCTTCTAATGAGGACATCACACAAAAACCTGTCTTAGTGGTTAAAATACATTTCGGCTACAAATTAAGACTTCCAATTGTTTATTTTACAGACATTTGGCCATTAGGTCCTGCTTAAGACACAGAACGACAGGTCTGAGACCAAGTGCAACAATTCAGCCCAAACTAAATAATTTTGAAAAAGTCACAGTGAAGCTCTTTAGTTTATGCATATCAGGCACCTAAAGGTAACAGAGGCATGTCCTGTAAACATGCCTTGTCTCTTTGGCTTTACTGACTGCTCTTGACTATCCAGTGGATGACAGATTCTAGATTTTAAATTTCCTCAAGTGCATAGTTCCCTCCAAGCATCCCTAACTGGACAGTCAGTTGGCCACCCTGCAAAGTACAGACTTCAGTAACTGGAAATCACACAAAACCAGAATCAAACAGGTACCAAAGAGAGCATTCTCTAACAGTGCCTCAATGATCCTCTCATTGGAATAAAAACTCATGTAAGTGATTTCATTTGAGACTTCCCTCTGGGGAGGGATTGTTGCAAGGCTGCGGTAATGGAAATCTGAGATGTAGTTTCTGGCCAAAGGCCAGCGGAGACACTGGTCACTTGGATGTGTTTGCTCCTGCCTAGCTTCAAAAGAGTTTCAGCAGGGAAAAAAGAAAACTAAATGTGCCATAGTGACTGGAAAAAAAAGAAAATTAAAACGTTACCACGTTACAGCAAAAGAAATAAGGCATGGAGGTGCTTCTGAAGAGTGACTGAAAATACAGCACTTCCACTGCCCTCACTTCCCATCTCCTACTGGAACACCAGGCAGAAGGTGGCCCCTAATCCAGGCTGTTCCCATGGCTGGCGCTTCACGTTACTTTAGCTCAGAAAGGAGCAGTAAATATCCATAAGGAAAACCAAACAGGTATAAAACCTCCTCACCTATCCTTCACTGCAATTAACTGTGATGCAAATACCAATTTGCTTTTACTAATTCATCAAGAAAAGCCCTGAATTTGAAAGTTATGAATGGATTTTCATGAAATTAAATTGCCTGACCGTGGTATAAATCTCCATGCCATTTCTAACTTACTCTTTAAAGTAAAGAAAGGAAAAAGAAAAAATCCTTGTAATCAGTGTCTGCAGAAACGTTCACTCGTCCCATGTGCCTGCTGATGTTTTGTTAAAAAATCATACAATTAGGAGCCAAGAAGATGTAGAAATATGCATTTTGAGCTTTTCCACAATGCTCATGGTATATCCAGCTGTCTGTACATGTTATTAGCAGTTTTTTCAGTGCATGCTACTAACCCAGTTGACTCCTTTCTGGTATCTGTTCTATAAATCTGCACTTAGCAATACAGAAGAATAATTTGCTGTGTGGTGCTCCTGTGATAAAGATAAGAAGATTTTTTTTAATCATTATTATGGATGGTAATAATTCCTAGAGTGATACAGAGATATTGATCCACTGATCTAAAAACAAGTGTCTTGCAAAGGTAGAGCATTGCTATCCTTACTTTAAGGAATGAGATAACAGAGAGATGATGAGACACCAACTCAACTACAGTCAATACAGTGTATCAGTGGCACAGCTACAGATTGGGCCTGGGTATTTCTGGCTGGTTTTGCACACTCCAGCTATCATGGCATGGCTGTCTGTGTTGGCATCTGTGGTCATGCAGACATTACATACTGATAGGAGTCAGGAGGTCTGAAAGTTTCCTTAAGCTGTTTGCAATAAGTGATTTAAAATCTTAATCATCTGAGGCAGTTCACTTCTGCTTTTTCATGATAATGAAGCTTAGCACATGATATCACAATCATGAATTTTTGTAAAGCATACTTAGCTCTTCAGAAAAAGTGCTGGATTAAAAAACCCTGCAGGCTGAATCCTTCTCTTTGAATAATGAATATAGTACAGGCAGTGGCAAGCTTCTTTAGCTAGTCCCATGAACCCTGCTGAAGTGGCCAGCCTCCATGTCTGTTGAGTCCCTGGTTTCTTTATCTCTGCAGCCAACAGGGTATTTTTATTTTTTAATACTTTTCACAGCTAGGAATTACACTCTGCCAGCCAACTAATTTCACAGGGACTATCCCAGAGCCTTCGGAAGGCAAGGCCTTTTGGTTGCTGCCTATTTCTTGTAGCCAGCCAGAATATAACAAGATATGGATAGAAACAACAATTACTTCTTAGATGCAGGACCAAACAACAGTGGGGAAAAAAAATGACTCAAGGAAAAAAAAAATCCCAATTTCTCTAAAATATACAGCTCCACCACTGGAGCTTTGTATCAGTATTTTGGCCTCGTTTTACAGACGAGTTTCAAATAGCTGACAATAAGAATTTGGAGTGGAAATGCTGATGGTCCATTATCAGTAGTGACAGCAATGGGTGCGACTTTATTAAAGTTCTGTCAGCTCTTGGCTAGAAACTACAACAGAGACAACTAGTTCAGTCTCTCTCCTTCTCTCTCTTTATCTTAGCACTTATATCACACTCATCACAAAGTGTTACATTTTCCCTTGATGCCACAGGACGGGATTTCTCCTTGCTCTTGCAGCCACGTGGTACGCCACAACCCTACACCCGGCCCACGAGCTGACACCAGGCTGTTATCAGACCAGTGGCAAGGTTGCTGTTGTAGTATGGACATGGCCTAAAAGCCAACCAAAACGTTTTTGCTCATTACTAATAAGAAAAAAAGGCAGCACAAACCGCAACTGTTCTACTGAGCAGTTCAACCTCGACCTATTCCTTGCAACTATCTGCTGGTGACAAAGATTATTTGCCTGAACCCTTTAACAAAAAAAAAGTTGGCACAAATACCAACAAAATGTACTTCTCGAGCTCTTTTTGTCCAAGATAGCATCATGTGCACTTGTTATGCAACTGGAAAGAGATGCCAAACAGTTTATTGGACCATATTTTCATCTCACTGCTGTGAGCACTGTGAGTTCCCGAAGGCTCTGGCATGGTGAGGACAGTGTTTTCCCAAGACAGTGACTATTTTTCATTCACCTCTCCGTGTCTAGGAAGGAACCACATCCAGATGGGTACCGGGAAAACAAATACTGTTTGTGGCAAAGGGAATTAACATCTTGGAAATGGTAACATGAATTAGAACTTGTTATGTATCGGAACTCTTTTGACAGATTTAACTTTATAAATTCCCCCTCTTGCTTTAGTGAAGCGGCTTTTCACCCTGTGGGTTTTTTTTGCCAAGCTCCCTCCACAGCAAATCTCCCTTAGCACTTTTCATTTCAGCTGCAATATCAACCATTTTCCCAACACTTTGCCTTCTCTCATGGAGTGGTGGTTTTGTGAAGCTGATAAACATCTGCCTGAAAACCTGGTTGGCACAGCTGAACTCATTTTCAAGTGCGAACATGGGTGTGTAGAAAGCAATTCAAGTTTAACAAGGCATGATGCATGAGGGCATGATAGAATATCAGTTGTGATTGTGACCGAAATAAACCCGAGTGGCAGACAGGATATAGCTCTGCTACAATTGCTGGTGTGTGACCTACCTGGACTGAGATCTTCAGCCTCTGGCAGGAGAAAGCAGCACATTAACTCTACGGCTCTGATGGCCAGCAGACAACACTGCCCTGCCTGATATGTTGGTGACACGGCTTAAAAATCTCAGTTTCTGATTATCATGAGATTGGTATTTACAGCAGAACAAAACTACCCCGCCAACTTCACTTACCCTACTGAATTTCATAATTAGCTTTTCTATGCTCGTACTGTCTCTAATGCCTGTTGAATCAAAGCAAGTATGCAGTGGGATTTCTATGGATCCCAGGAAAAAAAAACATTTCTTTGTTGGGTGATTCTCAGTAGTCAGGTCTGTTTGGAGCTTAAAACATCTGATGCCCAGATCTTGTGATTTCACCAGTCACTTAGCTCCTTTCCCACTCGTGTCTTCCATCACCCCTTCCCCGTGCTACTCACAAAATAAAATCAGTGAAAAGCAGAAATACTTGTTTTGCCTCAGCATTGGGTCTAGACAGATGATGACAGCACTTAAGTCCATCAGTTAACATTCACTACTGAGCTGCAGAAATCAACCTCAGACCTTTCCCCTAGTCTTACCCAAGGTAAAAGCCATGATCCTGAGCTCCCCCTTGCCTGAAGGGGCTGCTGCATCCTGGCCCCAGAAGTTTTAGGGTTGCAGACTAAGCATGCATAACTGTAAGTGTGTAATTTTCTTGGGGCTTGCTATTTCTTGACTTTTTTCAATAAATTCTTATTATTGAGAACTAGTACAGTAAGTGCTTTCAAGCAGTGCCATGAAATAAAGGCATACCTGCAACTTCCCCTGCTGAAATTAATAGGCATTTTAAAGAAGCTGAGCTGCACGCATAACAAAAAAACCCCATGCTGAAACTGTTGCACAAAATACTGCAGATTCTATAGCCGACTGGAAACAAGTAGATCCAAAAGTAAAAAAACCCCTATCTATAGCTATAACTGTATCTATATGCAAAATGGATACTATTATTTTTTCTGTGCCTTTCGAAAATGTAATAAAATGCATAAACTGTGCTTTCTATGTGTGGTTTTTTCTGTAGAAACAGAAGTGGTGTTTTGACAGCTCCACACTTAAAATTACTTTACTCCCTGTGCTGTTAAATGGCTGTGGCTAGTACCACAGCATCCTTCTGCACTGACAGACAGGACTGTCTCTATTTTCTTTTCCACTCAGCACCACCTGGGACTGACTTTTTGAGAAGGTTTACGCTCTCAGAATAATTTTAGGTCCACATACCATGGAGTTCATATACAGCCTGGGTCATCAATATACATTTATTTTTCTTTTCAATATGTTTTCAGGGGGCTTTTCCCCAAAAGGCACTTTTGCACTCAAAAGAGATCACCAGCTATTGAAGTCTGTGCTGCACTTCATTTCCAAAGTTCAGGTCAGCCGCTTGACTGCTCTGGGTGGTGCTGCTTAACACCTCTGCCCTGGGTTTTGGGTCCTGATGGAGGCACAAGTTTTGAAAAGCTATTTTTACAAACTTTAGTCCAGGCAAATCGCTCACGTTCAAGCTAACCTCTTTGTTTCTCAGTTACAGCAGACCTATGCTTTGCATATACTGGTAGAAAACACAGGAATGGAGGAGGCAGAGCTACAGCATGGGCCAGTTCCCATGACCCTGTATGCCTTCAAGCAGTCATTTACAGTCCTTCCTTTTTTTGGCCTTCTGCTACAAAGCAGAAATAGGGTCGGGGAAGGATCTTTGATTTTGCAAGAGCAGAAAACTGAGGGTGTTTTCTCAGGGTGTAAAGGCACCTTTCCAGCTGACAAACAGGGTGATAACACAAGTTAATATGTTGGCACCGAGACCTTTCTGACACTGGAAATAGAAGGTGATAATTTCAGTCACTGTGAAAAGTTCATGTGGATACCTTCATCACGTGGGACATATTACGGCGTAACCTCTAGCTGCAGACAGCGGCTATGCCTCCCTCGGCTGTGACATATAGGTCCCAATTAGCACTTAAGGAAAGAGACTTTACAGACTGCACACTCACCTCTGCTCAGCCCGTCCGGTCCCCGAAGGATTCGGCATTCTTCTATCTGGCCAAACGGAGAAAACATCACCCTGATATCATTCTCATTACACTTCTTCGAAACCATTCCTATGAACAATTTTCTGTCTTCCACAGCTAGAAGATAAAAATAATGAATGAGCAAAGGCCATTTCATCTCTTTCCTGTGATCAATGCTTCATTACCACATCAAACCAAGCTCCAGTCATGTGAGTCTGGCTCTGTAACTGAAGACAAGTCCTAAGGCAAACACTTTATACTTACAACCTCGCTTCCTCCCTTCCTCCCCCACCCCAAATCTCTCGGTTTTCTTCCTCTTTTTCCTTTTTCTAGTGGTGCTTGCTGTTTATATAACATATTAATTGGCTGCCTTAGCTGTTCTGCATATGCCTTCCCCATCACAGCTTCTAAGAGAAAAGCATCCTCTGTTAGAGGGACTTTTGAATATATCTTTGCATAGATTTTAATTCAGATAAATTCACTCACCTCGCTCATGTATGAAAGAAATCATGGCAGGGGTGAGGGTGAAGAATGGATTGTGCTCATAATGGTATGAGCTAATGAAAAAATATTCCTGAGAAATGTTTTGAAAGAGCGGCTGGCTCCTATCTGAGCTTTCAATTTCAGCCAACTTAATGCACAGCACTCGAAAGGCAGATGTGTAACGACTGCTCTGGAAAACGAATGCATTAAATTTTCCTGTTTGGTTGTTTTTTGGTTTGGTTTTTTTTTAATTGAGACTGCCACAGCCCTCTCCCCTTCAGAAGGACACAAGGCATATTCCAGGGCATCCCTTTAACACCCTTTGATTCACAGAGATGCTGAGCTTGCAAAAAAACCATGAAAAAGGTGCTTTACCCGAATTATTGGCAGAATATTTCCTGCCTGCATTGTCACAAAAATCAGGAAAAGCTGGACTGCTGCAGCAGGACGCACGCAGTCCTGTTAATCAAACTCAAATTTACAGGTCTAAAGCTGCAGACTCTTAGCAAAAATGAAATAGGTCATCAAAACTTAATTCACCCTGGAAAGACTCAAAAATGTTACTGCACCCTCCCATCTATATTAAACCAAAAATCCGAGTGCTTATTATACAGTATATACACCAGTGCTTTCTTCTTCTCTTGAAATGGCATGTAAATCCAATTCACTGTAAATGAGCAGACTGTCAGAGTTTGCAGGGAAGCAAAGAGAAAAGGAAAGCTTTACTCCAGAGAGTCTGCAGTGCACTTACTTATTTCTATTATTGTGCAAATTATTTTTGTAATGAAGTATTTTCATTTCTGGGCTTACCAAAAAAAAAAAAAAAAGAATCTTCCCTTGCTCCCCAACTCTCTCTCCTATATTAGTATGAGTGTGTCAAATGGAATAAATTACAGCTGAGGAAGAAGAAACTGCATCTATTTTCATGGAATTTTATTTGTGTTATACTTCAACACATTAAGTGCATTTCATAATTTCAACAATAAAAAGAAGAGGTTCATGTTTATTGATCATGAGAGGTGTCTGAAGGAATTTTTTTCTTTAAAATCACTGGCTTAAAAAAGTATTTGGAGCTGTTATACAAGCAAATATCAAGACAATGTGTTTTTCAGAATCCAAAACAGAGATCAGCCCCTACAATCCCAGCTTCTCGCTCTACAAGCTTGCAAGAAAACTGGTGTGAATTTAACACCCAGGCGAAGTTGTTTTCCTCAGCAGAGATTCCACAAGACTCAACATTTTCATTCACACTTTATATTGAGGTTCCACATGCTGGTTAATCCTCCAGAAAGGGTTAACAAATGATGAATTCATGGGATGAGCTGGTTATATACAGATCAAGAGCTGAATATGTGGGATTGCAAATAAGACCTGCAAGTTGGGATTTACATATATCTGTGTGTGTGTCTATGTGTGTGTATATCTATCTATCTATCTATCTTTATGTCTTACAATTAAACTTCACATCTGATTTGTAATATATAATTGGCCTTGATGCTGTTAATATTTATTTCAGGGATGGTAAAACTGAATTGCCTTGCTCACAGCCACAAGGAGAGTCTAAGCAGTCACTTTTACTGGTGAAAGGATGCCTGTAACTTGGCTGCTTACAATTCCCCTACTGCCTGGAGTAATCCCTTTGAGAAAGGTCCCCGGCCAGCCTGTCCCCTCAACAACAGCCACACACTATCACCAGGGTGCAGGAAAGGGTCTGAGGCAAGGGATCCTGCTGGGCTGCCAGGGATGGATGCCTCTACACCACACACCCAGGTCAGATGGGGGGAAGCCTTGGTGCCCAGCACGAGTGCAAGTACTACCTTCTGCTGTGTGTCACCAACCTCTGCACTTCTGCCTGTGTGTTCATTAGTGCCAGCCAGTTTAAATTTGGGTTGATTTTAGGCTTAAAATACAGCCTGCAGGTCTACCCTAAGGGTGACTAGATTCCAACCCTCTCTTAAAAATAGCTGCTGGCCCAGTTGGAGACATGCCTGCCACGTCATCCCAAAGGAGGTCCCTTGGGTCCTGCTTAGGTGCAAGGACAAAGACTCAAACCGAAGAGATTCAGGTGGAGATGCAAAAGAAATGAGATGCAAACAGGAAGGCGTTGTTTTGATTTTCCAAAGAGTAGCAGATGACAAACTCCCCACCGGCCTCCTTCAGTTTCACCAGTAACCTATATATATGTGCCATTTAACTAATGTGATTTGCAGGTTTTCAGCTTGAGGGTGATCTTATAGTAAATTAAACATCCAGTTCCCGTGTACCGTACATCTTAAAAATGCAGATTTCACAAAGAATGCTCAGAGTACAGGAAACATTGATATGATGACTCTGCATTCCGTGCTATTAGTCAGTGCCGATCAGTGTTGAAGCTTAATAAACTTGTCTTTTTTTTTTTTTTTTTTTTTTTTTTGGCTAAGGGCCTAGCATAAAAAACATTTAAAGGGACAATTTTCAGGATCAAAATGACATATTTTCACTCCATCTGACAGAACATCTGATGATATTAGGCTGAAAGACTTTTTAACAATACATTCTCTCGCGGAGAAAGGGATGCTTTTTCACCTCCGTAAGACCGGCTGTCTGGATTTATTTCTGCATTTCTGGTCAGCCACTCTTCTCCTTCCTTTCAAAAAGGGATTCCTACCTGCCACGCAGGCACGGTTTGAGTATCAAATAGACAATGGACCACAAGTAGTACAGGTCAAACTTATCTAGAGGTTCGCAACCTTTCCTTCTGATCAGCCAAGTCTGTGGATTCGCCTCTGCATGTTGGGTTGCTCCCACAGGCTATAAAATGAGGAGCCCAGCATCAAACACATGCGACTCAAGGAAGCACTGAGGTCGGGAAAGGTGCTGTCTGCTGCTGGTTGGAGAGAGGATGGCAGTCTAAAGCTGTCTTGCCTAACTTTGGCCATCTACAGTTTAGGTGTCCAGTTTTATAAAGTCTTAGCTAAAACGTTATCAGTTGGCTGCTGTCAACGTCAAGGGATCAACTCCTCTAAAGGTGGCTGACCTCACCTCTCCCAGCAAGACGTGGTGGCTTGTTACATGGGAATCTTTCCCCCACTGCTGACAGTCCACACAGCTGTTACCTTCCAACCAACTCCCAAAACTTGGGCATCATGATAACACACAGATGTCCTAAGCTCAAGCTGTAAGAACAGGATGAATACATGAGCTCTGAGGGAGCGGACAAAGCTCAGGAGCAGCGAGTGCTTTGGGCAATGAGAGCAGGCAGAGGAGAATGCTGCGGGGAAGGGTAACAGGGCACAAGGGTCAGCACCCGCATGCGCATAGCTCATAAACATTATGCTGCTGCTTCTGCTGCTTGCTAATTCTCTCTCCTGCACTAGGGGCAGGTTTCAATAATTCAAAATCCAGAAAATCAATGATTTTTTTGTGTGTGTGTGAGCATTTGATATCATTATTTGTACTCTTTGCTCATAGGCTTAGCTGCACTTTCTGGCTGTTTTGCACACCTCTGGGGGCAAGAAGTAGATACAACCATCCGTAAGCAGCTAGTAGGATGGGGTGGCTATGTACCCCTCACTGGTGGAGCAGAAATAGCCAGAAGGTGACAGTGGACAAAGCTTAAAGTTCTTGTTACATGAAGGAAGGTGTGAAGGTGCACAGAACCAAGTATGGGGTTCACCTCAATACATCCAAACATATCACAACCACAGGTCCAGCTATGCTGCTAGGACAGTTTGTGTGACATATCCAGTGCTAAACCTCTGGATTTGGGGTGGGAAACTTTTGTCTGAATGTAGGAACCCTGTGTGACAAGGTGCATATACCTGTTTGAAAAAGAGATGAGTTGTTCTCGTAACTCCATCAAGACCAGCTCCACCATCCCTAGCATGGGTGTCTAGGTATTGCGTTTGAATCCAGAGTGCCATGTTAGCCAGCAAAAGTTATCTGAGATGAAGTTTGCCTCTGCTGGGGGGGAGCTTTTTTCAATCTGAGCCTCCTGCCTTCTGACAGCACTACATCCAACTTGCAGAATAACATCCTGACGGGTCTAATTTTTTAGCTTTACTCAATATGCTTCAGTAATGAGCATTTCTTGCAGGCTGTATTAGATTGCTTGTGCTAACCCAGGAGAATAAAGGAGTAGAGATTATTTTCTGTATGCTACAAAGGAATTAAACCTTGTAATAATCATGGGAAATCTCCCTGAAGAGTCAACAAGCTTTCCTTTTCTCTCTTCTAAACCCCAAAAATTCTGTCCTGAAGAATCAAAATTATATCCCTTTATTATACATTTTGAGGAGTACAGACAGTTAGACTGTCCATTTGCTGTCCAGAAGTTGCCTTTTCTCTTGAGCAAATAAACAACAGTTAATTATGCATAAATGGGGGTTTTGGGAGGGGGGTGTTTTTTGTGTTTTTTTTCATCCAGAAGGGAAGGGGGGAAAACAGACTTTTTATCCCTGTTTGTAAGCCTGTGAAAAACCCTTGCATACAATCTGTCAGAGTCACACCTGGATCCAGAGCTGCCTGCATTAATTATCAACTTTTCTATGTGTTAGTGCTAACATATGGCATTTAATTACTCCCTCCAAATTGACAAAGTTGTGCCATTTAGAATTTCAAAATTATTTTTTCAAGTTTTCACTAATAAAATAAATAACAATAAATTATAAGATCACTCAGCTACCCACTCCTCTTTTTTTTCTTTCTTTTAAAATAGGGATTTTTCTCATTTTCCTTGAAGTGGTGACGCTTTGGTCCATTTAAGAGCAAACTGTCCGCAGGATATGTGCCTGAAAGTACTGACTGTATTAAAATTTTGATCCAAGACAAAGTTAATTATTTGCTAAATTGTAGCATGTTAAAGGCCACAGACAACTTAGAGTCAAGCATGTATTTATGTGCTTCTTCGCATTAGCGTGCAGGAACCCCTTGTACTTGAAAATGGGAGGATATCCTTAAATGGACCATTACTGTGAGTGATTAACAGTCAAGATGAATCTAGCAATAGCGGAGCCTTCTTGAAACCATGCTTTTCTGGCAGGTAATCCTTAACAAAAACTTTGCAGATAGGTTAAAATAACCACCTATCGATACAAAAGTGGTCAGACTGGATCTAACGGGTGATCAAACCAGGACATGCTAAAAAATTCACCATTTGAAAATCTTTCAGTGATGTTACATTTCTCAACAGTAAAAGCCTTTTCAGAATCCTTCTGGGTAGGCAAATTAATTAGATCTGAAGGCAAGTCTTTCCCCATCAACTCTAGCTGATAAAAGCTTGGTGGAAGAAATTAAGCTTTACTTTATCTGCACGAGCAGAGGGATGGTTCAGAGTTGGTTACATAGATCTATTGGCCAGCCAGAAGAAAATAGATCTTCAGGTTGCTAATGAAGTCCGAAACCTGCACAGGTGCCCAGGCACTTAGTCAAACTTGCAGAGGGTGCCTCTTCCACACCCATCTCCCAGTTTACAGGAGGAGGGCTTGGCCTTTTTTGCGAAGGGATACGTTTCTGAAGTGATGCAAACACCTAAAGACAGGAACAGTCATGGAGCAGGAGGAACATTTGATCCTGGTACTCCTGGGCTTGGATGCTCAGTCAAACCTTTTTGCAAGGGACTAAAGATGGGGACGGGACATCTTACCACACAGCAAATAGTATTCTTTGAAAACCTCTGTAAGGTGTATGAGGGGATATCTCCTTCCTTCCTGTAGACCTTGAAAAGGTCTCCCAAGCCTTCACAAACATGTGCAAGCTCAGATGAATTGTAGTGAGTGTTCAACCTCTCCTACATATCTTTCCAAATCTGGAAATTTTGACCAAGAGTATTTCTTTAACCTCTTTGAAACTTGAGAAACACCACTTTATCTAGGGATCCGCCCACTACTCAGAAGCCAAAAGGTCTCAAGCTTTCCTCAAAAGCTCTAACACCATGGATCATAAAACCCAAGATGCCTCGGCATGCCTTCTTTCTTTTCCCCTTTGAATTTACCAGTCTGGTTGAAGAGGTACAGTTTACAATTCGCTGTTGGCACAGATAATACATGTCCTCAGATGGAGAGTCTGCAGCATATGGGAAAACACGTGCCAAACAGGCCTCTGCCTCCCCCATGCTGCTGTTCTTTCTCTTTTTGGCTCTCCAAGCTGCTTGCAAACTCTCACCTCCTGCATGGATCCCATGCCTACACACTATTTTTCCGAAGAGTTGTACCACTGTTACCAGCATCATGGTTTAGCTTGACTTCTCTTTCCCCAGTCATTAAAAAGTAAGAGTTCCCACACCCAGAACATGCCTACCAGAAGTACCTATACCCTCCAGGAGTCAAAATTTAAAAACATATTTAATTTGACAAATGCAACCTCTGATCTGTCAATGTGTTTTCCCCAAAATATAAAGAAAGGCAAGAAAAAATGAAGGGGTGGGGGGTGCGGGGGGAAGCCAATCCGTCATGACTTTCATGCTAGGAATAGGTGCAAGAAAACAGGAGAGTGTTCCCATAGTGCAGCCAAGAGCACCATGCAGCCTAAGGGCAGCAGCGAGGAGTTAACCTACCTTGCTTTCCAAGCAGGTGCCACTTGCAGAGCAAGACGGAATTTGCACAATTCCCCACAGTGCTTTGCCAGTACATTCAATTTTTAGGAAGAAAAACTTCAGGTAATGAACGAGTAACTCATTGGGAGACAATTTTTGCCTGTTGCCTCTTATTTTGCTAACTTGCCAAGAACTTGAGGTGAAATTTGTCTTTGAAAGAAGATACCCTAGAGGCTATACTTAGTTCAGAGGGCCCAGACAGGTGTCCTAAGGGAAAACTGTGCCTGCTGCAAGCACAATAAATCCAAAGGAGTGGGCTTTGGATGCCAGCAACAAAGTTCTCCTTGACCACAGTGGGGCCTGAAAAGTTTGGTCCTTCTGCCCATGCAGGTGCCTTGGCCTCTCTTCTGAGCATTCAGAGACAGCACAAAATCACTGCTAAAACTCAGCCCAAGAGAGAGAATGCTTACAAATGGCTGATGGCTCAAGCTTCCTGTGCTAGTGGCCAGTTTTGTTTTGAAAGTTGCCATAATAGGAAACCTAAGTTTTAATTTCCTTCCAAACTTTATAATCCTTGGAGAAGCCTGAAAATGGGATGCACTACAATTAGCTAAAAAGCAGCCTTAAAAAAGCCTCGCGGAGAGATTTAGAGCCCAATCATAATTTACATTTGCAGGTATGTAGATCTCTAAGTGCACGGCTTCTGCCCTGATTACTAATTAATGAGGTGCAAAGATGCCTGTTGGAGGAACCAGCTCTGATTATGTGGGTCTTATGGGAAAATGAAGCTCTTGCAATCTAAGAAGGCAGATGATATCTTTAACATATATTTAAAAAAATTACAGGAACAAATCAAGGGGCAAAATATACACATGTATATATTTTTAAAGAATCACACACAGCCAGGTTGTGCTACCATCCGATTATCTTATTTCCTTGAATATACAAACCTGGCATGTTTAATAGATTTAGCATGCCATCTATTTTGCATGTCATATACATCCAGTTAGGCAGTACCCTAGTATTCTGAATGGATATTACTGTTTTTATAGCATTCAGTTTACAATCACTGAGAGGAGCAAGTATACAGAGAGCTGCGAGGTAGGCTTCCCAGTTCAGAACTGAGCATATGATTAAAACCTAAATTTGGCTCAGATCCAGAACAGCATCATTCTATAAGAAGGAAGAGTAGGCAAATGTCTAAGGCACATCAGCTGCTAACACAGTTTGTTAGCAGAGATTTTTGATTTGTTTTTTTTCTTTTTTATTTTCTCCATTAAAATTCCATCTTATCAATATCAGGTGCTTCCACATCACCTTGCTGCTAGGAGTTGACAAGGGAAAGATGTACACAGCAAGGTAGGCTGTGACACACAGCAGTTGCAAGGCAGGTTGTTTTTCAGAACATTTCCTTCCTTCTTTAAAGCAGAGAAGTAGGAGTTCAGAGCAGGTCAACATCTTCCCCAGCATGTCAGGTTGCAAGGAAACTACCTCATATAATTTTCACCACACAAGAAGTAAAGCATAAACTCTCACAATGTTGTGTTTTCTTTAGTTTAAAGGGAGTCACACTTAAGTAAAAATAAATTAAACACATACCATTTGACTTTTCACTGTCTGCGGGTTTCATCTGAATAGGATGATGCATCTAAAGACAAAAATGAAAAAGAGAAAGGCAGGTTGGATAGTCATAAGAAATCAAGGATCGTGTTTTTAATGAAGGCCTAAAAAGTTACACAATTAATATTAAACATGTTGAAATTATATAAATCCAAAATATCACTATATTACTATATTATAAACTTTTAAGAAAAAGTAAGATGGTAAAAGAGCATTTCATAACCAGGAAGATTAAAAAAAATAGATCATTTGGCCCACAGGATTCATATAAAACTTTGATTTGCTGTATCTAGTTTCAGAAGACCTCTAAAGTTACAGCCCTCATTAATTTATGGCATGCTTGGTTTCTGTTTTACCAACTTGTTTTCCTTGAGCTCAACCACTGCCAAGACTGAGATGGAATTTTCAAGTAATTTAAGAGCTAGCAAGCATTTCAAACATACTCAGAGAAGTCGAGTTTGACAAATGAACTTTGCTTGTAATTAAAAAAAACATGTGATGATTCTTTCAGGACTGAAGAGGAAGAGAACCGTGCTTGCTATAATAGTTTCCCATAACTGTTTAGTATCTCATTTATTTTATTTTTTTTTTTTAAAGAATACATTATATATTCATTCATAAAGCTTCCATCACAACATGGCACAATTCTGGCTTCCATAAAAACTCCCAATATTTTTTCCTATTCGTCTGTGAGTGTTGCTCTTACTGGAACCAACGCCAACCCCTGTGCGCAGCACGCTATGCTCAACATCGCACCGTATCCTTCCTTGGCATGTGTGGTATGGTGCATCCTCAGCTTTCTTTACTAAATGATATTCCCCTCACACTGAATTGTTAACTGATAACTCCAACTGATTATTACGAGCAGTGTTTTCTGTTGTTTCAGGAATAGCAACACCATAACAGCTGAGCTTCCCCTGATCAGAGTGTGGGGCTTTTCCACTGGACGTTGGTTATAGCTACCTGTGTTGTTCACTGCCATGGATTCAGCGAAATTTTGTTACAGCTTCTCAAAAGCCTTCAGAAATGACCTCACATTGAGTTTCAATGTGGGAGACATTTAAGCTTGCAAAACCCCCCCCACTTTTATCTTCTTTCATTGGGCTCTGCAGAACTGCCAGCATTTGACGGCACAAACCTTCCGGCAGCAGCAGGGCCCCTGCCTTTTCTCCCCACAGCAATTCCTCATCATTTCACGTGAGCAGGTAAAAAAATCTATGCTCTTTCTGCTTTTGTATCATTTTTCAGTGCAGCAGAGCTCAGTATGGCCTGAAAATGTCAGAAGCAATTCCATTTTTTTCTGTAAAAGACTATTATGGCAAACTTTGGGAAACAAAAACAGCTGAGCAGGAGAGAACATCCAGGCACTCATATCAAATGTGCTTTCAAAACAGCACAGAAAACCAAATCTGCATTGCTTTTGGTGGAGCCACTTAACCTCCAGGGACACGGTTGCTAGATTCTTTAGAAAATATAAAATATCGCTGTGAATGTGTCCATAAGATTTACTCCAACCCCAGAATGCTCCCTGGCCCTGCAAATCAATGTATTCCCTGTACCGCCTGCAGAACCCCCTGCTGTGCCCAAAGGAAAAGGCAAAGCCACAAGGTGGATGTAGTCACCAGGATCCATAAATTTCCTTCGATTTTAATAATTGTGTTCTCTTTGAATCATTTTTTTTTTTCCCAAATGGACTTTAATAGCCCAGCACTTGTCTGCCACCACTCTTATTCGATCTAATTTATAGAAAAAGGGAACTTCTATTGTACTCTAACTAGTGCTTAACGTTTATCCTGGCATCAACAAAACGCTGGGCACTCCAGGAGTTTCTAAATTCATGGGAATGTGATGCTGCATTTCCACTCAGCAAACAAAAAGCGAAAGAAGAAAAAAGGTGTAACTTGTTCCATAAGCCCGTTGCAGGTATCGACGTCTCTGAAGAACAATGAAGTAGTGAGAAAATAGAGGAAAGAAAATTAAGCCTTGTAAATTTGGGAATAGGCAGGTTATAGAAAAAAAACACCAATCCAAATGCAGACCTTTCATAGACAGAGAATCTATCACTCTCACTTATATATAACACTCATTTATATGCCTTTAAATGGAGATATTTTGAATAAAGGCAATTCTATCAGTGTTAAAAACCTTGCACTTTGCAAACTGCCTGAACCAGAGAAGCCAACTTTAGACCAAATTGATGTGAACAAGTCATTTTTGTAGCCCCGTGGTCACAACATAAAGATCAGCGTTACCTGACAGTTACCACATCATAAACCATCCTCTTCTGTCACACATAATTACCCCAAGTTCATTAAGTCAGTAATCTGTTATGCACACAAAGCGTGAGGGAAGAATTAACAAGACGCTTCCACTGGGTTTTGACTCGGTTTCAAAGGTTCCTGCTAAAAACTCGTGGTCCAAACTCTCTTCGTACCAGCAAGCCAAAGTCAGGAGCGACGCTGTTGTGCTTAACAAAATTATATTGGTGAAAAACTAATAAAAGATTCAGATCAGGTCTGGGGAATGTAAACTGCAGAATACCCACGGTAAAATGGATGCTATACACAAACATGGCTTCATTGAAGAGGAAGGTGGAAAAATACGTGACTGACAGTTTCCTAACATGAGAGGGCTCATGCTGAAGCTTGTTTAACCCTGACCATCACCAATTGATACATTAACAACCTTTAACACTAGATTCAATAAAACATGCCATTTATAACCTGAAATGGGTTTTACAGAGTCACTGGTTCGCATCTCATTATTAAACTCATTGCTGACCTCTAGAGACAACTGCCGTGACAATACATATTATAAGCTCTCTACCCATAAAATATTTAAAAGTAGGTGTAAAAAAGAAAAGAAAAGAAAAGAAAAGAAAAGAAAAGAAAAGAAAAGAAAAGAAAAGAAAAGAAAAGAAAAGAATGAATCTCAAAGAAGTGTGCAGTGAATAAGAAAATTAAAGGGGCAGAGACAAAGGCTAAATAGGTACTCTCCTTTCACTCTACAATGAGCAAAAGAGAAAATAATCTGTGCGTTTTATATCTTGCTTGTATAACTGCAGGCTATAAAATAATAAAATAGCTGTGCTTTCTGAGGCCCTCCAAAAGATTATAGATGATATAAACCTGTTTCAAATTAGATGCCACTCACTAGAATCATGTCATCTACTGAAATGAAGGATTTCATGTCTTATCAGAAAGCTGTTATTGTAGCTATACATCACAAAGCCATACACTTATGGATCTCAAGGTAAGCGATTTCTCAGTATGTCATGTCACACAGAAAAAACATGAAACGTTTTCTTCTGGGCTTGAAGAAAGCTTTGCCTATGAAAATACAGTATTTATGAATGCACAGTTGCAATTAATAAATAGGCAACAGTAAGAAAAATAACTGCAGAAAGTAATTTATAGGCATTACCATCACCCTGTGCTCAGACCGTATAGTGAAAGAGAGCCAGGCAGCTCGCAGGCGAGTTCCTTGAGTGTGGGCAGGTTCCCCTGGCAAGCACCATGCATGGGGACAGCAAAATCAGGCTGCAGAATGGGCTGGAAGGAGCAACTGCTCCTTGGCAGGATTTTAGAGAGCTCTGCCGAATACAGTTGAGCTGCCAGCAACGGCACGACCTACCTTTCCTATAGGTGCTCACTAGCCATAGGTCTCAAAACACGCCATGCCAACGTTTTACAACCCAGAGCAGAGAAACGCCTCCCGCCCGAGGTTGTGCAGGGTCTTGCGGCAGTGCCGGCAAGGCAGGGGCTGCACCTGCCGCTGGCACTGTCACAGAGGCCACACACAGCCCAAGGCCAAGCACATCCCTGCTCCGCCTTGGGCACATCCCAAGCAAGGCTGCTGATGTGGTCCATGGGAATCAAAAATGGGAAAGAAGCAGCTGTCAAACATGCAGCCCTGAGAAACCCCCTGAAGTCAATGAGGACCTGGCCGTTGGCCACCTCGAGGGTGGCAGCAGGACCCAGCCGTGGCCTAGAATTACAGGTGACCAGTTACATCTTTCTTCCCCCTCTTTTTCCTGAGTACATCACACTGTATGCAAATACAACTTCATCACAGAAAAAAACGCACCAGAGCAACCCCAAAACCTCTTAAACGCATGTGTCCTCTCCAGCTTTAGAGCCTCAAAGTCATCGTTTCAACAATAATAATGCTACCTATTTACATTCTTGTCAAAGCCATGTGACATCTGCATGGGAGAAAACAAGCCGGCTAAGAGTCTATTTCTGGCAAAAATATTGCAAGGAAATTAGATTAACCTGGGTGGAATTCTATCTGGGAATTTGGAGTCTGTCGTGGTGATTAAGTCATCATTTCTGTCAGATTACTCTAATCGGCTGTCAAATACGATTCCACAACCCCATCTGTAACTTGGCATCCTCGTTATTCAGTTGATGTTACCTTCTGTATACAAAACAAACACCAAACAAGGAGGTGTGTGCAGCCTAGCATTTAGCAGAGTCATTAGCTGTGATTACTATTGTGTGCTTGCACATTGCATGAGGTGATCAGCTTACAGCTTGTTTTATTTAGTCAGGGAATGCTTCAAATCAGGCGTAATCTTAAGCCCGGCGTGCTGGAGGTGAGTGGGGAAGAACCATCTCCAGGCATGGCCGAGCATGGGACCAGCATGCTCCGAGTCACCACTGCTTACCAGCAACTGCCTAAACCTCATTGCAGAGCTGTCAGTAGATTTGGAGAAAAGGCTTTTGAGCACCTGCTTTCCACCTGTTTTCTGAGGCGAATGGACACTCGGATGTTCTAAGTTAGCTACAGATGCCCTGTGAGCAGCGAATTCTGTGGGTGAAGTAAGCATTGCAGGTGGAGGTAGTCAGCACTCTCAGTGATCTGTGCTGGTCGGTTTAATATGAAGTTGTTTGATACATATGTGAGTCTCTCTTACAGAGGACTTTGTTGATTAGAAAGCAGGAAATGCGTTTCAGTGAAGGTGAGGGAGCTGATGGGCTCAATTCACTGCAGCTGTGATGAGTCTGCGAAATTTGGGTGCCCTCAGAACCTCTGAAACTCTGGACATGTAATTAATGACAAAAAAATCATTATTTTATGGCTCATCGTGAAAAGACCTTCATACCCGAGTACTACATCTATTAGCAGCTTTTATTCTCTGTTCTTGCCACTGCAGATTGCACGTGCCTTGCTCCCGTCACTCCTTGTGCCTTCAGGAAAGGGGACTGCTTGTCAAGAAGGGACACCAAATGCATGTAAACCAGCCCATGCCTTCACCCAGCTCAGTGTGTCAGTGAAAGACCATCTCCTAAAAGTCAAGCACAGTGTGACTTTACATCATGCGAGCTCAGGGAATGTGTGTGGAGGACGTTATCCATGACTCCTCCCTCCATACCGTTCCTCTCATCATCTTTCTACAACCCTTTAAAGCCACCTGCAGATTTCTAGGGCTCTTATCCCTCTTCAGACCTGTGCCTTTCCTCTCCTCCCTGTCATCTGCCATGCCTGTAAGTTTCGAGCCATTGCCCCAGCTCAGTTTGTCACCCTCACAGACGGCATTGTGGGGAAACACAACACAGACTGGAGTTACACCTTCCCCCAAGCAAAGGGCAAATCTGAAGAACTTTGGGTTATTCAGGCAACATCCAAACCAAACAAACTGCAGTAGGATTAAATGATGACAGCTTACGTGTATCTTGTCATTTCTAGCTCTTTGGGACTTGCTTCCTGCTAGCATACATCATTGTTGAAGCCAACGGGGACTTCTTTCACATTTTTTACATCTCAGAATTGTAAAATGGCAAGAGGGAACAGGGAAGAGAGAAGAAGAGATGTCAGACCTTAAAAAGAACCATAACATTCTTCCTGCGGGAAGGATTATAAATCCATAAACCTTTTGGAACCAATAGGAAAACCAAAGAGGAAGCAAATACTAAGGAGCAGCAGGGACAGGCTAAGGGCATGGGAGAAGAAGAAAAGCACCTAAAGAGGCACAAGTGTGAAAAACAGTGGGGAAAATTCACGTTCTTTGCCTAAGTCTGGTCTGGGAATGAATTTAAAGCTTTCTCCAAGCTCCTGATCCAATCAATTCGTGAGCACAGCTTAATTAGACCAGAAGTCCAAGGAAAAGAAGAACCCAAATCTCTACCTGCCAGCTTCCTGAACACCTTCACTGAGTCTGGAAGATAGGAAGGAATGTATTGACCTACCAAAAGACCCGGGGAAGAAGAGAAAATGGTCCATAAGCACCGGAGAAACTAAATGATTCTCAGTGTCTTCAGAAATCGTAGTTTTTTCTGGATTATTATGTGCAGACACCTCTACACACACACACCAGCCCCTCATTTCAGCTTTTAGCTCCCAAGTTTTTCAGTAGGATCCTTTTGGAAGAGCTCTTGAACATATTTCTCACATCACTTCAATGCCAACTGGTTTTGTTTTTGCAAACCCTTGTGACTCACAAGTAATAGAAGTTTCCCTGAAGTGAAAGAGGTGTATTTCCCTATCGAAGAGAACTGTTTAGAATGACTTCTCTAGGGTCAAACTAACTTGAATTACACAGTCAATATCTGGCTACAGCTTTGGGGAACTTCTCCAGGAACTGGGGACAGTCTCTGAGGCTAAATAAATACTAGTGAATAAAAGAGGCAAGGGACCACTCTCTGGCTCTTAAGAGTAGTGTGGCACTGCTAGCATTTACACAGGTGTACTTCTCCTTCCTCTCCAAACAGGATGCCCTGGTCCATACTCCCCAGTGGGAACAGTGTCTGGCCCACATTATTCCCCCAAATATGCCCACACACCAGGCAGGAAAGTGCTAACTGGCACCGAGACCAACGCCATCGTCCTGCTTGCTTCACTGGCACCAGCAAAGCTTTGGATTCTCAGTATTGGTTTAAGCCATTTACCTTAGCTTATTCACAGGTAAAAGGAGGACAGATGTGCATCCATCACCTAGACTCACAAATAAATGCAAAGCAGTAGCTGTAACTGCCTGAGAGATGGCATAGCCAGAAGTTTGTTTACTGTCATCCTTTCCTAAATCCCAATTTAAGGGATTTAAACTGTGTTAGGTATTCATACAATTTTTGTAGTAGAAGAATGTGGTCTGTTACTTGGGCTCTTCGATTACTGACAGACATATAAATATATATATATTTATGCATGCATATTTTGGAGAGACAGTGAGATGGAGAGAGGGAAGGAGAAAGGGAGAGAAGCAGGAGAAAATGAATATTGCTGGTGGGTGCCAAATATAGTTCATGCAGTAATGCACAACATCATTATTTTCTATTTAGAGCACAGAAACAAGCATATAGCTTGCTTAAAACAAGTTGTTTCTTTTACTGGAGAACACTAAAACTGCTGAAATTCAATGACTTTTGGAAGCTTTCCAACTCAGTCATTTGCAATCCACTACACTTCGAGTTTTAAATTCAAGTTAAATTGAACATTAGCTTGAGAGACTAAAAACAATGCTGCGCTTTGAAATAATAATAATAATATTCTAGCGATCCCTTCCCCAGTCACCCCTGCATCCTGCTGCCCCTCCCGTATATTTACTAATTAGGCTGTAACGTTCAGTCTCCTTTAAAAGTTGTACCCTTATATAGAAATGAAAAAGTCAGTGGTTTTAGAAGTGACAACTTCACTTCCTAATGTCCAAATAACTACTGTTGCTCTGGTAGAAGTTATACTCCATTTATTTAATTCCTTCATTTCTTAACACCCACACAAATGGCAACAACTCCAGTACACTTGCGAGCCAAACGGAGTGGAGATAAGGAAGGGGAGGTACGACCAAACTTTCTCTCTTCAAAATCACGTGGAAACCAAAGTGATTAACTATCTTTTCATCAAACAAATGAGCCTTTACAGAACCTATTCAATCCTAAAAATAGACATTAAGTGGGATTCTATATCTAGTTGGGAATAATGCCTTGGGGATATTTTGTATCATCCATGCTTAAAAAGCAAACCCATTAGACACATGAAGAAAATATCAGATATTATTTTAACAGCAAGAGTTATCCATCTCATCCGCAGCAGCAATAACACTTGTTGACATTTTGCCAATTGAAGTTTGCATGCCAATGAGGTTTGGGTTTTGGTGGGTCCATCCCCCGTTCTGTGTCCATCCCCGTTCCCCCCCCCCCACCCCCCCCTTGCATTAAAATGGTAAGGCACAGAAAAATAACAAAAGTCTCTCTGTGACATTAATTGACTGGGTTTGAACACCCATGCGAGGTAATTGTGAGGAGCAAAAATTACTGCCCATGTTCCGGAGCGGAGGAGGGAGCGCAGGGCAGCGGCGGTTTGCCCAGCAGCACGCAGGGAGGCACCGCGTGGCACAGAATGCCCACCCGAAGGGAGGCAGCCGAGCCGCCTGGGCTGCAGCAGCGCCCGAGCGCCTCATGGTCTAGTTGATTTCTCCTTCTACCACCACGGCGAGGTGCTTACCACTGCACGCTCTTATTTAGCAGAAAGGAGACAACGAGGGGAAAAAGGCACAGAGGCTATACGTGATGCATCTGGAATTACTCCACAACCAAAGCCAAGTCTCTCAAGCCAAAATCTCCTAGTTTCATCACCAGGTGTAGGTAAGGCACTAATAGGTGGGTGTACCGCACACAAGCAGACTTTTTTTACACTATTACTTGCTAGATAACCTGCTGAAGAGGTCATGTAAGAACCTGAAGCAGTGATCCAGGATAGCTGGAGGAACCAAATGCCAGCCAAGTGGTTGTGGGTTTGGGATCTCAGTTAGTTACTAACACAGCCTCATGCTGCATTGGGTGGATTCGCCCAAGGTGACCTAAGATGCCAGGACTTGATTCCCAGCATGACACAATCCTTACAGCCAACGTCCCACTGGACATGACTCAAGTGTTCTGAAGCCGTACTTTCTTCCATCTCCTTAGTCGGGCGTTTGTTTCCAGAAGTCAACAGGAGATTGAGACTTAACAAGGAGTCCTTTTCCTTCAAATCTAAGAGCACCACCCCTCTCCATCGCCCCCCACCCCCTTAATTGGGAAACAGAGCCAGAACACAGCCAAAACATGCTACCTATTATCTCATCTTCTATGAGAAGTCTTTCTACTTCCCATGGTAATGAACCAGAGGTCCCTTAAGACCCCAGCAGGTGAAGGCAGCAAAGCAGAGGTTTGTGCTTACTTTAGTGGTCTGCAGAGGCTTATTTCACCTTTTTTCTCCTAGCAAAGTCAAATCCCCTGCTCTAGGAAGCATGGATGACTGAAGGCATATTAAGGGAAGTTTGCCCTTCTCATTTATGACTTCAGAATCTACGAAGCCTCAAGACGATGTTCCCATCTTAAAAAAAAAAACCTCCCCTGTTGCCAAATGGAAACATTCAAGTAGCTCTGGCTGTAGGCACCATTTTAAGGTGCCAACGTTTCAGCATGGTCCACAAGAAACCTCTCCCTTTCTACAAAAATCCCTGATTCCGCATCAACATCCAGGATGATTTTTAGAAACTTCCAAAGGAAATGAAGCAGCCCTCTTCCCCCATCTTCTCCACCCCCGAAACACAGTCCCAAACAAGTCTAACATAAATTCTCTTTTAGGCTGCCAATGACCATGAAGAAATTTAGTTTAAATGAAAGGTTTTTAAAAACATGCAGTGTCTTTTGTAACGCTAAACCCAAACTTGTCCGTGACTGAGGGCATGGCTACCATGATATTACAAGTTTGTTTTACAGCAGTTTTATTTTAAGATTTATGTTGTTCAGTGTTTGCATGTACTGCCTTCTCTGTGAGCTATGCTCTGGGAAAACACTGTGTGATTATGCTCAGCAATACCCTCTACCTTTGCCAAGCTGAAATTCAGGGAATAACCCTCTAAATGGAATGACTAGTGACAGCAGCATTTCAGAAAGGCAAGAAAGCCTAGTCAGGGTCTCCTCTGTTTCTTTCACAATGTTATCTCATCTACGCTTATCTTTTCCATTTTTTGCTTTCATTCAATAAAAGAGAAACCAGCCTCAACCACTCCCTGAGTTTCACATCACAGATTTTTCTCTTCATTTACTAAGCAGATCTTCTGCCTGACTCTTTCTGCAGCACGGAAGGTCACCTTGATCCAACAATGCACTTGGTCTCCTCTACTGACGGAAACTAGAGTCTATAATTTTGTACAAGACTCAAATTCTAGGCTGTGGGACTTTTACTTAAAGCTTTTTTAAAGTTCTTGTTGGAAAGCTTTTATATTTGCATTACAATGTACCAGCAAGAACATCTTACAGCTAAAAAGTGTGATTGAGGTAAGTCTAAAATAAGGCCAAAAAGCATCAAAACTATAACTTCTATTGAAATTCTACCTTTTCAATTAGAGCAAAGGGTACAATTTATAGAAACAGTTGGCAGCGATGATGGGGGGCTGCTGCTGTTTTTACTTAGCAGAGGTGCAGAGCAGTTCTGAGTCCAGAATATAGAATTCCCACCTCTCCAGCAGTCAGGCAGGCAGGCAGGTTCTTCCCTGTTACCAAACACAGACTAATCCAGACTCCTTCAAAGGTCAGATACGAGCCCCAAACTACTTGTCAACACGCACGCCTCTTTAAATATTACAGGGAATAGCCAAAGCGTTCAGGTAGAAAAGGAGTTTTGAATGAAGATGTCAAAAATCTGACTCTCCTGACTGAGATCAGCTGGGGTAAGTAGTACAGTTTTATTGTCTAACCAGCAGAGCCATAATATTTTATGCCAAATGAGGATATGGCTCATAAATTCTATTTAAGCTCTCCATGAGCTGAAGTTACAGGAATTTTCCACAACTATCCAATATCAGCATCCAAATAAAAGCTCTCAGTGTTATGCCAATACTCTGCAGTGGTGAAATAATCTGGCTGTGTAGAGAGAATGAAAAAAGATAGCTTGGTATTTGATCCATCGATGAAAACAGAATGATACTGCAGCCACACACACTGTCCACGTGAAAATACGAACGTCTAGTTGTGGTTACATACAAACAACAGCAAGAATCACATTAAGGAACCATATAATTTTTAACCACCTTTTGCATGAACTCAGGCTCATTAATTTTTTAGCATCTCTGTAGCTAATGTACTATGCCGGTGCTTTCTTCAGGAGAAGGAAAGTACTTTTTTTATTCATACTAAACATGCAGTACACATTTATAATGCTAATCTTAAGGAATTCTAATGTATTTAAATATTTCCCTCAATAGGTGCTTGGGAAGTTAAACAAACAGTAAAATAAATGGACAACATTAGCAGAAACATGTATTTTTGAAGAATGAGTCAGTTCCAGCTGGCTGTGGTATCTGCGCTGAGCTGTGATTAAGCTTTTGCTAGTGAAAAAGGGACAGTTTCAGGAACAGTAAGGCCAAAATCAACCCGCCTCCACCCATCTGCAAAGCCCTGAACTAGCATCTGACCCCAAATATGAACCTTATGCATTCTCCTAGAGGCTGGGCCCCTCAATTCTCTTGAAAAAAACACCAATGTGCTTTGTTTAGTGACTATAAATGCCAGTACGTGAAAAGCAGTCTTCTCTTCCTCTATTCTTCATATTGCTGTTCTGCTCAATTAATTAGAAGTTTTCTCGGTGTTGAGCCCCATGAGTTACATCTTTATGCACAACTTGCCTAAAGGTCAAAGAAATCTCTTTGCAGAGATGGCTTCGGGTGGAACAGCTGGAGGCCACAGGGAGCTATCAGAAAGGTCCTCTGATAAAACCAGCTGAGCTAAAAGCTCTGACATCATTCATCCTACCTGCTCCAAAGGTAGCATTTGGAGCTACTGGGAAGCCTTGAACTCCCGGTTTCATGGCATATGCCATTTTTTCTGAGCAGGTCTAATGCAGCCTGAGGGCTGTTGCAGCTTTGGTGAAACTTACAGAGGGCAATGAAAGCACAGGGGAAGATGGCATGGGTGCAAGAAAAGACATTTTCAGCAAGTCACACCCTCTATTTTTGACTCTCATGTCAACAGGGAGGAAGAGAAATGCCACACGTGAGAGGTGTTAGCTATCAGGCCACTTTTAAACTGTGATAAATCCATGTCAATCTTTGCAAAATGAACAGGGTCACAAGAAGCAAGGGCCATGCCTGCCTAAGCAGCCCTCGGAGCCCTCCAGACACGACCATATAAACACAGCATTTAAACCTGCTGTAGCTCTCACCGGCATCTTTCTTTTTAGTTAATCATATATTTTTGTACAAATAGGAGGATTCTATATTCACACAAGCACAGCAATTCTTTCACTTCTTAGCAATCACAGAAATGAGAGATGAAAAAAACCCAGTAGCTCATCTTGAATGACTTAATGCCAATACAGGATTACTGCCTATCATGCATTTCCTAATTCTTTCCTACCCCAAATGCCTGTAAGGATTGCAATTTAACTGTTTCTTTTAGAAGATTATTCTTATTGGATAGATACTGTTTTTCCTGATACTTGATGTAAGTTTTATTTCATCTCTTACGATGGTAAATCCTCACTTCTCTGTACAATCAAAATAATTCCCATTTGTCACTGGTATTTGGGCAGTACTTGGCCCTGGAGGAAATAAAGGCACAGTCTACAGCCATGCTGCTGGGAATGCTTGGTGAGGAACTCCCACAACAGCTTTTCTCCTCCCAGTATTCCTTGCAATATTTGAAATGAACATACTGTATAACACAGCACATTTTCCTCTAAGGTATTGGCATGAATTGGCCACAAAATAATACTGGTTCCTGTCTGGCAGATGCTTGCTTGAGTGATGGTCTAGAACACAAAGTGACTTCAATCATCTAAGCCATTCCAGTTGAATGGCAATTTGAAGGTATCACGTACCTTGCCTCTCTACATGAGGCTGTAATCCCACTGAGAGATCCTGGCAGTGGTAAAAAGCACTGGAGTGTTTGGGGTTTTTTCACAGTGGAATTACAAGGTTCACTTATGGAGCTACCTGACTTTCAGTTCATAGAATCATGGAATCACAGAGTGGTTTGGGTTGGAAGGGACCTTAAATATTATCTAGATCCAACGCCCTGCCATGAGCAGTGATGCCTTCCACCAGACCAGGTTGCTCATAGTTCTTAGTTTAAAACTAATCTTATCCTCTGATTAGCGTCTTATTTTCCACAATCTTATTTTCTTCAAGCCAGAATCCCATGTTCTCTATTTTAAAATCAATGGTAAGGCTCTATTCATACTTTCTTTAAGATCATTACAGACTTCTAATTATTCCTTTCAGACATGAGCTGCTTGCTTGCTTTTTCTGTTCCCCACCCCCCCACCCCGTCATGTGTTTCTCTATTAGAAGAGAAAATTTCCACTCGCCGCAACTCGTAATGGTTGTAAGTGGGACTGTGTGAGTATCCCTAGAATCAATTACAGAGGTAATGTATTAATGAGATTCCCTGATAGATTGCAAATTCCATTTGTAAAGAAGCAAAGTTGCTTATTCTAACCCCTGCTTACATATCCCCCCCCGCCCCCTGTGACAGGAGATAGCCCATCTCTGAGTTACAATAGGGCGAGAGTGGAGATTGACTACAGACTGCTTTAATGCCACTCTTAATGACAACTTGTGAAGATTAGGAAGTTGTCAGAATCAGATATCAGCAAAAGCTCCAGCTTGCTTTGTGAAGTCAGTCTGAATTAATTAATGGGTAGCTTTCCTTTGATATCGCTTTGATATTTGGCTGCAGCTGGATAAAAATCAACCACAAAGGAAGCTACATTTTGTTTACCACTGCTTAAGACTCTGTTTAGTTCAATGGTGTTGGTTTTTTTTTTCTTTTGCAGCTTTTTTAACTTCCCTGGCACAAGGCAATAGAGATAGGCTTGCGCTAATAAATGGAGTTATGGTGGTGTGTTTTTCAGTGACTGCATCTCTCCACTCCTGGAGACACTCAGGCTACATTCTGGGAGCAAAGCCATTATTGATTTCATTAAAGCCGCGAGTGAAAAGATGGACTGTTCCAAAAGTAAGACAAACATTACCCTTGCCCACTCTGGTACTGCTTTTCCCATTAAAAGGTATTTAACGCTTTAATGGTATTTTCTGTTTCAGAGGGTGCTGTTCACGTGCTCCAGACACTGACAGCCTGAAACAAGCTCTGCAGCCAGGGGTCTTCCTTCATTCTTCAGGGCGGGCATACACAGCCCATTTTAGTGTCTCTAGAGGTTTTGGATGTTTACTACCACAATGGGATGAACATGTCTGTATCCCAAAGAGATGCTGGGCACCCAAATGAATCCCTGAGCACCTCTAGCAGCCCCAGTGACCCTGCTGGCAAGAGGAGAAGGGATGGCTCTGCACACCACAGGGGAAGAGCAGACAAAGAAGTGTCTCTTCCAACTAAGCTGATGAAGATGAGAATTTCTTCTGGAGAACAAGCAAAAAAAATCAATTATCTCTCTGGGTCTGCAAAGAGTATTTTTAATTAGGCAGCATATTAATTACCCAAAGTGTGTTATTAGAGCAGGAGACTCAATCAAGCCACCCAGTTTCACTGGTGTTCCAGGACATATTATGGGGTTTCTAATGACCACAAAGACGACAGAAGCTACGTTTTATCTCACCATGTATGTTGTCACATACAACGGCACAGTGCATCTCAGCAGCGTGGTTCATTACCCGACTGAGACGGGAGAAAGCTAGCTAGGGATGCCTCAGCTTCCTGCACCACCATGGGAGTGCAAACACTGAACGAGACAACATCGCATCCCTTCGACAGCGATGCACAGAGCCACAGACCACACAGCAGAGGTATTTGAAAGAAGCTGCACAGCTCACAGGGTTGGACACAATGGCAGAAGGATGCTGAACAAACAATATCTCTGTTATAAACATGCCAAGAAGCCCAGGCTCTTTAGTCATAACATAACTCAGATCCATGGGCGCCGAACATTGCTATCGAAGCAGGTAAATGGCATCCAAGGGCATCTCTAATGATGTTACTTCCTGATGCCTGAAACATTGTTTATGATTTGCCTTTCTAATTTCACTATTGTAGGAGTAGTCAGACAGCTAGGAAGGCTCCCTGAACTAGTTTTTCATTACGAAGACAATTTTAATAGCTTGTGTCATGGTGCTAATGAGGCTGACTGAAGCACCTGTACTTTCTGTTCTGGATAACAGAAAACAGTTAACACCAGCAGGAGGATAAATAGCTGTTTAAGAGAGTGCCTGGGCTATTACCCTTAGCTAAGCATCCCCCCTAAATCTTGGTGAGCTTTGCAATACTCTATAGAGTACTCTAGTGAAGGCCTCTCAATTTTGTTCAGTTTTCCATTCTGAAGTGCACAGCAAAAGGTTCTCCAGTCAGTGATTTTTGGGTGCCCAGCTTGGAAGTGATATCCTGTGAACAGATCCTCCAGGCTTGCTGAGCAAGATGTTCTAAGTTGGAGTTTAAATTCTGGAGGCATTTTGCAAAGCGATGACCTGAACTGTCCACAGTTAGGTAAAGCCATGCCACATACCAGAACAGTTTGACCTTTTGGGGATGGGCTTCAAATCAGGGCATTTTTCAGAGGCTGAGCAAGTATTACGTGTTACTTATTTTCCATCCCAATATTATTATACTTCAAAGGTGTGCAAAACACATCCTGAACTACACCAAAAGGGGGGGGGGGGGGGGGGGGGGGGGCGGGGAAGCTAGCATGCACCTAACTGCATTTGCAGCTGGGTTAATGTGTTATCGCTTGTCAGCAGATCTGCTACACCAGGGAAAAAACAACAGTCTGATAAAATATCAAGGATCTGAAAGAGCTCACTGGTGCCAGTACCCTGTGCAGCTCTGCACCTTCCTGACATACCCCAGGGATTCGGCTGGGGCATCACCCCCCACCCTGAGCAAGGCAGATGGAGGTTTAGCCTCCTTCTGCCAGTGAGTCAGGTCAATGGATCTTCCTGCACTTCCCTATTCTTGGAGAGTATCTCCCAAACATTTGAAGCTTTTCCAAATAATAAAAATACTTACTAGAGCATGGACTTCTATCCAGATTTCACAATTCTTGAGTCACTACCCTCAGTACAAGGCAACCAAGTGCTTTTACTTACTTTCTCCCAACCCCAAGAGAGTTTTGTATTTTCATACGCAGCAGAACAGCTTCAAGAGGAGGAATGGTGACCTCCAATCTCAACTAAACCCAGCGGTGAAGGCTCTGTTAGGTCAATTCAAGTTAAATCCTTACAACAAACAAGCCAGAGAGGGTATGAACTGCGTTCTCCTGCATGCCAGAAAGCTATCCTAATGATCAGGCTGCAGGGGAAGGTGAATCTGCCCTGCATCTTTCACTGAGAGAAAGGGACAACACAATTCTGAATTAAATGGTTTGCTCAATTAAGAGAAGTCATTGACACTTAGTTAATACTCCCCTCTCCCTCTGCCTGCATAACACCCATCGCTCTGCCATTAAGCTGCGAGTTCAGCTACTTCCAGGGATTTCACTGGGCTCCTAAGTCATTTTTTACTGCTTTACGAATTCAGGGCTAGTAATCCATTCTGTGTTTCACAGTAATGGTGGATATGAGCCCAATCTTTCCGCTAAGGAACCTGAATTTAGGGCAAATATTGATTTTTCATTTAAGTGGCAATGTCGGTTCAACTTTTTTTAAGGGCCAGAGGTGGAAGTGGTGCATTTGCATAATAAAAAAATAACTTCTAGGCTGGACAAAATGTATCATTAAGTGGTTCAATATGCATAATATTTTAAAGGAAGAAATGGGCCAGATTCACTTTCTCAACATCATTCAATGTCTTATAGCTCAGTTCCTAGGAATAGGCACTCCTTGGGAATTCTCCACTTTCCCAGCTGGTTATGTTCATCATTCAAACATTTCTAAACTTCTTGGATCCTTCATTAAACAGCATTTGGCCATGCTATATGGGTACTGAATTAGTTTAATTTGTCATCATAAATCAATCACTCCAATCCCTTAACTAACTTAATTGCTCTTTGAATTCCCTTTGTTTTGTCAAAATCTCTTGAAATCACTGATATCTCATATTCAGGCTATTATTCAAGTCATATTGGATGATTACCTTTTTATTACAGGTAATTTTTACATAATATTCACATGGTACTGACAACTCATAAAGCCTAAAGCAGAGGAGAGAACTGGATATTAAAACGCTCCTCCAGAAAGGAGCGTGCCAGGATATTCATTAGAAATGAGGTCACGATGTAAAGTGAAAATCAGAAATATATTTGGTTTTTTCCTTCTTGTTGGACAAACGGTATTTTATCAGAAAGTGAACATGGACTCACAGTAAGTCAGATTATTCTGAAGGTTAAATAACCTGCTAAACCGATTCAGCACATGGCCGAGATTTCCCTCCCACGTTACAACCCCTTAAGCCCCGTGCCCCCAGAGGGGCCATGGCACTGCCTTGCCGATACCTCTGATACCGACCCTATGGCATGTAGCAAGACCAAGTGTCTTTTACACTCAACGCCAAGCCTGAGTCGGTCTGGGGGGGTGAGGGGAAGTCCCCAAGTGGACTGGCATCGTGCTGACGATTGTCCACCTGGGGTAGGGAAGAATGAGCCCTACCATGAACGGGCATCAAAAGAGAAGAATGATGCAAGTTCCTCTTTAAAAATCAGTTTTGCAAATTGTACACCACTAAATGGACCCTGAGGTTTCCTTACAGCCAGCGCAGAACATTTAGGGAAAAGTTCCCTCTAAGACAGTCCTGTTTCCCTACCATGTAAGCGGCATTTAATAAAACCAGTAGTGATTCTTATAATGTAAAAACTGAAAAATCTTTCCCTCGACAACACGTGGCAAAATGTAGAAGCCATTAATATTTTACAAGACAATTAGATCCTACAAACTCCACCTTGGTGTTAACATTTTAAGAGCTTTCTCAAAACTGTATTCCTCCATTGTTAAACCCTTAATTAAATTCATACGGCTCATGTCCTATTTTCATGCCAGAACTCCAATACAAAGGGTTTACTGCTACTTGGAATATATATATATATCCCACTTGAAATAAGAACCACGTAAACTATTAGTTTGTTAAAAGCATAGGAGTAAATCAGAGTGGGCTGTAAATTATTTTCTGAGATAACCTTAGCTATGAGGCTATATGCAAAAATATACATAGAGGCAACAAATAACTGCTGCCATGTCAGATCAATCTAACTTATAATACAGAACAGACTCCAAAGAGTTTTAGGTGTAGATTTTACAAATGGATTCCCATCGATTCTTGACTTCAAATAGCTTCTGCAGGAGATTAAAGGTGTATTTCTTCAACTATTGGGCTCCAAGAATCCACCCAGCTTATAGTGCTCTTACCTACTTGGACTTAACTCTGGCCAGGAAGTCCTACCAGACTCACTAGGTAGCAAAACAAAGCCCATCTGGGTTTTAAAGTAATGCATGTTAAATGACAACAAACAAAAAATGCCAGTGCCACAAAGGCAGCCAAAGCGGTCCCTGCACACAGCTCTTCAAAGTTTGCCCTCTATACAGAAGCCAATTTTCGCTAAGCAGCAAACTAGAGCATGGGGGGACTAAGATTATTACATCTAACTGAAGGTACAGAATAAATTTATATGGGTGGAATTTATTGGATTTTTTTGTTTAGGGAATAGAAGTTAAACACCTCTAACAAAGCCATAAGATTCTTAATGAAGATGAGACTAGTTAAGGCCTCAGTTCTACATCTCATCCCAAAGAAGCACACTTCTAACATCATTATTACATTCAAATTAGGTTTTCCCTTTTCTCCCTTCTGCCTTTTAAAACCAAATTGAAACAAACGTTCCAAGAAAACCTGACTGTAAGTTGAATAATACAAACCACATCCCTCTGAGCTAGGATATGAGCAATGTGCTTGCATGTTATATTTGAAAAGGCGCATCTGGAAATTCATGTTGTTAATTTTCAAGAAAAAAAAAACAACTACGTGTGATGCCAGCACCAAGTAAACAGAATAGAACTGCCCCTATTTCGTTAATGTGTATCATATATATCAATAAGTCTGTATTTCTCAAACACTGTATATCTTCTCTGCCTAGGAGCAATCCTACTGTAACAAGTGATATCTGAACAAATTTTTGGGGAAAGATAAAAACTCCATTATATGACATGGAATATTATGACTAAGAGAGAGATTATACTAATCATGAATAAAAAGACAATGTTTGATCCTACTTATACTGAAAGTTTTCAATTATTATTTTTTTTAAATCTTTAAAATTAATTTTATCCTCAGGAAAATGATTAAAACCAGAAAAGCCTTGAGGTGTCAGATGGTGACATGTTTTTCTTCTTTATCTTTCTTTTTTTGTTGTTGTTGCTGTGAAAAAAAAAATCTGAGAGAATACAGCAAAGTGCATCATTAACTTCTTATTAATTTTATAATACAAAGGCAATTCCATTAAAATAGTGGTGCTGCAACTTTAAATTACAGAACTAGCTTGGTATTTAATGAGAGATTTAGCACAGCGGGGTTTCTGTTAAATTAAGTTGTGCCTTCACATCACAGTGGGAAAACAGGTGTATATTGGTTTAGAATTATGGAAATGTTGACTAATTCCAAGGCTTGTAATCAAACAGCAAGGCACCCTGCAATATTTTCTTCCAAGATTCTGCATTAATCATTTCTGTCTGGTCTTATTTTCTTCATGTCCACTAAAAGGGTGCAGGCTCAAAGGAGCAGATAAAGCGCTGGTGTTTTCATGTCTCTCTTAAGGATGAGGTTCACACAAAAAACAGATACAGAAACAGGCTGCAGGCTTAGCTCCTACCTAAATTAAACTGACTGTGCAGTCTTGGAATGGGGATAAATGTCACACCAAACCCCTCACTTTTTTGGCTTCACCAGTGCCCATCCAAACCCTGCTTGCCGACTCATGCGGAGTAGGTCTGGGTTTAAGAAATGAATAGACTAAGCCCCAAAATAACCTGGCCCCTATCACTTAATGGACATAGAGGCATTCTCTCCCACGCTTCTGCAGCAGCACGGGTTGTACCTGCACACAGGCAAAATGCAGGTGAGGTCCAGCCCCCGCAGCATCCCTGCAGCCCCTGTGCCTGCATCTGCCATCACTCCCTACCTTACACTAACACATCACCTGCCTTTGCTTTCAGATTTTCTTCCTGGGTTATTTAAGGGTGCCTCTCACCTGACGCACGGTGGTATTACACTAACAGTGGAAGGCACAGGTTCTTTTGTTTCCAGAAGACACCTTATCACCGAACCTCCTCCACACCGTATCTCATTTACTGGAGCCAGATTGATACTTGGTGCCCAAATGAACCTGATCCAAATCCACCCCACGCTGTAACCCTGCCAGCAGAGTGCTTCTATTTGCTCTGAGACTGTTTCACACACAGACCTACCCGCTACCCATTCCTGCTCCTTAGGTGAAAGCTGCTTAGCGGGCAAGGGCTAACAACATGGAAACTGCAAAAATTCATATAAGGAGAATCCTGCTAACGTGAAGTGCTTTCAGCACATGTGCCACAACTTTAAAACATGCTTAAAGGAAGTTATTTTGGGATAGCAGAGATGCAGTGTAACTGTATCACCATATAGGCTGAACGTCAGCCTATGGCACGTGCAAAATACACATTCTGCTATATAATAAGTGCTGAATCACTCTCAAAGAGAAGTAACGGGTCTGCATTCGAGTCGCTCCTCTTTACTAGAGGTGTCTCTTTTAAGAAGTAGGTATAACTACTTACCTCAAAGTAAAATCTTAACATCTCTGGCAGCATCAGGTATATCTTAAAGCCCAGGCCCCAGAGTCACAGGAATGTAATTGTCATATTTCCTTAAAAGTTTGCAACCTCAGAGTCAGGGCAGAAAAACAGTTTAAAAAAAAAGATCCATTTTAAATGGCAAAGAGCTAGAGAGAGCACTAGAAAAAAATATCTGAGCTTTAGTAAAAAAACAATCAAAAGGTACAGTAGTCGCTTTAACTGCTGCATG
This sequence comes from Falco biarmicus, assembly GCF_023638135.1. NCBI lineage: Eukaryota > Metazoa > Chordata > Aves > Falconiformes > Falconidae > Falco > Falco biarmicus. The sequence goes on from NC_079292.1 coordinate 26,486,288, forward strand.
CTCGTTAGCTGTACAAAAGCAGAGGAGAAAATGATGCCCTGCTCAAGCAAGATGCGACACAGAGCTGAGCCAGGTTTGCCGCCTGTACATGAGGAAGTCGGGGAGGGAGCCTGCCTTCCCCCCCTCGTCACTCGCTGGGATAACTAAGGTCTTTCAAAACAGCAGCCAGCTCATGGGGCTCAGGGAAGAATAGAGGAGCAAACAAAAGGACCCTCCCAGCTTCTTCCGGGAGTGATGTATAGATCTTGTGATAGAGCTTCAGTGTAGGGTCCCACACCCTACCTGGCCCCAGGGATGCTAGCTGGGCAGCATCCTGCTCCAGCGGCTCGGAACCACCCGCTCTGGAGTGTCCATCCTACCCAGCACATCAGCATAGCCATTTGACTCCAGGTATGTTGGAGAGCATTCACACAAGTTGGGTTCAGTGCAACATTAGCTGAATTGGGTTAGCGAGCATTCCTCCAAGGGCTCAGCATCTGCTGGCACTGGGGACAGGAACCAACAACTGGGGCTGCAGAGCCAGAGGATGCTGAGCTTCAGCCTGAGCTCTGAAGGGACCTCAAAGGGAATCATCTCTCAGAGCCTTCCTTTCTCTCTGAGGGTGGCACAGCCATCCTCTAAACCTCCAAAAGCTCAGCCTGCCACTGTGAGGCTTGTAAGGTCCCTTGCAAGGGCTCATTGCTGCAAAGCATCCCTTGAATCTGAAGTGCCACAAATTTTCTTTTATTTTCTCACAGCTGGCCTACATCTGCAGATTTCCTACCACCGCTTTCAGCATTTTTACTTGCAAATGACAGAGGACTCCCATTTTACCGTGGCGAATTAGCAGGACTCACAGGTCCAACACACTTCTCTACGCTGCTCATTTCACTGACAGGTGAGGTGGCTTTCCTAACAGGAGTTGCATAAAGCGAACTGGCCAGATGTGAGTTTTTCAAACACAGTGTCCAATTTCACATACAGCCCACAGGAACTAAAGGAGATTCTGGCCATATAACTGTCAGTCCAGTCACTGTTCTATTTATTTATACAGTGTTGTATACGTTTATTTCTTTTTGTGTCTGTAAGCATACACTCCAACACTTCCCCTACATCAAGAGGGAATATACCTCCATCCTTTATATTTTCCCTTTCCCATCCCCAAAGTATTTGGCTATGTTCAGCAGAAGAAATGACAACATTAGAACAAGCTTCCTGAGTGAAGTCATGCAATTACCAGCGATATACTCCTCTCTGGCCCTGTAAGTTATATCTGCCATACCGGATGATAACGCAAGCTACAGCTTGTACAACCTAACCACAACCATTTCAGCCAGCGGTGGAAGGTATCAGTGAGAACACACTTTTGAGGTGAGGTGGTGGCAGGGAACAGGGTGACACTGTGCAAGTAGCTACACGGTACCACGTTCTGCGGTACCCTGACGCACAGCCACCACACCAATGCAGTCAGGTGGTTTAGAAATCATGTGGATAAAGGCTGCGGTTAACGAAGTTGGCTGTAGTTTGTCTTTGCCTCTTTTCTCCCTTTTCAAACTAGAAGCCCCAGTGGTGCAGCCTCTTTCTGCCATATGGTTCCCCCCCGACCCTCCCTCCCCCTTATAATAATAAAAAAATTGAATCTACATTGCACTTCAGTAACTGCCTCTGGTCAGCAGGAATCAGCACCATTGCCAGCCAAGGGACTTCATACAGAAAGAGCCTTTTGAGATGATGCCATTGCTACAGGACTGGCACTGTTACAGGACAGACCATCAGGTTAGCCACCCTCCCTCGAAGGGACCAAGGTCATTTGGGGGTACCAAGCAGCATTTTGAGCAAAAGGGCTATTTTGCTGGCGATAAAATAATTAGGATCAAAAAGTAAATGTACTCACCCCAGGTAAAGTTTTAATATTGTGCAGTGCATTCTGTGCCTCAAGAGCAGCTTTTCTTGTATAAAATGTTACGAAACAACAACCTATAGAGAGAAATGAAAAGCTTTCAGAAATTAGTGAGTATGATTTCTGAGAGTACAATAGGGAGGGAGAAAAAACAGTGGTTGAACAACATATTATGAAAGCTGGAAATGTGAATTATCATGAGGCTGCCTGAATGACATGAATAAAAGAAAGCTTGTATGGTTTAAAATAAAGAGTCACCGCTGTGCATTGCATCTGTAGCACACCTACGTTGTTAGTGAACTGTAATCACTTAGAAATTAAGTTAACCAAAATCCAATTGGCTTTGTACAGTGTAAATAAGGTTATATTTTCTGAAGGCTCCCCATTATACTTTGAATATAAGCAGCGTGGCAAGCTCAGGCAGAAGGAATTTATTGTTGCATTCCAGGCGAAAAATAGGGTTAAAGCAGGACCTTATTTAAAGGGTCTTGCACATAAGAGCTACGGTTTGTTCCCCCCTATTTGTAACCAGGTAGGACTGGAGGTAGGACACTTATCTCAGTTGCAAAAATGAAAAATAAGTGACAGGAGAATTTGCCACTGTGGGATAGTGGAGGCTGCTGATGGCTGCCAGCATTAAGTGAGGCTCTGTTCACCCTGCGCCTGCCTACCCTTCAGTAAAGCAGATGGTTTTAGTTGCCTTCATCCTATGGTTTTGCCTTTGGCAGCATGGTCCAAATGGGTGGTCTGTGGGACCAAACATGTTGCTGCCACTTTCTCCGTGGCAAACATTTAAAGTAATTCTTCCCACAGCGCACACAACCCAGGCTGCTCCACACCAGCCCCAGGGTGAGGTCAGAGCTCATAGGTAGATCTTTAGGGAAAAGCTAGAACATGAGAGGCACGGGAAAAAGCAATAAGGACCAGGATCTGACTTGCTACAATCTGTAATGTCCCACAGCAACAAAGTCTGCTCCTAGGCACGTGTGGGGCACTTGTGAGAGCTTGCTGCAGGAGGATCTTGCATCCATATTGCAGGGGATGCTCAACACACTATCCCGGCTTGTGACCTTAATTCTGCTTCCAGTGGGCAGGAAACCACTCTGACAGCATCGCTTGCATGTTTCTGTGAATAACATAAGATTTCAGGTATATGCACAAGAAAATCCCCACTTAAACAGCTCCCACCCAGCACAGTTAATCACTGATGCAGGAGCACCCTTAGAGACTGATCTGTTGCTGCTCTGTCCATAGGGGAAATGCGGTGGGGCAGAACGCTGCCCCTGTCCCATGGATATGGGCAGCCCCTGGTTTGGAGCCGTGTCACGTTAAGAAGAGACCCCAAAACTCCTATAGAGCTCTGTGGCTGCAGACGGGGTGCTCGGTGACCCAGCTGCTCTGGGGAGAGGGAAAACGTGCTGGGCAATGATGGCTGGGAGGCAGAAGCTGCCACTGGAATAAAAATCTACTTCATATCAAACAAGATGATGTAGATTTTACTGAAGAATCACAAACCAATTGTATTGTATTAATCCCAGAGATTTGTTGCAATCCTGGAGAAAGTTAAAACCAAAGGATACATAGAAGAAACTCCAGCTCTTGAGCCTCAGTGTTCCGCTGGAGCATGACACAGATAAAATAATCTGTCCTCTGGGCAGTGAGCAAAGATGTTGCTTGCATCAGCTCCCTAATGTTGACCAAGGTGACGCACCACATCCCACCTGATCTGCCCTCTTTTGCTCAACCTTGCAGCATCCCTGTAACAGCACAGGACACCCAGGAGGAAGCACGCAGAGAAGAACACAGCTAAAGAACGCTTTAAGTAACTGTGTGGAGGTGGCCCACGCAGGCAACACAACACGTAGGCAGGCAGGTAATGAGGACTTAATGCAGTTTGGAGGAACATTTTTCATACCGCCAACAGGTTCCTTAAAATTTCACAGTTTACAATAGAGATGGTTTAATAATGATATCAGTGAACTGAACACTGTCTGGCAGGGATGAGCACTACAGACAGCCACAGCCTGTGAAAGGTCTGTGCTTCCTGTGAGTGTTTCTAAACCTTCTACTCCACTGGCAAATTCTCCACATGTAAATTATTTTACTCCAGAATGAAAATGGGAAACAGATCTGAGTTTCTGATATTTATTAGTGTGACTTTGAGACAACATTGTGACATTTTTCTATCCTGCCAGCCAGCTCCAATGTCTGTCTTCTATTGTTTCTTAATTTGATTTATTAGCTTGTTAATAAAAAGCTTTTTAGCCAGGAGAGAGGATTCAGTGGGGAAAATATCAAACAGTACTCATGACTTTGCAATTGTCGTATCTTTTACCATGGGTCCAAACAGTTTCATTTTTTTATTTCAGCTCTGTGGGTTTATTCCGATAAGGAGAAGTTTGAAATCTATTGGTTTATCATTCTTGGCACTACTTGAAAGAACCACACTTGAAAGATGAATATGCTGTGAAATACCCTTTAACTAGTCATTTTTGGGAAGTAACAATGCAGGAGAGAAAAATGTCTCTATGAATGAGGTCTGGGAGAAGACAGTAGTTTAATGGGAGGTGTGCAGATGTCTCCGCCAGGTCATCAGACCTTGACAAAAATGGAGACTTTTAAGCTCACAGACCAACACATCTGAAAATGCACACATATAAAATCTTTCTCTGGACTAATTTTGCTTGCATCTTCTTGGGGGAGGGGGGGCAGCAGGATCCAAACAAACCAAACCAAACCACACAAAACCCCCCAAAAACACCCCACAATGAAACAAGAGACGGTTGGCTGTGGTCTGAGGAGACCACAGGCACCAGTTGTGGACACCTGATTCTGTAGCTATCTGCTAAAGCAGTCAGGGCTGGAGTGAAAAAGAAAATAAAAAAATACAGAGGAACAGAAAAGGCAGAAGTGCACACAGTCCTGAAGAAAACACTCCAGCTCAGCCTATGGACTTCCCAGATGTGCCCGCTGCCAAGTTATGCAAACCGCTGGCTTTGAAGATGCCTCCAGTGTAAAATCCCTTTGGCTCAGTACTACATCCCATAAGAGAAAGAACCAAATTCAGTCCTTTCTACAGAAATATTGGAAGGGAAGATGCCTGTGTAAGAGGACAGGGCTAATCTGTGTTTTAGGACTGGTAGCTGGCCCTTGCTGAAAGACAACTAGGAAACTACTTTTCTTCCTCCATTTTCCCTAAGAGAACATAATATTGCTGAAGACAAATCAGTGACTCCGCTGGAAAAGAAAATGTACATTTCCTACTGAGAGATAAGAAAAAAATAAAAAACCCAACCAACCTAACGCTCCTCTCCCCAGCCCCCTGCACACATAATTTTGGCTTCATCACCAACAAACTCGACAGCAGCTCAAACCACAACTAAACTTTTCTGACATCTAAATAACTCAAAGCCTGACAGTGATAACCTTCTCCCCTCCTAGTCAGGACAACTTAAAAGCTGAATTGGTGTGTGGACACGGTTCTGCCGATCCTCAACAGCCTGAAATACAGCCCAGTTTAATTCTACATGTGTTAGCATCTTCTCGACCAAAGGAACAGGAGCTTGTGCTCCCAGTCAGTGCCTCCAATGCAGCAAAGCTCCTGTGTTTTGCTAAGTTGGTTGTGCTCTACTTGGAACGTATATTTACTACTGCGTAAGACATCTCTTCTTTGTACCTAGAAAAAATACTGAATGAATCATGCGGATCCCTCCAGTCCCTTAAGGACATCAGCAACAACCTCATGGCTATCCTGCCAGATGCTTGAACAGACTGAATAAAACCTGCCACCCCGTGCTGCACAGCGTCTAACAGCAACAAATGGGATGCCTGAGAAACAAAGGCAGAACCAGCCCTACCTCTCAGAGCATCTGACGAGAAAACGCTGCAGTGTGTACACTACAATGCTCAACTTCAACAGCTCATTAAAAAAAAGGGAAAAGATCTCTTATTTCAGCTTGTTTTCTCTCCCTCTCCTCCCCCCCCCCCCCCCCCGCCCTTTTTCTTTTTTTCAAAGGAAATTTAGTGCCAGAAAAAGACCTCAAGGTCCTAGCCATTGGGAGAGAGTTGACACATTCAATTCTCCATGACACATTCAATTCACAAGCCCCTGCTCAAGCTGCCAAAGGCACCAATTAGCACCAGTGGTGGAGATTTTATTTATTTAATTTCCACAGAAACCTGCTTAGCGAGACATCAACAGGGGCAAACAGCTTTGCATATGGCTACAAACAGCTTTATGTGAGTCACTGTCAAAGATGGCAGCAATGGATTACATGGGGATCATAAAGCCACAGCTGCACTACAGCAATCATTTAGAATTTAGGGATGGTCCCAAATAAGAGCAAATGGTGAGGACCTCACCCCACTGCACCCATGAACTTCTGCTGGCAGCGAACCTGGGTTTCTGGAGGGCGTTTGTGCGCATTGCGGAGTTACAACAAATTGCAGAGTTTTCACTGTGAAACTTCAAAAAATGCCATTCCTCTCATGAGCCAGCGGGTATTTTCCTAAGACCTGTGAGAAGTCCTGCAACGGGATTTCTCTCCTGTGCAACTTCTGCTCTACGACTCAGATTAGCTACGTGTGAAACCCTGGCCCCCACCCACCCAGATGAGCAGACATGGCTTTGTTAGGCTGTAAGACACAGCCACACGGCATCACAAGGAGCTCCATGGTGTCGTTATTTTTATCACATTCTCCAAATTCAAACACAGACTAATTATTCCGTGTGAGATGTTTACTTTCCTAATTTTGAACCACTAACAAAAGGAAGCTCTTTTCCACTTGGAGATGTGGCTTACACAGTCCTGGCTGGCATTTAACAGCACTGGGATCTGTGTAAGAGGCTTTAATCTCTCAGCCAGGATTTCATGCTTGAATGAATACGGCAACCTCCATCTTGCTTCGGGTATGAAAAAGTCTCTTACAGCTCCCTAAACCAAATATGTGATTCCTAGTTTAAAGTTTCCAGGAGTTACACATGTGCATCGATATGAGAAAATAACCCTTGAATGCAGGCAGGAATGAAACCACATTGTTTTGCAAGATGTCTAAGGGTTTGATTTGCATGAAGTAAAGTATGTTCAAGTTTCCCAGGCCTGAGAAATTAACTTTTGGGAATTAAAAGAGAAAAGATAGAGGAGAACACACACACACCCTTCATTCATCCGTCTGATTTATGAGTTTCTATAGTTTTCAACTGTCAAAATTTGTTAGTTTGGATCTCTCCTGCGTTGTGCATATTATCACCTGCTGCCAGTATGTGAACCCTAACCATAGGGTATAGAAATACAAGAGCTTATCAGTGCGCCTGCAAAGCCTGCAACAACTTAAAAGTATGAAATTTGCTTTACCTTCTAGACTAATAAAATAAACACTTCAAAACAGCTATAATGATTATCTGATGATTGAACTCTGTATTCTTTTAGCGAGTAATGGAATCCTGGCAGACAAATTCAATTCAAAATACATTCACATTCAGGACATCAACAAAGTCATCATGTTGTGAATTGAAAATTCCTTTAAAGGCTCCGTTTGAATTCTAAGGGGCTGACAGATCAAGGGACTGAAGGCACTGGAAGGCTAAATGACTGAAGTCCCGCTATGTTTCTTTCTTTCTGTGAATGAAGCTCACTTTTGTGTGTGCATTTGCAAGCAGAACAGGTGCTGGCTTCATACAAGCTCGGAATCTCAATGGGGACAGTAGCTTCTTGTCAATCCAGCGCAGTTCAAGCTAGTTTAAATTAAGGGGGATTTCTTTTTCTTTTTTTTCCCCCCTTCCAAATGTTCCTCTCCTGATTTCCACATTCACTCTTCCACTAGCAAAATTTAAACATTACACTGCGATTTAAGAGCGCTGCCTTTTCAGAGTCTCTTGCATTCCAGCTGTTCACCAGAATGCTGAAAGATTTGCTCCATAAATCACAAACAGCTGCCCGAACAGTGTGATTTGCAACCAAACCCACCATGACTTACACCGTCATTTTCCAAAAGGCAATGAAGACATCAGAAATTCTCCTCCAGTAAAGCCACTGAAAAGACCTATTGCTACAGGAGTTCAGGTGCATGGTTGAGCAACAAGCTTTTCCACATTTGTTCAATTTGTTGTGGTGAAATGGGAACCTTATCCGGCATTTCTTCTGTATTACAGATTTTAGTGCAATAGCTAACCTGCATGGAAGACACCAGTTTAGCACTGGGAGAGGTTTTTCATAGCTTAGAGATTTTGGTTGGGTGACTCCACACAGAAACAGATAAAGACCTGAAGTGCCTGAAGAGCAAATACAGACAATCCTGACAATGAAAGCAAACGTTTCCAGAAACAAAAATCCCACTATTTCTGTAATTCTGCTGAACAAAGAAAGAAGGTGGCTGAGGCAGGGACGCATTTTGATTCCTACCTGCACCATCCTCTTGCTCTGTTCTATACGGAGTCACTCGAGAATACGAAGGCAATGATTCACTCCTGAAGCAATCCCTGACAGAATTGCCTTATACTGCAGAAATCAACCTTTAACGATGCCGCCTCCCAATTAGCTCAGGTTTGCTAATAGTTTGATATAATTGGCACCCTGATGGAAACCGTATTACCAATCCTGTCACCAGCCAGGAAACCGCATTGCCACGCTAATGACAGCACATATTATAGCAATGCCACTTCTAATATTAATATGTTAGCTGAATGTAGGCAGAGGCTCACATGCGAGAAGGATTCACAACTGGGACGTGCCAAATTCCACCCTGTGCTCTATTTTTCGTCCCGGTTGTAACACCCAGGGTGGCAACACACCAGCTCCAGCGTGCCCCAAACCGCCCCGATCGCATTAAAGCACAAATGCTCCAGGCCAGTAACAGCCCCGTAAATGGCCGGTGAAAAATGATCCCATGGAGCTCAATTTTTTCTCTCCATGCCTTGCAAGTTATGACGGCCTTTCTGTTAATTGGCCACAAGTCCTAGTTTGCTGTCAGCCTTCAGCTGCACCGGGGAGCTCTTTTGGAGGAGTCGCACTCTGTCATTCCTGTACCCTTGTGAATACGAATGCTCTCTATAAATGTCCTCTGCCTACAAAATGGAAGTGTGGGGTTTTTTCCCTTCCCTTTTTTTTTTTTTTTTCTTCTTTCTTTTTGACCTAGATTAAATCTGCTGCATTTTCAAGCCTTTTGGGAAAGCAACTAAGAACTAATACGCACCGGTTCATGTGCCACAACACTTCCCTACCCATTATTATGTAAATTTTGACTAAAGTGCGACACAGATAGAAAAGATATCAAGGGCAAAATTGCCAGAATCTGCTTTTCTTGCTTTCTGAATAAGCCACTTATATTAAACAGTTTAAAATGGCTAATAGCTGTAAAAGTATCTGAAGAATTTCAATGTATATTTTTTCATATAGGACAATGACAGTTTCTGCAGATTCCTGCACTCTCCTGCTGACTGCATAATGACCGGGAAGCAAATGGCCGGCACGGTGGCACTCTCTGGATTACTTTTCAAGAAAGGAACCAACTTCCACATTTGCTGCTTGGCAATACTCATTCGATATTTGCACTAGATGGTCATAAAGGAGGGAAAAAAAGCAGATGCAGAATTAGATTACCTACGTGGTGGCAGGGTAAATAAATACATAGAAATCAGGTTTATAGCACTGAGGTAATTTCATGTCATTATTAATTAATCTGTCCCTAAAGGAGCCATTGCTGCACACTGGGAGGTAAGCTGAGCTGTAATGGTCTGGGCTGACTAGTGGATGAGAGACGCCCAAACAAACGCAGAAAATGCTGTGGAGATAGAGGTGAGCAGTCGGTGGCATTGGACCCACACGCCAGCACTGCATCAACACCCTGATTTGTGGGTCGATGGAAACACCACTGGCCTGGCCTGGGATGTTCCTCCTCTGCTAGCCCCTTGTGTAAGCCCCTTGAGAGAGGCATTGCTTTCCCAGCCCTGCGAGACGGAAGGCTCTCAGTCAACAAACGCCAGCGAGAAAAACAAAGCAGCTGCTCAGTGCCTCTTGTTGACTTCATGTTTGGTCCATTCACATTTCTAGACCTCAGGGGTAGGTTGGGATCTTATACATCAGTCCATACAGCTTACAATAAAACCTGTGTGTCAGAGCTTTTGGGAAAAAAGGTCTCAAGGGGAGAGGGGGTGGAGATGCTATTCCAGTCTCTAGCTCTAAAGAGTCTCCACTGGGAAGTCACTGTACTTCCTGCCTGTAAAATATAGAAAATGATATACTCAAAATATAGACAAAACAAGAAATATTTTTGTTAATTGGAAATCATTCTAAACAAGGCCTGTCACTATGTATATACATTGCACCCTAAAGCAATTCTGAATTTGGGGGGGACATCTAAATGAAAATACAAAACAAATAATCACTTATTTCTTATGCTGCCTTCTCCTCATTTCCCCCTTACCTTTTCTTTTCTTCTTTTCATTCTTACTCTTGCACTAATTCTCTTTAATCTTTAAATCACTTTCTCCTCCCCTCAGACAAATCCCTACACTTTTCTTCCTAGCAGATGGCCATTGCTTCCTTTTTCCTTGACCAGGTAACAATGCCTGATTTGAGTTTATTGGCTTTGAAATGAATTAACATGTCCTCTGTGCAAGTTAACTCCAAACTTTGTCCATCTGCTAAACACGTCTTTGGATATAGTAGAGAAAGAGGGTTCAGAGAACAGATGCTAAAAAAAATGGAAATGAAAAATTAAGATGTGCTCCCTTATTAATCCATTCTTACAGCTGAAAACTGCTGTGACACTGTATTTCAATTCAAAAAGACTCTACAAAGATCATGTTTACATAAATTAATGCAGGCAGGGAGACATCTTTCCCTAATGACATTTCAAAAGCCCTACAGTCTCCAACCCTGACACTCACCAGTAGCAAATGCAACTTCCTAGGCACACACATCTTATAGTCCTGGATTTCCTTCTGTGTTTTCTCTCACTTGAATGCCTGAGAAAGATCACTAAAGACTGGTTTTCCCTGATAACACTTCCAGATCACTGCTCTGATGAAATCTCTAATTGCACTGCAACTCCTGAGGAACCACTCAAATCGTACTTCAACTAGGAGACAACTCTGTAGTGAGGAAAAAACCTCAGAATAGCATAGTTTTACCATAAAACTATCCCTTTCAGATCTTCAAATCTTTGACTTTGTTAACTGAAATTTATACACCTGCACTGTCACTATTAAAAACTTACATTTTCTATCAGAAATCACTTTCACTGGCTAAATGCCAATGGCATCCTAGGTCACACCAGGCAGACCACTGCAAGCAGCTCAGTGGTGATCCTTGCCCTCTGCTCAGCCCTGCGGAGACATATCTGGGGTGCTGTGTCCTGTTCTGGGCTCCCAAGTACAAGGCAGACATGGACATACTGGAGGGAGTCCAGTGAATGGTGATAAAGATGATGGAGGGACTGGAGCATCTCTTATATGAAGACAGACTGAAAAAGCTGGGACTGTTCAGCCTGGAGACAAAAAGGCTCAGGGGGGTCTTATCCATGTCTATAAATACCTGATGGGGAGGAAGTAAAGAAGATGAAGCTTTCTCAGTGGTGCTTAGTGACAGGACAAGAGGCCATGGGCACAAATTAAAACAGAGGAAATTCCATTGAAAAATGAGAAAAACCTTTTTACTGTAAGGGTGATCAAATGTTGGCACAGTTTGCTCAGAGATGCTGTGGACTCTCCATCCCTGGAGATATTCAAATCCCACCTGGACACAGCCCTGAGTAACCTGTTGTAGGTGACCCTGCTTTGAGCAGGGGTTGGATGAGATGAATCCCAGGGGTCCCTTCCAACATCAGCCAGCCTGTGTTTCTGAGAAATGGCAATAAAGGAATCTAAGTGGCTTGTCCGCGGCATCCCATCTAACAGAACTTAACTTCCTCAGAAATACATTGCAAGCTTATTTAACCTCAGCAGACAACATCAGTTAAATTACTGTTTTATCATTGTACCCGTTAGTTGGGAACCAGCCCTTGTTCACTAACAAATTTCACACACAAGTACTTTACTTTTTTCATGGCAATAACACAGATTTTTAATTTTTTTTTTAGAAACAGAACCAGATACATTAAAACCTCAGCACAGCCCACGGTGTCAGAGACATACAAGACAATAATAATGTCTTGTGTCACGCCTTGCCTTCAGAAGTAGATCAAGACATTTATGAATTCAAAAGCTGATATCATGATGCATTTTTTAAGTTAAAGTCTATCCAGTCCTGTTGTATCTGACACAATGAAGTTTTGTTTAAATTCCATGCATTCCTTCAGTATTACAAGACCACTCATCTACCCACAGCCCTGACAGCTCTACAACTCTGAGCCTGTGTCTTCTAAAGACAGTACAGGAAAAGCCAGATCTCGCAGTACAAAGAGACAAAGGAGGAAGAGGTCCAGGGAGAAGGAGTTCTAAAAGAAGGCAGAGGGTGGAAAGGTTGCTACTGCTGACACTTCATGAAAACCCATTAAAAAAAGAACAACAGAACCCCAACCCTGTCCTTTACCCCAAAACTTGGTAAGAACATAGTGTATGGCTTGGTTTCAACACTTACCTGGCTTTGGAAGACTTGGATACCATTTTTGCAAGAGAATTTAAAAATCTGACCTTGGATAATTCATTTCTAGGAATAGGATGCTGAATTTCTTCTGAGAGTGATGTTCAAGGCCCATCTGAGTCTTCCAATGCTTTTGAACAATCTGGCCTTTAATCTCCCTGTGCCCTAGCTTCACCTTGTCAAGTGGAAAGAATAAAATGTCCTGAGCTCAAAGAATTACTGTGAAGCAATTGTTTTTTAAAATACAAAAAAAAAAAAAAAAGGAAAAAAAAAGTGAGGTGAAAAGATGCTGCAGTAACAGTGATGTGAGTAACAGCAGAGCAGGTGCTGCTTCCACCTAGCGCAATACAGCCTGGCACGCTTCCTCCAAGAATTTGCTGATATGACATGGAAGAAATCAATACAAAGACATTTGAACTGGCTTAAGGGGTGCTTAAGCAGCACGGGAACAACTTTTGGGTTAAATATTGCCTCAAAGTACCCTGAACTAAAATCAATGAAAACCTACTTTGCCCAGCACCCCCCAACTCCATATTTGACTGCTTTTGGCCAAGCCATCTAACAGGGGGCTCCATCCTCAGCCGGTCAAAGAACTGACAAAGCCTCCACCCTAAGTCATGATTTCTTACAATACACACACTACTTTCAGGGAGATAATTTTCATCTATTTTAAAACTTTTTTTCTTAGAAATGTGTTAGCTTTCCCCATCTTTAAAACTTGGGTCTAAATCCATCGCCTGAATAGCTCAAACTCCCTGCTCTGTTTGCCCAAGATGAAGTCAAACACTTTCATTTCTTTCTTGACTCCAACATTATAAACCCTTACTTATCTTGTATTGATTTCTGGGCATTCACAGTTTCACTCTCACAGGGTCACAGCACATGTCAAATCTTTCCTACACTGTGTACACCTTCAAGCAGTGTTTCATCTAAGGAGCTTCACTTTCCCTGAACTTGTTAGCAGGGACACATTTATTCTCCAATTAAGCTTTTTCAATAATAAGAATTAAAAAGAAATAGCAGAATTTCCTGGCAATTCTTCTTTCTTTCTAGTTGGTTGAAACAATTTTATGCAGATGAGGATGCAAGTCCACAGAGCCTTTGAACTTTAAGCATCATCTTTACTTGACTTTGAACTCTCAACAGGGCCCATGATCTTTCAAAGCAATATACTCTGCCTGTGGAAGCTTCAAACAAGGGGGGGAAAAGGCATGGGTAGAAAAAAAATGCAAAAGATGTTTTTTTAAAAATGCTTGATGCTCCTGGAAATAAAAAAAAAAACAAAAACCCAACAACTGAGTGGCATCTGAAGAAGTGTATTCGGCACTCAAGTGTTTCCTTAATTAATTGTTTAGATGAGTGCTAAAATAAATGCAGCAGCAGCAAAGATAAACAAACCACTTTAGTAATAAAGCCATATATTTGTGCAGACACACAAAAATAAATGACAGCGCTTAATGAGCACAAGCAATAAGAACGAAGAGCACACTCCGTGTGTGGGATCCATGCTCAGAAAGCTCAAGCTCAAAGGTATTTGAGATGTATCTCCCAACAGCCTCCCAGCCTGACTCACCTTTGCCCCGTGTACAGCATCTTGTTTTGCACAGCCTAACAGTGTAAAAATTACAAGTATCCTGATGAAGAAATACAGCTCATATTTCGCCCTGCCCAGGCAGCCTCGTAGGAGCAAGGAAAATACTTGTAGTAAGAGATTTTTATCCCAGTTTATTATTGTTGTTCTTTACTTTTGCCTGATGATGATTCACTAACGTTAAAGCAGTGAGAGGAGATGCAGAATAGACGTGTAACGCACGTAGTTTCAAAATGAGAGAGAAAAGCTAAGATGATTCATAAAGTCTTTTCCTTGTGACTGGAAAATTAGCTAACAAAGTATGAATACTGAGGGAAAGTGTTATCTTGCAAATCTAGGAAAGCAGTTTTAATAGAATTATAAAACTGTCAAAGGCAGGAAAATTCAGATAAGCTTGCCTCTCAGAGAGGACCTCATTATGCTTCCACATGTAATTCTTCCAAAGTTTTATCTGGTCCTATCTGTGGATTTCCCAGAAACAGGCTTCCCATATTTCCCCATAAAACTATTTCATAATCTCGCAAAGATTAATTTCAAAAACACTTTACCTTCATGGCAAACACTTCCAGCTTTGCTTAATTTCCCATTACTATTTATTTCTTGAACACCTTCCTAAATAAAGAAACTGCTCTGCAATCTTTGCATAAATGAATCGATAACCAGAGTAAAACAGTAAACCCCCATTTATCATACAAATAAATATGTTATTGCCCCCAGAAGTCTTCACACAATTGATGGTTTCTTTCTTGCTACTATCAACCATGTATGATCTGGAAAACTCATTAAAAAATCTATTCACCAATACTGAGTATCTATTAAGTGAAGGGAATATCAAGAGTGTGTTGGATGACCCATGGGACGTGTCTCAAGTTCTCTATTAATACCGTTCAGAGCCACCTAAACAAGCTAGTACCATGATATATAGGCCCTATGGCTCTCCAAAGATCAAGATGCGGCACTTAATCAGATCAAGATTTAAAATAAATCTCCAGCAGCCTGTTTCCAAGTTATGACAAGAGAAATACTTGGCTGGAGAGGTATAGGCTGTATGAAATGATTGGCAACTTATCAAGACAAGAAGAGAAAGAAGCTGGATGATTGGCAACTTAATCAGAGGGAGAAGGAAAAATAGAGAAAAGGAACAAAACGAGTGCCTAAACAGCTCTGTGTTGGCTCCCGCGGCTGTCAAAGGTGGCCTTGAGCAGGCAGTGGCAGGAGGGCTTACACTGAAGCTTGTCTGCAAAGTAGATGAGACTATTCAGTGTTCCTTGGCATCAAGAGCGTGCGGATCCGGAATGTATCTAATCACATTTGGAGTAGCACGATTCTGTATGGCATTCTCCGCAGGTCACTGCAGCAGCCACAGGAACACGTCCAACAAAGTAGTGCAGACGTGCTGCTTAACGGTACTCTGCTACCAAAAAACTCACACAGCTTTGGAACAAAGTCCTCAGTCTTATTGGAAAGATAAAACCCCCCATAAATATGACAAGATAAAATAAATAAATAATAATAATAAAAAAATCCAAGGGGTCCTTGTACAGTGTTTTGTCTTCAGCCCCTGCTCCTTCTCTGACAAAAGGCTTGCTCTTTTAATCAGCATTCAGGCTGCATGAGGACCGACATGAACAATCACAGTATTTTGGTAGCAGCATCCTTTAGCTAACGTTACTGTGTGCCTTCGTCTTTTATTCAAGATGTTATTGCTTAAAATACCTATGTTGGGCAAAAACTATGCCAACTTTTCCTGAAGAAGAACTGAGGAATGGTGGGTTAGAGGTTAGATTGTCAAATGAGCTTTGCAACCACCAGTACTTGCTGGGAACAAGCGTTGCTTGGTCTTGTCACAAAAAAAACAACAAACCCAACACAAACCTTACTCATAGATGATTTGTGTTTATCCACAGAGTGCTGTAGGTCAACAGAGAAACTGAAAAATTATGTCCTAAAAATATGAAATTTCTTTTCCCACTAGAGATGGGGTATAGGGGAGTCAAGGATGTGCTTGGTGGGCAGTCCTGGTAAGATTGGGACTCAAATCTTACACAGTATTTTGGCTCCTGCTAAGCCTTATTAGGGAAAATCTAAAGATATTTGCAAGCAATTTGAAATCTTCTGTCAGACTGCAGCGTTACTCACTCTTGCATTTTGTATGCAAGAAAGATAAAGCTTAATGTATAGCAAAATTATTTCTGGAACAGCATATTGCACTTTTTCACTATGTGTCAAAGCTTATGATACGCATTAGAGACAGCTAAGTGATTACTTGTCACCCTCTTCTCATTCCATCAGTCTTAAAAGATAGGATAAAAAAAGCTTTTCATGTGCAACAACAGGCTACATATTAGTCCTGCAGAGTTATCAAAAATGTGGAACTAAATATCAGACAAGCCCAATTTAAAACACTGAAACACTTCTGAATTCTAAAACAACTAGGCTAATTTACAACACATGGCCTGACATGCTGGAAGTTTGAATCCTTTTCTGGCTTTTTAAAAGGGGACATATTTTTTCATCTTAGTCATAAAGTAGCACAATCAAGATACATTCCTTTCTTTCTCCTGAATACGATTCAAGAGGAACTCTGACACCTCCCAGAGCTGTTTGCGGAAGATTCGTATTTCACCTGGGAAGATATACACAGGAGTAACAGACCAAAGAAAGGCAAACCACGACTACAGCTGACCAAGAGCACCATCTTCTTATCCTGTGGCTTCCAGTGATGCTGTGCTGCACATTTACTCAGTCTTCATTGCTAGGTCCCCCAGTTCTGCTTGTCAATCAAGGATTCTGTGGTGCTATGGAGGTTAATCAGGTGAGGCTTGCAGTTTCCTCCTCTACTCTTCATGATGGTTGCTCCCAGAAAACACACGCATCTTGAACACTTTTGATCCCACTGTCACCATGCACTGTTTGTTTCAGTATTATTACTATGGACTGTTTGTTTCAGTATAATTATTATGGATAATTATCATCAAACAGTGGTTGCGCAACATTATATTCTTACGGGAAGGTCAATCAATTGCACGAAGAAACTAAACCAAAAGATCTTGCGAAGCCAGATCTGAAATTGAACTTGCCAAAAGAAGCTGAACCGTGGTCAAGCCAAGTCCATACAGAGAAAGGCAGCTGAGGTTCACTTCTCGGTCAGCTGTAGCTAGAGGGCTGACTATTGTTTAAGACCCCCAGAGGTTTTCTTAAATACCTGTAAGGAGCATGCACGATGCATAATTAGCATAGTACCATCTATCCTTGGGAAATGAATGAACACATATGACTCTTCTGAGAAATGTAATGCATGAACACATATATGGTCTATATAATCTTGCCTAAATGTAACATATGGCATACACGTTAGGTGGAGCATCCAGCGCTGCAATAAAGGAATAAAATGCCTGCATCTTCATGCTACATCAGTGCTAAGGAGTTTTCTTATTCCTGATTTCATTGACACCACTGGGGTTGAGACTTAAACCAACACTGACATTGGCAATGCAACACTGCTTGACTGTGGTACTAAAAAGTCATTATGTGTGTTTCAATATCCATTGGGTTATTGCCTGTGTTTTAAGACAAAGAGAAGACTGCATAAAGTCTTCTTTAATTTACCACATTCATGATGCTAGTGATGGCAGCAACATTGCTCAAAACTGAGTCTTGAAGAAAATTTTGGCTCCCCTAATACAGAATACTGGAATTTACAAGATAAAACAGGGAAAAAAAGGTACAGCACACTCACAACACTTTTGTAAGGTTTCCACCTTTGCAACACACATGGACAATGGATTTTAAATGAAAGTTCTGTTTCTCTATACTTAAGGGAAATATTTTAGTATGACTGCATCTGTGAATGAAGACATTCAAAAAGCCATTATGTTTTCAACTTAGGTTAATAATAAGGCTATTTTTCCACCCACTCTCTGGCACAGCTGTAATGTTCTTGGCCTCAAGTGGGAGGCAATGTGGAACAAGGATTAGCAAGATGGATTATATACAACATACAGTGCCAGTTCATATAAAATATTACTAGATTGGAAATGACTGTTTACTGTCTCAGTGATTACATGACCACTTTTTTTCCTTCCAAAGAACATACAGTATGTGGTGCTCCTCTATGCCAATAAAGCTTAGTGCATCGCACCTGGGTAATGACAAATTAATTTTTGAGCTAAGCCTGATGAGGGGGTCAGCCAAAATCTTAGGCAGAGTTTATCCCCAGCACTACTTTACATGACAGAAAATGCATCTCTCCCATTCATCAGTATTAGCACAGAACAGGGATTATACAATAGAATATAATAAAGGGGGGGGCCGGACTAAAATACAAAAAAACCAAAAAACCAAAAGGTTAGGACTGTGTCTGTTTACAGTACAACAATAAAACATTTAACCTTGGGGGGGGGGGGGGGTGTGGTGGTGTTGGAAACAGCATCCCATGGTCCACTTCCTAATAAAATTGGACAAAACATTTAGGAATCCACTAAACAGAACAAGCGTGGATTTGGCAGACAACAAGCTGGATGAACTAGCAGTTCATCTTTTTTCAGTTAAGTTAACTTCAGCAGTAACTTTTTTCAGTTAAGTTAGATTTCCAAACCTGAGAACTTTGCACCTTGGAACGAGATCTCTTGCCCAATCTTGAGACCCACCTCTCTTGACCAAGGCCATAGTGGCTCAGCCATGAGCAGCCATGGACAATAACCCCTGGCTCCTGGCATGACCAGGTACCATCGCACCTCAAACCCAGGAAACTGTGTGGCTCCAAGTTTTATGTCCTGTCCAGGTATAAAATGTCTTTTACCACAAAGTCATCACAAGATGTTCCAGTACTAATCGCTCAGCAGTCCCCATCACTCGGACTACTGGCCACAGCCACTGCCAAAATGTCAGCAATACTTCAGAGCTGAAAAATGTTTTCTTTAATAATTATAGTGAGAGAGCTCTTTCACATGAAAGAGAAACAGAAGTGCTTCAAAATGGCAAAATCACTTCTTGTCCTTAAGCAAAGCTCCTCTGAAAGAGCTGTTTGCACAATCCAGACACCTCCATTTTCATGTAAATAGTTTATTGATTTAATAAAACATATAAACAGGCTTATATCATTGTTCTACCAGCTGCAGATGATCTATATTCACTGAGTAAACTATTCCCACAAAAATATTTTCATTCAAATTAATCTTAATGTTCACTCCTCCTTCCCCCACAAGCTAACATCTAGGCACTTTGAAATGCACATTAGCTACTTCAATAAGTAAGATGAGCAATTCTTGGTTTTCTTAACCACACAGGGCATAAGTGGATGATCTCTTTACATGCCCTGGACGATGAAAAAGACATTAAGTATTAGAACGTTTCCTGCCTGAGCAGCCCAGGGAGAGCAAGCCAAGTTTGCAGGCTCGCTCTCGCCGTCATTTCTTGAGCATCAGAGTTTCCATGAGCAGTGCCTCCCAGAGTCAGGTCATGAAAGCCTCAGCTCTGCAAGCCCCAGCCTCTTTTTTGGGGTGTTGTTCCAATACTGTGAGCAACTACCCAAAGTCTGGAAGTCTGCTCCTTTGACGTGCTTGATTTGGCAAATGGTGTCAGATGAGAAGAAAAAAAAAGGAAAAAAAGGGAGAAGTAGGCACATTCCCTTCTCCTACTCATTCGCTAATGAACTTTAAGCTTTTTTCTTTAAATCTTATTTAAAATTTCAGCCCTTTACAGTCAGACCAGCAAGAACAGATATTTACTTCAAAAAAGATGCACAAAGCCCTTTTTGTTGAGGACATGGGTCCAAAACCCTGGCGCCTGGGCTGTGCAGCTTTCAGCACAGGCACGCTTTCAATCCTTCTCGTTCATCTATGCCATCAGTGTTTCAGGACAAAGATCATTTTACCAATCTGTTTGCACAGCATATTGTACAATCTGTTACGTGCATCTGCAATACAAACAGCAAATGATAATAACAGCATGTGGACTGGAGCCCCAGATTTTGGGTCCCTTTGTTATCTCTGGCGCATGGACCCTGATCCACAGTGGAGCGGCTGCACTTCTGACTTGCTGCGTGCACACTATGTGCCATGGGCACTCTCCATGAAATCTAAATACTGTACATTCCCTATAGGGAAAAACAAAACAAAACCCCAAATGTTTATTTTTTCCCTTCCTCCTATTTCAAAAGAGTCATTCAAAAGTTAAAACCATGACTATACCAATGGGAATGAGACATCACATTACCTTTTGTAATATCCTCCTTAAATACAAAACAAAGCCATAAAACTTAGGGAGAAAGAGGAATAGTTTGTGCCAAATGCTACCTAAAGAATGTTCAATCTTCAATGCTACATACAGATGTAGGAAAAAAAATCCCTACTTTTAAACAGATTGTTCCCCAAAATCACATCTGACTGAACTGTAATAATGTTTCTCATCCTTACTAAATATTTGTGGGGTTGTTTTGTTTTTTTTCTTTTTTTCCCCAGATAGCAAGCACTTCTGGCATTTGCTGCACAGAATGTCGCACTGTGACTCCTTGCAGCACAGATTGCCAGTCTGCTGCTTTACATGCTGATTTCTCTTTTGTGAACCAAGACCTTGAATATTTTCATGAGGGAAAAGCAGATCAATGATTTTTTAAGAGAGCTAAACAACTCTGTGTAACGAACGTCAGTTGACACGGGCAATTACTCTCTCTTTTTCCCCAAAAAAACAAAACCACAAAAACAGAGAGGAGATTGTAACTCCTTTGAATGGCATGTGCCTTGCTGATTGTACCAGAATGTCAACTGCATTCATAAACACCGGTGGGTGAAGTTCAGGAGTGACATGCGGATCATTAAAATGTAACGTGTAGGTGAATAACTTTTGCCATTTGATTCGGCCAACAATAAAGAAAGTTGCTGTAGAAATTATTCCACTGTTTCCCCATCTCCATAAAAGAGCAGTTCAAACTTTTTTTTTTTTTTTCATTTTTGTTGCTGAATGAATAGAGCATAAAAGTAATTTTTGCTAGAATTATGTATTCGCTTTTTCAAGAACATGTATGAAAGGAAAATAAAATAATATCAAACATAAAGGAGACACATACTTCAATGGTATTTTTGACATTCAAAAATATTCTGCAAAAACATCCAATATATCACATTTCCTCCTTGATGGTAAAAACATAAGAGCAGAGAAGGAAAACCATGGATATCTTTATCACTGGCTTGAAGCATGTCTCTGGCTATGTCGCTGTGTTTCCATGTGTCTGAGTTTTCCATTTATAGAATGTGAATATGTTAACACAGCTTATTTGCATTTCTGCTTTTATGTAGGAAGTCACACAAAATACCTTCCTGGATCTCATTGTAGCACCTCCATAACATGCGAGAGCAAGAACTGTGCATTAATAACAGCATTACAAATACCGCCAGGATTACTCAATGAAATCCCTCTGCCATCGCGATCGTGTTACTGCTCTTACTGGTGGAGGGCTCCGAAGCCCCAGCATGGATCACCCTGCCTGATCACGGATCACCTCTCCTGCTGCACACCCAGACCCACGCTTGGGCTGCCCGTCTCCATCGCTGGCGCAGCCATTACCCACAACACCTACACTCAAACTAGGAAGGACGCTTCTGCCCAAACCACACCTTCATTAGACACTTGGAAAACCATCTGGAAGAGGATTCTCCATAACCAGCCTTCTTAAAGGGCTCAGTGACTTTGCCTTACATACGCACACCAATACCTGTTCCCAGCTCCAAGCCTACTCCTGTTCAGCAAAGCAGAGAAGAACGTGCTTTAACTTTAATCATTTGCTGAAGTCGTCAGAACTGTGTGCTTAGTTGAACAGGGGTTTTTATGAGCCAAATATTATTCTTAGTAATAAGGAGACCTGGCAATACACTAGATGGAGCATTTGATAGTAAGTAACATTAATTCAATTAAATCTTCTTACACTCTCCAGCTAATGTAGTTTACAGTGAAATTTTCTCTGGCACTCATTTAAATATAATTGCTGCACTTATCTTGTCATGAGGAAATTTCTGAAGGTTACTTGTACCGTTACTTGTAAACCTACAAGCTATGCTGACCTTTAGTTGCAAGATTTTTTTGAACTACTTAAACGGCAGCATCTAAGTAATGATGATAATAATAATAATAATAATAATAATAATAATAATACTAACGATAATAAATCTGTGCTTTCACACAGCACCTTTTAACTCAATACATACCCAAGCAAGAACTAGCAAGCCACAAAGCACAGAAAGGCATTGCATGCTAACAGCTCAGGACCATAAAGGAAAGCTAACACTGTTGGAAACATAAAGGCTGGGAGGTTACAGACTGAGAAACTACAATTTTGATAGTTTTGCTCAATTTTTCTGAAAAACATTAAAGGGGTATGCAATTGAGATAATTTCGTATTTACCTTTCATACACAAGCTGGCATTATTAATAGCTACGGGGCACTCCAGCATCACACTGAGGTTTTTGTTTCCTATCTGAATCAGAAATGAGGTTCACATCTGCCGCCCACAACTGACTGGTTTTGGTGACACTTTCAGGTGCTTTCCTACAGGTAGCCCAGTGGAAAGTGGCCTAAACCATTTGCAAAATTGAAAACTGGAGGTATCAGTCAAAGAAAACAAAAACAAACAAACAAGACTCCAACCCCAAGTAAAACTTCAGTGTCCACAACGATCCGTAAAGCTAATGTCTCAAGAGTTTAATGAAATACTGGAAGGAGAGGTATAGAATAGAGATACAAAGAGAAACCTGCTGAGCAGGATGGAAACAAGCGTTTTGGAAAGCCCCACTTATACACAGCATACATCTTGGGCCCTTGGCTATAGTAAACCTTCCCCTACAACTCTACCACAGGCTCTTTTTCTTGTCTTCTCTTTCTCACGATGGTGAGAAGTGCCCTCAAACTAAAGATCTACTCCTTTCTTCCCCTTTAGCAATAAGGAAGGAACAATACACTTTGGGCTGCTTGGGCAGCAGGCACCAAGCACAACATAACCCAGCAAGCCACACCTAAGTGCTGAAGGCCACGGGAGGCGAGAAATGCCAAGTCTAAAGGGGGGAAAAAAACCTTCCCAGGCCACTCAGCCTCCGCCCTAGACTCAGCACTGCAAAAGGAATCCCCGCTCCTTAGTTTTTACTTCTCTGTATATGTGGCCAGGTGAATGCTTGTAAGGGTGAGAAACATTTGACATCATTATGTCTGTTTGGCCACCAAGGCTCACCAAAGCTTTATTTTTTTTTATTTTTCCTCACTATTAAATAAAAAGAAGGAACCAAAGATTTCACTCTCCTCATTCGCATCCTCCTGCTCACACTCAGATGCCTGTCACATTAAGAAACATCGAGCAATTTTGTTCAACTCTTCCAGCATACAATAGCAGACGTTCAAGGGAGAATGTGGGACCGCCAAGCATTTTAAAACTCTTAAATAAAATGTGGGCTGCAGGAGGCTCTCATTCACAAGTAACATTTTCCCTTCCACAGAGAGTTCCCCCACGCTCCGGTGAAGTGAATTAAAATTGACACTGAGAAAAATCTAATTGAGCCAGAGACAACACAACACTTTTACTATAGAATCTGAAGCCCCGGCGGAATTACTCGGGTTAATATAGACCATTTAAAATCAACAATGATTGTTATATCCCATGATCTGCAAATAATAAAGGAAGACTGTTGTTTTCGTACTCATTGTTTTAATTAGGGGGCCAGAAGAAGAGTGGGAGTCGGTGCCTACGGGTCTGCTCCACACTCGTTTTTTAAGTTCAGCCCTCATCAGATCCGATTAATATGTGAATAAACCAATGCAGATCTCACCTGGGCAGCATTAACATAACAAAATCTTTGTGTCAACCAGCTCAGGGATTCAAGTACCAAGAACGAAGGGAGCAGATTTGATTTAGGCGACACAACAACGGCACAGGCAGAACGTTATTCTCTGCCTGCTCAAAGTGGTTCAGAAATTTTTGGAAAAGTCCCCCCAGACCTCTGTATCTCACTTCTTCCAGCTGGTAAAGACTCAGTGACGGTATTTGTCTCCCTTTGCAAAACACGTGGAGATCTACAGCTGAAGCAGCAGTGCCGCTCCTTACGGTGCCATGCTCATCCTTGCAGCTAGGAAGTTTCATGCAGTACATTATATTAATCTACTCCCTATTGTGGTACAGCTCCCCTAAAATTGCAATTGAAAGTGTGACATCTTGAGCTACTAGGCCAGTTTAATTAACGTTTGAAACATAAATTTTCCCCGTTTAGTTAGGCAAATAAGAGACATGGTTTATTAGAAAATATCTTGTACCTCTTTACAGCTCACCTTATTTTTCCAAAAGAATGCATGACTCAGATGTAGTAGTTATTTTAAATTAAAGCCACAAGGCAGCAGACACTGAAGTTTTTTCCTCCACAAATAATAATGAATTTTTGCACCACAGAGTTTAATCTGCAGAGCGAAAGTCTACCATCCCACTTAAAACTGCATACTCATGGGCATAGATTAGAAAGTAATTAGGTTCAGTGAAAACCTGAAAAGATCCACTGGAAACTTTCAAATTCAATTTATTCACGGCTTGTCTCAGAGTGCTTTTATAAGCAATTAGAAAGACACAGATTCCTGAAAATGCCTTCTTCCCGGAGACAGATGGACCAGGAGATTTATATAGCATACACAGCCTTCCACACATAGCTCATTGGCTTGAGTTAAGCTCAAACCAGGCTTAGAAGTCACTACCAGACTTTATCCTTAGGGAGTTATCTCCTTTATTTTGAAATATGCTGATGGCTACGGTGCACTCTACAACTGATGTCTAAAATGAAGTAATACTACAACTGGCATGGCATGTCCTTTCCTGGCATCTGTATCAGAAACCTGACACTGAGTAGATAGTGGCTCCTAGCAGACCCTAAGCGTGCTCAGCACTGTCCTCCCACTACCTTGCTCCAGCAAAAAATACAGGCTGGAAAGAAAGGTCTGGAGTGGGGAAGATGGAAGTAATGACCTAGTAATTAATTTACACTGCAAATGCTACACATATATCCATTTCATATCATATTTCAAAAAGATAAGGAATAACAGACATCCTTTCAGTGATTTACTGGGGTTTATGTTTCATGTTTAGAACCAGCAAAACTGATGACATTTATGATAAAACATTTTACATGGTCTTTAGCTTTTTATTATGACCCATCATGGTAATATCTATGTGTCACTCACATAATCTCAGCACTAACAGAGAAATTCTTACTGCCTCTGAGTCTCTTCTGTCCTTTAATGAGCAGAACATCTTGCATTGTGGGTTTTAATCTTAGACTTTCATTTATTTGTGTATATATGTGCACACGCACTTGTGCGTGATTTTAGAGGGGTGACAGGAGCAGAAGATGAAAGCAAAAAAACGCCGTTCTTGTGGAGGAAATGAGAGACTTGGAAGCTGCACTGCAGCTGAAATACATGGTCATAAGGCTACTCCCCAATTACACTTGATTTTTGACACTGCTCGGTTGTCAAACATTTCCTTCCTTCGAGCTCCGTCCCAAATTGCGTGAAGATTTCAGACCACGTTCTCAAATCCTTTACAAAACCTCCTCCTATGTTATGGGCAAATGACTCAAACATTAGAACTGAACAGAATTAGAAACACTACATAATAAGAGAAGGTTGTGGGTTGTTTTTTCAAGTAATTGTTCTTTAACAGAAACACACATCATTTTTTAAGTGGCAAGCTGATAAATATTGTATGTTTATTCATTTAATAGCAAATTGGAAGAAGAAAGAATTTTAGTGCCACAACATCATAAAAAGATCAGAACTCACTGATGTGAGCTTTAATATGCAACCTAAGAAACTGGATGGCATAAATCTTAAACTGACATTATCTGGCACTATTAAGGAGGTATGTACTTTAAATGTAGGCACCAATCTTGAAAACACTTAAACATGCATGTGATATTATGTCTGAGTATTATATCCATTGATTAATTCCTGTGTGCAAGTGTGTGCATGACTTGACTTAGATTTTCCCATGCATTAAAATTTTGGCTTTGAGATTATATATTTGAGAGAATGAGGTTTGGCATATTTTTCAGATTCAACAACACAATTTGATTAGCTGGGTTTTTTTCAATTTTATTGAAAGATCAGGCTTTTTTAACCACCTGCCTATGTGGTTTTTTTCTGATGTAACGATGGCATTATGAAAAACAGACTACCCATCTATATTTTAAGAACATTCGGGAGTTTTTGGTAAAGTTGCTCTAAAATATCCTATAGGTAAATGCTGGATGGTGTGCTGAAGAAGCCAGCGTTAAAGAAATTGCCTGTCTTTTTTAACTATTGTGCAAAACATTCTTTTCCAGCATTGTCTTGACAAAACCTCACTATTGTTTAAGCCCCCTAATTCTCAATCATTAGCCTTCAACTGCTTTTAAATATAAGTAGGAGGGGGAAAAAAAAGACAGACAGATATCCCCTCCTTTTTTTATTTTCTTCTTTTTCCTGAACTCTCAGGAAAACTGAACCTGTACTTCCACCTGAGTTCCTGGAGCTGTTGAAGTAACCGGAAAGTGCTTGGCTTTATTTAATGCCTGAATTGATGCTCTAATATCCCTCTACCTAACTTGCCTCTTCCCAAGTGTTTATCAGACATGAATATTAGAGATTAAGACCACCTCAACGGGAATAGGAGGTCCTACTTTTCTAATGGCTGGTCTGCGTATGGGTTTTCTATCAACTTAACTAAACCAATCCATGTAGTTAAAGTCTACGTGCTTTTTCAGCATAGATGTAATTAGCAATGTGCTTATAAAGTCTTAGCTTGATTGTGAAAATTCATATACAGTTCTAAATCATAGTTAAGCTGCTATAAAACTGCAACCAATGAGCCCCAAAGTGATCTACTTTAATCCTTTAGAGATGTGTTATTAATTTCTTACAGCAACACCCAGAAATCTCACTTCTGGATCAAGCCCTGCCTGCAATAAATACTGTAAAAACATGGAGTGAAAAGATGCCTTAAAAAAAAAAAAAAAAAAAAGCTTAATTCTGCTACAGCTCCAGTCATTCACATGCTGCATACAGGAACCTCAAAAACAAGGCTAAGGAAGGGTTTATGTTATGTGCTATTTCCCTCTTTAAATACCACAACGGAAAAACATGCTCTACCCAATCCCCCCAACATCCTCCACTCTTCCTGTTTTGCAATCACAAACCCCCACTCCTGCACTCCTGTTACAGTGTCTTCACAAATATCATCACTACTCCTGCGCCATCTGACTGCGTTGGGTTCGCTGGGCCACTTTGGGTATTACAGGGGCTGACTTTCTTGCTGTGGTCAGTGATGGGAATACACAGCCAGACTGATTTATGTGGGCAACAGGTTTGCAGTCAAGTACGCCATGGGACGTTATCCTCACCTGCTATCTCCCTTCAAAGCAATGCCAAAAGATCAGGGGTCATCAGAAATCTCAGACCCTCTTCACACTGGACATAGACATACTGTCAGCTGTGCCCACCACAGCCTTGGCACCTTGTCCTGCTCACGGGTGAAACTGCACAGGGCAGCAGTCATGTCACATACTGCTCCAGGCACATTATTTCAAAATACTAAATTGAAGAAAGCAAGAGAAAAGTTTCTTTTGGAACTTTTCTTACCACAGGTTCTGAAGACCATTCTCTGCTCTGCAAGTGGAGGAAGAACGTTTGACTTAAGAAGTTGGAATTTTTTGTTAGCCTGCTGTTCTTCAACCTTAAGTCTATGCTGTGCAGTCCCTGGGTTTAACATTAATTGAAAGTGCTTATCTATTCCTGCCTTCACTACGCATTTCAAGATATGGCAGAAACTTCAATTGTAGCCCCTTATAACGTTTTCTTTCGAAACCAAGGTACAGTCCTGTATTCTTCCTCAGCTCTTCCCCTTTTAGCTTTCTTGTAAGTCAAATGCTTGAAGCCCTTTACAAGTTAACCTTCTTAGACCTTTTACCATGGCTTAACCCTTCCCAACTTCATACAAAATCATGCTGCTCTTCTCTGGACCTCTGCCCTCTTCTATAGAATGGTACTAAATATTGGTAACCGTAGTTTAAACTTGATCAAAAAAATCCTTCTTTAAATGCTACAGTATTTCCTTGAAAGCTATATTCAATGCTTCCATTTATACAGCTTCACATTTTCTGTGCCTTTTTGGCCATATGGACACAAAACACCACGCCAGTCCTTTTATGATATGTGCGCTCTTCAAATCCTCTCCTGCTCTCAAATCTCTGAAATATATACTCATTCAACATATATGTCCACTCAAAACTTGAATTTACTCTTCTTGCTCACGGTTCATTTTTTCCAACTGAATCTCTTTGTATTGGATTGTTTTCTTCAGGTTATCAGGTGGCTTCACCCCATCCAGTCCCTTCTGCATGATCCAAAAAGTTGGATAACAAGTTGGTGGTTCATTCTGTTAAAGGCATTTACATAGAGAGTGAAAAAGTATTGATCTCCAATAACAGTCCCTGTTGCTCTCCAGACATCATCCCCTCTCTTTCCCTGGTCCATAACCTTTCCCCATTCTAATCTGCCCTCGATCATCTAACCAGCTCCTTTCTCCATTTGAAAGGGGGCCCTTCTCTGCTTCACCAGCAACCGCGTGTATTAGGCTCTTGTGTGACACCGTGCAAAACGCCCCTGGGAAATCCAGCTTGATTATAGACACAATTTCACACCTGTCCACTTTCAGAGAAACCTCTTGAAAAACTCCAGCAGATCTGTCAAATAAGAATTACCTTTTATAAATATCAGCTCACATCTATAATAGATTTTATGATTCTACTTATAACCCATATTTTTTTTAAATGGTTCTTTAAGGTTTAAATTTAAACATCTTAAAGTCAGAAACTGAAAGTTGAAAACTCAATTTTATAATTCACTCTCCTTCCCTGCTGTATCTAATGGCAACATCTGGCTTTTGCCAATCTTTGTCTTGTGAAACTTCACAAAGTGCACAAAGCACCTGCTAAAAGGAAAAATATACAAGGCACTTCTTCATTCAGTGCATGAAAGACTTCTTCAAGCCTACAATTGTAACAGAAGCTCTCTCACCCGTGAACACTAAAATTTAGTGTAAAATACACATGCATAATGGCTGTGGTTTCAAGTCCCGCAGTTTCGATAGCATATGTGCTCACGACACAACTCATTGGATCTCAAGAGCGAAACAATGTTCATGTGGACCTGTGAGAGCTTTCAAAACACAAAATAAGTCAAAAAGTGTGGAGAAACCCTGACTCCTGGAGCACTGGCTGAAGGGAGCTTTTAAAGAGCATCTAGAATAGTTTTGCAAAACACGATGCATTGAAATGGCTTCAAGCAGCAGAAGCATCATGCAACTGCCTGAGCAGTGAGGCAAGGGCAGGCAGGGAACAGCTGGTCTTTGTTGCTGATTAGGACAGTCAGGATGGGCTTGTGTGACAAGCGGAGTGCCACAGCTCTGCTCCCACGCGGGACTGCCCCAGTCCCCTTTTCTCCTCCTGCCACACAGAAAATGGGGCACCATGAGCAGGGACCAGCACAGGAATATTTCTGCAAGGCTAAAGGGTAGCTGAAATGGAACCCCAACAAGCCAGATAACTTCTGCCTCCTACATGCCTCGCCCATGTGGTCTCTCCTGTATGCAGCAGACAAATGCCTCATTATCAGATTCCTCTGCTTGCTTCCCGGTAGACTTAAATTACCATGTTAAATAGGATAATAATAAACACTGGCCTTTAACTACAGCACATACTTGTTCACTCAGCAGCCTCCCTCTAATCTGATAAAGGGTGTGTAAAAGGCTACAAGGAAACACGCAGTTCGTTGTTTGGCGGGTGCCTCTCCCCTGCTTTCTGCAAGGCGATTGCTATGGAGCATGAGCAGGCACCGGCTCACAGAGCTGGTTTAGGGGTCCTGGATCCCCGCAAGAATTACAGGTATTAAAGCACCCAAAGGACGTTGTGGATGTGGCCTGAGACTCTTCTGTTGCATTTCAAAAGGCAAAAGTAGCCCTGTTGCCATCTGCTTGCTTCAGCAGTCAGATTCCGAAACAAAAGCAGGCAAGGAAATCTTTCCAGCTTAGGAGAACAGCGGGGAAGAAGAGAGATCTCGGTGGCAGTGTATACTGCCTTCGCATAAAGCTTGCTGTATTTGAGGTATTACAGAAGCTCTCTTTAACAACTACTCTGGAAAAAAACCCCGTCATCTATCCACCCAGAATAAATTATACAAAGAGAGCAAGCTGGATTGGGAACAGAGAGGGCTGATCTGCATAGATTTTGAATCCCCTTAGCCCCCAGAAGCTGAAAGTGCCATTTATTTCAGTGTTACAGGATTTCCTGGCTTCCCCCCGCCCCCCCCCCCCCGCCCCCCCAGTTTACCTAATCCTCTGGATTTCTCTTGTTGCAGAAAGAGGAAAAAGGCTTACAAAACAACAGGGGATAAACGCAAAGTCAAATTACTTTGCCGAGCTCTTTCACACATCCAAAAAGAACTGCAGAACTGCAAATGCTGGAAAGCATGCGGAGTTTCCTACTGATATTCCAGCCATCACCCATTGAAATGCAGCCATCCCTGTGGTTCCCAATTAATAAAGCCGAGCTTCAACATTTGCACTAGCCGCAATATAGCTGTGGGAGTAAGGTGGCTTTCCTTTCAGTTTTCTAAAGTGAGTACAACTTGGCTTTCTACCTGTCTATCCTCTGGCTTCTGCAGAAGGAGGAATGACATGAACTAGGCCGTCTGTCGTTGGAGGGTATGAAAGACAGTCTTAATAACAGTAAGAAACAGAGAAGCAGCCTATGGTTATTTTTGACAGAATCAGGATAAACTCAGATTGCAACTTCATAAACAGTTCATCAGAGAAAAAATTCCACCCAAACTGGAGAAGCCCCTTTGGCCAAGCTAACAGAAATGCACAGCTCTCATCTGGTGAGAGTGAAATCTTTCTTCCAAGAACAACACCAAACCGCCACCGCTCCACCCACGCCACACGGTGTAGTAACACTAACTTGCATTTTTGTCATTGCAAATCATGTCTTGCAGAATATTCAGAGAAAATTTCTGGGTGACTGCAGCCTTGTGACCATTCTGCACAACACAGAGCCACAGCCATGCAATGAAATACAAAATGGCCTTTTTCCAGCGTCACCCGACCACCGATGCACTATTCTACAAAACTGGAGGTGATGCAGAGATGCAGCAGGCAGGCAGAGGCCTGGCATGACCCCCACCCACCCAGCTCAAGTCAAATGAAAGCGGTTGGTTCCTGTGGCTGTTTACAGAGTAGGAGAGCATCGAATTCAGCCACACCTCTAAACAAAAAGTCAAACCTCAGCTTGATGATTAAATGCCAATTACACAGCACAAGTGAAGTATTTCTCATGCATCGTGATGACAATGAGACTATCAGCCATTTTCCAGGGCATCTGTATGTTGGTTTGTTTGCTTCTAACATTCTTAAAACTCACACAGAATCCTTTGCACCACTGGATTACGAAAGTACAGCTCATTCCCAGTCACAAGACATCCACAAGAAACTCAAGAGGTTTCTATATCTAGCAACCTGGCTTGCAGACTGAGCCAGAAGGAAGAACAGAGCCAGCCAGCATGGAGACACTCTCTTCCAAAGCTTCCAAGGGAAAAGCCGACCACCAGAGGAGCTGGCTGCTGCGTCAGGGAAACATAAACCTGATCGTTCTTCTGTCTTGCTTGAGGATTAAATTAATTTACTCATTAAAACATATAATGCCTGAAGTGACATAAAAGCATCCTCTCTGCATGGCTGAAAAGACTTCAAGCAAAAAAACCCCAAACCTTTGAAAAGGAATATTGAATATGGGGACCGCAAATACTCATAGTCTACAATGATTTGCATGATCTGTGCTTAATCCTTACACCTTTCTGCTGCCTGACAGACGGGTACAGTATGATGGAAAACACTACCAAAACGGGAATCAATGGCTTTCTTCTGTCTAACCACAATATCATTCTCACTTCATTTACTGCTTAGTGTGAAGACATTTCTAGGGCCCAGGATCAGCTCTTTCTAAATGGACAAGTCTCAAAATTCAGCATCTTAGTGGGTTAAACTAAGTAGGAGTTTGCTCATCCATAGCAGCCTGGACTGCAGAAAATCCAGTTTCTTGACCTCTTAATGCTGTCTTCTATCCAGCATTACAAGAAAAAGACACTTGGTGAGAGCTGTGTGCTAACATGGCAGCGGGCTACATGCTACAGTACATCAATCCCAGGGAATAGGGGGAGCTGGAAGCAGAACTACACTGAAACACTCCAACCAAAAATATCTTCTGCTTGTGAAGGGAAAGAGCAATCTAGTACAGGGGCATGATTAGCAGCGAGATAGGGTGAGATGAACCTCCTCCCTGACATCGGTGTGACACCAGGATCCCAAGTCTTTTAACTAGGAGTTATATATGCAAGTGACCCAAAACGGACTAACTTCACTCAAAGCACGAGGCTACTTAAATCAGGGCAGCAAAGAAGAGGCCATTGAGAGGATCCTCTGCCCCATGCAAGGGCAAGGAGGAGATGCTGAGCCTTGGTAGGGCTATTCACAACAGCACAAGAGCACCCAAAGGTGTGCTGTGTGCCTCACACAACAGCAGCCACCTCCCACTGAACTGGAAACCTCAAGCAAGTGCTGTTTTGCACTGTTAGCAGCTAGCCCACAAAAGCATGTTATTATATTCTCTGTCCCATGTGCACTTTAAAGGTTTTTAGAAGCAGTGGCAGGAGCGCAGTAAGAATGAGTAAGTATATAGTAACCTTACAGCCAGGCACACACCCATACCTAGCAATGCCTCTGAGCTGCACAAATTACTTGCAATGCTAGCAACACTTTCATGTACCAAACATGAAGTGTAACTATTTAGGGAGAAAGATACATTCTGTGAAACAAAATACTCAGTCTACATGTAAACATATGTTATGCTTACATCGCTATAATACCTAGAATTCTCATGGGCCTAAATATACATAGATATACAGTGAAAGAAAGCAATGTAGTTAAGGACAAATACTTTAAATATGTATAGAAAAAAAAGCAGAAGAGAAAACGAACACTTCCTTTTAGAAAAATACTAGTGCCAAAAATCAATCCTTTAACACGACTGCAGAAAAGAAATCAGATTTTGGGGAAAAGAGCAGGGCCACTCTGTTTTGTAATTTTAATTGCCTCTGGAGCAATGACACAACAAGACCTCACTGTTACCATTTCTCCCCTTTTGTATCCTTAAAGTTATTCCCAGCTGGGGTGAAAAGAGGGGGAAAAAAGGAAGTAGAAAATTATATTTTTCATGAGCTAATCCTGGGAAAGTGATCGCTCAAGTTTCCATGTTTCTTGGCAATAAGAATTTAAACAAAGACAGCAATCTTTTGTTATTTTTCGCACAGTTGGAATGCATGCTTCCAGATAACAGGCATTTAAACTACAATTTAAGAAAAAGAGGAAGACAGTAATCGATAGGTATTCAGGAGTCCTCTCCTCTCAGGACTGCTGCATAGCTCAACACAGTATGCTTCAAAAAAGACAGCCCATATGCAAACCTCTTTAGAAATCCTGAAGGCAAGCAAGATCATGGGGGTGGGGGAAAGAAAAAACAGAAAAACCACCCACAAACCAAAAACTAATTGAAAGCAGTGAGCACAACTACTGTACCTTTACTTTGGGGAGGGTTCTGACTTCTGTCTCGGAGAACATTAATCTGGTAGACAGCTCCATAAGGCTCAAAAAGTTCTTTTAACTCTTTTTCCGACCATGAACGGGGAATCTGTCCAACAAACATCTTAATGGCATCTGGGTCTGGTTGGTCTGAATGATCCAAAGCTCCATTCATCTTGTTAGCTGTGCCGTTACTAGAAAGTGGAAAAGGAGATTAAAAAGAGACGGCAAGTTAGGAGACTACGCAGTTTTCATGTGCACTAGATGCAGAAGATGATGTCAATTGGCACAAAGCAGGAAAAAACAAATCAGTATTTAATTAATAGCATAAGTATTATGAACAAAAAAACAATGCAATTACATTTTTCATTGAGTCTGGTTTTCTCTGCAGGCTGCTGCTTAATGTCATTATATAAGAAGAGAGCGGCACAATGCAAACCGGGACTTTTGCATTTTAAAGCAGAGGATAGTTGCAAATAAGTGCAGATTTCTCTCCATGGCTGTTGTAAACAGAACTGCAGTGAATTCTCACTACACTGGCTACTGGCAGAAATAAGGCAGTGTGTGTGCGTGTGTCTGTGTGTGTGTGTGTGTGTTTTGTAATAAAAGTCACATGAAAGGAATATGAAACACTTGGCAATCTGTCAGATGACTAATGCAAGACGCCAGCGATGAATTTGCAGATTGTGTGAAGCATCCATGTGTGCATCAAATTAGTATGATATTGCCTAGAATGGAAAACACTCCTGCTATGTGGCTGGTTGCTGCCGATTAGTTGCCTACGCTCTTTAAAAAGCAAAAGCAGTCTGGAGAGCTCCAGTTTAAAGCAAATTGTTTATTGCGCCCTGCTATAAAAAAAAAAAAAAGAAAAAAAGAAAAAAAAAAAAGAGAGAGACGCAATTCAAAAAGAGAAAGCAATGGCAGAATTGCCTACTTTGTTGTAAAAATTAAAATGCTGCTTCAAAAAGTTTTGCTCCCTGCAAAAGGACATCAAATTTTTGAAATTTTTCATACTCTGTATATTGTTACCCTATATGATCTCCAAATGTACATCTCAGTTCAAAACAACCACACACTTCCGCAGGGGAAAAGAACATAGCAACAAAAAATAACTTGCTCTGTGAGACCTATGGCATATTATGGCTTAGGAAGAGCTGTACTCTTACAAGGAAAACAAGTAATTTTAAACACTGAACAAAAGTAAAAATAAAAATTACAAAAAACCAAAAAAAAACCAAAAAAAAAAACCCCAAAAAAACCCTCTCGTGTCATTATTGATAATTAAGGACAGTAATTTCAACTAATTACTTGGCTAGAGATTCCACAAGTGATGATAATTTTTGGATGCTTCAGTTTCATGAAATAACACTAATGAGATGCGACTTTTAGAGCATTTCCCCCACCTTCCCATCAGGGACAGGGGGGAAATGGCTGTGTTCAGCAAGGTCGAAAGTTGATCGTTGCAGAATTCAGGCATTTCAGAGCCACCTGCCACATTCAAAAAACTTGCCTTTAATTACAATTTCTCTGTTTGATGATTGTTCGGGAAAGAATGCCCACAGGAGGACTTGGAAGAGCTCAAAATTTGCACAATGAGACAAAAATCGTATTTTACATCTTAAAAAAAATATATCTAAGAATGGCAAGAAAAAAACCAACCCCGTGTAATTCCCCTGTCTCACAGCTATAACCTGTGCAAAGACAAATTATTTAGTTCCCTGTGTTTTATCTCCTTGCAAGGATAATTCACCTAATCACAATAATAAGTCCATATTAACTTTAGCATTTTCCGTCCTTACAGCAGGCAGGAGGAAATTATATTACAGGCACATTTTAAACTAACAACAAGAAGTTTGATCATCACTTGTGAAGTGTCTTCAACATGGATCAGCAGGCAACAGGATCTATCACACTCACTTACTAGACAAAATTCCTGTTGATTCTAGTGGGAATCTTGCCTGAGTAAAAGACTGAAAGGTTTGGTCCAACCTTTCATATCATGTTTCATGTGCAAATACCCTCTCTTGTTTTACATATACTTTTCATTTTGAAGATGTTCTACAGGTCACAGGCACACTTGGAGAAATGACAATTTCATGCTACATACGCATTTTCCGTACATACGTAACACACTAAACCAACCAACCAACCAAAGAACCACCCCCAAGAATCCCCAAAAAACTGAAAAACCCTGAGTAACTCACTTGAATCATACTCCATGGGAATAACTTTCAAGACTTTCATGGAGCAATAAGCACCTCCATGACACTTATACCTCTAGAAAATCACTCCATTATTTCCTTCCAATTCCTATTCCTTTATGTAAAACACAATCTGATAAACAACCTCCCTAGGAGGGAGGTTGAAAAATCCCCGACTTACAGCTTCACATAAGGGAAATGCTTACACATTCTTTTGGACCTGCAAAGACAAGAGAAGGTAGAAACGTCGTGTGCAGCCCCCAGCTTTGCCCTGGATTCAGTCAACTATTTTCTTTCAGAAATCAGCTTCAGTTTTTGCTTCATTTATTCTCTATGTTGTTTATAATAAAAAAAGAATTGAGCTAGTTTTTAGAGTACGTCCTTCATCTATTCCCTCTGTTGGATCCCTTCTCTAAGAAATCCATACACAATTGCTACTTTAGCCCCAAATTGCAGCAAAGGCCATATTTAATAAAGAATAACAAGTTTATTCCTTTGCTTATTCCTTTACCCAAACCACATTTACCACCAAGAGCACCACAATTTCCATTGCTAACAAGCCAGTTTTTGGGAAACCACAAAACCAAACACTTCTACCTGTTTTCTGAGGTTAATGACCCCATTAGCATCATGTTCCTGCTTTGAGCTAAAGGTGTAGGCACCAGCCAAGATCTCTTCTAAATCCACAAAATGATTAAGCCCTTTCTTTACTTTGGCGGAACTGAAGTCAAATTACA
Source organism: Falco biarmicus (assembly GCF_023638135.1). Classification (NCBI taxonomy): domain Eukaryota; kingdom Metazoa; phylum Chordata; class Aves; order Falconiformes; family Falconidae; genus Falco; species Falco biarmicus. Next base: position 26,522,964 of record NC_079292.1, read on the forward strand.
TCGATCATGTTCCTTAAATGCTTTATTGGATAAAGATGGCTTTGACTCCAGGTGTAGGCTACCGTACGCTGTGATGTGAAGCTCCAGGGGACAGGTTTTGTCACTCGCTGCCTGAATTAACTTGGGTAAGTCATTAAACTTCTCCAGACTAAATTCCACCATCCGCTGACAGCTCTGTCAATCCCCTAACTCCTGCAGATTTAGGAGGGAAAAAACAAGCGTAACTTTTCTTTATAATCCTTTTCTACCCTACAAAGGTAGGAGGTTCATTGAGCTGTCAGCATCTGGGGGAGCTGATAGGCAAGTTCAGGCTGCAGAGAGAGCGCTCATTTCTACAAGCTCAGGTGGGCTCCTTTCTAATTGCATTTCCTTCGATTTCAGCATGAACTCAGGCTCTCCAGCACCTCAGAGGAGGGATCCCACTCCCACCGTTGGCGTGTCGAGGAGCACGTGAGCACTGTGACCGCAATGGCACTTGCAGTAGCATCTTCACCCAATGGCAGCTGCGGCCACCCAAGGACTGCGGCCAATGCAGACAAACTGAACAAGCCAATAAAACAAAAGGGGGATGACCATGGGGAAAACCTCCAAATTTTAGAGATTCTATGGATGTGATCCCTACAGTGTACTTGAGGCCTCCTGAGGATCACAACTATACAGCACACCGGCCTGATGAGTTGTCACAGAGCTTGTTGGGCCAATATAAAATCCAGCCAAATATTCTTGAACCCTCACAAATAATCTCTGCTAAAGACTAATTCCCTTATCCTCTCCCAAGCTTCACCTTCACCTGATGGACACTCTGCACCTCATAGTCGCCAACAGCTGCAGGGATTTTTGTTACCGCTCTTTGCCAGCACAATGGCTCTCAGAGGAAGTGATTCCTTCCTTCCCCCATCTTCCCCTCCTGCAGGACCCAAGAAATAACAAGGCAAAAGAGAAATTACGCGTGGAACTTTCCAAGAGGAGAAAAAGCAATTTTTGTGAAAGCTTAAGACTATTTCTTGAAAGCATAAGTGTACAGAGACAGCTGTTTCTAGAGGACACTAATGAGAATGGGATCCTTTGACAATTACTGTCAGTACCCAAATGATGACATACATTAAAAAAAATAAAAGAAAAAAATGTAGATTATGTGGTATGCTGTCTCTACACCGCAGCAAGCCTTCCCTCCGTTGCCAATTTAGCCCATTGGACTCAGGGGTGACCCAGCACATCATCTTCACTGACAAGGTGTCATCTATATCGTAGAGAGCAGCCTGAGGGCAGAGATTAAGCCACTGAGTTGCTGGCTGCTTGTGGCTGCTGCCAGAGCATCCTCTCTCTCAATTTGTGCCAATTTTCCTTCTAATAACCTAACTACCATTCCATCATTTCAGCAAGTTGACAGGGCCACTCTTTGAGGAGCTAAAGATTGTTTCAATATTACTGCTGCTTAAGCAAGAGCTCCGGAAAAACCTAGTAGACGCCTTCTCTGTCTCTCCCGTTCGTATCTGTAATTACAGCAAGACTGCTAAAAATGAACTGACCGCTAAGGAGAGAGAGGCAGACTTCAGAAACAAAGTCTGGATCAAAAGGAACTCTCTTACATCCATCACTGTTAAGAGCTTTGGTGTTAATCTACGTTCATTTCCATTAATGAACGAGGTGTCAAGCCAGGTGCTGAAAAATGGCCGTCAAATGGGTTTATGTGAGACCCCTCTCCACAGTCTGTTTCTAACCCTGCCCAGAACCCTTCTCACTGTTCTGGCTTGGTTAATTCATATCTCGACCCTCAGCCCATTTCAGTGGTTTTACCGTTTTGCTGGGGATGTTCCCTTTTCTGTAGGAGAACGCTGCACCTCCTCTAAGAACCAACGTAATGACAAGAACACGATAATGAACGGGTTCCAAGTGTAAAGATGACTAAATCCACCCCGATGCAGAGGCATTTACAGGCATCAGAGTTTTACGATGATAAATATTTACATCCGAGCCTTGGAGTTACTGCCAGGATATCACACCAGCTGACAAAAGGGACAACACCCATTTGAAGGACTCCAATTGCTGTCAAGAGAGACACACAAGCATCACCTTACTGTATTCGAAAGATCGTAATTGCTGGTTTACGAGCAAATTTTATCTGGAAGGACCCAAAAGGGCTTTATAAGCTCATTGTTTAGAAAGGAATGACTTCATCGTAAGGTGACAGACGGCAGCTGTTTAATGACATGGAGCATTATTGTACAACAATTTCAGCCAGGAAGGGTAGAACAATACCATACCCAATTGAAAACTGCAGGGGGTTGCAATTTATAGACACAGAATGTAATTACCTAAATTGGATTTTGGCCAGCAAAATAAGGGCCAGAACCTCTGACAAACACAAAAACGAGCCATTCCATATTTTTAAGCTGTAAACGACCAGGTCTCTGTCTTTTTTTTGGGGGGGAAAAAGTCATCTCCAGAAGCTTTCTGGCCCATCAGCATTTTCACAGCACAGTTGCTCAAAAGCAGCTCAAAGGAAAGATGGTGTTTCAAAAATCATTAACTGCTCCTGCTGTAGTGCCTTTTACAGTTCTTGGCAGAACTATTAAACACTACTAATACCAATAATTATTATTAACACATATCCCTAACAGCAGTTGCTAAACGAACCTGACACCGTGCCCAATGAACAAGCAGCATACAGCGGGATGCTTGCTCCTATGCATGCAGTGATGTCTACAAAATTATTTTCTCCAGGCTTCCCTATGCCCATCAGTGGGGCTGACAACTAAGTAGCTATAAGACTTGCAAACCTGCCATTCTGCTACACTTGAAGGCCAGCTGCAATTGCAGGAGGGACACTGAAATCCTGAGCTTGCAAAACATTCTCCCTTACTCCATTTTACAGACCCATAAAGCCTTAACAAAGAGCTGAGCAATTCTTCGTCCATCCAGCAGAGAGCAACCACACTTGCACTCACACACCCACATTAACTACATGAACAGTTCTGATGGCTTTTAATATCTGACATCCAATCCTCAGATTTTATTCTTCTTAGTAGCTAATAACACTCAAGTGCTCGTGTAAGCCCTGAATGGTAAATGCAAATAATTTTTTTCTTGTGTTGCCTCCACGTTGGCAGAAATTAGCTGTAAAAGCATAATTTCTATAGACAATGGAGTCCTTTTTACTGCTCTGATAGTTTAAAATTCACAGTAATTTTTCTGGTGAAATCAGTGATGAGCTGCAGCTCAGCTTTGCTAACTCTCTCTGTCTATTCGATCATACAAACATTGGTAAATCATTGTTACTACAGGGGATACTTGCTTTCTGATTAATTCCAAATTTAGTACATGTGATCGCTTTAATGCCTCAAATGCAAATTTTAGGTAAGGTACAGAGGCAGCATCCTGTCACACAGGAAAAGGTTTGAAAAACTGGGGGAAAAACCTCCTACCTTGAAAAATGTCTTGATGGGGAAAAAAATTGAGCTGGGAGAAGGAGCAGCAGGGGGACGTTGCCTTTCAAGTAGGTAGGTCAGCCTGCATGACACTACGGGCAATACAAATTGGGAAAAGTACTGACCAGAATACATACTACAGAAATATCAGAAGACAGTTGAGCCCACATGACATAAAACACACTATTTTTTAGAGGCGTAGATGCAGATCCCTCATTAGTGTCACGGGAAGAAATCAAGGATACCAAAGGAAATCATCGTAAGAGCTATGTTAAAATGCAATTACCTTTTCGGGTCATGGTGCACTTTCCAGCACGTACACACCTTTGTGCTAAGTCTTCTGGACCTCCTAAAATGAGCCCTCAAGAGTTCTGCTCACCAAAGCAAATGAGAGAGGGTCTGTCTCTGCCCTTGTGCTAAGTCTTCTGGACCTCCTAAAATGAGCCCTCAAGAGTTCTGCTGACCAAAGCAAATGAGAGAGGGTCTGTCTGTGCCCAGCTGCAACCTCCTCCATGAAAGGTGGTGGCTCTTCAGCTGTTCAGCCTCTGCGCTGCTGCACCACCTCCATTACAAACCAGTTTGATTTAAGGCTGGGGTTTGAACCTAAACCCTGGATATCCCTTGTATACATGTTTAAAACTAGCAAAAGGTGTTATTTTAATGTCCTGCTTTTGGCAATACTTCCTACAACTGTACATTAAAGTAACGGTGCCTTTGCAAAAGCTTTGTACATCTGCTACATCGCACCCCCACAAAAACTTTACATTCAAATACATCCTCTAAAAAAGATGTCCAACACATCTCCGATTGTCTTGCCACTGGTGTATGGACCTATTTTTTATCGAGTAAATTATTTTTTAGAACACCCAGTAGTGCTTAATGATGTGCATGTGCTGTACGCAGACACAAGTGGAGCAACTTGTACAAGATAAAATATATGTAAACAATAGAACGAATGACTACAGAAGCAAAGATGACAAATGGGGAGGAAGAAGCTTGGTTTCTTTTTTGAAGTCCCCTATTTTGGAAACCAATTAAGTATCATCGCTAGTTCACCCAATAGTGGAAGCAATTAAGCACACCATCTGTACAGGCCTGAACTGGGTAGCATCTTTTTGTTTATGCTGATAAAACTTATAATGGTCTACTTTCAGTATCTTTAAGGATTTGCTTACACCAGCCTATAGATTTTACTGAACTGAAATTAGTAGAAGCCCAACAGCCAGTGACAGACTCCTGCCCTGTAATGGCTGAAGAAAGCCAAACCCACCCCTGACCACCTTGAGTTTGTTTCCCCTCTTGTTCAAGTATGGATGAGGATCACAGATTTCTAGGAATATATGCTAAGAATGACTAAAATAAGTGGCTTGGAAATCTAAACTAAGAGGCTGTGTATTAACCTCCAGCCTTGTTCTTCCAGGCTGTCACGTAGGCTTTGGGAACTAACTAGTTCAAGGCTGGATGAAGTCCACCAAGCAATAATGATCTCCAACATAAAGCTCAGCTTAGGCAACCACCCAATAAATCGTTTTTGCTTTCTGGGCAGAATTTGTTCTGTACCTTAAACCCTCAAACAAGACTGGGTCTGTCTTCATCAGGTGTAAGGCAGGTGCATTTCTAACTACACAGCAGCAGCAAAGTACCACAAGTGTTCAGACATGTCCGATAAATACCCAAGTTAGGAATTCTAAATATGTTTTCTGATGGCCAGCTCCCAGATGGACATTTGCACATCTGGTTTTGAGCTGAAGATCTCAGTATTACCAAAGGCTTCTGATTTATAATTTTTCTCTCTAAACTGATCTCTGTTATGGCAGGAAGAGAACCCTGACAAATCACAACCACGATGCTGGTGAACAACAACTGCAACTTATTGTTCCACTCTTGTGCTCCTCACCAGATTTTTCCTTTGTCATGTCTTTGGGGCAGAGGCTGTCCTTTTGCATAAACATCTGTGCTACGTCTAAAAGGGACTCAACATTGCAAAGGAGTTCTCTCTCTTTACTGTTAAGCTGGACAGTAACATGAAAGAGTGCTCAGGTACTTGCACAATTATATGGTAGTTTTGGAGCTCCGATTGATATAATTTTTCACATGAAGTTGAGTCTGAAGTAGCTGACTTCTCAGTATTAATGGTATGGATTAATAATGCCTTGGTTTACTGATGGCACGTATTTGCAATGAAGTATACTTCTTTCTGTGTGGCAGGAAACATTTATCGGTATTACTTTTTAAAGTATTTGATTACACCCAAATGCTTATATATTTCTGACATGCCAACAACTGAATTAGATTAGTATCAGGCTTTTAAAATTCAGGACATGTAGGACCATCTGTTTTCTTGTCAACAACTTCAGTCTCTCTCTCCACATTCCAAACACTTACTGCTCCAAATTTACAAAGTTGTTACTCAATTCCCTTTTTCTTTTGCCCCTGCAAAAACTTCAAAGTCAGCAATGAAGGGTTCAAAATATTTTTTTTTTACTTGATAATTGATGATGTGACTATTTCAGGAAGTTTTATGTCCAGGCTGGCAGTTAACTGCAAGTTTGCAAGGACTTACCTAGTTTATGGCAAACTGTGTCCTGAAGTTGGGGCTGGGGGGATGGAGGGCACGGGAGAGGTGTCCTCCAAACATTTGTTCTGAAACACAGCCATCTCTGTGTGCTAAAGTCAACCAGTTGTTGCAAGTAGTAATTTACAGTCCAACATATCTCAAGACGGGCACCCACGGGTGTACACGTGCATGCAGACCCGCTCCCAGCAGAGCTCCATAAAGTGCAGGGAGCTATATCCATAGGGCCCCAAAGCATATGTGTAAAGAGAAAGAGGCCAACAACTGACGCCTGACATGGCTGCTTCACCTAAATAGCTTCCTTAAAAAGGGAATGGAAGATCACAGCACTGCTCGTATTAAGGGCAAAGCCAATTTCAGTTAGCTGCGCTTATTTATGTGAGATCTCAAATAGACAATTAAAGCAAGCTGTGACATTCAATTTTCTTACTTAAAACAAAATATCCTCTCAAGCTCACCCATGCTCCCCCCCTTTTACAAATCTGAATATAAGAAAAGATTATTGTCCAAAGTGTGATGCAATTGTAATTTTAACAAGTTGAGCATCATTACAGCAAAATCCCCCTCAGCTGATTTTTTTAAACCATTTCTTCATTTTTTTGACACCACATCTGGCATATAGAATACAGATGATCATTTGTTTATATATCTGTCTAAATGTCTTTTCCAAACACAGCCAGATGGAGCCTTTCAAAATCAAATTAATTTCAGATTAATTCACTCTGGACCCAATCCAGTTTCATGACTCTATGCTTTGAGGCACCATCTAAATTGATTTAGAGTCATGAACTTAGAGAGCTCAAGTCCTTAGGTATAGAAAAAAAAAATATTCTTGCATACTGAAAGAGTCAGCAAATCAAAAGAGTCCATGACCATAAGTTTTGACTGCTTCAAAAAAAACCCAAACCAACCTAAAAATGCATCAATCTATATAGTGCCAAAATCATATATAAACCCCTTCACGTTTCATCCCAGAAAAATCGATCTAGAATTTACATCTTTGATGCCTCCCTTTCTGAGGCAAATAAAATTTATTGCTCTAATTAAAAAGAAAAAGAAAGCGAGTCTTGTTCTAAACCTTGCAATAAGCAGCAGTCATAGAAAGATAGGACACAGGTAACAAAAATCTCCACTGCAATGGATTTATCTAAGTAACTATAAACAAATGTAGCCTGCAAACACTGTGAGCTTGCACACTGTCAATCCTCTATGGATGCCTTTATTATCTCACTTGTTTCAATTGCAATTTGGGTTTCCATGGAGATGTAACAGTCAACTCTGGAAAATTATAAGATAAATGTCAGGCAGTGATAACGGTGTTAATGAAGCTTCATTGACAAGCAGAACTATGCTTCAAATAATAGGTATATTTCTATTAGCATATGTATAACCTGCCCAGAAAAAGAAAGAAAAAGAATCCCAACAACCGGGAAAGACAATACTAAAAAATTAAAATTAAATTGTGCATATAGAAGATATGAGGCACACAGCAAAATGTTGCGTGTACGCAAAATGATAAATTCCTAAAAAACAGAAGAGATGTAGTTTCGAAATTTAATCGCCCGATTCCTCTTGAAATTTTGGCACTCAGCTAACACACTGAAAAAGCACTTTGCTGACACGCGCAGACACACTTTTGCATGGTGTGACTCTTGTTTCCTTACAGTGCAAGGCTGGAAGGATCTGCTTCACAAGGCACTTTAAAGCATGCTATTTTATAATGCGCAAATACAGCTGCAGCGAGCTGTTAGAAAGATGCAGACCTCAGTGGAAACACTAATAGCGTATACAGAAACAGAGCACATGCTACAAAGCTCTCGGGTAGCGTACGTGCTCAGATGAGGGTAGCTGGTCCACTACATCTTGGTACATGATGGATTTACTGTGATACTGCTGGGGCAACAACCGTGAGCACTTCAGATAACAGCATGGTGTGGGTTTGACCTGCTACTGCACTAACCAAGCCTGCAGAAAGCACGGGGAAGCTGCCAGTCAGCTGTGAAGGACTGCAGCCAACTTCTTACCTGCCACACGTGGAAAGGTTTCGATGTACTGGAGGTCAAAGAGGTGACCAAGCTGATTTCTGCAGCGCAGAGGAAAACACAGACTAACATGCTTTATTTCAATGCATCAAGCATTCTGTTTGGGCAGGGTGGACTTTGACCAGTGGCCAGGGCAAGGGGAAGGAGTTTGGCTATTCCACTACTTGAGGTTTCATTTTGGCAGTCTATCAGAAGACAGAAGGAGTAGGGCAGGAGTGGAGCAATCCCATCCCAGAGGACTATGGGGCAATTTTTGCAGGTGGTTAAAAAGGGCCAAGATATTCAATGCCTATGCATTAGGCAGTACTGCCTCTGGCTGGAGAACCAAGAAGTGCTAGATGTTGATTCCATCTATTCTCACCCCACTATTTGGCCTTGGGAATTTTAGTCCCTTGGGTGCCTTTGCAACTCTTTCAGGTAGAGTTAATCCTCCTGTACAGCGCCTTGGAAAACAGGGTTCTAGTATTAGCTGAGCGTTAGAAAAGCCATAGATAAAACAATGAAACTGAAAATCAGACTAGGCTCAGTGTAGTAGCAGAGGACGGTGAAATCTTAAACATACAAGCAAATAAAAAAATCTTTACCCTTCCCAAGGCTTGGAGGTAAAGTATGTGGGCAGGAAAAACTTCGGGAATTACAGGAAAGCTCACAGATCTTACTGAGGTGAATAATCTTATGAAACTGCAGCTCAACTGAACATCTGCATGCAGGTCAGGAGACAAGCTGACTTTGCCATTTAAATGGAAAATATAGCAGGGATATGGGGTTGAGGGCAGGGTTGTGATTTTTTTCCCCCAGCTCTCTGCAGAATACCTGTGTTCCTCCTACCTCTTCTAAATTCTGCCCGTTTAGTAAAGGAAAACATGAATGTTGTCTGGGAAATACTTTCCAGTTCTTCAGAGATGAGTCATCTTCAGCCAGCCGAGTTTTGGGGAGCAGAAAAGGGAGTTGGAAAAGTGCTCAGTCTTTCTGTAGACCAGACCTGAGCTCTGGTCAGATTGCAGAACAACAACAAAATCAATAGAGGGTTTGTTTTTCAAGTTGTATTACAAGGAAGCTTAAAAAAAAATTTAAAAATCCAAGTTTTCCTTTTCTGAATATTTTCTAACTTCTCCTCAACGTAACATACTAGAAAAATCTAAGTACCTCATTAGATTTCTACTAAAATGTCAATAGTTAGAAAGTGATTTTCCCCAGTGACTTTCAACATATTTGTAACTCACTCTAGTGCTTTGGGTGGAGGGGGGACCTTCCCCAAAACCTTATACTACTGGTAGTTGATTCGATGTTACAGCATAAATACCCCTACCAGCTTGACGGAAGACAGAATAACGGGTCAAGCTGGAGCCTGGCTTCAACTTCACTGGGCAAGCCTTACACGCTACTGCTAGCGTCAAATGGTGGCAGAACCAGGTCCCACCGGATACATCACCACCACCACATGCAACCACCACACATAGATTACGGAAGAGAAACAAACCGGCTGTGAAGCCAGAACACTAAGCAATTTTTAATGAAAACAACACCGCGCGTGCTAGATGGAAAGTACTGCTCTGGATGCATGGCAGAACGGGCCACCTTGTCTCCATCTCACACTCAATGAAATCTCTAAATCCCACTGCAATGTGTGTCCTAAGCTCTTCAAAGAAGGATTCATTTACCTTTGTATTTTCGGTTACCAACAGTTATACTTTTACATGTGAAGAGAGAGCAGTTATATAAAAGGCTAAGTAGCAGCAGCACACAAGTAGTCAACCACAAATCTAAGCCTTTAAACTCAACTTTCATTACAGTGTAAGATTTTATCTAGTTTCTTCTTTTTACCCTATTAGTGCAAATAAGCATTTTTGCTCCACGGGTTACTCTGTTCTTTTGAAGTTCACAAGAAAACACATCATTAGGAAAGGAGCAACTCCGTCTTCAAAGGTATTATTCAATGAAACAAAAAAGACAAAAATCCTCAGAAAATCCAGTTTACATTTTCCTAATAAACATACCATGAAAAATCCTGACAAAACCATGCCCTAACACACACTCTTTCCCAGTCATATGGCAGACATTTATGGGGATGCTTCTGACTTCAAAGACAGACCTCCATGTTCTAGCTGTGAGTTTCCAGGGCGCTCTGCACAAACCCAGCATTGGGAAAGCAGCAGAGCACTGCCATCCGGAACGCGTTTGCCAGATCGATGGGAAAATACATCTTGAAAAGCTGCTGAAAACCATGTTTTTAAGGTCACAGTAAATACTTGCAGCAGGAAAAATTTAAAAGGGTGAGATAAGTTCTTAACTGTATATTTTGGACAAAAGTTTATCCTAGTGGGTTATTATTTGCTCTGGAGGTTTTACTCACAAGCAAAAATGAACACAGGTCTTGGGGGACTTGCTGGTACTTTTCCAGAAGTGGGGAAGGAGATGGAGAAAAAACAGGAATACCATCCACATGCCTTTGACCATCCCATGATGTACAAAGCCTCTGAACATCAATAGCGTTGTGCAACAGAAAAGGTAGTTGAACACTTGTGGATGTGTTTTTAAGCTCCCTGTAATGTGCTCGACCTGTGGAAACTTGGCCAGCTCAGGTTTGGCTGGCTGTCAGCAGCAGTGTGAAATGCAATGTGATTTATAGAAATCTCTGTCATCACACCACAGGGTTAATTTCTTTCCTTCTTTTTTTCTCTTTCCCTCCTCCCCCTGAAAGTGGAAAACTCTTATTTGTGATGACAAGTCTTTGGAAAGCTCAAGGATTAGTAACACCATGTGGTTCCCTAAGATCTCTAGCTCTCTTCCAACTGTTTTTCCATAGAACCACTCTCTGTACAATCATTGGCATCTTCACCCAACAGATGGGAAAAGGGAAGAAACCTGCCCCAGGGCAGGTTGGGGAACCTGGATGCTGCTGATGGGAGAATACAGACTTGAAGCTCGCAGATCTCAATTACTTGATGCAGGAAACGGAGGGGAATCCAAGCATCAAATATGGGATTTTAATAATATGAACATTTATTTTAATGACTCGAAGGCTGAACCTGCTGAGCTTGTCACTGTAAGTAAGAGATACGGAGAAAAAACACAAAGGCTGAATTTTCATTCTGCCTGCCACCACTGAAGAAGTGTGGACTCATGCTCATTTTGGTTTAATGCAGGGAAGGATATCTGTACCTCATGCCCATGCCATCACTCAGGATAGACAGCAACCAGCTGGGCAGCAGGTCAGCTACAACACCAAACACCGAGCATTTACTCGAGCCATTTCAAATTCATTGAGAGTGGTATTAGTTACAGATTTATTTTAAGGCACATCAGTTTTCTATAATCATCCTTCAGAGAAGAAGAAATCCTACTGAGGAACAAAACTGGGAAGTGTTTCTAATGGTAAAGAGCAAAGGACTATGCAACAAAGCAAGGTGTTTCTCAACCACACTCTTCCTTAAGTCTCCTACCCTTGCTGTGCTTATCTCCCTCACCTTTGAATCGGTACATCATGTCCCCATCCCAGTGAAGAACTCTGAAACACTCAAAGCACTACATAAATATTGAACCATTATGTTATTAAAGCCAAAAATCACCTTTTCATTATATATTTTTTTTTCTTTTAACTTGATGCAATTTTAATATGTCTTTTAAAAGCAGTATTTGCAAATTATGCCATATAGTAGAAGCACTTTCCAAAGCCACTATTACTATTTGCATTGCTGGAGCATCTCTGAGGCCCCAAAACAATGCTGGCTGCTTTTTAGGTAGCAGACCTAATTTTATTACTAGGCCCAGATGTCTTCCTACTATTTTCACGTGTTAGGAAACACAACACACTCTCAGAGTATTTTAATAGGTGGTTAAGAAAAGAAGGGGAGAAGGGGACACAGCAGGTCTGAGCTCACTTAGCCTGCAAAGTCAGGAATTTTTAATCTACTAGAAGGTTTTCTACCAAGTACCTTCATTAAAGAGCCCAAGATCTTGAATGCTGCTTTATTTCTCTGTGCTTCCACCTTTCTGTGACTGGGCTGAATGTCAACACAGTTGACTAAAACAGCTAATGCTTTACTAAGAAGGGTCAGAGGATCTGGGTGTTAACATCAAGAGTTTCCTGGACAGAATGGGAACGTATTCCCTGAAGTTTCAAGGTAGAAGGGCCAGCTCACATCTTGCATTGCTCCATATTTTCAAGTCATTTATCCAGTACATCCTTTGCTACTCTTTCGTGTTTGATTTGATGATGCATTGTCGGACAGAGTTGCATTAGGCTGAGATGCTATTTAAAACTACCTTGAAATATTAGCAGCTATATAAAATTTGATTGGTAGAAGAAAAACAGCTGGGTATGAAAATTAATACTAGCTTTTACATAAAAGGAACTATTATTTATTAATTTTTAATTGCCTAGGGCACTTTTATGAACAACAGGGATTAACAAATACAACGTACACAATACATTTGTGTATGCAATATGGAGAAAAATCAAGCCTGACAGCATAATGCTGCTTATTTCAGACCTCACATGGAAAAGGAAACAAGGCTACCAGAAGCTTTCCCTTAGCCATACGGAGCGGTAAGAAGCTCAGAGTCAGCAAAGGCAGTGAGCTTACGACTGCAGCGTACGCACCCCTGACAGTTAAATCAAAACTATACATCCTTGAGGAGTCATTTAGTCTAAATCACAGCTTGTGATTTCTCATCTTACATGGTCAATGCATCTGCATGTCTTAAAAATGGGGATATTAGCTGAGGTAGGATTGAGACTTCAGGAGAACTGTTTTGCTAGCTCTGTTCTACGAGCGCTGCAGAAATGTACACAAAGCTTTACAAATGACCTCATTTTTACCAGGAAAGGACAGCTCAGCTATGTTCTATATTTTCCTGAACCGAGAGGAAGGCCCCACAGCCAAACTGTCATGTCTAATTATCGTGTTGCTTGAGAGTGTTTAAAACAAACAATTTTTTTTTCTTTTTTTTTTTTTTTTTTTTAAATAAAAAACTGTGGAACAACTGTACTGTTTTGAGAGAGTGTGAGCTGCGTTTTCTGTCATACAACCAAGATATCAGAATAGCAGTTTTACACTGTCTGATGAATGAGCCTTATAAGGATAAATTTTCACCTCATTAATGATCTGAGCTGATTATTCCCTCCCCCCAGTTTTTCTTTTAGGTCATGGATCAAATGTGACCCACTTTCCTTGAATGCTTTCCCAACATCTATTTTTCCCGTCAGAGTAGAAAGCCAGTTGCTAAGGACACATTACAAAGCAACCACGCAACCACAAAATAGCTGCCCCCCAAACACACACACACTTTTCTTCTCCCCTGCCTTTACGATATTTCCCCCCCTCTCAGCATCTACTCTGAACAAGATCCTGCTTTACATTCAGGAAAGCCAACAACAGAACTGCTTATAAGGACAAGCTTAGCACGAGAATAGGATTTTCTAATGACTACAGAGACTCCTGGGGCCCTTCATATTTAAAAAAATATAAAGGCAGCAGCCTTGGTTTTTAATTACTCCTAATTCTAAATCTCATGGCCTTAAACACAATAGCTCTTTCAACTCGGAAAAAAATGACACTAATCAGTAACAGAGTCCCCTGTGCAACTTGCTAGTCCTCTGATGGCATTGCAATGTTTGCACTGTTATGATTTTTCAAGGTTGACCAATGAGTCAGCAAAGCCAAGATGACTTAAAAGCATTAAATCATGCAACTAAAATGGCTTTTTCACATACAGCGCTGGATAGATTGCAATTAGCAAGGGGAATCAGTACAAGGCAAATATTGTAAGAGCAGAGAGAGAGACAAATAGGGAATTAAAGGAGATGGTGTTCATTTTGGAACAAATGAGCCCCAGATGTTGAGGTATTTGTGGTTTAATACAGCCCCTCTCACCAGCCAGGTAAGGAATGTAATTAAAAAGCATTAAAGTTCAGTTGCTGAGGCTCAACAGAAATGAAATGAAGATTTAATTTGTCTGCCCTACTTCCCTCTGAGTAGCCTGCTAATATTCCTACTTGGTGCAAAGTCCTGTGAAATGGAAGACTTGTGTTGCTCTGCAGCCCTTTCTACGAAAATCCTTATCCTTGGTATTTGTAAAAGAAAAGATGTCCCTCCGAGTGTCTCATTGAAAAATTAAATGTAAGGATGTAACAAGCAGCTACTTGGATTTCCCTGTTTCAACTTCCCATGCTATTTATTACAGTTTCCAGCAGCTTCGCTAACACCTTGGTGTTGCTTTCTATAACCAATACCTCAGTTCCTCTAGCAATTAGAGGTACACCGTATGATTAAATGCTTCATGTGTCTAGATTCACATTTAACTTACAGAGTGGACAAGATAAAGGATTTGGTCACAACCCACATTTCTACCTCGTAACACCCATTCTTTCTCCACACTTTCTCCTAACCCTTGTACAGATGACAGAAATCGTATCTGCAATGGGATTTTCCAGTTAGCAGGATAGTGAACCCATACATCTGAGCTGAACTGCACCAATGACGCTATGGAAAGATTAGAGTCACCACCATCCAAACAAAATGAACAGTAAGTTCATGTTAATGTAAATACAATTAATGCTGAACTATCAATGAGTAAACTAAGCATTGGGTTTCTAGCGGTGGCAGGCTAAGTGACAGCCTGCTGAAACAAAGAATAAAATCCCGTTGCTTGTAGGAGTTCCTGAATTCAGGCACAAAATCTCTCATTTTGGATTACAGGAACAATGCCATTAGCTTTCACTGAAAAACAGACTTTTACTTTCAATACTGACTGAGCTGCCCACAGGAAAGGAGAGCCCAACATATCACCAAGGCTTCTAGGCACCCCAAAAAGAAAGTCCATCGGGGTTCTTAGATGCATGCTGAAAACATGGATGGGGTCCCTAGGTGAAATTCAAGGGAAAAGTCATCATTTGTCCATCTGGAGCAGACAACCAAACCTTTTTTTCTGGACATTCAAATAACTTTCTACAAGCCTGACCACATTTTCTTCTTCACACTACACCTTATTCTTCTGCTTCCCTTTGCATTCAGGTTTCTTCCTACCACTCCTCTTTTCAGTTGTCCTTAACACACCTTTTATTTATGTATAGCATATTTGCTCTTCATTAAACTGATGATTCCTCCAAAAATACACCAAATATACAAAAACAAGGAAGGCAACTGTGCTACCTGGCCCTCATTACAGCTTAATTTCTGGACAGTACTCCAAAAGCAGAGTTAAGTGACACCAACTTCAAAGCTTTTGAACTCAGGCTCCTAGCATCACGTTTTAGCATTTTTGAACATTGCTGGGATTCCCACCAGCTCTCTTCCAGTCTGAACAACTATTCCACAAAAATAAATGTGCTGTACACTGTTTCTCTCGTTTGCTTTTTCCTGGTTTTATCAAATTGCTTTCAAGCACCTCTGATATACTCCAGCTACCACTGCTTGGTGCTCCCTGGCTTAACTTCATAAGAAGAAACACACCAGTCAGATGCAGGAGAAAAGTCATCTTATCCTCCAGTCCTTCCAGTAGCTAAGGCAGAACTGTCCTCTGGAGTGCACTGGTTAACTGCTCACTTGATGAATTCTGAAAGACACTCCACTTGCATCTCCCCCATTCCCTGACAGTGGCTGACTTCCTAACAGAGCTCTCGTGCAAATCAGTGTAAGGACAGCTAGGCATCAATTTTCCCACTCTGTTCTATTCTGGAATGTCAGGCAGCAGCATTCAGCTCCTCCATTTTGGTGTTCAGTGCCTCTCATCATCATTCCAGCGGTATATACAAGCAGTGACTGTTTTCCAAAGGCAGACATGGGAATGCAGGTTACAATGCAGTGAAGAATACTCATCACTGTAAATTAAAATCCTTAAACAAATCACCAACAGTGAAACAATCTCTGCTTCAATTACGTGGTTAGCTAGCACATCAAGCCTTTTCTTGCTTTGGCCAGAAATACTGAAGCCATGATTGATCTAATCTGTAATCATGTTGTTTATTTCAAATTAGAGATAATATAAAAAGCATAACAGTCTGTATGTATATATTCATAGCACCGCTGCAGACATCCAAAACGAACTCAATTTTATCTTAGCTGCTTTGCATTTTAGTCTCTTCCCTTTTACAGTCTATAGTAAATACAATATTTGCTTTTAGAGTTCTGACTCTCCAGGGATTAGAAAGGAAAAGTACTTAACACAGAGATTATCTTTCTGGTGTTGCACTGTACGAATGAAAATTGTTACATTAATGGCACTATACAGTTATATGCAAACACCATTAAGTACCTCTCCAGAAAACCGAAGGAAGGGGAGTGATGCACTCCAGCACAGTTCTGCTTGGCCTTGCAAGTACATTTGTGTTCCTCCTTCCCTCACCATGCAAAGGATTCTCTGGAAAGGAATTTCCAGCCTGTCTTCTCCTTTCATTAAATCTTTATAACCTGCATTAAGAGCAGCAAGAAATATTAATACTAAGGAGGCAAAGACACATAAAGCAGTCAATTCTCTGAGCTTGTGAGGTCTATACCATCGGTACTAAAATCTCCCACTGCAATCCTGCCCAATTTACATCATCAGTTCAAATCAGGACCTGATTTCACACCTACAAAGCCTGATCTTGGGTGTGTCTGCTTTGGGTTTAAAAGCATGCAACAAACTGCTTTCAAATGGACCAAGACCCACTGTTAATATATAATACTTCATAATTATTATTATTATGTGATTAACATTATATAATAAATTAAAACTTCATTCTGTTATACATTCCTCTTCCTTCACTGGTTTAGGACTTATTTTTAGCTGCTTTAAATCAGGATAGGTCAGATGTATATCTGCTAATGAGAATTGGTAATTAAGGTTTCAAACCACACAGCAGCAATCCAACACTTTCATGTTGCTGATCTCTCTCTAAATATGTGTATGTTTTCAGAGCAATTTCTGAGAGTCCTTTTTGATTTAATTCCATTAAGTTCTCCAAGACTAAAATTACTGGTGAGAGCTCAAAACATCACTAAGCATAGATTTTTCATGTCAGATTTTTTCAATTTTATTCTTTGAAAATTGTTCTGTATATTAGACTTTCACTTATCACAAAAATTTAGAAATTTATATCCTGAGACTATAACTTCCCAAATTTTGTATTTTGTAATGCAGTAAAAAATCATGAATATAAAAGCTGCTTAGTAGTAGTAGTAGCAGCAGCAGCAGTAGTAGTAGTAGTAGTGATGATGATGATAATAATGATAATAATAATAATGTATTATTATTTGAGTGTTTAAAAATACTACAGCAAGAACATTTGCCTGTGTTGAAGAAGCTTGATTAGAAAGCTTGGCAAAACTTACTGGAAAAGCTGCAATCATAGCTCAGTTACTTCTGGGAAACATTTTGGGAAAACTCAGCATATCTCACTTTTCCCTCCTATAAATTGGAGATATCTGTCTACCTTTGTCAAGTGCTTTAAAAGAATATGCGAGAAAACTGGGAGTTTTACAGGTACAGAAAATGTGAAGGAATGTAGCAAGAAATGCACTTCTTCCCCATAGATTTTGATTTAAGTTGTTCATAGGAGTTGGACAGGCCTCCAAAAGCAGGTCTGTTCAAACATAATTTCATTTGTATGTGTCTACTCCCTCCTGCACAGTGTAGAAAATAAAGAAGAAAAGAAAGAAAGCCTCAGCGTGATCCTGAAATTAATTTTCATGATAGGAGCAATTGAGTCCATCTACTAAGGTACTTATAATTACATTACACTGTTACTTGGAAGAAAAACGGCCAGCTATATTCTAAGAAAATATTAACCCCATCAGCCCAATCACAAATCACTACGTTTAATGTATTCTTCCCTTTATTAACACCCACAAGGTGCCCATTAGAGGCACCTTCACTGCTATCCTAAATCACTTCTAATTATCAGACTAGCAAACCCACAACAGAAATGTTACTCCATGTCTTCCAACGAAAGGCTCTTTGCTGTCCAAAAGACATGTCAGCACTGGATGATTTAGTCCATGATTTTGTTTACTGCCTTCAACTTTCATTAGTGTTAAAAGTGCTAAGATTGTTTCCCTGAATGCTGAGATTTCCTAGGAGAACAAAACCATGCGGATACTGAATCCTGCTCTGCCTGCAACGGGCCAGGGAAGCAAAAAGGTGCTGGGGTGAGGGGCAGGGTGCAATCCCCCGTGCCTTTGCCATTTCAGGTTGCATTATCGCAGCGCTGGCTTTCCAGGTGAGGGAGGAAAGGGAGTGGGGCTGTGCCTGGTTCCCACGCAGCGCTGGCAGAGCCTGCCACCTCTCCTGCCTTGCCATCTCGCCCATCTCCCGAGCCGGCTTTGGTTCAGGGTCAAGGCTTCCCACTCATCCTACATCCCTGCCATCCCACAGCAAAAAAACAGCAGTAATGTAAACACATTAATTGCCTGAACTGGTTATTTCACTCCTGGCAAGCTCTTTCATTGAGGTTTTTGTGTTCTAAAAAATGATCAAAATCGACACTTGATCCATTTTTAGTAAAACATGTATTGTTCCCTGATTTGAGCTCTAAGCTTTTGACTAAGTTTTCAAAAAACACTAGGAGCATTTAACAAGAGTAAATCCTTCTAGCTGAAGAAAATAACTGTTCCCTAAAATATCAGTCACCACAAAACTTATACATGTTTAAAACCGTTCAGACACAGATTAATATCCTCTCAAACTAAAATGAAGCAGCAAAGTGAGACATCAAAATAATTAATTTGGTGTTTCACTCTCAGAACATTTGTGTGCAAGGGCATGACAAGCGCCTGTGCATCCCAACCTCATCGGATCTGCTTCGAGTTTGAGGTTGAAGCAGATGACCCCAGAGGTCCAAACCTACATTACCCTGTGCCTAGACATCAGCACACAGAAGAAAATCTGCTGGAACTGGAGGAAACACTTTAAGAAACAAAGTATATTTCCTCAGAGGAAACAGATACTTGTTTTCCATAGGACTCGATACACATTTTTCTTTGTAATATCGTTTATTCCATAGAGGTGGCACGACGCGTAAGTGAAGCCTGACTCCACAATGCAGAAAAGGTGGTACAGAGAATGTTCCCTCCATCCCCCACAATGCTTCAAACCTCCAGCACTTTGCATTTCAACTCTGCGGCCACTGCTTACCCAGCACGTGTACCCCAATTTGCCCAGTGGTCAGGGAGCCCATGATACCCATCCCATCATGGGATGCAAGAGCTGGAATTTCTGGGGATGGTAATAATTTTTGCAGACTTTGGATGCGTCATAACCCTTCTGTTTCTCAAACTATCTATCCATACCACAGATGTAACGTACACCACCTTTTTAGAAGCCCTGTACATGAATCATTACCATGACACAGACAGATAAGAGATTCTACGGATTCATTATACAGGAATTGTACTATGGTATTATGTTTTACTAGAGGAAATGCAAACATTGTTGTGCTAAAACTTCTCTGTGCAATGTTGTTATTATTAACATGCACATCCAACAATAAAAACTTATGGGCATGCCCAAAAAGTTGTTATATCATTTATGAGACAATGATAAGACTGTACACTATAATCGTAATTTGACAAAATAGGAAAAAGGGTCCAAATTAAACTGAAATCAGTTATTTAAACTATGATAAGGTACCAAAAATGTTGTTTGCTACTAAAATGATGCAACGGATGCACATGGAAATCCTGAAATCAAAAAGCCAAACACTGAAGGCAAGACCACTGATCTGCATCTCCTCACCCTATGTTACAATGAATGATTAAAAGCTTATATTTGAGCTGACATATTACAAAACCAAGTATATGAAAGAATAGTGTAGTGCTTCCTTCTCTCACTGCCCTGAAATTGGTGGGTCAGAAAAAGGAGGAATCCAGATCCCCAAAGCCTCTCATTTTCATTGCAAACTAAAAACTCGACTCCCACAAGCTCCTTTTATCACTTGTCAATATTTCACAAGAAATGATAAACGATTTCTAGACTGAAGCCATTCCTTGAAGCCAGCAAGTAACAACCTATACAATTTAGTAACTCTCCTTCACCTCTATTTCTCCAGGGCTGGCCTTGAGCAGGGGAAAAAAGCGAGCTGCCAGAGTCGGCTGCTCTGGAGCCTGTGTAGCGCATGCAGTCCCTGGGCCAGCCCATGCTTCAGTCCAGAAACAGCACCATAAGGGAACACATTCCCTAGCCTGATCTATTTGAGCAGCCTGGGAGCCAGGAAAACCATCAGAGTGGCTGTATTCCTTCTGCACGCAAACATGGACATCTCCCGTATATATAAATAAAAGAAGGGTTTATAAAAAGTGTTTTCCAAATACAGTTTTTTAATCTGGTTCCACTTAGAATATATATTACGTTCCAAAAGTGAAAGGACATACCTACTTTTTTCAAAACTGAAAGGCAGTGATAACATATTTGCATTTAATCCATTGCATATGTTTTAGATGCCTTGTTAGCACGATATCCAAATAAATATTTATCACTGTAGTAAACCTTCCCCATGCTGTTGGTTAGACCATAAACCCCAACATACCTTAGAAAGATCTAAACAATAAAGGAGCATCTCAGCAGTTTACTATGCATGGAAGCAATTCAAGCAAAAAACAATGCGAGCATCTCCCATACAAACAAAAAGGTGGTGCAATTCACTTTAAACATGCTTCTCTTGGCTTCTGAAGCACCACTTTGCTGTTCTCCTCTCGGTCCCCAGTTGCCTCTTTGCCAAATGTAACGCATAGTTATAAAATGTTAAAAAAAGCAGCAAACCCACTAGCAACAACCAATCAAACAACCTAACACTGTGTAAGAGGGAGGACAAATAGTGGAGTTAGATGCAGCAGCTTGCTTTAACTGTCTCTTTGCTCTTGGGAAAATGCAATAGTGGCTTCTGAATATTAATTGAATAAGGAGCCGTGCAAATTCCAGCTGTTGCTCATCCAAATGGGTATGGAAGAAGGGTGTTTTCTCAGCCCTCGGTTTAATTTCTGGACTTCCAGAAACACTGCACATATGTAGCCCTGCAAGTTGCACGATTTAATTCGGTAATCCATCTGTGAAACTCCAGCTTCCCTGGCTCCAGTGGCACATCAACATTATGGAAACTGTAACTAGGCTAAGACACATATTTAACAAGGCTCTCCTCCACATGTTCTGGTTACACATGGCAATAAAGAGACCAGGTTGCCAACAGAAGAGCATACAAAGCAAAACCCATCGGAGGGGGGGGCTATGTTTAACCAAGTTGAAAGGCCATCAGGCAAGTTTGCCGGACCAGTGTGTTCTCCTGATTTTCATGGGGTTTACTACAGAGTTACTTCAACACAAGCCATCACTGTAGATGGCAGTCCTGTACCACCAGCACCCTGAAGCAGTGATGTCCAATATAAAGGTTCACTTGGAAGGACAGGGAAGGACACCACAACTGGGAATCACTTGCACCCAGATGTAGTGTCAAACCTGAGGGAGCACAAATTTGGAGTAAGTGCTCACCACCTGTTTTATGGAAAGAAGAAGAAAAAAAACCAAAAGCTAAAGGGTCCTTATAGGTGTCCCATGCCAAGTCCTTATATCACTGACCACTTCTGACCTTAAAGGACATGTGGAAGTACCAATAAGTGCAATCAGGGAGGTCTTTAAAAAGATTTTTTAAATGACTAGGGTCTTTATCCCGACACATTTTCTGGGCACTAGTACAATTTAATTTGATTTTACACTGTACTGTCTGATGAAATGTCCTGTTCTTTAGTTCAGTGAAGTCAAGACACAATAAATGGATTTTTAATGGACGAAAGTTCAATTTTTCTGGCAGCAGAGGCACACAAGGAAAAGAGACACAATGTACAAATGATGCACTCTGTGCTGACTTTTGACCCCAACCATTTCATGACAGGTATAAAAATGAAATACTGGGCGGGAGCCCGGGAAAGAAAGAAAGGAGAGAGAGAAATAGCTTTAAAAGGCAGCAATGCTAATACCCAAACAGCACACAAATAATTTACAAACAGAGGTTGTTTTGGGGTACATCAGCGGCACAGCCAAAACTGAGCTAAAAATGTTCTTATTTTCTTAGTCTTCTTCTTACACACTAGCATTTCTGTTAAACCTAGCATTTCTGTTCAGCGTTTGGCTTTCTGCTGTAGCATGTGTGGCTTAGTAAAGTCAAATCACGTGTTTGGAAGGGGGAGAAATATAGTGATATTCTTAATCTCAGTATTATGTCATGGAATCCTTAGCAGAATGCATGCAAACGATGCTATTCTTCTGTGGGTTTAGGTAACGAATTCACCATTAGAGATGCAGTTCAAAGTGGTGTTTCCTCAGTCCTGTTGGAGAAATGAACTGGGAAACAAAAATAGCTCTGATGGTGCCCACATTTATCAGGACTTGACTGAGCCACATTAATTAAATAATGAATCTTTAACCGAACATATGATGCACTATATCTAAAGCTCTGAAAGACCATTACAAATTATTTGGAAGCTCCAAAAATACTTCCAAAATCAATTAAATGACACTAAAATGGAACACAAATTAAAGCATCCATTCCCATCTATTTACCTCAGCTATTCAACAATCTCCAACTTCAAAATCTCTACTCATCTGCCAGACGCAGACTGTGGCTTTTAACATACAATGTCAACAGATTGCAACTGCTTACTTCTGCTCAGTGGCTCTGGGCTAGAAAATGCTATTTTCAGTGTTTTCCCAGAGAGCAAGAGGAGAGCATCAGAATTTTAAGGCATCCCCACAAACGTTTGTATTCGAAGCAGTGTTGCTAAATCTGCCAGCAGAGGCCTTCACACGGCCTCACTTACTTAGCACGAGGTGATATTTATCTTCCAGCTTCACCTGGGAGGAGATACACTGCCACTCTTGCCTTTGGACAGCACTCGTCATTGTAATTAATGGGTTTCCTCTCACCCATTGCTCTGACCTGCCAGATGCCCCTGACCCCACTGCTCCTTGTCATTGCAGCAGTTGGGGCATTGAGGGTTTGTCCAGCTCGGCAGCTCTTGACGTAGCTGGTGCCGTTTCTGTCCCTCAAAACACAGCTAATTTGTTCTCAGCAGATAAGACACAGGGCATACCCACCCTGGGAAAAGCCAACCCGAGGGGCCAGTGCTGGCCCCCCATGTGCCACACAAGAGGTGGTGGTGTCCTTTCCATGGGCACCAATGGCTTTTAAGGCACCTTTTCATCAAAGCTTCTTGCTGAGGGAGCAAATTGGCTGCTCTGAGAGTGTTGTGGATCTCAGATCTGGAATGAGCTAAGACTTGCTACGGCAAGCATCAACCGCACAAAGACAGTTTGGGGGGCTCTTCTCATTGCCTTATAATCACCTGACTATTCAAGACCTTGCGGCCTCACATGCCCCCAATGAGTACCCCCATGTTCTGGTGAGTCCTGTTTGTGTAGGGGCCCGTTTTCACTACTTGATTGAAACATTTTCAGGTTTTTCAGCACAAGAGTCACATTTAGCCTTGAACCTTCGCTTCCCTACTAACAACTCCTTCAAATACATAACACACTCAATTACAGTAAACCCACAAATATAATGTTCCCTTTCCAGATGTATTCATTTGCATCTTGCGTTAAACTGTTTATAATGGAGCCATATCATTCAAATGTTAACTGAAAATTATTATTCTTAATTATCTCACACCTTTATAATTTTTTCAGGTCACCTCTCTTCTATCATGAAATGTAATCTGGGTACCTTGATTTTATTTATAACCAACAAGATGCAGAAAAGCTATGCATAAGCTCAGTTAATATTTTTATGAGGCTTGGTTCCTTCCCTTAGAGAAATTACTGAAGCTCTTTCAACGTTTACAACTAACTTCTTCACAGAAATGTTAATGTCTTTTCCCCTGCAGTCACAGCCAACAGCAACCTTTAAATTGCTGAGGGAAAGACATTTTGGGGTTTGAGAAACATTGTGCAGAACACACAAATCACTACCATCCTTAGAATATCTTAGTGCATACCAACCACAGGGAGTTCAGTCCTGAATTACTGCAAAAACATTATTCCAGGGGTTCCCTCTGAACCTCTAGTCCAAAAATATGTATTGATCTTGCAATGTGCACCTAAGAGTTCAGAAAACAGGGGTGCTACAAGTGTCTGTAGCATTGGTGATTCTTAGAGATGCTCTAGCACCGCTGCAGCATCTCTGCTTCCAGGCAGAAATAGAGGGCTGCACAAAATGAAATAAAAAGAATCATTAGCCTAAAATATGCAGCAGGTCCCAAGGCTGTTGTAGCCAGTATCATGCAGACCAGTGGTATTTTAACATTAGTAAGAAATCTGAAAAGATGCAATGAATCCACATTTTTCAGAGAATGCTGAGATAATCGGGCGACAAGAGAGCACTCCTGTGAGCCGCTGTATTAATGAGAGGAAACTCCCCCATTTTTGCCTCAGTGCAACAGTACTACAGGCTCTGATCTTGGACAAGCTTATTATCAGGGGCTGAGAGCAGACAGATGAAACCCATGGACATCAGAGGAGACCACAGCTTCTTAGAGGACCACCAGTCTTTGCTGCTCTCATTGATGAGTAGATCAGCCGGGAGAAACACTGAGTAGCTCCCCAAAATCTGTACTTTCTCCAATTTTCGGTTTAGAAAAAGACTGTGGTAGAGTCTTGCTTCATTATTACTTTGCTGCCTCATTTCAGTTGAAAGATGACGGGCATCCACAGCACTTAATTTAGAAAGAGAAAGTGTAATGTTGTGTACTAAATATTTCATCACCTTTAAAAACAAAAAGATGAAAGAAATCCAGCACATCATTACTTTGGACTTAAATGAAAAACAGTTCCTGGAGAGATTTAAACATCTTCTGCGATGACATTATGTTTTGCTTTATTTCTTAAACTTTCCAACTCTGAGAGGAGTGTGGGCACTGCATATTCAGGAAAAAATTTAAAGGAACAATGTAGATACATTCCACAATTGGATTCAGTCCTTTCCTTTTCTTCTAAGTGGGGAAGTGTTGCTCTTAATGTTAGCAAAAAAAGCAATTACTATAGAAATTCTGCCAATGAGTACATTCCCCACTCTAAAAAAAAAAGGATGAACTTAAAGTTTATTTTTCTCCTAATTCAAGGGTGCACACATTCAGATCTTTAACATCTGCATTTCCCAAAAGGGTTAATTTTCTCTGGATCATCAGATTTTAGTTCAAAGCACGGTAGTGTGTATATTCCATGACCCGATTCTCCATGCAGTCAGATGTAGTTCAGACTTATATTCTCTCAATTCTAAATGCGTGTGCTTAAGTAAACAGTATTGACGCAGCTAGCTGCTGGAAACACAACCTCAGATCCCAGCCCCACTAGTCTTCAGAGCAAAGGAGGAACAAGTTAAACTGGCATCCTTGTCATGGACCAGACAGTGATAAAAATTAATCTTAGGATTTCTGTCCAGATTCATTCTAAACCTTGCTAGACATAGCTGTCTGTTGAAATACGTATCCAAGAAAGGAAATTAAATAGAGAGATCTGCTTCCAAGCTGAAGCACAATGCCTATCCTAAATCAAATCCATATCTGAATTTTGCCCAGTTGTCTTACTCCTGGCTCTGACACTTAATCCCCAAAGGTAGCCGAGTTAGTCCCCCGCTTCCCCAGATATTACAACTCAGAATGTAATAGCGGATAGCCTTCCATGCATGAAAAATATTAAATGTTTTATCTCAGGAGATGATGTATAGAGCTTCTTAGAGGCAGTGAAAACTGGCTTTGGAGCTGCTACCAGGAAGATGATGGAAAAGTAGGCATCAATAGGAACCTGGATAAAGTCATACAAACCAAACTCATCAAATCGGGATGCCACGAATCCGACTCCCTCTCTTTCTTCTGAAATGCGGGGCAGGACTGAGTAGTTTGAAGTCAGCACCTAACATCTGACAAGCCTGCATGCAGAACCACACACTTTAAAAAGCCAAGTGTCTACAACTAAGTGCCTTTTGGAATTACAATTGAGCATATATTCTCCCAGCACAACTCCTGCCAACAACTTACTGAGATTGGAAAGTTGCTGGAATAAAATTTATGGAGGAATTGCTTTCTGGAGTCATCTTGAATTAATAAATAATAGGTACCTTTCTGAGATAGCTATTTTAGAGCTGCGTACAGCTGGATGAAAGCTAGCACTACGGTCCAATTTATTTACCATTAGTCTCTCTCCCCAACCCCACCCCCCCCAATTTCAGACTACTGTGAAAGCCTCCTTAATTTGCTTCTGTATTGTGTAAAGCAGATGTCCTGCCTTCACAAACTGATTAGTAAGTGGTTTATATTATTCCAGTGGTTGTCATCATTATTGCAGAAATGTTGAGCAAGGCTGCTAAAGGCTGTTTTTGAAAATATTTAGAAGGATAGACTGTCTGTTCCAGAAGTGATACAGGTGTTGCAAACCCCACTTTTCTGGAAAAAAAAAACAGACTGAAAAACATTACATCAAATAGCACATGGTGTTTCAGGTAGAGGGGTGTTTTCAGGATCACGGTAGATAGAGTATAAAAAGAATACAGGCATTGGACCATGATGCAGAAGACCTGGGTCTTATTCCAGGCACAGGTACAGCACTAGAAATTTGGTCTTCTACAAGTTCTTTTGTTGGGATAAATCTCAGATGTGTTATCCTAGCAGCATCTACAACATTTGAGGCAGTCTTATGCAGGACCCGTTCTTTTTCCATTGGGTGTAGAAGACCCATGATGGACGAACACTTAAAACAGCTACAATTAAGTGGGGTGGATCTTGCCATCAGTTGTACAGGCAGCTTAACATTTAAATTAATTGTTTTTGTTGGAGAGGCTGAATAAACGTCTGCCTCTCTTACATGTTTGTTCACCTAGCAACTGACCTTGATTGAGCTCTCTGAATACTAGTGCAATAGAAATTAATGCTAATTATAGCTTTAAAGGATTAGATATGTTAAATCTGCTTCTAGACGTCCTGGCAGTCTTAAAAGCAGAAAGAAAGGTGGGCATTTAGTCAATTCTGAAGTCATAATTCACCACTGGGTCACCCCATTCCTCACACGATCCAAGCAGTTCTTCCTTTTCCATATCCAGCAACTCTCCAACAAAATTAAGAGTGCGATGGAGGAGACTACAAATACTTATTTGCAGCAAGAAACACGAACCGTTACTGCAATCATTGCAAAAACACAGCTATGCAGTTTCTGCTTCTGCAGGGCATAATATAAAAAGCTCTAATTTGCCCATGTCTGGCCACAAGTTGTGCAAAATTCACAACTGATAAACAAGGGCATTTTATGTTTTTTGGTTAAACTTCACATGAATGGTTCTTAAAGCAGGAGGAACTGACCTCTTCCCTTCTGTCAGCATTAAAAATTCATGACTACGTTGTTAAACAGAGAGCGCCTGTGTCAGCATAGATTCACAGAGTAATTTTGGTTGGAAGGGACATCTTGAGGTCACCTGGTCAAGACCCCCTCAGAGCAGGGCCAACTAGATCAGGTTGCTCAGGGCTGTGCTGATATTTCAGTATGTCCAAGGGCTGTCCCTCTGCATGCCTCTTAGCGTGTTCGACCACCACCATGGCGAATTTTTATTAATTTTTTTTACAGCTTTACGATTTCCCCTTCACCTTCTCTTCTAGGATAACAAAGCAGCTCTTTGAGCCCCACCTTGCACACCATGTATTCTAGATCCCTGATCATCTTGGTTGTCCCTCCACCAAACTCCTCCACCAAACTCCTTCCAGTACAAGCCAATGTCTTGTACTGGAAAGCCCAAAACTGGACACAGCGTCTACATGTCTAGACTCACAGGCACCAAATGGAGAAACAACCACCTCTCAAGGTCTGTTGACCACCCTTTTGCTAGAGCACCCCAGTATGCAGTTGCGCTTCCATGTTCAAGGGTGCAGTGCTGACTCCTATACAACTTGCTGCCCAGCTACAGCCTCCCCCAGGGCCTTTTCTGCAAAGCAAATGATACTCCAGTCCCACAGAAAGACATACACACACAAAAGGCTAGGCTGCTTGCAATCACTGCTAGAATCCAAATAAACTTACAAGCATTGTGGTTAAATGGCTGCAGGATGAGAGCAAGGGCAAAAGACACCAAGCCAACACAAAGTATAGCAACCTGGACTGAAGCTCTAGATCATTACAAAAAATCTGTGTGTGTGTATATATATATATATACACACATACACAGACATATGGACAACTTTTGCACCAAATACCACCCTCACATCCAAAAGACACAATTCAATTACCTTGTCTTCAACTCTAATTGACTCAGAAATACATAAACTTTAATTTTTCAAATTCAGCTGAGGACAATAGCATCAGGACAAATAATTCTTTCTTAAAACAAAGCAAAAGACGCTCTCCATCTCTTTCACAGAAGTGAATCAAAGGCCCAGATTCTGACACACTTTCCATCTTTGCAGATTTTCAAAGTACAGACACAGAGCCACGCTCAGCTTTTACAGTGAGTCACTCATACCCAGCAAATAGTTCACAGATTTTTTATCTTGAAGCCTTTCAGAAGTATCTTTAAAAAAGCCAAGGTATTTGTTAAAACACTTCAACAGAATTTTTATCTTGGGACTCCAAAACAGCATTATAATATAAAATCTCCATTTTTCTGCTGCTACAAATTTCTTTGTTTTAAAGACAAACAAGCTCTCCAGTTACAGACAAACCCAAGAATAACTCTAGCTGCCAAATCAGATTTCTGATCAATAGGAAAATAATCTTCAAAATGTGTCAAAGTAAGCCAAATGAATGGACTCCTGCCTGCAAAGCACTAGAAAACTTCAAAAGCACTGTTGTTTACTTCAGGTTACTAACTTGCTCTAGAAAATTTTCAGCAGGAGTACAAAACTGTCCATCCACTAAAGAATCCAATAAAGTTAAATATATATTTTGAAACATTCCTTTCTCAATTTAAATTTTTGATGGTTTTTTGTGGTTTGGGTTTTTTTTTTTGGGGGGGGGGGGGGCGGGGGGTGGCATAAGGGGGGCAGGGGTACTTTGGTGCACATTACAAAATCACATTTGTAATCCACTTCTGCATTTCACTTCTGTTGTTAGCAGCTAACCTGAGCTAAGTCTCAGGACTGACAAGCGAAAGCTGCTGTTAATACTTTTCTTAATCTAACTTGCTTCAAGATCAGCCTGCCTCCAGATACACATATGTATGCGTGCATATATGCTATAAAATAAACACCAACAGCCACTTCCACAAAGAGCATATGCCATCCTGTCAGCCAAAATTCTGACCCTTTTCATTTAGGGCTAGCAGAAAGCAGCTTTTCTCTAGACATCCTTTCACCTTTAAACGTCATACCTTTAATTAAAAAAAACCTTGAAATGTAAAGACTACTATAAAAAAATTTCCAACATTTTCATTACCCTTTTGTTTCAAAAAGCACAAGTAGCCAGCCTAGATATTTCAGAGCAGCCATTAAAGCAGAATGCCTTTTGAGGCAGAATTCTATGAATGCACTCTGGTTTATAAAAAATGTATTAGATGATAGCTCTGAAAAAGGCTCTGAGGCGTAACATGGTCTATCATGTTGTGCATGCATGACTTAGCTTTTACAAGATCAGAACCAGAAGCAAAGATGAATGCTATTCATTGTAAGCCCAAAGCTTTGGAAGTTCAGTATCGCAGTGCTTGGGGGTCATACTAGAGCTATTAAAACGGGGAAAAAAAGCACATTCTTTAAAGAATCGTCCGTTTTTTAAATGTTCAGCACAGGTGCCCACCCTTGGTTCTCAACGGCATGTAGCTGGGGCTGCCACAGAATGGGCAGAAGACAACTGCCCACCTCTCGCGGCTCACCCAGCCCTGTTCAGCACCGACAGAATGTGTTTCAAGGAGGCCAGCGGCGTTCTCGTTAGTGGGTTTTAAAAAGTCAAATATCACTTGATGGAAAAAAAGCAATGACTTCACACCGGGTGTAAAGAGGAACAATTCTGGCAAGGACTCATCCACTTACTGTCAAAGAAAATTACATACAATTTACTATTTTGACATTCTGGAGTGCGTTCAACGCATTATTAGGATTTGGAGGTCTTAAAGAGAAGCAATTCAAATGAACGTTAAAATAAATGGATTTTGTTTGATGAAATAATGATAAATAATAACACAGATGACTTTGGTTGTTTGCAAAATAGCTTATTCATAGGCAGTTGCCCACATTATTTTGAAAATATCCCAAGGCTCAGGACAAACCTTTTTTTGACTGCTGGATGCTTTACGGAGCTAACAAAGAGTTGTTATTCTTATTATTCAAACTATCACATATATTATGTGCAAACATGCCTGAGCAACATTGCACTGAATCCTGAGAAAACGCGCATTTCAAAAATTATCTTTGCATTTTGCTGCTGACTCCAAGTAACAGAAGACTGCAGTTGATGAAGGTCCCAGCATGGCAGTACCCCCACAAATGTATCCTCCACAAGTACCTCCTCTGTGTTTTCCCTTCTATGCCAATTCCTCTTCTTTGCCGCCAACCTGAAGCGTCAGCTGTGACTTTCTTAGTAGCTCCGAGTAATGGGATCAGCTAATGTTTGGCACATGGAGAAATTCTGTATCATTCTCCTCTCTAAAAATACTGCTGGCTGCCGCTAGAGCCACTCAGCAGTGATGAATAGCTAAAGGGACAAGCAGGTCTCTAAATTTACTTCATATCTGACAGCCCTTCAGCAGATATGGGTAATGGATCCTACTTACTCCAGACTACTGTATACTGCAAGGCACTTTCCCACCGTGTGAATACATACACTCGGTACGGGCTTCTTAATGATTGCGATTTTTTTCCTCCCCATTAAGTCAAGCTGATTACACATTAAAAAGCTGTTAGTAAATTTCAAAACATGTTACTAATTCAAGCAAAAAAGGCATGTTTGGTCTTCAAATGCACCTCCAAGCCTCTATCAGAGAAGGTCTCAATTGACTTCTAGGGATTTGCCTCGAGTGTTGAAAGTGTGTATTAAATGCACACAGCTAATTATCTTCAATGACTTTAGCTGATTCGCTCACTTAATACATGGGTATGTCTTTTCTGGGTATACAGCATTACAGAATTTTATTTCCTGAAGGTCATTTGATGACTTTATGTGACTCTTTTTTTTTTTTTTTTTAAGCGCATGTGCATTTTTAATAAGGTCCCATTTCTGAATCGAGGAAAAGAGCATTCAATGAGACAAAGGGTATTTACTGCATATCTAGGGATCTCCAGATTGGCAATTATATCATAATTGTTTTTAAATTCTAAAAAAGGGGGTGGAGTGGGGAGGTAAGAGATAATTAAGTCACATGAACAGGACCCAAATTGCATTTGCTCTCGGTTTTGTTGTGCACAATATCAGTTTAATTGAATCATCCGTAATTCTTCTCATATTTTTTTTTCAGCCTGCAGGAACACACACAAGACATTATGAATGAGAGGCTGGCTGGCAAATTTCTTGAGAACAGAGATTCCAAGTATCCATAGGATTTGCCAGAAAACAGCAGCTGAGATTATATATATCTGTGTGTGTGTGAGCGCACAACTGTGCCAGGGAGGGTGGAGAAGAGGGATGGCCTCTGGCAAATTGATGTCTGTCAGCTAGTGAACCTTGATTTCACTATTAATGTCATGGTTCACCGCACAGAAGCTTTCAGCATGCATCAGCTGTGCTACACATATGCAGGGGTCCGTGAGCATGCACACCAGACCACAGCCCCCCCTGTACTTACATATATATACACATATACACACTGGCTGAACTCATTCAAACCGGTCTGTCATACTCAATGAATCGCCAAAACAATGGAATGGGCAGAATCGCTCCTAACTCAATTAGCAAAGCATTTTTTCATAATAATTGATTTGAGTAACGTTTGTTTCTGTGTTTTCCAAAGAGAAAATCTTCATGATTCAACTGGCTTTGGCTAACGGGAAAGACCCTCATTGATCTGAAATCAAATCATGCTGCTTGCAGTTGACACTGGAATTACAGCAGAAAATGAGGAAAATAACAGCAGCACCTCCTCCGTAACCCTCCTAGTGCAAAAGGAAGGATTCCAGCATATTTGGGGCATCCCAAACTGAAACAGCATCCCTAAAACACTACAGTACTAACTCTTAAAGATACTTGCCCTGTCTTTTCTTTTATGTTCCTCCAGTGGGTTTGCATGGCAAGGTTTTGTAGCCAGCAGGCGACACGGGTGCTTCTGTATGAAGATGCCAGAAGCTTCCCCCATGTTCAACAGAACCAGGGCCAGCCACCTGCAAGGTGGGTCTGTCACTCGCCATGGGCAAGCCCATCAGTGACGGTGGTAGCGGCTCTGGGGTAGCGCACTAAGAAGGTTAAAACAAAAACTGCATCAGTGGGAGAGAGGAGGGAGGCTGTGTGAGAGCAGCAGCCCTACAGCCCCCCAGGTCAGGGCAGGAGGGGCAGGGGGGTCTCCAGGTGCCAGAGCAGATTCCCTGGCAGCCCATGGTGAAGCCCCCGGCCAGGCAGGCTGTGCCCCCAGCCCAGGGAGCCCACAGGGGAGCAGATCCCCACCCACAGCCCATGGCTGTGACCCACGGGCAGCCCACGTTGGAGCAGCCCCTGGCAGGGCTTGTGGCCCCGTGGAAAGGAGCCTGTGCTGGGGCCAGGCTGGGGCAGGGTCTGGGCCTGAGGGCTGTGCCCTTCGGGGGGACCCATGATGGAGCAGTTTGTGAAGAGCTGCTACCCATGGGAAGGACTCACACTGGAGAAGTTCATGGAGAACTGTCTCTCATGGGGGGGATTCCAGGATGGAGTAGAGGAAGAGTGTGAGGAGGAAGATGAGGCAGAAACAACGTGTGATGAACTGACCGCAACCCCCATTCCCCGTCCTCTGCGCTGCTCAGGGGGAAAAGGTAATCAAGAATTAAGTTAAGCCCAGGAAGAAGGGAGGGGTGGGGGGAGGTGTTTTCCTGATTTGAATGGTAACAAATTAAACTATTTTTCCCAAGCCTGAGTTTGTTTTGCCCGTGACAGTAATCGCTGAGCGATGTCCCTGCCCTTATCCTGACACGCGAGCCTTTCGCTATATCTCCTCTCCCCTGTTCAGTTGGGGAAGGCAGTAACAGAGCAGGTTTGGTGGGCATCTGGCATCCAGCCAGGGTCAAACCACCACAGTTACTATTCTTCCTTTGGCACTTACATCCATGAAAAATTTCCACACATCCATACTAAATGTATTTCGTTAGATCAGCATTTGGGTGACTCGTAAGCTCGATTGATTTATCTTAACACAGAGGGCAAAGGCAGGGACAGGGAGAACAAAGAACTGCCCACTATAGGAGAAGATCAGGTTCAAGACCATCTAAAGAACCTGAAGGTGCCCATGTCCATGTGACCTGATGAGATACCTCTGCAGATCCTGAGGGAACTGGTGGATGAAGTGGCTAAGCCACCATGCATCATACCTGAGAGGTTGTGGCAGCCTGGTGACATTCCCACAGACTAGAAAAGGGGAAACATAACCCCATTTTTAGCAAAAGAAAAAAGGAAGACCCGAGGAACTACAGGCTGGTCAGTCTCACCTCTGTGCCCAGCAAGATCACGGAGCAGATACTCCTGGAAACTATGCTGAGGCACACAGAAAACAGAGGTGATTGGTGACAGCCAAAGTGGCTTCACTGAGGGCAAATCGTGCCTGACCAATGTGGTGGCCTTCAACAACGAAGTTACAGCATAGGTGGATGTGGGAAGAGCAACTGATGTCATCTACCTGGATTTGTGCAAAGCATTTGACACTATCCTGCATGACCTCCTTGTCTCTGAGCTGGAGAGACATGGATTTGATGAAGGGACCACTCAGTGAATACAGATTTGGCTGGATGGTCGCACTCAGAGAGTGGCAGTCAATGGCTCAATGTCCAAGTGGATGTGGTGCAGTCAACACACTGGAGGGAAGGGATGCCATCGAGAGGGACACTTACAGGCCTGAGAGTAGGCCCATGTGCAAACCTCATGAAGTTCAGCAAGGACAGGTGCAAGGTCCTGCACCCAGATCAGAGGAACCCCAGTATCAATACAGGCTGGGCAGAGAATGGATTGAGAGCAGCCCTGAGAAGGACTCGGGGGTGTAGGATGACAAGAAGCTCAACGTGACCTGGCAATGCACATTTGCAGCCCAGAAAGCCAACCGTATCCTGGGCTGCATCAAAAGAAGCATGACCAGCAGATCAAGGGAGGCGATTCTCCCGCTCTACTCTGCTCTCCTGAGACCCCACCTACAGTACAGCATCCAGCTCGGAGGCCCCCAACATGAGAAGGACAGGCCCTGTTGGAGCGAGTCCAGAGGAGGCCACGAAGATGCTCAGAGGGCTGGAGCACCTCTCCTAGGAAGAGAGGCTGAGGCGGTTGGGGTTGTTCAGCCTGGAGAAAAGAAGGCTCCAAGGAGACCTTACAGCACGTTCTAGTACCCAAAGGGGACCTACAAGTAAGCTGGAGAGGGGCTTTTTACCAGGGATTGTAGTGATAGGGCGAAGGGGAACGGTTTTAACCTGAAAGAGGGGAGATTTAGATTAAATATAAGTTAGAAATTCTTTACTATGAGGGTGATGAGGCGCTGGCACAGGCTGCCCAGAGCAGCTGTGGGTGCCCCATCCCTGGCAGTGCTCAAGGCCAGGTTGGACGGGGCTCGGAGCGACCTGGGCCGGTGTAAGGTGTCCCTGCCCATGGTGGAGGAGTTGGAACTAGGTGAACTTTAATGTCCCTTCCAACCCAAACCATTCTGTAATGCTGTGATTCTATGACACCCTTAGAGACAGTCAAGCATAATTCTCCTTTTACAGACTGAGTGACCTGACCAAGTAAATAATGAACGTCTGTGGCAGAGGAGGGAAATTAATCTGGGTCTGCTGAGTCTCTTAATAGACTTGTAACCACCGAACACTCTGTCCCTGTATCTTTTCATTACAACTCATCTAAAGTGCGTGTATTTGGCTTTGGATTGTGGCATTCTCTGTTCCCCAGACAGTAAGCCGGAACCCAGTGAAATCTTTGAAATAAAAAGCCCATTTCCTTCCTTTCCCTTGAAGAACACTAAAGATTCAGAGAATGCTTTTGCTCCCCTACCTAAAACACTTCTATGAAAATTTTGCCAAGTTACCGGATAGTTTTGTTTTCTTTTCTATTTAGTGATAAAAACATGGGCAATTTTTGCTCTCCTTTACACCGCAATGAATTTATAATAACCCCACAGGTTTCAAGATTTGACCAGATTGAGCAATACACAAAGGACAAGAGGTAATCACTACCAGCTCTGCCAGCCTCACACTGCCACAGGTAGATTAACATTGCTTCTGGCAATCCTAGAAAACTGTGCAGAGCCAAAGTCCAACCATAAGTAGCTTCTGGGACAAAGGCTGATTGTAAGTGACACCTTTAATGATGTGGCTATTTCTATGTTTCAAACCCAGGATAAATGATAGATTCCTTGCCAGTTGCTTATACTTAGCATTGCTTTGTGTATTGGGAGCGAGGAAGAGAAGGTCTAAGCATATCTTCACCTATAGCCTCTATTATCAGCTGCTGAGCAATGACTATCTGCTGAGCGGACTGATGGTGGATGGGATGGCGTGCAAAGCCTGACACACGCACTGACATGCATACCAACAAGCTGCATCTGGAAAACAAGAGATCCTAGAATAGGTTTTCTGTGGTGATAGGCACACCGAGCCCAAGCTAGATCCAACATGCTCGTCTCCCAATTAGCCATCTGAGAGATGCTGTCAGGTTATCAGAAATGTTCACCGCAAACAATCCCAACAAGATCAATTGAGCCTGCTGGATGCTGCATGACCTGCAATAACAAGTTGCCTGTTTAGGTGCCTAAATCCAAACCATCAAATAACAGGCTCTTTTGAAGTCAAGCCCTTTCAGTCTCATTCCCTAAACCCTGAAGAAATGATTCGACTTATCTTTAGTGCTAACAAGAGAAGTTAAGATCTGAACACCTTGAGGGTTGATTTGCACAGATACTCAAACCTATCAAACTCCAATGTAAAACTCTCGTTCTTCTCTTAAATTGATGTGCAGAAAATATTCCTCAGCTTTCAACACTAGTAAATACCCATTTGTTTCATTAGATAGGTCACAGGCTAGCAAAACCTCAAAAGACAGTACTATAAACACTCTTGAACTGAACTCATTGGATGGACAAAACTGGTCTTTGCAAGGAAAAAACACCGGAATGAGTGGTAGATAGAGAACAGCTGCAAAATGGGGCATTAAGTCAGCTCCATTGCAGTCAAAATGAACAAAGGCTTTTTGCTACACTCTAATACACACACATAATATGACTAGCTTTATTAGAGTCTTTTGAAATCACGACCCTTCTAATACAAGGCAATGTTGCTCGGTAAGCAACACAGACAAGAGCCCCAAAATCAAACAAGTATGCTTCTATATTCTTCAACAGCAGCAAATAATTTGCCATTTTTACTTAGCTTAATGAATTTTACAGTGCCCAGGAGAACAGAAATGATGGGTTCTGAACTCAAGGATACATGCACAGATCCCACTTAGAAGGGGAAACATGGAATACTGTGTATCTCTATCTTTATGTACATGCATAAATATATACACACACACAAACATATATATTACATATGTGTGTATACATATATATTAACATCAGGACACAGGTTCTAAATTATGGCAATACAATCACCCTCTAAAATTACAGTCATCAAAATGTATCAGAGGGATATAAAAGAAAATAATACAATAAAGGAAAGGAAATAAAAAGTCATTACACCTGGTTACAGTGCTAGCTCGACTTAACTCATATACTGCAAACAACCCTTAATCCTGCCGAACACTGAAAAGCATTGTTCTTCTTACTGCAATACTTAATGAAAAAATTAAGTTTTAGTGGAGCCGGTAAGATCATGGTGATAAGGTGAACAGTCACAGTGGGCAGGATACTTAGAATTTCAAACTAAAGTGAAATGGGAAAAGAAGTCAGCCTGTAACAAGGTATGTTAATATTTGCTTTTGCTTTTTTCCTGCAGGCTGATGAAGATGCTGATACAGATCATTAATGCTCTTAAATTGTCATCACTTTAATGTCAGTAGTAGCATATAAACTTGTTTGATCATATCATCGTAAAATGCTACTAAGCGTGCGGTACCTTTTTTCTTTTTGGATGCTAGGTTTCAGTCACCCTTGACCACCTTTGTTCTTTTTGTAAATCATGACAAAGATGGATTGAAGGAGAATGAAAACAAGTCCACAGACACACCTGCTGCATCAGACCCCTGAACAGTGTCAAAGAGAACATTTGCAAAGGACCCTTAACTGCAAAAAATAATGAATACACCGAAGCTCCATAAATACGCCCTTGTTCCTCTTTTCTGTCTCTGAAAACAAAAAGCGTCTCCTGAAAAAACTTTTCCTTCTGTGGTGATGGGGTTCCCAATGTTTTATAAGCTTTGCAGACTGCTGCAAACCCTCCAAATCTCACCAAAGAAGAAAGAAAAAGGAGTCAATTCAAAGGATGATCACTGGCGACAGAGTACCCGGGTACAGGAGCCCCTGCTACATTCAGGGAGCTAAGGAGGCCAATTCCTGGCACGTGACAGTGGTTAATGTCTGCACCAGGCTACATCTCTGCTCTCAGACTGCTCCTGCGCTCCTGCAAACAGGGAGAAAGAGCTCTCTGGGTCAAAAATAGCACATTCAGGAGAGATGCTTCTAGCCATGGTGGCAAGAGCATGATAGTCACAGCAAGGGACAAGAGAGGCAGCAGAGGACCA
The DNA here is from genome assembly GCF_023638135.1 of Falco biarmicus. Lineage (NCBI taxonomy): Eukaryota > Metazoa > Chordata > Aves > Falconiformes > Falconidae > Falco > Falco biarmicus. The sequence continues at coordinate 26,560,766 of NC_079292.1, forward strand.
TGGGGAAGAGCAAGCTGCAGACATGATGGAAGGACAGACATGCTGAGAACCAAAGGGATTCTGCAAATTTTCCGGCAACCCAGAAAGCTACTCTGTGGACTGAAAGAACTCAGCCTGAAAGATTCATGGGGAAAAGTGAAGCTTAGTTTTATGTCCCCTTTCGGTTTCCAGTCCACCTTGTTTGCTTATGCCATTAAAAAAACAATTAAATCAAAATGTCATTTCATATATACTCTAATAAAACATGTTTTCTGAATATAAAATTCAAAATTTTGGGAACACTTGTTTTAAACGGACAACCAGCAGATCCTGACCAACTTGGGCTCACATCAGAGAGGCATTAGCTCAGTGCTGAACTCACTATGTGTCTGTCGCTATGTGCCATCAGTAGGTGTATTTCACAGGTGTTTGGTTTTGCTCACCCACAACTAAGCAATTACATAATTTAAAATCAAACCTGATTGACTGAAACAAAAGTTTGAAAAGGTTTCCTTTTCCAAGCTTACTGCAGAAAAATACCTTGTTTTTGAGGAGGCAACTGGTAATATGCATAAATGATTTCCCTGTTTCAGGAAAAAGGGGAAACCTTAAAGTGCTAAGAATTGCTTTTGATGGGCCAGAAGACATGTCTTATAACTGCATACTCATCTGTAACTGTAACTGTAAAAGCCTTAATGAGTAAAGCATCATAATTTCCAATTTTAACCTTCTTATCCTCACCCCTGAGTTGAGCATGCAAAAAAGAACATCTGTATCTGGCTTCACCCAATGCCTAGGAAAGCTGCTTCTCTACAGTATGCTGTATTCATGACCGTATTCATTCACCATTTTTTAGGTGGTCACACTACCCTCAGCAACCCAAGGAAAAGCCATATTAAGACAAGCACCACCACAATCCAACCACAGAAGCCCAGTAATACTGAACATCTGTAGCTCAACTGTGGTTCCTCGCTCCCCCTAAATAAAATACACGCAAATAAAAGAAATATGATTGCTATGCTTTTAGCACCAGCATCTCCAGAATTGCCAAATACGGTATAACCCTAGAATTTTAAAGGAGGTGAAAAGTATTGGTGTAACTTCAAATATCCCATCAGAGCAACATGTAGCCATAACTCAAAACCCAGGTAGCCTTTGCGTGCAGCTCAGTGGGTAAACACCCCCACCATAAAATTCACCACCAGTGACAGTACTATCTGGTATTCAACACAAAACTTTATGGGGTGCAGGAAACAAAATGTTAAGCAAAGACAGGTACAAACAATATCAAAATTCTATTTTCAGATTACAGGTTCTTTCTAACTGGCTGCAGAGGAACAAGTGAAACTGGCTGGCTGGAGGTTCACAGTGGTTTAGCCACTGCTTCACTACTAGTGTGGGATGCAGCAGAGTTGGATTAAGTGATTTTCCAGTATTTACTTCTGCTACTGAATTTTGCATGCAAATACTTTAACTGTTACATTCTTAAATTACTGTTATAACCACTCATTCTTCTTTAAACCTGATGCAATTTCCCAGTCTGCTCCTGACATCGCTCCCATGTCTCCAGCCTCTAAGTTCATTACTCATTCTTGTGAGGTTTCTACTGCTGGCTAAGATTATCCCGGAGAGTTATTTGGCTATAAGAAAGCAAATGAACTTGAATGGGAGGTCAAAGGCTAAGATTAACATAAGCTGTCTTGGGTAAAGGACAAAACTCAACTTCATCTAACTATTTCACCAGAAATAAGTAGTTGCTGCATAGATCAAGCCACTTCATCCACCCAGGTCTGCCTTAGAACAAGGCACATCAGGCCCTCACAGCAGTCAGGGAATCCCTTGCTTGGGCTCCACTTTCTTTCCTTTTCTCTACTTCCCTTCAAGTTCAAGGTTTGCCAGGCTACAACAGAAAACACACTGGGTCTGCCAGCTACGGTAACCATAGAGGATCCTGGAGGTATGACCAAAGGTGAGAAAAATTAACCAGAAATTACAGCTCTGTGGATGACGCTCTGAGAAAGGCAGAAAAAATAGTTCAATTCTGACTGAGCTACTCTTCACTGGATAAATCCTTCTGTCTCTTTGAAGCAGCCGATGACTAAATCCTAACACAAAAAAGCTCCCGATAGCAGTGGAGCAAGAGCTTGACCCTTGGTCTGGCCAAGGTGGCTGAAGCACAGCTAAAAGCCACCACGCCTGGCACCCAAGGACACAATTCTCTCAGCCTTTCTGACTTGAGCTCAAACTGTTAATTTCGAAAGAGCAGAACCAAAGATCTTGTTCACGCATGATTTTCAGCTGGAGCCAGCAGAAAAAGGTAAAGGAACATAAAACATTAAAAATTTTTGGCACATGCCTCTCGCTAAACATCTTTTGCTGGAATACCACAATTATTTCCAAAAGCTCAAGACTTAACTCTTCCAGCTCCACCAAACTGACACAAGAAACAACAGCCTTCCTCCTAAAGGTTTATTCTTTAACCAGTTCAGCCGCCACCTTCTGCACACTCAGGTCCCGTGTTCCCAGCACTGAAAGTCCAGGAGTGACTGTGCTATATAATTGTTGTTTCCAGTACACCGTTCCTCAGCAGAGGAATGGGAAATCGTCAGGTTTAAAGAGTCTGTGCGGATTATAGCCTGTTATCTGCTCTCTGACCGATTGGCAGAAGATTATAATGGCTTGTAGCAATATAAAAGATCAAATCAAATAAATGAGGGCGGAAGCTAGAATTAACTCCTTATACACCTTCAGCTTTTAGACATCATTCATAAAACACTGAACACAACATTATCTGAACATAAATATAGCCTCAGTATACTTTGTTGGCAGTGACAGGCAAGATCAATATTGGAGACCAAATGCCAACAGTAAAAGGGTATGTCAGTCAGTATTTCACTGACTAACTGCCCTTATCTGAAGCTCTCATGCTTCACTGGGTGAAAATACAGCCATTGATCTTAGTGTCACAACTCAAATTCTTCATATATCAACCAGGCTTTTTTCCCCCCTTTTCAGCTGAATTTCTGGGCCACTACTTATTTTTATGATCAATATTTCTATCACTCTCACATGAACTACACTTTTATTATATTAACCTTTAAGTACAATTTTTAACATATCTGTTTGGTGTAATGTCACATGTTTTAACTCAACATCTCTTTTACAAGTGTCAGAGCTACAGCTAAAGTTCAGGTTTCTTAGAGCATCCACAGCAAAACTACTCTGATTAGTAGATAAATCTACCCAATGCAGCGCTCTCGAGGAGTTCTCCGAGGCTGTGGAGCTGTGTTTTCAAGAATCCAGCTTCCCTTTCCAGGAATTCACAACACAGCCGTCAAAATTTTTCTCAGAAGAAAAGATTTTATTACCAATTGATCGGATTGCTTTACCTTCAAGCACGTAAGTGTTGGAAATCGGGATTACAAAAATCCACCCATGTAAACAGTCCTATGTTTGTAATTGAAAAAGACTGACTGTTCTGCCAAACAATCCCGAGTATTCGGAGAGGGTTTAATGTATATCACATATATGGATGAGGTCCCTGGCTTTGTGGTCTTGACTAGGGGGACTAGAGCTCTCTGAATTTCACTTTTCCTGTTTGCAAATCAGAGATATGAGGGGCAACCTACTTTCATTAGGTCCTTTGGATGTACAAATGAATGGAACCACATTCCAGAGCAGTAAATGTAATTCTCTGATCTACATTAAGCGCTCTGTGAGACTACTCATTAATAAACTAACTGAAGTTAAATGTTCCAAGATCTTTAAATAAAAAAGCATTAGATGGACAATAAAAAAATATATAGACATTGTAAAACACATTACTATCATCGGGAGTAAGTTTTAAACTAAGAATTGGAGGGAAATTATTGAAAAACACAATAAAATGCTCTCCTCTGTTAGCATAATGTAAAGCTGTCTCACTGAGCTCATTTACTTGGCTTAGTGAAAAATACAGAAAACTGTTACTCATGTTATTAATGTCCATCTTGGACTTAATAAAAACAAGGTAATTCCATGACGATTTGATTAGCAGAGATAGAATCTTTTAGCTATGTGGGGTTTACTGATCCAGAGCCCTTTTCAATCTCCCTTTAAGAACTACCAGAAACTAAAATCAGTGACAGACACTAAGTAATGGAGTGAAAGACTATTTTGTAATTTTTTTATTTATTTATTATTTAACATTTCAATGTATTATGTTAGGACTACAACTTTAATAGAGAAGTTGATGTCTCCCAAAGGAAATTGTTCTTCCCCAAAATGTTTCATCAATTACTGCGTTGCTCCGTCATTATCCAAATTGTCAAAGCAATTTCATTATAAATCCCACATAAAGTAGCACTAAGGGGTAATGGTAAAATGGCTTTGGTCCCTGTAGGACTATCTCAAGAAAAATAATTTCAGGCAGAGGAAACAATGCTTTGTTCTTGTGATGTGGGAGAGGAGTTTGTCTTTCTTGGTTATGGCTCCATGACAGAAAAAAAGCACACAAATGGGGGCTGCTTAACACGGGGAAAACAGCATGCTATACACAAGGTAGTTCGTTTAGGCATCCCACAACAAGAGTTTAATGATAACGGGATCGACTGGAGCTGGGTATGTAATGGGCTTAATTTCTCAGATACAGAGAGCTCTTCAAGGGAAGAATGCAGTGGGAGGGTGGGAGAGTAAAAGACTGTGTGCCCACGCGCCTGCATGCACAGACGGGTAGGACGGAGGCGCCTGTTTGTACCTAAATAACCTCTCAGTTACCATCAAAATTTCTCTGGCAGTCAAAAACTGTGTATTTAGCATTAGCATATAGACTTCAGATGGGAAGATGTTGGGGCTGCTTTCTCCAAGGGAAGATTAAAAGATATCAGGTTAGGGGATTTCCTTCAAAGGAGGGAGAAGTAATGGAAATACTTATTTTTTAATTAATTCTGTAAAAATAAAATACTAATTCCACGGCATCCTTACACATATGTCAAAAGGACAAAACACACAGACCTTATATATGCTTGGAAACTTCTTCTGGTGGGAGGAGGGGCAGAAAAAGGGGCAAAGTAAAATAAGTAATATAAATAAATAAAAGGCGAAGAAGAACAAGAAGAACTCTGCAGACCATGAAATACCTATTCATAACTATACTATGCGCCAGATAATATAGACCCTACACAGCAAACAGTTCAGAAGAAACTTAAAACACTTAAAATATACAAAGCTTTAAACCTAACATCAGAGAGAGAGCACTGTATTCTAGACGTAAAGTGTATCATCATCAGTGGCCACATCAGCAGATCAGGTCACCTCATTAGCAAGTATTACATAAATAGTAAAAAGCAAATGTGTAAATGGGTTAGCTATAAAAATGAGTCTGCTTTTTTCCTTCCCCTTCTGTATAAAAAATACCTATATATGGAGAGTAGGAAGAAACATCTCATTTGAGAAGGAAGCTCTTAAATTTTCTTTTCCATTCTGTTGCCCATCTTTGGACGCCAGTAGAGGAAACATCCATGTCTTGACCACACTGCCCCCAGCCCCTTGTTTCTGCCAAAGGCAGTGCCACCCCAGCCAACAGAGGGATACAAAAGCTCCCACGCTGTGAAGGGCAGTGTGGCCGCACCTTCAAGACGACTGATAGACACTTTTCTGTTTTACACCCAAGGAAGATGGACATTTCATTTTGGCACAGATACAGGTGTAAAAAAAAAAAAAAAAAAAAACAAAAAAACCAAAAAACCACAACCAAACAAACCCAAACAATAACAACAAAACCACCAAAAAAAACAACCATCCTTCTTTACTCTAGTTGTGCTGTACAAGTTCCATCTGCCACTGTGCACAGAGAATAACCTTCACACAGCCTCCCTTTGCTTTCAAGTTACTCTTCCTGTTTACAGAGGGAAGAGGTAAGAAACTAAACCCCAGATACCAATCTTTTTTCAGCACTAGGATGTCAGAACCACCTTCAACATTTTGCAAATCAGCTTCAGTTCAGCTCTTGTTTTTTTGAGTCATCAGGACTTTCCCTTACGGTGTTTATGGCTCTGCCATAAAGAGGAATAAAATAAGAGGTACATTATAGCTATAAGCTTCATAAATGGGGAGCAGACTGCTTGTTGGTGATAGAGGTTTACCATGGACCTGGACACTATCAATTGGTGCACTCCAAACCACCATGTGGTTATGGATGAATTGCCAAACCTCTCCAAAAGGTGCTCTGACCATTGCTCGGCCACTGATGATCTCTATCATCTACAGCTGCCAGAGAGCACTCCGATGAATACAGTTTAAATACAAGTTCTATTGAGGGAGAGAGGGGAAAATATAATTTATATCTAACCAGTTGACACTGTTCATCAAGATACTTCACCTGACCCCTAAAAGTACAATTTTAAATTAAAAAGGTAACACATGCAGCAATTAGATACCAGGTAGCATGTGGCAGGTAACTAACCAAGAGTGGATCGTAGGGAAGCAGGGGGAGACAGGAAAGACAGATTACAAAATATCAATAAAACTAATGTGACTGTCATTACTTATGGGATTAACTCTCTCAGCCCAGCAGCAGCAGCAAAAGAGAAAGTTGATACCTTACTTACTGCCAACTTCCCATCTGTATTTGTCATATGACATGGTCATTTTGCCAATCTTCCCCCCCCCCCCCCCCGGAAAAAATATTTTTGAGTAACTAAGAAACAATACTTCAAAAGGAAAAAATCAGTTTTGACATTGGTGAGAACAGGCCTCTGTCACAGGTGATAAGAAAAAGGGCCTTAAAAATCTAGATCATTGTATCACATGACACAAAGCACTTTTATACAGACATGACCAATTTGAGTTGATTGCACAGTTAATGTGATGGCATATGTTATCATTTTTTCAGAAGAGCAGAAAAGATACTTACTTTTCAGCATGTGCAATATGCTATCACCAAGCAGGCTGGAAGGAACTGCATTCAATTCCTATGATCACATTTTCATGAGTCTGCATTTCATGCACCCCAAGCAAAGGGCAAGCACATTACATTTGAGGGATTTCACTTCTCTGGTTACAGGTTTTCAAGTCTGTTGAAAAACCCATAATGCTGGTGCTAACTTCGGTAAAGGGAGGGGACTAAATTTATTGAATTTCCTTTTTGAAATAAACAAGTTTAAAACCTACTCTCATGCTTATATCTAAGAATCCTGGAATACTGGAATGTGGAGAATATACTCTGTAAATCTATTTCTAAATGCAAAGCCTGGAGAGGAAAACAGAAATCCCTTTAATTAGTTCTTAACTTGCTTTTTGAGTAACACATACACAGGGGTTTCAATTGTATTTTCTCTTATTGTTAGTACTTGTGAAGACTTGTGGTTCATTGACTGAGCTTCATTACCCCTGGAGATTGTTTGTTCATCTGTTTGTCAGAATTTAATTACCGAAGCACAACCACTGATACAAGGACATTCACGCAAGAGCCTAATATTTTTCTCTTCTCTATCTACTGTAGGTAGCTTTATTTCCTCTCTAGAAAATTGCTCTTAATCAGCTTGTCACTGTGCAGAAAAAAAAATTTCATAAGGAGGGGTCTATCAGAGAGATGAGTACTGTTCCTACTTTCTCAACTAAATGGATGAAGCACATGGCAACTCCTGACCTTCTTATTCAGCAGCAGAAGAAAGGCAATGGCTCCCACTGATTACACCTTGTTTTCCAGCTGCATCACTGAAGCAGAAAACCCTTGAAAAAGGTAAAACAGCGATATAGGTGTCAGAAAGGAATCGCAAGACGACTTCTTGGAGGCAGCAACAGCACGCTGGATTGCCTGCTTGCTCTTTATCACTAAACTCTGCCCACAGTCCCCAAAGACTCCTCACAGCTCTAGGCCACGGGACATTTTCCGTGCAATTCTTGCATATCCCTACACCTGCAAAGATGATTCTCGACTACGCCTCTGAATGATACACTTGGATCTTTATTCAAGTGTATTCAAATAACCACAAAATCAAAGGCTCATGGCTTCACCATTTTCCACCGAGGGAGAAAACTACAGCCTCACATTTCACCTAGCTGTCATACAGCTTGAGTTATTACCTGTAAATACACATCACAAAAATGAGGGCAAAAGACACAAGATCCTACACATCATGTTTCAACTAATGGAATGTCTTTAAGGCCTGGATTTCCAGAGCTTAAACAAAGCATAAATTTTCCAGAATTCAAGAAAGAAAAACTATTTTCAAACAAGCCTTTCTTCATAAGCAATATAAAATATTTTATTGTATTAACTTCTCCCCCTTAAACATCCTCAACTAACAAAACCTGCTAAATCTTGAAAGAAATCAGCCTATAGAAAATTAATTATATTTCAGTAAGACAAAACCATTCTTTAGCCACAATTCTGGCATCTTATACGTAGGAAGATCCACTTTTACCATTTGCTAACACACCTTCAAGCTTAACATAGGAAAGTCAGAGAAAGTATTAACGTGTCAACAGGGCCGGTGAACCTTTCAGTATCCAGAGACACTATAGTTTATTCTATATTTTCTTTAGAATTTCTTGTGAAAACATATGTCTCTCAAACTGAATCCAAACCAGTGTCTTGTCCCTATTTTACAATCGCCATAAATGAGAATTGTCTCCTAGTATTGCTGTTTTAATGGCACTACTTAGCAGCATTCAAGGGTGTAGAGTAGGACTCAGGAGGCTGAGAATCTATTTGAATGCATAATAAAGAAGCATCTGAAGTTTTACTAGGTTTATTAAATTGTTTATGGCTATTTCAATAGTAGCTGTTAAATTAATCATCCTAAAAAAAAAAAAAAAAAAAAGAGAGAGAGAGAAAATAATAGGTAACACTGGCTATTATCACGATTTTAATATGAGCCTCATAATAACACTATGCTTTACTTTAAAAGCTCTGATTCTTCAAGTCCTATTTGTATGGGTATCTTGGCTTTCATTTTCATACGAAACGGCTGTTGAATAAAGTTTGGAGTGACATGAATTGTAAGTAAAGGTTCAGATATCAACAGATAACTAAAAAGGATGCAACCATTTTTAAAAAATCTCACTTTTTAAGCCTCTGAAAATTTTTCAAGGGTGATTCCTGAATTTCAGAGTGACTACACTGACATCAGCACTTCAAAGCTTTTTTTTTCACTGTATATCTAGACTACAAAAATTAATTTCCTGAATCTGAGTAATTTCATTTAACAATTTAAGAAAACAAAGAATACAGCCAGCCCTTCCACTGCCCGCTGTGGTGAGCAAAATTCTGCAGATAAACAAAACAATTATCAGGGCACACAGGAGGGACAGAGGCAAAGATCTGCCTTTACTAGTTTGTTAAAAACACAATCATATTAATGACCAAGGAGTTGTCTGCACTACCTGGTCTCACTGGCTGTTTGCTCTAACAAGGATGCAGCGCAGCCGGGCTGATGGATCCCCACTTCGGCTGCTGCAACAACGCAGAGCACAGCCCCGGCATGGGCATGGGGGAGAGAGGCAGTGTGGAGGGGGTGTCTCAGGTTCATCTCAGATTTATCTTCCATCACAGAGCCCAGCCACAGATCCCCAAAGGCTCATGGCAAGAGCACAGATACACATCCAGCCACTCTTTCAGAGTTGGGTTGGGGGTTTTTTTAGGGCTTATTTATTTTCTTAATAATTCAACCCACACATTTGTGTTTCTTCCAAAACAAAATGATATAAACTGGAAACATTTTTTAAAATCCTCATCCACAGCTAATTACTGATGCTGAGGATTAACATTCTGTGGCACTTCAGCTTTAGTTACTTCCCTTAATTAATGTCATATTTGCAAAGATCTATAAAAACACTGTTTAGGTAAATGATGTGCATTCATTAACTATTTAAAGCCCATGTCTATTTTTTTAAAAGTATCTGGAATGGCTGTTGCAATTCCTACAAATAGCCTTTAAAGCCTCAAGAGATCTGCAGATGGTTAACAAAAATGTCAAGATTTCACTAACTGTTAGGACGAAAGGTGCTTGTGTCAGGCATGTGGAAAGCCCGTAAAAAAACAAATGCGTGCATGTATTTCTAAGTACTTGTATGTAAAGTATTTGAACCTTGCACACAGGGGAAAAATCTCCTGTTGTGCTATACAGTAACAACATCTAAGTTGCACCACGCAGCAACACTGTCTAAGCTGTTATTAATTGGATATTAATAGGACTGTGTGGCTAAGGGTGGTTTCCTTGCTCTGGCCAGGCAGACAAACCATCTCTGATATTCTTTCCCAGTACCACACAGTCCGTAAACTGAAGACATCTTTTCTGGGCACCTTTTTGTAAGCTATGCAACACAGAGCAGCATACTTAGCGACTGAGGGTTTTCTAAAAGCTGAGGCATAAAGACACTGCTGTCGCTATGGAGTTAAGATGTGTTTTTGAAGACTAACTAGCTGTTTACAGTCCTAGGGTAGGCTCGGCTGCTGCAGTTTTAGCACATGTCAGTAAGCCAGATAAACCACAGGAAGCCCTCACTATTTGTCCTAGCCTGTTCAACTTAAAATAGATGTCAACGTTTCAGTAAATACTTCTCTTGAGAGGGTTAACTGGTATCACTACGGTCCCATCAAGGCTAAGATGTCATGAAGTCTCTACTTCCTTGGGGGTTTTATAGCAAACCTATCTTTTTTGGCCCTGCTTTTTTTTTTTCTAGAAATGTATTTTTACCACTGCCAGAGTAGACAGTGCTGCTTCAGTAGCTGAGGGCATGCAAAGGGAGAGGCTGTACTGGGCACCTTGAAGGAGGCGACAAACCCCAGCCAGGAAAGATGCCACTGGGGGGTTGGTTCTGAAAGCTGTGATGATACCAGCTGCATGCCGGTCATGGAGCTGGCGAGCGACTGCAGGTTGGTCATGCACACATCAGCATGGTGAACCTGAGCAATGCATTGCATGGGGTGTGTGCTCAGCTGTGTACCAGTCAAATGCCAGACTGTACAAGTTCCTTTTATTTTTGAGGCTTTCAGGAGGAAAAGCTGTGAGCGCTCTCCATCTCTGCCTGGGACAGAGAACATACACAGAGGAAGGAAGTCACGCTAGACAGGTCCCTCTGGCCCCTCAAATTTCTGCCTTGTTGCAATGGTAAACAAAAGCCTGTTACTGGTTGGCAAAGAAGCAACTGTTCTAGAGACAAAATTTAAGGGCCAAATTCTAGTCTAGATTGTAACTGAGAGTAAACACACTTAACCTCCTACGCTCCCCCCAAAGACAGAGATCACCTAAAGAACATCATAACCCATCTTCTACAGATTACAAATATATTTTGTGATAGCTTGTAAAATAAGCATCACAGCAGGATGGCTTGGGAACCAGGAGCCCCGTGTGCCCCTGTTGCCTTCCCCTCCAACTTAGTGCAACTGACACTGTTGGTCTGAAGCTCCACCACCACGGCAGCTGGTCTCTGCAGGGGAGCCCAGGTACCGTGAGCCACGTGGTTGTGGTAAGAAGCATCTTGGCTTCCTGAGAGCGCTTTGCCATCCGTGTCAGCCCTTGTGTCACTAAAAGTACCTGTCTGCTCTTCTCAACTGGATAGTTATAAACCAGTTACAGACCAACCAACATCAGGTGGCTGCAACCAGTTTCCCCTTCCATCCCTTCACGACCTGTTCTGACCACACACCAAGCTTCGTCCCACAGCAAGGGCGCGTTGGTGTAAGTAGTATATGTTGCAAAGTGGGTCCCATGGAGATTACAAAAAAGCACAAATTGTACAAAAAAGCAACAGCAACAAAACCAGTTCTAGTGAGAAAAATTAATTGCATGCATATTTGTAGGACTGGGTCCCACACAGTATAAGCCGTAGCTAAAAATGAAAGAAAATTAGTGAAAATACGAATGAATATAAGCGTGCCTAATTAAGAACAAGCACACTGCTATAATTTTCAACCTTTAGAATATGTGGAAAATATTCTGTAGAGAATGGGACAATTTAGCACATCATTTCCAATATTAAATGTTTTCCTTAATAGAAACAAAGGAACAGTAATCACATTGAAAACTATTTTAAAAGAAAGCAGAGCTTGTGCCTGACCCAAGGCAACAGGTGGACCTCCACTGCCTGTTAACCAAAGAGAGCTGAATGAAGAAAAGGATAACTATAGGAATAAGGGATGGATACAATGAATAGCTTGAAAGATTAAAAGCAGATTGAATTCAGTTATTACTTCTGCAGAAATATCAAAGCATTATTATGCTGTTTTCACACATCATTATTTGACTTTCTGTAGAATTAAAATGAACACAGTTAATAAATAAAAATTATTCACTTAAAATAGAAGCATGGGGAACCTTTCTACAACTGCAGCTAAATTGTTGCTGTGCTTTCACTGCCCTCATATATCATTTGTATCTTGAATATATTAACTTTGAGTTAGGCATAAAGAATTGCATTATTATCAGTCACATTATAAAAGCAGACTCTGTATAAACATGTTGGATCACCCGGGTAGATACATATAAGATAGGCTGCAAAAATTCAAGTGCAGGATACAGAATAGCATGAAGCACTCTTCATAAAACATTCTCCTCTTGATCCTCTTGATTATAGCGTCTACTTGGCTTCTCCTTCAATTTTTTTTCTTCTTCCATCTCTCCAACTAAAACCCTCAGTGCAACACATAGATGTAATGGTTTTAGCAGTATGTTAATTGGCTTGGGCCCTTTTCTAATGCAAGTACTTAGCAGGTCAAGGGACAGCCTTGTCACACCCAGGAGGTGATGTTCACTTCCTTGACAACATCAGCACAGCATTATAAATAATGAACTGCATAGAAATGCTCACGCTCAGCTTCTGCTTATACTCTCTCCTTCCACTGGAAAAAGCAAACACTACATCTGACCACTACACAAGACAATTGCAAATATTTTTTTTTTTTTAAAAAAAAAAAAGGCGTTTAAAAAATGTATTTAAAAAATTCAAATTTGCTGCAGTCACTTGAAACATATATGGTCCAGAGGCACCTTCCAGTCTTATAATTGCTGTTTTATTTAAAATCATTAGCAGTCAGTCTGACAACTGCAAGTATACTTCTGTTTCTTTAAAATGACTCACGGTGGGGGGAGGAAAAGGAAAAAGTTAAACCAACTCTATCTAAACTTGCAAATCTCTAAATACATTTTCTTCTGCTTATTGGTTCTACTTTCAAAAATCCCATTCTACTTTCCACGTTACAATAATACTCTCTTCTTGCCATTAATATTGTGTTCAGTGAAATGCTAATATTTTTCAGTTCACTGTCAGAGAGAACTAAATCTACAGCAAGCTAATCTGCCATAAAGTCATGTTTTATACACATGACTACAAATTGAGTTTTACACTCCATGGAAAGCAATCTTCCATCTTTAAGGGTATCATGAGACACAGAATTAGATCTATTCTTCTGGCATTACTAAATCATAAGATGAAATATAATTTGACGTGCAAATGATATTGTAAACCCAAGGCAATGAAGCACTGAAAATGTTTTTAGTACTAAACTTACTTGTTTGCTCAGTATTAAGAGTCTTTTTGAGAAAATTATTCTCTACTTATAATGGAAACAGCATTACATAAACTTTTTCTCCATAACACAGGTCCTAGTCTAGAGATTGAGAGCCTGTATGAATTTATTTCTAAATTGGACATCTGAGTTTAAACATGTGTTTCTCATCTTTTAAGCTCTGCTGATGTGAGCCCTGGGAGTCTGTCACAACTACAACTTCAATTTCAGATACTCAAAGTAACATTTTTTGAATCTGGATGTCATTTAGAGCTGCTTTCACTTGTCAAGTTTCCAATCAACTTAAAAATAAACCAGCTAATGTGTTTTTCTGTTTACAGCAGGAGCAGGTTCTTGGTCACTTGATCTCCCTGAAGCAAGTGCAGGAGCATTGCAAAGTGCCTACAGAGCAGCTTTCTCAGCAAAAGTAGATACCACTGGAAGGGGTGTTAAGTGCTGCCTCCTCACCATGCTAGATGTTATCCTGGAACATGGAAATAATTCCTCTGCACTGCCCAGGTCGCGCTGGTCGCTTATTTACTTGTATTTATTTTACTTGCCATTTTAGCAAGGCCTGGAGGGGGACCACTTTCTCCTTGAAATCCTTTCTGTACTTGAACTTGAATAAATGCCTTAACACAGTGATGTTCTCTCTCTTACCATCATCAGTTAAAAAGATGCAAAGATGCCCCAGTACTAATAGTCTGGCCTTGCTTAACTGTTCTTTGCCAGTTTAAGCCCAGTAATCCCAGTCAAACCAGAAGGGTCAGTACCCCCTTTTGTACCACTCTACCACCATAACAAAAAAGAAAAGGTTTTCCAATAGCTTTCCAAGATGCAAAAACCACAGGAGTATCAGACTCAGACTGTTCGAGCAACACAAATGTTGTCCTTCAGGACCATGTTGTCCAGAGTTACTACCAATGCTCTTGGTGCTGCTTCCTCTCCAACCCAGCTGAGGGGCAGGTTACAGCAGGGCCACCTCCTACTATACCATGTTGGTGTTCTTGCATGTCACTGCTTTCTTTCATACTTCCAGAAGCAACATCCGCCCTTGGAGTGTGCCCATTCTACAGCCCATTCTCACAGCAGAGCAGGCTCCCCACCCAGAGGCAGCCAGGGCACCCTGGAGACCTCTGCAGGTAAAGGGGGTGCTGTGCTGCCCCTGCCTTCTAAGCTCACCTCCATGAACCTCCCATGGCACAGCAGCTCTTCATTACCCACCTTCCTCCTCTTCTTCCAACTGCCTCCTAAGAAAGCACTTCTTTGAGAAGAGGCATTAACCCATAACTCACTGTGCTGAGTAAACGGGGAAAGCGGACAGACTGCTGCCACTCTGCAGTTTACCAGCGAGAAGAGCCAGAGAAGTAACCAAGCTCATGTGGCTGAGCTGAGACTAGCCAGAGGAAACAAGACACATATTAAGTGTGTTAATCCGTTTCAGAACACACCGTACCATGTACCATGTTTTCCACTGCTTAGCTCTTTTTATTGGTGGTCAGCTAGTGTCAGTCATCACCTGAATAGCTTTTTGCATTAACTTCTAAAGAAACAACCCCTACATTTTGATAATATCTCCCAACAATACATGAGGATACTCCCACTTTTGGAGGTGATTGCAAGCAGCGTTATCAAAACATGGGTCCAAGCACGAAAAACAGCCAGTAGCCCATTGGGTCACAACCTGAAGTGCACAACTCAAGCTCTCTCCAGCACTGGCTCCTGGTGCTTTGAAGGAATCAGCCAGACAAGGCAGTGGAAAGAGACTGATTTCCAGTGACTGAACATCATTTTGCACCCATTGGCATGCTAATTTTTGGACAGAATAGGAAATTATGGCCAACGCCAATCACTGTACTTAGTTCTACAGCACATGGACACTGATGGAATTGTATCATCTGGCATCCCAATATACATCAAATGCATTCCTTTTCATGGAGAAGTGAATGAGAAAATACTGCTAAATGAGACACTGGAGCAACTTATAGCAGACTAACGTTTGCTACTAACAGCTCTTTGATGTTTATATAATGTGTTTCTTCAAGAATAAGCAAGTCAATTCTTTCATTAAGAGTAACACTTTGAACTTAAAATAATTCCTTTCATGAGAAGGCTGTGGAACATTTCATAAAGATGGTGAAGGATTATTAGTCAGTTTTATACAGAGAGAAACTGAGGCCAAGAGAGGTTAAGGGAGTTACTTGAATTTTTCTGAGACAACTAGGAATACAGCTTATTTATCCTGATTTTGAAACTGCTTCAAACTACCAGACTGCCGATATCAAAGGAAAATTTCAGGCCAAAATGCACTACTGTTTGACACTGCCTTAGAAAGTTCTTTGCAGATGTCTGAAGAAAAATGGGTCTAAACACAGAAGCCGAATCTACAAGATCCTGAACCCATCCAATCAAATGTATAAGACTGTGCACATTTTCCATTTTTTTCTCCCTTTTTTAAAACTTCATAGAGGTAAGACCTCTTCTTCACCTCTGTGCCAGAAGATATTTTGCCCATGGATATGATTAATGCGCATGTACTTAGGAACGGAGACAAAACATGCAAGGTGGGCTATTAAAGGACTGTGATACTTTACAGGTACGTATTGCATTCACATGCAAAAGAATTAAAACAGCAGAATTGCTCAAGTGATGTGGGCAGCAGATCTTGGAAAAAGAAATGGATCCAAACCTCAGGTTGCTCTTGTTTCAGCTCTGAAAGATGATACACATTCTCTTTTCTATTAAATTTTAAGGAAAATGAATCCTGAGTACTTGTTACGAAGGGAGGAGGAGGGACAGTGAACAAGAGGAGGAAATCCTCCCTAAAGCTGTTCAGCTCATAGTCTTTTAAATCCTTTCCACTCACAAAATTGCTATTTTGGTGTCCCAGGTCACAGAACAAAATCTTGGGGTTTTGAGAGCATTTGGACACAGGGAGGGAGGGAGGGAGAAGAAAGGTGGCAAAATGGGGATGTGAGCAAAGATGAGGGCAATCAAATCTCCTGCTTTATACTGTATGAAAGGAAGGATCAGCTCTGAATACATCTTTACACTGCTGAAACTTCAATCAGCAGAACTTACTCTTAAGCATCAGGTTAAGGTCACTACAATTACGAAGATATAAAAGGTACTGGTCCACTTGTATAGGAAAAAAAAAAAAGTTCTGTTTTCCTCCACACTCCACTTGTCTGTCCTTTTTTAATACCAACTGCATTAAACTCAGAATTTTATTTATATATATATCAAGTTAATATCCTATATTTTCTTTTCTTTGCACAATTACCTTGGCATTTCTGAGCTGAAGCACAGCCTGCAGTCCAGTGTCAATTATGGGTATTAGAACACCTCTGTTATCCTTATTGAAAGGATCATATGCAGTCTAAATATGATGTCTTTCACAGATCTCTTAAGCTGCACTGGCAGATTTAAGTTGTAGTTGAGAAAACCTGATGAACAGGTAAAGACTACATCAGATCAGAACTGTGTTTTTCTTTCATAACTTTGGCACTTTTCAAAGGCTTGGGGAAGAGTACAAGAAAAAGAAAGCATTGATAGTATAAATTATAAATACTAAATTGTTTGGAATTCTGGATATTTCTCAGCTGCTCCTCTTTTCCCCTGTCTACATTCCTTAAGAAGCATGCATGAAGACTGCAGCTGCAGGCTCCCTGGCCAAAACTCTCAGGAAGAAAATCCCATCTACTTCAGGCTATAAATAAATTATTTCCTTGATTCAAATAGAGATATCATAGAGAGATCATAAAGTGGGGGCAGGGGGCAACGGGGACAGGTGGGAACAAACCCAAAACCCGGAAAAGATGTCACCTTCTTTTCACAGCAGTCTTTGCCCCACTTGTTTCAGTGCAGTTCATTGTTATTCATCCCCATTCTTTTTCTATAAATATTTGTCTTGCATTTGTCAAGACTTATATTTAAAAAATGAAATTCTATTTGGGGTTTTACAGTACGGGAGGCTATTATATATACATTATCCTTATGTGCATGATTGGGGAGAATAGATGATTTGTGAAGTTATCTATTATGGGGAATAATCAAGATTAATGAGCCCTATGGCACTTGCTGAATGCCTCCAGAGATTTATTACTCAGGTTGTTCGTTTTTCTTGTTATGTTGGTGCTGTCAAGAGTCCTATAACAAATGCAAACACAGACGTGTATTAATTGCAAATGTGGAACAAGGCTACTGTGATGTTGCTAAATACTTACGACTCTGCTGTTTTTACAGCTTTTCCATTGACTGTAAGGTTTGTTATCTGCCAGCTTTCTGATGAACTTTCTATTTCGGTACATAATGCAAATTTTTAAAATGCCTACAAAGATATGGTGCAAGGGGACTAAAGAAGAAAGGGGATTCTGCTTCCATATTACTCTTAATAATGCAAGCTCTGGGCAGAATTGAGCGACAGAACCCTGGGCTTTTCCTCAAAGGCTGTGCAGCCAGCTCTGGAAGACTTGATTTTATCATAGTTACCTTTCAAAACAAGACTTTGAAAAAAAAAACACACCACAGAAATTGTGGCATAAAATAACTTTCTTAAGAAACACATGAGGTCTGTTTTACTTCCAAACTTGTCTAAAGACACCATTATAACACACATCTGTCAAGATGCTAATGCTGCTTTCATCGGCTGACATTCCCACTTTTCCGTGGAGGTGTCAGCTACCAGAAAACTCCATAGTATCAGCAGGAGGATCACTGTGACCCCTGAGATTATTCAGTAATTTACTAAAAGCTCAGTGTGTTCTGGGAAGTTCAGGTAGCGGCACTTCTCTGAATACAAAAATGTTCAAGAAGAGATCCTCATCTCTTTTAAGCAAGCTTTTTCCTCTACTGTATCTCATTATCAATGCCATCATGCTGAACACCGACCAGGAGTTGCCATGCTGAACATACACCATACATCCTGAATGGAAAAAAGGAAAATATTTCAAAAATAAAAAAAAGGCCATTAAAAAATAAATAAATGGGAAGGATCAATGTTACCTTAAATATTCCCTGCACTGAAGTGGAGTTCAAGCAATGCAACACTGATCTAAATTAATGACAAAGTAGTTCATGAATGACAATGAAATAACAGCATGTGTATCTCAGCGTTATGGCACCTGTACCTTCACCCTTGAAGGAAGCAATCACTCTGCCAGTTTTCTTCTTCTTTAACACTGATATGGACAGACACCTTACCCCTTTGAACCTTCTCACATAGGATTTGCACAAGGGCCAGTTCCCAACCGCAGACATTCACAGGTCTTGTCTGTGCTCTCTGGTGTGAGTTCAAACCAGAAGGTGCAGAGTTTTCATGTTTACGTGTTCATACATAAAACTACATTTCTACCTCCCAGGCAGATGTTTTTCTGATTCACTGGCGTAAACACAGAATGTGTGGGATGGTGTTAATAGCTCAGCATTATTAATCTACAGGAGGGTATAATAATGGAGCAATAAACAGTGATATTGTGAAAATACATCTAGCTCTTCCCTCTCAAAACAGCACAATATATGAGGACCTGGAAGAACCCACCAAATTTTTCCCTGTTGGAAAAGAAATCAAAAAAAAGCTATTTCTGACAAACTTGTAGGTGCAAAACTTCAGGTTTGGAAGTCATGATGTTACAGTTAAAAAAATATCTGGGAGAGCCTACAGGAAAAAAAAAAATAAATCCCTGAGCACTTTCACCATTATTTTGTTTATTTTTACTTGTACATTTCCTATGGGCTTCTGCGGAAGACAGGTTAGGGCAACACTTAGTTTGGTTCTGTAAAGCTGTTCATGTTCTTTTACCTAGCTAGTGCTGAAGCTTAAATACCTTTGAAAAAAGACCTAATCCTCTCTTTTAGTCATATCTGAAGTTAAAATGCATCATAGTCTAGCTACTAAGCATTGCTTCAGGACCAGAAGCTCCGCGTCTCTCTCCTGGAAAATAATTTGCCATAAAAACTAAAATCCTTCCCTTTTTTTGCTCCCCACTGCTTATTTTCATGACTCTCCAGATTCAGAAGACAAACATTTTTGATTAAGAAGATCTTCTGGTTTTGTGAAATCCATATGCATGCTTTGGAGGCACTGCAAGTAGCATTAGCAATAGTAACAAACACCCAGAAAAGAGAAATGCAGCAAGTCCTTTGAAAGGAGTGGAAGAGATACTCTTTTCATTAAATAACTATGTGCACTCATTTTTCTTCTGATCAGAATTAAAATGTGGCAGAAGTTTGTTTCATTTAGGTCTGCAGTTGGCACCTAAGTAATTTGCCATGCTGGGAGAACAGGGTCGTGTAAGGTTTAGAAATATAAATTAAGAGAGTCATCCCTGACTGGTAATCCACTTTTATTTCTCTCTTAACATTATGGAAAAATGCAAAAACCTGTAGATACACAACAAGGAAATACCAGTATAGTCCCAAATGTTTTTTTTAAAAATCAGCTCAAATAGATGTGTATTTATTGGCAGAATTTTTTATAAAAAGAAAATGTGTTGTTAAAATAGCTAGAGAGCACTGATGCAATTCTTTGCCTTTGGGTGCTACTCTGCCTTAAAATGGAACAAGTTCTTGTATACTTGCTACCCAGACTGATAGGTGCTGTCTGAACAACAAACAATTTCCCCATTTCCTTAAGTGTTAACCATTTGTAGCAGTAATTTGTATAACTTCAGGCAGTAAGTTAACATGAGACATACCGCTATCGGAGAGAAAACTCAGACATATGCAAAAATTGAGACAATGTTCTTATTTTTTGCATATGTAAGTGTTAGCAATCGAGGGGAAAAACCTGGTATATCTGTTCAGAAAACCTGAAGCAGAACAAGTCTCGCTGCCTCTATTAGCAGACTGTCAATGGATTATGGATGCTCAAAAGACTAAGGCAATGGCATGAAACTTTAGTCATGAGACAGGTAAGATGTCACGCTTTGCAGAACAGATTCCTTAAGTCAAAGACTGGGAGGAGGGCCAGAATCCCTTAAATTCACACACATGGCCAATGGGCAGAAATGGTATCACTTTTTCTTTAAAACACCTTCTTCCAAGGACTTCTCAAAAAGTGAACAACTCCAGACCAGCCTTCATTGATAAAATGGTATGGGAATATCTACCTATTTAAGAGCATAGCACTGTCTTCTCAATAGCCTGCCGTAAGTATATGAAGGTTCCTCTGAAGCTTTCTCCTCTCCAGGCTGAATGAGACCAAGTCTTTTGCATGGCACAATGGTGGGAAGACAACAAGCAACATATATAAATTAAAAGAAGAGGATCTTACTGGATAGAAGGAAAAATATGTTCCCCATGAGGACAGTCAACCGTTGGAACAGGCTGCCCAGAAACACTATGCAATCTCAATTTGGGAAGCTGTCAAGACCCAACTATATCAAGCCCTGAGCAACCTGGTCTGACCTCACACCGACCCAGCTCTGAGTAGGAGGTTGAACTAGAGATCTCCTGAGGGACTCTCCAACCTGAGTTATCACATGATCCTATCACTACTAGCAGCAGGAGCACTTAGTAATACCTTACAAAAATGAGAAGTGACAAAAGAAAGCCGTTGCATCATGAAGGGATGAAACTAAAATACCAGAGAGTATGAAAAAAGTGTATTCTTTTTCCAGGGGCAGCATAATCTTATCTCATACACCACAGCAGCAGCTCAGTCTTATGTGACAGGATAGTGAGAACCAAAGTCTTTGGGTTTTGATGAATTATAAGCCACCTGCTAGTGAAGAACAATTTTCTTGCCCAGGCTAAACATCACTAGATCATCTGAGATTTCATCCAGAAAACCTGTCCTGCTTTGCTACAAATGGCGATAGGCAGCAATTAGGGATTGCGATTGTGGCTGCCTGCATATGGCAACATTCTGGCTGTAAGAATGAGTGATGGATATTTTGTAGTGCCTGATAACCTAGGAATCCTAAGAAAGCAGATACTTGATTTCTCTGTCCCTGAAAACAGAGGAGAAAGCTCTAAGTAGGTTATATCAAACTGCAAACTCACCTCATACTTTAAACACCAGAAAGTTATGCTGGAAGAGTGGATATTACACATGCATGACAAAACCATAAAAGAGAAAACTAAGACAACGTAGCATACATTTGAAGGGGAAAGTTCCTACACAGTAGCCCCCTCCACCCTCTAAGATATGCAATTAAACATGCAGGTATAAAAGTAGGAGTCATCCAGAACATCCCATTGCATCAGCTGAAGTTACAGAAAGATTTTAGCAGCCCCTAAGGAAGGGCTGTTAGAGTAATTTGGTATGCAGTGTAGGAACTGTGAGCACCAATGAGGTCAACCTTTCACAGACCCTTTAGTTCTGCTTCCATAGGAGAAGTTACTGCCGAGAAAGAAAGAAAAACCCCACAGATGAATGCTAAATACATAGTTTGGAACCACTTCCCGCTCAAACAGCTTGAAATACAGAGACTAAATTATAAACAACCTGCCACAAAAGCTAATTGTAGCTGTTGGCCACTTTGATTCCAAAGGTTCAGCTCCACATTTTAAGCACCTTAAAAACCAGGTAAGATGGTCAGACACCACCAGACTACCTATAAAATGACATGCTTCAAAGTCCAAGAGCCACCAGTGAATGGCTCAAACTTACAAATCATTTCCAAGCTATATGAGTCAATAGAGTAAAAACCATTTTTTATATTTTTTTTAAAATCCTCAATAAGATTTTCCCAAAATCTAATCCCTGTGATACTCTCAATCTTTTTAACTGTCTTAATGCTTTCATTACAACTTAAACCCTATGCTGGGGCCACGTCGCTAAGACGACAAAGGAAAATACAAACCAAGTGGCACTGGAAGCGTTAAAGGCTCACACATGCCAGAAGGCAGTTTTGCGTGATTCCAGAAAAAGACAAGTGGATGACATGAAGATGTGGCTTGCTCAGAGAGGCTTCAATTCACACAAAGCTCTGAAGTTCGCAAATTTGTCATTTGTTATAATGTTTGCAAGAATAACTAGCGGTTGATTCTGGAGGCTGGCTGACTGCTAACTGTTTAATGATGCCCAATAACATCATATATATATATATACACATCTATGTATGTATTTTCCAACTGGAAGGTTAATGCAATTAACAAAGGTCAGAAGCTAAAGACAAAGAATAGCAAGTCAGCAGATGCAGAGGGACTATGCACAGAGCCCTAACTGCTTGCAAATATTCAAATCATAAATAAAGGTCTCCCATCTTTGCTGTGTAATTATAATGGATATTTCCAAGACTGGAAATATTTAACTGCTTTCCAGAGATGCCTAACCATAACACCTAAAAGCATTACTGCAGAAAGAAATATGGCTCATAAGACATCTAGAGCTAATTTATTTTCTTGTGCTACACATTCATATTGTATATGTCCACATATGTATCTGTGCTATATTCCTAAGCTGTATATTGTGGGTTTTAGAGCAAACACCACACTGATCAGAACACCACCCTGTCTTTTAACTTTGCCTTCTTTCTCCAGTTATTTTGGACACAGAAGTAGTAAGGATCATTATTCCACTGCGAGACATAACCGACGTTTCACAGATGGGAAAATTAAGGCACTAACTCTCAGACTGATTTCACTGAGCTACAGAGGCCTCAGTTAGTACCACGTTAGTAACCCAGCCACTTTTCCTTCTTTCTAGTCAATAATAAGAAACAAGGGGACCAGACATCCCTGCCAAGGATTTTTAGGTAAATGGACTCCTCTTTCAGGTTCTGTGAGGTGTGGAGAGCATTAACCCTATGTTATGTCCTTGTCACACATAGATGCCTCTAGGCAGAGTGGTACCCAGACACTTCTTCCACCCACCCACAATCTGACTCAGTCCCTGCAGGACTTTCCCCACTGCCACAAAAAGACTATTAAATCTGTAAACACACCCCATAAGAGACAAAGTGCTAGGTCACCAGCACATAAAGGAATAAAAGCGGGACTCAACTCCCAGACTTCGCTTTCAAATGCCAGATCATGTATTTTTTAAATCCTCTTTAGCTTCTATATTCATCTTCATGCCAAATGGTACAGTCTGACTGACATTGACCTTTCATGTATAGGAAGCTATACGGAGACAAATGATGAGCACAGTCATTAAATTCCTAGTTTTTAAAATTTTGGCTGGAATTAAGATCCAATATTAAGTCAGTTAAATAAGATTGTCAAGAAGAATGAAAACCTGACTAATATCTATTGAAAATCAGGCCTTTTTTTCTACTTGTTGGGAACACAAACTTTCCTATCTCTTCTTGGCCGTTAGTAAAAGGTGGCAAAAAAATTCTCAATTTTCTCATCAAAATCCATGATCCCTGTCAAAATGTGGATGAAAGACATTTTTTCTTTCTTTCAGGTAGTTTGATAGGCTAAAGAAGGAAAATTCCTAGAAAATGTCTGCCTACCATTGAAAGGGGGTCGCAGAAATACGTGGGCAATCCAAAAAGAAAGAGAGTATCGTGCAAGAGCTGCTGAGTCTTTAAAGAGCAGTGGAAGACTCAGAGCAAGAGATTTGAGCCTGGTACACACAGGTCAGCCAGCACTTTCAGAACTTAACAAAAGTATTTTGGAGGAGATGAAATATCTGTACAACAATACTGTGCCAGGCACTATCTGTTTTGTTAGAGAAAGAGCTGAAAAATGTTGTGATCAAAGTTGTTTCCTCTTTCCACACTCGCTATAGCTACTGAAACACAGAACGGAAGGGGAGACAGACCTGGCTTGCTCAGACCTGCAGCACTACAAAGCTGGCTGGAAGCATTAGTGACTTTTGATGTTTTGGGATGCTTTTCTATTATTTTGTTTTTCTGTTTAAAAATCAGATACTACCTACACCCACAGACTATGCTCAGATTGAATGCAATTCAGCGGAATTCTGTGGGGTAATAACATCTGGCTCTTATAAGTCTTAATAGCACCATAAACCATGCACACACACACAAAAAAAAAAAACCCACAACACACAAACTGAATAATTCTCAGAGGACCCTTGGTGCTTTTACCACTGTCCGTAAGTAAACTGAACCATAGACACACAAAAAAGCCCTCCCTAAAGCCTTGTGAAATCCACAGGTGGTGCCACAACTAGGAGACACTGGGCACCTCTCTCCCATTCATTATCCTGTAGGCTTTACATTACAGATTGTTTCCCAGTCATCCTCTAAAGCACAAATGTTCATAGCTTTTGTTCATTTGTAGGCCTGGATTCCTTGCACACAATGACCAAGGCAAAAGACAGATTGGTAGCCTACCATACTGAGCGTTCACTGAAGCAATGATGAGAAGTGTTCCGAAGTGGGACAACTGGGAGATGCAAACTCAGGATGCAGTACCCAGCCCAATGCAGAGTGGAATAGACCCAAAGCGCTGCAGATGCCAGGCTTGGTTTTCACTGCTCCACAAAGCAGGTTTATCACGGTCTTCTCCCTCATCCCATCCTTTAAATCCATGTGGTTCAATTTATTCAGTGCTCCGAACCCTACAACTTAATGCTTTTTGTCTACGGTGCCCAAAACAATAGGACCTCGATCCCTTGTTGGAGCCCCTTAAAGCTATCATAAAACAACAGTTTTAATCTGTTTTATCCAGTCCTAGTGAATGAAGCTTTAGAGGGTATGTTTTGCCTGCTCTGCCAACTAGATACTTCATAAAGTGAAACAGAATCTGCTTCCTTCAGGGCACCTGCTTTCAATTACAGGAAACATACGGCACCTTCGGATTTTTTCAGCTTTCAACATCTGTGCTTTGCAGGTACAATTTGTTGCATTCAAATTACTGCTAAACCTGCAGAATGGTGTCGAGCTTTGGGGGGCATGCTTGAGAAACACTAGAGATGGACAGAAAGTAATGGCATTCACAGTCACTTTTTAATACTGGATTAATGACTGCTCTGAACCAAATCCTTTAAGTTGTTTAGAAACCTCACCTCGCTCCTCTTGGAAAGTCCATTCAGCCCCAGTTTGATTAGAAACATCACCTCTACCCTGTAGTAGACGAACATACTGACATTGCTATCCAGCCAAATACACCAGGGTCGCATCTTTCTCTACAAGAGAATGCTATAAATCATACCTTTAAAAAGGAAAACAGCCTGTTGTAAGCAATCAGTCACAGCTGGTCACTGCGCTGGGGTGAGACAGTGACAGCTACAGGTTTAATTCTGTTTTCTGCATGTTAAACATGTCAGTCAGGGACACATGCATGCACACAGACTTGTACTCTCCCACCTTTTCTAAAGCAGCACAAAACACACTAGCTCATCTGAGTAACCCCTCAGGACTTCTCCAGGCTGCTACAGTATGACATCAACCTGAGTGCCTGTTCCTACACAGACATCCAGGCACATCGATGGCAGGAATCTCAGTTTAACCATCACTGTGATGCTCTCTGTTGCTCAGGTTCCTGTTCCTAGCCTACCAGCTCCTTATTTCAGCTGTCACCATGTCAGAGCTGGTGCTTGCCAAATCACCTAAGCTAAAAAATAGCTTGCTTACTGCTTCTGCTAGGACTAGCTCAGGAAAAACTTGCTGACCCTGGGGAACACACACCAGCAGTCCTACGGTCTGATCAGGAATCAGCAAGTGGCAAGGAGAAGCAGCTGAGTAAACAATGAACGCTACTGTTAATAGGGAAAAAACAGGGAGAAATATTTTTTAATTCTAGACTTGTAAGAATAGATTTTCACAGAGAGATGGATGAGAGATCTGTGGCAGAATAGGACTCATACAGTCTGGAAGATACCCTCCAGGACCAAATCCAGTTGGCTTACTATATAGTGATGGCTACTGGAGTATTTACGTATTTGGACTCTTTATTATTATGTTTGCATTCTTTTAGTAATTAGAACTACATGATATTATTTCATATTTATTTACCAGGATTATTCTTCTGCTTAAGATAAATTCAGATCAAATGGAATTTCATTGAGACAGCTTAAAATCATGGGAGATCTGCTATGGAGGGATCTGCTCTGAGTGCTCCTCCCTCACCTGTTCACATTATAATAAACTGCCAGGGCCATGTACATGAGAGAAATGAAGGGCAAAGAAGAAACAAATTATTATGCTAAGTGAAACCGTGTCTTAAGAGGAGATTTTTAGACTCGAACAAAGTTAGAAATGAAAACTAGAAATCAACTTCTGTTGTTCAGTTAATGTAAGGAAAAAAACCCAAATCAGTGTCACACGAGCAACCCCCATGAGCCCTGCATTCCAGAAGCCTTTCCTCTTGGATCACATCATTTTGTGCATGTTTGCATCACAATAATGAGCAGAACGTTGTGGCAACAAGTAGGCTGGTTTCCACCTTTTAACCTGGATCCAGCTCTGGACTTCTGTCTCCTACAGTTTTACTTCAGGAGGTTGAAGCAGTAGGATGGGATCCAGGTTCATCTTTGCATTCCAAGCAGGCTACACCTCCTACGTATGGTTCAGGACTTTTTTCTAATTTAATTATGTTTGCACTTGGGTGTAAGTTAAGTCACAGCTCAACCATTAACTGTGCTCTGCTACAGCATCCACCCCTCTATATTTGATTTCACTAACTGCCTTATGTTTTGCAGTGAGTTTTTGATAAGTGTGTGTTTGCAGATTTTCATGACAGACTAATAACACCAAAGGAGGCTCCAGGAACGTTTTAAGTAAATATTATGTGTATATTTTCAGATCAGTGTCTGCCTACCAGCACCTTCAGAGCTGCATAATCTTATCTAGAATATGTTTACATTCTGTTTGCACTAACCAGCGTGGTCCATACTACTAAGCAAACTGTTATTTGATTAAAACATTATGCAGAACATAATTCCAGGACACAGAGTCATGTGGCTCTGAAGAGGTAGCAGTTTCTATTTCTGTCTTGCAAAATTCTGCTTGTCATCATTAGGCATTTCTTCATCAATCATAATGAAGAATGAGTGGATGCAGGCCTTCATCTGGGCCAGGAACTTCTTAAGGTATTTTAAGAAACCATTTGTCCTCCTGCCTTCGTCTTCTCCCCTTCTCTATTGTTAGTCCTTATTTAGGCCTAAAACTCACAATGTTAGATGTGGATGCCTGGTCCAGCTGCAAACAATTTGAATTTGCAAAGACTTCAGAGCAGACATCTTCTCTTACTGTGTCAAGATATGACAGAACATCAATACAGGAAGATGCTCCAGCTTGGTGGAGAGCAGATGTTAGGCATCTGAACTTTTTCTAGTAATCTGTTATATTGTCATCTTTTTGTCTGCCACCAGCAGATGGTTTAGCAGTTTGGAGTGGTAGCCAAACTGAAAAGAATTGAGTAGTGCCACTGACCATATTACATGGATAAGAACTGATTAGAGCATTATCTTCTCATCTAAAAAATGAGAATTTAATTCCACGCCCAGCCATAGGCTTCCTGTGGACATGTCTGATTTGGGGTATAATAACAGTACAATCAAAACTACGGCAGTCACCTATATAGACCATATATGAAAAAAATTTAAGTTAAGCTAGTTACTAGTAACAGCTGTGAAAGCACAGCCTCTGAAACGCATCTGCTGCAGACAAATCTCTAATCTCTTTTGCTCAGATTTATTAAATCTATGTGTGCAGGATTTCCCATTTAGTCCATGAAGAGAAATAATCATTTTGGAGGGCAATTCAGACTTCAGGTGGACTAAAACAGAGGTAGAACGGTCCTTCCATCCACTATAGAGGCATTCTAGGGCAACTATAAATAAATACCATCTATCTGTGAAGCAGGATAACAGCTTTTTCACAGTAATATCATGCAAATGAATAGAATACATATGTCGTAGAATAATGACAGCAGTTACCTACTTCAGTTAGATCAACTTTCTTGCCTTCCATTCAGCTTGCCTGCTAACAGTACGCCAATATACATCTGCTCTGTCACGGTGTATTCCCTTTCTATTTTAACAGTTTAAGGTGTTGCTCAGAACCCAAGACCAGAAAGGACATCCCATGCCACCAAGCCTGGTCCCCAGCCAAGCTGGGTAAACCCAAATAATGATCTCATTCATCACATTCAAGTCCTGTAGCCCAGTAAACACAGCGTTGCTGGTGCCAGTAACAGGCCACAGATTTTGTGCTGAGCCTGCACAGCCTCGGGACCCAAGCATGGCAGGCTTGCCTATACTCATCTTGCCCAGCCCAGTTTCATTTTATCTGCTTTAGCTGCAGCAGCAATTTTCCTAATGACCAGGTAACTACTGTCTAATTTGTTTTACTTTGCTTATCTTCACATAATGATGTGGTTTAAGCATAATTTTTATACAGACAGTAGTAACAAGTAGTTACTCTGTGTAGGATGAAATATTTATGATGCTCAGATAATGACAGAGTGCAGGGGAACACAGACATGGTTTCATAGCAGCAGCCTCAGAAGAGGCGACACACAGTGCAGCGCAGAGGAGCGGAGGCAAGAGCCAGTATCAGACAAGGCACAGAGGGACACTTAAGACCCCAGCGTGATAAAAATGCACCTGTAGCTGACTAAAGAAATGCAAATCTGTGGTTTTAGGGATAAGAAAGAAAAAGTATCCAACATGTGTAAGAAATTGCATACATACTGAATTCAGGGTTAATGTGGTGTTGCAATCCAATGAAGAAAGAGCAAGGTGTAAAAGCATGTTAGAAAACATAAAAACCCATAAAAATAGCCAGAAGCAGAGCTCAGAGTGAGGGTGAAGAAATTATCAACATCAGCATCATGCTTCTCGTGGCAAAGAGGAAGAAGAAACGCCCACTATCAACATACCCCTCCCAGGGAAGCCCTTGGTATCCAACAACTTCCATAACCACTGCCCAGCTCCAAAAATTAAAAGCCTAGAGCCTCATGACCCATGGAGTATGGGTGAGCAGAACACCACAGATAGGGGCAGATACTCAGAAATGTATGCCTATCCATCTGAAATGTATTATTATTGAAGCTTCACACACACACACCCGTAACAGCATTCTTTCTACTTCATAAGTACATCTGGAATAATACTAATTCCTTGATTAGAACATTGAGATTTCAATTACACTCACAATAAATGTTTGCCTTTTACACAGAGGGCATACTTCATTTTATTACACTCAAAATCTTCTTACAGGCAATGTCCAATATTAAAGCTAGCCTCTTGCCTTCAGCCCTCTGCCAAGAAAGCCAGGCCAAAACCTCAGTCTGACCAAGGAGGGGAAAAAAAACCAAACCCCAAAAAACCCCATACTAATTTTTTAGCGTGAATATGGCCAATTTATATCCCTTACTGTCTTGTCCTCCTCTGCAGCATTTACTCTTTCCATATGTTCCCGCACAGCGGTCACACTCCTGTTAGGCACGGCAGTAGCTAATCAAGACAAACACTTTCGAGCCTCACCTTGTAGGACAGCCATGGCCCCTTGCATCTTTTCTCACTGTAGCAACCCCAGCACAGACACAGAAAACATTCAGGAAGTCTACAGTGAGACTTGATACAGCAGTTAAGAGGAAAGTGCAGCCACAACAATTTTATGCTAATTTCAAACATTTGGGTTTGCTAGAGTAGTTATTGAGTTAGTAACAAAGCCAGTTGTAATAATATAACAATCACGATAATATGTTAATAGTTTTAATTGAAGTAATTTCTGCAGACAATAAGAATTATACCCTAATGTGTTAATTAATATGATTAGGAAATGTTGCGAAAATGAGTATGTAAAATGATATGGTATCAGAAAAGGAGTGTTTTACAGGGGATAGCTCCTTTGAGCTCTCCTCGGGGTGAGATTTATGGACGTTAACACACAAGGCTTCGGCAAGGTAAACAGCTGTTTCGATTTTAGTTATAATGAACATTAACTCTACATCCCCATTTCTGCTTAATTAAACCTGTGGCTCTGCAACCAATCAAGAGCAAACAGAAAAGCCAGCAGGCACTAATTGGGCCCTGTGCAATTTCAGCCTCAGCTCCCAGCCGGAGTGGTCTATCTACACCAAAAAAAACTCCCACAAAAAATGGAAGTTTTCTCTCCTCGGCCAACCTGCCCAACAGTTTCTGCACTCTGAGCCAAACCACACGTACCCAGCATTAACAGAACAGATCGTACGAAACTGCGGAAGGTACAAAGTAAAAGTTTAAATTAAATGCCTTTTTACTCTTGTTCCAGGCCATTACTTCCTTATTCTTTCTTATACACTGTAAAGTAAAAAAACTCCAAAACAAAGAAACTCACAAAGGCCTCTCCTGGATAGTCAACAGCAAGCTCCTATGCTTTTTGATTAATCTTTACCCTCCCCTACAGAGGATCACATCTGTGTCAGCACAGAGCTAACACCAAAGGCAGGCACCGAAGGGACAGGAGGAGGTAGCATGCAACCTGCTTTTTAAACACAGGTGTAAAAAACACGAGGTGCACCTGATAAAGGAGAAAGCCTTAAAAATGGTGGTGCTGTGCCCCAGATTTGTTTTGAAGAGCGGGCAGCCTCCCCGTACAAAATGTCCCCCCTTCCTCCTCACGGCATGCATCCCTCCGTACTGAAGCAGCTTCATCTGAGAGGAACCGAGGGCTCGATGCGACAGAGGGCTTCTCCTACTGCGCTCACAGAGGATGGGAAAAATAAAATAAAAAAAAAAAAAGAGGAACATGCACCCTAGAGAACACAAGATATTTTCACATTATTCTCTTAATGAATCTTTAAGAGGAGACAGGATAAGAAAATCATTGAAATACCTCACAGCCCCTTAGATCTGGAAGTGACAGCTGCAGCCTCTCTTGAACCGCCTCACTTCACGAGCATGCTCCTGAAGGTTTCTTTTTGACCTACAACCTTTACCTGGGCTTCCTTTGTGGCTTAGTAATAAGAAAAGTGTCGCTTAATCGTTACACTTAAACTATTCGCTCACTGCTTTACTTTCCCCACCCCACCCCACACCCCCCCCGGCAGCCGAAGCTGCGAGTTCACTATCAAGGAGGCAAAAGCTAGGCAAAATACCCGGCAGTTCACTACAAACGCACAATAACCCTTAATATAAATATACATATTAACTGGCGGCACAGTAGTAGTCAGCTGGGATTTACATGCACAACTAGGTTCATCTTCAAAAAGCACCATTTTGTAGCTCTCCAAAGGAAGTGGTAAATACCATGCACGCTCTCGCCACTTCACGGGAGGCTGGCTACCTACGCCCTGAACTGCGAGCAGACCTGAAATATAAATCACTTAACTGCTCATTTTATTTGATACCTAAGTACTTCATGCTAATAAAGTTAAGCATTAAAGGATTACAATGTGACAAATTTTACACCCATCTCATAAAAGAAATATTACCAAAAGAGAGTCGGATCTGAAAGGCTCTCAGCAACGTACAGCGTACGCCTAATTTTAGATGATTCCTCAATCACTGGAGAGTTTGCAGTGTACACAGCCAACCCAGCTCAATCAACTGACTTCTATCTCCATGACTCCAGGTCACATTATCTCATGAATGAACTGTTATGTAGGTCAGTCAAGAGTCATCTTCTAACTGAGTGCACGTTTCAGCCTTGGCATTTATGCTTTAGATATCAAGGCCGTAGACAACTGGGTGAGTCAAAGAAAATATCAAGGAAGGGGGCTGTGGTAATTGGGCTTTGTTTCAGACAACAGGCATGGAAACAGATGCCAGCAGAAGCTTGTGTGTAGCTGGTTTTGTTTTAACTGGATTGAATACAGGTGGAAAGTGCAGGAGCAACAGACTCAGGGGAGAGAGGCTCTGTGGGGTCACGGATCAGAGTGTAGCCACCAATCCAGTGCTGTCCCGCTAACGTACCCCAGCCTGTCTGGGAGCTGTACTGGGCTTTGCTGAGGCACATGCCAAATACGTGTCCGCTTACTCGCAGCAGCTGACACTGCCAGCTCTCCACATCGGCCCCTGAACAGTCATCAGGAAGGAGTATTTTTGCTTGCTCCCACATCAAGGTGGATTTGAGACAACAGAACCAAAAGTTTCCATTCGTTGTTGCCAATCTCCTGACTCGTACTTGTACTGACATATCTTAGAGAGCAAGGTCTTCGGGGGTAATTTTCCATATGGTTTATGAACCATTTATTTAACTTTGCAATCAGGAGGCTGATACAAAAATACATTAGAGTTATAGCCCTGGTAATATTCGGGTAAAATGAAGAGTATCAGATTGGAGATGCTTGATGACACTAAAGTGAGAGAGTTATTGCTTTATAGAAATGCTTCTGATCAGACATTTCTTTTCACTTCCTGTTCAATCCCAGCTATTCTAATTTAGCCATAAAAACAAAATTGCAACTGATTAAAATTGGGTTGGCAGTAGCTCCTGTATGACAAAACACGTGGCTCACAATCAGATAAAAGCCAAGCTGCCTGAGTGCAGCACTGCCTGTACTTTATAACAGTGACCCAGAAGCTATTTACTAGTTACTTGTGTATTTTCAGTTTTCAGAAACAACTCACAAAGGATTTTCTCCTCCTTTGTGCTCCCCCAACTTTAAAACTGGTTTCTGGCATGCAAAGGGTTAAGGCTACTGAAGTGAAAGCAAAATGCCCAAGGCCAAGTTTTCCTGTAGCCTGTGTACTTGGTTGCATTTTCATCTCCTGTGTCCTGACAGCTGTTATCTTCAAGTGTGCTTCGACATGCCTATTGCTGTTCTAGCAGTCTTTTTGTTCGACTCCAAGCTTGTTTTTTAAAGCCTGAAAGCCTTGATGCGGGCAGGATGTGCAAGGGGGATGCTGGAAGTAGCACCTACGATGTAGCAGAGAGAGCTTTTGCCACCTTGTGCCCCACCTACTTCAAAACAGGAAGATTTTAAAAGGTACCAAAGTACCTTAAAAAAGAAAAAAAAAAAAAAAAACACAACAAAAAAAAAAACCTGTAAAACCCCTCTCCCCCCTTGCAATAAAGCTTTCGCTCCAGCATTGTTCTCATCTCCCAGCAACAACTGCTTTGCACTCACATAGTGTGATTCTTAGCAGGATGTGAAAGCAGTTGCAAACACCTGTTTATTAAGTCTCAATATGCATGTGAGACGGGCATTACGCTCACTTTACAAATGAGCATGTTGAACAACACCATGGTGGGTAAAGCTAGCCCATGCCTCTAGTTGAACACAGGTTAGAACTGAGCTCCTTGTTCTGGCTACTGCTCTTCTATAGAAGATAAAGGCTATATAAGTGCACCCGAACTGTTGACAGCTTTTACTTTGCAAAAGGCAGACTCAGAATAATTTTCCAGAAAATAGAGATATCCATTCAAAAAAAAAAAAAAAAAAACAAAAAAACCCACCAAATAAACCCAAAACAAACAAACCACCACAAACCAGTTATTGATGAATAAATTGCATCAGGTCCAATTTGCAAGAAAGACTATTAATGTATTTTTAATGGCTGAACCAAGGGAAGGTCATTATACAGTGTTTTAATTCTAGTATATTAGTGTTGCATTTATACATTAGCAGTTAATATGATAATGTCAAACTCTCCACTAGTTGTGACATCATAAAAAAATAAAGGCTGTTTTAGGTGAGGGTTTTGGGTTGGTTTTTTTGGGGGGAGGGGAATCAGAGCTATTATTAAGCTCCCCTACTCCAGCCATTGGGAGAATGTTTATCTTGCTGCTGTATCCATTTTATATGCAAGATGAAAACTATAATGGGAAGTCAACAGATGTGAAAAATATAAATCTTTGGTAAAATGCACAATCAACAAAAGCAGAAAGTCTGTTGCTATTGTTTTTAGGATGGGGGGTGGGGGGTGGGGGGTGTTAATCGTTTTAATGCTCCTTGACCTATAAATCTTATTTTTAATGGAATGCAGGAAAGAAATTAACAGAAGAATTGAAAAAATAAAAGTAAGTCTGAAATCAAGGTTGAGTGAACAGTGTCTTCAGCAGAGATGTTATTTTTTGATTCCTGGAAAGTCACAAGCACAGATCTGACACTCAGCACTGTTGCAACAGGCCAATGCTGCTCAAAGCTAATTGCAGGTAGTTCAGGAATAAAATTCAATGTATTGGGTCCTGTATGTGGCCATTGTGCATATCCACCAGAGGAAAAATATCCTCCTAGGATTAGCACTTACAGAATTGGAGCATTTCCCCAAAGATCACACCTAGAGCTTCCTTTATAAGGCTTCTAAATTGAGATGGTTGTTTATCATGCTAATAAATTTGTAGCTTGTTTCCCCCCACCCCCCCTTCCTCACTCACTTTCTATAGATTAACATTTAGCAAGGTAAAAATTTCCGGAAGGTAATTACCTGGCTGCAATTCAAGGCATTCATAAAAATACATTAAAACCCCTTTGGCAAGAGGTTGCACTTGAGGGGGAAGAGGCACCATCGCAGGGCGGCAGGTCCGAATTTCTGAGCTTCCCGAGGGTGAAGCTGGCACAAGGCTCGAACACAGCCCTCTCTCCGTTTCTGACTCGCCTCTTGTTTCCTACGAGTGTATTTGCATTTGACCCGCACAGGGGCTTGGGGAGACCCTGTGTTTCTCAGCAGTTACATGCTGCCTCTTGGATTGATTTCCCTCCCCCCCGACCCCTGCGCTGATGGTACCATGCTCCGTGTAGCTTGGGTGCCTGCAAGCCCTGTGGTGCAGCTGGGGCTCATCACCTCTGCAGGCACGTGGCAGCAATTTTGCTAAACCACATCTTACTAAAAAAGGGGGGGGAAACCCAGTGGCAGGCTTTGCTTTCACTAGTAATCAAGTGGGGTCTCGTACCACCCCTGGCATTTTGTCTTCCCTGCAACTGCCACCTTTTCTCAGTTGCTGGCCAGATTCACCATTGCCACCATCCCAACAGAAGGCAGGGTTAGCTTTGCTGAACATGATACAGCATTTGTACCACTGCGCTCAGGGCAGTACGGAGCAGATTAGAGCCTCAAACGTTCCTGTAGCACAGTCAGCGGTAACAAAGACCTCACTAAATACTGGACCAAAAGCAATAGTGGATCACACCTGGTTTTCTTCATCCTCAGGTGGCTGCATCTGTGGACTTCACTGATGACAGTCTTTTTTAATTCTTTTTTTTTTTTTTTTTTGTTATACTGTTGGTTTTTTTTTTTCTTTTTGATTCATTATACTTTTCTTCTTTTTGATTCATTATATGGCTCTTTCCCCAAAACCTTAAAGCTGTTCATGGAACACACACCAGTTTTCAGTCAGGCTTACATTAGCGTTCACATGGTTTGCCTGCCCTATCTCCCTCCCCCATACTGTTAAAGTACTGCCTTACCTTCAGTACAGTGACTGCTTACAGTCACCTCACCTTTTAAAATACCTCCAAATCTCTTCTCATACTTACTAACTTTCTCTTTTCTGCCAGTTTTGGTTGGGTTTTTTTAGGTTTTTGTGGTTTGGGGGTTGGTTTTTTTTTTTGGTTTTGGGGGTTTTTTTGAGACGGGTGCTCATAGACTTACAGATCATACAGTAAGGTTTCATCAGCGTTTTGTGGACTGCTTGAACTCTATTCAGTTTATCTGCATAGATGAATGGAATATTTCAGGGATTTCATCCTTTATAACAGATACACAATGCTACCATCCCTTCTTTTAGGCACTGAACCCACGTCCCTACTTGAACCCACATCCCTATCACGCAGAAAGAGATTACACTAATACTCTTGTCTGAAAAAGTATGTAGGCTTACGCAAAATAAAATACATCAGTAGAGCAGCAGCTGACATCTTCACAGTACCCACTAAACTACTAAGCATGCAAATGGACAGTGTATAATAAAAGACCTTCTTTTGGGACAATTAATGCAATTATGAATATGTAAGTTCTGTTCTCACGTTCCAGTCTGACCTCTGCTTACTGAAATGTTGACAAGGACATTCACATTCTGACTGCAAGTTATGTTTTTGATGCATCCGAAAAAACCAGTACAAATCAAAATCAAAACTGAAAGAACACAACTTGTTTGATTTACAGGGGATCCTCGGGTTTCACTTTAAAAAAATGGACAAGGTAAGTTTTCAGTCCATGTGGCTACAAACAACAACAACAAAAAAAAATGAAACTAGTATCCTTGAGGTTTATGATTCTCAAGACAGAGGAATCTGTTCTGGTTAGGTTTTTAGGTTCTGCTATTTCAGAGAAACGTTGCATTTTTCAATCAATTTAAAGATTTCTAAAGGTATGATATTATTTTTAATGACCTGAACTTAGCAGCACCTTCCAGTTTTGCAACTTGCTTTTATCTAACGCCTTTGACTGTTTTAATTTGCAGGGAGATAGGAAGAAAAAATTTCTTTGCTGAACTCAGTGTAAGCTTGATCCAATGCAAAGATTAGCAATAAGAGCTTTTTTATGTCAAAGCCTGAAGAGGAAGGTGTCCTAGTGAGACTTAGTATGAAATTATTGTTATATTTTGCCCAGGCTACTTTGTCTAACTTTTAAGTACTTAGCTTCACGGAAATGCAAAATTGCCCTCTGCATCCCCCCAAAAAAACAGCCTGAGGTGGCTACAGCTGGGTTCCCAAGGCACTTGTATGTGGATCAAGAAAACACATAGACAAATGGATATGCCACACAGCGGTGCATCTCACTGCTGACTTTCTCCAATACTGAGATAACCAAGATTGTTAATATCACATAAAAGAAATGAGAAAACAAGAGGCTAAAAGGGCAGGGGATCAAAAAACAGAAAAAAGGAAAAAAAACCCACCACATTCATCCCTCTGAGTCCCATCCAAATCCAAGTTGCCCAAATTTAGTCCTGGCTCCTTTTACTCCAAAAGTTTTGCATCAGAGCTATTTGTTGAATGAGGGAAAATGCAGTTGGAAAAGAGATAAAGACAGGCAGGAAAATGGAAGATCTTATGACAGCCAAGCTGGGCTTTGTACAAGGATCACGTTACATTGGATAAATCAAGTGTAATGGTATGCGATAAGGGCAGGTAAAGACAGGAGCACTAAGGAATACAGCTGTGGTTTAATGCTTTCCTCGGCACACTGGCAGCGGGGTTTTGTTATCAGCCTCGACTCGCCAACCATCACAAACCTAAGCCAACTGAGAAAAATTTCCATCAACGAATATTTATAGGGCAAAAGGTTAACTAATACAGAAAAGTGGGACTGAACTCACTGCAGAACACAGGTGAGAAGAAATTTGGAAAAGCTGAAAAGGCTGAATTTTGGTGCAGAACAAATGCTGGAAATAAGGAAAAAATCACTTGGATTTAAAATTCATACTGCAAGCAGGAGGTTGCATGAGGACTGCGAGACAAAAAAAAAAAAAATCTAGTAAAAAATGAGATTATTGAATATCCTATCAAGGCCAGCAGTGGAACCATGTACCAAAAACAGATATTTAAAAAGGGCCTGAGACAAGACTGAGTGCTGCTTACCTGCTGTACGAAAATTAAAAAATTATGTCACCTTTAAAGATGATAGGCCATGTTTTTAAGCTCTCTGTGTTATTTCATGAAGGGCAGAGATATTACTAGAGTTTGTAGAGAATTATATTGGTAATTTTTCCCCCTTAACTGACAAACATACACAACACAAAGATCAACTACAGTGAAAGGAAAATATTCACAAAAACTTACAACAGAGGGATATTTGGGATTGGGAACCTATTGGCAATTAGTAAGTTGATATTAAAAAAGAAAAAATCCTACCTTAAACATTTAAAAGCAGAACTTGAATCCAGAGTACTGAAGTCTCTAAAATTTTCCAGTTTTCAGCCCAAGACATTTGACAGTTAACAAAAAAAGGGGAAACATCACATTTCTTCATTAAAGTGCTTACACATATGAAAGAAATACACAACACCTATAAAACTCACTTTTCTCTTGAGTCTGCCAATTGTTGCTACTTTTTTTTTTTTTAAGCCTATGATCTTAGAGTGAAATGAGTAAGTAAAAACACATTATCACATTTACAAAAAGAAAAGTTTTAAATGATGAGACCTAGGCAGGCAGGAAGTTTTACATTCATACTGTAGGTTGACTCTAAAAACTAAAAACATGAAAGCAACTGAAAATTCAATTTCGTTACATTTTTAATACTTCTTGCTAAGGCTAATAGTTTTGCATTGTTTAATAGGAATTCCTGGGCAATAACTGCTGCATTATTGCCTGAATACTGACAGATGAACCTCAGTTTCAACACCAATTTTTAAATCTCTGAATTTTCAAGGACTTTACATATTGCCATATTGTCTAAAGGCTCCTATATTAAATTGAGGTTTAGGACCACGTGGGAGTGAAAAATCATAGAACTGTTATTGGAGATAGCTGTATTAACAGGAAAAAAGATGGAATGTACATAAAAGTAAAGCATTTCAGGGAAGGTTAGAGAAGGATGAGCTGTTAACAAGTTTTAGGCTTCCCAAAGTTTTGATGTAAAATTTATCATTTTGCAGAGGTTCTGCAAGACGTTCCTCATACACCAGTATAAACTGATCTTCTCTTGTCATTTTTGCCCAGCTTTGCAGACCTTAAAGCTCAAAATGGGAACAAATACAGCAGAAGGCACATGCCCAGGGTTGCAAACACCTGTGCCGTGGGGCGCTGTCTCTGGGCTGTAACAGAGCTGCCTGCGTGAAGGTCATGGCATGCAGCAGCATGAGACTGTCATGATTCACTGCTGCAATAGGACTCTCCTTTTTGTCCCTGAAACCTTCAGATTACGGGAAAGAGCAGCACCCCATGTATTGTACCCAACAGACCTACTCAATAAGCTGATGCGACATATTTTGAACAAGGTTTCACCCAACTTAGGTTTAAGTTGAAACCTAAAACTTTCCAAAAGGCACGTACCACATCTTTTCTTCATCTGCCAACAAGCTGGGAAGGTTTCATAAGAGGAGATAATGAAGGAGTTTTCTAGTTCTTGGTATTTTCCTGTTCTTTTGGTGGGATTTTGAAAAAAAGAGTGCCTTTTGCTAGCTGCAAGAGCAAGAAAGTCTCTGGCCAGCTCTTTAGGAAAGAGGAGGCTTGCTGTTCACTGAGGTCAAGGCAAGAGCAAGGCTGCCTCTCCCAGCCACGCTGCTGCCACTCCCTGTACTTTCTTCACCCTGAATAATGTCCTAGAAAGAAAGGAAACCATGTCCTAGAAAGAAATGCTGGGAAGGTTTGAAGAAGACACAGCATATTGCACATCACTGCACACCACAGCTTTGACAGACTCAAAAAAGATGGGACGAACACACACACACACGAGCAAACCTAAAGGTTCCGAAATAAAGTAATAATGGCGGGAGAAGAGAAACATGAAAGTGTATTAAAACTCAATATTTATTTCAAAACTTTAATATTTGAAGTATCATTCACTAGCTTCTGCCCTTTTCAGTTAATGAAGAGACAGACAAGATGAGCTGCCTCTGCCCGCAGATGGAAACTCAGCAAGTCCCCTGAGTGTCCCTCCATCTCCAGGACCAGAGACAGCAGAGAGCATCCTGGCCTCAGGGCCTGATCCTGCTGCCTGTTACCACAGTTTTGCCTGTAGCCTGGGCTGTGACTGAGCACAAG
The DNA here is from genome assembly GCF_023638135.1 of Falco biarmicus. Lineage (NCBI taxonomy): Eukaryota > Metazoa > Chordata > Aves > Falconiformes > Falconidae > Falco > Falco biarmicus. Next base: position 26,600,673 of record NC_079292.1, read on the forward strand.
GTGAAAAGGAGAAGCAGCTGTGGGGGATTTGCTCAAGATGTTTCCTTAAGCCTCATATATCAGGACTTTTGGAGGGGGTGAAAAACAATTAAAAAAACCCAACAAAAACAAACAAAAAAACCCAAACCACCAAGCCATTAAAATCCAAACAGCAGGCTTGATAAATTCAACATTATGTCTCCTCTCTCCTCACAGTCTTCTTGGACTACTCGTCATTCAAGAAGTGGCCCTGAATCATAAGGTGCCTTTGATTAAGAAACCTAGCTCATGCCAGCAGCTAGTATTGCCTCATAATTAAAAAATAAACCAACAACGTATGGACATGAACATTTTTCTGGCATGCATACCTTCCACAAATACTAATCTCATACCTACTACGACTCCAGTTATCTGCTCTGAGCAGCAACTTTTTGTACAAGCCCAGTCTAATGCATCATGGAGCAACATCCATTTTAGCACAAGAGCAAAGCTCTACACCAAATCCGGTCCTTCCAAAGTGTATTTCCTCCTAAAACCAAAGCAACACATACAACCTTACACCTCCTGACACAACTTGAATGCTACTGAAAAAAGTTTGGCTGTCCCCGCAGAGCACCTACTACACTTGTGGTAGCTGATAAACATGGTCCAACAGCAAACCCAGGGACCCTGAGCAAGAAGAGCAGAAGCAGTGTAAAAAGCAGCAAAGTTGAAAACTGAAAAAATAAAGTAGCAAGTTTTATATTAAGGATAAAATTTAAAATACCTGTTTCAGTGATTCTGCATTAGGTTTATGTAGTAAAGCAAATGCATGATGTCAGGAAAGAGGCATTCCAACAACTATAAGTGAAAATAAATGATGTGATTCACTTAAATCAACGAAGACAGGCGCAAAACACAAAGGGACACAACTGAGAAGCAAATAAAACATTCTGTGGTGAGGTAACACTGAATAGAAAACAAAACCACCACCCCAAAGTGGCCCACTGAACGCTTAATCTCAGCTGACCCAGACAGCAGCATCTGTTCCCGGTCAGGAGCCACCACGCTGTCTAGCTCACCCCAGTCCCTACCTGGAGGCAGCAGAATGGACACAAGCGAGGCAGGGCAGTCAATTGTTCAGAAGTTGTACTCCATGCTGCTCACTTCCAGTCTTCCAAAACCTCCCACTCCTTCACCATAGGAAATCATAAGTACTGCGCTCACTCCTTCAATTATTTTTTTTTTCCCCCACCAATAACTAAGCCTAGCGCTTCTGAGAAGCGGCCAGAAATACTGTTGCTTCAGAAAGCACAAGTAACAAGCAGTATCCTCCAGCCAGCAGGGCAGTAAGTTACACCCAGAATCCTATTTAGCAGTTTATATAATTCACAGTTTCTCTGGTTTCAGACGTTGTAAAATATGACATCCAGCTGGGAAAGTTGGTCCACTTTATTGTCAGAAGGCAGTTGCTTGCTTTATATTACCCAAATATCAATTAAAAAGCAAAAACAGAACTGTAAGGCAAACAGCTTCATATTTTCATGTCACACTTGCATACAAGCACACAAATACTTGCTGACATTCAAAGAGGAAAAATAACCTTGCCTGAAATGTAAACTGACTCTGCAGTGTTAGGCATCAAGTGTAATTTTCAAAAACCTTGAAAAACAGAACAATGAACAGACACACTTAAATTCTGTGTCAGCTATTTTAATGGTGCAGTTTTTCAGATAACTGAAATTAAATCATAATATGCTGTCAAATAACAGATCTAGATCCCAGAAGTCAACATGACGGCATTTTAAAAATACAGCATATGGATACAAAGCCTTTACTGATACATATGCACTTAGCAAATATTAGAAAAATCAATCAGAATCAAAATGCAAACTCGCCAAAATGACTAGACGCCTTGTGTTACTCATTTCTAATCCTAATTGCTTGATTTCATTCATCAGGATTTATATATGCACTAGTACACAACTGAGGCACTTAAAATTAAATACATCCCATTTTTTCCCCAGAAAAGTAATGGACTTTAACAGTCATTTTATTGCAATGAGAGATATTAACATACAATTCTGCTCCTAACTCCAGGTTATAATGTAAGTGGATCCATTGATCACTTGCAAAAGGCAAACGAAAAGAAAGTTTTGCTTGGTGCTGACGGCAAACAAAATCCTGACCAAATTGTCCATTATTCTCAGTGAAAATCCATCCAGTGTCCAAGTACTACACAAATGCTTTGTCAACTACTAAGTCAGATTTGTGGCACATAAAAAATAAAAATACACCCGGAAAGACCATGTAATGAATCTACATCTGTGCTGCACCAAACCCATGTTGCTTCTCTATGAACCAGCAAATTCACTATGAAGGATTTGAGCGCCCACAAAGTAAGACAAGCACAAAGAAACCAGAGAAAAGATACATATCATGAGAGTTACCTGGGGTTTATATACTACTTTTCATGCCTAGCTCTCACAGCAGGTTGCAAGTGTAACTTGAATGATCTGTAACCTACAGATGGAGGGAATAAGGTTAACTAGGGCAGCAGAGAAAGTCAGTGGCTTATTCCACTAGAAGAAACTGCCTCTGACATGCACTGTATTAACAAACTAGCGTTGCCTTCAGGAAAAGTAAATTTGACAGCCAGGAGAGGGGGCCGGTGTGTAGTTTCATTAATTAGTGGGGTCAACCACCATTCATTTAATGCACGCAAATCCCTATGGTTTAAATTTGAAGTTACACACATGTATTGTATACACACAGGAGGCAGTTTAGAGGGGAAAAATGGAAATCAGATTAGGGGGAAAAAAGTGTGCTCCGTAACTCAAGCACTAAATAATCACTACAAAAGAATAACAGCTATGAAATATTTAAGAGTCAACATTAATATCATTAGACTTCAAAGAATATCATCTTCCCTGCGCCAGCTTCTCACATTGATTGTCTGCGGAACGAGCAGCCTCACATCAGTTTGTTTGCAGAAGCTTCTTCCCAACCACGTCAGCTAGAAATGAAACACTTGAATCCTCTATATGTCATCAAATGCCCTTGCTCTGCACCTTATCCAGTCCACCGCTGGATTTCTCAATAACTTTGTAAACAATTTACTATTTCCATGGGGACAATGGAACGCTTTTTAAGAACAAGAAGTTATTAAACACTAACAAGGAGGTAAGAGGCTTTTGAACAAGAAAGTTACATATTTGCAAAGCTTTCTTCCAGTTTTCACACACTCTTTTCTCCACATGCAACTGCGACGGGTAGAACAATAGTAAACATTTGAACTGCAGTGCATTATTGTGTATAATAAGAGCTTGACATTTTTATTTTCTCCACGGAGAAGCACTGCCTATATGCTCTCTAGTGGATGAGCAGGGTTTTTACAAGATCCCTCCTTCCCCCTCCTTTAGATGTGATCAAATATGAATTGAAAGGCTTTTATTCTGCCAGAATCCCAGTCCAAGGTTTTGCGTTTCTCTAGCAACAAGGAGACACTAACAAGGGAAGCAGGGCAGCGAGCAGCTTCTCCATCTCTCTACGGTGCCAGGTGCCATTGGTGTCAGGGGAGAGAGAACACCATGCAACTTCTGACCTGGGCCTTGGTGAGGACTAAGGGTAAATGGATTAGTAGGAAGTTCTTTTAAAGCACATTTTGAAGTGTATGTTTGTCATGGGTATCCATAGATGAAGTTTTTTGGAGGCAATTCCAGAATTTCACATATAACTGTGCTCTTCCAGAAATCAAATGTCAAGTTACTATGGACTTGTTATTTGGATATGGATAAATGGATGCAATTCACCCAGAAGGACTTCTTTACGGATTCCCTGCCTCCCAACCCTCCTGCACCACACTTTTTCTTCCACTGCCCATAAGTCCCAGCTGGAAGCAAAGAGGCTGTTCACAGATTGTTTCCTAGAAAGGCTTCGTTTTCCACACTGAAAGCCTGTTGGGGATAGATGCAAGGAGAAGGAACTCACAAGTTTGACCTAACTAGCAGCCAGCATGGTTTCGCAAAAAACGGCACGGCACGCTCACGTAGACAGCAAAGCAGACAGTATTTGGGAAATTCATGTTTATGATCCAAGACTAAGCACTGCTGCAAAATCCTTATCTTTCCTTTAACCGTTTTAGGGTAAACAAAGGGCTTTAGGCTCCAGGGGCAATGACCTTTCATCAACACTAAGTTAAAACAAGCTACCGTAAAGATTGTCAGTGTTTTCCAATTTGGCAGAGGAATCCTGCAAGAAACCCTCTCCCCTCCCAGACAGCAGGTGCGCAGGCTGCGAGAGCCCATTTTCCTTTAGTATAGCTGTATGCATCACTTCTTAAAAATTTATAAATCACTTAGCTTTCCAAGAGCCAAATTCCCAGTAGAGTAACCAGAATTACAGCCATGCTAGCAGTAAAGGAGGAGAGTTTGTTAGAGTTGGCATAATACAGTGAACTATACTATAAATTACTTTAGGAAATGGCTGCTAATGCCCTCTCTGTGAAGGCTTGGGGGATACCACTCTCCCCGCAGTCCACTTCTGTGGAAATTAAAGAAGTTTAATCATTTGAACAGAGAATATAGGCTTTGCTCATCTGAAAGCATTTTTTCCCACCTAGAGGGCATAATCACCAATTACATCGAGATAATATAAATTTAATTATTTTTATTGGCTAATACAGTCTCTATCAGCAAAGAAAGAAAATACATTTTCAGAACTATCAGCAGAAATTAGCACATTCACAATGAGCAGCTAATCCCTGTGAGTGGAGGCACTCCTTGGGACAGTTTCTTAGAGCCAACTGATGGAGAGTTCCTGCAGGAGGCTTTGACAAGCAGCAAAAAAACCCAAAACTGAAACAACAAAGAAAACACTGAAACCCCTCTTTGTTCCTTCTCAACTCACCTTTTCTTTTCTTCTTCCCTTTCTTTCTTGACTCTGATTTCTGAAACTTTAAAAGTCTTCCAAAGAACCAGTTTTCTATATTGCATTCTGTATGCTGAAAACCACGTATCTCCTCCTGTTTAGCTTTTGAAGTCTGGCATCTTTGTAGACTGCCTTATTCTGGGACTTCAGTTTTGGTTTGCTTTGAAAAATATTCATTAAAACTGCCCCATTTTTAAAACACCTCCTTTCCTCATGTCCCTAGATCTCTCCACACATCACCCTGTCCCTCCGCAGATACACAAAGTCCTGATGGCTGAGGCTCTGTAGGGTCACACCGTTGGCTCCTTCTCTCAGTAATGGACAGAAACTGGCCCTCCAAGGCCATCTGTTTAGTCTGCCACACACCTGGGGCTCAGGGAGAGATGGACACCCCTGGGGTACCCCTTCTCCTCTGCCGAGGGGCACAGAAGAACCCAAGATTACAGCCTTGGATTTCCCAGTTGGCTACTTGAGCCAGGGCTAGTATTTCCTATTTTAACTCTTTTTCAAGAAAATCTGATCTGTCATCTATGGGCCACTGTGAGTAAGGGATCCACAGGTAGAAAACCACCTCTGTACCACAACCAAGCACTGTGCGGGGCAAATGCTGATGCCACTGCCAGGGGGATGGCCTTGTGGCTGGGCAAGGCACACCAATGGTATGCTGAGTCCTGCCGATAACCACCACGTTATCAACTGCGATAGCAAAGAGGTGCCAATACCAGTATTCAGCATCATGCACCGCTCTGCGGGCGCCCAGCCCATGGGTGGTTCACCCTGCGGTCTCTGCCATCGTGTCCTTTTGGTTAGCATGACCCATGGCAGCCAGGATTAAAGCCTGATGGAGGTATACCTCTGACAGCAGCATGGACACAACCCTGGGTCTGTTAAGTGTCAGTACAATCTGCTTTGCATTCCACCCTCTTGCGAACACAACTATCCATCAGGTTTGTCTTGCCTTTTCCGTGCAAACATCTCCAAGGGAGTGGTAGAAACATATATGCTGCATCGTGAACTCCCTCCAGCTCCAGCTTTCTCCCCTCTCTTTACTTCTCTCCAGCCCTGCTCAGGCGAGGGGTTTGGTGCTGCCTGACCTGAGAGCTACAACTGAAGCCATGCTGCAGCACCTGTGTGCAGGGTGAATCAGCAGCTTTTCCAAAAAAAAAAAAAAAAAAACCCAAAAAAAACGGCTGCTGGGAGAGCTGGGGCAGTTACATAAGGCTGCAGCAGCCCAAGGAAGTTGACGTCATGGAGAAATGAGGCAAAAGCAGCACTGGAAAGCTCCTCAGGAGCCATGGGTGCCTCTGGCAGAGGACTGGCTAGGTAACCCTTTCCAGTGAAATGCACAGCTGGGGCTGAGCGGTGACTCCCATTTCTCAGCTCTCCACAGCAGAGGCCAAGCAAGTGCCGGCCCTGGGTGAGGCAGTGGAGCTGGAGCTCCCTTTCCGCTCATGGCCATGCGCAGGCAGCCGCCACTAATTGTCTATCAGCTCTGGAATGTTCATGGGGGAGTACGGGTGATGAGGGGGGCTGACAACCCCTCTGAGGCATGTCCTCGACTCCTGCACACACTGGTGAAAGAGAAGAGATGAAGGGAATCAGGCTACACCTTGCTACAGGAGCTGTGTTGCTCCTTAAGCATCCCTGAAGGCATCGTTATATCCACTGTCATTAGGGCTGGCTCTGCTCTACAGGAAGAGAAAAGGTGACTAACGACTACCACAGGAGGACATCCCACTAAGTGCTGCACCTTACCCACCCCACTCCAAGCTATGGCTGGATAATTCGAAAGCATGTAGACTGTCAAACCCCCATCACATATAATTTTAATTGCCATTTCAGGAATGTCTTCCAACCCAGGAGTTCGCATCCTACTTCCAGTCTGCAAAGCCATCAAAAATCCTCTTGAGCATTTTCCATTTTTTGTATTCCTTTTCAGTTTTAGGATTTTACATTTATATTTCCAAAACCTCTCTCAAAGCTCCCCTCAAGGGGGGCTGGAATTTGCTAGTCAGGAGCATGGCATGCATATTTGTAAAGTAATACTGACCGCTTTCACAAGGGACTGCTTGGATCAGTAATACAAAAGAAGAGCCAGGAGGATTTTCCACATGACTTTTTTATTGTCTTGGTTTGAGTGTATCTGTGGTTTTTTTAATCACGACATAGTAATCACAAACCCTGAGAGGAGATTTACTATCTGCCTGTCTCTGACACTGCTCTTTTTCGCGCCCTCAAACACATCCAGAACAGCCGTTCCTCACTCCCTGCCAGGATCTTTCTGCTTCACAACTCCCAACATGTTCCCTTTTTTTAATCGCTCCCTCCCCTTTCCCTCTCATTTGTTTTAGTATTTCTTTCCCAGGACTCTGCAGTTTTTCAAACTGTTCCTTTTGGAGGGCAGCACCTCCTTGACTACACTGAAATCCCTCCTGAAAACACATCTGCTGAATCGCTTGCAAGAAATCAGTCCTGCAAATTGTGTCTCTCTCTTTATATGCATCTGCGTGCCTATTCTCCCAGCCCAGATTCACCTACCCAGGAGCACAGTCACTCCAGACTTCAACTGGGAACAACAGAGAGACAGAGAGAGGGAGGGGGAGGGAGAAACACCTCTTGAGGATCATTCTGAGCACCTAGATTTAATGTAATAGAACTATTAATAATACATAAGAAAAGAATTATCCAGAGCTTTTTATTCAGAAAAATCTACAGCTCAAGTCCCATCTGAATTGAAGATATTTTTTTTTCTGTTCACTGGGACATGAATTAGTACCAAGTACATAACCTACATTTCCAGTTGAATGTTTAGTGTTGCATACAGCCCTTGCTTTATATTTTAGTTCCTTCTTCCAAGTATAATCATTTTAAGCTTGCACTGAAATGCACTTGTCGTTTACTGCCCATCATGTCAACTGTCAGGGCTTTTTTTTTCTTTTTTTTTCTTTTTTTTAATCCTGTTTCCTGTTTGGCTGTTTCCAGCCATTAACTCTGTCTCCAGTTTTAGTATTTACAGCCTTAAATTGGATGGATATCTTGTTTTCAGCAAAGGTACCCAAAATGCAATAGATGGTGTCTCTTTCTCTTCGTTTTTAGCACTATATGCACCGGGTTAAATTCTCCAAGTGGTGGGAGAAAAAGTACTTAATGTACAAACTGTAGGAATGGTACCAACCTGTAGAATTGGTACCAACCCATGTGTCCTCAACCTTAGCTGTGGACTCATAGAGCCCTATATCATTAAAATTAGGCACTTAGTTAAACGCTTTGCTGTATCAGTGCCAACACAGCCAGAGCCTTAAAGCCCTGAGCACTTTCTTTAAAAACGGATTTCAGCCCCACTCTTATTCACTTCAGTGCAACCAAAAAGTTTCCATCGCACCTGAACTTATCTTTGCTCTCTCAAAGGTTGTCTAATTCAAGCTTCTAATCTGTGGCTTTTTATCTTATTCATTGCTCCCTGAATGTGGAATTCACTGTCTATTTTCAAAAGGGAAGTAAGTACAACCACTGTTTCCTAGACAACAGAAGAGCAAAATTAACTCTTCCCCCACCCCTCCCAAAACAAGCAGAAATATTGAATTTTGCTATCTGAACCATATTAAAGAAGAGCTACCTCTAACATAACTGATGTTACAAAGCAATGCGGGGAGGAGGTGGGGAGCATCACACTGCTATGTCTTGAAAACATACCTTGCCTTTCACTCCACATCCTTTCCTAAGCCAAACACAATTAGCTTCAGCTACAGAATCTACAGACTCATCTTTACTTATGATAATTACAACAGAAAAAAAGAAACTAAAAAAATTTCACTCCTCTAGCATGGGTAAACCCCCCTGCTTTTTCAGCAGGGCACACAAACAGAATTTTACAATCATCTTTACATGACATTTAAGTAGGCACCAATACAACATAAATCATAGTGTTTGCAAAAAACACCAAAGCTCAAATTAATCTGAATCTAATATGCTGGGGTTTAGCATGCTACAATACACTGAGGGGTAATCATCCAGTGAGATTACTGGGCTGGCTGAACCTCTCTACCTTCATCGCCTGGAATCCAGCAATGCCTCATCCTGGGGAACCTGTACCTGCTTTTATATTATTTCGCTGTAAAACTGCTGGACTGCACCACTCTGAGGTGACACTAAAGGGGAAAAAAACATTCTTAGACACCAATAAACCAAAACTATTTCAACTTGTTTTCTATTTCAGTGCTTTATGATTAGTGTTATGGAGCCTTGAGGATCCTGGGGTCTTTTCGGACTTGTGTTTTGCAGGCTGGGTTGTGACCATGCAATTTGAGTCTGCAGTCTTACAGCCAAGAAAGCGTAATTCCCAAGACGCACCACAACACAAATAAAATTTGGGGGCATTATATATGTTTGTAACAGATGTGAAGAAGAGGTTTGTTTTCCATGATGGGGAAAACTCCAACGGCACCAAACCAGTTCTCTGCAGGTGTGTATCATGTGATAGTACAGCCTGCAAGCCCGTTACATGACCGTGAACTACAGTTTGTGTAGCTTCTGGGTGTTTTTAGTGTAAAAGTCTATAGGATAAAGAGCATTCGCAGAATGGCTGGAACTAGCAACATGAGAATACCCTGAATAGCCACCAATATTCTCAAATATACCACAGTGAAGTACGTACAGGCATCTCTCGGGTTTCCCAGGAGACGGTACCGCAGAGTGCCCAGTACAAAGAAGAGAGATGACAAATCTCTTCCCTTACTACAGACAAGTTCAGGTTTTTTTGCTCCCTTCCCCCAGCACCAGTGTACAGCGCAGCAATCCATCATGCCTCCAAGCCTTTTTCCCTTCACCAAAGACGTCCTTGCTCATGTTGAGTTGCAGTGGGGTAAAGGAGAAAAAAAACCCAAAGGAAACAACAAGCATATGTTGCAAAGGAAGGGGAGAAAGAGGATTCTTGATAGTTACCTACTCACACAGTGCTTAAAGACACACTTGGACACAGCATAGCCGCTCGTACAAATGGTATTGTGGTACTGGTACGAATCTATGTTCGTGCACATTGTCCTCCTTCCCAGGCCACGCAGATCTCCCAGCTGCCCTGAATGTCACAGACATCCAGGGAGAACTGCAGCTAAGAATTTTAGACTTAAGAGTACAAGTCACAAAATGCATTATTTGGCTGTCAAACCAGGACTTGCTAAATTAATGAACCATTTTAATTCCCAGATCAACAGAAGCAAAGTTAATTTTGTGAAAGTGTGCTAGATTCCAAACCTATTACTATTAAGACTAACTTAAACCTCATCTACATTCTTCAGGGAACAAGAGAGGAGAATAAACAGAGGTGAAATTAAGCACAAATGTGAAGTGGGTTGGTTTTTTTTGGTGGGTTTTGGGTTTTTTCTTTTTTTGGTTTTTTTTGACTGCAGTAATTTTGATGAAAGAAACTTAGATGCCTGTTAGCAACAATTCCTAATAGACTGGTCCATTTTCCACAGCCTACCAAATGCCAATTACCTTATGTATACTTTTTTTTTTTTCTCCTTCCACTTTTCAACTTTTTGGAGGGATTAAGCCTCTATTTCCCAAATGATTATTTGCACCATAGGAGCTGTTCAGATCTTTCATGGATCAGGGTCCCCAGAATTAAGTTTTGTATAAACATAGTACAAGGAAATGGTCTTTTCTCTAAAGATCTTGCATAGTCTGAGGTCTCAAATCAGTCTGAAATGAGAAGCAAATTTATTCAGTAAAAGGAGTTCAGGACAGAGCTGAGCTCTTGACTATAACTGGTCAGTCTGTAGACCATCTTCCATGGCTTTTACACTGCCAAAGCAGCCTTTGAGCTGTACAGCACGTTAATTAACAGTAAGATTACTCTACTAATCACCAGATAAGGGCAGAGCTGGATGTATAGCCTTCCTTTATAGGAACAATATTTACCTCAAAGTTAGAAAAGGTATTTATAGATCAATTGGATGTTCTAAGACAGTCAATCTTGAGAAGGGGGGACAGTGATTATATGGGATAAGACTTACACACAAGTAAGAATTACTATGATCTCTTAGGGGCCAGGAAACATTTAATTTCAAACACCAGATTTGTCCTGCACTGTCCTTGTGAGTCCTGAACTCCATGGTTTTGAGCAGGAGGGATGGAAAGTTCCTGTTCTTTCCACTGTTGCAGAGGATATCATCAAACAATTGGGCAGGTAGGGAACTCAGTTGATATAAAGACACCGAGGTTCATCAAGTTTCTCACTCAAATTGGGTCAGTCTAGACAGTGATCTGCTTGGCAGCTTGCTAGGTCATCTAGATCAATTGCTTTTTTACCCACTTCCACTCCTGAGCAAAGGACTATTTCCTGACAGAAAGGTGGCATACTTCTACAAAACCAACTACAACAACAAAGGATTGACATTTTGCAATGGAAGCTTCCCAAACTACATAAACCTAAGTCTCCATCCTCGCTTTCAGCATTTGATTAAGAGCTTCTGAGAGAAGATTGCATTTGGATGCTTCTTTTCCTTTCTCTGAGCCTCCTGCCTCCTAGTTGACTTGGACAGAGCTGCTGAAAGCAGCTCTTGGGCACAGACTGGACAAATGGGTCATATGGGACCAGCCAATTAACAAGGCATTCTTCACCTATACTCAACTCAAATCAAGACAGACTACGTAAAGATGAACCTGATGGAAAAACCTGGTCTCATTTTTGTGCAACACGAGAGTGTCCCAGCAGGCCCTCCAAAGGGAAGGGCTTACTCCTGCATAAATACTTGACAACACCAAGATTAATCAGCCCCAGTCAGGCATTTTATAGAGTTTGATCCACGGATCTCCCTAGGATAAGTAAAAGCAGGACCTGAAAGGACAGAAGTCCTCCAGGTGGCAACCATTATCCCACAAAAGAAGGTACTCACAAAGCTGGATTTACGCATAGGAATCCACTACCCTGCATTCTCTCTACAGATACCAGACAAAAAGCTCCTCAGACAGATGATGCAGAGCACCAGTGGACAGTTTGGCTCCAACAGGACATTTCAGAACTGGAGTCTCTTATTCTCCACTGATTATGGAGGAAGCCAAGCAAGATAATCCTCCTTGCAAATACCTCCAAAGGCTCCAGGCTGAGTTGAAAGGACAGCTGTCTATTCAGATGAGAACACAGATTCAACTTACCTGTGTTTCAATATCAAATTTTCTTTACCAAGACATTGACATACTTCATAAAAACATTCAGAGCTCCTCAGAGAAAAAGCACTAAGTTAAAACTAAACCATCATTACTTCTATAGAAAATGAATATGAGGCTTTACAATATATTTCTGTGCTTGAAAAAATGGGTAGGAAGACTAAAATAATTGGCCTGATTTTCAGTGTCTAACTTTAGATACCCAAATTTGAAAATTTAGGTCATGTGACAAGCTATACTATTTAAATCTCATATCCTGGATTACTGCAACATGAAACCACCTTTTATTGTTCCTCTAGTTGTGATTTTAAAATGAAAACTGTTCAGGGTAATAAGTAGATCTTCTCTATATTAAAATGTTCTCAAAACTACGTCACCATATTAATCAGCAGTAGGAACTGCAGCGACTTTAAACTCGGTGCATTTTATTTTAAAGAGCTGGTCATTAAGAAGGGGCCTCTGCATGCTTGGAAATGCAGAACCTTTGCCAAGTTTATCAATACACAGAGGCAAAATTGCTGTCAACCTGACCTGGACAATTGCGAAGGGTTCATTATTCATGCTCATTCAATTTCTGGCCGTTTTGCTGAGACAAGGATGTTACTCAGTGCCAACTGAGATGGTGGTTTTGAGATGGACACTTTCCCACTACAAACTGGACCACATCCACTAGCTCATTTCATGCACTGAACAGCTGTTGCTAGGAAAAAAAAATAAAAAATCCTGATCCAAGCCTGTGTCCCAGAGGTAAAAGATCCTGTAAAAAGAAATGGTATTCATATGTAATGTTTATAAAATTATGTTTCAATTTAAATGTTGGTTTGGGAATAGAGAAACACAAAGTCTCCTTTTAACCCTTTGCTTTCTAGCTTTGAAAATAGCCAAGCTAAGCCAACTTTGACCAAAAAAAACCCCAAACCAATCTCGAACTGCTTTCTCATGCAGTTTGCTATACAAAGTTTCAAGCAAAGGAAAGAAACTTTTCTGAATGTGTAACTAAGACTTAAAGGTAAAAAGGAAAAGATTGTTAAGAACACCCCTTATATGTTGCAGGTTTGAGTGGTACACTTAAAAGAGTCGCCTTTATAGTGAACCATAGTATTTTAACAGGGTGTGCCGCCGCTATGTGAACATAGTTCCAACTGTTTTGCATTAATTATATAATAAACATATGTGACAGATTCTTGCAAATATGTCATTCATTACTCTTCACCACTATACAGGTCAAGCATCATTATCACTAAAGCTGTAGAATAAGCCTTACTTATTCTGGTTCATCTGTTTGCTCCCTAGGGAAAAAGTGGTACACACAATTAGAAATTTTTAAAAAACTATTTTGCTTGCATTTTCTATGCATATTTTGAGTACTTCCCAACAATACAGCAGGCTGAGAATGGGAGAAATCATATTTCCTTTGAATTATTTATGTAGCTCTACTCCTTGAACACAAACATTTTCTTCTTTAGTCATTCTTATTTGTATAATAGACCACCTGTTATATTACAACAGCATCGCAATTCTTTCCAGAAGTCCAGTAGCAGAGACACAGGAGTACAACAATCCACAGCTTGCCTATTTACTTTTATTTCAGAAAGCTAAGTACACATGATGGCAGCAGAAAACACCTTAAGTGAGTATTGTCATACTTGAAAATGCCCACCCCATTGTGTACAGCCTTCTCACCGCTCTGCTTTTTGTATGCTTAGCTGGTTGTTCATACAGCTACTGTGGTAACACCGGCTGTAAAATCATAGTTAAGCGTTTCTCCTTTTTTGCGGACTGAGCAGCTGAGCTGCAGAAGGGCTTCCTTTGAAAACATCTTAGCAAACTAGAACTTGCTGAAAGTAAGTGGGACTTGGAAGCCATCAAGTGCCCTAGGAAGATGGGACTGGGTCTCCTACACAGGTTCTGAGCTCCAGGAAGCACAACCTTTATCTAACTGTGGTCGCATATGGCTGTTACCTTCTGTACCGCTTTGCAAGGGAAAATTACGCGCAAGAATGCTTTAATTGCCCATGCAGCATATCGCATGCTTATATTAATGATGCCTTTACATCTGCAACACAAAAACTGGAGGTGCAGAGAGGCTGAGAAATGCTGCAGCACCTCAAATCACAGTATCAACCCAACAACACTGATTTCTGAACAGACCAGTCACCAGCTCCTCAGAAAAACACTCTTCTGTTTCCTTCTTGGTGGCATCCGAAACTCATCCGAAAGGCTGCTACCCCTTCTGAATTCAAAGACCCATATTTGACATACTTTTGAAAAGGTGGGGGACAAAACCCCTAAACTCAAAACACAAATGACATTCCTCCCCCAGCATCTGCCAGTTTGTTTATCTGCCTGTGCTTGAGCTCCTTGGCAGAAGGTATCTGCAAAATATGTGGCATGTATTTAATGCTATCACAAACCAAACCAAAATCCAAGTCTATTGAGAGGACAGAGGACCAGCAGACAGGGAATCAGGCATCTCCTGGCCTCTGCCAGTGCCATCCACTGAGTCTGGACACCTCTACTGTAATTCTTCCATTTCATTTTTCACCTTCCAACCGTTTTTTTCCCTGCTGTTTAGACTGTATGCTTTTTAAGACAGGAACTTGTGGGTCTTTGTAGTATACTTGGAGTGAAGAGACAAAGAAGCCCACAGGGATCACGTGGCTATCAACATTCAAAAAAAAAATTAACGGTCATTTCAGTGCCTCCCAATATTCCAGTCCACCTTCTCTAATTAAGAATAAGCATCAGAAAATTAAGAGAAAAAGAAAACTTCTGCTCTTGGTTGCTCTAAAGCAAACGCCGAAGCCAAAACCAAGCACACAAGGACCCTTCTGTAAGCTGCCCCTTCTTAGATTCTCTAAGTGACAGACACTGTTTAAGCTAGGAGAGAAAGCAGAGAGACTAGCACACCCCAGGAGCAAAAGATGCACAGGAACAGCTGAAATGTAGATGTTATTGGCAGGATTAGGTCTCATATATAGTCAGCTCCAAAGGAATAAATCTTCCACAAATGTAAATATTCTCTTGCAACACTATACATGTTCAACATCCACTGTTGTATATTAGTCATTCCCCACCTATTATAATGACACAGTGCAGTTAAGTAAACACCACTGCTGCATGAGAGGGGTCTGGTTTTCATACACGCAAATGAATTAAACTAGACATAAGCAGGTTATGAAATAATGAGAGAGTTGCCAAGAATCAAAGAAGAGATTGAATTTAACCATTATTAAAATGGCAAAACTTGGGATCACCAACTGTAAACAATTTTCATCACCTAATTAAACAGCCCATTAGCATTTTCAAAAGAGATGGCTGGCAGTGGCCACTCAGAAAAACTGTTGACTTTGCAATGGTTTGTGCTCTGAGTTAATGGAGTTGGTTTCAAACAAGTACTTCCCCTATGCAGTTCCCTACAATCGCATCAAATACTTTGTGCAACGCTGTTTGCTCTGGAATGAAAACACGAGCCCGTATTGCCCAGCACGTGGGGCTGCAGCTTGCTGCCGTATGGCGCTAACCGCCCCGGGCACGGACAGAGCGGAGGGGAGAGCTGAAAGCAAGGCACTGCTTATAACGTGAGCAACCTTGCTGGATTGCAATTACTTAGTGTGCAGAGTAATTAAAAAAAAAAAAAAAAAAAACACCAAAAAAAACCACCAACAAACAAACCGCCAAACTAAAACAGGATGGGTGTAGGGGTAGGGGCTGAGCAAGGGAAGAAACAAGGAGCCACCGCTATATATCTAATTTTGTTTTCATTCTCACATTTAATTAAACCACGTACCTGGAGATAACAAAGCCAAACCTAATGCTCATGTTACAAAGATGCACTACAATAAAAAATGAAAATCCCTAGAGAAAAGTTGATTTCCATCAAGATGATGACATATGCCAAGACCCCACTGACAGGGCATTTTGCAGTTGTGAAGAACTATACTGTTCACAGTTTCTCAGAGGTCTCTAAGCACACACTGGCATCAGCTTCTAGTGAAGGGCTTGACAAAGACCCCCAAGTACACATGCAACCCCCATCACTTGCTGAAGCAATTTGCCATAGGAATCTCAAACATTATGATTCCCTTCTGTGCCACCACCCAAGCCAGGAAAGCTGAGCAGAGCAAGACCCGCCTGCAGCTTGAACAAGATATTGTAAAGGTTCCCCAGCTATCCATAGAAACAAAAAATTAAAGAGGGTGAAGATTTGTTCAACTGTTCTGAATTATTGTGAGTTATTTTGAGTTATTGTTTAGAGCAGGCTCCTTTCTGTCTTTATCTCTCTTAAATAGAACTGTATCTGAAAATATATTTGTTTATGCAAATTGGACATCCTTCCCCTATTTGAATTAGCACCATAAGTACATTCTGTATCAGTGCAGACATACTCGATGTATTTAATGTCAACACTGCTAGCAACGATGGAGATTGGAAATATTGCTCTGCTTGTTGGCCATGGAATAAATTTGCCAAACAGAATCAGTGTAGCTCTAGAGTTTAAATTAATGCAAGCAACACTGTTATCAGTAGTCTTTAGCCTGCCACTCTTAGCTCCTAACAGAAACATTTAGGAATAGGAAGCATTACATCTGGCTACAGCTGCATATTACATGGTCCATTGAGACTTAGATGCTGATGGCTGAACTGAATAACAAACAGCTGGGTATAAATGCAAAGATCAGGGAATCATAAGAAAATGCTTGTATAGTATCTTTCAAGCCTCAAACACAATGATACTGTATTAGCGCTATTAGCATCACAGAATAAAATAGCCTGAGGATCGGCGTTCAACTTCTCAGCAGGGGGAAGAAGCAACTTTAAGGCAGGTAGTGGCAGACTCTTTTCTGACTACTGTAATATTTATATTCAAACAGTATATTTTATTAAAAAGTTGGTTGTGGAACTAACATCAATCCTGCCTGCAATGCCAGGTGAAAGTCAGTTTGCCTCAGGAGTTACTGGACATCCTCTCCATCCTTGGGAACATCTTGAAAATCTTCTGAAATTAACAAACGTGCTATTTTCAGTGCCATTGAAAATTTTAGACACAAAGATCTGAAGTGAGACAAGCTTGATTCAATACAGGAACCAGCCAATTTACTGAAAAGTATGTTTCACTCCTCCGTAGCTCTAAAGGTTGCCAAGAAGGTAAACCAAATACCAGAGTACTGGTGTAGTCACAGTGATGGGTGTCCTCAACTGTCCTTCAGGTGGTCACAAAAATACAAGCCGCTATGCAATCCTTGAAATTCAGCAGCTTCCACTGAATGAGGAGCTTATTTTGAAGGAAAAGAACAAATGAGCATTATTCTATTAAATTTACTATACAGATCGCGAATTGTCAGGAGTGACACTAGACACAGCTCTCTGGCCTACAAAGCAAAAGTAAAGAAAACATCAAAAGACCTTTCTAAGGCAACTGAAGAACAAAAAAAAAAAAAAAAAAAAAAAATCTGATGTGGCAGAAGGGAAGACCTAAAAAGTGCCACTAATTGGCAGAAGGGAAGAAAAAATAGCTTGTAGTTCCTTTTATAAAAGGATTGCTTGTTCGGTAAGCTAATGTGAATGGTCTGGACCTGTAAAACCTAGAAATCCATGTTCCTGCCTGGTTTGAACTCTCCATGCCTACCCACCTGGACATCCTACAGTTCAAAGGACACTTTGTTTAACTCTTGTCCATCTGCACCAGAACAGCAGAGAGGGGGATGCTTGGGGAAGGGGCTAGGTATGAAAGCTGGATGAATATATGAATATAATAAGAAAAATGAAAAGCAGCTGTCCCTGTAGCCTTCTCTGTAGAGCATGTCTCTCCCTGCACTGAAGGTCGTCAAATCCATTGAACGTATCCATCTCAGGAAGACAGCCGCTCACACTTCTGAAGTAGCTTCAAGGCCAAGGAGATCTCTCCAAAGACATCCTGAAGGCCTGAGAAGACATAGTTTTGATTCACCAAACAAGACTGAACAGACTTGAGACTGCTTTTTGGATTCCAATGAAGAAATACATATTTAGGAGGATGGTGGAGACGATCTGCTGAACAAATGTAACACTGGATGGTGTTGCAAGTGGAGCAAGAAAATATATTTCTAGTCTGCCAGAGTTAACAGATAAAGAAAAAAGAAAGAAGAAATTATTCTTGAAAGGGAAAGTTAGCTATATAAACCACGCTCTAGCCTTTCAGCCTCAGGAGCTGACAGAAAGATACACGGTGACATGGCATGGAAGAACACCACATATAAGAAGCAAACAGAAACACAGAACGTTTCATTTTGACAGAAATTAATCATAAAAAATAAAATCAAAGGTGGGTTATTTTCATTAGCTGGCATACTACTCCCCCCTCCCCCCCGATCTGTCTGGGTCTCGATACCATTACACAGGAAACTCCTCCCATCACAATGCCAAGACCAAAGTGGGTTTAACTTCAGCAAAGAAAGTTGCTTCAGTTTCTCAACTGGAAACACAGCCTCTGCCAATGTTGAAGATAGCTCTGAGAATTCAGGAGCATTAAAGAGGCTAATGTACTTGAGCTTTGTTCTAATTACTTTTCTTAATAAGTTTTGCTGGACCACTAAGAATAGATGCTGTCCTGGGAACTCCAGCACTCAATCACCACAGTGTTCCTGTGCATAACTTGCAGCAATCAGGCAGCAGAACTTCGAAGCAGAATTACCAACTTGGGCAGCAACTGCATAAAGCACATGGATTTAATTGCCCTTTTTGTTCACCTGACTGCAATATGAAGTTGCCCAGAGCCCCTTCCACAGAAAGCTAGATGGTCTTAAACAGATATGTAATAAGACTCATTTCATCCAAATTATTTTTAAAATTGTTTTTTAAAATAACTGTGAACCTCTGAAGACCATCCAAATTACCACTTCCTTTAGATTAAGAAAAAAACCCAAAACACACTGAGAGGAAAGCAGTGGATACACAATAATTTTAGTCCAGACTATTCGTGCTTCTAGCAATAAATTCACTGACCTACATGCATGCACTTATTAATTACTCATGGATGTATAGGCATTCACGATCATCCTTTATTTATTTATGAGCATACACGTGATCATTCAACACCTCTACCCACACTCCTCAATGCAATAAATCACAGAACCAATAACTGCATATGCTTTTCTCATCAAATGTATTTGTCTCCCTTAGATCATCCCTACAGAGTAAAATTCCACTTTCAGAGAGGATTCAAATGCCCCACTTAGTGGGGGAAAATCCTAGGCAAAACTAGAGCGCATGAAAGGAACGCAAACAGATGGGTGTTATGAACAGGTGACTGACATACTACAATTCTATGAACTTCTGTTCTAAAAAGTACTCTACAAAAGTTCAGGATTAGCTGTCTCCACCTAGAAGTTTTTGTCTAAGTTTCCAGTGCTTGTTTTACGCAACCGGGAAGTCAGAGGTACCTATTTTCTCCTTCAGGTTCTTCGGCTACTGGAATGGAAGATGGTAACATTTTGATGTACGAAAGAGGTGCTTTACTTAGTTATACAGAGTTGGAGCTGCAGCACTAAAACTCCTTGGTGTCCAGGAGAACATCATAAAACCAGCATTTTCAGTACTATTGTTTTCCTCCTGAAAAACATGGCTGCTCCACAGCAGGGTGTGGTAGGAAGTTTCAACACCCCTGTTATGACAGATCTTTGATGTTACCGACAACTGTGAATAAAATCTCAAATCCAGGAAAATAATATTATAAATAAGCAGAGTAATTACTTCGACTTTATTTATACCGATCTCAATTACCAATTTTAGTCCAACTAGTTTCAATGGCAAACTATTGGAAATAACAGCACTAGCGCTGATCATCAAAAGGCCATCATTTTCAGCGAAAAATATTCTAACACGGGCTAACAGTGCTGGTTTCCTGTATCTGCAAGCTATGGTACTGGGCCTTATAGTTTGATTTTTATAAGCCTTATAATGAGGGTGGAGAGGATATACATTCCATTCTTCAGCTGCATTTTTGTTCCACAAAGACTGCAATTTTCAGTCTCTTGAAAATGTAATTATAGATAATGTTTGCATCAGTGGCAAGAACACAATGAGCACATGGGGCATGAAAACTCCACTCAAATCACATCCTTTTAGGTTATGAAGCTTGTCTCCTGCCAAGAGTGGAGGCATTTGAACAAGCTAATGTTCAATATGAAAAGGATTGTGGTTTATACTAACCCATACATACATTCTGCTTTTACTTGTCCCATTATTTGACTCTTTGCATGGGGAACCTACATAAATCAGAACAAAGAGTAATTGGATGTCCATAAAAAATTTAAAATGCAGTAACTAAAAATAAAAAGGTGTATCAGTACACCTTGTTCAAATGACTGTGCATTTTGGAGTTCCAGAAGTAAACCAAGATCAAACCAAAAAGATGGCAAGTGAAAAGGTATCAATGTTGCAAGAGGGGAAGACACTTTGAGACAAATTAACCAGGTTCAGGTTAGAAGTGAGACTGAAGACTCTTCAAAACTAACATTATTAGGAATTTCAGGAACAGAAATCAAGCCTTTGCTTTGATGAGAAGACCCACCCAGAATAAATGATTTTAGGGTAAAATGAAATGGATGTATCTGATAATAAAAACAAAATCCATATCAGAGTAGTTCTGGTTCATCCAAGTTAAACATATCCTAAGTAAAAGTGATTTGTGCTGCTATATTCAGTGTAACTCCTTGTCTGCTTCAGTAGTAAACCAGAATCAGCCTGAGGCACAAATGATCTTGATGCTGCTTGGGTGCTACTTTCAACATATCCATCCCCTAGAGTGCCCTGAGCTCCTTGACTAAAAAAATTAACCTGCTTTCTAAACAAAACAGCGTTTCACACACAGGAAGAGGAGAATGCGTATTTGCCCATCAGAACAAAGAACCTGCACAGTATCCCAGAATCTCACAGGCAATAGGTGTGAGGGCTAGGCAGACACAAAGCCTGATGTCACAAAGTATTCCCCGACCAGCATGAAGAAATGAAAACAGAGGGTGGTCAGCAGGACAAGAATCTCATCTCACTGAAGTCCAGAATTCAACTGCAAGTCTTTTGATGCCATTAAACTTCCTGCCATAACAGTTCAAGGCGCCTTTTTTTTTTTTAAAGGAAAACAACAAAATAAGAGAATAAATGAATGCCTTAAAACGCTGAAGGTAAATCAGGATAACCCCAAAATATAGTTATCGACCATAACTTTCTCTCAGTTTCATAGAGCATTGTGATTCCTAGCACTAGAAGCCAGCACTTGCACTAATTGGGAGTCCTAGCATGCAGCTACCAAAATGCTTGTCTTACAGCAACCCGGGGGGAAAAGCACACAGTTGTATTTCGTAAGCAAAGAGGAGAATGAGACTTAAGCTCTTGTCACACTGAATATGTCCAATCAACATAAATTCATTGTCTTTATTTGTTCATGGTGCGTTTGGATCACAGATACAGAGTGCTTTGAAATCAAAGGGAGTCTGCCCATCGACTCAACAAGCCTTGGATTCAGTCCTTCATTTATTCACAAAAACCAGTCATTCTGGAAACTGAATCTCTGAGCTGATTCTAAGCCAGTCATGTTAGCTGAGTTTCACCACCAATTTCACCACATATAAAGCCAAGTACTTAAAGAAAGGGCCATGGTATACCGAAGCCTGTATACGTCATCCTGCTACATCATCTAACTTGCAGCTGCATATGTTTACTGTATAGGAGAATACCGTTCCCCTGAATGACAGAAGTCTCATCTAAACACCTCAACACTGAAGCAACTGCTCACACACAAAGTCTGTCAAAGATACAATTTGGGAAAATCACTTAAAACTTCATTAAAGTTCTACTGAGTTCAACAAGGTCTTCTGTCAATGCTCAATATTCCTGGCTGAAACTCCCAGCTTATCACATGGAATTAACAGATGCCCTTGAGAAAGGCATATTACGTAGATCCACAGTGATTTGCACTGGGTAAGTAGGGCAACTTATGGTTGTGGGGAAGGGAAAAAAACCCCACAACAACCCACCACATGATAATATTGTATATGGTTCAAAACTATTGTATGAGACTGTTCAAAGAACAGAGCTGAGAGAACCTAATAAAATATCCACTACAGAAATGCAGTGAAACCTACAATATTTTGTCAAGCAACATTTTTATTAGACAACAGATCCCCAGAAGACCTAGAAAATCATAGGCAGGGCTGGTAAATCCAATATGCTGGGTCAGCAAGCACAGCCCAAAAAGGATGGTCATACTTCCAGGGACTTTCAAAACATGAGCCATTAGCTGCATAGTAAGAATACAAAATCATTAAGCAGTTCAGATCTAAATTCTAGGTGGTTCTCCAAGTTCAATAGGTTTCTCTTACCTATCTTATCAAAGGAGGAAGAAAATAAAGTACATGTTTTTCAGATATTTACAGGAACTTCTTCCAGCAGAGAGGCTGGGTAAGAATCACAAGGTGTTTGTTTGAATATTGAATGGATGATGATAATGGACAGCAAAGCAGGGCAGTTCTTACCTTGCGAGGTCAGAAAGGGGAGAAGGCTTCTTGCAGGCAGGCAACTTGGAGCAGAGCATGCTGAAGGCTCCCAGCATTTTAAACAGATATAAGCAGGGCAAATTGCATATGTCAAGGACAGAGAAAAATATGACATAAAGTGGTAAAAAACTGGAAAAAGTGTTTTTGCTATGTTGATGGATTTTTAAAGCGCTAGATGCTAAGCTTCTACACTGATTAAAAAAAAAAAAAAAAGAAAGAAAAAAGAAAGGTTTTCCAGCTAGATCTATGAGGGTTTTCATTATTTATAGCATATCATAGGACTGGATAAAAGGGCTTTGTTTCCTGGTTCTTAGCAACGTGATTATTTGCTGTTAAGTATTTACAGATCTAATTTTTTTTTTTCCCAAAGAGTTTTGAGGAAGGAGAAGGAAGTTAATTTATTTTGTTCTAAGTTTCCTTGAAGCCTTCCAGGTTCACATACAGAAATTACCAGCAGCAATTCTGCATTTTCTGGGATTTGAGGCTTTGCTGAGCTTAAAAATAAAATCCCCATCCCTGTCAACACAAATGATGCCCCACTTTTTAAATATAACATTAATTTTAAATTATTATTTTCATTGCTAAGTAATCTTGAATTTGCATCTTTTATGAAGGTCTACCTAAATACATACCCCCATTTCTCCCCCATTTCTTGTGCACACCTCCATTCCACAACATTCACTTTCCCCAGGGGTCTGGCATCTCTCAACTCCAAATCCACCCTCTATCTGCGGTTTCAAACCAAGCAGTAAAACCAGATACCTGGTTTTACTGAAGTCGGCAGCAGTCCTCTCCATTTCCTTTCCCACTTGAGTTGAAATGGAGAACCTAGGGAAGCTCAGAGACCTTGAAATCCTCTGAAGGCCAGCAAAGTAAAGAAGTCTAAGTATTCCCTGATGTGGAGGTGAGGACAAAGGGAGCAAAGAGGCACAGAAATAGTCAAAAAGTCTCTAGCTCCCACAGAGCTTCCAGGTAGCAATACGGGCATCTCAGCAAGCTGAAAATTGTTCCATTCTGAATCCTGGAGTGTATCTCTTGCTACGAGCAGCTTGCTATTCCTCAACAAAGACAACGATGCCGCTGCAGGACCTTTTCCCAAATCCGATAAACTGTACACACAGGGAGAAGAAGAAATCACCTAAAGGAGCCTGGAATAACAATTTGAAAACACAGGGACCAGACTGTTGAACACTGCCTGGGCCAAAGAGCCTTGTAAGCAATATTTTGTGCTGGAAAAAAGATCTCACTCCTCTATGACCTACTGCATGTTCGTTCCAAAGGAAGGGTTTGCACAGTACATTGATGAGTTGCTTCTGTCTTACTTTACGATGACAGCTCAGAATCCTACATCAACATCTATAGAGCCACGTAGTAACAGGGATTGCAGAAAAAAAGTTCCAAAATAAACAGAATCTGCCCCTAAGCCATTATGCTCTACAATAGGTAATACAGCATACAAAGCATCATTCCATTCCGGTGAAGTACCCCTGGAACAGCACAGACATAAGCACGGTAAGAAGATACTAAAAGTCTAAGGTTTTCCCATTCTACACAGCCTTGTCTTGAAGATAAACAAACATGGTCTAGCAAGTGATATACTGCGCTACACTTAAGGATTAATGAAATCAGGCAAACACAATTGTTTTAAAAATCTGTAATACAGTGTTGGACTTCCTTTGACTATATCTGAGCACTGTTATGAAGCTGCTGCATTTATTCTTTTCTCCACAGACAGCAAACCAACTTAAAAGGAGAAGCTGTACTCTGTCTTCTGCAGCCAAATGATAAAGATGTATGTCAGTGAAAGCTGAGAGCCCTCAGGCATCAAGATGAATCCTCCTCTCTGGCAAAAGGGAAAAGGTTTGTCAAGAACAAAAGCAACCCTCTGCCCCAACCTGAGATGTGTGAACATCCCTCAAAAGAATACCTGCCCAATTAAAACCTGACTTATCTTCCACCCCATCATCAAATGGCAACCTGCTCTGCTAGCAAGGTAGAACAGTATCTGCAAAGTTAGTTGGCTCATGTTTCCATGTTGAAGTTCACTCCAAAGTCAGCGATGGGAAAAAGACTGCAAAACCCATTTATACTATTGCGATGCATGGTTCAGAGCCGGACAGCCTGGCATGGGATGCAAAGCCCGGCATTATGCATTCCTCGTTCAAGCCAAGCTCCAGTAAACCCATTGGAAGTCTGGCTTGAATACAGACTGCGGGCTATAGATGGTAATAAAAATCAGATAATAGTGCTTTACGTGTCCAGAGAGGTTCTCTTTTTCTAGGAATTGCTTCACTTGTCATCTATTTTTCCACGTCCTACAAAATTAAATGCTAATTGTATTTCTTCCTCTTCCCCCGGTCCCCTCCCACTCAATACTGGTCTCCAGAAGGAGCTGGCAACTCTGAACCTGCCAGAGAAAGCCAGTGCTCACCTTGCAATCCTAAAATTTCAGTGCTTCAAGGAAGAAGTTATGTTACATGGGTCAGTTTAGGACAAGGGGAATGACTTTTGCAATTTTTTTTTCCCTGCAGAGATCATCTCGAGCTGTGGCTCTCCCTTAAGTAGGCATTTCTGGTTTGGGGGTAAAATCTCTGAAAAAAATACCAGTCAGGGTATTTTCAAGAATCAGTTTTAAAGGCTAAACCTAAAGGAATAGTCACTGTCATTTCCTGAACTTTTTTCTGTCTCTGTTTTTTTGGACAGCAGGAGGTAACAGTAGTTTGGATAGGGGAGTTAAAGCATGAAAAAGAGGGTTTCTAAGCAATAAGATCTCAGAAGAAGAAATCAAGCTGAATAAAAAAAAAAAAAAAGAAAGCTCATTTACTGACTAAAGAAATTATCAACTTTTCTATCTGTTTATAAAGCAACATTGCAGATAAGTGATAGACCATTTTTTTCCTCTGAAAGACAAGGGGATCAAGTTTACTGAAATGCATGGTGAAATCAAGCCAAAACACGGCCATCTAATCTGCGATTTCTACAGCTTTTTGTATGAAAACCAGGTACTGAATAGGGTTTTCTTGAAGTGATAGCCACTGAGCATGCAGTGTGTTTGATATTTCAGAGTCCTACTGCTTGTTCTACAATCCACCTGTGGTAAAATAGAAAGGGGGGGAGTGTTTATTGATAAAGGGCATAACTAGACGTCTCTCTCACTAGCAACAACTTGCAGGTGAAGGCTGATAGGTCCAAGCAATTGAATGAGACAGAGGAACAAAAAAGAAATTAAAGAGAAGAAGGGAATAGATCTCTTGATTTTGTTGATTTTCTAACAGTCATTTTCTGCCAGAAGTTACTAACTTTCAGCTGCCTGGGTCTGTTCCAGGAAGATGAAGTGCACTTATCTCACACTAGGGCTTGCACCACCAGTGCAACCGGACCCAGTGCCACTGAGGTCTGGAGTCAATGACACAACAAACAGTGGGTCAAGCAAGCTCTGAATATATATAAATATATATGATTTTTTTTTTTTTCATCTCTGAGCCATTTGGTGATGCAAAGCCGTTGGGAAGAAAGGCATGGGAAGAGCGCATACATATTAAACAAGACGACAGCATCATGCCTTTGGATTAAGAAGGTGAAGGGACCTTCATTGTTTTTCAGGGTTATGAAATAAAAAACAGCTTTTCAGCTGTGATTTGCAATCGGATTGGAACTGCTTCAAAGGATAAAGGATGTAGGAACAGAATACAAGAAAAAACACAGTATAGTCTGGGAGAGAAAGGGTCGTAGTTGGTTCAAAAGGAACTGCCTCTCCTCCCATCATGGAGATATCCAGCTACATACAGCAGCTAAAGGGTATGTGTACCTGGGCATCTCTCTCTCATCCATACAGCAACTCCGCTGCTGTCTAGGGGTCAGTACATCTGAGTGGAAAGAAACTGAAAAAGTTCATTAGTGTTGCAATGAGTTACCAACACTGCTAGGAGAAAGTCAGCATTTGGCCCTTCTGTCAGAAGTATATTTTCTTTATGATGCTAACCTGCACAGAGAAAGTAAAAAATAATAATAATAATAATAAAATCAGTAGATGACTAATGCCATTTTCATGAAAAATGAATGGCTGCATCTCAGAAATAATTGTGGTTGTAAAGTTTACAACCCCTGAGTAAGATCCATGGAATGGTTTAAGAAATTAACAGGGATGTGAAAATCATAAAACAAAACACTCAGGTTGTTGCCACTGCCCTCCTGACAAATCTGAAGTGGCTCAAGTTGCACAGGCTGATTGGGAAAGAGAGGACATGGACTCCCTGCATGCTCCTTCGAAGAGGATGAGGATATCCCCAGTGGCAGCGGGGAGCACGGTGAGCTGGGCACAGCTGGACACGATTCCCTCCTTCCAGAGTAACCTGGGCACAGCTGGACACTTATCTTCTTCCAGACTAAACTGGGCAGAACTGGACACAATCCCGTCCCTGCCAGCCCAACCGAAGGCAGCAGGGCTGGGGCATGCACAAGCACAGTGTTTAAGCCTCTCCCCAGCCCTAAGCCACGATTCCTTCCCTCAGATGGGACAATATGCTGCCCAGCTGTAGTGACACATCAACTCACAAAATAACACTCAGAAAGCTGACACGTGGTCATTCCCACTGCTTTTGTGCTGATGTTTCTTTTGGAGCATTGCTTTTGAACTTGGTTTGAAGTATTGTCACCATCAGATAGGCGAAGGCAGCCAGGCAAGAGCGAAGCTGTCCCAGGGCACAGACCAGACTCAAGATACTCGGTCTTCTTCAGCTGAGTTGTAAGAGGCAAGTACACGTAGCTGTGCTCTTCAATTTTTTGTGTTTGTGTAAATCCAAAGGATTAAAAAAAAAAAAATCACAAAAATCACCAAACAGGCACTATTGGTACAGTAAGCAACTCCTTTGTGAATTGGCTCATTTAGGCATTCATTTAAATGGACTAATTAAGATTTAACACAAAACAGAAGCTGCTTTCAGATGTCATTTTGAAGGCCAGATGATCTCCTCTTTATTAATATTAAAATTTTAAACTATTGTCAGCTGATTTTTCAAGGATCAAGCTGTGAGTAAAGAGACTACGCTGCCGAAGTGTGTCCTATTTACGTAACACAGTCTCAATGAAAATGAGAGATCGATTATAAATCTGTGATACAGAGGATGGCTAAACTGCACAACTAAAGCTCAAGGTGTTTACCTGGATGATAGGAGGGAATTTGTAGCTTCAGCACCTGCCATTCAACTTTTCTATTTAACACCATATGGAAGAACACCACAGTATTTAAGGCAACACAGTTCTGAAAACCTTTACGAGAAAGCCAGCAGCTTACTGCAAATGAAAAATGAAATCCTGGAGGGAACACAAACGCTTCTCTTCCTTTCCATAGGTACGCAGAATGCGGGAACACGGGGGAAAGCAATTAAAGTATGATGATTCTAAAGGGGAATAATTATTTCACAATTACTTGAGAACATTACATTTATTGCTCTAATTAGCTTTTATTTTCCAAACAGGCATTTTGTTCCTGCATTTCTCTTGCACCTATGAAGGCTTTTCCTGTTTTCCCACTTCTTTGCTAAAGAAAGCTCAGCCTCGCTCCCTACGTGTATTTTCTATGTTGTGACTTAAGCCTCTGGTTAACCTTGCCCTGCCACCAGTTTGTTTTAATCAAAGGAAATCATGTCAGAAGATGCAATATACTTTGCAATTATATGAACACACAAGAAATAATCCGCTATGGGAAACACAGTTTGTAGAAATGAAGGGGGTGGGGTCACATTTCCACTTCAGAAGGAAAGAGGGTTTTATATGCTTAAAGTATAAAATTATTATTTTTCTCTAGAGGCTTGTCTTGCCAAAGTATATTCCTTGCATTCCAGGAGCTTTTAGAAACTAAAAGATTTTGTACACCTTTCCCCTGTATCAGTTGGGTCAAATATTTTTATATTAATCTATGAATTAATTATGAAATTTGAATAGTCCAAATGCTCATCAGATATCAAACATCTTAAAATGGCAATGAAATATTTAGAGTTATCCAAGTTTTTAAAGCAATCATAACTGATGATTAAGTTGGATGATGAATACATGTGGGGGAGGCTTAAAAACTTCTGAGATCATATCATAGGAAGTGGAAGATATATTTAAACATTAATGTGCTGAGAGTTACCGTGTGTTAACCACTGAATGGTGTTTTAGGCAGCTACTAGAAAAGATGATGGGTAGAAGGACACCACGAGATCGTAATTACTTGATCGACACCCAAAGATTTCTTTTCATTTCTGAAGCTCCTTGTCAACAGCCAAGAACTTCTTCTATTGCTTTGCTTTCCCTGGGTAGTGACCCAAGGAATCTGCCATGCAGGTAACTTAAGTAACAAGCAACCATACTTAAAATAAAGCTTTTACTGAATCAAAGTTGGAATAAAACGCTAGTGTAAGGATGAGGCTATGGACTTAAAAAACAGCTGATACCCAGTATCCATTTTCAGTTATTAATTCATGGTTTCATATCCTACATAAATTAAAAAAAAAACAGATAGTTAAAAAATTATTTTTGACAGTGTCTTGAGTTTTCCCTGCGGCAAAGTTTACGAAAAAAATATATATATATTATCAGCTCCAGTTTCTGCTGGGAAAAGTCCTATTTTGCATGTTTAGTGCAGAATGGGAAGATTGGGGTTTTTAAAGTGCATGAATGCCCCATGAACAACAACATCCCTTATTTCTTACACAACATACACTAACAAACAGTACTGAAAATTGGTCTTCACTGCCTTTTTAATCAGCATATTGCACATATATCTGATTTTCACTTATCTTGGATTAAAAAAGGCAATAATTCAAAGGCCAAATACTTCTACGCATAATTGCCATGCAACCCATGCAGTTGCATGTGCACTGCTTTAGGCACCATGTATTTTATTGGCATTATACAGCTATCAAAAACTGAAGTCAGATTTGAGTTTGTTTCGGTAGTAACAAAGTCTTACTCATTTACATTAAAGGTAATCCCAGGCAGTGGAATGTGTAATATGGAATGGAAAAATCTTCGGCGATATTGCAGAAGTCAACGTGAGGGGTTACAACGATGAGTATTTAATCCTCAAAGCAACCACTTTACAACCACCCAGTTGGCATGTACATGTAAGTCAGTGAAATTACTAAGCAAATTATATTGAACTCACATTTTATAACTCCACTTAGTAACCATTAACCCTCTCCTACCCTGTCCATACACACACACACACACACACACTTCCACCTGTATCTTTTCTTCAGAATTGCTTCTTCCACACAGTTAACACACACAGGCTACGTGTAACATCAGGCAAACAATTTCTGATCCTTTAAAACACTAACCAAGCAGTCTCGCTGCAAGCATTTACGATGGCTAGAGTGTCCAGCTTGCCAACTGCCAACAAGTTCATGCATCTTTATGCTTCATAGTACCTAGTTTTCAATGCCATTTCATTAATTTTTTATTAGTAAAACTGCCATTCAGTGACTAACCAGGTACACCCATGCCATGCATACCGTTTAATTATACTGAATACTTATGCTCAAAGTAGCTGATGTTCTATTTTACCTGTATTTAGCTAGATAATAACAGCAGCAAAATTTGGAAGTAAGCCACATGTAAGAGCAAGTCACAGCCTCACAGAGGTAAAAGCGTTTGAACTTGGACAGTTATCAAGCTGCCAGTTAACATTCACAATAGGTATGCACTGGATGTTATTCCTTGAAACTTCTCCTTCTCTGTTGCTTGTCGAAAGAATGGATGATTCTGAAAATAATTTACTTCACAAAGAATTTTTAAATGTGTAAAGAATGGGAAGTGTAAGTGATACCGTATGGTACTGATTTCCTAAAACATCTTACATGCCACCGGCATTAAAAAAAAAAAAAAAAAAAAAATCAACAAAAAATAGTTCTGCAAATTTTCACTGTGGAAGAGTTTTACATATAACTTGCTAATTGCCTCACTCTAAAATAGGAAATTCCTTTCTGCTAAAGACTGAACTAAGCTATACTCAATGGCTAGACCAGATGGCGAGGTTAAAAGTTTTGTGCAGCACCGTAACTTGGAGCGTGCTCTCCAACGTGCTGTGCCACCCCGCTGAACGCTGCTGGCATCTCGCTGCACGTCTGGGGTGGGCCAGCAAAAGGGTAAGGTGCATACGTGCCTATGACCCCTCACGCATAATCAAACTGCATTCTCATCAGCACTGATTAGTCCAGAGAGTTGGGGACTCGCAAATAAATGCATGTCACCACTTGGCTAGAAGAACAAAATAAAGATGTTTTTAAATAGCACATTACAGAGTTTTAGAAAAGCAGAGTAGCAAAGCTTCCATAGACAGCATTTAGTTTCAAGATTTTCAAGATGTTTTGTATTTTTTTTAGGAATAGAAGCTCCCTTAGCTAATAGCAATTTAGCCTTGATACCCATTTGTATGCATGACACGTGATCCCTTGAAATCATACATCTTCAGTTACTTAGACCAACAGCAAAGCAAAGCTTGGTTAATACAAGGAAGCACATCACAACACAACCACCGCCAATGCAGGAGGTAAACTTTTTTTTCTTCAAGAGATGACAAAGTCCCCCCTAAAACATATGAGGAACTCGCACTGAACCCTATAAGGATGTGGGCATTTAACAATTCCATTATTAAACCTCCGTATTTAGAGATCCACTTAGAAGCTGACATCTCTCTAAAGGAATTTCTGTTTCTGTGGACACACATTAAGGTCTGCATCTGATGAACACCGACTGCGTTTCAAGCTGTGTTAAAATATACTCTGAGTGCTTCCCAGTGAAAAGGAGCGTAAGGATAGCAATGCAGCAGCAAGAGTTTGACATGGTACTCCCCCCTCGAGGGGCAAGTTGAAGATAAAGTTATATAAGTCTAAGTGACAACAGGGCATCATCAGCCACGGTTAATAGTGCCTTTGAGCTTGGAGATGTTTGTTAGCAGTATCTTTTCTGACTGCCTGGAAGGACAGAAGGTAGAAAGTCTAATCAAAGCTGAGGCGATGAAAACAAGGGGAGGCTCAGCTGTGGCAGGTCCCTACACAGTGCTGCAAAGCAAGCGGCATCAGTGATCAGCTGCAACTTTGTGCCCTAAGAGCCAAACCTACGCTGGTTTTATGCAAAAGGGGAGAAATACAACACGTTTTCCAAAACTGACCAGTGCCAATAAAACCAGGGATCTTACAACAGGAGGAACAAAACACAGCAGAGAAGGTGTTTGAATTTAAGATCGCAAAACAGAGACAAAGGGGAAGCATTTACGCAAGCACTTTGCTGTCCTTCAAGGACTGTAAAAATAGCGTAAGTCATCTGCACCAAGCAGCTTCTCCCCCTGCCTCTTTCCCCTTTTCCACACACTTACTAAACCCCAGCTGCCTGAACAACTGGCCACTACAGAACATCTCCATGCAGAACACCGCTGGTGCAAGGGAAAGCACTCCACCTTGGGAGAAAGTTTGGTTGCCAGTAGAGAAGGTAATAAAAGTCTGAATAGTCTTAGATGGGAGCACAGTATGCTACCTGGTTGTGCAAATCGCCACTGACAGTCTCTGCAGCACACACGGGTTTATTTACACTTGGAAGTTAAGCGCTGCCTCAACCAGAACAGCTCCAGCACAGAGTCAATGCCAAAGCCTCTCGCATCATTCTAATGTAACTCAAACCACATTTGTCATCCTGATGAAAGAAGAAAAAGCAACCAAATAGAAGACATTTGGGGTACTGTAAAAACGCCGCACAGTCCTCAGCCCTCGTATCTTTCAGCGAGTGACTATTTCCTCCTTCCCAGCTTTTTTATTTTTTTGTATAAGGCTTAGGTTACCTGAAAATCCCTGTCAACTGGCAATGCCCAGGAGGATGATAATAGAAACTTTCCGATCGAGATTAATGGAGCAGAGACGGGCTAGGGGGAATACTTCTCTTTCTGAAATTCCAGCATTCAGTGCCTTCCGATAAATCCCATCCCCAGTCCAACCGCATGTAAACCAACCATCTTCACCCTAATTAACACTCTCCGTACCAGGCAGCTGTCGGGTACAGGATAAAAAATAAAAATAATAATAAATATTTAAAAAAAAAAAAAAAGCCTTGTGTTCTGCCTGGTCTGACTCCCGGTGGCTGTTCAGTATTTCGTTTGGCCGCGCGGACCGGCGGCGCGTTGCGAGGGTTTAGCGCTGCGGGCCGGGGGCCGGGGCAGTGCGGGGGGCATTCCCGCAGGGCAGGGGCCAGGAGCGGCGCCCGCCGCTCTGCGCGACCGCGCGGCGTTTCTCCACGTTGCATCAGCAGCGCATACCGCCCCCCCAGCCCCCCCCCCCCCCGCTCACCCTGCCGCCCCCCGCCCGCCTTCCCCGGGCCGCCGCCGTGCCAAGCGCCCAGCTGCCGCCGCTTAGGGGAAAGGAGCGAGGTGGGGGGGGGGAGGGCACACACAGCACGGAGACCACCAAGTGACTTGGGAAGGGGCGGGGGACACAGAGAGACAGCACAGCGACACCCCCTTCCCCTCCCGCGGAGGGGCGGACGGTGCGGGAGGGACCCGGCCGAAGCCCCGGCTCGGTGCCGGTGGAGGAGGGGGGGGACCCGGCGTCGGTGCGCGGGAAGGGGAGAGGGGAGGGAGGAGCGGAGGGGGGGGGGGGACCCGGCGGCAGCCCCGCCGCCACTTACATTCTGTCAGAGACCAGCAAGCGGCCGTCGACCATCATCTCCGGAAGGAAATCCAGCTTGAACGAAGAAGTCATGCTGGGCTCCGGGCGCGCCGCGGCGGGCTGGAGGGAGGATGCGGCGGGGCTCGGCGGATCCCACAACTGCGCCGGGCGGCGGAGAGGCAGGCACAGGTGCGGAGGCCTCCCCGCGGCAGCCGCCAGCCCCGGCAGTTGTCACATTTCTCTCCCCCTCTCGGTTTTTTTTCCGCCAATCCCCTCCGAAATCGACTGCTGAGGCAACTGTCGGTGGAGCGCCAGGTGCTGAGCGGGGAGGCGGAGCCATCTCCCCGCTGCGGCTCCCCGTTAACCCCTGCGCCCCCGGCGGGCCCGCCGCCCCGGGGAGAGGCCTAGCGCCGGGGCCAGGGGTGGGGGCACACACCGCCCGGGGCTCCCCGCGGCAGGGGGGGGGCGCCAGCCGCCTCGCCCGTGGGGCCAAACTTTGAGAGCGGCGGGGGGGGGGAGGGAGAAGCCGCCCGAGCCCCCGCGCCTGCCTGGCGCCTCGGCAGCTGCCCCCGCGAGTGGGCACCGCCGGCGCTACGGGCCGGGAGCCCCCAGCCCCCCCGCGGGTGGGCACCGCCGGCGCTACGGGCCGGGAGCCCCCAGCCCCCCCGCGGGTGGGCACCGCCGGCGTTACGGGCCGGGAGCCCCCAGCACACCCCCCCCCCCACACACACACACCCCCCCGCGGAGCCAGCAGCCGGCGGAAAACCCGCTGCTGAAATGCCTACGCGTACGCGCGCGTGGTTTGCACAGAGCCCAGTTCCTCCCAGCACGGGAGGAAGGCGCGGTCCAGCGCTGCCAAACTGGGAGCAACTGGGAACACTTGGGCAGGTCGCTCAGTGCGGACTGCTTCTACCCCGATTCCTGCCATTCAGACCTTGGCACCCGTTAAGCGCTCAAAGTGATGTGACTGCCTGGCGGCAAACTGGGAGTAACTGGCCTCGCTGATCCAGACCAGTGAGTAACGGCGGCTGATCCTCCCCCCGGCCCGTAACCCGCTCCCGGCCCCGCCGCGCTCCGAGCCGGCCCCGCCACCGCGCTCCGCTGGCACTGCCGGGACGCGCATCACATCCCAGACATCCAAATAGCTGGAGCCACCACCCCACCCCCCACGCTACCGCCCCCGGAAAATCTGTATGAATTGTCCTTTGCGTCTCCCAAACCTACTTGCTTCAACACAAAGAGGCTCCGGGCGAAAGAATATTAACATATTTACGAAGATTACTGGGTGATCTGAGCAGTCTAGACAAAACGTTTCTCGGCTTTGTGTGTGCTTCTCCTTCGCAATCTCTCTCCAGGTTTTATCATTTGATTCGTTCTGGGTAAGCAACACTTGCTAAAAGTAACCCATGCAAATTAAAAGCTGCTACACTTCAACTTTTCAAAGAGTATTCTAAAATAAAATTACATTGACCCAGACGCGTGCTACCAGTCAGACCAAGTTCTATTTAGGTTTTGACCAACATTGATTTGATAATAGAAATACAGACCAGGCGAATTATCAGAGTCCGGTTTATTGCACTGAGAGACTTTTCCATTTTAAACAGTGAAAAGGAAGAAAAACCCCTCAGGCTGCTAAAATTTTTGCCTACTTTGCAAGTCTAAAGGAAGAAAAGGTTCAGTTGGCCCTCAGCATAATCCCCATAGGACAGCTGCAATCCCGAACAGTCATCTATAGTGTTATTAATCTGCTCCATCCTATACATTTGCATACTGTCCTCATCACCATGGCACCTAAACATCTACATAGAAAGGCACAAAGGAATGCTGTGGCTCCCCTTTCCTAAAGTAATGGTGATTCCTCTACATCTCCCATCCGTCGCAGCCCAGGACCATACAGCAGATCAAAAATTAAGTGCAAAGTCGAAATAAAAGGAGAAACCAGCACAACTTTCTCCAGCTGGAT
The DNA here is from genome assembly GCF_023638135.1 of Falco biarmicus. NCBI lineage: Eukaryota > Metazoa > Chordata > Aves > Falconiformes > Falconidae > Falco > Falco biarmicus. The sequence continues at coordinate 26,635,862 of NC_079292.1, forward strand.
GCAGCCACCTGGGTTTTGATCTGGGGCCTCCATGGTGGTTAATCCAGCCCAGAGCAGAGTTGGATTAATTTTCAATTTCAAAATCTTGCCACTGCAAAGGGGCAGGTTTTCGCTCAGAAGGCATACAGGCAGCTCAGGGAGGATGAAGATACACTTTTAAGTACGAAGTCTCCACCCCCACTTCACCCTATGCGGCTGCATCTGTACCTCTTCATCATCATCTTTTTTTCTTTTCTTTTTTTTTTTTTTTTTTTTTTTTTGGTACATGCTAAATCTAAGGGACTTCAGCCTCACCAGCCTGTCGCTTTTAAGGACCACAGCCCCACTGCTGCTGACTGCAAAGCAAATCCACACTTTGCACAGGATGCTAAGGGGGAGGATCATAAAAAATTTTGCTTAAAATCTGTGTATGGAAGAGTGAGATCTTGATAAATTTGCCCCATTTCACAAGGTGTAAGTGCTTAAAAATGCTTCATTAAAACGTATGTTCTTTTGAAATATTTATTTTCCTTTTAATTACATGTGAATTAGCTGGAAGAAGCTGTAGGGAAGCCCTCTTACTGACTTAAGCCTTCTCAGCAGTTTGTTAAATTCTAGCCTCAAATCCCTTGAGGGAATAGTGGATTCAAAGCAGCTTTTAATCATACTATAAGGAGGGTGAAGTAGTATGTAAGTAGGTCATAGAGAAAGCATTACAAGTGCATAGGTTATTGCTTTATTTAACAACTACAGTGTAACACACTTTTCAAAGCACATTTGCTTTTGCCATTTAAAAGTTAGAAGCAGGAACAGGGTCAAATGCAAAAAGAAACCCTCTCTATAAAAGATACTGAGATACGACTCAAGGAGAGCTTACAGGGAGAAACTGCCATCAGATAATTTGGTTCTGAAACGTAAATTATGTAGTGTCCATGTATGAATTAACTCTCAAATGCAGTGGGTAAGCGGTGAAAAACAAAAAACAACGCCCTGAACATTTCACACACTATTCCAGATTCAGGGGTGTTATTTGTAATGGTAATGCCAGTCCCTTGACTAGCACACGTGTGCACAATAGCAACTTTTAATAAAAATGAAGGAAAAAATGGAAGCTTTGGTCTGTTACTACAGTACAGAGGGAAATGGGGAAGGGGAACGGCAAATGAAGCTGCATTAATTGTCATAGCACAAGTCAGACAATAGATCTAAACACTGGCTTTGGGGAGCTGCTTTATTGCTACGCTGTCGCTGCCTGCCGATATTAAGCTTTTTCAGCTGGTGGAGCATATGGCAGTTTTGAGGAAGAAACCTGGAATTTGGAATCAGCAATTCTTAGGCTTTAATCCTATTCCAGCTACAAATGTCGCCTCCTATCCATCCTCCCCTTGTTTCAGAGGCCCAGAGCCTGCTTGGCCCCACAGTCGCCTCATTTACTCTTTGTGCCTTGGTGTCTCCGTACTTCCCAGCGGGCAGATGAAGCAATTCCACCTCACCTTTGCAGATGAGTTACCGTTCAAGTGGCTTTTCAAACACAGAGCTATATGCAGTTTCTCCAAACAACTCCACCTTTGAAAGCCAAACACCTCTTCTGAGCAAAAAAAACCCACCCAAACAAACCTGCAAAGAGTTCAGCTGGAGAAAGACAGGGCTTGAGCATATGAGCTCACACTGACAACACCACCCGTGGCTTTCATGCAGTGAGTGACAAAGGCAAGTGACGCCCCCTTCCCTTCCAGATCCCACAGCCAAATCCAGGATGGAGCTCACACCACGTACCCTCTCTGAAACCCCTCCTCACCCTTTCCTTAATTGCTATTCTTTTAAACAACTTGCCCCCCAGTATTGGGCCAAGGAAATGCTACTGTTGGAAGCACTTCAAGGGAAAGTTTCCGAATGACTTCACTTTCTCTCAAGCCTGCAAGGCAGTATGAAGAGAGTTCAAATCCTCTGCTTTATTCCCCCCTAAGCCAATGAACATGCTCGGGATTCAGCTTATCTCTGGCATCAAAGCAAGTTTCTAACAGAGGCGGCAGAAGCAGAGCTCAGCGACGGTGGTGTAAATTTGGAGTGGGTTCAACTGACTTCAGTGGAATCACTCAGGATCTTCTGCTAATGTGAAGTGAAAAAGAAATCTGGTCCAGATAGTGCTAGTGAATGCAAAAGAGGCGTTTGCTACCTTACACAAATAAAAAACCTTCCAGCAGACAAACCATGAGCCTGGGAGCAGTAGCGTGGCTAATAGCAGAAATCACAGCATTCTGGTTTGTGTAGCAGGACATGAGCCTACCTGCCCGTAAGTGAGGAAGCCCATCAGCCTAACTCTTAGTAGCAGACCTCTGGAGGGACAAGAAAGGGATGGGGATGGTGACGGGGAGAAAAAGAAAAGAAAAGCACATGAGCACAAGTTCCACAAAGCATTTGGGCAGGGCTAGGGGATGGTGTAAAAGCCATAAACAATTAAAGCATAAAGTAGTGAATTTCTTTGAGTGGCAAAAGTAATGGACCCGACTCTGCATTGCTTTACCATTTGTGAAGATTTTATGTGCAACAAATTCATCTTCAGATATAACACTGGAATAAAGTTTTGCATTTTGAAGGCTTAACCTTTCTGTAAGGATTTTTTATTTATGAACTGAAACACACAACATTCCTCCCTTCATCTTATTTGGAGAAATAAAACAATTTGCATATAACCGAAACCCTTTTAAAAAGAAGATATTGGCTAAAGCTGATCAATGAATTTTAAGTATTGAAATCTTAGCCCCTTTTGAGGCTTCCCCCTGCTTCTGTAAGCCATTGCAGCAAATCAGTAATTTTCAGAAATAAACGTCTTTAAAATTAGCCCTGTGAAAAGGTACCTCAAATTAAGCATTTCTAGAGCTTTCACTTGAAGCACACTGATATTATGTAAACTTGGTTGCTATAGTAAAACTTCCCACTCACTTTTTTTTTTTTTTTTTCTTCCCCCTTCCTATTTTATACCAGTGAAGAGGTGATTTCATCCCACTGTGGGTATCAGGCCTTTGTTCCCTTTTGCACGTAATAACTCAATCTTTCTGAAAACAATTAGGAAAGATTTTATGGCACAAGGCGGACACTACATGTGATGGAAGTCTTTTAGGAAAGGCCTTTAATGTGGAGGAACACCTTACTTTGTAAATATCATACAGATACTTGGGATTGTCTATCATGACCCTCAAGTCCAATCCTGCATAGCGCTATTGCTCAGCAGGAGCCAGAGCTGCCCAGTACCATTTGTTCCCGTTGGGTTATCCATGGTGCTCAGCACTATATTTAGCAAATGCTAAAGTAAAGTAGTAACGACTATTTGCAAGACCAAGTCTTACCGTCCTGTTATTTATTTACAGCCCTATTGCAGAACGTAACTATTGATCTGCAGGTGTTGCCTTTGAGCAGAGCCTTGTGCATATAGACACAAGACCAAGGCTTTTGTCAGCCCAGCCCTATCTCAACTTGATAACCAGCATTGACTGGGGGTTTTTAGCTTTTTTCCTCTTTTTTTTTTTTTTTTTTTTTTTCATGAACAACCTTAACTTCTCACCCGCTGACTGATTCCATCAACAACCGCTGCCCAACCAGATGAGAAACTAGGTCATTGCATGCACTGGGAAGACCCGATTTCCTACTTGACAGCAGATGCATTATTTATGGTTAAAAAAGGCACCTTCCCAAACAACCCTGGAAGAGGGAACTGGATCGTTGGATTTGGCTATTATATTATGTTCACATGAAAAAGCACAATTTTGTATTACTTAGGATAGGAGGAAGCACACATCTGGTGCCCTTGACTATGTTGCTCCACCCTCACAACATGCAAGAACCCCACTTATGCCTTCACAGGGCAGGGGGAAAAACCCACCATAACAAAAACAAACAAACAAACAAACAAAAAAACCCACCCAACTTACTCCCCACTATCCAAACCCACAGGAACAACTACTAGGAGACACAAGAACCTCTCTCATTTTATATAAATTTGAGATTTCTGAAGATATTTGCCCAGCTAGGGAGGTTGGTTATTGGGAGAAATATAGGATCAGGGAAGCAGATGGTGAGGATGGGCTTAAGACAGCAAAAGGCTGAATCAGGGGCAATGCTGAAGGACAGCTCCAACTCCAAAAGCAATGGGCAAAGGCAAGCATGAAGTTCTAATGCGGCATCATCAAGGCAAGAGGTTGGGTAAGGTACATCCAAAGAGACTGGAAGCCAAAAGTAGACTTATTTTTAACAACAAAATATAAAGAATTCTGAGGAGTTTATTACAATACCTGAATTAACCTAATGCACTCCACTTCTAACAGCAGGGTCTTCATAATATTAATCTGCCATCTTCCCTTCTCATGGACCACTACAATGTGTTTTTCTCTCTTTTTCACTGCCAACGATTGGATCTCATGCTTTAAATTGTGACACCTTTAAGGTAGGAAATTTCACAGGTCTTTCTTTTTGTTTGCTTGTGAAGTGTCTACCATAGATCTTGGTCCTCAAAAATAACAAACAATCACCCTGATAATAAGTAAAGTAACTATCTTTCTTTGACATCATTATTTCCCACAGACATGAAGAACGGAAAGAAAAGACTCCTGCAGTAACTATAAGGCATTCACAGGTGCAGAAAACTGCACCATATCTGCTTTGGCTTCATTGGTGTCTTTTTTCTATTTCCCCCTTAAATGAACAATGCAAAAATTGCCACATAGGTCAGATCAAAATGTTCAACTAGTTGGTGACCCTGCCTCTGGTAATGGCTTGTAATGGTTGCAGAGAGAAAGAGCATGAGAATGGCAAGTGCATTGTGATCCTTCCCCACCTTCCCGCACCCAGTGGCTGAAGGACTTCCCAGAGTCCAGGATTGCATCTGAACCAAGTTCTTTAACAGACTCAAAATCGCTGATTCAATTTTCCCCCAAAATTCTCTCTCTGAAAGGAACATTGATGAAGTCATGTGTTTATTAGTGCCAGAGCTGCCTATTAAACGGGCTGTTCTTAATGATTTCAGAGATTTGGGGCTCAGTACAACAAACAGGAACATTGCCTTTCTTTTCTGAAGCAAAACATTAAATCCAACTTGGTGTTTAACATAACATGTTTCACTTCAGTAGAGTCCCAATAATTCACCTCCAACTTTTGTTAAAAAAACCCAACCCATTGCTAACACAATTTTGTAAGGGAAAAATGCTGAAACCATGAGGTTCATAGGGCAGCCATCTAATTTGGCATCTTTTTGTGACAGAAAAGGCTCTTCAGGAAAAATTTTGGTTACTTTGGATCGGTATATTTGGGGGTGGGGGTTAAATGAGTTAAATGTATGTTCATCAGCCCTGCACAGACAAATCTCCATATGATTCATTGGAGCAGCACTGCAGAACACCTGGTGTTGCCGATGCAGTTCTGTTGGTGTTTTGTTATTTTTAAGGGGGTTATATAACTCTCTCATTAAAATTAAATGTGGGCTGAAATGATGCAGGCACATTCTCAAGCTTCAGAGTGAGCTTCTTCCTCACAGTTTAGCTGAAAATAGATCATTTTTAGGCAGAAGAGAAGGAAAATGAAACCAAGAGGTTGTTACTTTAGAAAATCGAGTCTCTAAGTTTTTTGATAATTCACCATTTCCTTTCTAGAGGGCCTCAGTTCTTCAGATGCTGACCTGGAGCTTCCAGGGAGAGCAGGTGCAGGATTTGAATCTTAAATTCACTCCACAGCACAGCTATCATATCATCCACAGCTATCTACACTTGCAAGGTTCAATTTCCAGATGATCTACGTTCAGGTGCCCTTGCTTTTCTCTTCACTCCTCTATTTGTCTAAAAGAGATAGTAAATTCCCGTATCCTCTCTCTGATTTTCTGTCACTTTTTCCTCCCCCCTCCAACCCTCTGCTCTATCTTCCTCCCAGTGACAGACTGTTGTCTGGCATCCTCAAAGGCTGCTCTTGAAGATGACCTGCTGATTTGCTACCATGGGAACTCCAGAGTGAGGACAGCTTCTACCTTCTACACCAAAGGGCACAAGCAACAGTTCCCCACACCACCCTTCTCGACGGTAAAAGTTTACCGTCCTCTATCGCACAAGCCTCGCAGGGACAATGCAAGGTTGTGCCTGAAATAACAAGAGCGCTGCTGCCTTCCCAGTGTCCAGCAGCAGCCACTGCTGAATTACTCGGAGGAAGGTGAAAAAGTCTAATAGCATGTGTGAGCATGCAAATTGCTTCTCAAAACTAGTGGAGAAAAAGCTTAGGCAGCAAAGCATGAGACTCAAGAAAAACCCTGTCTAATCTAATGGCAGAAAGCATTATCTTCATAGAAGTGCCACATTTAAAACTTCCTAAGCAATTTTATTGGTAACCCTATTTCTCTGAATCAGTGAGAGTTAACTTAAAATTAGGTTATTCTACCTGAACAAGAGATGCAGGCTAACACATCAGCCACTGAGTATGCTACATGGAGAGACAGGCAAGTAATTCTCTCCATTCCCCAGCCCCAAACACAATTTTGGGTGTTTTAATTGACATAGAAGGATCATTTTTACTTGGCTGCATTTTGCAGGGCAGCTTGTGATCCACACTGTGTCAGTCTTGTCAGTGCACTGGCAGGTTTACAGATCTACGATTACTTTCCTACAAGCACCGACTCATAATAGCCTAATCCAGTAATGTGGGCTTAATGCATAATATAATTTCATGAACCACCTAGAAACTGAGTGCAAATCTGGGAGTCGATGCTTTCCAGAAATGTCAATTTAGCCATAAGTTCAGAAACCCTGAAGATGGATCTGTCTGATATTAGCCCACAAAATGGTCACTGATCCTTAGATCATCAGAGAAAGTAAAGTTGTGCGTGAAAACTGCTAAAATCCTTTTTACATCCTTCTGGACCCGGTTACTAGCTATGCTATCTCAGTCTCAAGACTGGAGTGAGAGGCGAGAAAATTAGGGTCCAGATCAAGAATTACACAAAATTTGGGAAAACTCCTGCCCTCTGCCATTCAGTAAAGACAGTTAACCTTCAGAGCATCATTAACTTGCAAAGCAACTTTAATTGACACATTTCCTTCTGCTGCAGGGTGAAATAACACAAAACAAAACAAACACACAAACGAACAACAACAACAAAGCTTTTTGCTACGGCAAGAGTTGGGGGGGGGGGGGGGGCGGGAAATAATCCTGGTTTTATTTCCTCTGTGAGGATGCCAGCAGTCCTGTTTCATAAACTCCACTGATTCATCACCATCCCAGGCAGCCAATCATTCGGCAGGTCAAGTAGAAATGGGCTGTAGAGCCAGCAACTCCTGCTGCCCCGATAATGCATGTCATTCCAGGCATGGCGACATGCTTTCTCAACAGCTGCCATTTTCAGTTACCTTTTCTATGGCTGACATACAAGTAAATGTGTTGGAAGCAGTAAAACAGTCATAGGAAAGCAGTTGCAAAGATAAATAGCACCTGCACGTGATAATCTCTAATGTTATTAGAGAGGAAAGGAAGATGTGTTTTGAAACGGAGTTTCTTTCTTCTGAAAGCATCACTTGACTTTGGGGGGGGTGGGGGTGGGGGGTGTTGACTGGGGGGTGCATGAGTGACTGAGAAGGGGTTTTTGTGTTTGGTTTTTTTCTTTTGCTCCAATAACATCCAGACATTCATCTTGGTTATAAACTTAATGGATATAACTAGAGGGAAAGGGGAGAAAAAAAACCCAAAACAAAATACCTAGCATTAAGGAAAAAATATTCTCACAATTCAGTCATGAGAAAGATTTTTTACAGCTAGGTTTTGCTTGAATTCAGTAATGCTCACTTTAAGAAACACAACTGCTTTAATTAAGGGAAAAGAAAGGATTTTCTTCAGTCATTTCTTTTCAATCTTTATTCCTTATCATCTAACTTAAATTTCACTAACTACTTGTTCAACAACAGTCCTTTGAATTATATGTAGTTGAATACTTTTTTGCAGATGGATACTGAGTGGGAGTTTTGAGGGCACATTACTGTAGAAATAAACACCCTTAGTGAAACAATGTTTGAACTTATGTGCACAAGTGTATGTGTCTACATATGCACAGTGGTATTTACCTGTATATTAGATATAAAGCATATGTAATTTCTATATTTTTAGCATATAAAGTCCCTGTGCCTGTACACAAATGGGAAAATGAAAAAAAAAAACCAAACAAACCCCATCCCAAAACAAAACTAAATAACTGTTCCAAATAACAGTGCTGCAACAAAATTTCAAATGCATAAGATTATACATATTAATTTATGGTAATCTACAAATGAATGTTGCAGAGACAGTCCAGGTTATCCAAAATGGTACTTGCATTTAATGAGAAACTACCACAAAATATCTTCAAGACAGATTTAGTTGCATCTTCTAACACCCCTGAATTAATATAGTGCAAAACACAAAGTACAGGCTATGTTTCCTCTTTGGAACAACTGGCTCTTGAAATGCCAAAGGAAAGCCAAGCTTTTCTCTCCATACAAAGTCCTTTTAGACATCTTGCTTTCAGATTTCATCAACTTAGGTGTTTTCAGAGCTGTAAGCAGTGAACTTTCCATCAGCAACATCTTCAGCTAATTAACCCTGCTGATTACAATAATTAGTATTGATTCACTCCTGAATGACTTCTTAAGTATTCAAGCACAATCTACACTTGCAGTAAAACTTCTAGATATGAATATTAATTGAATGCTCTCCTTTGTTTTTCAGCCCCAAAGGTATAGTTTACAATCTTATATAGAATCAGAGAATCATAGCACAGTTTGGGTTGGAAGGCACATTTAAAGGCCATCTAGTCCAACTGCCCTGCTGTGAGCTGGGACACCTTCAACTAGACCAGGTTTTTCAGAGCCCCATCCAACCTGACCTTGAATGTTTCCAGGGATGGGACATCTTCCACCTCTCTGGGCAACCTGTGCCAGTGTTTCACCATGCTTATTGTAAAAAATGTATTCCTTATACCTATTCCAAATCTACTCTTTTAGTTTAAAACCACTACACCTTGTCCTATTGCAACAGGCGCTGCTAAAAAGTCTGTCCCAATCTTTCATATAAGCCCCCTTTAAATACTGAAAGGCCACAGTAAGGTTTCTCTGGAGCCTTCTCTTCTCCAGGCTGAACAAGCCCAACTGTCTCAGCCCTTCCTCACAGGAGAGAGGCTCCAGCCCTCTGAGCATCTTCATGGCCTCCTCTGGACCTGCTCCAACAGGTCCATGTCTTTCCTGTATTGAGGATCCCAGAGCTGGTCATACCACTGCAGGTGGGGTCTCACCAGAGCAGAGCAGAGGGGGAGAATCACCTCCCCCAGCCTGCTGGCCATGCTTCTTTTGATGCAGCCCAGGATACGGCTGGCTTTCTGGGCTGCAAGTGCTCATTGCTGGCTCACACCCAGCTTTCACCCACCAACACCCCCACATCCTTCTTGGCAGGGCTGCTCTCAGTCCCTTCATACTTGCATTTGCTAACAGAAACACTTCACTTTTATTCTCATTTAACAAAGGGAATATTAACATGTTGATGCTAGAGACTGTGGTTCATGGGGGAAAAAAAAAAAAAGACAAAAACTCCAGGCTAATATATAAATATAATTCACTTCCATTTCCTATGGCAGCATGGAAGGGCAGTTCCCAGGTTAAAACCTATCCTGCTCTTGCTCTGGCTGGTAGGACCAAGGTTGGTCTTTCTTTTTGACTTAACACCTGGTCATTGCAAGAACAAATAACAAATCATGTAGAGTCTGAATTACCTCTCTTAGCACTGTTGTGGAAACATGTTGCCAAGTTTGACAACTGGAAGGCACCACATTGCTTTGTGAATGGGTAAGATTCAAAACAGGTAACACTAAGGACACCTGCAATGTTCAGGCATAAGATGTCTAAACCTATACAGTCTCTCAAAAACCGACACTTTTGTTAAAGCACGCTAAGAAATGGCTTGTGTTACAGATTTGCTTCATCTTCTTTGATGTTAATGATAATTGTTATGGCTCATAAAGCAATATTTCAGTAAATATGCACAGAAATTATTTTTTTTTCAGTAGGGTTCACACAGACTAATTCAAAAATTAGTCTTTGATGTGAATGCAAAATTATCAAAAAAAGTATCAGAAAATAGCCTTGGAAAAGAACAAAGTAATTGCAAATCGAAGATAAAAAATCTGTAGTATATGTATTTTATGCAGCATTTTATCTGAAAACGTAGGGACTACTGTAAATTTAGTATGAACTCACCTGTGAGAAGAGTTCTTAGGAAACAGTTTTAGCTTCGAATAGTCCTTAAAAGTGGTGACTGGGTATGCTGCCTAGGTGTCTGGTGGTGGCTGCTACGTAAGCGGCATTCACCCTACTCTGGGCAACCACTAAAGGGGCACTTCCATGGAACCAAGAGCGAGGGTTGCACTTTATTGCCACTCAGAAAGGGCAGCAGGTGCTAGAAAGCCCAGGCTGCAGGAAGGTAACTTGATAAAAAAAAATACTCTCCCTCCAGTTCTGGCAGAGCAGAGCAGTTGTGAACGAGTTAATCTTTGTCTCGAAATAAGTTCCTCCAAGAAAGTGAATTACAGCATGGTCCCATTATATTAAACACCATCCTTGCTTTCTTCACGTTTACACACAACACACAGCATGCAAGTACTACCTGATAATCCATAACCTCTAGCCTTCTAGAGTATTTTATGCAGTATTACCTTTTTGTTCACATAAATTCTTTCCTATTGATTTATACCGTCTCAACACACAAGGGAAGGAGATGCAACAGCATCACAAAAAATGCAAAACAGCATACTAAGTACTCAGAGTTTCCCCATAAAACATTTTTTGTTGAAAATACATGCTTTAGAGAGCCCTGACCGCTACCAACAAATCTTTAATGTCTGTTGGTTTGTTGTTGGTGGTTTTTTTTTTAATTTAGGGGTCCAAGAGACCCCTCAATATATAGAGAGAGATATAAATCATTCACTAGAATCCAGTTTAAGAAAAAGCACAAAGCCCCTATATTTAATTGATCTAAGCAAAAAATAGAATCCACTGATAAATACCTCTCTTTTCTCTGAGAAAATGATTACAATTATTACTGAAAGTAATATATTTACTTAAGATGTAAAGTAATTAAAGACTTGAACAGTTTCAGAAACTCCACAGACTGGTGACAATTCATTATATTTAAGACACAAGCTGCTGTCCAAGTAGTAACTCAAAATTTTTCAAAAGCTTTATAACAATTTCTTTTCATAATGTATAAGGTACATGAACATTTTACCAAATTAAAACCCAAAACTGTTAACCGTTATAATGCTGAACTATGGCTGTCTAAATAGAAAGATAATTCATGAAATGTCATATGAATAATTTGTTAGATTTTGGGATAGGAAACATCCAGGTAAATTATTCTGCCTGACCTTAAAAATTCTAACGTATGCTAATAGCTGGATTATAAAAATGGAAAATAGCATGGGCTCCCACTTTGAGATCTGATTTATCATTTTTATTGCATTTTCATTACCTAAACAAAATTAGAAACAGTATCTTCAAAACAGCAGTTAAAGTTGATATGATCAGGCATAAAATCAGGCAAGGGCACATTTGGCAACTATGTATTTGCCAGATTGACAGCAGTATTGTAAGCTTTCAGAATCAATAAGTTTTCTCGCCACAGTTAAAGGAGAGGTTAGTAATAAATCTCCAACTTAATGCAATAGGCATAATTGTAAAATACAAACCTCCCCCTCCCTGCACTATTAGCAGCCGATATCAAATGAAACAACCGTCACAAAATAGGCAATGCACTTCATATTCTACTGTATAGACAAAAAGATTAAGGGAAATGAAAAAGGGGCTGAGAAAAGGAAAGCAAAAAAAAAAAAAAAAAAAAAACAACCCACAACCAAGCCACCCCATCGCCAGACATACATTAAGCTAGTTTGACAGCACCATTGTTCAGCTGTCCCATTGTCAGACCAAAAGATGTATTCAATGCTACAATGTCTGCTAGCAAATAAACAAAAGACTACATTTTTCAAAGCGGGGTGCCAATTCTACAATAATTCTGTGTGTATGTGCGTGTGTCTGTGTGTGTCTCTGAAAAGAGTAGTCGATGCTGGCCCCCCACTAAACCTTGGAACATAAGAGAATATATGTGTAATCCCACATAAGGGAGCATTAAGATATTTTTAAAACATCTTCAAGTGGTAAAGACTAGGTAGAGCATTAGAAACTATTTACATAGGCTAAGTGAAAATTAAAGTGGTATTTAGGGCAATAGCTCTAATATGGAGTCTCCCTGAGCTTTTTCCATGCTTATTCCATGCCCAGTGCATAATAATGAAGCAGGCAGATATATTGCAAAGGAGGTGATAAAAGAAATACTAGCTCTCATTTAGAGGTAAGAAAAACAAAAAAAAATAATTTTTTTTCCTCCTTGTCCTCTCTGTATATTTGTCGTCATAAATGAAATGTGCAATTCTAACTAGTGGAAAATGCTACTTGCACACAGCAACGCCTGTCTTTTCATTTAAATAGGGAAACTACTTAATACACAGCACGGTTATAGTTGCAGCGGGCCCAGGCAACTCAAAAGCACGCGTTAAAACAAAGGAGACAACATACCTTAAAAGCAGCTCCTCATTTCTCATAGTAACAGCGGATTTGGGACAGCGCATGCTTTCTGCACCGATATTCTCAACAAAAGCCAGTTCAGAAGTGCGCTCAAACATCAATGCCACAGTAGCTACTCACTAATGGCTACTCTTTCTCTCTCTAGTCAGACGCTGAGTGGTGGAGCAAAGGGGCCCCTGCAGATTCACTAAGCAGAAATAATCCTCTCTGACAAGTTATGTTGTCTGGGCATATTTTACATTAATGCACTGTGCTGCCTATAGGGGTCTTGTTTGCGTTCACTCTAGCCTAGCTGGTGTTAGCTCTCTCAATTACCATCCAAAAAAAAAATTAACAACACCCCCCCACACCCCTCCTCTAAAAAAAAAAAAAAAAAAAAAAAAAAAAAAAAAAAAAAATTATATATATATACAACTGAAAGAAAAGGGGCAAAAATCTATGGGCAAATGAGGGAAGGCTTTCCCCCTCTGGAAGGATGCATGTTTGATATGGATCTTTTGTTTGCCCTGTGAACTAGTTGAATACAGTGGCAAACAGATGCTGTGGCTCGTGAGGCTTGTGTACTTTAAGGGAATTGGGTTAGAGGCTCTTTCTGGGGCTCTGGAGTCGCAGCTGGAGCTCCTGCTCTCTCCCTCCTTCCCTTCCCTGTTCAAGGCTGAGTGGCTTTATGGGACCTGCCAGCTCACATCAGAGAGACTGGGGAGTATTAATGCAGGCACCTGGGGATCTTCTTCAAGTTTTCAGTTTTTCTTCGCAATTTTAACCCCTCCAAATTTCCTCTGATTTTAACCCCTCCAAAACACAACTCAGTTACCAAGTAACTGAGTTTGCTCTAACCCAGTCCTTTACACTTGGCTTTGGCAGAGCTCTCCCAGACTGGAAAGGGCATTGCATTATTCAATGATTCACTCACTTCCTATGTATGAAAGGAACTATAGTGTGACACTGATTTCTGGGACACAGCCTCTTTGGCCCTACTTGGGAGATCCGCTGCGTAATTTGTACAAACAGGTTGTGGTCTTCCCACTTGCCAAGGTAGTCAAAGGAAGGTTTATTTTCTCATCTTTGTTTCAATTTTTGCTGGGTAAATCTTTACACTACACAGCTACTTTTGAGGCAGGAGGATGGTTGCGTTTTTTATGTTATTTTTTTTTAAATCTACATCACATACTTGAGTAGGTGCTTCATTAGTAGATTGAAAAAGTCAACAAGACCTTGATGCTTTTTCCAGTCAAGGCTTCTCTGCACCACTGTGGCAGTAAAATGCATCTTTAAAATTACTGTCATTTCCTCTGAAGTCCTGTTAACATACGAATGTGCAAAACTCAATAAACACAAAACATCCAAAATCGACAACTAGTCAAAAGCCCAGTAGGAATCAAACACACCAAGCTATAGATCTGGACCTCAAAATTTGAATTCAAGCTTCCATAGACTCCTGGCTATGTCTGTGCTTGGCCTGAACCTCTTTTCCTACATATATTTTACTGCTTTAAAATTTACTGCTACAGTATCCTGATGCAGTGCTACTGCTTCTAATTCCTTAACAGAAGGCTGGCATTTAGGGACTTACCTTTTTGGTAAACTTCAGTCTGGGAATGAAAGTAAAGAGGGAGCCATCACCAGTATAAATACACTGATAGCAAGATCTTGCCTTTCTGATAGCAGCTGTAAACTTCTATTAAGGTCATAAATTGTTTGCAACAGAAATGATCATTTTGTTCTACACTTCTTGCTGAGTACTGTGAGACCACAGGATTTGTTTCAGTCATTCGGACAGAACATCTGCCAAATCACCAAAATGCAAGTTAAAAACCAAGCTTAGGCATAATCTACTTTTAATACTGTAGAGAGAAAAAGCTGAAGATGATAGTTTGGGAAACATGGGTATCATGAAGGACTGCAAGTCAAGACAAGACAGGTTTCAATTTGCTTCCTTTTCATCTGCAAAACATGACCAGGATTCTAGTTGCTCTTGTAATAAAAAATAATACATCATTTTAATGATTAGCAATTCAAACCAATTCCATGTTAAATGTCATGCTCCAAGGTCAACGGAGACAACATAGCTTGTACTTCATGCTAAAAATATCTGAACAGTCATGGAAGGCGGCCAGGAAAATACTCAACCAACATGACAAATCCCATACCTCCTGCCCCAAATACTAAATCCATTACCACCATTTCAGGCATGGCCACCAGCACTCCAGATTCCTCCTCCTTCAGTGTTCACCTCCAAATGACTTGGGCCCAGCATAACTCACCGTGACGCCTGGGCTGCTCCAGACCAGTCTCGTGCTTGTGAGACTGATGTATGAGAAGCAGCAAATACCAGAGTATGCTACAGAATATACAGCTGAACAGGAAGTGTCAAACAGTCTGATAAACTGCTACAGTTTTCCAAAAATATGGCAGGGATCAGCATCTTAAGACACTACCAGCTGAGGGAACAAAGCTTTCTTTTGAGGCGGGAATAGAATGGCTCACACAGAGCCCTTTGGTGGGGAATCAATGGGCTTCTGTTGGGCAGCTCCACGCAGTTGCAAGTTCTTGATCGTTTCTGTACTTAGAAAGAAGGCAAAGCAGCAGCAATAGGAAATAAAGTGAAGTATTATGGAAGGACTCATCTATGACCAAAGGAATAAATAAAGAAAAAGAAAATAAAATCCACAAAGCAGTAACACCGACAGACAAAAAGAACCTATGCTTTCTATCACATAATGAAACGTCTGACAGAACATCTGCAGAGGGATCACAGCTGCTAGGAATAAGGGGGAATATGAGTATTATTTTTCAATTTAAAATGTACTAAGCAGGAGTGCCTTTAAAATAATATGGCTAACGGGAAGATTAAAGCAGATGAACAGGGCTATCTGGCTTCTTTCAAGATGAAAGTCCAGCTGTGGAGTTTAAATTCAACATTTAACATCAAAATTGATGGTAGATTCATAACTGATATGTACATATTGCAGAATGTTCTGCCCACGTTACATATAGTGGAAATTTAGTAGTTTCATTGCCCAGTACTTAATGTAAACCCAAGCCTTCTACATATGGCCTACAAGTTTGCTAAATAATTATGTGATGTTGCACATCCTTGAAAAGCCACTGGAATACCAATCATTTACAGAGGCGAAATGATCAAAACTTCCGTGGCAAACCAGTAACAGTGAGTGATTTATATCAATTAAAAATATGCCTTCTGCCTTCTACTTCAAATTATTCTTTGACCATTCCATTTGTTTACAGTATTTTAAAAATATTCAGAGGCCAAAATACAATGCCATTTTAGTACACTAAACAAGCAATACTACCAGCCAAGCAATGAACTGCATATCATGACAGAGAAATGGTGTACAAGCGTCCAGGACAACAGCCCAAAAATCATGAGTACAATCATGAGAGGAATTGAAAGCCTTGATTTGTTTTCCCATTTCACCACACATCCTTATGTCAGATCTTACGCAAGCCAATTAACCTCTTGCTCACATCTCCATCTTTACAATGGAAAAACCCGATAAACTCCAAAGCAGTGTGACAGTAATACAGAATGGCAAAAACTATATAAACCACTGTATTATTGTGAGTCGCACAAACATTTAAAATGTCTTCTCACAAGGGGGACCTGCAGGCTAAGTCTCAGTTATCTGCTGTTCTGTGTAGTTATTTAGGCTCAAATCACATTGGTTTTGTATAGGTGTGAAAAGCTACTCTTTAATCTGATAGCATTTTACTGTTTTAGATGGCTAAATCCCACCTTTGAAGTTGAGCAATTAGTCTAAGCTAGTCATCTAGGGTTTCTCTATTGTCAGCGAGGAGAGATTAGTTGTACTAAAAAGCATTACCATCTCTCTCCATTGACTACAAAGGGATTAGATCCCTAACTTTTAGATACATGTATTAGGCAAGATGAATCCCACCTACATGCCTGAAGTGAAGGTGAGAAATAGCATGTCTCTGTTTCAGCATGGAGCCTTGTTCTTCACAGCACTTCCAGCATGCTGGCCGTGCTGGGACTGCTGGGCAAGAGCAGCTCAGATACCTTAAGAACGTCTGGCACTTCCAGAAGTAGCTGTAACCTGCCTGCAGGCCACCTACAGCAATCAAGTTGTAGCTAGGCAAGCCTACCAAGTCTGAGGCATACCTATACATTACGCCTATGCAAAGTTTGAGGTAGAAAGGAAATTGGCCTCCACTTCAGAAGCAAAGCAAGTGGAGTCTTTCCAGCATGCTTTGAGAAAGCAGACAGTTCATTTACGTATCTCCTCCTAAAATCTTCTAGAAAAATGAGCAACTCATTGCCTGCAGCTCTTATGTTATTAGAAATCATGGAACACGAGACCAGGTGTTGGCAGAACAGAGTACTTCACTGGTGAATGCGAGTAGCAAGAAATGGGCTATAACTCAAAAGGCTGTATCTCATTAGGTTTTACGTTGGCTCTTATTGCGGTTTTTGTCAATTTTTATCTAAAACAAATGATTGCATTTTTGTCTGTTTCCTCTGTTGATTTGGGGTTTTCTGTTGCTTTTTATACAGCCTTTAAGATACTTGTACATGAGAGATCAATTTTAGTCCCAGACTCCAGCAATCTGACATCTAAAATACTAATTTTATCAGGAGAGCAGTAACCACATGGTATTAGACAGTCCTGCATTTGCTATTTGTGTTAGGCACATACATACAGGTGGAGGAATCCCTTTACTGTTACAGGCCATGAAAACACCAGACACAGAGACACAGTTCCTCACCAGTAAGTGCCTTAATTCAATGTCATGGTAAAACCATATTGATCAGCTGTAGAAGCAGTTGCATGTGTGCAGACTGTGCTGTCTTCAGGACAGATACTAACTCTGTATGTGTTCTATGCATTATTCTTACCCAGAGTACCTGCAGGTGTCATCTTTGTGGGCAGGAAGAAGAAAAATATTTTCAAGCTCCTGCAGTAGACATGCAGCAAATCATAGTTTTTTGGTATAAGCAGGCAACAAAAACAGCCTAACATTTGCCCACATCTCCTTTTGTCTGTCTTAGTAGGTCTTTCAGCCTATGCCTAGCTTTCCTATCGGAGTCATGGGGGTAGCCATTACTTTCAGACCTACAGGTAGGTCTGGATGGTGCAAAAGGTCTTTTCTAGCCTTACATTTTCACCCGGGAGCATCCAAGGAGCATCATGAAAATTAAATAGCGCAGACAGAAAACACAGAAGTCCAAAATGTTGCATAAGTGCTGAAAATTAGTATTTGGGCAGCAGGAGAATAAGAAGATTTGTATTTAAAACATACAGCACAACTGGTATCTACTGTTTCTCTCCATTCAAAACAGTGTGCGCCGCCTCCCTCTAGTATTCAGCAGTGCTGACTCTGCATCTCAGCATCTGGAAGACAGAGGCACCAGAAGGAACAACCTCCTCCTATTTACTTGAATGATGGGCTCTGGTGCTTCCCTCACCGTCAACAGAGAAGGGGCAAAACCTGCAGCTTGTGCAAATCACAAATTCTATCACATAAACACATATAAAGTGCGCTTTCTAAAGACAATACATCACTTGAAACAACTTGCGACTGGCCAGGTTGTGATTGCAGACATGGCTACTCTACAAAGCAAATAATTTATTTGGAAAGATCTACATGTCATAAAAACATCTGGCCTGCAACTAAAGGGAAGGAGGAGAAAGCTGATCAAAAAAGCAAAGAGAAACAGAGGAGGCAACAGAGCACCAGATCTCAAAGAGACAGAAAAGAAGGGAGCGAGAGAGAACAAACACAGCTGGTTATAGAAACATTTATTTTCTGATTTAATTTAAAGCCTATTTAAGGTATAAGTAGAACTTGCTCTGTCTAAACAGGAATATCTTCATTTTACACTTGTAGTAATGCCAAGATAATCACTTCTAGATGTGCCATGTGGAATATCAAAGACCTCGTGCTCTTTTGAGCACCATCTAAAGAATGTGAACCTGCACCATATATACAAATGTATAAACTGTGTTTATTAACAGATACGAATGAAGGTGGAAAATGGTAATAATTACAGATGAAATTTCAATGGCTGCTCATCCTCAAGTTAAAATTAGAAATAGAACCACATTTAACAGTTTTATCGAGCCTATTTTAAAATGATCTTATGGTGCTCTATGCAGAAGGTTCATTTCACAAATCCATGAAGTGTATCCAACACTGGGGATGAACATGGATATTTAAAAACAAGATATCACCAGAGAAAGGGATGTTCAACAGAAACTCATGTAGAAGTGAAAATAAGGAAAGGGTTCAGTTTCTCAGATGTGGGATCTAGATGAGTAGATGACTCTAGATGAGAGCATCTACCAAGAGAACCTTTGGCAGTGAAAGTGATGTGTTAAGTGGACCTTACTCCTACACTATCTGACATGAAATACAGCTTATTGGAACAACTCATCATCCATCAAGTTGCCTGTAAAGGTAGGTAATATCGCGTAGTCCTACATGGAAGGGAAAGAAACTGAAAGTTGTGTAATCCAAATCAGATTAAGTGATCTCTGGTTGCAAATACTGGTTGAGAACGCTTGATTCATTATCTGATAACAGTCAGACTTTGAAGAAAAGAGTATTTACAGAGTATGTATTTCCTTTTACATATGCTCTGAAGAGAAGGAAATGGATCAAGTTCTACATGGCTGGCATAAAAATAAACCAATAATTACAAAATATGTTTTTATTATTTTATACATGAATTAGCACAAACACTTGTTTCAGCAGCTTATACCCTCCCTAATTAATTTTTTGAAAATAAAGGAAAATTTTGAAAATAAAGGGAAAAAAAATCATGTCACTTTTTTAATACTTCAAACTCCCTATCTAATATGTTTTATCCAAAGGATACTCTTCCTTTCTATCTTCTCTTTTTTGTCTTTAAAAAATCTATTAGCATTGATTAAAAAGAAAGAGCTGGCATATAAATCTTCAGTTAGATTTATTACACAATACATTTTTCTTTGACCTTTCTCATGTCATCTGGCACTTGACTGTTTTGTGCAAGACATTAAAAAACGACTAGAGTTTTTTGTGATTCTAGCACTCAAATTCACAGAGTTTCATAGGGCCTGTGGTTCAAAGTTAGCATGTTGATTTGTGGGGAGAAAGAAATAAATCAGACCCTGTGAAAACACCCAGAAGACGAATGCATTTGCAAATCCTTGACGAAAAAACTGGCCAAACTGAGGTTCTAGGCTACGGGATTCCTTAAAATGTCAGAGAGTCAGTTTTTGAAGAGAAAGGTCTTCTTACCAAAGAGATGGTCAAGGGAATCAAGTGCACCCTCAGTAAGTTTGCATATGGCACCAAGTTGGGCTGCAGGGGCTCTGGGCAGGCGGGCCGAGGGGCCGAGGCCAGTGGTGTGAGGGGCAGCGGGGCTCAGTGCCGGGCCCTGCCCGTGGGGCACAGCAGCCCCCGGCAGCTGCGGGCTGGGGGCAGGGGGCTGGGAACTGCCCGGGGGAAAGGGCCGGGGGGGCTGGGCACAGCCGCTGGGCAGGAGCCCCCAGCGTGCCCAGGTGGCCAAGGGGGCCAGCAGCGCCCTGGCCGCTGTCAGAAGCGCTGTGGCCGGCAGGGCCGGGGCAGTGCCCGTCCCCCTGTGCTGGGCACCGGTGCGGCCGCCCCTCGGGGCCTGGGCTCAGGGTCGGGCCCCTCAGGGCAGGGGGGACGCAGAGGGGCTGGAGCGTGTCCAGAGCCGGGCAGGGGCTGGGGCAGGGGCTGGGGCAGGGGCTGGGGGGGGGCGGCGGGGGGAGCTGGGGGGATCATAGGGAAAATTTCTTCACTGCGAGGGCGGTCAAGCCCTGGAACAGGCTGCCCAGGGAGATGGCGGAGTCACCATCCCTGGGGGTATTTAAAAGACATGTAGACACTTAGGAACATGGTTGAGTGATGGACTTGTCAGGGCTAGGTTAATGGTTGGACTCAATGAAGGTTCTTTATGACTCTTAAGTTCAAATTTGCTTTTATTAGTCTGTCACATGACTAAAAATTAAACATACTTTTTAAAATAGTGAGCTACCTAGGGAAAACACTGCTTAAGGATATCGTGGCAAGGCAGAGTGTTAAGATACAAAAATCTTGCTGAAGCAATGGAAGCAGCATAAGAAGTAGAGTAAGTCCACTGCAAATAGCTTTTTGCCATGGCAGAGGTAGGCTGTTCCCACTAGCTCAAATGCTTTAGTGGATGATGTAAGCACATCCTAAGACACAGAGGGAGAAGGGCTTAAGCAAAGCTAAGCTATCTGAAAAAGGTACGATCCCAGTTTGTGAACAAACTGGATTCTAATTCCAAGTCCCAAAGTGACTGCACTTGCGTGACCAAACTCTTTGTATAGCAGGTTCCTTCAGACATGCTTTGGCTTGGTTAATGCCACTTAACTTTGGGGACTTCACAGAGAAGTCCAAAAGCATAATCACCTTTGGCTTCCAATTCAGTTCCAATTCAACCCACCATGAATCTCCCTTTGTCTAGGCAAGAAGTATAGGTCAAGTTGGGTCAAGCTCACCATCTCAGTTAAGCTTAAATAACTGGATGAGAAGTCTCCATGTCTACTTTGTCCACAAATCTTGTTTCCAGAAGATTATTTAGGCAATGGATGCCGACCTGGCAATGGCATCCTCTCTTGAAATGGGCTGTGCCATGCTGCCCATGGCTTTTTCTAACCCTGATATAACAAAGATGTACATGGACTAAGGATGTACATGTGGCAGCTCCAAAGTGCCTTGAGATTATCCTCTGCAAAAAAGCAGGTAACAAGACACTCACTTTCAGACACATACCACGCCACACAACTGATAAATGCTTTTAATTCAAAGAAAAGGGCTTAAGAACAGCCATATAGATTTTACCTACCCCCTTACCATAGCCAAACACCACCAGACTCCTCAGCGTCTCATTTCCCATAACCAGATGTTCAGACACCACTTGTCAAAACCAATTTCTGTGTTTCCAGCAGTGGATTTCTCACAACACTTACCATGTTGCTAGCACCAAAGGCTCACAGAGTCCCAGGAGACTTTGTGAAACGAAATGGCAACGGAGGGAAAGGCTGGAGGGCCAAAGGGGTGCAACAACGAATTGAGTCGTTTTCCTAAATTCCTACCACTTCAGAGCTCAGTAAGGTAACACTGTGGAGCTGCACAGAAAACGGTGCTTTTGGGATGTCTGTCTGTGTTCCTGAATGATTTGGCACAATGCATGATCAGCACACACAGCCTTGTGGGACCCCATCCACGCTCAGCCAGACACAGCCTTTCAGTGCTAGCAGCGTGTTCAGTGCTTCAGCAAAACCTGTGCTCTGATCTTTATAAGTGCCAAGAAGTCAGTTAAGGTGTTTACATATTGCAATATTAAATGCTTGGTAAATTGCCACATCATTTTGTGCTTTCAGTGTTCCCAAATCCACATCATTCATCTTTCTTCTGCAAGGCCAAACCCTGCAAAACTTAGTGAATGCACTTAACTCCAAATTAACACCCTGTAAAAACAGTTCCTCCCTTCTTCTCATACACTGTTATATGTAAAATCTACACCCAAAGTTAATTTCTTGCTGACCTTGTGCTGATTAATGCAAATTAAATTACATGCTAATTGCCCCAAATGGTTTGCAAGCAGCCCAGAAATCAGTTCTTTTTGCTGGTGGTAAAATACATTTGTGATTTTTTTTACACAGTGGTTACATTAAGGCATTGTTAGTCTTCAAAAATCAAGATGTTTTTGTAGCACCTTTTAGAAAGAAAAAAAAAACCCAGACAAACCATACCCAACCCCACTTAAAAAGCATTATTAAGTTCTGATCCAGTCTTGCAGAAACCTCACTTCTACCTCGTGGGAGGTATTTTATGGCTCGTTCAGAGCTCAAGCTCCAAGATGCATTTTACAAAACCTTGAGCCAGTTTTGTTAAACCCATCACTCCCTAATCCCCTTGTGCCTGTCAGCAGAGTACACAAGCACTTGATTTTGGACATCTGATTTGATAAGGGGTGGGGGAAGAAAGGAGGGGAGGACTGCTATTTTAGATAGATCCTACAATATTCTTGCAGTTCAAGAGAGAACAAGGAATTATTTCAAACAATAATACTGGGCAGAGATGCTCTTAGAAATGTATTGTGTTCTAGGATATCAGGGTCGTTTCGGCACTGAGTCTGAATCCCAGTCATCAGACCTGATATATGATGGTTTGCTCGGGCTCTGGTTGGCAACTGGCATGGGGATCAAATCCAACAGCAGGTAGTGCTTAGCTTCTTGGCAGTCCCTGGAGAGACTGCCATTTACAGTACAAATGCATTTTGCATTTATATCCAGCAGCAGGGATAAAACTTGATTTATGTCATGAGGAAGCTAAGCGAAAAAAGAACTTTAAACATGGTGTTCTCCAACAGAACAGTGGTTCCTTCTTCATAGGCTCTGCTGCAGTGAGTAGTGACACACCACTCCATAGTTTATCCCAAAACCGGCAAACAAGATTATGCTCATTTTATAGAAGTGGCGACACAGAAATGTTAAGTGAATTGCCCAAATTTACGCATGCAGCATGAGGCAGAGCTGAAAACAGATTTTGCTGAGAAAAGCAATGCACTTAGATATTATTCCCATCTGAATACTCAAGTCTAGAGAGGATTTAAGTCCTTCCTGCCCCATTCACAGGCAATAGATGACCAGACTATAAAGGCACACACCAGCTACTCCACATGCTCCCAGCCACACAAAACATCCTTACCCTGACAACAGAACATGAGATCTGGCAGCAAACAGCCCAACTTCCACAATACCAAAGACTATAAAGGTTAGACCATAGAAAGAACAATGGAGGTTGAAGACACACGTCATGGTCATTCCTGTTCTAGTCATTCAAAGACTGATCAGGTAGGATGAACTGATAAAAAGATGGTGTATGCACATGGTAAGCCTTAACTGACCTGATGCCTAGGAGATGTTCAGTCGTTTGGTTTGTTTGGGGTTTTTTTGGTTTCCATTTTTGTTCCATGCTTGATGCTATTTCTCCCTTCCTTCCTAATACCCATGTTCCTGTTTGGCCTCATTTCAGTAGCAAACCTCCTTTCTCAGACATTCTTGACTTTGACTTCTACTACAAGCTGTGGCTGCCAAAATCCCAGCCCCCTCGCACTAGAGACAGTAGAATTCACTTGGTTTTAACCATGAGTTCAAAGTCAGTGTTTAGGAAGCTTAATAACCGATACCTGAGTTTATAAATCTCCTCAATTCAGAGACGAAAGTGTGACCACCACCACCAAGAGATCTGCCCCATAGCACAACCCTAAGGGGGCTTGTGCTGTTGACTAATAAAAGTATTCCCCCTCCGAAGTTTTTCCTGAGCAGAGATTATCGTGTCACACTCTGTTAAATTAGGTGTGATGGGTCTGTCGTTAGGATTACTCTGTAGAAGAGACAGCTTGGAGGCTGCCAGATTCATTAAACATCTTCAGTGGGGCTTCATGGGGGCCTTTCACTTACCCTGAACAAACAACAAACACACCCTTTGTGCTCAAGAACAAAGGGAGTTTTTGCACTTTTGTTTGATGTCAGTCACAACTGGAGATTAAAGCTGCTGCTCTGTGGATTTCAAAGTTGTCTCCCCACTCCAAAGCTGCTCCTCTTGCTGTTTGCTAGGCACTTCAAAAAGGTTTACAGCTAAAAAACCCCAAACAGAACAATATTAATAACAATCAGCTTCAGAAACATTACATATTTTTGGCATTTGAATGCATTTCACTCATAGATACAACTGAGGAAACAAAGTGCAGGCTAACATATGTGGAAACTGTGTCTTTCTTAATCGCTTGGCATCAGGGATTGGAAAACTCGATTTGTAAACAAGAATTTCTGTGTTAAGACTGAAGCATGGTAGGCTCTGACCCAGTGATAAAATATGTAGCCCAGCTGAATCTGGGTTTGGGGGAGAACAGTTTCTCTTTTCCTAGCAAAGGACGCAAATGGAGGAACTTGTATTAGCCCCAATAAAACCCAAGTTATGGCTTCTCTTGCATGCTCCGATGTGAGTGAGAGATGGATGTTCACTCGTATATACTACAGACTGCTTGATTTTGGATGCCTTTTCTGAAATCTGTAGTATATACGTGTGAACAGCCATCTTTCAGCAAAGGCATCCAAAACTAAAGCAGGAAGATATCTAAAGGAAGGTTACACCTCTCCCCATCTCAGGGAAAACCCAGCACACATGTAACAGGGCACACGTAGGGAGAGTCCACCACCTCCACATGTCACTTCAGGATATCTAAAGCAAAACAAGGTGAGCTGCTATAAAAGCTGCAAAAATAAGAATAGGTATTGTCCAATTCAGGAAAGAAGTAAATCACCATCAGGAAGTCAAAAGAGCTCCCTGAAATGTCACAAGGAGCACCCAAACGTAATGCCTAGATTGTATGGGAACCTCTGTATCCCCTCTGATCTGTAGGGTCTAATAATTTACATCCTCATCTGTGATGCAGAGGTCAGCAACTGCCCGTCCTCCCAAAACAGCCTGACACACTTACGTGTAGCAGCACACTTCCCACCTGTGAAGACAGGTTTTTGCTTTTTTTGACTGTCCCTCTCCACACCTCCAGCTACAGAAGTCAATCAGATAGAAAACAAATGATAAACTAAATGGAGTTAGTTACCTAAACCCTTCAGTGCTGTCAAGAGGTGGATGGGATCGCTTTGAATATAAGAGTTTTCCCCTTCAGCCAAGATGTAAAACATCAGATGGCAGAACAGGAAATGTGAGAAGGAGCCACAAAGGCAAGTGACTGATGGAAAATGCCTTTCAAAGCAAAGGATTAAGTGTTTCTACAGTTTACCTGTGCAAGAAGGTGAACATTTTAGTGCTGCTGGATGTAAACTCTCTTTGAATGGCTGCATCAGTCTGAATTTATGTTTCTTATAATTCTGCCATAATCCATCAGTAAGGAAAAAACAGCTCTGTTTTCCACCTAAAATAATAGATTTCATGAAACATGGTTTGTGTGTTTTCTTCTCAAATCATCTTTCTGTACTGAGTTTGAACTAGGTGCCTATTCAATCTTCTAGATCTTCCTCACATTGACACCACACACCCCATCCATTTATTTCTTAGACAGTTGAGCCATATGACTTGGTACACACTTTTAACCCAATGCCAGGGCATGGCTGAAGGGATAGCATAGAGAAATGTGTGTAGTGATTCAAAATCTGCTAAACCAGAGCTTAGCCAAAGTACACAAGTGGATTTGATTTCTCATTTAAAGCCCTTTCTGTTCCAGTCATGTTTAGAAGTGTTGAAACTGTCAACAAATTCTGACATTTGGAACTTCTTCTGGGGCCCAGCACAGCTCTTACACTACTCTTTCAAGAAATACCATAGGAAGTTTTATAAATCCAAGCAATTTGGGGACAATTGGACAAACCCTGTGATTTGAAGATGATTTTTGCTTGCCAGTTCTTCCAGTGGTCCATCTGATGGCACCCAAGCATCTTATTTAAAGCATCTGGGTTTTCTGATGATGCTATATAAAGAACAGGCTACAAAACATATTTCAAGATTTTCCTGTTTCACCGGTTAAGTGAAGGCTGTAAATTTAACAGTTACTCAGAGGCCCACCTTGCTACACTGGCTTAGTAGTCCCAGTATGAAAGGATCTAATTATTGCAAGCAGCAGTAAACATGGTTAAATCCTTAATTTTCTGTCAGCAGACTCCTTTGGACATAAATTATGCAGAATGCCTTACCAAAAGTTATGTGCTGATGTAGATTGGTAGCACAGCGCTTTAATACGCAGCAGCCCCAGCATTAATATTAGGTTTGCTTTAAATAATGAAACAAAAATAAAAGTATTTCCCAGAGAACACAAACCATAAAGATGTAAAGTCATAGTCTGGGCAAGAAAATAAGTTGAGTAGTTCAGAGAATCTTCATAAGCACTAAGCAAGCAGCCAGGGGATGTACTCAAGGGGTTTCTATTCCACGAGAGCTTTCCCATTCATTTCTGTGTAGTTTAAGAGCCGATCATGTTGAAGTTCATTGTTACAATCTAAGGCAGAGTTACAATATGCAGAGTGCTCACTTGCTGCAGATCTCTTACTGTACCAAAATGTCTTCATCTCCTTATTTCCAGCTCATAAAGCTACACCGGGAGGGAGGGTGGGCAAGATTCTACTTACAAATGGTACCATTTCCCCAGAGCAGCTGTTATAGGTAAGGCACTACAAAGTGTGCCTAAACCCAAGTTGCCCACTGATGGCAATCCAGGGAAGACAGATGGCAAGTGGAAGAAAGAAATGAGAACACATACTGTGAGGGTCGTATACTGACGAAGTCAGGATGCAGCCAGGGAGAGCAGACAGATCTGGTAGGAAGGACACACTCCGAGACCCCACCATTGAAATGCTCACTGGGGTGGAAGTACAGTAGTACTGGCAGAGACATACTGCAAGAAGAAGTTTTCCAAGACCATGTATGATTTCTCTCATTAGCTTCGTCAGCTCTTATTGCTTCTACCCCACTGCACTGCTAACCCCTGAGCATAGGATACTCACACAGAATAGATGAAAGCTGGCACCCAAAAATCAAGTTCTGTGTATCACCAATGCTTGGGTAGCCTTCAGGGTTGGCCAGGTGACTGTCCCTCTAGGCTGAAATGCCTATGGCTAGAGAGCATCCAACTGCTCTCTGCTTTATCAGCTCTCACAGCTGAAAAGAAAAACTTGCCAAGTTTAAGTGCCTGGATGGAGGCACAAGGCAAGGAAATACAGAGACAACAGCACAGCATGGAAAATCCAGTTCTTGGCCTTAGTGCCAGGTAGAGTAAAAGACATCCTACACTTTTCCAGAGCCTGAAGTTCATGCACCGTGAATCAGTTGAAGGAGTCAAAGGGTTCTGGCCTCGAGGAAAGGGTTATCTAACATTTTATAATAGCAAAGAATCTATTCTATATTCTGTCCAGCACAGTTCAACTTTACTACACTGCTAAGTTCTTTGAAGCCCTTGACCTCTACTTTCTGAAACAGAAGAAGAATAGGAAAACATACATTCAAAACAGATTATGATATTCAGCTGCTCCTAGGAAATTCTCTATGCAGCACCAGTAGATCAAATTATTTTCATTATATCATTTGGTCACAAAGAACAGTGACATAATTAGGGAGCTAAATAGCAACAGTTTCCTTCTGGTAAATTTGCTGTAGCTAATTTTGTTAATAAGACTGATAATTGTTTTACGCTCATTCAATATGTTAAGTTTACCTAATACTAAAACCAATCAGAACCTTTAAATTAATTTTTGTTTCATTTCTAAAAGAATCAATGTCATTATTAATCATAAAAGGAGTGCAGAGTCAGAAGACGATAAATCTCCTTTGGGCTTATTTGACTTTCATATTTATGGTTTGGATAAGGTTATTATGAAGGAATTTTCAAGAAATGATTGAGGAGGAAAGGGAGGAGAGTGAGCTAGAAAATACTGTGCTTGAATGCTGTGCTACTATCAGCTTCAGCAGAATGTATGCAAACAGTTTGATTTCTTTCAGTTCTGCAAACTTAAGCATGGTGAAAGTGTTCAAAATAAAACAAACTGTTCATACTGCCAGGCTACAGAGCCCTAAGATGTACAATTTCAATATGTTTACGAGTGGTTTTACAAGAAAACAGGAGAAGAGATCTGGGGCATAGAACTGATGGGATTTTGCATGCCTGGCACCAGTGGTTTTGCCTTTAAAGCATTAGAAAAAAACACTCACTCAGACTACAGTTGCCTTTGTTGCATTTCTAGCTTCACTGCAAAAAAAACCAACCCAAAACTACAACACAGCAGCTATTTTAGCTACACTTCTATGTCTCAATAAATGATAATGTGGTGAAACGTCCTAGATAAATGCATCCAATTTTCACATAGCCAGTGTTGCTTGCCCACATCACTTTTTACATGCTTTGACAGGATAAGGTCAATGCCCATTGGCTGTGCAAGGAACGGAGAATGTCATCGGTGTGGCTATTGTCATAGTAACGTTCCAACTCGGCTTTGGGAGGTGGCAGCCCCTGGTTCACCGTGCGAGGAGCTGCATGCTCACAGGCCCACCAGTAACTCTGTGTCTTAACAGACAGGACAAACAGTGCTTTCAGTTTCATGCAGCACTGTATTTTTACTATTGTCTGGAAAGGGAAAACACATGGTATGTTATGCTGTGATCAGAGGTAATCAGAGGGGGCTTTTTTCCCTAGAACTTACGCCTTCTGCTGAGGAGGATTTCAATAACACCTGAAAGCCATACATGCCCGAATGTGGATCTGAATTCTGCCTTTATCTTCCCTCGGTTACTCAAGTAATCTCCCACACTTCAAGATCTATGAAGTGCATGGCAGATTTTCTTCTGTATTCATCCCACCTGACCGCTGTACCCACAGAAACAAACCGACAAAACCTAGACACCCCCTCAGCACAATCTGTTACAACTGCCCACCGTCAAATACCAAACAAATGTTTTTTGAACATATATGATGGAACACATTTCACTGATAAAATACACAACATGTGAATGATTAAAACAGAAATAACTTCAACAAAAGCATCCTTTGTCTTTCCTTGTATTTTTTAAGAGACAAACCTATCAAAGGGAAATGTTATGATAATGTATTGCCATGCTGAGTTAATTGTCAATTGCAAGTTACTTAAGTGTACTTTAATTATATGTTTAAGGCCTTATTTTCAACTCTAATAGCTATTAATGGTAGGAAGAGAAAATGAAACCAATTTTCCCTAACTTAAAGTGGAACTGTATTAAGCATAAGTGAACAAAATTCTAAATATAACAAATTATTTAGGTATTTCAGCTAATGGGAGCCCACACTGTCCATATTTTAGTCTAGCTATATACTACTTTCCAGGCAGCACTTATATATGATCATGCAGTATCAAGTATGTCAGAGTTAGGGAAGTCAGATTCAGTTCTTCAAATGGTATGAAATCATTCCCAAAGACTGAGATGGCTGAACTGAAGGGAGAACAACATTCCCAAAGGATTAATTCAGTATGAAAACCCAAGAAGATGTTAAACACGGCTTTCAAGGATTCCTTTCTCCACAGATAGAGAACTGTGTTTCCTAGATAGTTGACTCTATGGACACAAAGCCAAATATAGCTTTCAAATTCCTAAGAGCATTTGAGACATCTACAGTTAAGCTCAAGAAAATATTTTTTGGGTGCCAGAAATTCCATCCCCAAATAATTTCCATTCACTTCAATTGCTCTACTATACTTTGCAACACAAATCTGCTCCCTTTCCATCTAAATGCGTGGATTTTGCCAGTCTGGTGTGATTTAAAAGAATATTACAGTCTTGGATCATCTGTTGTCCCTTAAGTCAAGAAATATGACCAATTTAAGACAGAAAATCCATTAACCTACCTGGTACCTTCTGTCCTGGAGATGCCGTGAGTGTGAACAACTAATTGAAAGGTGTTTGCAGGTTATTCTAGAAAAGACCTTTCCTAACTCATAAATCAAAATAAATAAGATTGAATCTTTTATGGGAGACAGCACAGATGACAGCAAGACACCTTCCACAGTCCCATGCTGTATTTTTAAACCTGATAATTTTATTAAGGTATTTAAGTGTCAAATAATTTGATAATAAAACACACAGAAAAAATTGTTAGTGATACGAAAATCGGCCCTTGTCAGTCATTACAGGTTCAGCAACTTTCCTTTACAGGACAAAAAAAAAAAAAAAAAAAAAAAGCTGTACTTTCATTACTGATTTGCTTCTTGCATTAGCACTTCTGTAACAGGCCTATGAAGCCTAATTCCTTCCTATTCCATTTTCATTAAGAAAAAAATTGCAAGTCATCTTCTTTCTCTACCTTGGGAGCAAGGTACTCATTAAGAAAAGCTGTTTCACTCAATCATCAGGTTTCAATATGCTTAAATTAAGCTACTCCTAAATCTTACAACTATACATTTCAGCAAAGTCACTTGAAAGAGGAAGATTTTTAATGCCAGGGATGCTGCAGTGTTAAATCTCCTTTGTGACTATTTTGTTGTGCAAGATCCCAGAAATGGGTTATGAACCTGCCAAATGTCAACACGTGTTCTTGTTGATGGATTTTTAAAGCTAAGTTTGGGGTTTTTTTGCTTTTATGGCATTTAAAAGCAACCTTTGTATAGCATCAGATAAGCTTTATAACCAAATGTCTCTACATCTACACATCTGAAAGAACATATGTTTAGTTGTTTGTTGCCTCCCTCTAAACAAACAACATAAATAGAAACCTCTGGTACAGTGCCTCTCTTATTTTTTTAAAAAACTTCCAAAAACAAAGTAAACCCTCCAGAACCTGAACAATCCTACCACGTGCATGTATAATGGCACATGCTCAAGGCAACAGCGCCTGGATGAAACAGTAAATAATGAATGTGATTTCTAGAAGTAGGGACAAGTCCATGTGTGGTTTGTTGGGGTTTTTTTTCCTTGGGAATAGGACTCCTGTGCTGACTACTCTGCTTATGTACCGGAAGACAATATTTGTGGTATATATATTCCCAGTTCTCATTCAGATGAATGGAGTAAGTAGTCAAGCACAAGACTTCCAACATTAACTCCTAAATTGTCCTTCACTTTGGTGGGTCTCACCTGAGCAAGAATTTGAAACTTGGATAGTCATGTCAAAAATCTGGTAGTTTTGTTAACTAATCTTTCCAGGTCCATTTGGACTCTCACTGGGGTGACGCTGCAACAAAATGGGTCAAAACTCCAATGCCCCTTCCCATGGGAGTCTTTAGCAAAAGGAGAGCAACTTCTACGATCTCAAGAGAAAACAGCGTTCCCACTGACTGGTGTTATTACCTTTAAGCCCTTGCCAAAAAAAGCTGCAGATTTTCACTCGTGGATTGAAAGAACAGAAGAGAGGAAAGAGGAAATGTTATGCTATGTAAACAAATACTCTGCCTGAAGGGGAATAAAAAAACCCACTAAACCTGCAGTCAAATATTTACACTTGTGAAGATTCAGGCAAAACATCAAATCAAGCTGTACAGTTAAGAGCCCCTTTCTCTTCCTCTCTTTGCTTCATTCTGCATGTCCTTTTCTGCTGTTCCTTTCTGTATTGAGAGCTGCAGCTATAAAGAAAGATCATCTGTGAAGCCAAAGAGATGGAGCTGGTGGCTGACTGGCTGGCTGGGGACCCGAGGATGGCCAAGGGTCATCCTTGGGGAAGGGGCTACACCAGCCATGCTGATCCCTCTGTGAAAACCATTCATATTCCTAAAAACTGATCCAAACTTTTGGGGACCTTAGGTCGTTTTTTACCTGCTTGTATGTTTTATAAAGTTATTTAAGTATTTGGAAAGCCCCATCATTCCTTTAAAGTAAATACTTTGTAAGATCTGATTTTTTCCTTGAATTTTGTTTTGCATGGAAAATTAAGTCCCAAATCTTTTGAGGTACATCAGATTGCATTTCAGCTAGACATTTATTGCAGAAAAGGTCTGGAAAGAAGATGCCTAAAAGATCAGAGTCTTCTTAAGCTCATTCTGTATAACCTCTGTGCATCTGATAATCACAGTAACACAACACTTTCCTGCCTCAGTCTGTGCCTACCACCTAACTTCATAGTAATTGCTCCTCAGCTGGGGAAAAAAATAGAGCAAACTACATGGTATTATTATTATTTTAACTCAAAGGCACTTAAATCAATATTTCATGATAACAGTATCAAACAGCTCTTGACAGAGGGTTATACTCCGCTTGACCAAACCAGCAGCATTATTTTTAAATTGCCAAAATAATTTGTTCTGGATA
Organism: Falco biarmicus; assembly: GCF_023638135.1. NCBI lineage: Eukaryota > Metazoa > Chordata > Aves > Falconiformes > Falconidae > Falco > Falco biarmicus. Next base: position 26,668,273 of record NC_079292.1, read on the forward strand.
TGTTTTTGAGAAAGGAAAGAGTAAACAAATATTTTCAGTTGTTTTCCATCACAATCTATTCATTTTCCCTATCACTGCTACTTTTAAAAACATCACCAAATAATTAAAACTCTCAAAAGAATATATTTAGAAGACTGTCACATAAGAAGATGACATCTTACAGAAAGGGACTTCTCTGTATATTCAGCTAATTGATAGTTTCCATACCATCAAGTCTGTCTGTGTGTTTTATTCTGAAACAAAAACTAATTTCATAATAAGCAGCTAGGGCTAGAAATGAGTTTCAGTGGGTCACACTTAATCCCTTTTCATCTCTCACCAAATCAATCACTTGCTTCAAAAAATACTTAATTGCCAAAACAAAACAATTAGCAATATCAAACAAAGCATTTTCTTTCCACACTCTCCCTCTGGTTCATCAACATTCATCTGCCTGTCTCGCAGATTTTCAGATGCTCTGACCGTCCATTCCTGTTAAAGATCAATGAAAGCAATAATCACTCAGAAGATCTGAAAAATCAGGCCCAACTGGGCAGTCCTAATTAGCAGAAACTTCTGAAATACTGTATGTTTCAAGAGTTTCATAAGAACCATGTGCTGCATAGTTGCCACACTTAAAAAAAAAATATTTTTTCTTTTTATTTTTTAGCAAAGGAGAAACAACAGCTTTATCCACACTACAGAAGTTAGGGATGAAATATCTATCAGAATGCTGCTCTGGATAAAAGAGCTGGAGACATACACCGATCTATTTTTTTGTGATATAATTGATGGGATTTTCCATAGAGCCCCAACAGGCACAAAAGCAAAAAGAGACCAGTAACACCAGCTGCCCTACGCGGTGCACAAGCATTCAGCGTGGACATTTTGCCTGATCTACATTGCCTAGCCCCAATCTGAATCCTTCCCCCGCAGCATCCTCAGATGCACCTGCAGCAGGAGCAGCTGGTAGCTCAACACCCCAGATTTCTCTTTGCAGAGCTGAATAGCTCGCAAGAAGAAAGGGAGGCTGCCCTCCCTCCTCCATCTGCAGTAGGGACAAGGTTACTGGATTTTATTTCACGTTGCCTTGAATAAACTCACACCTAGAAAGGGCACCAGCACAATTTGGGCATCACATGGGCAAAGTTCTGTGTTCAAATTTTCCTATAAGCATTGCAAAGCAGAAAACCCTTTTCAGCACTGAGATAATATTATATATGATGGCCCTTGCTCCCACTCACACACATATCCGCTCTCTGTTGCAGACATCTTATACAGGGAACTGAACATAGGTGTAAATTCTTTCCTACAGCTGCTTTATATTCCAGAGAGACATAAAAAGACTTTAATGTAAAAGATAATCGCTCTTCTCATTCCCACACTCGTGTGTGTATTATATGAGCAACCTCCTGTGAAAAATGTGTTGTGGATGCTTTATGTGATGATAGCTTTACTTTTACCCATAAAGCAGCTTTACACCAGTGTCAGTGATTTTCTTGGATATATTAGTTTTATTATTGTAGCCCTCACTGGCCCTACTCATGCACAAGGATCACCTCAAAGACCAAAGGGCCTGCAATCTTCCTTAATTAGATCAGTATAAACGACATCAGAATTTGGTTCTGTTCCTTCGTTTCCCAGCACACAGTTACTGTCAGTGTAGGTAACTTTTCACGCCAGTGATTCTTATGCAATAAAATTCAATGGATTTATTTAAGTTCAACAGATTTTAATATTATACTTTCAAGAAAGGAGCAAGTCTTTTTCTTCTGATGTGTTTTATTTTGTAGTAAATAGGCTGCCACACATCAATTACAGCAATGTAATCAATGTAATCTTTTCACCTTTTCTGGAAAAAAAAATCCTAACCAAACAAACATCTCCCTCCTGGAAAGCTCTGTTCCTCAATAGAAACCCCTGAATTTATGTTCCCCCAATTACTCACAGTTTATCCAGGTATCCAGAGACTCCACTATCCATGAAACCAAAGGGAAATTATACAGTGATTGACTTCATAGCTACCGCAATTTGACATTGTGCTTTTCAACCTCCAGGGTCTCAATTCTTACTTGAATTACACAGATTAAGTATAATGGCACTAATGAAATCACAGTCGGTTTATAGAGGTGTAAAACTGAGAACAGATTCTGCCCTAAAACTCCACCAGTACAAAGACATGACCCTATCAGTAGAAGCTGAGCCTCATTCTGTAACTGTTGTTATGTGGTAGACTAAATTGCTTTCAGATTGCACACACTCTGGTTTTAATTTTACGAATTTAGATGGATATAAACATTGAGGCTGTAAAGAGAGATTTGTATCATTAAATATTCTATGATTGCTTAAATTCAGTTTGAGAAGGTGCATTAGATTGTTGGAAGCCACCCTTAAACGAAGTAAGAATAATATATGTAATGCATCATCACACCTGATGGTTTATATGATACAGCTACCCATTATTTCAGATTTTCATGGAGTTAAAGAAAAAAACCAACCAGTCTCCCCTTTTCACTATTCACTTAATTGCTTAATATTTTCAATAGTCATTCCCTAGATCTTCTCATTCCTACCTGTAGCAATGAGGAGCAAGGCAGCCTATATTAATCTCATTCAGGCATCACTTACTGCCACTTATATACTTGCATTCTAGATAAGCAAAAGGGTTTTGGGTCTGAAAGACATCAATATCTCATTTTTACCTGTGCTCCAAACATGAGGACCACCACTATGGAGGGCTAGGAATAAAACCAGCATAGAAATAACAATTTGGCCTTTGGTCTGTTACAGACCCTTCTCCACTGCAAGGTCTGATTTTTGCTGTAACTTTAAAAATATGTCCCTGAAGCACGAACCCCAATGAGATAGCTGCAAAAAATGCAAAGCTCACTACAGAATAGCTGCTGCAGGTTATTGCAGGTAGTTCAGAAGTAAATCCAGCACCAAGAGAGTGCAATTCCAACATAATCACAGCTGGATTTGTTTACTATGTCCCTCTCTGTATTTTGGTGAAAATGACATGGTGAAGTTTGTAAAACTATCAAAAACCATAATACTTTAGAAAGCAAGGGAACAGTCCCATGTATTGTGGCTGACTTCGTAAAGTCTTACTTTCCCCTGATACGTGTTGACTTCACTCACTGTGTTGCACTCCCCAGGCTTTGATCCTGACAGCATCCCTCAGAACCAGGCTCCCTAATTTCACCAGATGTGTGCATACATTCATCTTCACACTGTTGATAAAGTACATGTCTGTTGTCTGAATCTGATCTTAGATCTGCAACTTCTTTGTAGGGCAGGTTCACATTATAATCATGCAAAGCACCTTAGAAACAGTGTTTAGATGAAAGAATTTTTTTAATAATTAATTCTGTCTATATAAATCTCCTACATCACTTGTTAAATCAGTGTATTAATTAGCACTCTTTGTGGCAGTTTTGCAGGAACAACAGTTTTCTCTCCCTGGCACCCACTCTGACAATGTACACTAGTAGGCAAGCCTCATTCCTCTGCACATCCCTCTGTCCTGTGACTGCACCTCCAGACCAGCTAGCAATTTTGTTTTAGAAAACCACAGCACTGAAAAGCAATGCAATGAAATGTCAATGCTCAATTAATAATTGTAAAGATTCACCAGGGTTTAGTCATATTCTTTTTATGCCTCCACCTGCAGCTCTCCAGAAGACAGTAACAGTCACCTGGAAGACACTATTACAATATGAGCTGGCTAGTGGCTAAATCAAAAATAGGTTTTATTAACTGTCATTTCAGAAGGATACCATTTCAGCTACCCTGAAACAATATATGTTTATTTATGTCCAGAAGTTGCTATTAAAAAAGCTTCTAAGACATAACACTGCAACCGCTTTTCTCCAGCAGCCCTCAAAAATCCCCAGTGTTTTAATTGAAGATGCTTTTTTGTTTGGCTTTTTTTTAATCTGTATATACAATTATCTCTGTAGAGTGGCACAAATGCAAGAGAAAGCAGTTGAAGGCAAAATGTTTTCTCAGTTCAAACAGCATCACATGATGCTACATTCAGGATGGCATGCCTTTGAAAAGGCACCGTCAAAAATCTGAAGGCTTCAGTATATTCTTCATCTAATATCTGTTCTGGATAGCACTTGCAAAAGACACTCCGCACTTTGATCAGGGAGTTATATTTAGAAAGGACTACACAAGCCAAATGATTTTTTCAACAGATTCATGCCTTGTTTTCTGTCCACTGACTATCCAAATAGGTCCCTGGATGGTGATAAGTGAAGGCACTGGCTTTAAAAAGGAAAAAAAAAAAAAAAAAAAAAAAGCATAGCTCATCACTAATCAGATAAAGCAAGAGATATTATTTATACTGACGATGTACTGTTTTCACACAACTTCAGATTTCACACAACTTCAGAGGCCTCAGTTTCTCAAACCACTGCCCTCATCTCTAAAGTCAGTGAGACTTAAACAAATGCTGACATGCTTTGCTGAAACATGGCCTTGAATCAACATTCAAATTAATAAAGAAAAAAAAAAGTACAGAAGACACCACGCACCCTTTGAGTTTTATTCCTAAACAGACAGTCAGGCAGAGGAACGCAAAAGATTTTATATCGGAACGTGCCAGGCATTGGGAATATGAACCAGAGGATCTGGTTCCAACATCTTTTGCAATAGTACTGGGCTACCCTTTTTTTAATTATTATTTTTTTAAAAGAAAATCCATATATCTATTATGGTAAGTAATTTTGTCACACTGCAATGACTAGAAGACGATCCTCATAGAAATCAAAGGGCTTTTAATCCAATGGTATATGGTCAAGCTATCACATTACCCTGTTCTCCATTGTCTGAAATTCTGCAGAATATCTTGACTGCTGGAGGTTTTGCTCTCTGCACTTACATTGCTTACTGTTGTAGCATAAGAGGAGGAATTTCAACATGACAGCAATAATGAGAATGTAGTCATTGAAGACAGGGTCTTCAGAAAAGTCAGGGTTGGTTTCTACTAAAGAGCATGTTAAAATTTCCTACTTCTACTTCAATCTTTGGATATATTTTTGTTTTGCTGTCTTTCCTTAGTCTTCTAATCCCACAATTCCTATAAAGACAACTTTAAAAGTTTTGAGGTTTGGTTTCACATGTTGTTTTTTTAAAACTTACTTTTTTATAACCATGCCTAGTAAAATGAACAAGCCCCTAGAAACTTCTCTAAACAACCCATTAAAACACGGGTCAGAAGTGTAAAAGGTAATTATAAATAGTACCCCCCCCCAAAAAAATAAAAATTTTTAAAGTCTGTGTTGCAAAAAATAGTGAGAGCAGTTTCACATCATGTCTGACACTGAAATACGGCAGTGATTAATATATCAAAAAAAAACCCTTCAGTTACTCTAAAAAGCAAACTATTTTAAAAATTATCTCTAATATTTACATCAATTTCTTGGCACACAGAAATCACCTGAACTATTTATTTTAGTGGAGCAACAACACTTTACAGCAGCCTGAGGATGTGACAGATACGAGGTCTATTATTTCACTTGGATTTAACCAGATAGAACAGCTTTCAAAGTACATTACTGATAAGGGATGGTTTGATGAGAACAGCCTAACTTTATTAGAGGCTCAGCTGATTCAGAGGCCCAGAAATAAGGTAGCTGAAAATCCCTCCAGTTCTTTGATAACTTCAACACTGTATAAGAACAGGAGACTGATGAGATGCCGATAAATAACAACCAGCGTTAGCAGAAGGAAATAGTTATGTACATTGTCACAAACAGATTATCCAGCTTTTGAATACGAGGATATTAACTTTCTACACACAGGCAGATTTGAAAGCCAAAAGTACGGGAAACTTAGATATTTACAAGCACTGTAATCTCAATATGGTATTAAAAAAAGAACAGATCACTCCCCATTTGTCTCAAGCATTCCCAAGTTTTTATGACAGACCGGCTGAGAAGTTTCTTACCTTGCCGTTGTCACTGGGTGTACTTTGAGGCTCAATAGGCAATGGTTATTAAATAGTTCCCACCTTTAACAATCAAAACTCCAAAGACCCATTAAACTGGTGAAGTTAAAGACTACGATCTTAAGAGTGAAATATTATAAAAAGAAAAAGAAAAAAAAAGTTGCGCTCCTGACTAAAGCAGGCAGAGTTACTTACAAGGAAGGCTAATCCATTTGACCTGCCAAAGCTATATTTCACATTTGATTAAAAACATGCCACTCTAAGTACACAGAGAAGGCTGGAGCATGACGGAGTCGGGCCACTCCTGCTCTAGCCAATATTTTCTGTGAACTTGTGGGGAACTGGCAGAAACATTAATCTTCTTTTCATCCCCTCTCTACCTCCCGTTAAATCCGCTGGTAGGAAAACACTGTCTTGTGAAGCCCAAGGGGAAGATGTCCCCACTGAGACAGGATAAAAGACTCTTACGTGACTCTTACTAGCCTGTATGGGTCCACTGGTGGCCCATATCCAGGAAAGGAATCTTACAATCTGTTGATCTGTGAAAAAGCCCTATACAGACTGTGAGCGACGAGCGAGCCCCGTCTAGTTCCCCTTATAAACACACCTTTGCAAAATAAACATGCTACTGGCTTTTTGCAGCTGTAGTTTGCTAGATTCTGTTATCACTGCAATCACAGAGAGGTAAAAAGATAAAAAGAGCTGTGGATAAAAATGTATAATCTTATTTTTTTTATGCTGTGTACATTCTTAATTCTCTTTTCAATCCCCTGGTGTTGTAGGACACTAAATGCACTGGAAATTTAAATTGGCATCCAGCATCCCAATCACGGAAAGAAGTGCAGCAGACTAGAAAATGAAAGAAGAAGCCAAAAGGCAAAAAAGTCTAAGCACAGTTGCTGGCATATTTCCCCTTTCTCTCTCCCGGTTTTGCAAGTCACACTATTTTCTAATTTGCAAGGGAAGAAATTAACCTGTAACACAATGTCACAGTCTCTGCCACACAACAGGGGTTTATAGCATTTAAGCCTAAGTAAAAATTAATCCTAACTTGTAAATAAAAAGTGGATTCTCTTAATGATATAGTAAGGCCAGGTCCTTTTCCTGTATTAAGTATCTTGAGCAATGGAACCTACTTTACAACCACTAAAGAAATTTTTCCCAGCACTTGAAATAGTGGGGGTTTTTTTCTTCTATTAATGGAGTGTGTCTGGGGCACTTCATACTTTAACCCCGTGTTGCTTTTCCAAGGCTTCACATCCTTTAATCTGAGGTAGTAACAGATATGTTTATTACTGGGTAGTGCTGTCTTGAATAGAAAATGACAGCCATCGGTGCATCTTTAGGATAGAGGGTGCATCTCAAAATCATGACAAGTTTTATATTTATTTGGCCTACGTTGGCAATGGCAAACAAAAGAAGCCAGATCCCAGCAAGCTGTGGAGATTGCTTCATCCTGAGATACAACCCACCTGCTTTGAAATGGAGTTTCTTTGAAAACATGAATTGCCTACATACACCTAATTGCTTTCATTGCCTTCACTCTGATGTTTCTCTGAATGGGTAAGACTCTACCATTATGTAAGTGTTTATTTCTTAACAATGATGCTGGGAATTTGTATGACTAGGTACAACCCACTCCCTGCAGATCCGCAAACCATATTAAAAAAGCAACAAGCCCCCCAAAACCATGGCACAAGAGGACAAAATTCAAATGAAAGGATCTCATGGTCACCTTGTGCTACCTAGGAGAACACTAAATTTTTGCGTGTTCTCACAGCTGGAATAATGTAGCCCAGGGCAGACTCACCCTCAGCTTAGCCCTGCTATTTAATAGCAAACATTTACAATGGGACCAAAGAAAGCAGTGTTTGGGGAATCTCAAATATGTAAACCATAACAGAACTGCAAAATCTCTGTTGTAGGGGGTTCCACAGCACAACTAGAAGAATAAAGCCTTCCTATGAAACCAACCTACAAAAAAAAAGGCAACCTATGAGAACTTCTTTTGTGTATGTCTCTAATGTTTAATAATTGTTTAAGGATCTCTTTGACACAAAGTGGTCATCTGTTGAAGGGATCAATGATACAGAAATGGAGCAAATTTCATGAAGCTAATTACGAGATCTAGCCCTTTTGGAGTTGTATGGTTTTGTCTCCACTGTCCACTACAAAGGTCTTGATTCCAAATTGTAGCCCCCCAAAACATTAAGACCTCTCCTTTTTTCTATAGAAGAATTACATGATTGTGATTCATCTATGAGATTCAGGGAGCCAAAGAAAGATTTTTCAAAAGTACCTGGGTTGCTAAATTTTCTGGGAGCCAGAAATTTATTGGTAGTGACTGGGATACGAGCTCCTAAATGCTTAAATGTTTTCCTGCTATAAAACTAAGTTGTTTTGAAAACTGTACTAAATCCAGTGCTTACTCTTCCTTCTGTGGAATGTAATTGCTACAGGCTCACTGAAGAGAGGATATTTTCTGGGCCACAGTTTAGTAAAGCTTATCTGCACAAACACACAGGTAAATTAAGGTGGTTTGGCTTGGAAAAGAAACACCACCTTTCAGTGTAAGCATCTTTTAAAAGCTCTTTTCTCATTACACTTACAAATAGAAGATGCAGTGCAACACTGTGGGATGAAGTCAGTCAAAGCAGTGTTTTCTTTTGAGGGTATGGCAAACTAACAAAACAAGGCGAAGAGAAACTAAGGAGCCAAATGGTGGAGGGGGACATTATTCATTTTGATTTGTGACAGTTCTTCTGATTGGATAAATTCAGTGCACTGCATCCTACTCTTACATTTTTTAATTTTACAAGGATGAGTCAAGAGCGAAGTTTCACATCCTGCTCTATTCAAATCTATACCACTTGCATTCACAGCATCAATATGTAAACTTTCATCAGTGCATGCTATCAGGCAGAGGATAACTCTGTGTATCCCCCTCCCTAGTCAGATTGTATTTAGAAAATCCTAGCATCATCACTTACCCATACACATTATATTGCAATACCTGAGATATTATTGGGCCTTTTTATGTAGCTTTTGTTGTTCAACAATCATTCTCCTCTAGCTTGTAAAGATTATCTATGCGTTCATATTCTATAATTCTATCTTTCAGAGCTAGAAGGAGTTTAATTTTGATTTCTTTGAAACCAACTTCATGAAAACTGTTTGACCATAAAAGCTAATTAGTAAAGACTCAGTGTTAATCATGTGCAATAGACTGTAGCAGAAGGATGCAAAAAGACCATTTCTTCCATAATAACTACTGTATTTCATCATCTTAAGCTACACAGCAATGCAAAGGCAATGACATTTTTATTTTATCTTTTTATGATGGGACTCATCAATACCACTATCCATTTTCAGGTTTTTTTCTAACATCTGCTTGCAATATCCAAGCAAAGTCTCTGGAGAATCATACAATGCTTTCAGACGCTAGTACACTGAAAATGAGGATTTTGAGATCCCAAGAAGCATTAATGCCATGCAGCCTAGTAATACAAACATTAGCTCTGCCTTTGACTTCTTCACATTACAGGCAGTTAAAAAGACCTGCCAAGAAGGGTGCAAGACAAAGCACTTGGCTCTGTTCTTTGAGGCAGGGGAACTTCTGTATTCTACAATAAGGGTGGCCTCTGAGCAGAAAAGATGGTTCGCTCTGTTTGTGGCAGGTTGATGAACCAACTTTCTAGGAGCATTCAAGAAAGAAAAGCTTGAGTAGAAAACCTAATGCAACGTACATCCTCAGGGACAAACAACTTTAAGCAGGTAATGGCAATATGATTCCTGGCTGACTTATCCTGAAAGAAAAAACAAAGAAAAATGCTGTATCGATCACAACCCTTCTGTGGCTTGTACGGCCCTTGGTGACTTAAGAAACTAAAATTGTCTAGCAGTAGTAGACCTGAAACTGCCCTTCTCATTTATAAAGACCAGTGCAGTCCAAATTTGCAAACTTTAGTGGCTACCTTAGCACTGGGTAGGGAAAATTCTGAGAAGCTTCACTAACCATCATGTAATTCATATGTTGCTTGCATCAATTCTTTTTACTGTTTGATATTTGCAAAGTACTGACAGTGTTCTGCACCAGCAGGTAAAGGCATGAAGAAAAGTTTCTTGTCACAAAGAGATTGCCATTTAGATACACTGTGTACTGACAAAGGAGAGTGTAATGGGAAGCAAAGAGAGAGCAGAGTAATTGAATGATGCATTTAAGCATACATTTTGTTATCTCTGTGGGGTTTTATATTTGTTTTCTTCTTGACTTATTGAATTCGGTGTTCATACTTTTCAATCATTCATTAGCTAAACAGTTCTCTTGTGGTTTGCCTAGATTAGGAAATGAGGACTGGGACAAGCTAAAACTACGAAAAAGGTGGGTATTTCGTTAAGTGGAGGCAGCTCACATCACTTCTGGAACACCCCTTGCTACTTAGTCATTAGCATTTACCAGAGAGCTGCCTGGTGGAGGTTATACTCCACAGAATTAGTTTACTCTTCACACCAGTCAGTGAAGCCTTTCCAGACAAGATGGTTTGTTGCAGACATTGCAAGTTGGCCAGCCAAAACTCAGCCAACCAAATCATTGGGATTTGGAACATAAAAAGAATATAGGCAGAATCTGTCTAATTAACTTGACAGATCATGGAAAATAGGCGATCTTTTTAGCATCTGTCAGTCCATTAGAAGTTATTCTGTGAGACAGCATAATGGAAAGGATTTATGGAAGGATTTATTTTTTTCCTGCCCTTGAAGAGTCAAGGGGCAAGTTGGTACAATCCATTCCATATGACTTTAGACATCTTCAGAGAAGGTGTCCACACCTGAACCACTAACTCAGACTCCCTGTGTAACCTCTTTTTCCCTGTTGAGTAGGAAGCAATCCATACAACCTATTTTAAATATCTGCCTTGGGAAAAGTTTTTTAGAAAAATGCCCGCTTTTCTCTACTGGCCATAGGGGATGCACTGAACAGCCAGCTCAGATAAGGAGATCTGACAAAGTTGACACCAACATGCAGTTACAAGATGTCATTTGGGTTTCATCTAATGTGTCAATAAATACTCCATGGGAAACATGGGAAACAGCAAAGGTTACAAGCCTAAGAAATGCCAAATCTACGCAGATCCTTTTGAGTGGAGGTATCAGACACTTACCTAGTAAGTATCCACTAGGAACCTAGTAATGAGAGGATATTTGAAATATGCAATGTTAAGAAAACAGGTAAAACACATAAAACATGTAGAAAATTCCAAGTATTTAAAGTGGGTAAATTTACAAGTAGGCTTTACATGATGCTACCATCATCTAAAGGAAGCTAACAGGAAAACAAAAAGGTTGAGCATGTAGAGGTAAGACAATGTGATTGTCTCCAGCCAGGACAAGAAAATATTTACAAGAGATTTTATCCCATTTTATCACCAAGATGTTAGTAAAACTTGTCCCTAGCAAGGCAAGCAAAGATTGGTTGCTGTATGGCACTTCTCTTCAATATGAAATACAGAGAAAAATCTATTAGGAAATCTTACAGGGATATCCTTAATTAGCCAATAAAGTTGTGCTTGTGATTATGGCTATTATAATCTGCTGGGCCAATAATTGCATCTCCCTGTGTGCTTACCCCTTGCTGGAAATAAAAATATCCCAGCCCACCAACCTGACTCTAGTTGATTTTCATCACCCCATTACTGGAATATTATTGCTAATGAAAATGAAGTATAAATTCTAAAAATAAAACCACAGTCTACATTCAGTCTCCAAAATCAGACTGAGATCTTGTTAGTCAATACTATTGCTTCCTGTTGGAGCAAAGTCCTATGTAATACTTACGACCTCAGACATGTCAGGTGAGTTTCAGTTCTGACGATGCCCAAGCTACCTTTTCACATCACATTCAAGAAGTGAAAAGTTATTGGGACAATGCAGGTGATTTACATACAGCTTAAAATAGAAGATGATGAAGTCACCTACATTCATATTTGATGCTGATGTACACCACAGCAAGTAACATTTCCAGTTGTTACACACAAATCTGTCTGGACATTTGGTGGACTTTCCTGCCCATACTTTGTTTCAGGGGCCAATTATAACCAGGAAGGCGATTGTCATCTTACCTAGAGGTCCTTAGCTAGTGCATTAGGCTGTGTAAGTGCAAAAACATTCTTACATTTATATTTAGGATAACAGTGTCCTTTCAACTATTCTTGCAACATTTTATTCCAGCTACATTCAGAAGTAAATCAGGAACCAGGGCTATTAGAACATGCTTATCCAACAGGTTTGGGACTTCTTCTTGGAGAATCAGTTTAATTAAGTGTGGGAGAATCAGTTTCAGTGTGGGGCTATTTTATTTTTTTTTATAAATCTCATTTCATAATACTTTGTTTTTTTATGAAGAGGAAAAAAATAACTTGCAAAACAAGTATCCCACATTCTGAAAGTTCTTTTTGGAACATATGGTCTTATCCTTCAGAAATTTTGAGTTCTCTTGACACAGGCTGTGACAATCAAGTTGCATATGAAGTACTGCTATATTATAATTACTCAGTTATGCCAGGCTTTTCAACAAAACTTTCCCAGAAGTTCCTGTCACTCAATTTCGAATGTGCATTCAGAGATTTGAAGCTTTAATGAGCCTTGTTAGAGTTAAGTAAAGGCCCCACCCAGCCCAAAGGCAATCTCTGCTGTCTCTGCGGAGAGTCTTGGCAATAGTTAGCCCCAGGCAATGAATACCAAATCTCAAGTGACTTCCAGAGAATTCAGAAAGCTTCAACCTAGAAACAAAGTCTCCCATGAAAATGGCACCAACACACTCCCATCTCCTGGGAACAGATGGATCCATCACATAACGCTTTGTGAAATGAGAAATGAGCCAGGCTGGAAGTGTAGTACCATATTACAAACTCTGCTTGCATTTCCTCAACACCTTCCTATAAAAAGACTCATTATTGACATTATGTTAATACATTTCATGGGGGTCACCTGACAGTCTCTTATCTTAATAATGGAGTGAATTTGGCTGGTGTATTAGTGGTGCCCATGCGAGTAGCATTTTAAATCTAAATCTGAATTTAGTCGGGATGGAATTTGCTTCTCTTCCAGATCAATTCTCTACAATTGCAAACCCTGTGCTTTAAAGAGCTGTGCCCAGTCACTTTTCAGCGAAGTGCAGAGTTTCTGATTTTGTCAGCTCTCTCTTTGCCATTCCCTTTCTAAAATCCAAAGCTTCCTCTCCCAAGGATGCCTAGAAAAAAACAAATCTACAGCGATAAGCTCTGACAGCTCACTTCAGCACAGCAGAGCTACATAAAGCCTATACATCACCCTAGTGAAATGCAAATACAGTTTAGGGCTGGGCATATTTGGAATATGCCTGTGTTCATAGACTACTCCCTGGCCCATGGACTGTAGCTGCAGAAAATGGCAAACTCTTCAGCCACCCACCAGACATTGTTACAGCAAGCTGAGTCCACAGATGGGAGCTCTTCATGGGTCAGCAGCCTCCAAACCTCCCACTCCACAAGATGCGAGTGGATCCTCTGAACACACCAAGGAGATTAGCACAGAAATAATTCCAGCCTGTGGCCAGATATTCATTCGGGGGACCTGCCAGGCTTTCCACTTAGCCAATCCATTTTTAAAGACAGTGTCTTATTAGCGCTTTACAGTTCTTGAATTACTTTGCCGAGTCTTTCTAATGAGACAGCAATCTGTCCAAGGGTATTAACAGAAGTAACTGATAGACCTTTACTTTCTGATTGGATTACACAGGTGTATTCAGAGATTAAGGGGATGACAGCAGACTGGAACACAGGAAAACTTACACGGAGTAGATGTAAGCTGCAATGCATGCAGGAACAGTCACATGAATACTAGCTTTTTGGCTTTGCAGAGAACGATGATTTTTTTCTTCTGCCTCCCCTAACAGGTAATAGCCCCATACAGTCACCTTCCCCTTTAAGTGAACCCCAGTATAACCTTCAGCTGTGTGTTACAGAACTTCCTGTATTCACATTCAATCTAAACAAACTCAAAATATCTGCATCAGCTCTTTTCCTCCCATTACATTTTACTGACCTCTAATTAAACCAGATAAGCAAGGTACAATTTTTAAATGCATTTTCCTAGTTCTGCTTCCCAACATGCAAGTAATATCAAGACATGACAGTCCCTTACTCTCAGAAAGATAATTAAATCTGTTTCACTAGCCAGAATGTATTCATTAGCATCTAATGCTCAAAACCACACAACACATTCTCAGTTTACCAGTCTTCAATTCATCAGCCTAACTTGTGTGATTTGCCAAATGGTACCACGCGGTGGGACATGTACACCACCCCTGCTCCCCACTCCCCGTGTTATTTCTAGAAAATAATTGTAATCACAGCCTCTCTAAAACGAGGCAAAGACAACAGCAAAACTTTTCCCCCTTAACTTCACCTGTCTTCAACATGGACTTTTCCATGGGAACCCTGTTGCGTAGATGCCCTTCAAGTCAGCAGTGAAAACAGACATGAATGATTCAGCTCATTCCAATATGAATCCGTAAAGGTCTGTGGGATGAATCCCTTCACCTGAGAAGCTAGGGAACTGTTTCAAAGCCAAGTGGGAACAGCACAAACACCAGCAATGAGTCACACAAGTGGAGAACCACTTGGAAACTCAACATGTTTCCCATGGAAATAAGGCTGTTCAGATTTTCACTTCCCTACCAAAAAGTTTAGATTTTATATTTAAATTTTGGATTACATGCATTTGCCCTCTTCTTTTCTCTTTTTTTCTCATAGAAAAAGCTGTCAGAAACCTCCATTTATAGGTGAGGTGCAAAGCCAAAAAAAAAAAAAATCTTCAATGGCAACCATTTTAAGTAAAACACAACAGCAAGGACACACTGAAACTGAGAAGCTTTTATTAGAAAAGCATGGAAGCTTTTATTGGAAGAGCATGGGCAGGACCTTAGCTTTCACCCCTCATGTATGGTTTGGGTTGATAAGATCCTGACACCTTCAGGAGCTGGGTCCTGCCCAGGTGGGTTGTGCATTTCGGTCATACCCTTGAGGCATCACAGTTCAAGCAGCACAGCCTGCCTGAGTCGCTGCCGCTTGGAGAGATGGTCAGGAGCCATTCAAGAGCTTCCCAGTCCTGCAGTGGCCTCCCCAAGATGTAGCAAAAAAAAAAAAAAAAAAAAAAAAAAAAAAAGCCCAGGTTCCTTTGATCTGTGGCTGTAGTGATTTATGAAAAAAGACTGTAAAAATCATTTCTAGATGGCAGTTTTCCTCTACTGTCAGATATGCATTCAACATGCAAAAATTAAATGCACTTTATTTCAACTTAATTTTTGCCTTTCAGTGTAGAACGTCTTTCCTGAACTCAAGTGCTTCTTCAGCCTTATCCAGTAAACTCCTGTCAGCTGAACACTATCATGTGGCTGCCCTTATTTGCCCCCCAGTCATGGAAGCACAAGTCACAGGTTATGGTATTAATCCATGCAACCTCTGCCCAAACCTATGAGATTCATACAAGCTCTGAAAGAAAGAAACCACTCCAAAGCAGAGAAACGTCTCTGTGCCACATCCCTTTGATGCCCCCTCCATCCATCCAGCAAAATTTAGATAATAACATATTTCGTGCAGTCACAAAAGAACATACTTTAAATAGTAACCTTGTCACAAATTTGTAAGCATAGCTAAGAAGTGATAATACCTCCCTTTATGTTCGCTTTTGGAACATCTGCTGTCACTGTTGCAGACCATCTGCAGATAGGAAGGTAACAGCAAATACCTCCAAAGTCCCTCTGCTTAATGAGTAGGTAAGGAGTAGCAATCAAAACCAGTGCTGCAGCAAGAGATGCTCGTGCTTCTGTGTTCCCACACATCTAGTGCTTCAGACTAATACCAAGCTTTGTTAATGAATTGGACCTGGGTTGGTTGAAGTTGAACCACTGAAGTCAACATTGCCTGAGAACTGCCTTGCCACTTGTGACAGCATTTCCATAAGCACTAGACAGATGCAGTGTAGCTCAACCACTCTCTCTTTATTCTTTAAAATAGGTTTGTTTTATTTTTAAATATAAAGATCAGTCATTTGCTCCATCTGATGATGCTCTCAGAAGATCTAAATTCATTGCTTGGCTTATTACCAAGCTTTCCTGGGTTTGGAAACAAAGTTCACCTTCTGGATTTTGATGCAGGGCAAGACATCCTGATAGCTTCATGGGGAATTCAACGCAGACAAGCTCAAAGAAAGGAAAGGGCTGAGATGTGTAGAAAAGTGCTTGTTGTATGGGCAGCAGGAGGCAGCTCCATGCGTAGGAGGTGAGAGAAGGCAGCACGCTGGGAGTGGGAGAAGGCTACAAAGAAAGTCAGCTCTGAGAAAGGAGAGTGAGGAACATAAGGAATATCACAGTGTGTGGGATGAGATGAGAACAGAGATGTAGGTTTTTAGAGAACTTTAAAACAATTATAGGTTTTTATCATGGGAGGTTCTGTTTGACTAGATCAGAGCACTTGCTTCCTTGTTGCGTGCCTTGAATTGAAGCTTTCTTTGAAAGAGCTTGCTAACAGTATTCCATACTTTCAATTAACATTTTATTTAAATGCTTTAAGATAGTTTCTAGATATATTAAAGACTTACTGATGAAATCTTGAATATAATTTACATATCTAAGTCACATTAACATTCAATAACAAGACAGCTTTCCAGTATGGAGCATGCCATCAATAGCATCCTTTACTAGCATCTCACTGAATTTCCATAGCTGCAGTGTTCACTTCACATTCAAAAGGCTACAGATTTAGCTGAAAGAAAGGAGACAATGAGATCACCAATTACCAGGTATCTTTTCCACATTTTAGGTTGATGCGTGGCAGAGAACCATTTTAACGTGTACATCATTCAGCCACAACTTGGACATATTCTTCAGGAGTTTTACAAGAGAAACAAGTCAGTTTTTTAATGTAATATTCTTTTCTGTTAAAAAGAAGGGAAGAAAGTGTTCATACCCTTCCTACAAATAAAGCACAAAGTGTCAGAATCTTTGCACAGTACATCTGCACGCTTCCCTGGGGGATTTGTCATTCTAAAATTGTATCTCAGTTATCAAGTCTCAGCACCATAAAGCATATATGGGAGATGTGATAAAATCCCCTTTTTTCAGTCAGGAAATACCACTAAAGGTGGCTGGTGGTTAGAGCAGATATTTTTGGGGGAAGCACATTTTGAGAATTTCTACATGTATGAAAGATTTAAAAAACAGGGTGAGAGAAACAAAAGGTGACTAATGCATTGCATGCCTGAGAGCAGCAGGCCACTGGTGAGCATTGCACAGGCAGTACTGGACACAGGAAAATCACATGCAACTACCTACCTACACTGAGAGGTTCTTGCAAGGGCAGAATAATACCAAAGAAGGGTTTGGTGGAGAATTTGGGCTTTTGTTTTGTGTGTCATTTTGCTTTGGACAGTTAATTTTTCTTATATTAGACTTGATTCACCATAAGATTCATAGACACCATAAATCTTGCAAACCTCTAGAAGGTCAGAAGAAATCAACTTTGATGCATACGGAATACAGGCAAGCAAGAAAAAGAAGAAAAACAAATAAGAAACAGGAATTTGAGGCCTTTCCTTATTTATTGTTTTTGTGAGCTCTAACCATAATTCTTCACATCTGTGCCTTGTCTCACGGAATGAAGTTAATCCAAAGTTGAATTTATAAAAGGAAACATGTTTTCGGTTTTGGTTCATCCAAAGAAAGCATCACAGCTGAAAGTCAGACAATAACTGGACAACTGTATCTCTTGAAAAGGTAGAATATCAAGAAGTCATAAAAGCCCTAAACCCCACAGGAAACAACAATACAAAGCATCTTATTCCTGTGGAAAGACGTTCAGGTAGGGGCCGAGAGGATTTTCCTGCAGGTATTTTTTTCCATAGCTGCCCTTTCTCGACTTTGCCAGCCTTTCAAAGCAGCTGCTAGATAATACCAGGCAAAGAGATGAACCACTGGCTTCCTCCTAAAGAATCTTACGCTGCTGTAAAGATAAACAGCTCCTGCCACATGTTGTCTGCTATCCAGCACCCACCACCAAGGTCCCCCAGCATTCCACAAGTTATTAAAACATCACCTACTTCAGATCAAAATGTGAAAACCCGCATTAAAACAGCAACCCAAACTTGACCACTGGATTTTCAACACCTGCTGGAGCTCTGAGTTTTTTTCAAATGGGTGAATATCTTTAAAATGTCTCTTATGTCCCTCGCACTGTGAGACAAATTCATGATGGAAATTTATTTCCCATTTATGTCACATTACCTGATGGAGCTGCTGAAAAAAGTCAATCACTCACAAGATAAACTGGAAGGGAGAAGAAATGAGGTAAAGTCTCTTGCTGCCTTGCTCTAATATATGGCACTACGAGAAAATACAACTGACAAAGTTTTTCTCAGTCTTAAAATAACTTTTTTTTTTTTTTAATCACCTCCAGTCCTTGCCATTCATCAGACTCCCTGTTTTTTACAGAAAAAAACTTCAATCAATCAATCTTAAACCCCTGCATTAATTTTAAGAGGTTCAGAGACTGGAGAAGTACTGGGGTTGTGGCATGAGTTCATGCATAGCTCAGCCAAATCAATATCCCCTTTAAACCACATCACTCTATTTCACCTTGCAAGTTTTGAAATAGAAGATATAAGGTGCTGCTTTAACTGAATGTTTTTCTTATATGATTTCCCATTTCTGCATGTTCAGTACTATCCTGAGGGATACTGTGGGGTTTTTTTTCCTGCTCCAGCTACTGAACTATTATTTCCACAGGCATTCTCCATAACACAGAGGAAAAGCATCACTACTGCATCATAGCTATAAAAGAAAGCTAACGTGAAATGCCAATTAAGAGTTTCTGCTACTGTATGTTCATAGTGGATTGAACACTTTCTTTGGAAGTAGGAAGCAGCTGCCAAACACACAGCTCTGGACACAACTGTGCAGTTCCTCTCAAGAATAGGTCATGGGGCGAAATCAGTAAATAAAATACCTTCATCATTAATCATTTTCTGAATTTTTAAATCAGCCAGAACATTTACAAGTTGCATGTCAAGTTTCTGTTGTTGCCACCTTTTTTCCTTGTCTTTCCACCGCTCAGCATGCAGCCCGTGCTTTGGTTGCACAAGTTTCTGCTGATGCCAGGGCCGGCTGCTGCACTGAGCCCAGAGCTCCTCTGGGGTCATAGGTGCAATATCTATTCTGTTATTAGAGAAATTACTCAGTGTAATTTCATAGTTCAGCAAAACAGACTTATTGCTTGTATGCGCTGTGTGTGCATGCCTTAACAAGCACTTAAAAGTTTTTCTACTTCTGTTCCTTCATGGAAACATTAATCTTTAACAGCTTTAGAAACATTAGTGAGTGTGGTCTTTTTCTACTTTAATAAGGAATTGCTACCTTGAATATAGTAAGGTTTCTAAGGAGCTGGACTCCCCATCTCTGCTATAAATTCAGAAAGAAAAAAGTGAACTTCATGCTTTAGATAAAAACTGAAAACGTAACAGGTGGCTTTTTTGTAACATGATTACTTTTATTATTACATTCTGAATATTCAGTGTTAGCAACAAACATCTCACCTTGCGAATGCCTTTCCAAATTCAATTGCTTTATCCAAGTTATCTCTGTTTATTGTCTGCAGGGGCAGGACCAGGGAAAAGCAATGCTATTTCTGCAATATTTTATTTTATTTACCCTCAATGAAAATGAGAAGGTCTTTCTTACAGCTGCACAGCCTGTAATGTCAGCTCCAAGCAATCAGCTACAAAAAAACAAAAACAAAAACAAAAAAACCCCACAAAAAACTACAGTCACTTTTGCAGGTTTAAAATTACAAACAAAAAAAAAAGAAAAGAAAAAAGAAAAAGAGAAAGAAATCAATTCATGTTGTCACAGTCTATCTAGAGTCATATTGTCCCCAGCCATTGATACAGAATGAGAACATCTGGGGATTCAATTACTCATGACATGAAAAAAATATTTCATTTTTGTTACATAAAACTTCACTTGTAGGAACTTCTGCTTACTTCACCATGTGATCCTGGAATGCAAGCTACCATTGACTGAAATAAGCCACAGCCTTCTTTGCATCCACGAGCACAATAGGGCAGGTGCCTCTGTACCCCCCAACAGAAAAATCTTAATAAAGAAAATAATTTTTTTAACTTCTAGTTAAAAGATGAGGTCCTGGGCACCAAGCCCTAGTAGATTTCCTAAATGTCACAGCTACCTTTTAAGAACTTGAATTAATAGCCTGATTCAGAAAAGCACACTTGCCCTTTGAACCAGTCAGGGGCACCTGCAGTTGTCCAGTACTTTTGATTAACCCAAACTGTGTATCTAAATAGTATTAGTAGCCCTTTAGGCCCTTATTTTAAGCTTCCACTTTATCATTCTCAGTTCATGTTTCAAGAAGATGCTACCAAACCCAAGTTTCTATGTGTGTTTCTTCTTTTTTGATCGAGTAGATATGTCTTAGTCACAAAGTCGGGATCAAATCAGATGATATTCATTTCATAGCAATGAGTAAGCAGCAATATTCATGCTAAAATTACACTGACTTGTGTAATCACTTTGACATCAGCAGGACTATTCTCCAAAATTAGGCACGTGAACCGTTGTGAGATTAGCATCTAAAAGTTCGGAAGCAAAACAATCAGAAAGAGTTGAAAGTCAGTTCTCTATTTTCTTTTAGGTGAAGCCTAGTATCTTTTTTTCCCCTCCTTTCTCCACAGACATTCATTAAGATTAGATTATGGCAGACACGATCTGCATCCACTCTACAACATCATGGCTTTGCTAAGGTTTAAATGTTCCTTGCAGAAAATGGTGCAAAAGCTGTAAAAATTCCAAGGGTCTGAATGAAAAATATTTCCATCATAAGCCAGCTAAGAGAAGCGCTGTGCCGGCACTTTGCTGTTGTAGAAGTGCTGTGTAGGGCACAACTTGCAAAATACGTTGGGAGAATGTACACAGAAAGTGGGGTAGGTCCTCAGTGGCTCCAAACCAGCAAAACGTCACCGCTAGTAAGAGAAGCACTGCTACGAGACACTGCTCCGAACATGAGTTTGGGGCTCACGTTCTTCTGCTGCTGACCACAGAAAATCTTTCAGGGCTGCCCGCTTGTAATGGCGAGACACAGACAGGTAAATCTGCATCATCTCACAGGAGGAATCTCAAGTCAGTGCCCTCAAAAAATAAAAATCAGTTACCAATTACTGCTTGCAGGTCTTGCGCCTGGCTTTATGTAACGTATTTAGTCTCACTGTGATCATTCCTTTTTAAAAACGTGTAACATTTATGGACTCCAGTAAAAATATTTTTAATATAACATAGATGATGTATAAATTGTTAAACTTGAGCAGTGGGGAATATGTTGGGTTCTTGGGTGGGTTTTTTTCTAAAACCTCTTGAAATAATTCACTAAGAATTGTCTAAGTTTTGCTTGCAATTCATAGCGAATCTTTTGGAATTTTTGTAAATGTTACAATGCTATTATTTCATAAGTAAAAGCGATGTTCAGAAGGCAGAGGATGCTGAAGAGAGCACTAAACCAGGATCTCTGCTGCTGTAGGAGCATCAGTGCCAGTTTCCTGACACTGTTCCACCCATGTATCTCACTACTGCTTTTCTGGGACCAACAGTAAGGACGATACACAAATAATCCTGTATATCAGCAGCTCATTTATAAAACACCCAATACTCCAAGTTATATAATAATATATATATACACCATACCATATGATATGTGCCTTGCCTATGCTGTAGCAAAGAGGAGACAGCTTCTCAGCTCTGCCGTGTTAACAGAGCTCTCCTTGACCTCAGCTGCTGGCCTGCTTCTCCAGAAGCTGATGCGTACACACCTTCACCCCCGACCACAAATGCATATTTATGTGAAACAAAGTTTCATCCTTCGCACTGACTTTCTAAATAATGTTGTTCTCATGATCTTCAGTGCTAAAATAATGCTTAAGCACAGGATACACTCAAATGGCTAACTCGGAGCACAAGTATTTCAACTGAGCTAAGAAATAAAGTGGGGAGGGGAAAAAGGTGTATTATAAAGTGGTTTCCTTTGCTGTTTCTTACACAGGAGTGACCTCTCAAAACCCACTTGTAATGGTCCTTTTCTCTATCCTCATTCAAACTGTTGTTCAAAGGCTCTTTTGAGCAAACCCAAGAAATGCCATTCCCATGTCAGTCAAATGTTCTCCACAGACCAACGTAAATTTAACTTAAACCAGTAAGATATTGCAGGGCTACTAAGTGGAACAGGTAATGAACCTAAATAACTGCTCAGTCTTATTAGTGTAGCCCTCATATACCTTCCATTTTTCTTCAGGCCCTGCTGCTTAGCATTCGTACTGCCTGATTTGAGACTAAAATTAGATTATAGGAACACATGCCTTTTACGAGAGGTCTTTTTATTTGTTCCATAAAGTATTTAGCACTCTTTAGGCACTGTATAAATAAAAATAATCATGATCTTGGAATTCACCTTCAGGAATGGAAATGAAGAGATCCGAGTCCTTTCATTTCTGCCGTGCATTATCCTTATTGGGTATGTTTGGATGGCAGCACTTTGTAAGCTGAGTTAAAAAGTCACTTGGAAGTCTGGTAAAGGTGAATAACGGGGGGGGGGGGGGAAAAAAGAAAGGAATATGTGTCTAGTTTTAGAGGTTTACAATAGGGAATAAAAATAAAATCCTCAACAGACTTTTAAGATAAAGGTCTGCTGTCAGATCCATTAGCATTTTTGAGGGATGCTAACAACTGCTGGTGAAAAATGGTTGTGGGTTCAAAACCCAGGTCACTGAGTAAAATCACTTACACTTGTTTTGAGATTCAAAGGCTACATATAATTAGGAGCTGTTTCAAGACTGCGAGCTGTGATTTCTGAGGACTCTGCTCTGTGAGAGGAGTTACCATCTTCTGGGTCAGAGCCATATCAAGTCCAACAATCATTTTTGTCTGACTTTCCACCCCCCTTCTCAGGGTCTATATTTAGGAATTCAGTACCAACTATCAAAAGTTTTTTGAGGTTAGACATGCCAATGTCCTCAAAACTCCAGTAGGCATTGCCTTACGTCACTTGGCACTTTAACACCTATAAAACTCAGGCTGCTAGAACTCACCTTAAATTAAAGCTATCATCAGGTGAAACATCGAGCCTACACTATTCCCCCAGGCTCCACTTTCAGGCAATGGAGAAAGAAAAACAATTCCCCAAGGTTATTCACCCTGTCCTGAGATGAGGCACCTATTCTCTTCATTTCTTCCCTGGTTCTTCAGACTGAGGACATTTGTGATAGCTAAATTTAGGCAATGTAAATCCTGCCGTTGGTATCTTAGTAATTTTTGAATGCAAGACATCAGTAAGCACATATGGATAATCACCTCTATGCTCCTTAGGCTCCTCTTAAGATTTTAAAAATATCTCTTCAAAAAGGGATCACATTGCACATAAGTGTGTTTTAAAATTAACATTAGCTGTAAAACTTATATTTCAAAATGGATGTAAAACAACAACAACAAAAAAATGCCAACAGATACTAGAAGGAATAACTCCATGTCACATTTTAATGATATTGAAGTTTTACTTAGAAAAAAATAAAAATCAGAATAGTGGAGAGAGTACTTGTGTAGTATTTCCTCAAAAAGCCCAGATTCACTTACAGTAACATCAAGCTTGTTACTATCCCAAATAATTACTGTAATTTGTATTACAGCACCAAACATCAGGGTATTCCTATACAGCACACACAATGGGTAATAACAGGTGGCCCTGCTTGCAGTACTGAAAAAACAGCTCAAAGGTTAGATGGAAAAAATTAGTATTTTGAAATAAGCATCAGAGGCATAGAGAAAGGTCAAACATAAAAATAATTAAAAAAATTATTAAAGGGAGTGATTAGTTAAATTGAAGTCTCAATTTAAAATAATGATTTTCTTCAGAAAATAGCAGGCATCCAAATTATGGAAAAACTGCTCTTTAAGACAGTTGACTTGAGAGCATTTAAATATCGAGAGCTGGAATCTTCTTCTTTTCTTTTTAACGATGTGGCTGTAGAAAAGATACAAGGTATCATTTCCAAAGACTAACTCTGGTTAGCTGCATATAATTTGACATTCAAGAAGTTTTAATGTTATCAGCTACCACTGCCTGCCACCTGGGATGAGCAACATTTTCTTGACCTATTATTTATATGTCTCTAAACAAAAGTGAGTTTTGATAAGGGGTTTGGATGTGGAAAGCAGAACTTCTCCATTAGAAGAGAGGGTCACAAATGGACTATGCCAAATCCCTGCTTTATTTAAGGGAGAATAAACCTTCGGTAAATATTACATCAAGGTAAGGAAAATTCCGTTGTAGATTGGCACAGACACATGTATGGTGTAGGTGAACGGGTGTTGAAGCCTGCCATGACTGGCAAAGCAGCACCAGTAACATGAGAGGACTTCCACAGTATATAAAACATGAGGGGCAAAAGTTACAACCTGGTGTTCTGAGAGAGAAATTGCTCAGCAGAAGACCTCAACTGGAAGGGAACCAGGACAACAAACACAGAAGCTAACACCAGCTCCCACCACCCAGGTAAAACCAGTTTAGACAGCAATTGAGATGTCAAGTAGGTCTTATAGTCCATGCCCCTATTACTGTCAGGGAAAAATCCTTTTCATTTTATAGTAATTAAAATGCCCATAGATGTTTTATTAATTCACTCTACAGAGCCACATAGATTTTATAATTCATCCAAGCACTTACAAGTAGTTACTTGTGTTAGGCTGTCAAGACAGAAATGATTCAAAACCTTGTGTACTTAGCTCCTTGGAAGACATATCATTCCCTAACACAATGGTATGAGAAAGACTGCTGACAGTTAGTGATCAAGAGATTTCATTTTGCTTGTCATATGGTGGGTTGTCAACTCTTTTCCCTTTAGATAAAAGCTTAGTTGCATTAGATTTAAATAATGGTGAAGTTGCACGTTAACAGTTTTCAAAAGTACCAAAGTGACTTCAATACTTAAATTCTATTTTCAAAATGCTGTAGCCATGCAAGAACATTAAGTCTCTACAGTAAATGGAACTTAAGGCATTATTACAGGAATTTATGGAAAGGTGGAGAATAAAACCCCTGCTCAAGGGGACTTAAAATTTATACCCTATTCCAGACCACTCATTTAAAATATACAAAGTCTGTAAGTTATTACAACTCTAAGACAAGCTAAAGATTTAAATTTCCATTTTGAACATACTTGGTTGTTTTTACATCAGTGTATCCATGCCATTTTATTGCCAATTTCCTCCCACCCTTCTAAAAAAATTGCTAAATGACAGTTTTAAAGATGGCCTTTACCTCAAAATACAAGTTTTCCTGACTAATGCTCAAGACTTAAGCAGGGGCTGCAATGATCTTTCTACATTTTTTTCTATGAAAAAGATCTATGCAAATTATTCTCTTGAATTTTTTTTTTTAACAGTAAACAAGAACAGCTTAGAGGAGGAAGTGCCTGTTTAAATGTTACTCCCACCCTGCCCCCCCCCAAGTGAAATGCAAAATCTAGCCACTACATAAAAGCAGAAAAGTGTCCCAGCTTTTACTTCTGTTATGATTATTAACCTAGTATTAAGCAAATAAACAATCCATGCGGTTAGTCAATATTTAAAATATTTGTTCTTCTTTAAATATAAAGTAACTTTTGCAGAAACAAACAGAAGTGGCTAGAGACTGAAATAATTCCTTTGATATTGAAGCTGAGTATTTTCTCATTTAAGCTACAAACATCATCTCCCTCATGCCCACAGGGCTTTTGCACTGTGCTTGAGCACTCCACCTCATTAATTTACTGCTCCCCTCAAACCGCTTTGCTCTGATCCTGGTCTGTGAAAGGGTGGTTACAAGCTTAGGTACCACAGGATGTTAGGAGCTTATCTGCATTCATTAATTGTTCTGTATCACATTTAAATGGTGAATTTCTCAAGTTAAGCTGTATTTCCTCTAATACTTCTAGTTTCGCCTGTTATCACAGGTTCCATCTATGTAATGTTGAGAGCAAATACAGTTTGAAATAGGACTGCCATAGCAGCTATAGAACATCTAAAAGCAAAAAAAAATAGGCCAGTCCTTTATTAAATTTTAAAGTATGCCTTCACTACACTCTTGTAAAGATCCAAATAGGGTATTCAAATCTCTAGAGATCACCAGTATAATTTCTTTATCATGTTCCATTTAAAATTTAATTATGTAGTCTACAACAAGAAGTATCTGAGTACTCTAAATAGGTCATGCAATGAACAACTTAATATTATTATAAAGTTTTCCTTGTGAAGATCTGTTCTTTGATGTGCTGTTACACACAAGAAGCCCTTCTTCGAAAAAAAACAATATACATTCATAGATGTCATTTAATATAAAAATTGTAAAACTTCTTTATCATATTTTAAGTTAAATTTTCAATTCCTTCTCTAGCCTGAACTTCCCCAAACCATCAGAAATAACAGGGAAATTAGAACTGACACAATATAATTGTGCTGAATATTTTTATATTTTTCTACAGGCAAAGTTAATCTATTAGCTTTCCACCAACTCAGATTTTTCTACTTTTGCCTATCAATGACACACATTCTTTGGTGGCAAGAAGGTAATTTCTTCTTCCTCTTAAATATAATCATTAGAGAACAATCAGCAGTATTTAATGGGGAATGACTACATTAAAAAGTCCCCGTTTACCAAGGCACTGTGTTATATTTGCTTTTTTTGAAATGCACATATGTAACTTCTCTTGGTTACTATAGGAGACAAGAAAATAGTCAAAATAATCTCTTTTGTAACTTCTGACTATTTACAGGGATTTGGGGAGCAAATCCCTAAATTCTCTTTTTTAATGCAACTATGTAAAATTCAGAAGGAGCTTTTGAGAATGTTTTTAATTTTTTTTTTTCTTTTTTTAAGGATAAAAAAGAAAAAAATAGTGCCACTAGTGCCTAAACCTTCCTGAAAGTCAGACAAAGTATTCCACGTACAGACACATCTGCTCACACTTACATCGCGTGCAGTGAAAACCCTTTCACCAGGTTTACGAATGCTTGAAATGGATTTGATCAGTCCTGGCCACAAATTGATCCACAACTCATTATTGCCCTGAGAAAAGGCATCATATTTGCCTGCACAGGTGAGAGTTAGATTTCTAGTACACAGAGGGCTTTTTCTGCCCCACTGGACAAAATATAACCAGCACACTATGGAAAAGTGTTTATTAGTTTCATCATTTCAAGGTGAAACACCTAAAATGTTATATGCTATAAAGTAGTTGCAGAGTGAAGGTGGAAGATGTGGTGTTGGTGTGGAAATTAGACTGTTTCACTGTTATGAATTAATAATAGCAAAATGGTTCACTTGAAGTTTGAAAGAAGAACAAAAAATATTAGATTAATACATCACAACATAAGATTAAAACCCTGCAAGGAACTGCTTGTTTAGAGAAATGAAGTAACAGGTGAATCCCCAAGAAGGCTTGAGGACTAGCCAACCTGCACACAGCTGTAAACATTTGTTTTAAATCAAGACAAGATCACTGGTTTTAATATTTATAACACAATTACAATTCCTCGTGCACAGTGCTGGTATAATCTGATTTTCACCTGTGACATCTTGCCACAGCTGAAATTAAAGCCTTGTGGTAATAATTCAAAAAACACATTTAGGCAATCATTAATGGCAAGTATGAAACTGGATGTTTATTCAAGAACCCATCTCTCTCATTTTAACTTTAATTTAAAGTGAAATTCATTTCTGCAGTAAAAGGACTTCATGTTTCCAGTGTATTAGTCATATAATACCTAATCAATTGCGGCATGCAGTCAAACTGGAAATATTTTAGCACTAAACCAAGTAAAAGATTCAGCTAAGTGTTGTTATTGACATTCCCAATCAAGGAGACAGCTGCTCTGTTGAATCCCTGGTTTAATTTTATTTTTTTTAATACGTATTAAGAATTTCAATTAGTTTTCAATGAAGGTGAATAAAATCTTTTACATGTCAGGTAGGCCTGATCACTGGTCAGCACTTCAAAGGCTTGGCAAAATTTCACCAGAATATTTGCTTGCACAACTGAGGATATAAGTGATGGTATGTCTTAAAAAGAAACGTATCTAATAAATGAACAACTGATATAAATCACGCAAATTTCTACCCACAGAAGAAAGTAATACCTTACAGAGGGGGGAAACTGCATCATGTAGAAAGAAAAACTATGTTTTTACAGCTTGTCAATACAGACAAGCCAACTAATACACACCACAGGCACCAAAAAGGCAGGAAGACATTTTTTTCTCTGCCTTAGAAGCAGAAATAACTTCCCTGTACTACCATGCTTAAGGAAAACTGACTTTCTTGTTGAAATATTCTTTTTACATTATATATTGTATGAACTACAATGCTGGTATTAATCAGAGGATAACAAAAACCTGCAAAACCATGACCCCATTAAAACCCCCTGTTCCTCAGAGAGCAAAACTGGTGGCAGAAGATGCAAGATGACTGAGAGCACCATTATTTCTCCTCACCAAGCATCTCTGCTAAGTGACAGGTTACCATACGAGATATTTTTTTCCCCTTCTCTCCACCCTTTTCTTTATCTGCATGATTACAGCATTTTATTGCATCCTCTGACAATCTGTAGGCAGGTCTCTCTTCAAAAACCTCTTTTGCAGCCTGGGAGTCTTGTCTAGTTCTATTATTTTATGAAAAGCTTTCTCAGCATAGAAGAATTTGGTCTTAGCTGCTTTCCTGCTTTCCAAATGAAAAAGCCTTAAAATCACACTGTTTTTTCCTCCTGCCTCCTAAGTTTCCCTCCACTCATCCCTCAGGTGAAATTTAAAGCAAGAGCCAAACCACCTGCAACGGGTATAATTGCACAGCTGGAAGGAAGCCACATCTGGGATTTTTCTCATCAGGTGCACAACTGTGTTAAGCCTCAGAGCAACTTGGATGTGTCACTTTAAGCTCTGTACTTTTGGTTGTGCCAGTATTTCACAGCCCTTTGTCATGCTCTGTGTGTTCCCCTCCCTGCACCCCCAGTTCTCAGTATCCCAGTAGTTTTCCTTAGGAAAAGGATCATGTTCTGGCTCAAAAGGTCGTGCTTCTTTCAGCACCTTCCAGACATCGATACACAGATGCAGTTCAGAACAACTTGCTTACCTTGGTAATGTTCCAGATAACTCTGTGGCAGTCTCTCTGAAAGACACAAAGCGAGGGAAAATTAGCTTCTGTTTAAAGAAGCTATAAAATTTTAAAGATACCTTTATACTGCTTGTGTTTTATAGGAGTGCAGACACATATACGCAGCTTTATATGCAAATATGTTGCTTGCGGATGTGGTATCCGCACGATCATATACAAAAGAATGTGAAAAACAGATGATGGAGTGTGATCTAAGGATTTCATCAGAATAAAGTTCTCAATGGTTCAATTACTCATCTTTTAGGCATAAAATTATCACCATTTCAAATGCCAGCTCTGCATGATCCTACATAGCCAAAATGTAGCACTGGGCCAATTTTCCAGTGGAAAAAATTCCCTTTTTTCAGTGCTGCAGCAAAAGCAATATATTAGACAGATTTATAACCATGTCATGCACTGAAAAAAAAACCATGTTAATGTTAAATCTTCTTACACTGGGTTTTAGGTAATACTTATTTTCCAAAGATGTGATTATTTTTTTTACTTGTTTGAATCTGTTTTGTAGGTTTGCAATTACTTTGAGGGAAACTAAGTATGAGATAGTGAAAGTGGTCTACTGTAACCGGCATGTCACATTAAAGCACAATTAAATACATT
This sequence comes from Falco biarmicus, assembly GCF_023638135.1. Taxonomy (NCBI): domain Eukaryota; kingdom Metazoa; phylum Chordata; class Aves; order Falconiformes; family Falconidae; genus Falco; species Falco biarmicus. The sequence goes on from NC_079292.1 coordinate 26,698,096, forward strand.
ATTATTACCTATGCACACAGCCCTTAAAATACATCCCAGATCTACAACCACCACCATATGTCCTTGCTTCCCTCCCCAGCACGTTTGCTTCGACTTTCTCCAAACACCAGGAAAACAGCTGGATAGCTCCCCGTTTCTCCTTTCTTTCCCATGTATAATACTGAAAAAAAAAACCAGAAAGGAGGCATTAAGGTGGCTTATTTACTCCACTTGAGCAGAGGTCCATCTCATCGCACACTTTGCTCACCCGGTTATGAAATCCCCGTCCTATGTTTATGTTTGCTGCATGGAAGGCAGCTGGTTAGTTCATATACTATTTGTTTCAGCTGAGATCCAAATGGCAAAATTTCACATCTGTAGCTTTGAACTTGAGGTGTGGGACAATTCTCACCATAATACTCTCTTCTCCTTGTTTACAGTTGAGGAACAGAAAATCTTCCATCCACTTTTACACGCAGGGGAGGTGGTGGTGGTGGTGGTAATGGTGGTAATCTAATCTTTTTTGGGGGGTGGAGGTAATTAAGACAGGTCTCAAAATCTTCCTTGCCTTAACAATTCCTAAAACCATGGACCTAGTGATATCTAAGTATGAAACCAAGCCTACACATTTTTGTTGTGAGGGTATAAACCCTATAAATACAGTTTGAACCCCCAAGCTTATTGTCTTTATGACTCCACAGAGGAAATGAAAAAAAAGAAAAAAGGAAGATAGTTTTGAAGGCTCTTGTAGAGTTTTACCATGCTCTGAAGCCACTGTTTTTTGATGGGGCAGCTAGAGAATTATTATACTTAAACCCACAATAATTCAGAACTCCTCTTTAGTTCTGGATCCCCCATGCTTTTTAGCACTATATGAACCATGAGCAGTTACAAGGATCTTGGTCTTTTAATTATTGATTATTATTTTTTTTTATTGAGCACCCCACAGTGACACCCAGGCTTTTTCCTTAATGGTTACACTGGCAATTGTAGACTCCATTACAGTGTCAGAGAAGATAAAATGGTCACTCTAAACATGCATGGCTTTGCATTTTCATTGAGTCTCTATCTTCAAGCTGTGCAGTTTGCCTGTCACAGAAGGTTGCCTTAAACCTCCCAGTGTTTTGCTTCAAAAGGCACAAATCAGAACCACACTCAGGGGTTGCAAAGAGGAATAAGCAAAAAATAAAAAGTTGGCTCACACCCTTTTCTTGCACACACCGTTCAGCAAGATATTTAAGCCCTCTCAGAAGAGCCAGCTCCCACCCTGGCAGACTGGTACATACTCAGCAGGTGCCTGTGATGAACAAAGTCCATGATGTAAATGACATCAAAGGTGAGAGCCAGGAGCAAGAGGAAGAGAATGTAGAGATAAGAAAATGAAATTAGAGTGGAGCAATACAGACTTGGCTTCTATGGGGTAATTTGATACAGCTGTACATTTTAGATATTTTATTTTCATTAAGCTTCTGCACACTGGTATCATACCACCTCATTTTTCAAGCCCTACTCATGACTTACACAGTTCAAAGAATTAGCATGACGTTTTCTGTAACCTATTAAAGAACCAGATCACTAAATGGTTCCAACAGCCTGGAAATTTTTCCTTTCCACCACTAATCACAGGCATCATCTCCTTTCACTGAAATGCTTTTCTGGGGAAAGAACCTGGACTAAAAAGTCAGTCCGGGTGTTGCTTTGTGTCTTCTTCTAAAAGGACTCCCTAGCCTTTAGCTACCTATTATCACTCTAATAACAGAATAGCACAAACCTTATTGCTTTAGAGTATGGGAGCATATTTTATAAAATAGCGGTTGCTCATCCAGTTTGAAGAAACAACCAGGCGAATTGCAGGGGGGTATTGCAAGAAGCAGAAGAAGCTGGGTTTAAAAGGGGATGCTAACCTGGAAACACACTGTCATCTTCTGAGCAGAGCAGTAAGTGACTGGTGCATCTAAATTTCTACAGATTTTCATTTTTGTTAAATAACCCTTTCTACAAGAGCTGCTGGCATTATGAAAACAATTATTAAATAGTCAATACGGTGGTAAAAAATCTGAATGTGATCAGAACGTTAAACAAAGACACTGCAGGCCTTTAGCATATACATTTTAAATGAAATTAATTGTGTTGCCAGTTTCACATTTGGTCAGACCGTATTCCTGTTGTAAACAATAATATGTAAGGTAAAGATTTTTGAAGTACGGATCAAGCTCAAATAAAACTCTAAAACTCACAAGTAAAAGAGAAGTCTGATTAGTTCCCAACTATCCAAAGATTTCACTCTTTCTCACCAACTCAGTAAACATTTAAACCATGTAAAAAAAATCAAGAATCCCTTTAGATTATTAAACGAAACCTATTACTTTCCTAGAAAACAAACACAATTATCCCAGCAATGTCACTGGAAATACATGGTACACGGAATGCTGAAGATGGTTAATGTCCACTGTAAGTGTCCTATAAATATCAGGAATTGAAACACTGCTCTATAAATATTTTTCATGGGAGTTTAAAAAAGAAAATCTTATGGAGCAAATTACTCACCAAGAAAACCCTTAAAGTTTACTTAAAGATAATGGGTACTCATTCTGCAGTATTTCAAGAAAGTGAAGCTAGACTTATACAACCAATTTTCAGATCCCTAGTACTCCCAAATGGCACATACAATAAATATAACTCGTAATTTACTGTATCTACAGAAAAAAAAATATTTCTTTTTCTTGGATAAAAACAAGAGAACGATACAACGCAAAGGGAGAATGAATATAAGACCCCGTATTTTCATGTCCTGCCTGTAATACAAAAGGATGACCTTGAAAAAGTGAGGATGTAAACAAATGTAAATGCTTCACCAAGGCTGGTCCGAATTCCAGTGAAATCAGTGCCAATGTAAGCGGCACAAGCTAATGCACAGCAACACTAAGGACAGAAGAGAACAAGGCTAAAGACTCTGGAAGAGCTGTTAGGTGGAGGGTGACATTACTAAGTGCTGTTGCAGCATTTCCAGGAAGGTCACTTACAATTTCCCAGAATTTTGTGTTCAGCTGCACAGGACCGATCTGGGTCAGCATGATCCGTACATATGGAAGATGAAGGTGCTGTTGAAGCCAGGAGGGTGCTGGGTGGGAAGTCTGCACCCCAAAATGCTACCCTGTCACATGTGATCTTCCAAAAAAATCAGATTGCAGGTTTACAAATTTTGCACTAGACCTGTGAGGAGTTTTGACCTAGTGAAGAAACCCTTCTTCCTCCAGAAAGGACTGTGTAGCTACCCTCAAAGCCCAGAAAGCCAGTGTGGGCGAACCAAGAACCACACACACATTTTGTCATTTCTCCCTATAGGCTGAGAAATCCTTCCTGTAGGCTTGGAGTAGGATGTGTACCAAAGCTGAAATGTATAAATATTTTAGTCCAAACCTTATAGTGAAGTGGAAGTGGGAAGATCTGCAATAAAAATCAGCAAACAGACTTTACTGCCTATTAGTTTTGTTTAAAGAAAGTTGTTCAGGAAAACTCTTCAGAATATTTGGGAAGTGTTGTGTTTGTATTAAATGTTTTGTTCATAGAGAAATCATATGGTCCTCTTCTCTCAGATGCTGACTGGCAGCTGTTGTTACCCCCCTACATGCAGGTAGCTCTGAGGTTTAACTGCAACACATTAGTCCGGTTTAATACTCTGCATCGTGCTTCTGCAGAGATGTAAACTGAGGCACAAGAGATGGCAGGGGTTTAAAGGGCAACTGAAGTAATTTTGTGTATATTCTGCTCGATGCATGCCAGGAAACTTAGCAAGTACTGAGTTCAAACCATGCGAGTCAAGACTATGCTTAGAAACATTTTTTTCTTCTGCAGGATCATGACCCTCAGTGATTTAGAAAGCCTTAAGTCTCCATCGAAAACAATTTTTGTTGTGAATATGAAAGCATATGGATTCAAACTAAGCAATCTGTCGGGGTGCTGGGGGAGATGCAAAAAGAAAGGCAGTAACACATTCCTGCAAGCGTGTCACCATTCTTCCTTTTCCCATCTCACACTTTGGGGAGAGGATAAAGCCTGCCTACAGCACAGGAGGCACATGAGGATAAGGACATAAGGATAAGGGCAGAGCTGAAGAAGGGATCTGTATGGTGTGCTATTAAGAAAGCAGCACAAATGCAAGCAGAAAACCCCCAAGATGCAGGATATGGGAATCTTCCAACTTGTGAAGAGAAGCATCCAAACCCTGAGGTCATGGTTGTAGGCAGCAGAGCTGGCAGTTGTTTCAGCCAGAAGGGTTAGAAGGTCCTGTCTTCTCCAGGACAAGTGACCATGATCCCTTTGATTCCCCAGGACACGTAGCAGCAGTTAGTTCTACTACTCACCCTCATTTTCCATAAAGCACAAAAAAATCCTAAAGGTTAAGCTAATATAAAGCTGATATTTCTGGTTTGGGTGAAATGTTCAGTCCTTTACTAAACAGAGTCCTATACACCTGGCACAAGCATTAATCACACTGAAAGGGATATATTTGTGAACAGAAATAAGTACAGGTTGAAGAGAAATAAGGTATTTGAGAGGATCACTTGGATATGTATTTTTCCAGGGATACCCACTATGGGCAAACTGGATATGCCAAGTGGGCTGGTAAGATGTGTTAACAAATTGCAATAATGTTAATAACTAGGAAGTTCTACCTAACACTGCATAACCATGAAGCTTTTCTTTTGTTTTGCCCCACAGGCAAATCTGGCTTGCCAAAACAAACACCACATCTGATGCTTTCAACCACTCTTTCCTGGCTCTGCCTACATGTAGGCAGGGAGCGGACACTGTACCACCAACTCTTTACACTACGCTCAGCAACACAAGAAAAACAGGGTAGAGAGGGGTCCAAAACATACATAGCACTGAACTACAGCCTCTCAGCTACAGCGTGATGACTTCTCTGACCACCAACTCAAAAGGGATACATCCCATTAATTTCAATGGCTTTTAACCAGACCATCAATGAACAGCTTTTTAAGTTGTAGGGGTCCGTGCTTGTGCTCATGCTCACCGCTGTTGTGTAGACACGCATCAGTGATGTGGCAAGAGAAAAGGCGGCTATGAATTATCAGTATAAAGCAGAACTAAATAAAAGTTTACAAAGAGAAAATAAGGGTTTCCCACTTAATGCAAGGGAGAACAGCTGAAGAGAAAAATTAAATTAGCTTTTAAAAGAAAGTTGTATCAGGAGCAATATAATTACTTGTCTGGAATTTCACCAAGACTTGGGAGTCAATGCCTCTACTCTTGCAGAAAAGTGCCATGGGATTTTTAATGACCACGAACGGTCAGGACATTGATTTCACATTTCAGCTGAAAAATGGCACCTCCAAAGACACATTGTTGTCTCTGCTCTACCTAAAATCACATGGGGGACTATCTCTGAATTGACCTGGAAGAATTAATAATGTGTATTGAAATACCGTTGTGAGGCACAAGATATTTTACCGGTCTTAAATTGGATACTTTCTCAGCTTTGTTAGAGTGCAGCAAAATAAACAAGCTACGTTTGGATAAAATACGGGATTTCAATTTTGGATTCAGTGTGCTATGACTAATTTGATGGATTCCACAGAAGGTTTTGTTTCCTCTATATCACATGCTTTTAGCATATCTTTTTCCTATAATTGTTCCCTATGACCAGTAGAGATCAAAATGTTAGAAAACAATTTCATCTTTTAAAAAAATAAAGATATTAAAAACAAACAAAGGTTTCAAACTGATACTTTTATAAGTGTTTTCTTTCATGCAGTAAGCAGCAAATACATTGCCTTTTATACTTCACAGAGCTTAGCTACCTAACAAGGCTCATATATTTGCAGCAGAAATATGGCATGAACAGTTTCTGAATGTGCTATTTAAGTACAAGCTAAATACTCTTTTTTTAGGAAGTGATGTAACTAGTTCATATGTAAAAATCTATTTCTATACAAGCTGACATTCTGCAAGATTAGCTGACTGAGATAAAGGACATGAGCAAACATGCTTGTTGTTTTCTCCCATGATTATTTTTAAAAGCTGCATTTTCCACTATTCTAAATTTGCTACTTCTGAATTTTTCATTCCTCCTTAGGTAAGGAGGAAAGAAATCTCCGTGTATTCAGCAAGCAAAAGAGTGTAAGTCCAGTGTACATCCACCATACAAATAATACCCCAAATAAAACATGCCTTCGTCATTGTGGCTATTTCATACATTTCATAAAAATTTAAGTTTCGATTTAACAAGTCCCCCGGTACCTCAGCATCTTTGAAGACAGCAATATTATAAAACTTAAAGCATAATTCAGGCCAGATCCTCACTCCTTGCTATTTACCTACAAATCCCAGCTAAGATCTTATCCTCTTGTCTAAGTACCCACCAAGGACGTCAGATGAAAGCTCCTCTCTCTTACATCTTCTGCTCTGGTATTAAAGCGCAAGATAAAAATGAATAGGTGGAAGACACACAGCAGTGTGTCCATTTTATAGATTGGTAACGGGGGCACAGATAGAATGCAATTTAGCCAGGGTCATCAGGGAGAAATGCCAGGGCATAGAGAAGAAATGAAGAAAGATCTCACTTTGGTGCTTTGCTCCAAGGTCAGAGCCTGCCATCATGGATGTGCAGATATGGCTGTTGCAGCACAGCGACTGCCGTTGCCGTGTGTTTTCTCAGGAAAGTGCTGCATTTTGAAAGTTAACGACTCAGAAACCAAGAAAGGAAGCGCCACGGGTACAGAATTTGGCTCTCTGGGGCACAGCAATCAGCAGGAAGAACGTGTGGGAGAATCCACCACAGTACCAATTCCTGCATCCTCACCCTGTTAGTACAAGGAGAGAAAAGAAGTGATGAACAGGCTCCTGCCTCAGGGAGCTGTGTGAGCTCAGTGGGAGGAAAATACCCTCTGTCTCTCTCCAAAATGAGAAGAAAGATCATCCAAAAGAGAGCAGACATTCCTCCCCATATGCTCATTAAACTTGCTGCATCCTCCCTGCGTAGAAAATTTTGCACATTCAGTATTTGACGGACCTGCAGCTCATGCTACCATTTCCATTGGCTGCAGTGTTACACGTTACCACCATCTCTTCCTCAAAGGAAGGAGAGGGTACAAAGGAAAGGACGGGAATCACGCCTGAAGTCTCAGCAGTAATTTGAGGTCAAACTCAGTTGTACAAATATAGAACTAAAGAATAACTCTGGGCCACGTGTTAATTCCACAGAAGAATCATGCAATTATAGAATGGTTTGGGTTGGAAGGGACCTTAAAGACCATCTAATTCCAACCCCCCTTCCATGGACAGGGACACCTTCCACCAGCCCAGGTTGCTCCAAGCCCCGTCCAGCCTGGCCTTGAGCACTGCCAGGGATGGGGAACCCACAGCTGCTCTGGGCAGCCTGTGCCAGCGCCTCACCGCCCTCATGGTAAAGAGTTTCTTCCCAGTATCTCATCTAAATCTAACCCCTACCTTACCCCTCATCCTATCACTACACTCCCTGACAAAGAGTTTCTCCCCATCTTTTCTGTAGGCCCCCTTTAAGTAGTGGAAGATCCTATAAGTTCTCCCTGGAGCCTTCTCTTCTCCAAGCTAAACAACTCCAAGAAATCATATAATCACAAGGATGCATAAGATATATGAAGACACACATAAAAATTATTCAAGTACTATAGATGGTGATTGCCTAGATTCTTTCCTTAGTTTCTAGGAAACAGTACAGGGCTGTAGTAAGTATCTTTTGATACTTAAGACTTTGTCATATTTGTGTAGGGTGCGGGGAGCAGTTATATGTACCATCCACACAAGCGCCTTTTGTGATGTAACAGCTGTTGGTTGGGTCAAATGCTGACATCTTCAGGGATGAATACCAGAAAGATAAATCCACCCTAACGACTGCTTTCCACTGAATGCCCACACTTTGCTCTCCCCCTGCTCCCTCCAATTTCACATGCTAACAGTTCACAACTTTGGTATTCCATGGTGTTGAATGTTTTCACTAATATACACAGATGTGAATCTGAATCCACTCAAAAAATTTGGAGGCTTTATTTAAACTTTTTTCAGAGAGATTCTCCACCAAAAAATGCCATGCTTGGAAATGGCTTCTCATCCTGGTCTCACAATACAGATCAGAACAACTTGGATACTTCAGCTGTTATGTATTCAAACACTTACTCATTTTCTTACCCAATGCAGACTGGCAGAAACAGGAATCTCTGAAGTTTTGTGAAGCTGGGGAACTTCTGAAACAATGCGAGATGTTAAAATATAGGCAACTTATAAGACCTAACATTAGTTAGGAAGGGGATGGCCTTGCTTGCTTAATTCAATATGCAAACAACTCGTTTTTCTACAGGAACTGCATTTGCAGCTACCAGGGAAAACACCAAAACAAAACAAAACCAAACACAAAAAAGCCCACAACCCCTGCCCTCAAACATCCCCTCCCCCCCCCCCCCCAGATTTCCAGGCTTTGAGGTCTTCCTACTTCCAGTTTTGAAAGCTGTGAAGTCTTACAGTATTTTTCACTCAGAAGGCAGCAAATACCAGAAATCTCACAAGGTCAGGTCTTGCTGAACTGCTGTGCAGTACAGGAGGGATACTGGGCATGGCCACATGCTGTACCACAGGCACATGCAGACTCCTCTGTCTACACTCCCAGCTATAGAAACAGAAAACAGCTTTAATAAATGCTGCAGCTACTTTAACCCAGCTCTGAGGCAGCGTTCAATGACTTTGGAAAAGCCTGCTTTTCTTTATGAGAGGTTTCATTGGATGGATACAGGAACTTCCGAAAACATCCCTACCTAGAACACTGGTGTTGCCAGCATCTCCTTCAGACATTCACCCATATTGTCTTTTAATCTACCTGCTGAAACAGACACTGCCTTTCTCTCTACTGGTTCATCAAGGCTAAAGTTACTGCTTAGCTCCCTTTGTGTCCTGACAACTTCTTGTGATCCAACACAATAAAATGATGATGTCAGGTTGAAATATGGGATGGGAGAGGAAAAAAGACAGAAAGGACCCTATAAGCAAGCCTGCTGGCCAGCAGCCTGTGTCCTGTTAGCTGCAGTTCAAAACAGTCCTTATACTATTTGCATAAATACTGCAGTATCTTCTGGAGTATCTCAGCGCAAACCACAACAGATGTTGGATGCTATTATTTCTTCATTCTTGCTCATTTGTTGTTCATCTGTTATTTTTTGCCTTTTTTTTCCCGTCCTGCTACCTGTCCATCCACAAATCAGAAGTGTTTAAAAAAATACAGTCAAGCTCTTTTCTTACTGGTTCCTTTACCACTGCCCTAAATTAACGGGACAGGGGAAAAGGGAGATTAAGATCTAATTCACTGTCTTATTTCTGACCTTAAAAGGATGAGATTAATTTATTTTTGACAGTCCTAAGCAGAGAGAATAAATCTGCTGAGCTGGCCACCTCAGGAAGTTGAAGTACACAAGTACCACCATTCTCTAATGAGTTCATTAATGTTATGGAACAATATATTGATGGTGTTGTGAAATTATATAAAGCATTTTAAGGTGTGAGTTACCAGTCATACAAATCTACAGGCAAGTCCTTTTCTCCCCAACCACATCCAAACCAAAAGATGTTAAGATAGTTCTTTAATGGCAAAAACTATTAGGCTGCAATATATAGCAGGTACATCCATTAATCATCAGACCATTTATGTTCTGTAATTCTACCACAGTTAAATAACATGGACTGCTAAGTACCTGAATCGGCTATTAGCAAGCATTCCTGCTCATTAAAACTCACTTATTTAGACTTTAGCAATAGTAAATGTAACCAGCCCTGGAGGAGTGTCACAGTGCTTGGAAATGGCACATTAAGCTTCATTTACCCAGCTACACTCACAGGCAGAGGGGGAAGGGAAAAATACAGTGACAGGTCCATAACGAAGCTCAGAAGCTTTTTGAAGCTGCATTAAGAAAATGACAAATCTTACAAAGAGAGCCATAAAGCTTCCTCAAGTACAACAGTTCTGCAAGGAACTATTTATCATAGTTTGTTGAAAAGACTCCTACGTTTGATACTATTGGACTGTGAGAGCTGATTATTAAATATAATTACAGAAGTAGCACAGACATAATAGTTTATTGCAGAGCATAAGCAACACTGTATTAACAAAGAGGAGTGGGGAACATGTTCAGCATTTGGAATCATATCATTAGCTTTTCTGGGAACACATACACAAATGTATACACATTTAATTCCACATTATCTTCTACTAACCAGAATTATTTCTGATCGGGGTCAATGCATCCATCTATACTTAGAGTGAGAAAACAGTAGCCAAAGTGGATTGCTATTTGGGTTTCAGCTTTTATTCCTTTTCTACTTAACACAGATTTACTAAAAAACACCCACAGCCTGCTGTCAAGAAATACTGCTAACATTTGGTTATTAGCAGCCCTGTAATAGATACATTTTTGCTATGGTGCTGCCATTTGAAGGAAACACTTTATTTAGAATATTCCAGTTATTAGGAGATTCTCCATGCAATAAACCCTTTGAAACAGCAAGTGTTGATTTCTTACTGCTACCTAAAGAATGAGTATAACGTCTATTACACCTACATCTTCGCATGCTTGCTTGTGTATCTAGCCATGCATTTTACCTTTTCTTTGTGCTGTGAGTAATTTCACCCAATTTCTCAGTGCTGCTTCTCACTCAGAAATCTGCCACTCACTTATGCATCATTATCCTCCTTGGTGAAACTCCTTTTTTAAAAGCACATGGCTCTTTCATAAAGCCATCTCTACTGCTTTGGGGTAGGCATACACACTTCTCCCAAACTACAAAACCAAACAAACTTAGAAGTACAGCTCCTTACAACTGGAGCTATAGCTTGTGCCTGCAAGCAGGGCAAAAAACCAACCCTAAACCAGCAGTCTGAAAGATCCCTTCTGGTCCACAAAGTTCAGGCTGAATCAACTCTGCTGCTGGTCTAAGACTGCAACATTTTGCAAAACTATGTTTTGGAAGGAAGGCATTTGGTGACAGATGGATTGTATTTATTTTTGGGTAAAAGGAACAGCTTAAAACAGGTTGGGAACATTGGAGAGGATCCTGGCACATCAAGAGAAAAACTGAATGCATGTGAAGTACTCAAGTGAGGCAAAAATTACCATCACAAGAACATGTACACATTCATCAATAATATGGTGCACACTGACCCCTCACTCTTTCAGCACTGGTCTGTTTTGCAGCAGGAAATACAACCAGTTGTCTTGAAGGCTCAACCGCCTCCTTTAAGCATCTGCATTCCCCCTTTAGTTCACAGCTTAATGTTTCATAGGCAAAATTGCGCTCAAAAACAGGAGCTGCATGCACACAGCTGAGAAAAAAAGGCTGTAAATCAGGTGCAAAGAGAAGAAATCAGAGTCTACCTTCAGGCATTCACATCCACAGATTTTGTTCAAAGCAGCATTTTCACATGGGCTAAAGACTCATGGGCTACATTTTCGAGGGGTTTGAATCTCAAAAACCTATGGATAGATTGCTAACAAAGACTTTCAACCATGCTGCAAAATCCTTGGGAGCTCAGTGCTGATTCTACTGAGATGCTTAAAAAAAATCCCACTAACCATCTATCTGCATCGGTAGATACACAAGGGCATTTGAGAAAATCTTTCCCGGTCACATCACATCATTGGCATACAAGAAAAACAAGTTTTCCTTTTGAAGGTTTTTGACTCATTTGGAACAGACAAATCACTGCAGCAGCACTTTCCAAGTGACAATTATCTTGCCACAATAGCCATAAAAATAAAATAAAAGCAACACGGATGGAATCTAAAGTAGAACAACTAAATTATACATAACTATATTCATAAAACTACACCTCTGCTCAAAGTTGCTCTGCACACTACACATATGCCAGGATCTCTTAATCTGCTGCTGATGTGCTACATACTGTCGTCGTGTGCAATTACAGTTAGCTATAATTAAGAACAATTGCAGCTTTTATTTCTCCACTTGTTCTTTAAAAAGCACAGCTGTAATAAAACTTTTTTCCCTTCCATTTTTATTTTTTTTTTTAACTAAGGTGAATATAATTATACATGCCTATAACATCTCCAGTAATTAGTTTGACTCAAGTTTCTTCTGGAATGATTTTCATTTTAACTGTCAGATCTGCCATCTATAGTCAATAGAATACATTGTAAAAAAAATCCATCATTAACCTTTTTTCACCCCATAAATCTGCAAAAGAACTTGAAGAAATAGAAGAATTAATTGCTCAAACATTTAAAGGCCAAATTCAACCAACACCCCTTCCCCAACAATACGTTCTTAATCATACTGAAACGTTGTTGTTATTATTATTATTATATTTGTTGTTATTATTAGTTGCTGTTGTTATACTATCTAACTATAACAATAATAAATTAAAGCTGGATATAAAAGGTATTTGGCATCTCTCTATATTTTATAGGCTACTTTCCAGCCCTATTCTCATAAAAGAATCTCTCTACTGTATCTTTGTTTAGAATCTACATGTGATTACTAACCATGCAGACTGCAGGGAAAAGTAATTAAATTTAATAGAAGCCACCCTCATTCTTGAAGCTGCCCTCAATTTAAACCATAGAAGGAGAGTAATTAAATTTAATGTGTGCCACAGCTTTTAAATGAAGATATGGCATGTAAAATTCTCTCACTCTGTAATGCATCTTTTCTGAGCACTGCGAAATAGGTGTTGTGATGCAAAAAGATAGTGAAGTACAACCACCAAGTCGTGTTCAGTTTTCTTTTTCTACTAGCTATCTGTTCCAAGAGGTGAGGCCTTTGTATCTACTAAGAACAGCATAATCTAAATCATGGAGTAGGATCACTGAAAGGTTTCCTCATCCATCATTTGCACACATTATCTGCTTTGATTAAGTTCAGAGGAAGCTCTCGCAGTAAGGTCCATCTTTTACATGTTTTTAACAGGTGTAACAGGTTTCTGACGACAGCCACAAGTCTCTATAGCACAGACTGTTCGCCAAGAAGAGCCTCCCCCGAAGTAGCTGAACTAGAAGCAGGGAATGATGAAATGCATTTCAAAACACAGCCACAGATCGCCCATGTATGTCTTCAGTCTTCTTTAAGTAACCAGAAGAAAAAAGTCAAGGCTTAGTTATTTTCCCAAGCAATAGTCTTAATGCTTTTACGCAGAAATACAAATTATAAACCAGGGCTAATGAAAATATTTCACTCTTGCAAAGATGAACTTAATGAATGAGGAGCTCTGAGACATTTCAGAGAAGCATTTCCCTTTCCCAGCTTTGTAGGCCGTCTCGGTATTTATAAATAAACATTTCCTTGCAGAGAATCACAGAAGTTTCATCAGCTGGATTAAAATAAATGGGGAATCTGGAGGCTTGATTTACTTTGTAAAAGGGAAGGTGACTGCCACTGTTTGTTCAGCAGGTTAGACCGAGGTACTAAACTCACAATTGGTTCACAGAACTGCTCACAACCTCCTTCCAAGCAGCCTCCCCTCCTGAACACAGATTTTCACCTACTGTTGAGGCTGAACAAAACTTTTACAGTGAAATGGAGACCAGACTTGAAAAGACAAAACCTGGAACAGAATTTCAAAGACCTTTTGGTCCAAAGGCTCCCCCAGAAAACAAAACAGTAAAAAAAGTACAAAGAAAGAAAGGGGGTGGGTGTAAAGAGATCCTTTATTTGAATTTTAGACCCCACCACAAACTTGCTGTGTACTTCTGCAAGAGAGGGGTTGAATATTCCATTTTAGCTGCATAGAGGACTGATGCCTGCACCCCTGGTGCACACCCTACGTCACAGGAACTTGTATGTATAGTGACATTCGCACGCATTTCATCTGGCTTTCATTTATTTGCAAAAATATCAAAAGTGAAAACCCATAACAGTAAACATGAGGCAACTGCGGTTTCATGTCTGGCTGTCTCCCTGACAAAGCCCACAATCCTATATCCCTCAGTTTAAGGGCTGTTCAATAGGGAGATGTGCACTTTGAATCTTAAAGCCACTGCTAATATAAATTGCAAGCAATTTACGAAAGAGACTGCATTTGTAGTTATTTTTAGTTTCATGGAAGAAGAGATTTGTTTATACATATAATGACAAAAAAGTTGGATTTTTTTGGTTTTAAAGTAGCAAAATAGGGACAAAATTGCTGTTTAAATTCTAATTTTTACTCGATTATATTTTAAAGTGATCCTACCAGATGTTGGAACTAAAGCAACATGATTTTGCTATATTTATAACAGCTTCAAAATATTTCAACATTTACAAAGAGAGTAAGTCTCTCTACTAATGCCAGGACAAGAATAAGCTCAAATGCTATTATACATGATGGTTCTTAATAGTTGGCACAGTGAGAGGAGAAATGTCTCTATAACAACAGTATCAAGGAAACTTGCACCGCAAATATCACATAATCACAAGGAGAAGGGGAAGAAAAAAAAAAAAAAAAAAAAAAAGATTTGTGGAGAGTGTTAACATGAGGACGTAACATCCACATGCTCCCAAATACTGAGGGTGGATGTCAACCAAGGCAAGTCATGGTCTCTTTCCTCCTCGTTCCTAATCTGAAATCCCTCTTCCCATCCAAACTGCCTGCTGTTCATGCCTTCTGCTTCCTCTTAGGAAGCAGTATCCTTTTCTCACATATTTCCCAATCAATACTTTGGCACTTTTGCTGTTGGCTACCAACAAGACAACTCCCACTGTTCCCTTATACGCCCTCACACTTTCCCCTAGGGGCTTCAACAGAAATGTGGGTTGTGGACTGACTGGTCAGCAGCTTGGGGGAAACAAATAAACCAAAGAAAAAAAAAAATCTTCAGAAGCCTCTCCCCTCAATTTCCACCCACAGCGATTGCTGGACTTACAATACAACCTTCATCCCTCATCTCATCCTCTCTTTGGAGGTTGTGGGTCTTGCAGGGTCCTGTCACAATTGTCAAGTGCTCCAGGTGTTGGTGGGATGTAATTCAGCCTGTGATGCCAAAGCAGCAAGGCTCCCCCAGCCACTGGCATATGCCACTCAACTGGTTAAAAATTGAAGCAGAGCAACTGCGAAATTTTTGAACAAATGCTTGGAGATTATGGAGCACACGTTACAGCTGTAACCACCCACAGTTCCCTCCTACAGAGCAGAAACACTGAAAGCAAAGACCATTCACTGCAGAAGTTGAAAAATAACAAAAAATGCAGCAGTAAGTATGAAATGAAAGCCTACGGGTATTTCTCCTGCAAGAACTTCTGCAAAGAAAGAGGGGAAGTTTCCAAGACACAACACAATAAGAAAACACAGCCTTGGTTTGCAAGTTCATGAGAAGTGCCCAGACTGGTGCACAGGCCAGTTATCATCTTCATCACTAATTTCTCACTTGTGAAGGAAACTGTATTTTACAGTAAAAGGTGCAATAGTGGGTGGGATGGGAAGGACAGACTCTTCTTTCCATTATTAAAAATAACTAGACAAACCCCAGATAATCTCAGTTAAAATTTTTTCCAAGTCTCCGAGGACAGCAGAGAGAAGAGTGAGAATTCAATGTGCCATTCAGCAGGGAAAAGGGCTGAGTGTTGTGAAATGCTCTTGGAAAAGGAGGAGGGGGAAAAAAAAAAAAGAAAATAAAAGCAAAACTACATGCTTTCCACCATGGAACTAATTTTTCTTGTTCACTACTTGCAGCGATCATTCAGCTCTACAGATCAAAAAAATCCTACCGACACCAACGTGCGTGGTCAATCAGCAGGATATTCTGTTTCAAATACGAGATCTGAAGTTGTTTCTTTGATTTTTTTTTTTCAAAAGTGCAACATAATTTTCCACTTCTCCCAGCGCCAATCATGTTCAGGTAAATGCTACAGCTTCTGCAAGTGCAAATTAAAGACAGTTATAACCTGGCTAACCTATCTCACTGTTAACATGCCTGGCACAGCTCCTTTGCCCATGGAGTGGAGATTTGCAGCTACCACATTCATTTGAGTAGGGAAATACTCACCTTTAGATGCTATGGGCATGCTGATTGCTCAGATCAAAGGTGTCAAAAATGGAGGTGTCTGTTTGCCCCTCTAGGAAGAAATACTGCAGTAGAGGTGGAAGCACATATTGTCACATGAGTGGGTAATACTGGAGCAAACAGTTTCCGACAGCATTGTAATGCAGGTGTGTTTAGGAAAACCGAAGATTTATCTTTCTGGTGCAAACTGCTTGGAGTCACCACACCAACTGTGCAAGGAAGAAAGTGCAACTAGTGAATGAAAGCATTAAGAGTCTTAATACATACACCTTAGGGGGTACTGTATTTCAAACTGGTATTAGGGACTTCTTACGTATGAGATCCAACTTAAGTCATCGCACCTCCATGACAGGTGGAAATTGGGTGCAACTACAAGAGCTGTAAACAAATCAATGCCAAAGAGAAAAATACTAAGAATAAAAATAGCTGTCAGCAGAAGTCCTTTAAAAGCAGTCTCAAAAGCAAAAAACAGAAACCTCCAGCCTTTCTGTCCACAGCAGAGATATCTACAGTTTATTTCCAGCTGGGGAGCCTGTATTAGTGAGAACTCCCTCTAGTTGCACTATATTACATATATATATATATATAATATCCTCTTTGAGCCAGAAGCAACTTTTTTCTTACATTTACAGAGAGCACAGAGCACAGCTAGGGCTTTGAGGTGATGTCATAAGCATTTCAATAGAAAAAAACAAGAAAGTTTCAATATAAGAAAAAAATTCCTTATTGAAGTTTATCCCATTTAAAATCCTTGCTTGTTCACATTTATAATGTTATAGCAGGGACAAAAGGAAAGTTTTCTAAGCCAGGCAGAGATCTCAACATTTTCCCCCAGCTGTATCCCTTGAGAAAGAGGGGTATCGGGGCAGCTCTGCCATCCCACTGAGAGGTGCAAAACCTTCTCGGATATTATTAGTTTATGAAGCCCACGGGCAAGGCTCTTGAAATACGAAGGGTGTGGGAGGTGTGGAGTGAACTGGCATGTTCAAACAACTGGGACGTATCAGATGAATGAGTTGTAACCACCTGAAAGCCTTACAAAAGCTCTGATATTCAAAGGTTGGCCACATTTACTTACATTTGTGGACTTACTTACATTGTCATCAGTGAAATACAAGCCAAAAGACAAGTCCCACAAACAAAACCCCCACTTCTTTTTCATTGAAACATGACCTTTTCATTTAATGAAATGTGTGTCAACTTAAATCTTGTCAGCCTGACCCCAATCTGTCCTATTCCCCGAATCTATGGAACTCTTCGTAGAAGCCATTCCCACCCCAGGCTACGATCTCGTCAGGTCTTATAAGTGAAATGGGGCTAGGTCTGGCCAGGACTGTGGGAGACATCTCTGAGGAAGCCCCAGAATGCTTCAGGAAGTTCCTGGTAGTGACCCTCACAAGTAACACTCCTTGGGTTAACTAGGAAAACCTTAAGTAACACCCCACAGCAATGCTAAGGCCATTAGGCTGCTAAAAGCTTTGTATTTTAAATAGGAAGAGTGAGAAATCAGAAACACTTTTATAAACTCTGGGGACATTTTCCCACATGCACAACAGTGACAGATACATTATCATCTGTCAGCTATCGAAGTTCTCCTCTCATACTCCAATACTATCAATGTGCACGAGATTTTACCCATCTTTTAAAGCAAAAAAGACAAAACCCTGCAAGCTGACTGATGTTCTTGCCTTTTCCCTTCCACTGCTGAGGTTTATCTCAGCACTTCCACATCTTTTCCCAGCAGAAGTCTCGGTGGCCCTTCCCTATTTCACTGCCAGTAATGTGTCTTTTTAATTTCTATTTTTAAATTTCTTCTGGTCTGGTTTACTCCCAGTTCACAGTCACCTCCTTTTGCTTTTCCCTCCCTTTTTACATCAGTATCAATCTTTTTACATTAGTATCAATCAATACAATTCAAACACAAGTATTTTATTCATTACACAAAACTTCTTAGTACATAAGCTCTGTTTCACAAAGCTAATTTTTCCCCCCAACCATGTAGAATAGTGAACCTGGAATATACCTAACAACCTAGTGCACAAGTTACCAGTATACTGTAATATTGAGCTATAGAAAATTGCCACTTGCGACAGTACAGTTACTTTGTACTATGCTCATATTCATGTCTACATGCCACAGACTGCTTAGATACAAACTATTTTGACCTAGACTGCACCTTCCCTCCTATTCAGCAAGCAGCAAACACACAATGTCCCAGAAAATAGGACTAATCATGAAGTGGTACATAAAGAATGGTCAGTTATTTTACGTAAGATGCTCCGTTAATGAGTCAACATAAGTATTAGCTATGCTTTTAATGGTCCTAAACTTTCAGTGCTGTTTAACTGAAAGGCTCTCACTTTACTGACTTACACAGGGTGGGGAAAAAAGCTTCAGCTGGCTAGTGTAACAGGTCTTGCACCTTCAAAAAAAGCTTTCAGCAGAAAAAAAGAAAAAGCATTGGGGAATGATCAGTGAGCCATGGAAATCATAAATTCCTGTACTCTATTTTAAAGTGTTTTCTACCCTGGCAAAAGCACAGATATGCCTTGTTGAGCTCTATAAAGAAAGCCAACACATGTGAATGGTAGATTTTTAGCTATCACTATATAAGCTCTACTTGTTAGGTTTCTAATCACAGGCTTTCCACTATTTTCTTTCGTTATTATGTGAGATGCATTCACAGGGACCTTCACGAACAGTTGGAGCACTGCAGATATATTACGTCGTTCTCTGAAATTTCATTCTGTATAGATTAACACCTCCAAAGAGGCGCCATCTCACAGAACGGCAGCCAGAAGTAGAGAACAACAAAAAAGCAAATCCACAGATTTCAGACTGAAAAATTTCCTTGGCTTAGATTTGTTTTTGGAGTTGAATTCACATACATGAAGAATATATACCTTTAAACTTTTTTTCTGTTAAACATGCTGTAGATCATTCTTTTCCCTATTATTTCCCTGAAATTAGAAGATTTTTATCCAATGATTAGGAACTGAAGAGACACACAAAAACAGATTGTGCCTTCACCAACCTGCTGTGTTTGCAGTGGGTAAATCACCTAGAAGTTCACAAAACTTCCACTTGTGCTCTGCTGAGCAGCTGCAAGAGCCAAGAAATAACCTATCGAATAACAATATTAGCATTCACAGGCAGCTCCAGAAATTACATATACACACAGAGGGTTATTTAACTGCACGTCCTTTCATTTCCCCTGGATGAAATTGCTACTAAGCTACAAAGAAATGTAATTAATTGGCACTGCAAATACACAGAGACACACACAGGCCATACCAGCCTGCCTGACCTGCTCCCATGTTCAGCCACTTTAAACGCACAGACCAGCTAAGCGGGGCCACCTCCTTGCCCTCCATGGCTCCAAGGTCCATCCAGAAATAACAAGTGAATGTGAATTTAGTTTTCCAACTGCCCTTTATGTTCAATGTAACATTACTAAAATGTTTAGGTTGGAGAAGTACTTTAAGAACACTGAGTCGAACCGTTAACCCAGCACTGACAAGCCCACTGCTAAACCACATCCCTAAGTGTCTACATGTCTTTTAAATACCCACAGGGATGGTGACTTCACCACTTCCCTGGGCAGCCTGTTCCAGGGCTTGACCACCCTCGCAGTGAAGAAATTTTCCCTAATATCCAATTTAAGCCTCCGCTGGTGCACCTTGAGGCTGTTTCCTCTTGTCCTATTGCTTGTTACTTGGGAAAAGAGACCAACCCCCACCTCACCACAACCTTTCAGGCAGCTGTAGGGAGCCACCAGGTGCCCCTGAGCCCCCCCTCTCCAGGCTGACCCCCCCAGCTCCCCCCGCCGCCCCCCCCCCAGCCCCTGCCCGGCTCTGGACACGCTCCAGCCCCTCTGCGTCCCCCCTGCCCTGAGGGGCCCGACCCTGAGCCCAGGCCCCGAGGGGCGGCCGCACCGGTGCCCAGCACAGGGGGACGGGCACTGCCCCGGCCCTGCCGGCCACAGCGCTTCTGACAGCGGCCAGGGCGCTGCTGGCCCCCTTGGCCACCTGGGCACGCTGGGGGCTCCTGCCCAGCGGCTGTGCCCAGCCCCCCCGGCCCTTTCCCCCGGGCAGTTCCCAGCCCCCTGCCCCCAGCCCGCAGCTGCCGGGGGCTGCTGTGCCCCACGGGCAGGGCCCGGCACTGAGCCCCGCTGCCCCTCACACCACTGGCCTCGGCCCCTCGGCCCGCCTGCCCAGAGCCCCCGCAGAGCCCCCTGCCCCCCGGCTGCCCAACTTGGTGCCATCTGCAAACTTACTGAGGGTTCACTCTCATCCACATCATCCCTTGTAGATGCTAGTTTTTCTCCCCTGTAATACCTGCTATCTTCATGAACTTGCAAAAATTAAATATATCTGATACCTCTATGCCTGTCAAATTTGGTTAAAATGTATTCACTGGTGTAAAAAGCCACAGAGACAATAGGAGAAAAAATAGGGGCTGACAGACCACTCAGCTATATAATCCTTGCTTTTTCAGTCAAACAGAGGGGAAGAAAAAAAGAAAAAGAAAAAAAAAAGGAGCAGCAAACCAAAACTTGGCTTCCACAACACAGCAGGAATAACCACACCATGTTTTTTTCTGTGGTTAGTCTTTTACATGCAAACCCTCCACCGCAGGAGTTAAAGGACACGGAGCATCTTACAGCAACAAATCCTACCCAAATAGAAGATGTAGGGCAAAACAGACCAAAAACAGATCTCATATCCCACAGGAAAACCCCAAACTTCCATGGCTGACAGCCAACATGCTTTGGGTCAAGGCAGTGACCAGTCAGCCTATGATCAATGGTTCAGGCAGACTACGGAGAGCCCATCATCAAATAAAAACGTTTTAAAGAAGCTGCTGCTGGTTAACTGTGAACTCTGCACACCCAATAGGGCCCAGCAATTTTACCCGGGGACTCCAGAGCCCCAAATCATTGCAGCTACCAAAATCTCACTGATAGTCCTTAATTTTTGTTCACTTGTGCTGGAAACGACAATCAGACTTCCTGGATTTCACCTCTGATCCTGCAAAGCTCTTAAACATGTGGTTAACTTTAGGCATGTGGCAAACGCAAATGAAGGGGGAATAAAAAATGCTGGTGCACTTAAAAGCTCATGATGTGTTAATCTTGCTGCTGCCTCTGTGCCTTTGTGAAGGGGGGAAAAAAATCTGAAAGGAAAAAAAACCCCACCAGTTTTAATTCTGAGCCTCTTTATGAATATAAACTTGGTTACTTTGAATTCTGTCATAAACCATTACATTTAAATATATAAAAACATGGCTTTATTCCCTCCACCTGCTGCAGATTTAAGCAGAGGATCCACTCTGCACGGAGGTGCTGTATGAAACCTCCCACCAGCAGCAAGACTTGAGCACCATTTTTTGATCACAGTGGATTGGCAGGACTGTGAAAAAGCTTTGCTGATACTATAGAATAAAAGGGGAAGAAAAAAAAAATCCCCACCGCTTGAAATCCAGGCTTGATTGCAGATAGCCGCAAGAATTTAGCCCCATTTCAAAAGGATTTGCCGAACAGGCTGCTCGTTCCTCGTACGCCTCGGCTGGGCCAAGACACACCATCTGGTTCCCAGCAGCGCTTGCTGCAGTCCGTGGGAGTTCTGCCTCCAAAAGTGACAGCGTGATGTGGCCCATTGTCCTCTACAAAGCTAGCGCCTACACTTTTAATGGATGTCGTTTCATGCAGGCATTTGAGGTAAAACAAAAAAAAAGAGAAAAAAAAGAAAGAACACAAACCCTAACTAAGTGAACTCAGTGCTGAGGATTTGATCTGCATTCATTAGTTATCAGAGTTCCCAGAGACAAAAAGATTGTCCCCATGACCCCACAGCAATTTTGACCTATCCCCACATGAGCTTTGCATTACTATCGCTTATGTCTGCTTCATCTTAGTGGGTGCAACCCTCTCTTCCATATACTGATAGAAGGGAAAAGTCGATTCACATACATTAGTGAACAGAACGATTTAAGATGTGCAGCTCTAACATCATGCTGCAAACTTCATAAATAATCTACAGATACTTAAGCTGGCTAGCAAATTTCCAGACAATGTATTTTATACTTTATTTCCAGGTAAATCTCTTGGAAGAAGGTTAGCCCATACAAACATATATCTAGCCAATATAAATACATATGCTATTCTCCTATTAGATCGATTTCTAAGTCTATTTGAACAGTGTAAATTATTTCAGCAAAGTATACATCGTTGCAAAACACATTATGGGATTTCCTGCATACCTAAAGCCTGCCTCAGGACAAAATGCCCTGTATGTTCCTGTTTAGGCTGTTTGAAGTTAAGCTCTTTTTTCTTTCTTTTTTTTTTTTTTTTAATTTATGCTTCACCATATTCATTATTGCCTCTCATCAGCGCAACTGACGTCGGTTGTTGCATTACATATGCCAGCAGACAGACTCCTAACTCTTATAGACTGCTGCCTACATACTACAACTGTTTATTATTCTCAATGCGCAAAGTGCCAGCTAAATCAATAGTTCAAAAGCCTTGTTCAATTCAAATGGACTTTACAAAGTACTGCACTGTAATAAACACATGCAGGCAGAATGTTTCCCCAATTGCTTACATGACACGACTCTTATCGCATAAAGTAATACAATCACCACATTTTTCTTACTATGCAGAGTCCCAGTTAAGTCAAGAATGAAATTATCCTATTAATCACAGATGAACGGGGTGTACTGGCAATGACATATAGTAAATAAAGTGATAAAAAAGAAATACAGTGACAAAAATCCTCACAGAGATCACTTCTAATGTGTTAGGCCCTGTAGCAATTTGGACCGGTCTCCATTTCTCACACGACAAAATTTCCCCACATAAGTGGTTTTATAGGTTCCAGATAGTTTAAAGAGCCATCAAGACAAAAATTGTCTACTAAATTGCAATGAAAGCAATAAATATACTTCTCTTATGCCTAGGAGGACCATTAGGTCTCCTTTGTATCACCACTAATGGTCCTGCTACACACAAACTGTACTGTCAAGTTGCATGAGGTTTTACTAAACTAATACCAGGACCCAAGATACTCAGCACTAGGATAAGCATTCACAGGAACAGAATGAAGGAGCCAGGCAAAAGGGTGACACTTCCAACATGACTAACAATTTAGTCAATAGGGCTTATTTATACAGAGATGATGGAAGGTCCTAAACTCTTGCCCTAAATCTTTTTACATCATTGTCTCAGTTCAATCCAGGTCCCAGCTCAGTTAAATGTTTAAAGTAAAATGGATCACTTGGATCCTTAAAACTCATGGATTTGCTCAAATTTATTCAGGCTTTATAAAATTCCATAATTCCATGCAAAATAAGAATAATAATAACTACCACAGGGCAATTTATCCTACCTTCTTTTTCCTGCTCTATTAGTAGAAATCAGTCAAACCAAAGCTATGACTCCAGCTCTTAAAAAAAGGTGGCAAAAGAGTTATCAGCCAAGGATGTATTGTAAGTACCAGCCTGCCCACTTTCTATCAATCAGATACTACTGGCAGAGCAATAAAGAAAGAGTGAGATAAGCAGGAAACATCTGTCAAGCAACATCCCAGACATGCGAGAAAGAAGGAAAGCAGTCTGGGAGAAGAACAGGGTAACAACAAAAAATTACCAGCAAGTAATTTTCCCAGTGTTGTACGTTCCTTTTCTCCCATTCTATGAATCAAAATTGGTGAGATAACCCAGGCAGCAAGTTTGCCGTTTGAGGTAACTTCTGCCTGAAAGGATTTTTTAGTGGCAGATCATGTCTGAGGAGCAACGCTTTGGCTTGTTTGACAGTTTTCAAAGCAGTTTCCCAGCACTCAAGCCACTTGAAGGAGTCATGACACCTCACATTTACAACTTACACGTTAGACAGCAGCAGCCAAGCTGATATGCACAAATCACAGCGGTCTTCCTGCTCAAGAGAAAAGGCTTTGGTCACTCCTACACGCACTTGGAGCACAAGAACAATTATGCTCTTTATACAAAACTGAACAGAGAAAAGCTGATGTTTGTGGGCCTCTAACAGTTGCATGGAAAAAGAGGCTTATTTTCTTGAGGTCGCTGTGGATAGCCATAGACTGAGCAGGTTGTTGAATGCAGACATTAGTTGTCATGCAACGTCGTGGGGGTAGTAGAAGTAGAGACTGAGTTGTCCAAGTATGGAGATTAAATGTTGAGAGATTAAGAAAGAGAGGTAAACTTCATCCTCATGTATGTGAAAAGGATAAATGTGACACAGAACTACACAAACTGTCAAGTGATTAGCACCAATATTCTTTACGTTATCAAACTCACGTTACTCAAGTTTATTTATTTGCATAAGAACCTGTGTAGGACTGAACTTGCCACAGCACAGGAAAGGTGGATCTGGTAATTCAGACAACTGTGCTTGCTGCCTTTTTTTCCTTTTTGTTATTGTTCTTGATGTGGTTTTCTTTTTTAAAATATAACAACTCCTAAATTGAGTAAAAAGAAAAAAAAATGTATTAAGCAACTGTCTGCTAAACTGGGGGTAACATTAAATTCATGTCCCTTGCAGTGTTTTCCTTCTAGCAGTGCTCCTGCCTTAAACCAGCATAAACTAATAGGGAGGAAAAACCCACAAAATTCCCAAATAAAAAGGAACCCTGACTTTCCAATTGCTAGTTTTCTCCAAATCTGTTTTGGTTTAGAACACACTTATGCTGGAATCTTTTATGAGTATCATACTGACCCCTTATACATATGTAGAGACTAAATGAGAAGGAACTTCAGAGGATTTTTTTCTCATTTTCAGTTTACAAGGAAATTCTTTGTAAGTACTAGAATACAAGACATTTTAATTTCAATATGGAAAAAAAAACCCCAAATATTAAGTATACCTAGATTTGAACTGTCAGCTCACCCATACTGACATTCAAAAGACAAGACAGCACAAGAGTTTCAAGCTAGGGTTGAGTAAGATTTTATGCTTACCCAGGTCAAAGTCATAAAATTCTCAAATGTTTGTTTTGGAAAGACGGGATACAGGATTATCAGCTCCTTCACTTTTATTGCAAGTCTCACAGTAGCACTTTCCTTAGCAGGATGCTTTGGTTTTGTTTGTTTTACAAGTAAGTTTCTAAGCCTCACTTTACTGGAGAGAAAAAAAAAAAACAAACAACCAAAACCAAAATCCACAACGAAACTAACAAATGAACAGGTTTGTATACCTTCGAGCATTTGAAAGACCATCTTCCTAGTTTCTTCTGAGGGCCCAAGCTGTAATGTTTTGATGAGGATCTCTTAAGTACTTGGTTACCTGTGCTGGGATGGATAGACTCCTGTCTTCATCCAGATAACATCTGCTTTACTAATCTCCATTCTGCTGTGCCATCACTTGGGTAAAAAGGGCTTCTTCTCGGACACTGAGTGAATGACAGGAGCTGGTTTTCAATGTGACAGTATCGCAGGATGCATCCATGGCTGTGAAGCCACTGACCCTGGATCTGAGCACCGAAGTACCTGGACTCTGGCTCGCTGCAGAACAGGAGTTGCTTGCAGGAATTCAACTGCTTCCAGCATCTGTTTGCTACTTGCTTAAGAGTTTGGGAGTGCAGTAAACCACTAATTCCTTAGAGTTTACTGGATATGGATTGCTCCAATGTTTTCCATATTAGTGATTTACGTGTTTTGAACTGTTTCCCCCAGAAGACACCAGCTGGGAAATAAAACACCCATTCAAAGATCCTCCCTGCCTCACTCCGACCCCTCACCTCTCCCCTCTTGGGAGTGGAGTTAGGGGGAAAGGAAAGCAATATGGCATCTGAGAAGGTCCTGCATCTGTGGATCCTTCCCCCGGTGTTCAGCTGTGTTAGGGGAAGTGACAGTGTTTATTTTCCATTAGAAGGAGGTGCATTGCTGTACATGGAAGGAATTAATTGCTTTCATTTGATTACCTAAAGGCTGACCACCTGTGGGTACAATCAGTGTTGTTTTCCTCTCTTGATGTAAACAAGAAAGTAATTGAAAACCTAATGTGCACCCAGCAGTAAAAAACCAAGAAGGACCAGCCCTGTAGCAGCACACTTTAGCCTGTCTTACTTGCTCCAGTTGCTAGAGATAAAGGATTTAACATTTTAAAACAAAGGAGGAATTTTCTTACAAATTAAGGTGATCTCAGTTACCAATTTGGCATTATGCTCTTGAATCTGAGCAAGTCCATCATTCTCAGCCCAACAAAGTCATGTTTAACCATAGGCAAGCTGCAAAAAGCTACTTCAAAGCTCAACCCAGACCCTTGCTCTCTTGCAGCTCAAGCAGGCTAAGTGGAGACTCTTGCCTGCACCTGCTAAAAGGTAAGCTCAACAAGCTTTTCAAAACTTTCAAGTTTTTACAAAGGAAATTACATTAGGGCCCTGATGAGTTGTAAATTATATAGAGGCTGCTGTGGGGCATTAGTTGTGAAATCCTGTATAAACTGACAATGAAACGTGCTCACTGCAGTAAAAGCAAGACTAAGTGACCGGTAAGGTAAGAAATCCAGTGCTATTTCTTTCCTGGCCCTAGTAACGTAACCTATTGTCCAGTTGCCCTGGTTTCAGCTGGAGCAGAGTTAATTTTCTTCCCAGTAGCTGGTACAGTGCTGTGGTTTGGATTTAGTATGAAAATAACATTGATAACACAGTGATCTTTTAGTTGTTGCTAAATAGCGCTTACCCTAAATCAATTACTTCAGTTTCCCATGCTCTCCCAATGAGAAGGTGCACAAGTAGCTGGCAGGGAGCAGAGCCAGGACAGCTGACCTGAACTAGCCAAAGGGATATTCCATACCATGTGACATCATGCTTAGTATATGGACTGGGGGGAGTTGTCCAGGAGACACCCATCACTGCACGGGGACCAGCTGGGCATCAGTCAGCGAGTGGTGAGCAATGTATTGTGCATCACTTCTTTTTCTTGGGTTTTAATCCTCTCTCTCTGTTATTTCTCTTTTCACTATTACTATTATGATGATGATTATGATTATTATATTTTCCTTTAATTCAGTTGCTAAACTGTTCTTATCTCAACCCATGGGCTTTACCTTTTTCAGATTCTCTCTCCTATCCCACTAGGGCTGGGTGGAGTGAGTGAGAACCTACATGATACTTAGTTGCCAGCTGGAGTTAAACCAGTTAATTAAATTAATCAAATTAAATGGCAAATTTAAATGGCTGCTTCACATCATAACCTAAAAGAAGGAAACCCATTTATGAAGAAAATACAGATGTTATACGAAAATCCAGAAGTATTTACTGACAAGCATTATTTATTCAGCCAAGGAACTTACCATGTATAGATGCAGTATCTCAGTACTGCCATTCCATCTACTGGACAATAATTTTTTAGTGCAATGAGAGAACTCTTAAAAAATTCTCACATGGACATTTCTTAGGGAAAAGTCAATATGTCTGGATATGCAGATAATGTCTTAGCAGAGATTGGGTAAGAGTGAAAAAAACCTAACCCACCCTTCTTTTGTTGTCTTATCAGTCAGCCAGATGGATAGGATCTGTCCTCCTCCTCCATTATGAATGCTCTTCTTGAGCCTTTCCTGCATCAACAGGGTCAGCTTCCAAAACACAGGCTACGGGCACATGACTCAAAGTTTTGCAATACAGTAAATTCAATGAGAAAACATCAAAGATTTGTTTTTATTATGGCTTAGACTAGCCAGGCTGAAGAAGTTCTTTCTGCAGGCAGGGAAATCCTAATACACCACTGCAGTATGGATATGGTGAGAAGAGGGTGTTTTGCCTTGAGAGGAACATGCAGAGAAGCGGAGTGTGGGAAGACCACCATGACCACAGAAAAGATAAACACGAAGTCAGTGTCACCACATTTACACAGTTCAGTGGGAATTTTTGTTCCACAAAAGTAACTTTTAGCACAACATACTCCACCCAGTGTTGCTGGGGTTTCAGGCACCAAATTACCACAGTTATGAGACAACTAGAGAGAGCCCAGAGAAGAGCAACAAGAATGGTCCAAGTTCCAAAAGCTGTGACCTACAAGTAGCAAAAGGGGGAAGAACTGGGGTTTCAGCAATGGTCTGGAAAATAGATGGCCAAGGGAAGCTTGAACATCTTCAAATGCTACAGATTAGCCCCTGTATCTTTCAAATACACAGAACGATGCTGCAAAAAGAGGAGAATAATATGTTCTCCATGTCCAGAGTGAGAGAAATGCAAAATTCTCATAACTAGACATATTTAATGGCAGATGTCTGATGTGCATGTTACAAGTGTCATAGGTAAGTATAAAGATCAGATCACAGTAAACACTGACCTTCCTCCCTTACTTAGTGTCTTCTGTTTGTATGTAGAAGCATGAAGTCAAAGCCTACAGTCCAAGGAAAGGCTGCTGTACTATAAAAGAGGAATAGCAGAAGAGGCTAGTGTTTCGGTTTGGTGGCTTAGTAGATGTGGGGAGGCATCTATGATGCAGGCAGACTGCAAGAGGACTCAAAGAAGTAACTACTCAACTACAGCTCAAAGATTTTCATATTTTATAGGACATGACTCAGAAGGAAATGAAAAGTGACAGTAGGTACTAATACCTTTTGGTTCATGATGGTGTGGGCATTTTTTCCCATTAGAAAACTAACAAACCTGGGAGCTGGATCTCTACAAAGCTGCAGACAAAGTCTACAAACTTCACAGACCAAAATATAGATTAAGAGGAGTAGTAAGAGGAATGTATAGTACCCAAATGATGACTGAGATCATAATATGCTGCCACATATACAAGACAAAACCCAACAGATCAACAGTAAATAAGTTTTTCTTCTTCCATCATTATTAAGGTGGTCTGGTTACCCATTTGTAACAGATGAATGTAGTCTGATCTGAAAACCCTTTCATGACTGCAGAGGAAGGACAGGACAGCTGTGTTACTGCACATGCTATGGCACATACATACATCATATTTCACCTAGCGTGACTGTTCACAGTTCCACCCATTACTGCTCTCCTGCCAACACTAATTTT
This sequence comes from Falco biarmicus, assembly GCF_023638135.1. Taxonomy (NCBI): domain Eukaryota; kingdom Metazoa; phylum Chordata; class Aves; order Falconiformes; family Falconidae; genus Falco; species Falco biarmicus. The sequence goes on from NC_079292.1 coordinate 26,727,119, forward strand.
TTGCCAGCTATTTTTTCTCAGCTGATTTATTCAGCCTAAAGCCAGATCCTTTAGCTAAAACAGAATCAAAGTGAAAGCATCTGCTTCCCCCATTTCAACAGCTGTACATTCCAGTTTGACTGGGTAAGGAGGACAGAAAAAAACCCCGCTGTTATCTGCTGAAGGTGAGACACCTTACAGATAAGAAGCACCTTCAATAAGCATGGGTAAGTCCCTTATACTTTCAGGAAAACAATCTAGTGACAGGTCAGTGAATCAATTTTTTCTTCGTGGAGGTCAATACTGAGCAGTGTAGGATTCGTATAGGTAATCAGGTGGTTGATTAGATGCAGTGGTGATCACTAATGCTTAAAGCTATTTACCTTTCAGTGACTGCTTAGGGAGAACTTCAAATGCTCTCTTTGTTGGAAAGGAATCATAGGGTAAACTTTTTTTTTTAAAAACTCCCTTCTGACACCCTACACTTGGAACTTTGAATTAAAATATTATGTTTGAAATGCCAAGATGAATCAGATTTTCATTCCCCTCTAGCACAGGAATTCAGAGAGACACAGAGGTAACATTTTAATAGACTGATGTGATTAGAAGAAAAAGAAATGGGCAAACTCTGAGGCATAAGTGACATGGATATAGTCAAGGTTTACCTCACTTACATCCCTATAGAGTAGTGAGGTTGCAGGCATCCCAGTTTAACAAACCGAGCTATTGCTTAGGTGCAAGTAGCACCCTCTTGAAACAGGTCTGTGTTACAGCTGCATTAAAAAATGGACAAATTGAGGCACAGGAAATTAAATTATTTTGCACAGATCACAGACACTGTTGTGACATTTGACATGGAAACCTGACCTTGAGCACTGGCCTAGGAACAGGAGCCAAGAATTTAAGAAGAGTTTGGTAAGGCTCTCAGCAGGGAGGCGCTTACACAAAAGGGCCTCTTCACCTTTGGAGAGGAATTACAGTTTTCGGTAATGCCTGTGTCCAATTTCTGCTGAAGTCTGTTACGCACAAATAAATGACCGCTTTAGTTCCACACAGAGACTGGAAAGAGTTTTAAATAAAAAACAGCGTGTTGATGGAAGGCAGAAAAGGAAACAAAGGCCATCCCGTAGCACAAGGAAACAGAACAATTAAGTTTTACAAGCTTCTTTTTCCCCTGCACCCCCCCCATGATTAATGACCATGCTTTACTTGCCTTAAGGAGTGGGCTCAAGGCTTGTGTATCAGTTTTTACAATCTGTTTTTAATGTGGAAAGATAATAACTGTGCAAAATGGAGCAGGCTGTATAAAAATTCTCTCTGCAAATGTGATTACACATAAAACCCATAAAAATTGTACAAAGCGATAGATGAACCAAAACTGAACAGCTGTAGTTTTTCATTATTTTGGAACTGAGCAGTAAGAGTGTATGTATAGAGAATGACTTCAATTTTTTTAATCTTCTGGACTTAATTGAATTATACATCTGCTGGGAATTTAAAATTTCAGAAGGAATATCACATTTCTGCTAAATTGAATTCTATACTGCTGAAATGAAGAACCGTCTGTGAAATATTAGCAATAAGGTTGATATATTTCAATAAACCCCTAGCAGTATAGTTCAAAATAACGTGGCACAGTTGTATAAATATATATATATATAAAAGTTATTACAACTAAGATCATTGGTAATCTCAAGACATTTTTAGCCCAGAGGACAAATTAAATAAAGTATCATGGCTTTTATGTTTACTTTAGGGATGGTTTTAGACAAATTAATGACTTAACCACTTCGTGGCTGCTACAGAACCACTTCTTGCCCTGCTCTAGTCTATCTTGTAAAATGGTTTTACTTCTGAAGCAGCAAAAAAAACCCCACCCCAAACCATTAAGTGCTCCAGTTCTAATGCAGTTGGAGAGTTCAGTATGGTCGAGGGGAAAAAAAAAGAAATAAAATGTACTTGAGCAATTCTCAACCAGCACAGCACACAGATGAAAACAAAAGGATGGACTTTACAAACTACACACAGTTTTGGATATGGCATTAAGAGCTATCACAAAAGCCTGTTTTGTTAGATGTATTGAGTTAGAGTATGAAGAACTAGTCTTAAAACTGCTTAGTTTTATTTGAGAGACACCACACGGAAAAAATGCAGAAGACAGACTGAAACCACAGTGCGAGATTAACCATGTCCTTCAGGTGACAGAAATAAACTCCTGGATTCACTTGAATCAAAAACTATATCTGCTGCTGAAACAGGCCCTGACCCTTGGTGGATCTCCATCACAACCTGCCCCTTTGGTACTACTTACAGAGACCTCAAAGCTAATGGTTTGCATGCAACCTTGATAAACCATCTCAGCTGTGGCGGGGTTACTTAGAATCGTGCCCTGACCAGTTCTACCCTGCAAGAACATTTGAGTCAGGGAATGGCCTCCCTCCTGTGATTTCAGAGGAAGCATCCCATGGTGTTGCAGACTCCAAGGGGATCATCCCCACCTTTAGCACATCTGTGCCTGGGGCCAAAGCTCAATTCAGTACATGGCCTGATTCAACAGGTACGGCAAGGCACAAACCAAGTTAACTAAAGTTCTTATGGGTATCAGCTGAATAAATTCAGCTCCTACTCTGCATACTGCTGTCTGCAAGCCCCACAAACATGCAGGAAACTGGGTTAACACACCCCACCACCAGCACCCCCCAAATGCTAGATTATCTGCAGTGCGTCAGTATGGCTGCTACAAACAGCCTGAATTGCAACATCTCGTTAAACACCCTGGCCAAAACCCAGTTCTCTTATCATGGACTGTGTTTAAATAGGAGATGTCCCTAAAAGAATTGTGTTTACTTGCTGAAGAAAAGGCAAACAAGTAATGTAAGATGTTGCCAACACTATTGTTAAACATGGCAATTTTTTTCAAAAGGGTCAAAAAAGCTTGCTAAAGTCTCCCTGAAGACACACATACACCAAAAAGAAGAAATTGCTATTGCAACAGAACAACTTAATTAATAAACATTGATTGTGCTCATTGACTGCTGCAAATTGTATTAAATATTAACAACAACATTTTGTATATTTTATATTACTCATGAAAGTTTTATACCTTTTCCCTACAGCAGCCATAGATTTTATGTAAGCTTGCAACAAAAGTGACAAACTATTAAGCAGTACAGAGCACTTCTATAAATATTAGCCGCCCATTATTATATACCGATATAATGCCTTTACTTCTATCTATCTGTACAAGAAGGCTATACTAACAGACTTCAGGGCATGAGTTGCTGCCTTGGCAATGACAGTGTTACATCTCCCAGGCTGCGCGGTCGTTGGGCACCGATACTGCCGCTGGGTACATCATCTCTGCGACACCAGCTCTTGCTTCACTTTGTCTTGTCAAGTGCTGGTCTTTATTAGTCAGGGTTATGGCAAACCACTCGTGTGATGGCTCCACATCTCCTTAGACACCGGGGCAGTCACCTTCGCAGGAAGGCTCTGCACTGCCCTTGGATGGAGGGCAACCATGAATAGGACACCTGGACTGCTGAAAGAATATGGACCACCCATTCAAAACAATAGAATACCTTCAGTGACCTTCAAAGAGAGACAATTTCCAAGAAAATATCAGCATTTTGGACAGCGGCTCCCCACCTTTATACTTTTCATTAAAAAGCGCTTAAAGTATTTTGCAAGCAGCATGGCTTAATGCATCCGCCTCTAGAGAGGACAGTAACAGCTGTTTAGCAGTGCACAGCCACACGATATAAAAAAGAGTTTACAACAGCATGAGTAGAAAAATACTGTACCTAATCCAAACTGTAGAGGTAGTGAGATAGGGAAATCATTATCCATTCTGGAACATCACCAGGATATTGCAAGCATGCGCGTGTGTAAGTGTGTTAAACACCTACCATCTTCCCAAAATAAAGAGGAATTTTACTGATTATATGTGATCAGGCCTTCACATCTTGGAGACTGACAGCTGAATGAAGTGTTCTTGTTTCTATTATCTTAGCCTTTTTTAATGGCAGCAATTGGAAAAGTTTTGCTGTCAACATGATTTTTAACAGCTACAGTTCTAAAGGGGTAGTGTTAATGGAGAAATAGTGGCATCCAGGTTTTATTAATTATTGTGGAAAAGCAATTTAGATGACAGGACATCTGCAGATGATGATACCTCATTTAAGACTCTCTTCATACATGTAAGATTTCTCTCTTCCCTCCAACATCTCTCGCCCCTAAAAAATTATTTTCCTCTTAATCTGTCTTTTCTTTATTATTTAAAAAAATATAATAGAGACTAAAGAATTCAAAACATACTAACCTGAGGAGGAAATTATGTCAATTAAAGTTTTATTTAATGAGTGGTAAAGCATTTTCTTTTTCATTAAGCCATATAAAAACTTTAAAAATCAGACATGAAAGATTTTGAAAGGCTCAGGTAACAAGTCGAGGGAGAGTACTGACTTTGGATCTTGGCTTTAAGTAAAATATAAGCTATTTTCTTGTTTTAATCACATTCCTTATTACGGTGCTAATTCTCAAAAAAGCATTTTTAACGTGACATCCTCATTACAGATGTGACAGACCTATGCCTTGGCAATGGGGGGGACAGTTCTGCGGAGCAGCACCCTGAACACTGCTGAAAGTGCTTTTTCAGCATCACAGCTGAAAGAGCCATTGCCACGGCAAGCTGCAGGCCACATGCATCTGATTTCATGTTTATGGTGACTTGAGTTTTGATTTTGGTGTGCTTCATTTCACAACCCGAATGTTGCATTAGAGAGCATTTCAGCCCTATTGTCTTATTACCGTCAAATTTTTGGCGGAGACAATTAGACATCACCTTTCCAATTAGGTTATATCATTTCACACAGGCACAGAGGCAAAAAAAAAAAAAAGTGTCATATCATACTTCCTCTTGCCAAAAAAAACCACCACCAATAAACACCCCCCAAATCCTGGGTCCATTTCTGCTGCTATATGTATGATTCATTATGTCTTTTACCTAGTTCCACAAAAGTATTAGAAAATATATTACTCCCTGCTGCTTGAGAACTGAAGGGGAAGTGTTTCTTATAAGCACATGTAGCAGACTGGAGGGCATGCTCATTCCTGGCAGAGAATTTGGTGGGTTCAGTAAACTATTTATGTACCCGTACGCAATACCTCCACAGACAGTGAACTGAATGGACTCAAGCATCTTTACTCCTGGCCTGTAAGTAAATTAAATCTGCATCTTGACCATGTTGCCTGGAAGAGGTTATTCAATTATTTACAGGGCAATAACAGGTAACTGCACTTTACAGCAGTTTGTAGACAGCTACTGTACCGTTTCAAACAAAGAAAATACGGACGTGGCAGTCAGGATATATTAAAAAAACCAAAAAGGAAAAAAAAAAAAAAAAAAAAGGTCCTGCAAACCCAGAAGTATTTCTAACTGTGTTTTTCTCCAAGGCTTCTCAAGTCCCTGTGTCACAGCTATCCTTATCATTATATTCAGCAAAACACGTAACATCTGAAAACAGGTTATTGCTGGAATGCCAACTGATCTCAGAATTCGGAGTTTGCCCAGTTTTATCCTTAAAGCCTGTTTTCAGGGGCTCAGGTTACCTCCCTGTATCCCCTCTGCCTAACACCGATCTCCTTTTTAAGCTTTTGAGTATGTTCTTAGTTTTCAGTGTCAAGAAACATTGGTGTATATAGTAGAAAGTGAAATCCCAACCAGGTCAGAAATTTAAGAGTCTGAAAGAATTTGGCAGGAAAGTCACTTTAAATATAATCCTTTAGCCACCTGGATATCCTTGCTTTCTCAATTTTCAGTCTTCTTAAAGCACAGTAGAAAAAAAAAAAAAAGTTATTTCCTTGTATCTTCCATACTCTGCCACACCTGCTTCATTCTAAAAAAGTGTTTATCATTGGGAGATGCCTTGGGACAGTTTCCATAAAAAAATAATGTCAAACAAAGCTACGCTACAGCACTGCTGAGGTAGGTAAGCATCCACATGTACACATCCAAATCTGTGTGCCTCTACAGTGGCCAGCTGGAACTGGCTGCGCAGGGATTTGCAAAGTGCTTTGAAGAATTAACGCGCTGGTACAGGACACGAGAATTACTCACGTATCAGGGCAAAGGAAACTGTGAATGCCCAAAGCCACAGGAGGAGCTGAAGGTCCCTGCTGGCTTTCAGCCCAGGATTCAGGGCAGGGAAGCAAATCACATTAAACACAACTAGCACAGCCCTTGCTGACACTTATGTACTTGGTGGGGGTTGCTCTAGAACAACAAGCAAATTAGGGCTTCAGACCTGGCTTTGATTTTTGCTAATGAGATGTATCCTTTACTATATATGACCACTAGGTAGTCAACACCATGCTATACACACCAGCTCATACATCCAGCTAAGAGCTTGCCCATGCTTGGCTTTCACCAGATAGCTCTGTCATGAGCTGTTGCGGGCTTTGGCTTTCTTACCTTCAATTTTGCAGCTTTATATTCCTAGAAGTGCCACTGGCTGGTGTGAACTGTGACTCTAATCCTGATCACAGCAGAGTCTCAGCCCTGCACGTCAAGTCACCTGCCATCTCTGCATAGTGCATTTAATTAAAGGCATTGTGTGAAAGAGTTGGAAAAAAATAAGTTGAATTTGTTTAATTGCACATCAAAATAAAAAATTATGCTCATTGAAAGAAATCAATGTAAAAGCCCTTTCTCTGAAGAGTGAACATGGAGCTAAATCCTAGGGCTCATTTATTTCAATCAGGAAGAGAAATGATTGTTAAACAAAGTTACCAAAATTCAATTTTTTTCACTTCCAGATAATAACATTTCCTCATTGCTAGATGAAGCTGTGTAGGGGGCTTGTGCATTTTCATATTACATCTCTTGGAAGGTTTATTTGCCATTTACAGAAAATTATCACTGGCAAGAAACTATTAACTTACTGTTCAAGAAAAGGACTCGGGAGTTTCCAGGGTGGGATAGATCCTCTGCTCTTGCTGACCACACAGAAAGCATCACCATACCTTTACATAACTAAATTCTCACGTGCTTGGCTTTTCTAGATAGACTAGTGACATCCAAGGTGTTCTTCGGAATCTGCAGCAGTATTTCAAAAGCTTTAAATAGTACATTTTCCTTTCCTTTAGAAAATATGCATCTTCCCTTTCGGTCATATAAACCTCACTCTCCAGTCAGGAGAAAAAGCTTTCTGATCAGTATTTGCTTTGACAATGGAACACCAATTTTAATGACCATCCTGGTGCAGTACCTCAAAACTAACTGCAATTAAAGACTCCCTTAGCAGCTCCCATCATGACCAATTGATTGCAACTTTGCCCAACTCCAGCTGTTCAAGTTTGTATTAACACTCCTTGGTGAAACTAATCCACAGAGTTATAAATTCAAACTTTGCAGCTCTGGAAAAGGAAAAGGGAAGTTTCTCATGATATGCTACGAACCCTAATCACAAAGGTAGGCAAAGCTGAAAGATGTAGTGAAGGCTTCAATGTAAAACACACACTATTGCCCCTTTGCCTCCAGAAAATTTTAACAATATTGAGTTAAAGCATCTAGAGCCCTTGAAGGGCTTTATTTAGAAAAAAACCCTATAAAATCATGCAACAGTGAAATCATTAATTAAAAGAAGGTAACATCTTATCTTTTCCTTTGGTATATGATAAGCAGAAGTATTTAAGCAACCCTCTACGCTGACAAAAATAATGTGTTTTATTTAAGAAAATATTCCTACTACTCAAGCAAGTTCCTCTATATTGAGACATAGCTCAATTCTCAATTTAGACTGTTTGGGTATGATATTGGAAGCAAGTGCTGAAAACACAGTAATGGATTGCACGTGGAAGATAAAAGACTATGCGCAGCCACTAGATTTGACCTTACTACTTATGAAATAAGACTGCTTTATCTGCCTGGATTCACAGGATGTGGTTAAGAGCCGGGTGGGCTTACAAGGTGTTAAACTAGCCACTGGCTGGCTAACCTGGCTTCTCCAAATGCACAGGAAATATTTTTCTACTTCACAGCAGGAGCTGCATGCATGAAAAATCTCACACAAATTGAATTTATCTGACTTTACTTTCCTTCTTCAGTGAAGACGTGGACAGTTGATGATTAAGCAAGCAGTTTCCTCCTACATTTTCATTCCAAATTGTTTCCATAGACTCAAGTTTCAAATGACATGTGCCTTTTTTGGCTGGTCTAATGTTGGAGTAAGTAGATCTGTGCATCCCTCTCCACTCCTGAAAGACTAAAATTAGGTTTCCGGGCTTGAGATTGTCTGGATGACTGAGATTCCACTGCAGCTTCTGTTTTGCATAGATAACTGAGATAAGGTACTTTTCTAGGAGTGACTTGCTGCTTTGACTTTCTAAAACTCATCACAGAACTTAAAGTGAACCTTTCCATTGAGTCCAAGGAAGAAAAGTTTAGAGACAAAAACACTTGTCTTCAGATTGTTTGGGACCCACCCCCACAATTCCGTTTAGAGAGAGGACAAAATAGAAGCAGCCTCTCAAATTGCAACACATTTTAAACCATTTCCCCTGTGGCCTGTTCAGAGATGCTCAACATTATCAATGCAGCCACACAGGACAGCCCTGATAAAACGGAGGCTGCAAGGCTCCTAGCGTCTATCCCTGCAAGCAACTTCAATAGCTCTAACTTTGCTTTTCTGATATATCAACACTGATCAAAATAGATGTGAATCTAAGAAGGAATTTAATTTTCCTCTTTTAAACTTAACTATGAATCCCTCTCTAAAAAGAAAACAAACTGCAGGTAAAAACCTAAAAAGCATTTTCTATTAATTAATGCTACATGAAAATACTCTCCTTTTTAACACCCTCTCCCCCCCCAGCCACCAGTAAAATTCTGTACTGGGTGGTGATGGTGGTGTAGGGAATCCTGAAAAACATAAACACCACAATATTATGAATCAGTGGATTTTTACAACTGATCTGCGAACACTTCAGTTCAGGAAATGAGAGCAAATGTCATTTAATATTAAAACTCCCATGCTGCTTAATGACTTAAGCCCAACTCTAGTCCCCACTTTCATTTTAAAGCTTCATATACAGTCTCCACTCTGTCATAAGTGGCATTCATTGCTCACTCATGTACTTCATGTATAGGTACTACAGGATCTTGCTTCTTCAAAATTGAGTATCTGCCTGAAATTACTCCTCCAAGAGGGGACATAACTACCTGTAACAGGTTAACTAGACTCCCTATACCCAGCTCACATGCCTAGGAAATGTCTTCCAGCTACAAAAATCCATTCTGAAACACTACTTCTGGTACAGGAACTATCACTTTTTAATTGGAAGATGTTAGCAGCTTCCTAACCTACATGTATTTACTTAATTTAAAGATATGAAACCCCCTACTTGTGCTGAAAGTGCTTTTAAGTGACACATATGATTAATCTCCAAAGACTCTTGCCTTTCACTTTTCAATGATTTCCTTATACTCACTGTAGTTTATTTTAATTAAATTGTAATATGGACTGAATTTAGTTGCTTTTGTACAGAGCCTAGCATAGTGGCAGATAGGTCTGTCTGGGTTTTCTGTGCCTAGCTGCTTACACAAGAATTTATAGGAGACACCCCGTTTATATTTCTCTCTATTGTTTTTCTAGAAGCGCCCTTAAGAAAAAAAAATTACAAAATAAATATCTAATTTTAAAAAAGATTTGGCAGAACACACAGCTGCCAAATCAGCCTCTTTGTATTAAGCTGTCTTCAGGGAATGGATTTTTGTGACTGTGAATTACTGTTTTTAATATAAAAACATAATTGTGTTGGTTATTTGTACAAAGTAATTTAGCTAGCATGATACAGTGTTTCATTCAATCCAAGTACACTGTCCCTCATTTCCAAAAGCCTTGAGCTCCTACCTACCTATGGAACTGGCATAAACATGGAAACAACAAGTGAAAACAAAACAAACCCATACCAAGCCCGTTATTGTTCTTAAAGCACACAGAGAGCTGGACTCCGTAATATTTTAAGAGGACAAACTGGATTTTGACTAAGTCTACTGTAGCCATGAAGGTAAGACCATTAAGGAAGTGCCTTCATCTTTGCAATGCCCAAGCCCCAAATGAGCACTAATGAATTATAACTTTGTAATACTTAAGTCATCATCAGTCTGTTTTTCTAATACTGAACATAGGCCCCCTAGATATTGAACAATTTATCCAGGGTCACGCAAGATGCCTGTTGTCAACCTGGGATGAGATCCCCGATTCCTATGGACTCAGAGTCCTACATCTTCACCTGGTTTGATCTATTTATTAACCATGTACCTTTGTCTCTTTATCAGGCAGGTAAACAATTAAGCTCTGGCCCTTACAGTGTAAGGAGATAAACGCAATTTAAAACCAATCAAATCAGCCAATCTTATTGGGTTATTGCTTTTGATGTTTGTTCTGGAGTCTTGAAAGCTGGAAACTGTAAAAGGAAGGTTTGAGACATCCCTTCTCTCCCATGTTAATCGTCGTGTCAGGCCAAACTTTAACACATATAGAAGGACCCCTTAGGAGCCATACAAAAAGCAATTGCATGCCATTGCCTCATTTGCATTCAGAGGAAACATGGAAATCAATTTAAAAGAAATAAATCACAACGAAAGTATGCTGCATGTCAAGAATTTGGGCAAACTGTCTTGATTCTTCTTGACTAGGGCATCTGGGAGAGTTCTCTTTGTCATGAACAGGGTTTTTTTATTTGTTTGTGCTTGTTCTGTATCAAGTGCAATGTTAAAACCAAACAATAGCATTGGCACTGATTAATATTAATTTTATTCTGCTACCCTTGCAAGTCTCAGTGTCTAAAGGTCTTCCCTGTGTGGTTGGTTTCCCCCGTACTGCTTCACAAAAGATATAATCATCATCTCTCTACAGCACAGACTTTAGACATCAGAGTGTTTTAGTTGTTGTGGATTTTTTGTTTAGTTGCTGTTTAAACATAACTGTTAAGAGCGATTGCTGTCGGCAATCCAAAGAAAGAGAAAAACCCTCAGATTTTGGAAGCCCCAGGTCAGACCTGGGGAAGGGCTAATAGCTTCTACAGAAGAAGAAGAAGAAACCAAGTTCAAAGCCCATATCTGAACCAGATGCTTTCTTTAGATTAAAGAAGTCTGATTTAGTTCTTGTTCAGGCTTCAGATAGGTACTGCAAAGGGAACCTTTCTCTCTGTTTCCTTTTCGTTTCATCCAAAGTCAGAAATAAAAGAACTGTATTCATGTTGGGGGAAAATCTCCAAAGGAAGCAGACACAGCCTCCTGTCAAGAGATGTCTCCTTGTACCTTTTTTGTGTCATGCTTGAATCTGCTTTACTTAGCTTTCACTGTGCAAAAATTTGATACATCCTTTCTAATTAATTTTCTCTGGCTTTCCGCATATGCTAGGGACAGACCACGGCCCTTGCAGAGAACAGATCGAATTCACCTAAAACTTCCATGTCTAACTTAAGGCGGTAAGAGGCATCCAAGAAAGAGCTATTCATTCACTCAGATTTTTAAATTCTTTCCCAAGTAGTAGAGACTATTCACTGCTTTTGGTTGCCATCTAACAATAGCCAAAATGACATGTTAGCCACAAGGCTAAGCAAATGTGAAGCGATGTGAATAGCTTTTCAATTGTTCATTGTCTGAATAACTGCTTGATACAGCAGAACTGCAATTACAGTTGGAATTTTGCTCTGTGTCCTTTGCCTACATTTTTGTCACCATTCCCTGTTTGATCTCAATGCTTTGAGCTCTCACGCTCTGGGATTTCTGGACTCCTATCCTTAATCACTTATAACTTCATGGAAGTCAGAAAGAATTGTGTTTGGCAGAGGGAGGCTAACTTCTGAAAGGGGACAAGCAAGCCCAGCAAAACGTGACCTTGTTGTGACCCCTTGTCATTTCCTTCTTCCATATCACTCACAAAGCTTTGTCCCAACCACTGAAGAACAGCACAGACACCTGCTTACTTCTCAGCCGTTGCAGAACCCATCAAAAATAGCCTGCACAGCTATGGAGAAGCCCTGGCTTTAAAATAAAGTTGAATTTGAACTAGTGAAAGACTGACAGCTCTACAGCTGGAAGTTACTGATGGAATCCATCGCTGGCGCATCATGGGAGGCAGCAGAGAAACGCCAATGCTTGACAAGCAGCTGAAAGCCCTGACTTCTGGAGTAACCCATCCCTGGTCTCTCTTCTGAGGTAGGGAAACTTTTTTTGTGATTATCAACCTCTGGGACAGGACTGAGACATCACATATTTCACAAGGGTATTACATCAAGCCTGGGTTCTCTCCACCCAGCCTCTGGGAAACTGTCTCAGATCATTCAGCTTGTGAAACCTCTGAAGGCTAAACCTCACCAGCTGGTTTGGCTTGTGCTAAACACAAAGGACAATGGTTGAATTAAAACACCTTTTGCTGTCAGCCAAACACCAAAATACAACTGCACACTATTTTCCAAAATATTACCATTGGACTGTTAATGGTTTGAAACCAAACGTTTCATAACTCCTACTGACCAATTCCGGTTTTCATATGTCTCTGATAATTTCTTCCACCAGTATTCAGCTCTAGTACTGCTCCCTCATCTGCTGGGAAGTCTGACAACGTGCAGTACTTGCTGCAGTTAACTCTGCACAGCGTTCCGTGAAGTTTCTCTATAACCAAAACCTGCCTTCTGTGGAGCCCTCTAAGCAATCTGAAATGTAGCAGTCCTGTTAAATTACTTTCAGGGTCTGTTCTACCAGGATGATTTCCTGGCAGCAACCAATAAAGCAGCAACCTCTCGTTGTCTGCAGATTTTGATGCTGACAACTGGAATGAAGTCACCCCTGGCTGGCTGGCTTCCAAATCGCTCCGGAACGTGAGCGGGGTGACCGACAGCGCATGCCCGCGCTGAGAAGAGGGCAAAGCAAGGAAATCACCCAGGTAACACAGCGGTGGCGCTGCAAAACTAGGGTCAAAACACAAAACATTTACCAAAAGACATAAAACGCTACCTCCGTGCTGTTGAACCAGTTCTCACGGGGGCACGGGTGCCAGCGGGCTGTGCACAGGCAGCTGGCACAATACCATGGGAGGTGCTGTCTTGACTGCGGGAAGTCCATCCTATGTGACAGCTTCGTCACTTCTGTGCCACATGCCTCTTTACACCTGAGCACACTTGTTGACGCATGTGCCAAAGCAGAGCATTTGAACGGGTGAGAAAAGGAAGAGGCCGAGCGCCTGTGTAAACAAGGCTGCCAAATTGACATGCTGCATTACAGCAGGGGCTCGTGAAGTCTTTCACCATGCATGTCCCAAGGATAAGTAAAAAATATATAAACAGCACAACTGCTGAAGTGTGTCATGCTGACATGCCTGACTGAGAACGGCATTGAGTGTCAAGAGTAGAGGTCACCTGGCACCAAAAAACAGATGAGAAGCCAAAAGCACCCAGGTCTTATGAAGCCTATTTGCTTTCATAACACCATCAGAAGAAAAGCAACCAAAAATGGCTAGCCATTTCCCTGAAGATACCCTTCTCTGTGTATTGCTTGCCGTGGGTGACAGACAACGCTGCTGGAGCTGGTAATTTGATCTCAGAAAGCATCCTGTGCGTTTTCCCCGCCATTTACTAACATTTGATATTTGTAGAACAGTGGCTTTGCCTGTTTCTTATGCTTCTGTTAACAGTGAACAACACAAGAGCAGTGCCTTTTAGGCAGAGAAAGTCATTGCTATGGATTCCCCAATTTTGCCCATCTGAGAAAACCAGCAGAAATATGACTGTCTGCAAAGTTTCTCCCAAAACATATCTTGTCTTTCGATTCAGTCTCCAAGCACAAGTAGTATGTGCACCTTTAAAAACAGACAAGACAACTGTGGGGCTTGGTATTAACTAACACATTCAGCTTGGTTTTTTGCTGGGTGGTAAACTCCTCAGTTTCTCCACATATCAAATTTCTCCATAAAAACTGAAACAAAAGGGAAAATTCCAAAAATTAACCACAAATCTGTGGGTCTAGCGTACACAAGTTGTAATAGCCAAAAATTTAAAACAACAATAAGTCATTTTCTATCTTCTCCCCCTGAGCTTGGCAAAAGACCTTTTTACTATGCCACCCAAATGATTGGAAATGTAAAACTAAATTAAAGCAACATTTCTTCCTTCCTCTCCCGGGATAAACAAGTTTTTTTAGAAAACTAGCTTTTAAAGATTACTAGTCCTCATCTAGTAGTAGTCCTACAGATAGGATTTAATCTGTAGATTAATTTTTCTAACGTTAAAAAAAACCTAAAAAGCCAAATTCACAGTCTTTCAGTACACAGGCAAAAATTGTGCTTCTGTACCATGGATCTTGTTATTACATAGAATCATAGTCTGTACAATTCTCTCTAGATAATTATGTAGTATGTTATTATATAGAAACATCACCCAACGATTAAAACAGAAGTTTGGGATCTGGAAAGCCCATCTGACTGACAAAAAGTATGTTGCACAGTAGCTCCATGTAATTCACCCTTGTGGGTGAAGGGAGTCTGGCACTGAGCTATTAAACCCCACATGCTAAAGAAATCATAATATGAACTAGGAATATGTTTGGGATGCCAACATCTACAGTCTTAAAATGAGAACCAGATCTGATTGTGCTGAATGCTGCATAACACACATTGCAGGAGAGTCCCCATCCTTTGCAATTTCAGTAGAAAGGAAGCTAAAACCTGGAAGGGAAACAGAAAAAAGAAAAAAAAAAAAAGAAAAAAAAAGAAAAAAAAAAAAAGGAAGGAGAAAAAAAAAAGGTGAGGTGAAGACAGTTGCTATGTGACACATACCAGGCAGTGGCTAAACCATGACTAGATGGAGTAAAGGCAGCTGGAATTTTAAATCTGTATTTATTAGATCATATATTGCTAAGATTACTGTCTCATGGGAAGGAGAGGTGAGAGACGTAATAACACCAGTGATTATTAAAAAAAAAAAAAAAAAATCCAGCTCGACATTCAGAGCCCAGGCTGAACATGCAGAGCTGGCAGTTGAAATAGGAACCTGGTGTTTCCTTACGTACTCAAATTCTTGTGATAGCACACTAAGAAGTTTGAGTCATACTACTTCATAGCTTCAAAAGCCTCAAGTAACTGTATTTTCCAGACACTAATACTGTACCATCACAGAAATTTTAGTGTATGTGCAAACTAGGAGGTGTTCTTGCAGAGCAGCTCATCATAAAATATTGAAGCAAGATATTTAATTTGATCACCCTTTAAGAGGCAATTCCTTCACAACCTGAAGCACAAAAAGTCTAATTAACCCTGCAATTTGGGAGTCCCCTCCATTAATCAGAAACTGATCCCCTCTTTGAATCCAAAATGCAAATCTGAATGCAAAACTATGTTTCCTATGGGAACCCCTCCCAGCACAATACAAAATTGTACATAGAAAGAAAATCTGCAACTTTACTAATTTCCTGGTGCCGTTTTCACTCCTGTGATGCACATACTAACTAGTGCCAACCCCAGGCATTTGACTTGAAAAACAGATTGAATTTAAGCCTATCCCTCCTAAAAAAACCAAACCTTCTTATCCTGTTTTCAGAAGATTAATAAAATAGGTGATGAGATCAAATAAAAGGTTTGTTGGTTTTTTGTTTTTTTTTTTACCAGAAATGCATTTAATGGGGTGATTTTATATAGAAATAAAATCAGTTTTACTTGCAAGGATTTAATCCAAGCATACCTGCACAATATATAGCATGAAACTGCAACCTTTAGACATCTGATCCTGGCTGGGATAGCATGGGCATTTACTGCAACGTACCAACATGTCCAAAAAGCTCAGAATATTTACTTTACAATAGTCATGATTGGCTGTAAAGTTTATCTTTAAAATATGACACCAGAAAGCCAGAAAAATAACAACACAGCTTGGTATTACTTTAATTTTGATTTAACAACACGTAGCTTGGCACAAAATCTCATTCTGATTTCACTTCAGTAGTGCAGAACTTGTCATCAGATCCCTTTCTAATCTTACTTCAATAAAATATGCTTGACATCAAGATCCATATACATTGCTTTCAATACTGCCTATAAACACATCTCCCTGCTTTGCTTTAAATGGAACCTCAGGGTACAAAGCAATACAACACAAAAATAATTGTGCCATTTTATCGTTGTGAAAGCCATGCAACTTTAAAAGCACAGCTCAACAAATTGGAATGATAAAAACATCTTTATTACATACAACTTTAAGATATATATATTTTTAAATTCATGTCCTCATGATGAAAGAGCTAATGAAGAGATGAAAGGAAAACAGAGGTTATTTTCAGAGAATTAAAATGCTCAGCACGGCCCAGAGACAGCAATAATATAAAAATGTACGTCTAGGGACTTAGTAAATTCACCTAAACAGGCTGGCATCTGCATGAATGGAAACACAATTGCTTTTAATATCAAGCCGTCAGCCTGTTGTGTTTCATAACGACAAAGGAAATTCAAACACAACAAGAGAGTTACTTTGTAATTGCAGGGGAAGCACAGGCAAATGCTGCCTCCATTTTATTCAGTGCAAAATTGCTGGACTTTGCATTGCACAGGAGTTGTCTCCATTCTAAAGAAGTTCAAATATTAATTAAAAAAATAAAAATTAATAGTAAAAATACAAAAAAAATATCCCCAGCAAGCCAGGATGGACCTTTGAACTAATTGCCTGCATGAGACATCTGTTCTACACAGAGACATCTACCCATGGTCAGAAGCTTAGAGTTACTAATCCTTTTTGCCCAAGCATCTTTTTTTCAATCATTATGTTACTACAGCTAAAAGTAAAGCTTATGGCCCTGGAGGAGGGGGCTTACCTGGAAAGCAGCAGCTAGAAGAGGAAGGATAACTTTGTGTTTATTGCAGCAGGCTCTCCTCCACAAGACCTGGATTACCATTTTCATTTTTGACAGAGGATTTCCATGTCACCTTGGGCAAGGTACCTAATTATACCCATTCATAACATGGTAACAACTACTCCCTTTCTCTCCGGACTCCTCCAGCCATACACTCTCACAGAAGAGCGTGTCTTAAAGCATGCATGTACACTGCCAAGCACAACAAATCCTGTTGTCCACCTCCAACTCCCAACGCTGTGTTTTTGGTCAACAACTCCTATCTGTGTGTGCACTCAGGGCCAGTCAGGACAACTGCTGAAATATGTGCTAGATAAACATCTTTCTGTGGTTTTATTGTTTTATTCTGTTTGGGGATTATTTTTCCCCCTTCTTTTTACTAGTTTGGTGGAATGAAGATGGAAAAATAAAATAAAAAAACCCCACCCAACACCAAAACAAAAACAAAACACTAAAAAACCCCCACCACTAAAAAAACCCTCATCAGTAAAAAAAAAAAAAAAAGACAAAACTAAAAAGAGCAAATCATGCTTGTGACAATTTCAGCCACAGTGTCTACTCACTAGGCTCAGCTCTGGACTCCACGTATTAGCTAGATGATGTCAGTTTGTCAGTTCTCCCTATGGCTGCTATGGCCATATGCCAGTCCAGCACCATGGTGTGCTGTGGGATCCTTAGTCTCAATGCCCTGCTGGTACCCACCACAATCCCTTCTAAATGGGATGTTTTGCCTCATTCACTTGCCCCAGTGCACGAGCATCTTACTTATATAGTCAATTCCACTACAAAAAATAACTGAGAAGCTTCTTTGGAAAAAAGAATCAGAAGCTCACAAGATCATAAGTTTGATGCAAGATGATACTCTGTCTCTCCCTGCCTTGAACTAGACTTTTCCTAGACATAGCCAAACTCCAGACTCTATCATCTTTCCCTTTCACAGCCCACTCAAGTCCAACAGATGCAAATTGTCTGTGATTTTTTAAGACAGGCAAGTTTCTGACTATGCAATCATCCTTTGAAGCACAACTGAGCTATGTTTGCATTCAGCATCTCCCAGAACACTCATGAGTCAGTGGAACAACTCACCCTGCATCATCACAGATCTTGCCCCATTCATCAATAATTTCTAGCCGGTTGCACAGAAGATCCCAGTTTCCCTTATCCCACTTGGGACAAAACTGTTCAAGAAACATTGATCAAATGTAGACGCGATAAAAGAAGTGACTCTGCCTCTTCTACCACAATCCTCTGTACTGTTTAAATTGAAATAACTCAGATTTTCCATTTTACTTTTTTTTTTTCCCTCTCCAAGAAAAAGCAGCAAGAGAATCATTGTTTTGGCCTAAAGGCATTCATCAAGCCCTCTCATTTCTTTCTGGAGTTCAGCAGAGTAGCCACTTTATCTGGTATGTGATTGGATAGATTTTTTTTTTCCCCAGGAAGATACTTCATTTTAGTGTATATGGAAGGTATATTGCACATAGAAACCAGGGGAATAGAGTAGCAAGGCACTAAATCTATCTGCTAAAGAACATTTATTCAAAGACAACCACAAGGCTCAATCTAATTGACAATTTCTGCTTGGGGCCCATGATTAAAATGCGAAGGCTGCTGCAGGTAAGAACAGGAAAGAACCAGCACCGCCACTGGCAAGAGCTTGCACAGTAGCTGTCATGACCAGCAGTTACCACCAATTTGCTCTTAGCACCTAGTATTAATCAAGATGTGATGAAAAAAGGCTTCAACTGAACAGCAGGGCAGAGCCCGGGGAAAGAAGAGGTTAGGAGGAGCACCAACAGGGTTTTTGTTCCAAGTATCCTCTGGAATGTATGTTGGATATCCCAAATATGTAGGTGTAAAGTGCTGGGGTTTACAGTACATTAGGCACATTAACCCATACTTTGTCTCTGTTACTGTTTAGTATAACCTTACCAGTTCAGTGAGATTCTTCACAAAGATTTTATTCCCCTCGGGTCATTTCTATACAAAGGCAAAACAGTACACAGAAGAGTTAAGAGTCTGTTTCTAAATCTGAAGAGTTCTCTATCAATTAACCCCGATAGGTGACAACTAGACTATGCATTTGGTGTGACTTGCCGAGTGAAGAATTTTATGAACACAGCAGCTGAGACAGCAAATATTTATATTATTTTCCAGGCAGCAATCAGTGGAAAGGAGATGTGGCACACCCACCACACTACTACAAGAAACTTGAAGCACTTCATGCCTGCACCAGTTTCATACACTAGTGGAAAAACTCCTTGGGTGCAGCATGTTGTTTCTCACATGTGCGCATCTCTGAGTGATGTTTAAGAATGCATCTACCTGGACATCATCCCTGTCAAACTCCTTTAACAGGTAAATAGCTGCAGTACAGATACTAAAGATACACCCAGTCCTTTAGTCCTTCATCAGTTGAGTATAGCTCATTTAGATCCTAATGTACCCAACCTACTTGAAAATGGTAAATAGCATATGTCATTACGTATTTTTAAATGATTTTAAATAAAAATATTAATAATAATTTCATTTTTAAATAAAATAATTTTTTTTAGCAGCAAGGAACAGAGCCTTGACAAACTGCTCAAGTATTTGCCATTGTTTCTGGCAGATTTTGAAAGTCACACTGAACTTAGTGGGGCCACTGTTTGCTTGGGCACCTTTTTAAAAAATCACTGTAAATCACATATGCAGAAACAAAACTATGTAAATCAAATTGTTGTTGTATTTGTGTCTTCATTTGACAGAAAGAAATTGCAGTCAGGCATTTGGCCAGCAATTACATGAATACAAATCTCTAAGACAGAGACTTGCCTAAAGAAATAAAAGCAACCCCAAATACCATTGAACTAGAGCCATCCTTGTGGTGACAGAGTAGCTTTAGCTTCACCTGACATCATTTAAAAGTTCTTGGCTGTTAGACAGACATATGTATGCATTTTAACATCTAACCTAGTCTTAGTAGGCTCAGAGCCAATGTTGGTCTGCTTTTAATGGCAGCATTAGTTTGGACATTAGGTGTCTCAGTCACCACTGGAATTCAACTACAGATGACCCAGCTTCTTTCAACTCCAATTATAAGTACCTGAAGCTATAACAATCTGTGCCAGTCGTTTTTATAAGAGTTTGAGAGCTCCCTGTGTGTGACTGGAGACCAAATGGTCTGTGCCTAACTGCTCAGTGCCTAAGCCCTCTTTAAAAGATTATCTCTTTCCTGTGCTTGGGATAATACAGCTACTGAGTATCCAAGCTACCCTAAAGGATGAGACTTAGGGGTCTGGCACCTGGATTCCGCTCAGATTTATGTTTTAACATTAATTTCAATTAACATTTGGAGAAGAAGATGGGCTAAAGGTGGAGGGGAGATGGGGGCATGAGAAAGGAGACTTCCCCTTTAGCTTTGTGAGCCATCAGTGGTGACGGTTATAGGGAGGACCTGCTGGAGGAAAGGCAGCTACACTGAGAGGAGTTTCAAAGCCCTGAGAAAATTAGGTGGAAAATGGTTTACTAGCTTCATATACAAACACATTCAAATAACAACTGCACTTGTCATCCTTTATTCCAGCTCTAAGACACAGACCAGGGTTTTACACCCTACTTTCCCATGTCCCTCCTGTGCAAAGTTAAGCATTTTAAAACAGTTCATAATTTCCTTCACTTTTAATAAGAGCCTACTTTTTAGGAAGTACAGATATCCTATTTATTCAAATTTTTCATTAAAACAGGTTAGCTGCAAAATGTGTATGCAAATCATTTGCATCAAAAGACTCAATCAAAGCATGGAAAGTTTATTTCTGTACTCACTAACTGTTGCAACTATCTTCATTCATACAGATTTTTGAGAGGAAACCAATTATGTCACTGACTGACTCCCTTCTCAGAGGACCCTTTCCCCACAGCTAACAACCCTTGACAGATTATTTGAGGGAAAAAAAGAGGGGGTTAGTTTGTGCCCAAGAGTACCAAAGAAAGCTAGAAGGTGATTAGAGTGAGGTTTGAGTTCAAAGCAAAATATATGTTATTTAATACCATATAAAATCATTTATATTCAAAGACCTAATTAGGAATATGTGTAATGAATCCTACCTACTCTTCACAGAGTATGATTTAATTAAAAAATGTTTCAAGCTTATTTGTACTTTTTGGAAGTGGACTGGCATTGAAAAGGCAACCACAATCTCCTCCAGAAAATATATGTGATTACATTGCTGCTTACAGTCCTGGAACCTACTATAAATACCATTTATGGAATTACTGTAATTTCACATCATCTTTGAGCCTGTATATCATGGGCATGCATATGTATGCATGAAATGTTTAAGTCTAGGAGCCAGAACCTCTTTTGTGCTTTGAAAAGTGCTACATATCACCACCGAAGGAGTGCCCCTATTTATGTAGGCTTGACTATCTGTTAATGTTTCCACAGACCATTCATAGCACTGCAAGGAGTTATTTAGAAACAAAGAACATGCAGATTTACCTTACTTGATCACCTCACATACTACATTCATGCTACATTCACAAGGTCTTAACATGCCCCCACGCCCCCCACCCCCATCTGGAAAGGTCGGCTAGGACATTGTGTTGGTTCCTCCTGTGCCACTGCTTGCAGTTACCCATCTTGGACATCACCAGCCAAGGTCTCCAGGCATGCCCCAACATTCACCTGTGCCTATCTGCCTCATCTCCAGGACTTGCTTCACTTCCCAGATCTTTCCTCCAGTTGTGATCTCCATAATCTTTCTAAGCCTTCTTCTCCTCCTCCTCTCCAAGACCACTTCCTTCTAGGAACACATCTTTTCAGCCTCCCCTTCTTTCTGGACCCCCAACATCTCATTCACCAATCAAAATAGTCTATGTGCAGAAGGACAAGAAGTGATCAGCCTGCTAATGGATGCATCAGTGTCAACTCTCTTTATTAACTGGAAGACTTAGCAGGTGAACTTGAGTCCAGGTATTCACGACATCTACAACTGGCCTGTACCAGCTGCTGAGAGGAAGCAGCAGGTTTTTATGCTTGACAGTTCAAAAGTTCAAATCTGGACATTCACTCACACCCATACACATCCCAACTATCCCCCTTATGTTCACATTCATGATTATTTTTTTTTTTTGGGTTGCAATTGTTGTCAAACACATATAACTCATCTCCTGCAGAGTCACATAGTTTAAAGCAGAAGAATGATAAAAATCTATTTTGTATATGAATACAACACTTGTTTACTGACTACATGTCTGTTGATAAGACTGTTGTTCTCTGCTATTTTTATTGAGGTGTAAGGCAGCCACTAATCACTACCGATTTGTGAGTATCAGCACTATGCATTAACTCTCCCGCTGCTAGATAACATGTTGAGCTGCTGCTACATTTCATCAGTATCCCTGCAAGGCAGCAAGCATAACTCAAACTAGATACATCCCTCCCCCCAAAAATACCAAACACATTTAATCATGGCCACAAACATTAGCTTTAGCCTTATGTAAGCCTCAAATGAGCACACAAATCTTACTATCTCTATCTGAAGTTTAAACCATGGGCAAGATTCCCAAATAAGCAACTGTGATTTTGGAGAACACCAGGAAATTCAAGCAAAGCAGTAAAGCTCAGCCTGCCCCAAACAAGCAAATACATTCCTTTGCCAAACAAAAGTTCACAGCAGTTAAACACAGTGTTAGAAACAATTGAGATTCACAGAGAAGAAATGGCAGGAGAGGTTCAAAATCTAATGAGAGCACACATCCCCAGACTGGGGGTCTGTTTCTCTTCTGATATGCCAGTATGGAACTTAGTCATCTGCACCCTTTGAAGCCCAGAGCAGTTAAAGGTGGCGAGTACCTCAAAGGAGATTCCTCAACAAGAACTGGCTCAAAAACTTCCCAACCAAGGTCTTAATTTTAGACTGTGCAGATCGGAAAAAAAAAACCCAGCGCTCAGGCTAATCTCAGGATGCAGGCAAAAGGCCAGACTCTCTTAGGAGCTCAAATTCCAAAAAATGAGAGCATGAAGGATTTCTGAAGCGCTAGCCATCACTTTTTCTGTCTCAGCGAGTGCCAGCGAGCAAAAGGATCATTTGAAAACTTGGCTATAGACCTCTCATTTTCATTTTGTTTCTTTAAACAAATAGTTCAGCCTAACAATCTCCAGGACAAACACAGCTAAACAAAAAAAATCCCCACCCAGCCCTCACTGATTATGAAGCCTTTGGTTTGGTCTTCTTAGAGTCTTCTTCAGCAAATAAAAACATAAATACATTGGTTTATGTTTTGTTAAATAAAAACTCATTTTCATAAATAGTCTGGGAACATGCAGCTGAAACAGATTAGTACTGGTATCAAGTCTTCAAAATAGCAGGTTTTTACAACAGCAAAACATAAGCATGACAATATAAAAGAACTAGAGTTAAACTATTTTAAATGACTTAATATCTTTCCCCGAAACCTTCCCAAGCTGATGTCTTCTGTGGATGTTGGGCAGATGTTTTACTACATTTCTACAGTACGCATTTAAAAAGACCATAAAAATTTGTCCCAGAAATGGGATTGCTGCTTCTATTTCCATTCAAGAAATAAATATATATCACAAGTAGTCCAGACTGAGGGGGAAATATCACAGCTGAAGCAGAAGTAAGTATTTGGTCGGAAATTCATGCAGATTTTAGAAGAGTAATTTCTGTTACCTTGTGGGGTCGGAAATCTTTGTGCGGTTCCTATGTCAAAAACTCACCCACTTGCAACCACAAAAGAAACACAGGTGTGAAAGCAAGTCCTAAGATTATGTAATAATCTTAGAGCAGAGGTAAAGAAACCCCCACTATGATTTTTATATATATACATACATATATATAAAAAATACCAGCAAATTTGTGCATTTTTACCTTCTGACTGAACAAAAGCTTATTGACTTTAAACCACTTTGTGTACATGTGAGCATCTGTGTCTTTTCCCTGTGTGTTTAAAGACTAGACATTACTGTTTGCATTATCATTTTCCCAGAACCAAGGAAATTTCTAACTATCAAGACTGGCATCACTGAATTAATTATATTTACTTCTAAAGATTTCCCAACTAGCAGGATTATGAGCAACACTGTACTGCCCTATGAGAAAAATATGAAACTCATAATGAAGAACCTTAGGTTGTTACTCCTGTTTCCTCCTCTGCCATTGACAATGCAACAAAAAAAGTTTGTTTTGTTTGTTGCACTCTCAAATAAAAGAATCAGGAATGTGAAACTTGAGAGGGAAATATTAAAAACAAACAAACAAACAAAAAAACCCCCACCAAATATGCCTCAAAAAACCAAACATACAAAAACCCAGAGAAAAACCCCAAAATTTTTCCCAACCTTTCCAGCTATGTTCATGTAAAGGTTTGATTTTGTTGGAAGGCAAGAGTTGTATTTTTTATACAGGAGGGAAAGAAGGAATGTTCAAAATCAGCTACTTGCAAAGAAAGAACATAAAGCTGCAAAGGAACAGGAATTTATTGGGGTAATTAAGTTGAGGACCATTCCTGCAATTTGATTCAGTTCACCACAAGCCCAAAAACCACTCAAAGGTTTCAACCAGGGTTTTGATGCTTATGTAACCAAATCCCTCAAATTTGACATTTACAGACCTAAACTGAATTGCTGATTTTAAAATAAAGTGAACACCATAGCCCCATCCCAACCCTCTTTAGGAAACAGATGTGTAAGTATAGTCACAGTCAGCGTAATCCCTCCCACCTTTTTTGAACTTCTTGCCCAGCTTCTGAGATGCACGGTAAGGAGGTGGTAATCTGAAAAACACTCAATTGCCTTAAGCCTCCTGAAAATAGTCAGTTAAGTAAAGACAGAGAGAGCCTCTCAGGTATGCTGCTTCAGACAAGGACACTTTAACCCTCACCACCAAAAAACCCCACCCAAACCAAACAAACCACCCACCCACCCACCAACCAACAAAACCCCAAAACCCCAAACCAAACACGCACCACCACCCCCCAAAAAAACACACCAGGAAAAAAACCCCAACACAAAATCCCTAATACTGAAACCATCACAAGTGTCAAAAAAAAACAAAGAAGGACCCCCCACCCCCCAAGTCTGAACCGTGTCTGATTCAGCACAAGAGGGTCCAACACACACACAAACCCAAACAAAGAGAATTAAACTTTTCCAGATCTTCCAGAATAAGTTTTTCATCCCTAATGCGGAAAGATAATCTAGAAGAAAAATAACTGGCAACCCCAAACGAATAAAGCTTTAAAAAGTAAAAAAAAAAAAAAAAATAATTCTTAGTCGAAGATACAGGTCCTTCCACACAAAAGTAGAATTAAATAAAAACCAAAATTATATCAAGGCTTGCTACGGGTGTAATGCAGTTCTCAATCTATGTTTTGTCAGGTGCACCATCCAACTTTCTCAAGTTTTCATTACAATGTACAAAAGGTTTTACACTCTTGAAATTGTCAGGACCCTGTCTTCTTGGGTCAGTCTAATCTAATTCTTTACCTCATGGATACGTCTGAATTTATCTTTGATCACTATTGCATCAAGCTCTAGGAATTAAATGAGAATCTTGTTACATTAAAACAAAGTTGTTTATAATCAACCGTGCACAAGCTGTTGGTATGGCTAGCTGCCACACAAATCAAGGTTAAAATAGGCCAGGCTTACAGCTGAAATGTAACTAATATGACATTATTCTTTCAGACATTTGGTTAGGCTGACAAATTTGTAACTCTGTGATTTACACAATGTCCCCATGACATGTGGCAGTACAGCTATTGTTCACACAAGATTTTTATCATGGGAAGGAGGGGGAGAAAGTCTACATTTTCCTAATGCAAATCTTTTCCATAACAATTTCAGAACGCATGCTGGCTTGCTAAAGTATACAATTTACCTATCTGAGAGTACATGAAGTTCAAATGGTGATGGATAATTATTTTAATGCAATACAAAATTACCCTGTGGAAATCATCGGTCTAGAAAGTGGTTAAGATACCATGTATAATACTGTTAAATAAAAGTATATTCTTTAGTAACACAAGGCTTGAAATATTTATCTTTTCTTTTGACTCACACACTGCATCAATAAAGTAAATGCTGTTAGAATTCAGTACCAGGAAAGAAAATTCAATTAGTAGGATTTTAACACTCTTGTATAACACAGGAAATGTCTCATGGGATCAGATGGGAGTTTGCTTTATATGACCTTCCATCCCTAAGAGGTACAAAAAGCCTACACAGATAGGGATATGCTGCCAAATAAGAGAAGATTCTTCTCAGCCTCAGATAGTAGCAGGCCAGAGTGTGAGGACTTCCATCCTTCCCCATCCATTTTAATCCTATCTAATTGTAGATATCCTCAGCATCCATAAAAATAATTTCCAATTCTAAGTATTTGCCCTCCATGGTATCTACTGGCACAGTACCCTGCGAGCTAATTGTCATGTGGGTTATTGGTTTCAAATCCCTCACGAGATTTTTTTTCTTCCCCTTTGTGTTATGACAAAATTCAAACAACAAAAGCCTAAATGACCGTTTCTGGGAAGTGCTTACTATTCTGCACAACTCTCTGCCTCTGTAATTAAGCACTCCTCCTAAGGAAGTCTTTCTAGGTCTGAAATTATTAGCTTAACTGTTGCTCAGTTAAAGCACATTTTTTACCATTTTCCTGAAGGAATTCAAAATTGGCCGCTGCTACTGAGAAGATACAAAGATACCATCTATAGGTAACTACTCTGTTCCAGATCGTCACATCTTTAGAAACCATCATACATACTGATTATACAGCTTCCTCCCTGCAAAGCTGATTTTATTCACTGGTGCCACACTAAACTTCCAGCTGCTGAAGAAATAACAAATGCCCAACCCTTTGCTGCTGAACCAGTTCTGCTTTCCCATCCTACTTTCACCATGTAGGTTTGTGCAAACTTCCTGTGTGGTCTGACGGCTGTTACGTGTTATAAGAACAAATGGGGGTAAAAATAAAAATAAAAAGCGCAGAACTTATTTGTTCCTCCAAATTGTCATGTTTGGTGATGTTGCAGCCTGGAGCCCAACATTGTTTCATGTCCAAATCACAAGCTCACAGTATACATGGCTCATTTTCATCAACAGAGCTTGTGTTCCCCTGTTGTTATAGACTGTATTTTCATAACAGCTGCTTAAATTCAATCCACAACCTGAACTGCCAATACACAATGTACAATCAACCCTGTAATATCTTGCAGAGTTTAATGGGAAAACAAGGCAATGATTAGTACAGTCAGCTTAATACAGGTACACAGTACAGAAACCTAGCCTGAATGTACATTACAGGACATTTTGCTTTCAGGTGGTTTATTTCTCTTAAACACTAACAATGATGGGGTTTTTTTCTGGAAATTAACTGAAGTCCTTTCCTAGGACTTTTCTGCTATGATGCTTGCCCAGTAAACATCTGTAACTGGCAAAAATAATTCTGGCAAAGGTAACTTCTTATCTGCATGTAAATAGGTTAAAGTTATGCCTCCTGGAATTGGACCTGCAGCTTCATCCGTGCTCAGTTCTTCCTGTTGCCTTTACTCAACCACACCAATGCGAACAGCATCAATTATCTTTGTGGTGGATCAAAGTCTTTGAATTTTGTCACTGCAAGAATAATTACCTATTTTTGTTGTTGGATGCTCTGCTGTGCATGGTTGTACAGTATCTACAGATAAGAGAAGAAAGGCTGTAAAGTGCAACAAATGCATACCAGCCTCATACCAACAGAAAAATTCAGATTGCAGCTTACAATAGAAAATATTGTTTGAGGGTACTTTTAAATTAGGCGACCTCTTAAGAGAATAACTTGTTTTTTTCTGTGGGGTGTGGATAACTGAGATTGCTTTAACATTTTTATGAGTAGAATGAGAGTTAAGATGTAAAAGAAGACCTCAAAGTCCACATAAAATGTTGATCTATCCAGCTTTGAGGCATCAGGTAACAACACTCAGCAGTTGCACTTGTAAGACTTGCATGCACGATGTAAGCTTTCATTAACCAGAGATGTTAATCAATCTCATGGCAAACAAAGCAACTTACTGCCCATAGATGTAGCTGAAAACAGCAGGGAGATCTGAGCTCAGTCTAAGAGCAGTCCCAGAGCTATATGCGAGAACCACATTGTTCTGGGTTATAGATACAAACTGCTTTTGCAGGAATTAAACAAAAAAAAAAATCCCCTTACAAAAAAAATGGGAAACTTTCAGCTCAAATGAGTAGCAAAAAAAAAAAAAAAAAAAGTTACTCTACAGCAAGTTTGGTTTCTGCTATCACCACTTTCCAATGATTCACAGTTGGTATGTAACTTATATAGTAAGTTTACACAGCTTGCCTACAACCTAGGATGTCATAGGTTTAGGTTTATTAATAGATTATGCTAAACTTATTAGTTTACTTGAACACTGACTAAAGAGCAAAGAGGTAGGTCATCTGTTTCTTTCAAGCACAGGAAAAAAATTAAAAATTAATGTAACATTCCCAAGAGCTTTTTAGAGTCAAGACTTCAGACAGAGTAAACTGGGCATCAACAGGCTGGAATTAATAAATACACTAAGTGCTCTGACCAAGACATTTTTTTCTCCTATTAGATCCAGAAACTTTATGTATAAGAAGAAAGATGTCAAGTCTTCTGCAAAACACATGGGGCCCAACTCCCATTTACCCTAAGTCAGTAGATCTTGCTCAATGAAGCTCTGTCAGTTTGCGTCAGCTGCAAAACTAACCCCAAAAGTCACATAAAAGGCCCTGCCAACTAACTCCTGGACTCAATGAAAGTTTACATCAGCGTTTAAATACTTTTCTCCCTATCACCCCATTTGAGACCTTTAATACCTGTCTCCCCCTTCCAAGCCTGTAATTCATCCCAGGCTACATACATCTTTTATTTGCTGTGTCCAGCCAAAACTTGACCCCAGTCAACAACATTTTGCAAGTCTTGGCAAGGTCAGTTTTTCCAACAAGGGGGAAGTCCAAGGGCTACAGGGACACCCACCAGCCTCAGCAGTTCCAGCTGCTGGTGGGACTGAAATTCTTCCCTAAGACCACACCAGGTGTCACGTTAGCAAACACGCTCAGTAGCTTTACTGACAGGACATGTGAAAATTAAGGCTCAAGTATGTAACACGGATCATGGACCCTGTATCTCTTGAAGGCAGTTCTTGAAGTCCTCCCGGGGACCCGAAGCCACCTCTGATTAATGAGCAGTAACCAGTTACTTGCGTAAAGCCAAGATTAATTCCAGCCTAAGAGACTGAGAAATTAAATTCATCCTACAAATGCTTGAATGTGAATTTAGTTTAGAATTTGGTGAACATGAATTTAGTTTCGTTTAGAATTAGGTAGTCTCAGCTTGAAATCTGCCAGTACCTCCTGGTTCAGGATGAATGTAATTGGAAGAGTAGTACCGGGGTGGCACATGTAGTAGGTGAATACACTTGTGTGTTTATAGCCTATTCTTTGTGGAGAAAGATCATTAAATCCACATATTTTTCAGAATTGGAATATCTCCTGCTTCAAAGACTCACTTGGAATCCTTTTTATAATACTTTACTGTTTTCTTTAGGACCTGAAAACCAAGAACACTATTTAAAACTAAAAGTCTTAAAACTAAAGAAAAAACTAATCTCTCCCCCTTTTTACTTTAAAGCTTTCCATAATATCTTAAATTCTTGGATAGAATATGCACAATCAAATCACTCAAAAGTCATACCAAGATTTCCAACCACAATTTAAGTTCTGGCTTCATTGATCTACTAATTTAATACATAAATGTAGTCTGCAGTTCAGGCATGTTAAGGAGAGAATCAGTTTTCCACTACTGAAGACTCTGGCAAAGTTACCTGAACAAGTAAATTATATTTTTAACAGATAAAATTCTCTCTATAAAGCATTTCTTGAAGATAACCAGCTACAGACAATTTAACTTGACATGTGAAAGGGAAAAGAAAAAGAATGTACCACAACTGACATGGCAGATTTTTCCAATAATCTGAAATCCACACATTCAACAAAAGAGAGAGACATTACAATGTTTGTGATAACCACTGGAGCCTCCCAATGTCTCCCTACCTTTAGATAATCTTCAGTTTTAAAGCTCAGTTGGACACAAAAACAAACAAACAACAAAAACAACAACAAAAAAAAACAACCAACCAACCAACCAAAAAAACCACAAACCAACCAAAAAAAACCCAGCAGCAAAAATCCAATGTCAACAGGAGTTCAGTAACAAAGTGGTCCACTAATACCAGCTTGGGACCAACTCAAGAACAAGGATCCTATAATGAACAACCAGAATGAACTCTCTCACAGGGGACGCATGGACTTTCCCAAATGAGGAATAAAAACCTGAGAAACCTCTCCCACTTGCATTGAAACATGGGGAAACACACACAATCAAAGACAAAGCATGTGAGAAAGTTATATAGAAATGCAATTCACACAAGTTTGGTTTCTTTTTCTTTTATTTCTTTATTAAAGAATATTAAGAGTATGATCAGTAGAAGCATGTTCAGCTGCTCGTATAAAAGGGGGTGGATGGTAACATCCAGGTTACACTAGGGATTTTTTTTTAGTGTCACGGAGCATTTTTCAGGAGCATTAGAGCTGCTGAAGCCTAAACGGGTTCCTTGGGAGACAGTGATACCTACCAGGCAACACCCACAGGGAACAGTCAGAGCTTTTTCCTTACAGATAAGAAATTCAGCTCCTGCTCAGGTCATGCAAAGGAAAAGCTTCTGGATCTTGAAGCAAGAGAGACTGCAAATCTCCCTCTTTTCACCTTCCTTTGCTCCGTCCTTGGTATGACACCTTGGGGCTAGCAGGGGTGCTGGAGATCTTTAATGAATCTCCCTTGAACACCATAAAGCCCGTGGAAGTAATAACTACTGGAAGACTTTCATTGCTATGATGACACCCCTCTGTGGGGACAGCAGGGTATGCTACTGGTGGCTGGGGCGATGCCACGTGGCACAGGTACTGCTGAACGAAGGCGATGAAACACATCTGAGTAAAGTTGCATGTCAACTAGCGAGGGGATTAGAGAAATGAAGAAGAGCAAGAAATAAGCTTATAAAAAGAATTATTCACATGTGCAGCTATCAGACATGAAAAGAGCAGCTATGCAGAGAAGGAACTGCATACCAAAGGAGAGACTGAGCTTGGAGGGGAGCTTATTAAAGCAGAACAGGAACCGAGCTTACGAATTTTTATAAAGGGTTACTGAGCAGAAGCATCACACACACACAAAAAAAAACCCAAAAACCAAAGGGGAAAAATAAGAAAGCCAAACCCCCAAGCTAAGTGATTTGCCATTAGGGAAAGCTCAGCCAGATCATTCAGCTTTGGGTTCCAGGTTTCAACCAGCTTCAGCCTAACAAAGTCTTGGAAAAAAGCTGGCAGGCAATTTGAGTGGCTTGTCCACAGAGCTGCCTTGAAAAGGCAGAAATATTTAAGAAAAGGTTTTAATAACTGTGCAAGAAATTACTTGTTCTCAGCAGAGTTAAATTCTGGTTTCAGGTAAGTAAATTATTTTTATGAAGGCAGGCAGTGTAAAGCCCAGCCCAAAGCTGAGTCCTCACTGCTGTAGGCTCTGTATGGACAGAGCCGTGCACCTCCATAGCCATGAAAAGTTTATAGTCAAAGTAGATAAGACAGGTATTAACAACTCCATTTTACTGGTGGGAACTGAGGCACACAGAGATTAAGTAACTCATCCAAACTGACACAGAAAGCCTGGGAAAAGCTTGAGATTATACCCTTATCTCTCAAGGCACAATGTAATGCTGCCACTGCCCAGTTACCTTTCTTTCTACAGGCTATTTCTTCCTTGTTTCAGTTCCGCCAAGTGCAGAACTAGACAAAGCTTAACATTTGCATTGGGTTCGTTATGCAAGAGCTGTAGAGATCTGCAGAAGTATGTTAGGACTCTAATTGATTTAAGAGATTATGACGATGAAATGGTAAATGGAAGTCAGTATCATTAAGTAACACGGGTAGGAAAAGATGATACTGTTTTTACCTGCATCCTGCAGCACGTGCATCCATGTAACTGGATGTCACTAATCACCAGTCAGGAATGAGATTTTGTAGTATAATACATGCAGAAACAACACAACTCCCTCCCCCCCCCCCCCCCTTTCAAAACAAAGGAACCTGGACTTGATGTCTCAACGCCTTAGCAAAGAAACCACTCCAAACAGCTAACACATGTCCCAAAATGTGGATGCAAGACAAACTTACATGTCAAAGAACCCCAAGAGCCCTTCGAGGGTATTGCTTTGTTAGCATAGATGCAACCAGTGTGTCAAACCACAGAATTTATTTGCTCCAAAATGTTGTAGGCTCAAAGTTAAAACTGCAAAACCAGTCAGAGAAATTCATGGAGGAAGAATCCATTGAGACAAAGACATGACTGCTGATATAGGAAGTCCCTGAACTGCAAATCACTGGTGGCTGGGCAAGTGTTACTACGAGCTTACCACCATAGGCTGTTGCTAGGCATCTGTGCTGCTGGTGTGGTAATTCTGTATTACGTTTTAGGGGTTAGGGCAATTTAAACAATTAGGCAAAGGAACATAGCGGCAATGGTAAGTAAACCTCTTTGTGAGAGAGCATTCATTTGATTTGGATGGTTAAATCCCCCATAAAGCACCTGGAAGATTTAACAACTCATGTCCAAATGAACAAGATGTAATAAGCTTGTATACAGGCTTGATATGAAAAGTGGATTGTTTTTAGTAAAACAGTGGAGAATAAACTCTTATTGAAAAGAGTGATATTGAATTTTAATCAGGGGAAAATAAAGATGCAAGAATAAATCTGCACAGGCTTAGAGAAGGACTAGATGACTTTTCAGCCATCAACAACGGATGCAGGAGTGTGTTACATCCTAATCTGCTGTTTTCTGTTATCTTTATTTTTCAATCACCCCATACATCCTGCCTTTTTAAGAAAAAAAAAAAAGTCAAACCAAGAAAAACTGCCAGTATTGTCCTCTACAAAGTGCAGAGGAAGCACAGATGCAAAAGGTGAAAAAGAATTATTAAACCCCCCATAGTTCAATATAGATGGGCCTAATTTTTAATCCCAGTATTACTCACTTGAATGATTGTAGACTTACACATCCAAACTGAAAGCAGGGAATCCAGACGGTGTTTTGCTGCTCATATTTTACACACCAAAGCTTAGTAATAAGCATCATCTCCCTGGCAATTCTCATCTGTGTCACGACTTGGGACTTAGGTGACTCTCACTAGCATCCCTTTCAGGGCCGTCTTTGACACAATCTGGTTTTTTTGAGGGTTAACTGGAAACACATTTTTCAAATGTGTTTTTAGTTATTACAATATACACACACCCTCTTTTCATGCATTTTTTTTTTTAAAGCAAGCATATTGTGGCAATTAGGGGGGAATTTGTAGTCTCCACTGACATCTGATAGTCCATTATCTGTTTTTCATGTTGGCGATGGAGTCCAGTCCATGTCAGTGGGTGAGACTTTCAGGGCTTGTTTTGTTTTTGAGTAGTGGGTGGAGACAACATTGTTCAGGTCCTCAGAGTAAAGCACACAGAGTAAAGAACAATTATTTTTTTTACCCAATTTTCTGAACAGTAGTTCTGCGTTGGGGGTCTGTGCACTTAACCAGTCCGTTCAGATACCAAATACAATACAGGATGCCTTATCTGAGGCTTTGCTAAGATGGAAAAGTAAAAGCTAAAACAGGAACAAGACTTGCATCACTGTGATCTCAGTTTATTGTTCTGTGCTGACAACCGAATTTGAGCTGTTGTGTGTACTTTTCTCCCCCCTTCCCCAACTTGAACACCTTGAAGTTATTTAATCCATCTTAATTCACAGGCAATCACAGGAGCAGGCTATGGGGATGAGACTATTTGCCCAAAACGGCTCATAATACAAGCACCAACAAGGCTGAAATTGTTCCTGCTGGACTGACTTGCCAAGCATGAAAAACACTTTTTTCCTGAAAAGCCAAACTATTTGCAGGCTGTTTGGATGGTGTGCATGGTGGGAAAAAGGCATTTTGGAGAGAACACTTGAATTGTACATCCGCCTGACACATGATGTGTTCCAAATAAGATGTTCCCAAGCCTACCAGCCAAGTTGTACAGGCCAGTTCAATAGGACTTGTGGAACTCAGGTCATCTGTATGCAGAGTGGCAGTGCAAGGCTCACTGCTTCACAGACCACGAGCTGACCGCTCATCTGAGCAAAAACTCCTACTCTTTGCTTCAATTTCACCTTGAGGTTGCAAAGTCAAGTTAAAACCAACTTCTTTTTCCCTAGCAATAAGCCATAGAAAGGTCACATACTTCTTCAGACAGGAATGCAAAGGGGTGCAAGGTCTTTCCTGTATAGGTGACTCACTGCATTTTGCCTTCTTGGAGCCAAATTAAGGGAGAAACACAGCAGAGGAGCCATGGCCTTGAAGGATATTCTTTTTCTTTCTCCCTTCTCTTAGTGACTCTCTTTGCCAGGCTACTGCTCTGCTTTTGCTGTTGCAGGGGCCCAGAGCACAGGCTCTGGCTTCAGAAACAGCGACCAAAGCTGTCCCTGTCACGTACGAGGAACAAAGCCATGTCCCAGAAGTACGGGGAAGTTTGGAACATGGATTAGAGACATCTCTGGTGTTACAACAGCTGATCTTGGTCTCTCTTATGTGCTAGCAAGGCTAGATCCTAACTCCCATGTCACTTTGGAGACAGACAAACAGGATTTCTGTGTCTGTGGAGGCCTGGGTGAGCACACACCATTGGCTCTGGAGGGTTTTAAAAAGGTCTGAAGTTTTGCCAATCTCTTCTGGCTCCAAGAAATACTACAGGCATGGCACTTATTGTAGTCACACTGTGAAAAGTGAGAAGGCATCTATAAGGGAAGATCAGGCAGCAGTGTGTTAATGTCAAAGCACAGATCTTATGCTGGGAGCTTATCTGAAAAGAGGCAACAGGAGGAGAAAAAAAAAGATAACTCCATGAGCTCTCACAGATTACTTTCCAATAACTTTAATATTCAGATTACTATCAAGAAATCCA
The DNA here is from genome assembly GCF_023638135.1 of Falco biarmicus. NCBI lineage: Eukaryota > Metazoa > Chordata > Aves > Falconiformes > Falconidae > Falco > Falco biarmicus. The sequence goes on from NC_079292.1 coordinate 26,762,065, forward strand.
GTGAAAGAAAATATTTTCTGGAGTGGGTTTTGTTCTGCACATTGAGCTGTGCTTAGAACCTGGGAGTTCCTCCCCGCCTTGCTGCAATGCGAGCACAGCAGGGCCCAGACTCGCCAGAAAGTATTGCAGCTCTCGTGTCCCACCCCAGGCAGGCACAACCCAAGAGGGAGACCTGGTGTAATATCATCTATACACACACCATACTGCCATTTATTTTAATACCTCTGCTAGCTTTCCCAGCCCTGCTGGGTGAAGTCCAGCAAAATCCCTGGCCACCCCTCAGCACCACCTTCCCCACCCATTAGGCTCCACCACCAGCCACAGCCCTGTCTGTTGTTATATTGTACCTTTTCCTTTATTACTACCTTTATTCAGAGGGCAGAGGACATGCTCCTAGGGGATTTGGGGAGCAGGTCAGAGGAACCAGAGCTCAGCTGAGATGGGGGTAACTAGCACCGAGGCAACCCATAGCTCTCTAAGCCCCGGGGAATTATTAACCTAATGCAATTATTTCTCCCTGCCACCTGCCTCCACGAGATCTGCATCCTTCAGTCTCTTTCCCAACTAAGCAGGGCTCAAAGTGTGAGCGAGTCACAGAATACAGAGGGTGCACAAGGAAAACAAAATAGAGAATTTGCCACTGCAGGACACTACTCCCAAGCTGATCATAGCATTTGCTACAGCATTTCATTTGGGTCTTAAAGAATTGCTTAGCGTCACCTAAGAGAAACACAGAGAAACACTCCTCTATTTCTTATAGATACTAGCTACAGGATCTCTTCATACGTGGGGAGACGACACTAAAAATGGTAAGCCCAGAGGCATCAAATAGGCTAGAAACTGGCCTGCAGAAGAGAACTAAAATCTATAAGGAAAATGTGATGTGGCATTACAATTTAATAAGTCGCAAGCCGTATGAGCTGCATGGTGTCTTCTGGCTTTTTTTTTTTTTTTTTTTTTTTTTACTATCAGCGATCATTTCGCTTAAATTTCATGCTGCCTTTTCCCACCTCTTAACTCTCTGCACCACGTCACATCTGTACAGAGTTGCTTCTGTAATCACACACAGTAATACATAGAGGAATGTCCAGTAAAATTGACTTAAATCACATCTGTGTCCACACAGCTGTAACCTCCAGATTCACACACAAAGTTGGGAAACTTCAGTCATACTGTAAGGGGAAAGTGCCAGGGAGATATTTCTTCTCCAGTCATGCAAACACATCATTTTTCTAAGAAAACAGGATTCTGTGAGAGGGCAACAGTGTCTCCTTCTTAAATCTTCTTGACTTTCAAGTGTTTTGTTTCATCCCTCAACTCAGCAAAATCCTGGCACCACCTGACTTGACTAGCAGAGGAATCAGTAGTCTCACAGAGCTAGATAAACTTTTAGAATAATTCCTAGAATAGCTCTTCTGGAGCACACACACTGTAAGACAACACATAGGGAGCTCTGCAAAAGCACTTTACTGGCACTCACTGGTAATGACTCACAGAAGTCACCCTGGCTCTGGTCCGATGTAGCATGACCATCACCCCGGGTGCCAATCACAGCCCTGCGCTCCACCATCCCACACAATGCTACATCCCAGCAAACATCCACACCGAAGTTTTGGAAGTCAAATAGAAACTCATCACTCTGTGCTGACAGACCTAAATGACTTTCTTTTTTTAAAAACAAAAACACCAAAACCAAGCAAACCCAAAACAATAACAACCACAAAAAACCTTGCAATAAGACTGCTGTACCAAGTCTCATACCGCAGACAAAGATAAAAGATCTCAGTCCACATTCCTACACACAGGCTCAGAAGATGGTCAGAGAAGTTTAAACTTCTGAAAAAGAAAGTTCAGTGCTATGCAAACATGAGGAAAAAAGAAAACCTAGTTATGCAAGTAGACTTTATAGTTCAACTTCTGAAAGACTTTTTCCTCTTTCAGCTCAGGACACATTTAAGTTCTTTAAAACATTGTAGCAAGAAGCCAAAGTATACTTTAAAATATTATTGTTATTATATATATATAATAATAGTATCACAAGCCACACACTCCCTCAAAATCCCTGTAATTCACTTCCATAAGAAAAAGATAAAATATGGTATTAGATGCAGCTTCACGTTTTGCATGAGACCTGAGGGAAATGCATTTAACTTTATCTTTACCTAATTTTACAATTTCTCCATCTACATTCCCAGCTGTTTCCAATGTTTTAGAAGTTTCTGCAAAGTTTTCACATGTCCAGATTCTCAATAGGGCAAACCCAAGGCATTTATAGCAGCGTTAAATACGGTCGTTTAACACTGTGGAGCTTTAATACCTGCAGCAGACACTAAGGGTGATTATTTTTTTTCCCCCTTAGCCTTCTTTTTAGCCGTTCGAGTTACCATTTTTCACTATTCAAATTAAAAAAAAATAATAGCGCTGAAGATAAAAATCAGGAGCAACTTTTAAGTCTCAAACAGATGCCTTAGAGGAACAACGAACTGTGGAAGTTTCAACAATAAAACGGGACGCGCACATTTGTCCCTCTGCCTTCCCCCAGGGCTGTTTTCCACTTCTTGATCAACTTTCACGCCGCTGTTCGGGGCCCCGAAGCTCCCCACCGCTGCCCCCGCTGCGCGCGGCGAGGCACGCAGGGAGTTAATCCCGCAGTTCCAGCCGGTGCGAGCCTCTGCTATTGACTCGCATTTACAGAGCAAGCTCTCCCCCCCCCCCCCCCCCCCCAAAAAAAAAAAAAAAATCCTGACTGCACTGTAACACCGAGAAGTATATTTAAAAAATCTCCCTCGGGTGTCTCTAAACATCTGCTCAAAGGTTTGCTGTTTCTTAAAAGGGCTGTAATTACCAGAAACTCCTCTTACTTAAGCCCAGGGCTCACATTTCCATTATAACTCAAGCTCCAGTTAATTTAGGGCTAAACCAAAACCTCCTGTACCAAACAGAAGAAAACATAGGCCTACCTTAAAACTTTCCAGCTTTTCAGAGGATCCAAGTCAGAGATTATAGACACCATTGTAGCAACAATAAAATATATATATAGGAAAGAAAGAGAAAAAACAAAACACCACAACCACGGCAGGGAAGCCTAACCACAAAAGCAGCAAGTACTCTACTCGGTGTGGGAATGACAACAAACTCAGCACAGCTCTTCCTCCTTCTCAAGCTGATAAGCACTTGTCCCAGCTTCTCTCCACCCCCAAAATCAATCTTGTGCTATATTGCTTCACAGTCCCAGTTTCATTTCTTCACCACTACCTTTCAAAGCCCTTGTAATCTGCTCCAACTGATCAAATTTGACCTTTTTGTAGCTCACTTTATTCCAAGCACAGCCCTCAGTTAAATCTCTCTTTATTAACACCGTCCTTCTTGGCTTTCTTTTGGAACAAACACAGCTCAAGCTTGAAGCCTCCAGTCTTTGCCAGCAATCATTTACAGATTACTGCAAGCTGCAGTCTTCTCCTTTTGGGTATTTTCTTCTACCTTTGCGGTTTGCTTTTATATTATTTTCTGAAGGTTGCTGGGGTCTCCCTATTCTGTGCAGGCTGGAGTTGGACACTTTTAGAAAAGGCACTTCCTAATGCAGCTCCTCTCCCACCCTTGCCTCCTCCCCTTACCCCTGCCCTCACACAGGCAGGGAGACACGCACATTAAAAACAGTTCACAACCTTCTGAATATAGAATAATCTGTCTTCCCCCCCCCCTTTATTTATTTTTTTTAAAACCTAATAGTTTTGTAAGCTGAAGCTGTGACTGAAAGCAATCTGATTTATAGCAAGACTGCTATTATGGTGGAATAATAAAAAGCCTAATAATGCAAAGACAGATGTAACCCTTTGGATGTTTGAAAGGGGAAGATGTGTCTATACAATTCCATTAAATCCATTCCTTCTTTTTGTTGCTACTTAAAAACAAATAGTAAAGCATCCTCCAGATCACTATGGTGATCTGAAAAGTTGTGTAACTGCCGTTAGTATGTGTTTATTTAGGAAAATCTAGATGATTGGCTTCTTTTGTGTTTCTGTAACACTTTTTGACATTGATTTGTCTGCATTTAAATGTTTCTCTTTTGCATTTTTTTTCCCTCTAAATGTTTTCCATTCATCCTGTGAATGACTGTACCCTCTCCTTGAGCTCTACCAATGCACTGGGATTTCTGGAAATCCCCAAATTAAAATTCTAGGGGGAAAAAAACCAAACCCACAACTGTAGCTTATGAAGTCTTCAGTTGGAATGAAACTACCCCAAATGACAGATACTTCCACTTTGCTATTTATACCACAGGCATATGCTCCTAGTTTCTCCTTGCCACCAGTTCTCAAAAAAAAAAAAAAAAAAAAAAAGGAACAAAAAAGTTAAGATCAGCACTTGTATGTTAAAAAGAAGCAGTAATATGATGGTCACATAGAGATCTGGTAGTGTGTGACACCACACGTGGAAATATAATAAAGGGTATAATAAGGTGTAATTAACTTTTGAGGCTGCTTTAAGTAAGTCTTCCACCACCTCCTCCTTTGGTGAGATAAAACTTGAGCTACGTGTAAACTGTTCTGAGGACTCCCCTGTGTGCTGTAGGCTGGTTTGGGGCAGCTTGAAGACCCCCTTGCTGTTGTGCCTATAGCACAAAGGCAGTACAGTCCTGCCCTTGCCAGGGAGCGATACTGAGCCTTCCCACTGCCCCTACATTTTTGGACCATTTTGTCTGCCAGACAGCAGCCAAGAGATAGTAGTCAGATGGGAGCCACCAGTTTTAAACTACCTAGATACAAAATGCCTTCTGTGTTCAAAGGCCGGTGCACCGCTGACCCCCTTACTTACAAAAAATGTGCAGAGTCCTCTCCTGCCTCTTCTTCCACGCTTCAGCCTGGTGAAGCTCCCGGCTCAGCACATAAGACCACATGAGTTGATCAGTTCAGCAAGTCAGACCCCAAGTTCAGACCTCTGGATTTTACATCCTCCGCTAGGCAGCCACTCCAACAGCTTAGCTTTCTCTCCAAAGGGTATAACACGAATAAGCACATCAGAGACTGCTGATCGTGGGTTTGCAGGTGCAGATCTGGGGGAGGAGGTTGGAGAACACCCGAAGGGTTACAGATGCTCCACCTCCCTCTTAAGGCTGGTGTGGCACCGGGTGTTTCTCACCTGATACACAGCTGTCTCTGAGCACTTCTTCAGAGATAAGGGTCCTACCTGCCTCCAGAAACTTTGGGGTCATATATATTTATTTACCTACAGGAGATGGCTTAGTTGCTTGCTATGGAAAATGAAATTCGGTTGCCGCTTGTAATATGTTTTCATTGTGGACCTGAGGAAGCCTTCATTCTTAGCGTGGGAAGCTGATTAAAAAGAGGTTGGCCAGTGGCTCTTCCCTTTCTTCCCAAAAGTTTGTAAACCACCGTTACACAGGCTAATCTGTCCCATGAGGCTGGGGAGGATGCACATGGTTACAGAACACTGCCTTTTCTCTTTCCTCTCTACCTTACTGCCGTATTTGTTAGGTTTTGAGCTATATTCCCATATTTTCCAATGTAAACTTCTCACTGAATGTTTCATATTGATGACCAGGCACAAAATAAGAAAGGCTTCAAGTTTAGCCTGAAAAAAAAATATTAAAAAATTATCCAAATACCCCATCCTATCACACCCCCTGTGCAAGCCCAGTCTGAGTCCTTGTCACAGCCAGCTCATCCACTGTTGCACACCAAGATGAGAAAGAGGCAGCTATGCTCTGTCTATGTACCCCACTGAGGGATCTAACCAGTTTCAGTTTCTGTATGGATCAGGAGGAGGTGAGATCTACCTTTCCATTAGTTAGATGTTTATCCTTAGACTTCAAGGACTAGACACAAGGTGGAGGACCATGGTTTCCCCTGGTGTATATGGAGAAACCAAGGCCAGGAACAACCAAGGCCAAGAGAAAAAACTCAGCTCCTGTCTCCCACTGCAGATCAGTGCCAAACGTGCTCAGTTCCACCACACCGACATGCTGAACATCTCTTACTGTGGTCACCCAGAAATTCCACAAACTATTTCAATTTCAAGAGTTTTATCTCTAACAAGTATATTTTATACTTTCCATAGACACATTTTTCACTGCCTTCCTACAGAAAACACTCCATTATTTCCTCCAGCATACCCACATGAAAACTATACTGTAGGAGTAAAGATTCTTATACCTTTCCCATTTGCAATTATGTATGGTTATTTTTATTATTTTAATCTTTAAATGTTCATGTCTGGAACGAAAGCCAAGTCTCCATTTTGCTGGACCTGGCTGGCATTTTGCCAGCTTTTCCTACAATATTGAAGAAAGCAACTATAAGCTTTCTAAAAATAGAACAACTAGAAGATTAAATTTAGCACAGAGAAACTTGCAACAGGCAATGGATTTTCCAAAACAGCCTCACATATTTCATACAGCATGTAGCTATAGTAGGAGAAAACAAACAAAACAGAAACAGAAACTCACTGTAAAATTATTTTAACTCTTGTGCTTGGATAACGGCACTCCAGCCATCTTTTAGCTAAATGTTTTTTCTGTTGCGGTTAAGGACTTTGTCTTCATAACTTTTATTTTTATGCTTTAAGTGACGAAATTTCCTATGATCTTCAGCTTGTTTGCCAAGAAACAGCTAGCACATCTGTGAAATATTACTTAAGCAAATTTATTACAGTTAGCCAGAAGGCAACAACCCTGAAAGTTTCCTCTACCTACTGAAATCCAGCCTATTGTATAACTTGGGTCACGCATGCCACAACATGTCCCGCTAGCGAGAACTCTAGCAGTTCTAGTTAATATGATCAAGAAGTACAAGCTTTCCAAGATTTCGAGTAATGTTAAAATAAATATATATATATATACACACACACTTTTGAAAACAGTATTCGTATATACACACACATACACAAAAGGATCTCTAAGCAGTGTCATCATCCTTAGTTTAGACAGCTGTGGAGTCAAAAAAGTTCCAGATCAACTAGCTACAAACATTTGAAGGTCAAGTACAGGACGAAGCATTTAAAAAAGCATAAGCAACAATGGCTACTGAGCATTAGAAAGATGATTTTATGTCATGATTTTTTTTTTCCCCCAGCTGTTTCTCCACCACAAACCTATTGGACTGAGGACTTTGTAGTGTTGGGCAGGAAAAAAAACCAAGTATAGTAAGCAGTTTGAGCTGGTTATTTAACGTTTTTTCAAGGGCGTTATCTCATTCAAAATATTTTAGGAGCCAAAGAAAGTCTGCCAAAGCACAACCTTTTATGCAGGATGCCCAACAGCCTGGTTATCAGGCAATAATAGAGAAATAAATAACCTTGCATCATCTTCCCAACACATATTTTCAATTGCTCTTTCCTACAAAGCATTATTAAGTTATTTGAAAGAAATCCTGGTCTTTTACCATGAAAACCTCACTCTCCCTAGGGAGCCTGTTGTTAAACAAAAGCTTATCTCTTGAAGAGTGGCCTCCAACTTCGGGGCTGCTGATGTGGGCTGATAAAGGCTCTTCTGCAGACTGCCTCATCCCTCCCCACCAGTGCTTCCACCCCCCTGCCTCTCCTCCCAGTCCCTAATGCCTCGCCTTTTAAGCAATGGAGTGACTAATTGAAAATGCATTCCAGTGCTTTACAAGCAGCTTTTCCTTTCCTGCTGACCAGCCAAATGTTTTAAAGTTGGCAAGATGCTGTTTTAACTTGGGAACTCGGGCACTTGTTCATGGCCTGGATGCGTGAAAAAAATCTGGCTGAATCCAATAATTCTGTTGAAAAAGGAATATTAAAAAAATCTCACTTCTAGAACTGGTATGTGTAAATCCAAGTATTACAAATCTTTAAAGCGGTCCATTCTCTCTTTGTGAAATACACGATCTGGGAGACAAGAAGTTGCAAGTCCTAAGTTTAACAAATGCACAGAGTCGTGCACCGGTGCTTGGACACAACCAGAGAAAAAGCAGTTACAAGTGGGCATAAATCCAAATGACAATTGCCCTTTGGGAAAAAGTACTGTAACCGAAACACCCCGGAGACAGTGGGTAATGGGTGATTCATGGCCAGTCAATGGCCAACCAGCCGGGGGATTTAGCACATCTTATCACACACAGCAATTTAGAAGTTGGCTTCATCCAGCAGCTGCAGAGATTGAAGAGTTTTGTTTCTTTGCTCAACAGCAGGCCTGATTGTACAAAGCCTGCACTTTAACAGTTAATCATTAATCTAAAATTACATAAATGTGTCTCATACTTATCGACTTCTCACTTTTACAAAGTCTGCGGAGACAAACTTTCAAGAGATGGTATTTTTTTATACTGATTGTGATTTTAATGGATTTTCAAGTACTTTCAGGTTTTGCTCATGACAACTGCTACAATAAAAAGCCTTATGAACAAAGATGTGTTTTGTGCCTATTCACCTAGCAGAAAATTACTATTACAGCATACTTTTTTATGGGAAAAATGCTTTCCAGCCTTTCTGAGGAGACAGTCTTCCCCAAACTGCCATCATCCTAATTGTTTTTAGGGTGTTTGTAGTTTACTTTAAACAGCATATGAGCCAAGCATTTACGTCCTCTACTAAATTTCTCTTTATTGGCTAGCAGGAGGATTTCTTCATTCTGCAACATCGGCAGAGCGAGAACACTTCTGCAGTCCAAAGCAGGGCTTGCCCTTCCTAACCCAAAGGAAAGAATGAAAGAAAATAAAAGCCCCTTGTTTTTGCCAGACATGTTCCAAAAAAGTTGCTCGCAAACCCCAATCTGCTTCTTTCATTCCTTTCGGGAGAGTCATGGGTCAAATTTGGTGGAGAGGAAAATAGCAGCCGTTAACTGTTCCAGGACCACAGCAGACTGAAAAGCCAAAGCTGACACTGTCTGTCTTTTCATTTCCATTCTTTTGGTGTCAGGTCATACAGTGAACACCAAGAGGTCCTTATGAATCCTTATGAAAAGGTTATTGTTCAGGCTGCCTCCATAATACAGGCCAGAAAATAAAAACTTCAGTAATGACTTTAATAAGCACTTTGTTGTGAAGGCCATGTTTTCACATGGACCACAGCTGCATTTATACAGTCTGAATGTCACCTCATGCAGTGCTGAATCAGAAATCTAAGAGTAATTAAATTATGCTGAATGCAAACTGTGAAATGTTTAGGAAACGATTTCCAGAGAGACAAAGGAAAATTAGTGGCTCCATATCCATATGTGTCTTTAATAGACTCTTCAAATATTTACCTCTGGTTTTCTATCCATCCAGAAGTCCAGAGAATAGGATGATTATTGGTAAGGGACTAGATGGAGATATTAATTCCTTTCAATGTCTTTCTTCCTGACATTGAGAAAACTTTGGTTTTTATCTGCGTCCTACTTTTCCATCTGGGAGGGACAGATATCACCCTAGCAATCTACAGAGCAGAACGCTAGGAACTTAATAGAAGACACAGAAATTGGCAGCTTTATGAAATTCCCTCCTTTCCAAGATCGTTTTAAGTCTAAATCAACTGAAATACTGGTTCGTCATTCAGTGTAAAAGAACATGATCTGTTGAGACAGATGGCTTCGACGAATTCAAAAATTTAAGAGTTGCTGTAGCAAAGTAAGGAGCCCCTGAAGCTTTAAAAAATGATCATCTATACCATACCCTTTAAAATGAAAATAATTTAAAAGCTCCAAAGTTCTGGAGGGAAATCAGGGGAAAACAGCAAAAGAGAATAATTATGAAATTAAGAAAACAGTGAAATAAATCTTCCATTTCTGAGATTCATGTTTATTAAACTACATTCAGGCATGTGAATTTGGAAGCACCAAACAAACACCTACCTTGTATATGCAGCTTATACCTTTTAAATGAGAGAGACACAAGGTCCCCCATGACAGGTGGGCTTTGCTATTGACCTAAAGATGATGCTATGCAAATAGGGAAAGAGAAAATGCTTTAGATGCCAGAGCAATTCCATACATATTTCATGTAAAGGCATGGAGAAGCACCCTTTTAGCATGTGTATGAACTGCACCAGCACAGGCTGAGTTTTATCTGATACTGGTCAGGCTTCAAGATTTGTTTGGACTCACTAGAGAGAACACTGTTTCATCTTCCATTCCAGTCAAAAGGCAGGGAGAGCTAACAAAATGGGAAGGCTACTCTTTGCCATAACAGCTGGCAAGAGATTTTTATAGGCACAAAAAACAATCAAGTGTCCAGATTCTGGGCATGTAACTCCCCTGGAGCCTTTGTTGAGAAGTGCTTATCTGCTTGCATAGGCACAAGGATCTACAAACCCATGTACAGGGGTGTGTGTGTATTTAAACCACAGAGCATATTGAAATAATATGTTGCTCCTCTGAGAAAAATACCCAACATGTTATCCTTGTGAAAACAGTACAGGAGGGAGTTTCATAACAATATTACTTCATCAATAGAAGGCTGGAATTAAATTCTGTTCTAAAATGTAACTTGTCCTTGTAAAAAGTTCACTAAAAGGTCCTTTTCCTAATTCAAGGGAAATCAGAGAAAACATGGGTTTTTCTTAATTATTGAGTGCAATTATTTGCCTTTATTATCTAAAGAAACTTCTGTTTTTTGTGAAAAAGCTGTACCATGTGTTTTCTATGTCTGAGGGCTACTCATTTTAAAAAAAGCATCACGTAAATGTTCATTGATTCCCATGTTGGCTATTCCATTACTTCCTACATCTCTTCATGAAAGTTTTATATCTTTCAAAGCATTAATAGCTACTGTAGCCCAGATTACATTATTTATATACACAGGTCATATTCACACATACAGTTTGTTTGCAAGAGATCCTTTCCTTCCGTTCGAAAATACTGAGAATCTCATGTCACACTTTTCTTTCTTGCTGACCTCATTTACAAAAGCCCAAGCACTTTAGTGATTTTTCTCCCAGACAAGGCCTAGGCTGTGATTCCAATAAAGACAAGCAGAGGTCCCCATGTTGAAAATAAAACATTTTTATTACTTTCTAAACCTCGGGCATAAACATTCATTGCTTCATCTGACAAAACCCAACCAATAAAACCTGCAAAAAGAGTTAGATTAATAGAACCAGCTTTCTAGAACATTACACTGCATTCTAGACACTGGATGTCATGAAAATTACATATTGTGTAGTTTGACCCATAAAGGAGCAAGGAAAATATCCTTGTTTTCTCATTTGAGTGTTCAATCATTATAGCCTAAACAAGTCCGTGCTTCTCTGGAAGCTGCAGAACTTACTGTCTGAGCCCCCCAGTGCTGGATTGGGTTCGTTGCTAATAACTCATGGGGCGTCCTTGGGAAACTTAGTTCCTTTCACAGGTTCCTGGTGTGTCAGACAAGAAGAGATCAGTAAAGCATCCTGCTTCAGATTTCACTGCTCCTCCTGTCTGACAGAATTTTTAGAGGACTGAATTGCAAATTGTGTTTGTTCCTCAGCAGCCAGGAGGAGTTCAGTCTCTGCCTGAGGAAATCAGGAGGAAAAGATACTCCTGCTTTTCATAAGTTTCTTCAAATAATTTATATTTCTCTCCTTTAGTTTGTAGCATGCTGCAAATGAGAAGTTCCACCTGCTGCTTATTATTTCTCATCCAGTAGTTTGAGAAAGCTTTTTGCTCTTGCAGAAATAGGTGTCTATAGTCACTTTTAGACACCCCTAAGCCTTCCTTTTTCCTTTTTCTTTTAGATACCAGCTCTTTGGAAAGTAAACAGAAAGTGAACTAATTATGAACAGGCCTAAATTTCCTTGGAAAGGTTTGAAAATTTATATGGCTCCAGAAAAATACCTCAACAACACAATCTCCCAAAAAAGACTAAAATCCTCCCAAACAGACTGAAATCTATATTGCTAACTTAAGGCATTTTCTTCAGTACTTGAGTAGTTTGTTTTTCACAGAATAATGGAATGATTGAGTTTGGAAGGGACCAACCTCTGAAGGCCACTGTGTCCAAACCCCCTAGTCAAGCAGGGCCATCTAGAGCCAGTTGCTCAGGACTGTGTCCAAACAGCTTTCAAATATCTCCAAGGAGGAAGACTTCACAACCTCCCTGGGTGACCTGTGCCAGAGTTCAGTAACCTTCACAGTGAAAAAGTGTTTCCTGATGTTCAGAGGGAACCTCCTATGCTTCAGTTTGTTCCCATTGCCTCTGGTCCCGTCACTGAAAAGAGCCCAGCTCCATCCTCTTTGCACCCTTCCTCTGGGTATTTAGATACATTGACAAGACCCCCCTGAGCTCTCTCTTCTCCAGCCTGAACAGTCCCAGTTCTTTCAGCCTTGCCTCACGGGACAGATGATCCAAACCCTTAGTCATCTTTGTGGCTCTTCACTGGACTGTCTCCAGTATGTCCATGTCTTTCGTACTCAGGAGCCCAGAACTGGACACAGTACTCCAGGTGTGACCTCACCAGTGCTGAGTAGAGGGGACATCCTGGCAACACTTTCCCTAATGCAGCCCAGGATACCATTCACCTTCTCTGCTGCAAGGGCACATTGCTGGCTCATATTCAACTTGGTGTCCACCAGGACCCCCAGGTCCTTTTCTGCCAAGGTGCCTTTTAGTCGCGTGGTCCCCGGCATGTAGTGGTACATGGGGTTGTTCCTTCCCAGGTGCAGGACTTTGCACTTCTTGTTGAACTTCATGAGGTTCCCATCAGCCCATTTCTCCAGCCTGTTGAGGTCCCTCCGGATGGCAGCAAAGCCTCTGGCTTATCAGCTGCTCCTTCCAGTTTGGTGTCATCTGCAAACTTGCTGAGAGTACACTCTGCCTTATCATCCAAGTCATTAATGAATTAATTAATGAATTAAACAGGACTGGACTCAGTGTTGACCACTGGGGTACACTGCTAGTTACTGGTTTCCAACTGGACTTTGCACCACTGATACCACTCCGTGGGCCTGGCCATTCATCCAGTTTTCAATCCACATCACTGTCTGCTCATCCAGCCCACACATCAACAGCTTGTCTACGAGGATCTTATGAGAGGCAGTGTCCAAGGCCTTACTGAAGTCCAGGTAGACAATATCCGCTGCTCTCCCCTCATCCACCAGGCCAGTTACATCATCATAGAAGTTTATCAAGTTCGTCAAGCATGATTTCCCCTTTGTGTCTATTCATGATGACCTTCTTGTTCTCAGTGTGCCTGGAAATTATTTCCATGATCTATCACATTCCCAGGTATCAAGGCGAAGCTGACTGGCCTGTAGTTCCCTCCTTGTCCTTCGTGAAGGTAAGAGTGATATTTGCTCTTTTCCAGTCTTTGGGCACTTCTCCCAGTCACCATCATTGACCAAAGATTATGAAGACTATCCCTGCAATGACATCTGCCGTCTCCCTCAGCACTCATGAGTGCCTCGCATCAGGGCCCATGGATCTGTGTCTGTTCAGTTCGCTTGTGCATTCCCTGACCCAAACCACTTACACCAACGGTAGATCTTCCTTGCTCCACCCTTTCCCTCTGGTCTCTGGGACCTGGAATTCCTAAAGCTGGTCTTGCTAGTGAAGACTGAGGCAATGAATGCATTCAGTACCTCAGCCTTTTCTATGCCTTGTGTCCCCTGTCTCATTGAGCAATCAGCCTGTATTTCCCTGAGTCTTCCTTTTGTCAGTACTTACAGAAGCTCTTCTTGTTTTCTTTGACATCCGTGGCCAAATTAAATTCCATCTGGGCTTTAGCTTTCCTGACTTCATCCCTGGATGACTGGACAACATTTCTGTATTCCTCCCAGATTACTCATCCTTACTTCTACCCTCTGTATGCTTCCTTTTTTGCGTGTGTTTGGCTGGGAGCAACTTGTTCATCCATGCTGGCCTCCAGACATTTTTGCCTGACTTCTAATTTGTTGGGGTGGAACTCTCTTGAGCTTAGAGGAGGTGATCCTTGAATATGAACCAGCTTTCTTGGGCTGCCCTTCCTTCCAGGGCATTACCCCATCTTTGAAGATGTCAGAGTTTGCTCTCCTGAAGTCCAGGGTTATGAGCTTGCTTTTCACCCTCATCTCTGCCCTCAAGATCCTAAGTTTCACTCAAAGTTTTTTCCAGACAACCTTATTTTCAAATTATGGATGCTGCATCTAAAATTCATGTTCATTTCATGATGTCAATAGCGAATTCAGGATTCATGTTGACATTATTGATGACAAAACTGGGCCTAATACTTCTCTCAAGACAAATCACCCAGCTGAGGCCTGCTTTGAGATGTTAATTGGCCTGTGTCCAATCCAGTTAACCTGTGCTCTGCTGGTAATGAATAGCGATAATCTTCCCTAGACTGCCAAGGGATGCAAAGTAAAGAGCTTAGGAGTACTAATGCTTTTCCATCGAATGAAATGGATATTTTTGAAGGAATTCCTAGTTTTCATTAGTCACATTCCTACTAGTCAAATGTTTTTCAGCCAAATGTTTTGTATCTTTTCTGGTATTTTCCTTTGTTGACAGATTGAGCAGCCTGTGGGGAGGTAGAGCAGACCACCTGCCCTTTTTGAACCTGCATAACTTTAATGTACCCATGGTATGGCAAATAACTTTTCCCTTTCAGTGCAGATTAACGCATTTATGGTTATTTTTTGTTTTTGTTTGTTTTGGTTGTGTTTTTTTTTTAAATTTTATTTAAAATTATCTATTCCCAAGACATGTTTCTAGCTATCTATATTTTCTATAAATTTGAAATGAATTTCATTACCCTTAGATTATGTGACAAGTCATCCTGCTACATTTCAAATACAGAACCTAAATATTTATCACCCAGGATCTAGAAAAAACTATTGCCCACCTCTGACTTTCCTGCAGTGCTATTTATAACGTTATCTCCAGGTAGTAATGACATATACCAAGAGTTCAGGTACAGAAGATGGTATGGAACTGTTTTAAAAGAAACTGTTCTGAAAGAGTATGCAGCTCAGCACAGAGAAGCAATGCCACTTTTTATCCCCACCCATATGTGCTGAACGTTTACCAGCTCTTGCTGAAACAAATTCCTACTTCCCAGCTCCCTTCTGGCCACTTTCCCCTGCCATCAGAGGTGACAACCATCTCAGCCAAACCACCTTATCTGACATGTCTGTCATAGTTCAAACTCATGTCTCAGCAAAATATCCATGGTGCAAGGCTGTCTTGTCCTGGGCAGCAGAACAGCTTTTGGATACCTGGAGGAAAAAAAACACTTAAACATTAATATACTACAGATTCTTTAATTTGTGCTCCAACTGCTGTAAAACCTGGCACAAGACTGGAGAAATAATAGCTGCAACTTCATCAGCCATTGAATTTGGCAGAAAGGAGAGATTTACTAAGATCAATGTAGAGCTTCAGATCATGATTTATTTTGGAGCTCTGCTCGGGGGAGGAGAAAAGGGAAGGTGCTCTCCCCTCTGCAAGCACTGCTTGTGGATTTATTGAGAGCTATCATCTGAAGCTGAGAGACAAAATTGTGTGTATGGATACTCTTTGAAAGACTGCCAAAGGCTTTAGAAATAAGAACATAAATTGAAGTGAACAAAACTGCAATTGAAACTATCTGCAGCAAATATAATTAAGAAAATAGCCTAGTGAATGAAAAAATATATTGCATTTTTAGAAATTATGTCATTTTCAGTAATACAAGAAAAGGGTTCCTAAAGGCAGGGATTCCCAAATTAAAGAGTGATATAAGAACCGCTTTTAAGTAAATAGGCTGTCCCAGAGCCAAAACCTGTTACTGCCTTAGCAGCAACAACACCAGTATGTGGCAATAAATGTTCGTAGTCCCCTGAGCTATAGCACTGCTGTTTGCTCCTGGCACACCTTTAGCTTCTCCCACTTAGTCTTAGTCCTAACAGCCACCCTCCACCTCCTGCTATGCCTTTGGCTTCTCTATTACAACTTTATATATTTCATAAGCCTTCATTCCCCCCTATTTCCCCTTTTTTTCTCATTTTCTCTTGCTATATCACCATACATCTGTAACTGCTGTTACATGCTTATGACATGGCATAAGGTTTTAGCCAAAGGTACCCTTTTTCCTCACTATGGAATTATCATAATCTAATAAACCACCTATAAAGAACTTTCTGTTTTCAAATCAGTTTCATTCAGAATTTTTCTCCTTTAGAAAATCACCTCTTTAAAAGCACCAGTATGTGTATGACTAGCAGGGATGTACTCAGTTTGCTGCGCTGAATGTAATCATGTCATGATCGTTCTTCCTTAGGCAACTGCTAACTTCCAGTCCAGTGACAAATTCATCTTTATCCAACATAATGAAATCCAGAACAGACTTTGTTTGCATTGAGCACGATATCATTTATGTTTGAAACTACTCCCCTTAAAAAGACCAAACAAATCATCGTTGATATTTTGCTACCAACTGCATGGATGCAGTAGCCATGTCTCAGGAACAGAAGTCTCCCATCACAACTTGATTCCCCTCCATGCATTACTGACCAGTGTTTATGGTATAACACATCTTATTCTGAGGTTTGATATGTGTCTCTTGCTTGAAGTAGTTGAGCGGAGTTGCCTTTACAGCACTATTGGTTATATCATTGATTGATGTGGACCCTCAGTCCTGCTAACGCAGATGCAGATGGTGTTTTTAGTACAGAGCACCGCCTCTCCTATGATCCTATGCTCCATGACCTTATGAACTTGCACAGAGCTCCACAGCACTGAGACTCTGGATATCTATTCCATCCATCCATTAATTCCACAAATGAGCTCTATTTCAAGTACTTTCTTTATAGCAAGTGTATTTTATGCTTTACATAAACTATTTTTTTATAATTTTATCTTTTGCAGATTCTTCTTTTTGAGCAACCGGGTGTGACCTTATGGCTGGCCTAGCTTTGAGCAGGAGGTTTGACTAGAGATCTCCTGAGGTCCTTTCCAACCCCAGTCATCCTATGACCCTAAAATCCTCTCCATTCACCCTTTTTTTGCCCCTCCACTTTTTTTTAGATTGTTTACAAGTAGAGATACTAATTCTGTTTATTCAAATCAGCAATCTTTCAACAAGGTAACTACATCAGATTTTTCTATATAAATTCCCAGTTCCCTTGATTTTAATTCATAGGAATAGCACTTGCATGTAAGCAATGAGAAAATGTATTTATTTCATATTCTTTTCTGCACAGGTTCAATTTTGAGTTTGGACTGCCCAGACCTTCACAGTACCCTGCTAAACATGCTAGCTGAAATCCCTCTTGACTGCTCCAACTGTTATTTGCCTGAAACGTTCGTATCGCACTGTGCAGTTCATCAGGTGAGGGTCAGGCTGTGCTAAGCATGGGCAGGCAGCTTTCAGCCGGCCCTGAGCACAGGTACACCCAGCTGTCTACTGGGGAATGGGGGGAGGCCAGTCTCCAATATGTCTCAGTCAGGCTGTGTCTTCCACAAACCCGGAAAACTGGCTTTTTTCCAATGTGGCAAAACCACTGACATTTCTACTGTACTATTGTTGTAGCTGGCCAGAGCCATCTTGGCATGCCCTGCCTTTCACTTTCCAGCTTGCCTTACAACTTAGAGCTAACAGGGGGGAAACATCTGCTTCTTTCTATCCTTCCAGGGCTGAAGGATCAAGAGGTGGTGGTGAGATTATTTAAAAAAAAACAAACAACCCAACAACAACAAAAAAACCAACCCAGCAGTGGTGTAAGGCACATGTTGAGATCTTCTGAGGACTGTGTAGCAGCTGAGGCCCAGGGATCTGGGGAATGAGTCATTTAAGCCAGACACGAACTTTCCCCACCACCTCCCCACCTCACATGAAAGGAAAGAGGGTCAGAGCCAGACCATCTGGACAACTCTGTGGGAGCAGAAGCCTGCAGAGAGCGTTGGGCCGCCCACAATGCTCAGAAAACAAAGCAAAATAACTTGCTCTTCAGACCTTCCTCCAACATGCTCATCAACAGCTATGGGCTGATTTTAACCCAATGAGCATTTACAATGATTAACCCTTATTTCTGCTCTTCAAATAGGAGCAAAGATGACAGTAGAGAAGAAGAAAATACTATGAAGGAGACAACACTATGAGGAAGATGATATTATGAGGAGGACAACATTAAATTAAATCTGTGATAGTGTTTCAGAGCCATTGCCATTGAAGCTAAGAGAAATTTGCCACAGAACATGCAGCGCTAGGTAGGAAGTGCTACAAGGACTCGGAGTGCTCTACTGTTGTCACACTACCTGACTATATTCATAAAGGGTTCAGAAGTTAAATTTGAAATGGAAATTTATAGGAGAGGCAACTGAACAAACAGCCTAATATGTCACCAGAAAATGTAGATATGCAGAGCTTGTGAATTTGTGTGAAAATCCCAAGACAATTTCTTCATTGATCAGATTTCTTTTGCTATACAAATCTCCTCTTTAGATTACTGCAAAGCAATCAAAATTAACACTTGTTCCTTTATTATTAGTATAGAAAATTTCCAACTTTTATAGCTTCCCAATTATCACTTTCCATCAGTCCCATTACACAATCTAACTATTTTTTTCCTAGGACAATTTCAGCATTTTTTTAGTTTTGAATCACTCAGCAATAAAACATACAATGGAGAGAAACTGACGATTGTTGTATAGGTTAGGCTATTTATTCCAGAAAGTAAGAGCCTATCTCATACTAAATATACCCTAAAAAGGCAAAAATTGGTTTAACATTTCTGTTAATGTTACCACACCTGTTACCACCAGAAACACTATCTCCCCCAGTACTGTATTGCCTACGAAGGCTGTCAAGGAAAGATTTATTCTAGCTGACACAGCTAAAACAAAAACCGTTGGCTAAAACCGCAAAGTATTGTTTCTAAAAGAACAAAGAATAGTTCCACAAAGCTTAATGAATTACGCTATTACTGATATATACTTCCCATATTCATTTGCCTCAAGTAAGTGCATGTAAATAAAGAACTGTTGGTTTCATCAAAATCACGATGTGGACTTAATGAGACCAGATCTTCTAAGTTTACTTTTTGATATTCAGGCTTTATAAAATGTATTTGTATGATTTTTTGGAAATTGCAATGGAATGTGACAGCCATCACTGTTTCCTTCTCCTGGATTGCTGCAGAAAGTGACTGTGTCCACTGATACTGCTGGAAAATTAAATAATCCATATGAGTACCTTTGGAATCTCTTGAAATTAAAAAATTAATGGTAGGAATATTGATATACAAATAAAAAATACTGTAATTACTTCTGGAATGATAGCTACTAAACGGATTTTAAGGTACTAGAAATCTTGGGAGCTTTAAACCAGAAAATACAGAGATCAGGAAAATTATCTTTGGATTAAATGAATGTCATAAGAATGTACTTATCAAAGAAAACATTAGAGGCTTCGTATATAACTAGCTTTCATTCTAACATACATGTTAAGTTATGTGGTAGAGTGGGTCGCTGCTGTTCAATACACCATGAAATGAAAATTCAGATATGTGTCATGATAGAGGCAAATTTCTGATGTCTCTAATTTGGCAGAAATATCGGAAACGTGGAAGAAATGTAGATCGAACATAAAAGCCCCAGCATAAAGCTAGGCAATGGAACGACTCCCAGTCTTAATTAGTTTATTGATTAGCTCTATAAAGATGATGCCCTGTTAACAAAAAGGGTGTGTTACCCATCCTCTGCCTATTGCAGTGCTGTGGCAATTCCAGCAAGCTTAGTATATAGATCTATATACTTGTCTCTGCAGTCCATTTGTATAAACAAGTAGCTCAGAGGATCTAGCTAACCCACATCTGGTTACTTTAAAAGCAGAAGTATAAAAATATCAAAGTAACAGAAATAAAAATAATTTTAACTGGTCTCTTTCTGGTGATTTTAATAGTGGAAATGCAAAATTACAAAATGTGCCAGCTATTTAAGGTTTATACAAAGAGAAAAACCTGAGATTAAAAGCATTTTAAAAATTCCCGTACCAGACAGTTTAGCTAAGAGTTTAGCTGAGGTTTGCCTGACTTCAGTATTGCAGGAATCTGGGTCGCGGTTTAGCACAGTAGAGGGAAACCCCCTTTTCTCCTAAATGTTGGGGTTTACAGCCATACTTAATTATTGCCTTGTAAACCAACTTGCAAGTAACAGCCTTAATGAACATCAGGGTGCCTTTCTTCTGGGTTGAGGACTAAGGCTGAACAAGGAGATTGGTAAAATACTTCCTTCTGCAACTGATGATGTGACACTAAACAGGAAGGGCCTGATCAAATGATCAACTGAAAGAAGAGAAAAACACCTCACTGGCTACTTTTAGTTGAATTGTGCATATCAGACTTGCATATTCTATTAAGAAACTTGGAGGCTGAGAGCATCAGTGTTGCAACATTTAATGCAATAAATGTTCCAAGTTAGTCCAAAACCTTTCCACAGCAGGTTTGAAATTATGATGGTCTGCATTTTTCTTCCTCTTCTTTTTATTTTTTTGTTCTTCCCACTTCTCACTTTTGTTTTGTTTCACTTTGAATAGTTCACAGTGTTTATATTTTGAAAGCTGGCCTATTTTCCTTCACAAAGCAGCCAATTCAGTTTGTGGTATAAATGCTAAATCAGCATGTGTCAAACTTGTTAAACCTTTTTTATGCCAAGCCTTGAAGGACCTGATAAAATAAAGCTGTAAAGATATACATTTTAATAAAACATTATTCATGCACTGTTAGTCCACAAAATATTCTCATGTACTATATAGAAACCAAAAGCAACATTTCTCTGGCCTAAAGCTAACTTTTTATGACTCCCTTGGTAATTTTTTTCACTCTTTAATACTACGTTATTTATTTATTTTTCAATAAGCCTTCAGAAAAGGGGTGGCATTTTTCTTGCCATGTTTGCAATGTGCTTTTTTTGTTCTTTTTTTTTTTTCCCACTGACCTTTTACATCATCTATAGAAAATTTAATAGGGATATGGAAATCAGCCAGGATAAGTGCTGCAAGCAGTATGTGCTGATCAAAACCCAGAGACAGCAGCTCTGTTGAGCGCAGAACTGTGGTTGTGTGGTTCAGACAGTGGCCTGGAAGTCGCGACATCTGGGTTTTCTTCCTTAGCCCGCCTGACCCCCCTGAGTGATACCAGCTTTCTGTTTGCTCAACGGGAATGATAATATTTACATTCTCCTATTCTTTTGTCTATTTAAATGATCGGTGGCTTGAGAATCTGACTGTCTTTTGTAGTGCTGGTACAGTGTACAGCACAGCGCAGTCATTTCAGCTGATGCTTCTAGATATTACCATAAGGTAAAAATACACGTTGGGGACTTAAGTGCACTGCCCTAGCATGTGACTCTGCCCTAGTGCATGTCCAAGAAGGAAAGTCCTGAGACAAGGAGGACTTCAGTGCTGACTTGTGGGCAAAGGCAAGCCTTGGTGTGTTTAAGTACTGGAGCACGAGATTTTATATTTCACAATCTCCGAGCCGTTTAATGCATTGCAATGTCTCAAGTATTCCAATACTGGCTGATTCCTGTGGACTTTCCAAAGATGTTCACTGGCAAGCATGTTGTATTCAGTGATAGATGTATAGCTGTCTCCTGCCCTTATTCAGGAAATCTCTTTTATTGGTCTGATTTTCATCTATTTGGATTCTTCTCACAGTTGTGACTCACATCTGCCTGTAAGCCATCCATTCAGTTGTATCAAAGAACAGGGAGAACCCTGTGGTATTCCCAAGGACATCAGCAGATATCCAGGCTTTGTGAATGTGCAGACCTTCAGGACCTCCAGTGTAGGTCCCCTGGATGTCTCCTTTGGGGACTGGTTTTCCTACAAAGGGCCCTCCACTAGAAGAGCAGCTTCCATAGGTAATTCAAGCCCCACTAGATCCAAAAATTTTTTTCCAGCTTTGTGGAAATCACCAAAATTTCTGTGGATGTTTTCTTCCTCTTGTGCCCTGATGCCTCATGGTGTGGGTCACTACTGTTTCCACTAATAAGGACAAAGGCCCCAGGTGTGTCACAACCATGTGGACCTTTTTTTAGAGGCTCTCAAGAATGCAAACTAATCAAAGGGTCACCACAGCTCTCCCTGAATTCAGCTGTGCTGTTGCTGACTGGGTGACCAGCAGTCAAGGTCACCATCCGGATTGATGAGGAGTTCTTCAGGAGCAAACAAATTATTTCTGATTTGAAGCAGTAACAACCAGTTGCTGTGCAAATATCAAGGACTGTAACTGGATTAACTACAGAACCATAGAAAACCACAAGGACTGGAGGATATAATTATCTTTAATACAGCACGACAAAGTATCATCCTCTCTTATGCAAAAAGTGAGGCATGTGGAGAAAGAGGCAGAACTGCTGTTGGGAATGTAGTTTAGCTCCTCCTCTGTAGGCACTGGTAGTACAAAGCAAGTTATTCTTTCTTTTTCTCCCCATGACTTAGAGTATTTTTTCCTGTCTTGAAGGAGTCCCACTGTTCTCCCCTGCCTTCCACACCTGCTCTCTTCTTTGTCTGCTGAGCTACAAAGTAAAACAATAAACAGTCAAGGCACAAAAATTCATGTGGTTTGGTTCCCAATACTCAGAAGCTGGTGAATTAGAAAGAAGGGAAGATTTTTTGCTGACTGAGCCTCGAGTTCCTCCTTCAGCAGACGAACTGCTCAAATATGAATGTTAAATCCATATTCCTCCATACTTAAAGGTTTTTTGGGCTGAGTATCTCAGTGGATTTCTTACCAAAAGAGCCGGCATACAAGTGAGTGCTGGCTGGTTGTGCAAAAGTAGAGTAGAAAACTGTCCCTGGGTTTGGGAGGTGGGTTTTGCTGCGCTGGCATGCTGGGAGATTAATGCAAGCCACTTAGCATCTCCTTCCTCCCCCTCGCTGTGCCTTAGGTTCAGGAGGAACAATGACATTTGCCTCCTTTGTACTGATTTGAAAGCTACTGATGAAAACTGCTACTTAAGGATTAGTTAGTAATGTAGGGAGGAAATTCTTAGGGGGGGGGCAGGGAGAAAGAAGAACATTAAATATGCTTTTTAGTCCAAATGTATACTACATGTTTTTAAGGCAGAAAAAAGGCCTTTCTCAGAAAAATTACATTTCCAGAAGAACTTTTCATTTTTACAACACTTTTTTTTTTTTTTTTTTTTTTTTTCTACTGGAAGAAGATGGATGCAAAATTTCCATCAAGGTCTGAAAACAAATTAATTCCTTGTTTTGCTAAAGATACTTTTGAATGATGGTTATATTATTCACAAGTAAAGAGAACCTTAAAAGGAAAGACTGGTTGATTTCCCATATCCCTGGAAGTGAAGCTGTTATTACCTTTGCTGCTTCTCAGAAAAAATCTCAACAGGTCATATTGTTCCACTGTGTGCCTTAGACCTGAAGAAGCAGGGGAATTCACATTCATTTAAAGATACTGCAGTACTGCCTCCATAAATCCCCTCAATGGGACAAGATGTAGGCCTAGCTTGATGAGATAAAGGTAGTGTTTTATACCAAGTTTTCAAGCTTCATTCTAAATAGTCATGGATTTTGTGAGTATACATCAGATTTTTATGTTCTTCTCAATGTCAGTGTCTACAATTTCATCCTTTACTTTAAAAAGAGGAGCAATTGACTGGCAACACCCAGAATACATCCTACAACATCCATCTACTGTGTTTTAGGATCTTGCTGTAATGCATTAAAGCACTTTTATTTCATATGAAGAATGATATATACTGAAGTTAATGCTTCATGTTATCATAGCATAATGGTTAATGTTATCATAGCATATATTTCTTCTTTTAAGAGTTAACCTACTATCCAACTTGCTTTTGCAATGAATGTTTGCATAATGTAAAACAGCCACTTTGATCCTAATAGAAATAAATGGCTGAAAGAACACAAAAAAATGAGAGCTTTTGCTTACTATTTAAATTCTTTCAAATAGCAGTGCTGTGTGAAATTCTAATACACTCTTTCTGCAACAGTCAGATATTAAAATGGTTCAAAGATTAGAAAATCACTTAAAAATGTAATTAATACAGCAGCACAATTCTCTGTGGTTTGTAAGATATGATGCATTTAGTGTAGCAAATAAAACATAGCATAGGACAGTCATCCACGTGTGTTATACATCTAATCCACTAAAATATGTACATAGATTTACTGTATTTGCCTTACAAACTTTGTATTTTCTGGCCTGGATATTAAAGAATGATGTTTAATTTAATTTTACAGCTTCTTTGCAGTCATTCAGGGGTTTTGTAGTTACCTTCTTCAGAAAATTCCTGGTTTTAAACCAATACTAATAAAACTGGCAATTAAATATGTAAGAATATATCCTAAAAAAATTCTTTTATTCATGATTTATAGGATCACAAGTTGGAAGGGACCAGAGGAGGCTCTCTAGTTCAACCTGCTGCTCAGTCAAGGTCAGGTTTATTTTTCCATGGACAATGTCTTGATTTTGGTGCCTAGATCTTCATACTGATACTTGGTTAAAGGTTCAAAACTAGGAAGATGCTCTTGCTCTCAGCATCCAACTGCCTACTGAGCAAATCTGTGCATTGGTGCTTTGAAATGATGGTGTGTTTCCTTAGGGATCTCAGTTTCTGAAGCAATTATTGTGTCTCTGACTGCTTTATGAAAGCTTTGCCATGAGATGATGTTGTTTTACTCATTTCAGAGGAGCTTGATTTTTAAGGATTTCAAAATTGCAAACACTTCTAAAAGTTTGACAGTTGCCTGAAGTTACTTTGCATAAAGACTGAGACACTAGCACAGTTACTACACTAAAAACTTAAGGTCAGGGGCAACAAATATTTAGTCAATGATCTACAGTCATGTGAAATACACTATATAATCCTTGGATCTCTGCTTTACAGTCCTGTGCATTGATCTTCACATGTTCTTAGCATTTCCCATATCTTTATACCCTATAATGCAGTTTCTGAGTCCAAAAAGGAAGAGAAGAATCAAAATATTGAAGAGCTGGTTACTACAGTTTTCCTAACTCTTGGGCAAGAGTATTGTTATGAGTCCAAGGAAGATACTATGCCACTAAATTTAAAAATCACACTGCAGATTTTGGTAATGTCGATAAAGATAAAGCCTCTGTAAAGTTTATTGAAACTGAACCTTCAGACCTTGAAGGTATTTATTTATTCAGGCCAAATAATCTTCCTAAAGAGAGAGCCTGGGCAGAGTGATGAACAATATGAAGTAGATAATTGCAAGATTAAGTCTGAGAACACACTTAGAAGCCTGTTTCCTTTTCATAGAACACTATAGAGACTTAAAAGAATAATATTTAAGACAACTGACTAGTCAGCAAAGAGCAAAAAAATTAATAAAGGAAAAAAAACCTAGAAAATACATGGTGATTAGGAAATCACAAACAATTATGTATTTAGAACTACTTTCTGGCTCTTACAAGGAAGTGGTGGGGTGTTAGTAAGGTGTACAATTAAAAGGAAACAGACACAAGCCAGTCAAGTGCTCTGCATGGTGGAGTTATTACTACATAGGGAAGCAGAGATAGTCATGGTACTCTGAGCAGTGCAGTGGCCCCAGTGACCAGCAGGAGCAGTCCAGTTGAGAGGTGAGGCATTGTGCTCACACCTCTGCGCCGCTTATGCTACCCAAAGCTATTAAAGCCCCGAGGAACCTGGTCTGACCTCATTGCTGACCCTGCTGTGTGCAAGAGCTTGGATGAGTGAGGTCCCTTCTAGCCTGAATTAACATACAAGCCTATGATTTTAGGATCCCCGGAGAAATCCTTCTTGGACATCACTGTTTGGCACAAGGCTGCAACACACGTAAATGAACTGAAGTCCACTTCAAGTTGCACCTGAAGGAGGAACAGGAGAGAGAGAGTAAGGGAGACCAAGAGTGGCCTTTTTTCCTCTTTCTAACAATTTATGTGCTTTCAGACGCTAATTATAATATGTTCAATGCAATTCTAATGCAATGCAACACTAATTCTGTGTGAGCTGCTGTGCAATGGGCATTAAGGTGTTGGGGTCAACGATATGGATAATTAGCTAGCACTGTGATTCAATACATTAATTCTCTCTGAAGGAGTAGTAAAACGTGTGTTGACTCTTGGTAACCTCAGTGTAGGTGTTGCAACCTTGTAATAGATGTGGATGCAATAACCTGCTTGAGCTTGTCTACTTGAGATAAGGTGTTTTCTTAAGTGATGATGAGGAATGCTGCTCTTCTAGGGAGCCAGAGAGTGTCATTAAATTAGCTAATATTTTGCTGCCCTCCCATGTAGAGCAAGCATTGCTAAAGGGCAGCAGTGCTGTCAAATTCTTATTGTCTGGAGCAGGGAATAAAGCAGAGAGAAAAAAGGATGAAAACAGTAGATAAAGGGCCTAAGGTGAATTCAGGCCTAATACACAGTACATTGAGTTGTTTTGTTTGCTCACTTTTTTTCCCTTCCTCAGTAAAAGTAGTTCAATAGTTATGTTTTTTCAGCAGCATAACATCTCTCAATGCTCCCCACATTCCTCCATCACAAACAGAGTTCATCTATCAATAAAAGCATTTCAGATCTCTCTAGACCTGGAGACACCAGGCAGAGTTATTAGTTCTTCCCCAGCTTATTCCAAGGTGCCAGAGTTCAAAATGAAAACGTACAGATTGCTGATAGCCATGCCAGAGCCAGGGAGCTGCACAGATCTATCCCTGCATCTGTCTCTGCATCTATATAAACACCAACAAGCACATCCAAGGATATCAAATTGAGAATAAATGCCTGTGTGCAAAGCATTTTTGTCTGTGACAGGCCTTAAGAAACTAGAGGGCAAATTCTCTGCTGATGTAAGTAGCACAACGTTGTTAAACTCCATGGACCTGTACCAGTTTAGAGACACATGAGATTTGACCCCATTACTTTATTTAGTGACACTTATAGTAATTTCAAGTTGTCAAGTCTGCATTGCTGTATTCCAACAAGTAACACCTTTAAACCCTGCTAACAACTTTTCTTCCTCTAAATGTCGTGCAAGCAACTGTCATTCCTTTATGATCGAACCTAAACCAGGAAAGCAGATGATTTTTAGTTATCTGTGTAGCAATTTATATCCTGAAGAACACCAACACAGTTTAGAGACTCTGAGACACAATTATCCACTCTGTGAAGACAACTACAACTGGGGGAAATAAAACAATCATTTTATATTGATATGAGACAAATATATTTAAATAAAAAATACAAAGAGTGAAGTGTCTCTCCTTGATACTCTAGACAGGTAGGAAGATCTTGTTTCTTCATCTTAAAAAAAATCAAGAAAACCTAGCTGTGTTGTGTTATGTTTTGTGAATTTAGGAGAACAGATTTGTTCTTTGATGACTTGGAAGACAGCATTCCTTATAAACAATCACTGGCATCTTGGTGCACGTAGGTTTTCTTTGGCTTGTCATCATGGTAAAGACTCCAGGTAACACCTTGGTTAATTCAAAAGATAGGGGAGACTCACATCCTATGCATTTCCCTTAGAAGGGGAATGTGCTGCTGTTAGGTAAAACCTGCCTGTATAAGCATGCTTCAAAAAAGAGTTGCTAGTGGCAAAGAAGCAAATTAGACTAGATTCCATTGCTGCAAGGGAAGAACGGCCCAGTGTAGACTCTGGTGGCTAATAACGGTGCACAGTTACTGAGAAGAAGAAAATCCTTTACAGAATACAAGCCTCTATTGTACAGAGAGCTGAACAAGTCTTACGGAGTTCAAAACATACCACCTACTTATGAGTGTTGCTCTATTGCTCTTTTGATGAATACACTCCAGTCTCCAAGCCAGTCTGCTCTAAATGACAGGTAAACTAAAAAAATTCCAGTTAGGGATGTTTTAGGGTTTCATTTCCCTCATCATCGGCTTGAATGGCACAACTGATGTTGTGTGCTCATGTGATCTTGAATTACAGGTTGGAATACATTCTAGTATCTAATTATTTTTGTTAGCTTTTTGATATTCCCCACTCATTCCAACCAATCTAGTCATTCAGTTCTTCTGTAATAAGGAAACAATGTAAGTTTGGACTTCTGTATTTCTGCTGAAGAATAACCCAAACTAATATAGTACTCCAGGTTAAAACCCAACAAAATCCTCTGACTTTGCCTAACAGCATTATGAGTGTTAGTGTGGACACCTTCCTTTCATGTTGTTTCACCATCCAGGAGGGCTGAACAGGCCTTTGATGTGTCTTACGCACAAAGTTACCTAGATCTTCTGGTTTGCTAGCTAGCCTAGCCAGCACTGTGAATAACTATTTCAAGCTATCTTTGCTATCATTCTTCCTGTTTAGTACTGTGAAAAATTCCTCTGAGTAAACTTAAACTAGAGAAAATGTTCTGTCAATGTCCTGCTTATTCATTGTGCCCATCGTTAGCAAATTCATTCAGCTCCACAACTCTGAATGGTGAACCTTTGTGTGCCATGGTGTTGATGTTTTGGAGAAGTAAATAATGAACGTGTGGAAGGAACATCAAGGGGCCATTCTTTTACCCCAGGAAGAATCCACTATCTCTGCATTATTCCTAATGTATGTTTATCTAAATTGCTCTTAAGATCTCCAGTGATGGAGATTCATAGTCTTCACAGGTACTATATTTCTGTGCTTAATCATTCTTACCATTAAAACATTCTTCCAGTGCCTTAACACGAATACCCCTTTCTGCAATTTAGAGCACACTGCTTCTTGTCCCATACAAAATGAGTATGTGGAATAATCCAATCTTTTCCCCTTTTCAGCAAACTCTTATGTGTTTGAAGACTACTAATGCTGTCTCTGCTTGGTCTTTTCTCTTGAGGAAGCAATCTCAACTCGTTGATTTCTAATAGGTCAAGTTTCTACACCCCTAATCACTCTGCTCTGCCTTCAGCTGACCCAAATATTTCTTGAAATGCAAACTGCAGAGGGAACACCAGACTTCAGCTACAGCCTCATTCATACCAAATAGAGCAGAAAGATTGTGTCATCTATCTTAGAGAGATTACTCCTGCCTGTACATCCCATAATAGTATTTGGCTTTTCTGCAAAAGTGTCACTTTGCTGATAATATTCATTTCAGGGATCCTTTCTTATCTTATTCTCCATCATTGTTCTTTTTCTGCAGAGCTGCTGATTAGCCAGTTGTTCCCTGAAGTCATCTTAGATATTTCAGACTGCCTACAAATTGTCAAGCTCATTCTGAATTCTCACCCTCCCAAGTGGCTGGACCTCTCTTTACTTACTTGTCATCTTCTGTCCCGATAAATACACCTTTTTTTCCCCCCCCTTTGTGTGCCTTGAATAAAAGTTTCCTGCTGTTTCTCTGCACATCTTGTAGTAGTTTAATCTAGCCAATGTTTCCTTTCCTTACTATGACACTGTTAGGTAAAACATTGTCAGAAATCTCACTGAAGTCAAGAATGCAGCATCTACTGCTTCTGCCCTGTATACAAAGCCTGTTACCCTGTCCTAGGGGGAAATGGGGTTGGTTTTACAACATTTGCTTCTGACTGTATTGGATCTGGCTGAGATGGAGTTAATTTTCCCCCCAGCAGCCCTCATAGTGCCGTGCTTGGTTTTGGTAGCTGGAGAGGTGCTGATAACACAGAGGTGCTTTGGCCTCTGGGCGAAGCACTCCACAGCACCAAGGCTGTCTCTCCAACATTCCCCCTGCACCTCACCCAGCAGGCTGGGGTGGGCAGGAGGCTGGGAGGGGACACAGCCAGGACAGCTGACCCAAACTGACCAAAGAGACATTCCATACCATATGACGGCTGCTCAGCAACGAAAACTAAGAGAAAGGAGGAGTGGGGGGCATTTGTTATTACGATGTTTGTCTTCTGGAGCAGCTGCTACATGCACTGAAGCCCTGCTTCCCATGAAGTGGTTGTACATCCCCTACTGATAGGAAGTTAAGAATAAATCTTTTGTTTTCCTTGGCTTTCATGTCTGGCCTTTGCTTTTGCTTTATTAAACTGCCTTTATCTTGACCCACAAGTTTTTTTTCCATCTTATTTTCTCCCCACACTGTGCTGTTGAGGAGGGGAGAGATAGAGCAGCTTGGTGGGCATCTGGTGTCCAACCAAGGTCAACCCACAACACTGACAAATCCGTGTTGGCTGTCACTTATTTTTTTGTTATCTTCTAGGGGCTTAAAAATTGTTTTCTTGGTTATTTGCTCCAGGATTTTTCTAGAAATTGAAGTTAAGCTGACAAATCTATCCTGCTTTCCCCCTTTTTAAAGATAGGCACAATAATTGCACTTTTCCAGCATTCTGGAACACCCCCATAAGCTCCCCAAGATAACGAGTGACAGCTCTGAGATTGTCCTGACAGCTCTTTTTCTCTGATAATGCTCACCTTGGGGTGGATTTCCTGCAGTTCAGTGACCGTGAAAATATATAACTAATATAAGCACTTATCTTACTTAGCCTCACTTTTTCTCATTTGTTCATGCCTTTAATTGCTTTAGCCATTTCACCACATCAATCTCGTTAGTGAAGGCAGAAGCAAAAGAGCCAGTAGGCACTGTGGTTTGTTTGGGGGTTTCTGTCCATAGATTTCCCACTCCATTTGGTAGCAGAACAAACCTTTTCTTCCTCTTCTTGAATTGCCTGACTAACAGTATGCTTTCATACTGGATTCTGTCTTTGACCTGGATATTTCTGACATAGCCCATGATTACTTTTTGTTGTTTTTTTAATAGCCTCCCATGAGGTCTCTGACAAAAGCTTCTGAAAAAACCAAATGATTTGTGTCAGTTGTGTTTATAGTAATCTGGTGTGGTGATGTTCAAAACACTCATCTGCCACATTTGAAGAGTTAAAGCATCTCATGCACTGATATATTTCCATTTACTATCAAAAGGCATTTCTGATCACACAGATCTTCAAACATTTATTTATATTTACATTTAATAAGCACCATAAAACCTTTTTCAACAAGCAGCCATTTAATTGCATCATTGCATTTGATCAGATGAACATCTTGTTGTTCATAATAAAGCCTTCCCTATAAATAAGCATAGAAAATATAAATTAAACTTCCATGTTAAAATGCATACAACTTAATGTCTCAATTCTTCCCTTAAATGTTGTGAATTGAATTTTTCTCAGGAATAATGTATACACTGAAATGTTGCTAGGCATGTTTACATACTCATATAAATTCTGCTGATACATTATCTAACTTGGGATTTGCACCCATTTCAGCCATCAGCATAACTACACTGATATAAATCGCTTGTA
The DNA here is from genome assembly GCF_023638135.1 of Falco biarmicus. Lineage (NCBI taxonomy): Eukaryota > Metazoa > Chordata > Aves > Falconiformes > Falconidae > Falco > Falco biarmicus. The sequence goes on from NC_079292.1 coordinate 26,793,185, forward strand.
TTCTGGCAAAGCTGATGAGATAGTTGAAAACTGGAAGAATACATAAATGAAACAGAGTTCAATTTTGCTTATAAAATGGACGTTTTTATTCAGTACAAGTTTTCCATGAACATGTCAGTCCAAATTTCCAAATTTTAAGTTATTGACATTTTTATCCCCAAAGTACCAAATAATTTTCAGCATTCTGATGCACTAAGCGCTTATCAATTGCAACAGTTGATATTAAAACATTTTCATTTTCTGCTCTCTAAATTGCATGGGTTCTGTAGGAAAGGCCAAACAACACAAATCTACAATTTCCAATAGTTGTTAATGATGTGGAGTGAATACAGGAGTGGGATGCTAAACTAATCAGTGCTATTGGACATTGGTGAGTAGAAACCACTATATTAGTGCCTAAACTGTGCAGTGATCCATGTCTCCTAATTCTAGGAGATAGTTATGTTAAATTGATTTGAAAATAAGTGGACAGAATCATTATGCCGACATTTATAGCTAAGCTGATGGAAATCAGATGGATTCTAGTTTTGCAATGCACCTCATAAATTGATGCTGAAGATCCCAATAGACTTCTCTGCCTGCTTTCTGTCCACCCAATAAACTGTGATTATTGGATCCTGATGACATCTGCTCTGAGGCTATATTGAAATGAATTGAAATAAACTACAGAAAAAGCATGTTGAGGCAACTTGAATATGGAGGAAGCTGAAGAGCTTATCATTATTGACATATGTGGTCCAAGGTAGGACAGTCATGAGGGTATGGGTATAAGCTGGATGGCAAGGTTTCTCAAAATGCAAACTCAAACCCACAGCAGTGTTGCCTAGCCTTGCTCCTGGAAAATACATTCCTTTTTAAAAAAATCAATTTCAGAGCCGAATAAAGCACTGAGAGAGTTCATGACAAAAGCAAGAAAATGGAATACAGTAAGTCATAAAGGTGTGCCCTTGTGGTTAACGCTCTGAGGCTGGTTTATTTCTGAGACACTAAAATATCCTGGCCTCACCAAGGGGCAGAGAAAGTACTCAGTGGAAGCACTGAAAATACCTTACTACAAACTGCTAGGCAATGGATTAATGATTTTATGAGGTGACTCTGCCCAAATTCCTTGCCTAAGAAAAAGTTCACATGGTAAAAAATAATAAGGACAATAGGTGCAAATAATAAGAGGTGCTTCATGGTAATGTGTAAGTATTCCTTAACAGTCAGTGGTTTTTACTGCTTTCATCAACTTCAGGTTCAGGGTTATGCAATATGCAATATTCATCTCTCACTATTGGAGAAGCTGTGATTTGATAAATTTAGGGCACAAGGATCCAGGTCCAGAGGAGCCCTAAGGAGCCTTTAAACCCATGACATAACAAATATCCTACTAATATCAACGAGACTTAGGAACTCAGTACCTTTGGGAAGGGGAGTGTCTTTAAGGGGATGTTTTTCTCTCAAGAAATTTATTTTCCAAATCATACTTTTAAGCCTTTCCTCAATATATATGGCCAGAAAGGATTGATTTCTTGTATTTTAGAATATCTAATTTAAGTTTTGATTTCTTTTAATACAAGGAATAATTAAAAATAAATATCTTCCGTGAAAATGGTTTTTCTGTTTCCTCTAGGCAGTCAGCAATCAGGTACTGTGGCTGTCAAAACAGGAGAGAAACCAGTCCGTAGCTCTGATAGGGATTTATTTTGATATAAGTGGCTATTAATACTACACTTCCTGCCCCTATATCCATCCCCTTCTTCTGGGACCTGTACTACCCATGCTTGATTGAGCAGACATGCCTTTCTCCAAATTCCTGCATCTGGATGGGCTTGGATCTGGAAATTCTCGGGTCTACATAAAGAGCAGCTTCCTGGCCCAGAGATTTTCCTCTTTCTCCGTATCTCTAGGAACTGTTGATATTCCTTTAAGTACCATTCACGTTGAAATTAATTCTGCAGTTTTCATTCATGTGATATCTACAGTGCTAGGGCCACATCATATATGTCAGGTTGTTAGCCTAGCAAGACAATTAATTTGCAGCTCTATAGCTGTTGAATGACAAGAGGGCTTTCTAGCTGTTTACGCTGAGGAGCCACTGAAGTAGGGTGTATATCAGAAACTGCACTGGAATGAATCAGCTGTCTTCCAGATTAGCAGAAATGCTGAGATAATCTGTTCTCTAATCCAATAAAAATACATTTTTTCAATAGGATAACACAGAGAAACTCTTATTAGTTTAACCACATGCGTCAGGCAGCATCTACCTCATTAGCAGTTTGGTGTAACAGACATAAAGTCACTGGAACAGAACATGTTTACAGGGCAAATATCTCCCACTTTGAAAATAAGTATCTTGGCTTTGGCTCAGCATTTATTTAGCAGTGGGAAACTGCTGTCCTGTGACAATTTTCCATTTTGTTGACATTATCTCCTAATGATGTTATAAGTGGGGACAAGTTAACCTCAGAAGGTTCAGAGGTTCAATTTTCATTAGGATAAGCATCTAGAAACTTTGACAGCTTATGAGCTATTATCCCAACTTTGGTTGTTATTCTTATTTTCTAATAAGCACATGTCTCTCTTGGTCCTAACCTCCTAAAAAAATGTCCTCCAGGTAATCTCTCTGCCCCTGTTTCCCATGAGAAGATGTGGCTGGTAGTGGCTTTGTGAGGTCCTGAGCAGGTTCTGGCTGCTGAGGACACTATATTTCCCTGAGTTTTACAGTGCAATAAAGAAGATCACAAAAGGACTTTCTCTAAATAACCTTCAGTCTGAGGCCATAGTACAGCCATTTCTTGCAGCACACACGGCTGGCAACATGCTCAGATGGCACAGGATTGATGCCTTGGTTTCAGGCATTTAGCATAAATGAGCCATTTAGGTTCCTTTTGTAACCACCAGAAGATTCAGCTGATGCTGGAAGGGACTAAAATTTACCTGACCTTGATGGAGTTTGTATGGAAAGGTTTTGTCCTGGTTCTCACATTTTCTTTTTAGTTAGGCTCATTTACGCCTTATGTTCTCCAGGAGGGTCATCTCCACTCCTGTGAGCCTACTAAAGCAGAACCACTTTTTTTTTTTTTTTTTTTGTTGCAGTCCAGGAAGATGACAGCCTTGAAACTATCTGGCAGTCTGATACCAATAAATACTGGATTTATCCTCCTTTCTCTATCTAATGCCTTAACCTCCGTTCTTTCCCCCATCACAGTACCCTTGCAGGCTGTATATCGTTTTGCTTAAAAGCATATTTAAGAAGTTTCTTCCCAGCTCCTTTTTACCCTGTTTTATTTCAGATCTTATTCTTTTAAACTGCCCATTTCAAGTGTCTACATCCCTTTTGGCCAGATCCCCACTCATAGTTTACTCGCTATTATTTTTGTCACAATAGAAGTAATAAAGTTTAAGCAAGGCTGGTGATTTAGGGTGTCTCAATTCTTAGGGTCCCACCTTGTGTAATATAAGAATTGCTGAGTACTTCTCATCCTGAGAAGCAAATATATCAAAGAGTCTGAAATTGGCTACCCCAGTCCAGGGGAAGCATTAAAAATACACAGATCTCTTGGGAAAATTAGTCTATGTAACATCTTTTTACTCTTCACTTATTTCTTTTTAAAGTTTCTTTTTCACACAGACATTTCACTCATAGGGGTGCATGCATTAATCAAAATAAACAGCTAGCTTATGGGGCACACCGACATAATAGATCTACTTAACTCCAATTAAACCAAGCAGTGGGCAATGTAACCTCTCTTTGCCATCGCTGCAGCGCTGCATACAAATTATGGGAGGCAGGTTTGCTGCTGACCGTTCAGTACAGTCTTTAGTGCTGGCCGTTTAACACCAGTTCAGAAACTAGGATCCTTGGGATTTACAGTTTGATAGGAAGAAAAAGAAAAAAAAAAAAAAAGAAATGAGAAAAAGGGTTAAAGCTTAATGTAGAGATCCCTAAATAAAAGTGTGTACTTTGAAAGTCAAGGATGTTTTCAAAGACAAGTGCCGCCATCTAATCTTTGTGATGCATGCCTATAAATTTACAGCAATACTGCCAAATCCTGTGATTTAATGAGTCTTATGAAAACAGAAAAAAACTCATCTTTTATTAAAACTATGAATTTTCATGTCCATAAGACCTTGAAGAAAATCACAAAGATGTGACTCAAGTGTGCCCTATAGACTCAAAAAACAATGAAAAAGTAAATATTATGCCTTGTCTTTAAGTCTTACGATCAATAAGATGCAGCCAAATGAATAATATTTTGTCTCTATATAATATATATTTATAATACAATATATGTCCATAAGAATGAGATATTATTGGTCTGGTGCATGATCTGAGCATTGTCAAACACTGTGACCACGCCACAGACTAATGAAATGCTATTATTTTTTATTTAAATGGTTATTCTTTTCTATCACCCCACCTAAACCTCTTGTGTTTACTGTGAAATGTGGTCTCTTTCAGCAATAAAGATTCATATACCTGTGGTTATTTTGTCATTTATATGCAGTTCTATCATCACTTGTTTTAATCTCTGTTTTAGGGAGTGTTCTGTTTACTACACTGCAATGATTTTTGAATTAAGCTCAGCAAAAAGTGTTACTACATTGACTATATCTTTGAATATTTGAATATATTTGTTTACTTAAACAGTGGCTTAGTCAGACAGCACTGAGGATTTGTTTTTAAGTACAGTGTTTGCAGTTGACAGGTGACTTTTCTCTTGGTGGATTCTAATTTCTTGTAGCCCAGTGGGAAAATGTTTGCTATTGTATATATTGATTTTTTTAAAGACTAAGAAAGCAGTATTTTTAAAAAATAAAATAAAAATTAATACTTCATAAACCAGTACTCAATCTGAAAACCCAGTTGGAAGTAATGGAACTATAAATTTATAATGATGCCTGTAAGAAATAGCCTCAGAATTGTTTGATGTGGTGTAACTCTTACCTGCAATACTTCAGATCCAGTGTTATATAGGTAATGAAATTCTTAGTTGTAATGCCCTGCAGAACATATTGAGATAGTAATGAAAACAATAAGAGCAGTAGCAATATTGAAAATATTGTTTTCAATATGGAAAGAATACCAAATAGTTTCTTGTGTCTGCAGGTTTATACTTGCCCCTTTGGTTTCATCTTACTCTATGGCAAGCCAAATGAACTTTCATAATTTGAATGAGGTGACTGTGAAGAGTATTGCAATATGATCATTGCCCAGGACAAATTATAGTGTAAAGGAAAGGTGATAAAGTGCTTGTAAAGGCACTTTAGTAAGACACTTTTGCTATTCCTCATGCTGTTATCACTTTTACAGTAGTTAGCATAACAGTATTTGCTTTGATTTTTTTAATGCACACACTATGTTTTGTATAAGTACATATTGATTTTAATACTGCTTGAAAATTCTATTCTTAATGAAAAGCATGGAACAGAAACAGTACAAATGTCCTGACAGTAACAAAAAAAAATAAGACTTCTTGCTCTTTAGGTCCCAAAAATATACATAGGTGTTCTACCTCCAAATTTCAGAAACAAAGACAATCGAGAAAGTTAAAAAAAAAAAAAATTGCATCAAATAACAAGACGGATCTCATTTAGATATTTTGATGAACTGGAGAAAACAAACACTGCTGTCTCTGCCTCAAAACCCAAATGCTTGATTTTCCTATAAACGTTAATCACATACATATTTGATAATTACATTGGAAGCAGAGCTTCTTGGAATAGTTTATCTTGGTCCCACAATTCCTTACTTAAGTGCTTCTTCTAAACCATTCTTTTTAGGCTAACCAGAGTCTGAAATGTCAAAAACTTCTTTTGATTTTTTTAGAGCTTTTATATAGTGCTAGGAAGGTACAAGAAAATTCCTGAAAGCTCACAGCCACTAGCAAGTCTTGTGAACCATATCACACAGACAAACTGTGTTCTTGATCCCTCTACATTCTATAAAAAGAAGGGAAAATATTTAGGTTTTGCTTTTTTTTGAAATACTACAGAAAACATGTCTGAGATTCCTACAGGTATTCAGAGAAATGATGTCTGTCATATCTGTAGGTTTCAGTGCTAGCTTGTAGTTTTTAACAAAGTGATATAGCACCTTTTATAGACCCTGAGTCTAAATAGGAATAAAAAGGGATTTAGTGACTCTGGGACCCATAGCAACTGACATTGAACAGCATTCTGCTACATCAGTCAGCATATATGACACCTTAACCAATTCTAGCCTAACTAATGATGGACGAAGAGACAGGCAGGTGACAATGCCATGCTCTTTCACTTTATCACAGGGGCTACAAAGCAACTGTCATGCATAGACAAACCTTCTGACTAATGCTACCATTGCCTATTTACATTTCAGTTCCACACAAGTCAAATTGGGTTTACTGCATGAAAGTTATTCTGATTATATGTTCTGCTGAAGCGTACGTTCTTGAAACAGCAGCTATTTCATATCTGAAATGATTAAAGTTACAAAGACTTAAAGAAGAAATGTCCACTGAATGAATGAAAGCTGAATGCAACAGGGAAAAATCACTTCCATTTAAATTTATCATGACTAATTGACACTTTATTATATTTATCCTGTTTTTATAGGGGTGTTTACATTTTATTCAAATGTTTTACCTCACCTTTTAAGGCACTGAGCACCACTAAAATCAGTGAGACTGAAGGACATCAGAGGAGGTATTAACTTCCTGCAGGATTAGCTCTTAGGGCTGAAAAATACTGAAGAAAAAATGATATTAGCTTCATAGTGTTGTTGGCACTGTACAGGAGGTGCATATAGACTTATGTTCTCCCTGAAATGTTGTTTCCTTCTCTAGCAGTGGGATTTTTCATCTTTATCTGAAACCTATTTAGTGAGAAGCAAGACTCATCTGGGATGACTGTAGTACAAGTCATAATCAACTGTGATTTCTTGAGCAGAACATTTTGCATTTGAAGGTGAGTCATCAATGCATTATGTTAACATCCAAAAGTGCTGTCCAAGATGAGAAATCCCTTATGCCAGGCACATACATTAAAACAGAGACCTTTCATTCAAGCTTACAATTGATGTGGGAAAGACAGATGAGAGCTAGGAGAAAAATATATATATTCAATATTGGATGAATCCCACTTTGTGCTGATGGCAGATCTTTGGATGGAGATTGTCTTCAGTCCAACAAGGCTATAACTAAACTGTACATGAGGAAGATGTGTTGCACTTGTAGGGACAATTAGGCTTTTATTGTGCAAATATTTATTCCTGCAAATGCTCTATACAAAGTTAAGGGAACCTAGGCTTCTTGAAACCCACAGTTCTATTTTTCATATCCTTTTTCTTACATTTTAATGCCAATCTATCCAAAGCCTACAGTATCAAACCAGCTTCACTTAAGATACCATAAAAAAATTGTGTGGCTTACATTTTAGTTCCAGAACCAACAGGATCCTCTTAATGTAAAGCTGCCTTCATTAAATGCATTTATAAACTTATGGAAAATAAAGTTACTTAATCTCCCAGCCTGTTTATAAAATCTCAGTGCCAGATGCATTAACTTAAAAAAATCCAGCAACATCAGCTTTTAGAATTTTTTTCCATTTCCATTTCAACTTCCAGAAATTAAAAGCTTCTACCATTTGATACAGTTAATGGAAAGGCCTTTACAGGCAGTCTTTAAAGAAGACTTCCAGTTTGACCTGAACAAAGGTACTGGGATTTAGAGAGCACAGTTGATAGGATTAGTACTTCTCTCTAGCTATCCATGTTAAGACAATTAAAATGAGAAACAGTCAAAACAGAGTAAGGTAGAAGATCCAGGGAATAACCTTTTAGGCTTAGCTATAAAATGTCTAACAGATTTTCTGCTATATGTTTTTTATTCACATCTTTTCTGAACAAAGGGCTAGACATAACCAACAGACAGTTAAGTCGTTGGTATCCTAAGCTATAACACTTGACAGTGAAAGTGCAAATGACATGCTTGGGGTACAAGTGTCTGCAGGTAACAAGTGGGCAAAATTAAAAAAGAGTCTTGCTGACTCGAAGGTGGGATCTGTTAGAGTCTCAAGAACTTCCTCAGGGAGCTAGCGGGAGCTCTGTAGCTTTGGTCATCTAAACCAGACAGAACATTTTAACAGGGAATATACTTCAGGGATCCTTCAGTGATACTTAAGGCATCATTTGCAATACATCTAATGCACCAGGATTTTGTGAAGTCAGTATAAATTAGTGTGTGAGAGAACCTAAGGAAAAAAACACCTGGAAACAGGCTTATACAGGTCCCAGTTCAGCAAAGCACTGGAAAATCATGCCCCCTTTCTCCTTCCAATAAATTTACAAGGCTGTCCTATGGCTATAACACTACTTTAGCCCTTGGGGACCTGCCTGCACATCCTTGTGCTGTCCGAGACCTTGTCTATGAAGGGATGAAGGGCCCTTATACAGTAGCGATGAAGCTTGCATGTACTCCAGCAGAAATATGAACAATAATTCACATATTTAACTAGGAAGGCTGTTCATAAGGTAATATGGAGAGTTGTAAAATGGATAATTTATTTTGCATTTTCCTCTTCATTGTAGTAAAAGTGCTTGCTGAAATGTGTTAATTGCCTTACACCTCTGGAGAGACTTTGATATTTCTTTGGTTTGGAAGTGGACCTAAATTGTGAAGCTAACCAAAGCTGGCCAACCCTTGCAGTGCCTGGACAGATCACAGAGTCCATGGGGTTTTTTTGCACCAAATGCTGAACTTGTGCTGTAAAGTTTTATTTTTCTCATACCAATAGTCCTCTCAGAACAGTACAAGAGAAGTTCAAAAGCCTGGGAAACATACCATTCAGATAAATTTCTGTACAGTTTAATTTACTTTAAAAATAACCCAATTAGGCATATTTCATGTACTGAACTTCACACCTTAGGAACAGTCCTACGGAAGTCAACGGCACAACTCACAGCATCTTGTACTATTGATAACTTCTGCAGGAAAGGGACTGGTAATAAGATCTCTGTTTCCTTGGAGATCACATGCTCTGGAACCACTCAAGCAGTATCAAAATCTTCTGCCCGTAATACTTTAATCATTTCCATAGAAAACAGTTAATATATTAAGATATCACAAGAAGGATGAAGTCTTTAGATAACCAATAAATAACAGGGAACTAATAACTCCTACCATTCTGGCTTCATGGGACTAAGGCTGAAGGAGACAAAAATGGACCAAGAAGCTATTATCAGATTTTGCATTTTTTATGCTTGAAAACCTTTTAATTTCAGATTTCAAAATAGTGCAGCATTTATAAATATAATCAGCAGAATAGGCAGAAGATACTCCATTCAAAAGAAGAAATAAAACTGCATGTAAAATAAGTTTCCATTGAGAAATATTTCATTATTACGCTGAAGGCAAATTAATTTTATTAATATCAGATGAGGGGAATCGTACAATTTCTTGGTTTTCTTTGGGCACAGTCGTATTATTAAACACTATAGAGAAATAGCCAGTGAACCTCTGTCTGAAGGAAGCTTATTTTGGTTTTCCAGATTCACATCCCTGACGGAAGTTAGGTGACTTAGTGAGTCTGATCAATCAGTCTAAGTTTTCTCACAGTTCCCATGGTTGTGGGATATGGGAATCATAGCAGAGTTTAAGTACTTTCAATGCATGAGAATTCAGACTCTGATATAGCTACAAACTTAACAGCTACCCAAGGACTGTCTGCAAAATTCAAACGCCCTCCCTCAAAAAGCAACAGATGTAATTGGAGCCCAGTGTGAAAAGGGTGACTTATTCACCACCGCCTTTTGTCTGCAGTGTTTAGATTCAAAGGCATGACCAAGGAAGATGTCCCACTGAGATCAGCTGCCTGGATTCATGCCAACAATTTACATTTGCTTATATTGCTTATGGGAGAAAGGGCTGATACAACCTGTTATGCAAAATGCTTATCATAAAGAAAGCTAGTCAGAAAATAATTTCTTTTGCCTTGAGGAACAAAACAAATCACAGAAATGATTATTTAGTAAGTATTAATAAATAATTTTGAAAGTTTTCTATATTTTCCAGATTAAAACTGCAAACCTAAAGATTTATTGTCTGATTTTCACCACCCCCCAGCCAAAACTTGCAAATTTTACCAAATAGGGACATTCCATTTCACTGAAAAGAGCTTTCCATCAAAAGACAGTTTCAAAAAGTTTTAAGTGCTGCAATTAAACTCCACCAGGAATTATTCTACAAAGCATGTCTTATAGCTGCAGAAAGCTACATTAATGAAGATGTGGAAGCTGTAGTTCTCACCTTCATATACCCTCAGTGAAATGAAAACAAGTTTATATTCTGCCATTTGTGCCCATGTACATCTCTGACAGTGAAAGAATGCCATATAAATGCAGTTAGAAATTAGTGCTAGTTGATGGACTTCTTTGGCCAGATGTTAAAAATGTTCTGGCTCCAACTAAAGGTCAACTCGGTCTCCAACACCCAGTGGCCAGTGCCCAGAGATGAAAAAGGGAGATGATACAATGCCAGAACACCACCCATACTCCAGCGTTTAGTGTTTCATTAAGCCAGATGTAATGTCTTGATACTTTATATATCTGGAAAAATATATTTTGTCTTTCATCGGATAGCTTTCAAGGCACGATGGCAGGTATTATAGAATCATGAGTCACAGAATGGTTGAGGTTGGAAGAGACCTCTGGGTCACCTGGTCCAACCACTGTACTTAAGCAGGGCTGTGTAGAGTCAGTTGCTTCCACCCTTTGTATGCCTCCTTTTTGTGTCTGAGTTTGTCCCAGAGCAACTTGTTCATCCATGCAGGCCTCCTCGCATTTTTGCCTGACTTTGTATTTGTTGGAATAGAATGCCATTGTGCTTGAAGGAGATCATACTTGAATATGAATCAGCTTTCTTGGGCCTTCCTTCCCTTCAGGGCCTTATCGCATGAGATTTTTCTGAGCAGATCTTTGAAGGTTCCAAAGTTTCTTCTCCTGGAGTCTGGGATTGTGAGCTTTCTTTTCACCCTCCTTCCTGTCCTCATGATCCTTATGGTCACTGCATCCAAGGCTGCTTTTAATTTTCACATCCCCAGCAAGCCCCTCATCATTGGTGTGTATGAGGTCCAGCAGAACACCTCTCCTTATCGGCTTCTCTATCACTTGGAGGAGGAAGTTATCATCAATGCACTTCAGAAACCTAGATTGCTTACAACTGTTGTGTTATCCCTCTAACAGATAATCTCTCTGCTTATTTTTTCTCTAAACCAGAACTATCAGACTGTCAATTTTTAACGGTATTTCCCTGCTAAGCATAATCTTTCAATAGGAGATCGGTCAAAATGGGGGTCATAGCTCTTACAAAATTATTTTGTCTCAGTTTAGTGAAGCAGTGCCCTGACAGTCTGGGAAAGGGCACAGTAGAACTAACCCAAATTAGCAGGTACAAAAAGTAGTCCAAGCTGGGTAACACAGGAAGGATGCTATTTTTTATCAGTTCAGTAGACAAGGTAATTTTGCCTTCATCCAAAGAACTGTAGATAATTTTCAGCTTGTGCAGATAAATGGAGTGTGGCTGCTTCCGTTAAGTGGTTGGACAGCCAATGAAGAGGGAGCAGCCAAGGAAGAGAGAGGAGGAAGAAGCAGAGAGAAGGGAGAGTGTGCCCTCAGGGAGCTGTGACTAGGAGAAGGCAGCAGAGGGACTGGCATGAAGAGTATGTTGGTATGAGATGGTAAAAGACCTTGTTGCAGCTGGTAGTTTGGAGAGTGCTGTGACAATGGAGTGATTGGAAAGTTCAGTATGAATACCCAGAAGCTTTCTCCTTCTTTGAACCATCTTAGAGACGAAGTGACATCCTTCTAATCATGTCCAGAGAAGAGCAAAAGCAATTAAATGTAATTCCAGTATGATCCTGGGAATGAAGTTGTGTCAAGCTCACAAATAGCCCCACTAGCAGTGAGCAGGGGATCTTAGTGGACCCCTAGGCAAGCCCAGGTTACACTGGAGCATGTTCCAGATTCAGTCAGCTTGGCACCTCTTGTGCAACTCTCTAGAGGTACAAAAAAAATCAGTTAGGGAGGGGGAAGAAATCCTAACATTTTTCAGAAAGCAGGTATTTCTCAGCAGTTCTGATTTCCAGCCTGTTGGACTTGCATGTGGAAAACAAGACATTCAATCAAGGACTGTTATGTAAGTGCAGCTCTTTGAGAGCACTCCATATACAGTATAAATTCTACAGGCAGTGTGTTTTAAGCACTTGGAAACCACAGAAGATGGATATGGACTCTTTCTAAATCCATATAGCTTCAAAAACAGGAATAAAAAGTATCAGTATAAGAAACATTAAGAGGTGAGAAGCAAGGTTTATAGGGAGAGGTAATATATTTTATTAGAATAACTGATGGTGTTGGAAAAAAACAATCTTTTCAGGACAAAAACCCCTTAAACCTTGTCTGCTTCTTTTCACTTCTGTCAGTTTGTCATGCAAAAGACATTACTTCTTCCTACAAGTCCTATCTCTCTTCTATGCTCAGATAATCACTTAAAAGAAGGTATTTCACTTCATTTAAGTGCTTTTGAATAGTGGAAGCCATGTTCCCTGCTTGCCCAGAGTAAGAGTTTACACTTACTCAGAACATTGTAGGGTAGTCACTTGAATAGGACTGGGATCTGCCCTTTAAAAGGCAATGGGGATAAAGGAAGGGTCGAAATGAGTTTCCAAACTCTCATTTTTCAGGACAGGTTTATCTGCCTTCAGGCAAACAATAATTTTCACATACATTCACTCATCGTTTGAGGGTACTGCTCTTCATGAGAGAAAGCCAAAGAAACTAACCCTGAGTATCTTTCATTCAGTGAAACTCAAAGCTTTTTGTAGAGATTAATTAATCAAGTTCTGATGTCCCTAGCAGGCTTACAAGTGTTTTGCAAGTGACACCATGGTAACAGAAGTGCTAAACCCCATATTTCAAAGAACGTTACACAAGAGCAATGGAGTACACAAGAGCAACGGAGTACACAAGAGCATATTCTTCTACTTACGTGACTGGATTCATTTTCCTGAGTTGTGAGGAATATCAAATCAAGCTTCTCATAAGAATTAGGAAACTTGTTAGTACTTTTCATGCATTCATTTTCTTTAATTTTCTAACTGGCTGTAATGCTAAATCCTAAAGTGGGGTTACAGCATCAAGGCAGGCTGAAAAGCTGCCACCTGATAGACATTGCGGTTGCACACATTTCATTTGCCTTTTTATATTTATCCAGCTGATGTCCACATCTGAGCTAGTCACCACAGACTCCCCAGAGTTAGTGGTGAGGAACAGGCATTTTTAGGCTGTAGCTAAAATGAATCTGTTTTAAAGATTTATTTTCAGAAGAGTTAAATTGTGCCTGAGAAGCATATTTTACTTCGTTGTCTGTAAGGGTGGTAAAGAGTGGGGATGAATAGCTGAGATGCTTTCTGTACACTGTAGATGCCTACAGTGATCAGATGAAACCCATCTTCTACTGCCAAACTACATCAGCCCATCAAGGAATGATTTCTTCTTTACAGCTTAATCCCTTTTCATCTGCTCTGTCTGTGGTATTCAAATGTTTTATGCACACTGTCATCCCTCTGGAAACCTCATGAATGTTATCATTTATTTATGCCCTCAGAATTGCTGCTGATTATATTATGGCGTTGTCTTCAAGGCTTAAACAAGATCAGGGCCATCTCTGCTAGTCACTGTCCGAGCACAGTGGCCGCATCAAAGGCAGGGATCCTGTATTTCTGAGCTTGGGATACATCCCCATTTCATCCTCTGGAAAGATCCAAATATGTGTGAAAACCCCTCCTCACTTCTGATGCCCTGGTTTCCATTAGAAGGAGAGCTTGGCACATGGGTTAGACATGGACCAGTAGCATGGCCCAGCCAGGACCCCAAGATATGTGACTGCAGATCACGATTGGTCTGCCACAATTTGGCTGTGCACAGAAGCTCCGATGTGGTTAGGAATGAGACTATGCCCAAGAGAGAAAATGAGCTAAAAGATAAGATTATGTCACCCTGCTGTTTGTGAATAGGAAAAGACACGGCACAAAGAGATTGATTACCCTGTAAAGTCACTACAAGAGTCTGAAACAGAAGTAATCTCTTTAACCTGTAAGACATTCTTCTTTGAATGCACAGACGTTTTATTGTTTAGTCTTAAACACCTTGCCCACAACCTGATAGCAGCTGCGAGACAAAGTTATAACCTAGGAATTATGATACAAAGTTTTAGCTGAGACTCGAGAGCTATAAAATCTGCAAACCTGTGGGAAAGGATCTAAAACATATCAAATGCATTCAATACCTGCATTTGCTTTGAGAACTGAAAGCTGGAACAGAAAAAAAAATACCCCAGTAAGTTTCCTAAAAAATAATGCAAAAAGCTTCTTCCATTAAAACCTATGCGGGTATATTAAAACATGGAGTTCAGCACAGTAACATGATCTATTGTGCACAGACATGAATGACTCTTGATATTTGATTGTTTTATTACTTCCATCTGAGCTAACCTTCGTTACTTGGATTTTACAAATTTAAGGACTTGCCAGCATCCTTGCCAGTTAAATAAAGGGCACAGCTAAGGTCTCCGAACATCTGGTCCAAATACTTAATCATCTTGTTGCATGAAGGCTGGTATTTTTTTCTCGTACCCTGATTGGGTCTGCATAATTTTTTTTCACAAATTGGTATTTAAACCTCAAAACCTTTAGCTGACTACATCTGTCATTGATATTTTATTGTTTAATTTCTTTTTATAGAGCCAAATTACATCTCTCCCACATACAGCCTGCACTTTACATGTCTAATTTGTCGACATGTTCTATAATGATAATTTCATTGATTTAGAAAGTGACATTATGAGCAACATATGTTCAGTTTAGCAATAAACCTTGTTAAAGCAATAATGTCCCATTCTTCCCTCCACCCTCCCCAAATTCAAATATAACCCACATTAGGAGGCAGCTGAGTCATTTAACTGCTTTGATTCTTGTAAATATAGAAACCTGCTAGCTGTTTAGCTTTACACTTTGGCTGCATATTTTTCCTACTTTGGGTTGCTAGGAAAGGACAGTGCAGAGATTAATTACGCTACAGTACTTTGTCTAAAAGCATGATATGTGTTAATTTCCTTTGGAAAAGACACTTGGAAGACAAAATTGCTCCCTTAAAAAAAAAAAAATCAGGACATTCACATAAAAAGGATATAATTGAGGAACATCAATTCATGGACAATAATGAGAAGATGCCCTATTACTTGCTCCCAATTATCCTTAATATAATCATCAAGAAACAGACTTATTTTCATATTGCTTGTGAAACAGCTGAGTAATAAAAAGGAATTATTTTTATAGACTCCAGAGCTAGTTGAATGCTTTGCCATCTGTACTGGTGTAGGGCCTTTCCCCAAAGTGTTAAAACTGGCTACATTTTGATCTGCCAAAACAGAGTTTAGTGATTTCAGGATTACTCTGAAACTTTACACTGGAATCTCAGCTCAATTTTTGCAAAGACATTTTAGAAATACTTTACAAAACCCACTGAAGCCCATAACACAATTTACTAAAAAAGGCACATATGCCTTCTGAAGAATGTAAAGGAAGGGAATTATAATAATCAGAATGTTAACTCTTGTTTCAATTTCAAAAAGGGAATCCGCGTGAAAAATAGCTAGAGAAAACAATTATTTCAGTGTGGTGATCAGAGGTCTGAGTCAGGAGACTTGTCAACAGAGAAGTTATCTCCTCGTTGTGAACATGCTTGACCCCCTGCAGATCCCTTTTATCTACAGGTCAAGTGTCAAGAATGGGTGGCTAAGAGTCCTAGTCCTGTCTTGACCATCCCACTCACTCTGTTGCAGGTACACCAAAAAGGTCAAACAAAAATTTTCTCTGTTGACTTTCTACATACAAATTCCCTTCAAGGGATTTTTTGTAAGGATCAATTTTGGAATATACTGTAAAGATTAAAATCTCTTTATATATTTATGAAAGCTTTTGTGTTGTGGCTGAATTTTTTGCTTTAAGTAGGTTGTTATTAAGTGAAACAGACATGACTATGCTTCATTCACCATTTGGAGTAACATCATAAGTTTTCTTCTAAGATTTTCAGATCTTTTCACGTTGCATTTGAATGGACTAATAGCACATATACAGGGGCGAATATTCCTCCAGGTGTAGTTTTTAAAATTATTCTTGTTAATGAATTTTCAAATACATCAGATCGTTGAGCTTTGAAGCTTACTTTTTTTTTCATTCACTGTCTTTCTGGTTTTGTCTTTCTTCTTATTTGTCCTTTTTTTTTTTTTTGTTAACTAGGTTTCTAAAGAAACATTGTTTGGTTTTTTTTCCTTTAGATGTAAGAGTATATGCTATACCTATTTCTGTGAATAGCAATCTACAAATTATAGAATAAATCACACATTTCTTTTCACACTTCCTCCAAAAAGTAGTGTTTTGTTAGTCTAGTATGAAGATAATGAAATATTTCTCCATAATTAAAAGAAGTGACTTTCATTATGTTAATATTAGGGGAGAAAGAATGGGTTTAATTTATGTTAGTTAAAACAAAGTGAAAATCTGAAAGGACACAAGGTGGTCAGTGATTTTCACACCAAACATGTCAGTCTGCTAACTTGCATGGAGATGGATGAACAGCCTTTCTTTTCATAAATTCATCTCAAATTAGTTATCACGTTAGCAGATTTGGATAAAGAATCTCTCTTTTTCCTTAGAGAAAATGAGATCTTTGAAAGCAGAACATTTTTCTCTCTGTTTACTTAATTCAGAAAAGAAGAATGAAATTACTTATTTTAAAGAGAAAACTGTTTCTGTCTATCTGCATTCCTATATGTTTTAAATATTAGCCTCCAATAAGCAGGGTTAAGTCTTTCCCTGAGGCATGATATGCTGCTGTATTAGCAACATGTTCACATAGGTAACACTTCTGACTTTTCAGTGGCATTGCTCTTATTTTTCTCAAACCCTACTCTACAAGAGGTTGAACTCATATTGGCATCTTTATATTGGCATTGGCATACATACTGTCCCATTAGCATAGAACCAATAACGCTTTATTAACAAAGTGCTAAAATATAACTTTCTACTTGGTTAAAAACTGATGATTTAATTATTCAGATATATCAGAAGGATCAAAGGTAAGCATGAGGAAGATGAATTTTTATTCGTTATCAAATATGATGATGGACATAACAGGCTGATGACACTGATTTAACGGACAGCACTCTACAGCGATGCAAAAAAACAGTCCTACAGGACCACAGTGGGCAAATTGCCTCGATTTCTTAATTTTGAATTATATAGGGTACTATTTAACAGTGCTTTGGGATTTGTGGGCATTCTTCTGCAGGACCCTATTTAACTGGAGCTCTAGCAAGTCTCCCACCTAATCTCACAAGCTGGATCCTATTGCTTATATAGGACAAGTGAAAAGTCCTTTCTCCTTGTTTCAGCCAGAAGAGCAACAAATCTGTGAAAGCATGTTATTTTAAGAGCATGAAAGCATGTCATTTTTTGAAGGCATTGTGTCAAGCACTGTAATCCATCTGTGGTGCACGAAACTCTCTTGGAAAATCCCTGATTTGTACAGCAGACCAAACACTGCAGTGGGAGACAGATTAACATTTGCTGTAGCAAAGCCTTTTACCCTCAGACAACCGATTAAAAACTGGGCTTGATAATGAACAGGAGGCATTTCTACCTGAAACCTGCCCATGAGTTCTGTGTAAAACAAGTTGAATGCCCTCAATATGAGCTGTAGCACTTTTTCCCATTTCAAAAATATCACAATTTGCAACCTAAGTAGGAAAGCAAACAGATCTAGAGACTGAGTTGTTTTTTTATGCAAAGATGCGATCTGTTAGTTCTGGCTTGGAGAAAAAAGTCCAGCATCCAGGTGTGGAAGTGTGTGGGCACTTCTGTGAAATATCAGTAACTTTTTGCAGTCACGATGATCTGAAAACATAAGTGAGTCAAGGAATGTGGGGAGAGGCAGTCTTTGTTTTCGTCAGCTGATATATTTCTGCTCACCTTGGGCTTTAACAATTCTCCATAGTAATCTTACATTTCTAAACATACTGAATCTTCTCGTAGATTTATATTTTGTCAAGCATAAGGGCAGCTTAAATGTTTACATTTAAATAAAGCAGCTGAAGGCTTCCTGTGTTGCAGTCCTTTTTTTCACTGGATGTAAATGTTACTGAACACTCAACTTTTTCCAGAATATTATGGCCATTGATTCTCTTATCTGCAGGAAACAGTACCACTGCCTCTTCTTCAGGTGTAGATTTCAAAGTCACAAATGCCATTGCCAGTCAGTGGAACCCTTTGTTTTAAGCTGCTCACAGTACATAGAAAAAATATTTGATGGGCTTGCTGTTTATTTGCTGGAGTTGTCTAAACAGAATATCTATTCATTACCCTTTGAAGAGTATGGCTCCAAGTCTCCATCACAGATCTTCAAAGCATTCATGTGATGGAGTGCTAGAGGGGGCTCTCGGGAGCCCCAGATTAAGAAATCCTCCTCCACCTCAAGAGTAGGTGTGATTTTCTCTGTCTCTGATGGAGTCCACCCCCTCTTGGTCTACAGCTAACACTTTACCAGAGAAGACTTATCCTTGGGGTCTGAAAAATACTTCTGAAGAGCAATTTTTTTTTTTTTAATTTTTTTGCCTTTGCAGTAACTACACCACACTTTCTACCTTGTTTTCAAAGTGCATAAGTGAATTAAGCAACATGTTTTACTGACAGGCAAAATAGTCATAGTTGAAGTGCATGGATTTCATCTGCTTGGCAAGTGGTGTATTTGTATCATAGGTCTGTCATCTCAGTTATGGGTTATTCTTTGTATGTGTGTGTGCATTTGTGTAGAAGCCCTTTAAAAACATTGGCAGGACACTAGGAATAAATCTGCACCACCTTTCACCGTTTGAAATTTTTCTGTGATAGAACTATAATTCTAGTCCAAAGATTCTTCCCGTTCCAAGAACTTGGCCTTTTTCATATGTTGTATTAAAGGCTAATATTTGTATAGATAACTTTCATCCAAAGGTCTTCTGGTATATAAATTGCACTGTCAGCAAAATGTGTATTGGTTGGAATTTTTTAAAAAGACTCAGCATCCGTGAAATATTTCAGACAAAGCATGTTTTTCTTGAAAAAGGATACTAAACAAACAGAACTTTTTCCTTGAGATTTTAGCCAAATTCTTGTGTAACGGTTAGCTCCAAACATCTAATCTGAATACTTTTAACTGAAAACTTGCAGTCGGATTAACTTGAACTTTGATTTACCAAGTTTTTCCAGCTGAATTAATTTGAAACCAGCTCACATTTAGATAAGAGAATACTAAGAAAAAATGAAGTAATTGGAAAAAGGTGTAGATATTTGAGTAGTTGATATCATTACTTTTATCCTTTACCCACTCCTGGCTGGTATGAAGATGTACAATATGGGGTGAGGATGTCTGACTCCTTTTGCAGGACTATGTCTTATATTTGTGTGTGGTATTTTTTCCACAGGTCACTTGAAGCTACAAATGGAGTTTCAACATCGGGACATTTCAGCATCAGGACTGGAATGAATGCCTGGTCCTGCCTGTGGTTAGGGGCATGTATAAAATTGCAAGGTCTTACAAAGTAGCTTTTATTTAAATATCCATAAGGATCATTTGATGTAAAGCATCTGCTTGCTTTCCAGCAGTGCATAGCTCCAAAGAAAGATGCACAAATAGTTTTTCAGTTGTGAAGTCCTTTGGCCTCTTCATTCTCTGGTATTAATTGGAGCAGTTTCTCTGCTGCTCTGACCTGTGCCTGTCTGCTGTAGGAATCTCATGGTAGCAGCAGACTTCCACTAATTTGCCTGCACATCTGATTTCCATGTAGCATTTCATCCTCCTAAGGTAGGACAATTCCCTTCTTGGCCATCAAAAAACCATGAAAGACATTGAGAAGTTGTCTAATATGTGTGCTTAAAAAGAGAAGAAAAATTGTTGCAGGGTACTGATTTAATTTCAAAACTTTGACACAAAAACTTTTGTCAAAGCCTGCAAACAGCATCTCTGAGATATATTTATGTGTATATGTATAAAAGTTCATGTGTATTTTTAAATATATATACACACATATATTTTTTTCCCTAAACAATTACTGAATATTTGATGCTTGTGTATAGACTACTTTTAACTTCCAAGTTATTTTGATGTAAATTAACACAGGTAAATTATATTAACTATAAGCAAACACATAATTAATATTTTAATTGTTGTGAACATTTGAGACTGGCCTGGGCCTGCCTTAAGTCCTTCTGAATAGAAGCTTTATTTTACAGCATTTCCAAGGGAGTTGTGTAATTTTTCAAATTGTTTGGCGTTTTTTTCCCCCCAGATTTTTCCTTTCTGTCCTCTAAGATTACAAAACACTTAGAACTGAGTTCCAACATGGGTGTCCTTAATAGATTAATGTTCTAACTATTGAACTGTCCCATCTCCAACAATGAGTAGCTCAGTTCATTTGTTTGTCTTGCGTTAATTGGTGCATTATGTGCACCTATATCCAGTCTCTTGAAAAACAGTCCTTTTAGATTAAATGCCTCAATACCTTTCACAGCCAGGACACACACAGCACCTTTGCATGCCTCTTTCTCATGCAGTGAAAGGTTTTTTCACCCTGGAGCTGTGGCTCTGTGCATTAAAGTGTGATGTTCTCTGTAATTTCAGCTTCAGCCCCGCTCTGGGTGGAGCACGGCTCTGCAGTAATGACAGCTTTATTTTCCTAGCTAGCAAAGAAATAGCGATGAGTCTGCTGGTTCTTGTGGGAGGGAAACTTTGTCAGCAGCTGAACCACAGTCAAAGGAACTGCAGAAATCAAAACTCAGATGAAAAGAAAGTGGCCGTGTCAGCATTTTGACATACCTCTTTCAGGCTATGTGCAGTTTGCTAATGGGCAGCGCAGACCATGATGCATGCAGCAGAATGTGAGCAGAAACCACAACATATATCCACATTTACAGTGTGCAGAGAAAAACCTTCTGGTATTCCTCTCTTTCCAGCTGCAATTTTCCTCAGGGAACAGTGGGCCATGAGGAAGCAGAAGGTCCCACTGCGAAGGGAGGAAACTGCATATGGGTTCCCAATATATACCCATTGCATATGGGCTCCCCCTGATATGGCTGCAAAGCCATTCCCCTGGAAGTTAATATTATATGTAGCCTTCAATTACCATGAAGATTGCTGTCAAATTTGAGAGAGGATCTTGCTGTGCATAGAGTATCTCCTGAAAGGGCCATGCTGTCCCTGAGCCACCCAATTCCCTCCTAGGCTGAATCTACATGGAAGAGCTGAAGAAGGGCTGAGGACATGGTGGATGCGAGATGAGTGCCCTGCTCCTGTCAGCTTTTGCTTAAATGCTACCCTATGCTTTTTCAACTTGTTTTTCTCCTGTTCAATATCCATTGAAACACACAGTGATTTTTTTTTCTACAGATGAAGGTACTCATTTATTAAACTAATTGACTTCCTTAATTTTAGAGTAAACTGCAAAGATTTCTTGAACACCAAGATGGTTTTATACTTCTAGAAGATGCTAAAGAAACCTAGTGTCATACGTTGCAATACAGAAATCCCTGTAGATGTCAGGTTCTCCTGCTCAAAATATGGATTTACTTATATTCCTCATACATATTGTATATATCTGCAGTTATCTAAATCCTTGGATGTCTCTTGAATTAAACAGTCATTTTGCATTATAATTCATGTACATTATACTTCATATTTACTGTGCAAACTAAACTCTCAAACCAATGTGAGGTACTGCATGCCAGGATATCAAAGTTTTCTACGTATCCCAGTGGAATATGCTGTGAAATATTCCACTGTCCTCCAAATGAATAAGAGGCAGCACATTATAAATGATAAATTTACCTGCATATCCATAAGGTAAAAAGACACTATGGCATGAATTTTATCTGTGGGTGCCCTACAACCCATAATGAAAATTGGTTATGGGCTTGCTGATAGGGTAAAAAGACTTAAAAGTGATTTGCCAGACCACTTTATTCATAAGTCTGAGACACTATTTAGTCAAAATAGTCAGATTCATTCTTACTCTCTTCCATCTTCCTAAATCTATCAGTCAGTCCTCTAATAATTCCTGCTGCTTTTATGAAAAGCTTCCCAGCATTTTCCCGGTATCATGTAGCCCAGGAGGCAAAGCACTCTCCACACTGCAATGTTTGCACAGTGTGCTTGGTGCAATCCAGTAATGCTTATACATTCAATATGAAGTTTAGCAAGTAAACAGTCTGAAACACAGTGGCAAGACTATATACAGGTCGCTCAGGATCGTGCGAATACTTAGACATGTGGAAGCTTTGAAGATTCACTTTGATCACCACTTTGGAAAAGAAATACATCCAGCATCTGGATTAAGTAACTTATAGAATCATAGAATCATTTAGGTTGGAAAAGACCCTTAAGATCATCAAGTCCAGCCATTAACCCAGCACTGCCAAGCCCACCACTAAACCAGGTCCCTAAGCGCCACATCTATGCATTTTTTAAACACTTCCAGGGATGGTGATCCCACTACCTACCTGGGCAGCCTGGTCTAATGCTTGACCACCCTCGCAGTGAAGAAATTTTCCCTAATATCACATCCAAACCTCCTCCAGCACAACGCGAAGCCGGTTCCCCGTGTCCTGGCGCTTGTTCCCTGGGAGCAGAGACCGACCCCCCCTGCCTACAGCCCCTGCCAGGCAGCTGTAGGGAGCCACCAGGTGCCCCTGAGCCCCCCCTCTGCAGGCTGACCCCCCCAGCTCCCCCCGCCGCCCCCCCCCCAGCCCCTGCCCCAGCCCCTGCCCCAGCCCCTGCCCGGCTCTGGACACGCTCCAGCCCCTCTGCGTCCCCCCTGCCCTGAGGGGCCCGACCCTGAGCCCAGGCCCCGAGGGGCGGCCGCACCGGTGCCCAGCACAGGGGGACGGGCACTGCCCCGGCCCTGCCGGCCACAGCGCTTCTGACAGCGGCCAGGGCGCTGCTGGCCCCCTTGGCCACCTGGGCACGCTGGGGGCTCCTGCCCAGCGGCTGTGCCCAGCCCCCCCGGCCCTTTCCCCCGGGCAGTTCCCAGCCCCCTGCCCCCAGCCCGCAGCTGCCGGGGGCTGCTGTGCCCCACGGGCAGGGCCCGGCACTGAGCCCCGCTGCCCCTCACACCACTGGCCTCCGCCCCTCGGCCCGCCTGCCCAGAGCCCCTGCAGAGCCCCCTGCCCCCCGGCTGCCCAACTTGGTGCCATCGGCAAACTTACTGAGGCTGCATTTGATTCCCTTGTCAATATTGTTGATAGAGATATTAAACAGAACCAGCTCCAGTACTGAGCCCTGGGGAACACCACCTGTGACCGGCTCCAACTGGATTTGACTCCATTCACCACCATGCTTTGGGCCCTGCCATCCAGCCAGTTTTTAACCCAGTGAAAAATACATACATCCAAGCCATGAGCAGCCAGTTTCTGCTGGAGAATGGTGTGAGAAACAGTGCTAATAGCTTTGCTAAGGTCCAGGCAGACACCATCCACAGCCTTTTCCTCACCCACTAAGCTGGTCACCTTGTTATAGAAGAAGATCAGGTTAATCAAATAGGGCTGCCTTTCATAACCCCACACTGGCTGGGCCTGATCCCCCAGCTGTCCTGCACGTGCTGCATGATGGCACTCAGGCTGACCTGCTCCATCACCTTCCCTGGCTGACAGGCCTGTAGTTCCCTGGATCCTCCTTCCTGCCCTTCCTTTAGATGGGCGCCATGCTGGCAGACCCCCAGTCTGCTGGGAGCTCCCCAGTTAACCAGTGCTGCTGTTAAGAGATGGAAAGTGGCTTGGTGAGCTCTTCCACCATCTCCCTCAGCACCCTTGGTGGATCCCATCCAGCCCCATAGAGTTGTGCGTGTCTAAGTGGTGTGGCAGGTCGATGGCCATTTCTGTGTGGATTATGGGAGCTTCATTCTGCTCCCTGCCCCTGTCCTCCAGCTCAGGGAGCTGGGTACCCAGAGAACTGGTCTTACTGTTAAAGACTGAGGCAAAGAAGGCATTAAGCATCTCAGCCTTTTCCTCATCCTTTCTCGCTTCTTGCATCGGAGGAGGGAGTAGTTATAGCATTTACAGATTACTCTCTATGAGGCTAATGTAGATATTAAGAATTATTTATGGATTTTATTTTCATAGATTGTAGATATTATTGAGTTATGACTTGGCAGGCACAGCCTGATTTTGGCAT
Source organism: Falco biarmicus (assembly GCF_023638135.1). Taxonomy (NCBI): domain Eukaryota; kingdom Metazoa; phylum Chordata; class Aves; order Falconiformes; family Falconidae; genus Falco; species Falco biarmicus. The sequence goes on from NC_079292.1 coordinate 26,817,462, forward strand.
TTTTATTTTCTGTACAGCAATTTACATTTGCGGAATGTCTAGGGTCTGACACTGGGACCTTAATAAGTCAGAAAAAAATCAATGTGAAATGAATGGAAGCCATAAAAGTAATATAGGAACAAGACAGATCATTAATGATATAAAATCCTGTATAAGTAGCAAAAAACCGCTTCAAAGCACTGCACAAACATGTTTTGAAAGGCAAGGTTTTGAAAGTTTGTCTACAGGTTTTGGGAGTGATGTGGTTCTGATAAATTTCCTGACCATAATTTGATTATGTGTCTCTCTTCTTATGTCCAACTAGCACATTTAAAGAGAGAGTAGGTTTTTTATTCCTCAAACTTTGCAAAGTTGCAACACCCAGAGTGGGACAGCAGCATGTTACAGTATTTGCAACAGTCAGTTACACAGTCCACACCAGGGAAAATTTCTTTTCAGGGGTGTGAAGGTTGATCAGTGTACACTTTTGAATATTTTAGGATAAGAATAAGTAAATACAAACTATTTCATCACTCTTATGATGTAAGGCAAATAATATTTATATCTGCATCTTATATTTGTGCTTACATTTCTATATACATCTTGCACACAAGTTTAAAATCATGCATGCCATGAGAACAGCAGTGTTTAGAGTGTGATTTACCACTTATCTAGAAATGCTGAAGGCTGCAAATGGGGGCAGTCCATGTCTTACCCCCATGGCCTACATAACTCGTGTGTTCCCACTGCTGACCTAGCTTTGGGTCATCAAGATCAGTGGGCGAATTTTAAACAAAACTAACCTTGAGAGTTTTGCATTGAATCACCTCTCCGTACAAGCTTTAGTGAAGGAAGAGAGAGGGAATGCATGTTAAGGACTAGGCGTAGGGAAAGAGGAATAGTCCCTTTTGGTGAGAGTCCCAGCTTAGTTATTATATCAAATCATGCCAAAAGTTAGCAATGGACAAATACCTTGATTGCCTCTTAGCTCCGTAACACAGTAGTTGTAGCTAAGATACAGAAAATACAGTCATGGACACACTTCCCAGTGACATCCATGAGTTGGGGAGGGACCCAATTTCCACTACTGTTAATTTCAAAATGTAAGTCATAGCATAGGTTTCAATTTTGCCTCCACTGTTAGATTCACAATTATGATATTCTGTTAAAAGTTGGAAGCAGTCCTTTCCTCTCCTGTAGCTCAGCCACATAAACAAAAGAGAAGGCTAAGAAATTTATCTCATCATTTTTGCTGTTAAAATATTTGGTGTTTCTTTTGAGGTAATTGCCTAGGCTTCCCCTGTAGTCAGTGGAGAGAGATAAACAACTTCAGAAGAAAATAATTCCATCTATATTAGACGTATATCCTAGCAAGGGATCAGCTGTCCCTGCAGAAAGCTTAGATCGCTCTTTTACTCCACACACTAACTTCTAGATGGTTGACGTTACATTAAACGAATCCTAACTGAGTGACTATACAGGGGAGTTAATGAAGGTGTGTAAGCGCAAAGTTCTGACAAATGCTCAAAGAAATACTGAAACATTAAAGAGGCGGGTTTAAAAAATACATTAAACCTTCAGTTACAGAAGTCTTAAGTATTATGCACAGCAAAAGCTGTGAGAAATGTAAGAAAGAAATTGCTGTTTTATAAAGTTGATGCTGCATTTAACAAGCTGATATCATCTGCAAGTCATCAGTGTTGACAATGTTATTAAACAGTATTTTGAGCTCTGTATTTGGTTTTTGCACTATTTTTTCTTTTTTACTATAAAAAATTAGGTAGGAAAATACCTTGTGAAGAATCAACCCCCCTGCTGTTTTGAGTAGGAAAGCTCAATCAGTTGGTAACTAAAGTAAAGGGAATTGTGCTGGAAGTAGGATACTTAAATTCAGTCAAGCTTGTTATAAATTTCATGTTTTCTATATTTTTACCTTCTGACAGACAGAAATGCTATTACCCTTTGAGGGCTGATTCAGCACAGGAATTTTACTGTGCACTATATTTAAGCAAAGAAATATAATTATTTGTAGTACTTTTAGACCTAGAGTATGAATAGCATAGATGTTATCTTAACTAGATTTTTTTTTGCTTTTTAACCAGTTTTTCATCTCTTCTAGCAAGAATTACTTATTTTAAGAATCACTAGACAGTTCCAGGAAAATAAGAGTGGTTATCTCGCTGATGTAGATGACATCAGGAAAAGGAAACATCATGATACAAAACAGATTTTGAGAAAGTTTCAGCAGCTTCAATGAAATAAGAGAACTGTCATGAGAAGCAATGGCTGAGGCTGAGAAAATGCTCTTCCTTGCATAGGAAGGAAATGTTCTGCTTGCAATAACGAAGAAGCACAAAGGTTTTTGGTATCCACTCTAACATGCTCAGTTAGATGGAAAGTGATCAAAGGCATGACAATAACTGGATCAAACACAGTGAGTAACTAATGAACTGTGCTAGTATAGAAGCCAAAATATCCTTAGGGAAAAAATCAACATTTAATTATGAATTAATATATTTTGCTAGTTGGATGTGGTGATGATTCACAGTTAAGATTCTGATGCTCGAACTTCTCCTCTCATTTACGCTCAACAGTATCCTACCCCCTGTGGCCACGCAACCTCAGGAGTTATCTTCTCAGATCTTACAGGCTTAGCAGGATATATAGGGTATATAGCTTGGTGAATATGTGGATGGCAGTCTTCTGTCTTAGGCGAAGCACCAGAATGGCTGAATTTAGCAGACAGTCTGTTTTGCTGTGTCAAGCCTGAGGTAATGTATATGTTGTTAGAAGACAAGAGGCTGTGGAAAATGTCTTTAATAAGGAACTGGAACAGAAAGTTGGCCATGTGTCGTTCTTAAAAATCTGTATCATTTAGTATGGAATACTACATCTATATTTGATTCAGGATCTTGGCTGATTTCCAAAAGGATAATTAGATTCCTACTACTGATATAGAAGTTGTCTTCACTTCCCGTCCTAAATGGTGTGGTTTGAGCAGATCCCACAGTTTACTCTGGATCAGCGGATGAAAAAGATTCCTTAAATATGTAAACCTTTCTGACACATGGCTTTGTGAGGATACCTCACGGTTTCTTGATTCTATCTAGTTTTAAAGCACCATTGGTTATCACAGTGTCATATAGGTATGACAATCTTACCTGCATATGTCCCTGGATCTACCTACATATAAACAGGTATGCAGATAACTATAGCTGAGGCTTTCGTACTGTGGGTCTGCAATGCAGTGTCCATTAATAATGGTGACATATATTTCTGTGAGTGCAATACTTAGTAGGGCAAAGGATTCAGAAAGAACAGCTGTTAAGATCTAAGTAACCAATGAGTATGTAGCAATTGCAGACCATCAAAGAAATGGCTTTCACTCACTATAGCAGTGGTGGGCTCTTGCAAACCTATGTGTGTTAGTGTAAGTGTGGCCTGAGCAAAACCTTGTCGAAAGTAAACAAAAAAGTGAACAATTTTTAAGCTTAGTTCCAATCAGATTAGACAAAAAGCAAAAGTAATAAAAGGAATATGTTGAGTACTAAGACTTTCTTACCAGATAAATCACTTAGAATACAGGAACAGTCACAGAGATAAGCAGAAAGTGCTTTACATAGAAATTTGAATGAATAAATCGAGGAATAGTAACTTGTAAAAGCGCATGGGCCAGCTCACTTTGTTCCTGTTTCAAAGCTCAGGAAAGTACTGTGATGCTTACTTTATGAACAGAGGGCAAGACTTGCCCCAGGAAGGGTGATTCCCTGTGTTGCAACAATCAGTGAGATCCATAGAAGATATTTCTTTTTTGCTGTGTCTAGTTATTACACCAAACATGGATCAGCAGAGATGGATCCATGTGGGGTCACCTGAAGAAACAGCAGAGAGGGAAGCTTCTGTCAGGGCCCTTAGTGATTTTGCTTTGCTAGGTTCTTTTCTAGGCTTTTTCATAGATGGCTGCTACTTAACTGCCTGTTACCTCCTGACACTGCCTCAGGCAGAGAAGCCAGAAGAGCTGTGCTTATGACAATGATTTTTTTGGGGTATTTTTTTTTTCTCCAGAGCAAATTACAAGACCCCTATACCTCTCTCATCAGCATGGTCTCCCCATGTAATCTGGGACAGACTACTCTAGGCTGTGAAGCAGGAAGACACTGGGGGAGGTCTACCAGTCATGGATGTGAAACACACTACCCAGCATGTCTGAAGTCAGTGACTTGCTGAATCAGACTCTCATCTTTGTATTTCTCTTTCTAAAATGAGGTTAATTTAAGTACTCCTGTTCACTACTACTGGCTTTTCTTAGCTATGCCGTAAATTCTCTATGGAAAGAATGAATTATCATGTGTCAGTATACTACCTGATAGCATGTGTACCTCCAGGTTTGCTGTACTACCAATGTTAGTATTGTGTTTATTGACTTAATAAACGACTGTTGTTTGAGGCAATGAAATAAATGAATATTGTGTCATTTTCCAGATAGATTCATTCTTAGTTTGTATTTTAGCATAACTAATGCTAAAATGACAGGTAGCAATAAAAAAAGTTTGTTCAAAGCTCTATCATACATCTCCACTGGCCTTCAACAACACAGATCCAGAGGAGGGACAGCATTCTTCCAAAGATATCTGTCCAAATACTTAGGCCGCCTGTGGCAGTCCCATTGCATCTGATCAGCTGCACTGAAAGGTCATTGATAATTACAGAGCAGAGCAAAGCCCTGTAATTTTTCATCCAGGAATTAAATGACAATAATTGTTAAATATCACTTGGGAGAAAAAAGAAGTAGATTGACTACATGAAGCCCATACTCAAGAATCAGAACATATATATTAAAATAAATAGTTCTGAAACTTTATAAATGGATACAAAGACTTAAAGTGAAAAATTAAATGCTAGGTCCAACTAGATTCAACAACATGAATCTATTTCCATCACAAGGAAGAAGAAAGAAAACCAAACTTATTTACCCATGAAATGTCCTATCTTCCATTAAAGAAAATTTTTAGACCTGGGTTTAAGAGCATCAACATGAGTCCTTGAAAAGCTGCTGTCTTACTGGGAGTCAAAGGTACTTGAGCATCTGTAGTCATCTAGGATGTCCATCTTTAGACAATTTAGAGATCCGGTCTGACTTCCTGAATTTCCCATATGTACATCATCTTCATGCTAGAGTCTCATTTTCAGGCTCAAGTTTCACTTTCACTCAAGTTTTATAGGTTGATTTTGCATAGCATTTATAACATGTAGGGTTTACTTTTTTTTTTTTTTTTTTTTCATACATGCAACTTTAACTTGCCTATGTCCACTTGGAATGCCACTGCAAAACATCACTTTCTGGTTTTGCCTTTTTGACACTAATTTTTTCTCTTTGGTTGTTGCATTCCCATGCAACAAAAGGGAAACATTCCATTTACTTTCATGGCTCTTCACCACCTGCAGCCTTGCCTGTCTATCATCTCTCTCTCTCTCATGCGGTGGATTCTTGTTTCTGGTTAAGTAATGAATACACCTTCAACTTCACTGCTCACATGTATGCACCCTCTTCTGCCCTTCCACTTTCACTGCAAATTCACATAAATACAACTACCTCATTTTCGTCCTCAAAAGTCTCCTGTAACATATTTGGAAAAAACCTTGTCATGTGCTAACACAGCTATTCAGCGTTTTACTATCTAGCCGTTGACTATTTTTATTTTTAAATTGCACATTTTCTTGGAGACATAAAGTGCTGCCTTTGTTCTCTTTGTGATTTGCTTTGTATAGCAAGCAACCTCCTTTGAACGTTCTATTTGTTTTCATTTTCTGACACCTTTTACCTTCACATTCACATAAATACACCAGAAAAGTAAATTATTAATTCTGTTTTAGGGCTGTCAGGGAGGACTCCTACATTTGTATCACTATCCACTCAAACAGGACACCCATGAGTAAAGAGTTAGGTATAATACAGTGGAATCTGTCTGACCAGAATATCTATTTATAAAATGGGAAACAGTCCACCGGGCCACTGAATTCAATCTGCTCATCACAGGTACCCACGCCATCTAATCCCTTTCAAATAATATATAATGCTCCTTCTTAAAACCAACTAGATTCCCCATTTCCTTTATAATTCTTACTGGAAGACTGTTTCAGAAAGTTACTCACCAGAAGATAAGAAAACTTTATCTAATTTCCAGCCTAAATTTATTCATGGGCAATTTACACCTATTTGTTCTTGGACCAATATTGTTCTTTAAGCAGTTCTTCTCCCTGGTGTTTATCCACCTGATAAGTTTATAGAGAGCAATCACATCCTGTCTTCATCTCTGTTTTGCAAGGCTAAACAAGCCAAACTCTCTTTGTGTCCTTCTGCAAGGGAAGCACTCTGCTTCTGTGCCTGTCCTAGCCGCCTCTGCCTGTGTCTGTTCATGTTTGAAAGCATGTTCCTCATGTAGAAGTGATCAGTGCTGCATTTTGTTTTCCTAGTGAGGTCTTAACATTATGGCAAGTGGCAAGAATAATGGAAAGATTTCTGCTCACATCCTTTTTCACAGTGGTATCCAGCCACTCCAACAATCCTGTGATCCATCTATAAGCTCTTTCCAATCCTGTTGTTCTTTTACTGTATTACCCATTCTGTCTCTTTTTTAACAGACCTTTCTTACAGTTTCTGTATTAATTCCCCCTTTTTCCAACAAGATAATTTATTTTCCATATATTACCAGATGAAATATTTTAGCAAATTCCAAATTTTACTTAACTGGACAGTTATCTTGCCACTTATAATGTTGTATTTGTATAGTATATTTTCTTTTCCTTTTCCTTCAGAAATTATTATTTTCTACAAAATAGGTTGCAAAGTACTATGTAATTTCAAATTTATAGTTTTCCAAGGTCCATTTCTTAATTACAGGATCAATTGTAGCTAGTTTCTATTTATATGGTACTTACCCGGTTTAGCAAGTTTCTCATGCACAATGGTACATGTTGCTGCTATTAGAGTTGCGTGTGGGTAACTATAACCAAATGGCACCTCAGCTGGGGATTTGTTTCTCACTTTTTTAGCTGCAGCTACTAATTTCCAGATCATTATTTCCACCAGTCAGCTTTTCTTTGCCCCTGCATTTGTCCTCAAGACCTGGCTGGATGAAGGTCTGAGCAACCTGGTCTGATTTTACAGTTAAACCTACTTGGAGTGGGATGGTAGACTAGAGAACCTCTGAGGTCCCTGCCCAGGATTATTCTAGGAATCTATGAAGTTATACATCTTTTTCTCTTTTTTCTTTTCTTCTGCCCCCTCAGTGTGTTATGACCATCATCTCTTTTATAAACCTGGGGAGATGAACTGCAAATGGGAGCTCTCAACAGACAGGATCATAAGGTAAGGCTTTGCTTAAACTCTTGGAGAGTAAAGAATATGTAAGACCATCACAGGCATTGGTGTCAGTGCCCAGAGAGCTGGACCGCAAAGTTTTTGGCATTGCATTTGGAGATGATGCCTACAAAGCCAAGCTCTGCTCAGCCTGTTTGAGCCATTTCAACTCAAACCCACCAACCAGCAGGATGTCCAGTGGGTGGGATTTACTAGTCAATAAATCACTTCTGAATCCCCAAACCGCTTCTTTTATGTTTATGTTAGATTTTTAAACTACTTCTGGGAAAGGTAAGAAGCAAACATTAAGTTAGTATGAATTCTTTCGCCTGAACTTAGGTTAGCCCCAAGATACTGAAGAAAAGTTAAAAAAGATGACCCAAATGACACAGTTGAGTGTAGACATGAAGAGAGATGGTGACAAGGCCAGTGTCTGCACACTTCCCTATATCTAGGATACAACAGTATGTCAAGGTCCTGGGTAATATGCGTTAAGTAAGAACTTTTAAAAAGAGTTTTGCCAGATCTGTTTAGCAATTGTTCAGGCTGGTCACTGTTCACGATCTCAAATCTTCTTTTCCCTTTTTAACCTCTAAAATGGATGGTGTCAAAATAATTTTGGCAAATGTTTCAGCTGGTTCAGTCATAGACAGCGTGCCTGGCACAGTCAGGATCAAGGAAAGACCCACAGATGATAAAAAAAAGCAAAAATCTCTTTGCTTTTTATTTATTTTATAACTCTGCATTACTAAATCAATACAAGAGGGACCTAATTTCTCCACTAACCTTGTCCAATGAAGATTGAAACTTAATAAACATGTAAGAAAGCTGCATCACTATGAACTAAGAGACTTCAAAATATGACATTTAGTTCATTATTTATTAACCTATCCCCCAGGATCATGACAGAGGGAATGCAGACTATCCATATTAGAAGCTGTTTCATCTTGAAGAGATAATGGAGATCCTATTTCCTTTGCACAAGATTTATATTCAAAAGAGGAAATGAGATCTAAGATGCAAAATTTATACCACTCATGACTTCTTTTTTCCCATGGAAGGTAGAAAGAACATTCCTTTACAGACCTAGTGTGCTTTAAAAGTACAACATGTTTATAAAAATCAGAATTTCCTGTCCAGGAAAAAATTAACAAATGCACATGTGGTGAAACAAAAGCAGTAGAGCAATGTCCCTGTAGACATTAAAATACCATGCAAAATACATGGTTAAAAGAATGGAGACTGGACACCTAAATGTGTCAAAACAGCTATTTACTGAAACAGAGAATAACAGTTATAAAAATCATCTCCAGCCAGTGAAAGAAATTACATTTCAGATGCAGTATGGCCACTCCTATTTCTCTTCAATGTATTTAATTTTCATTTCCTGGTTTTAAAGAAGTGCAAGACCCACACTGATGAGAATCACAGCTTATGGACCATAACCATAAAGCAGAATAATTTCTGCTCATTCTGGGATGACTCCCAATTTAAGTAGTTTGACTGGGGTCAGAATCCGTCGCACCCAATTAACTTCCATATCTGTAACACCTTTTTCCAAATTACTGACTCTCCTGCAAACTGAGCGCAACTGGCACCCTGTACGCTTGTTGGGAGTGCCCCTGAAATCTGCAGAGTTTCAGCAAAGAGGAGAAAAGTGATTGCTGACAGGCATTAGCCTGCAGGTAGCAGCCTAGACTGAACATTTCTGGAAGTGATTCTGTGACATGGGCTAAATAGGCCTGGAATCTCGAACAAAATATGTTTTCCATCATTCAAATATAACATCTAAAACATGAACTTGAGTCATTAAAAATAAGTTCATATGTACATATGTGCTAGACTTCCCTCTTACCAGGAATGTTCTACAAAATAAAACTCATTTCAATAAACTACTTTGATGATATGGTCCATAAACGCATTTGACTTACTTTTTCTCATTGACAATGAAAATGAGACAGCAAATTAAAGGTACAATAGTAAGAAAAAGTTACAATGGCAGGACACAAATTATTTTAATACCTTACCGACTGAGCCACTGGTACTTCACAATTCATGAACAAATTTTCTATTACTACAGAGTCACGCTTTTATTGACTGGTATAAAACCACAATTTGTATCTTTTTTCATCCTGCTGTGTTTCTATTTTATTGGAAGTGTCCTGTAACAGGTATAACATCAGCTCAGATTACCAAGAAATCTATAAAATAGCTTCCTGCTACTACCTTTGGTGTAGATTGAAAGAATACATTATGATCCCACTGAGTAAAAGATAAAAGCTGTTATTCACAGGCAAACATGATTTATCCTCACCTGTTCAAAATTCTGAATGTACCCACTTTATTATTAAATTATGAAAACATTTCACTCACATTGATTAGGAACAGAAATACATTATTAAAGAGAGGCTATTAGGAAGCATGTGTTCCAAATTTAAGTTCTAAGGTTTGGGATGCATGGTAGGACCACATATATTTCATGCAAATGGGAGTGGACAGATACAGCTTCATAAATGTTCCTTTGCAGCACCGGAAATTCATGCTAATATTTTCTATTATCGATTATAAATTGGAAAATGACATTGCCTGGTTCAACTTGAATTTTCACTCAGTGCAGCTTGTGCATAAAATACAGATAAAATTGTAAAAGAAAATAGTATTTAAAAAAAATTATGATTTCTATGTCTTTAATATACAAGGTGCTTCCCCCCTTCCCCCACTTCTGGTACAGCCTTGGATTATAAGACATCCTTTTCAAAGGGTATAGTTTTTCTATTTTCCAGTGCTATGCCAGGATATATTAAAACTAGTTACCAGCCCCAGAACTAATTTCTCTGTAATGTTGTTGAATATTTGTTCAGATAATTATTAAAAACCACAAAAAACCATGAACACAAATGGGGCCTGCTGCTCTTAGTACAATATATGATATCTAAAACTTAATTTTAGACAAATTTTGTTCTTAATAAAACCAACATCTCAAAACCTGAGAGTTTTGAAAACCTCACCATGGGTTCCTATTAGTCACAGCCAGCCTTAGTATAGTTTTCTGTCCTTCTACTCACCAAATATAAAAGATAGTCTATTAACGATAGTGCCATTGTGCAGAGAACTGGACTAAGCATTTGGATTATATCTGTCTGATATTGCTTTCAAAGATGCTCAGAATTGACAGATTCATAGAAAGTATCTGTATGTGTGGGTGCCTGTATGTGTGTGCACATTTAGTTTTTATATTAAAAATGGAAGCGTATGGAAAAATGGTCTCCCTCTATGCTGAATAATTTATGTCTTCCCTGCCTTCTCCTGGTTCCCTTTACACTAATGACTGGCTTAACGCTGATGTACATCAATTTACAATGTACCAATGTAGCTTTGGATTGCTTTCAAGTCCAGATTGCTTTAAAAAGCAATAAGAATACATGGAAGCATAAGAGCTTTGCAACTAGCAGTGACAGGATTCATACCAGGGCTTGGACAAACTGCACATTATTAGTTGTGAATTCTCTCTGGTTTATTGAACATATCTTTTTAATATTGCATTGGTTTTGAAGGATAAAATGTGAAAAATATTTTTAGTATTTTCTTTTACAGGAGAACTGCTCAGAGGCTGGATGTTGTATTCACCTTAACTCCTTGCCTTCTACCTGGTTTTTATTTAATATCATCAACATTTTTGTATACCATTGTTGTGGGTAAATACCAGTCAGCAGCTAAGTACCACACAGCCACTTGGTCACTCCAAACCCTCACACCCCTGGTGGGATGGGGAGAAGAATCAGAAAAACAGAAAACCTGTGGGTTGACATAAAAACAATTTAATAATTGAAATAAATAAAGTATACTACTACTACTACTGATTGTAATGAAAAGGGAGATAACAAAAAGAGAAAGAGAAATAAAAGTCAAGAGGGAATTAAAAAAAAAAAGAAACAGCAAGCAATGCACAATAGAGTTGCTCACCACCCACTGACCCATGCTCAGCCAGGCCCCAAGCAATGATCAATGGGTCCTGGCCACTCCCCCCTGTTTATATATCGAGCAGGACAGCACAGAAAACCCTTTTGGCCAGTTTGGGTCAGCTGTCCTGGCTGTGTCCCCTCCCAGCTTGTGGTGACCCTCCAGCCCTCTTGCTGGCAAAGCCTGGGAAGTGGAAAAGCCCTTGACTTAGTATAAATGCTACTTAGCAACAACTGAAACCATCAGTGCATTATCAATATTATTCTCAAACTAAATCCAAAATACAGCACTGTACTAGCTACTAAGAAGAAAATTAACTCTACTGCAGCCAAAACCAGGACACCCTGCTTCTAAAAGCCAGCTATCAGGATTCTTGCTGGGCGTTTAATGTAGATGAAATGTTGATGTTTTTAATGCCCAATACTAAAACTTTACTAACACCAAGCTACCTCTTTATAATCCTTACAAAGTTCACCTGATGAACTCTGTGACCAACTGTGTCTCTTGCTTTTTTAATGTGAAAGCTTCTATACCTGTTAGATGAGATCCCTAAAGTTATGTCTTAACTGTCTCTTCAGAAATGCAAGATAAAAACCTTTTTTAGTTCAACTAATAAAAGGCAGAAATATTACTCATCATTTAAAGGCTCATCTTTGTTATATACAATCCTAACTAAGTTCATTTATATCAACTGAGATGTATTACATTTACAATGATTTTATGAACCGTAGTAACTTACTTAATTTATTGTGCCTTTGGTACTGTATGAAGAGAACACTAAAAGTCACACTTAATGCTTTGAGCTAACCTTAATCTCTGAAAATGGCTGGAAATATAATCTTGTTAATTTCAGTGATTATAGGGTAAAGTATATAGTTTATTGCTTTTAGGGTCATTTATTTCACCTGGTTTTCAATAAAGAGGTCTGGCAATGTGTCACTACTTCTACAACAAAATCATAAAAGATGCGTGCTACTTTCAGTTTGGTAATGTGAGTGCCCCAGCAATCATTCACAAGATTGCTATGAAACAGGTACTGTAATGTATGCAAGTCTCTGCATCTTTAGCAATGTAACATTTTGACTCCATTTAACCTATTTTCATTTAATTCAGAAAGCAGAATGTCAGCTTGCAAGCCTGCTACTGAAAGAAAGAGAACTACACAGGCATAGACAAGTCACTACATGTGTGGGTTTAAAAAGTGTTCAATTCATTAAGCACATCCTATAGCTAAAAAGAAGGTGAAATCCCTCCCCTCTTCCTGCTATTGCCATTGTGGTTGTGTGGTGCACATTTCAGTTTGTCACACCCCTTCCCCGTTACTTGAGCGCACAGGGTAATGGTCATTAATGTCACTTGAGTTTTTGTGATGCTTTGGATACTGTGCTTAGGAGGACTGGTGGAAGGCACAGGAACATGAATTGTTTCATGTAAAGAAAGGTTAAGTGGAAGAGAAGAAACGTAACTGTCTCCTCATAGCAGTGAACTGGCAATTCATACCTAAGGTCAATACTATGCAGGGTGCTGAACTACAGTATTGCCCTGTTGTCATTCAGATATTTTTATCTGACAAGAAAATTACACTTTTTAAGCTGGGGCAGTGCAGAGGAAAATCAACTTATCATTACTAGTCTCAAATTTTTGTATTATCTTTGGACTTTTGGGGGAGAGCAAGCATGCTCTTTCAGTGGGCTGATACTTACTGTGTGACCATTCTTTCAGTCATTATTTTCCATCATGCTAGAGCAATGACTGTTCTTTAACAACATTTTATAGCTTAAAAAGCATTTACCATGTTTTCTCTCTTCTATAACACCCTCTTGGCAAGGAAAATCCTTGTCTTGGTTCTACCTAAAAGATTATGGCACAGGTATAATGCTCCACATTCCACAGGGATGACAATAAGAAGGTTATTAACTTCAAAAAGAGCTTTTGGAGCCAAATATTGAGCCAATGCAAGTCTGGCATGACACACCTCAATGAAATATAACAGTTTATACTAGCTGTGGTTCTTGTGTTTCTCAAAAGTGAATCTTTTCAGGGTTATGTAATTTAGTAAATCCAGTTGCGTTTATTGCCAATGAAAAATCTCAAGTATCTCTACACTACTGTATCTAAAGATCTGAACAGCAAAGGGTGACTAATGGCAGATTTGCATACTTGAATGAGACAGAAATTAGAAGAAATTAAGCTAAGTGGAAAAGAAAAAAAACCCACCAAAAATCAAGATTAAGGACACCTTGCCTATTGTTGTATTTAAGTAGCAACAACTTTCATAATTTTCATGGTTTTCGCAAATTAATAGTGCTCTAAAGGCATAGTTGAATCTTGAATATAATAATGTCAGTTGGTGGAAAGCTTTTTTCCCTGCATAGGTATACAAAAAATTGGGTAAATTATTAAGGTGAATGGATTCAACAATCACTTAGAATTTTCAGTGCTAGATTTGAAACAGACAAAGGAGGAAAGATTTTTGGAAAACAGTGAGTTTACTAAAAAAACCCTGTCAAAACAAATATATAAGAACACTGGTATAACTGAATTTTAAGGTCTGAACTGTGTGTTTGCTGAAGAGGAGTTAGAGTTTTTTCTAACCTGATTAATGAAACATTTTTGGAAGTGGAAGCTCCTGGCTACCGTGACTCCATGTTGTAACCCAAGCAGCAATCCCAGCCTACAGAAATGCTTTGGAACCTTGAAGGAAAGCTGTCATGGAACCTCACACAGGTATTCTAGAAGGACATCACCAGCAAAAGGAAGACTAGGGAAAATGCGGGCAGAAAACTATGGATGTGGCACGGTGTCTGATGACAAGGGAGACAGAAAAGGCCAAGATACTCAATGCCTTCTCTGCTTTGCTCTTTACTGGTAAGACCAGCCTTCAGGAATCCTAGGTCCTTGAGACCACAGAGAAAAAGGTCTGGAGCAAGGAAGGCTTACCCTTGGTAGGAGAGGGTCAGGTTAGGGAATATTTAAACAAACTAGACACGTGCAAGTCTGGGAATGTAGAGGAATGAAGTTGGGCTAATTAGCATTCATAATACACAGCTGTGGGTTGGCTTCAGGGGTGGTGGGTTGGCCGATGTAGATAAGGTGCAGCTGTGGCTAGTTAAGTGGTTGAAAGCCAATGAAGAGAGAGCAGCCGAGGAAGAAGCAGAGAGAGAACACATGCCCTGGATGAGATGAGGAGAAGGCAGCAGAGGGACTGGTATGAAGAGTGTGCCGGTATGAGATGGTAAAAGACCTTGTTGCAGCTGGCTAATTTTGAGAGTACTGTGACATGGGGAACCTCATGGGATGCACTTGTGAGTGCTGAGGGAACTGGCCAATGTCATTACAAGGACAATCTCTTTTATGCTTGAGAGGTCATGATGACTAGGAAAGGCTCCTGAGGAAAAAAGGAAACAAATGCAACTCCTACCTTCAAGATGGACAAGGAAATACAGGCTGGTTAGCCCCACCTTAGTCCCTTGGAAGACAATGGGGTAAATAATTTTGGAGACCTTTTTGAAACACATGAAAGGTGTTTGAGAGCAGTCAGTAGGGAATTATAAAAGGGAAATCATACTTAACTAATCAGAAAACCTTTAGCTCAGTGGGTAAGGAGAGAGCAGTGGATGCTGCTTATCTCAGCTTCAGTAAGGCTTTTGATAGTGTCTTCCATAACGTCCTCATAAACAAGCTGATGAAACACAGGCTAGATAAGTGGACAGTGAGGTGGACTGCACCTGTCAGACTCAAAGGGTTATGATCAGAAATAAAAAGTTCAGCTGGAGGCCAGTCAGTTGTGGAGTAGCCCAGCGGTTAATAATGGGGCCAGTAATGTGTAGCAAATTAATTAATGAGCCAGCTAGTGGGACAGAGTGAACCCTCAACAAATTTTCAGGTGATACAGAACTGGGAGGAGTGATGGATATGCCAGATAGTTGTGCTACTATTCAGAAGAACCTTAGCAGGCTGGAGAAATGTGCCAACATGGACCTCATGAAGGTAAGGAAGGGAAATGTGAAATCCTGCACATGGGGAGGAACAATTCCACATACCAGTACATGCTGGGGTCCAAATGGTTAGAAAGCAGATTGGAAAAGAAGGACATGGGAGTCCTGTGGGACTCCAAGTTGATCACTAGCCAGTGGTGCACCCTTGTGGAAAACAAGGCCAATGGTATCCTCAGCCTCATGAGGCAGAGGGTGTCCAGCAGGTCAAAGGAGGTGACCCTTCCCCTCCGCTTTGGAGCGTAGCACGCAGCTCCATGTTTCCCAGTACAAGACAGGCATGGACATACTGGAGAAAGTCCAGCAAAGGGACATAAAGATGCTTAAGGGATTGGAGCACCTGTTAAATGGGGAGAGGCTGAGAGACCTAGGATTTCTTAGCCTGGAGAGTAGAAGGCTTAGAGGATGTCCTCAGTGTGTATAAAAAACCAATGGGGAGGAGCCAGACTCTTCTCGGTGGAGCCCAGCAACAGAACAAGAGGCTATGCGCCTACAATGAAATACAGAAAAAATTCCATTTAAACTCTTTTACTGTGAAGGTCATCAAACATTGGAACAGGTTGCCCAGAGAGGTGGTGGAGTCTCCATCCTTGGAGAAAGTCAAAACGTGTCTGGATAATCTTGGGCAACCTGCACTTGTTGACTCTGCGTTGAGTAGGGGTGATTTGAACTCGATGATCTCCAGAGCTCTATTCCAACTTCAACTATCCAGTAATTCTGTGATACAAAAGATTGTAGTGTGAGGAAAATAAGATTTAATGTTATCATTTCCAGTTTACCTCCTTCTTGCTTAAGTTTTATTATCTCAAAGATTTTTGTATTGCAGAATGTTCAATGTAAAACTTGTGTGACTAGTTTGGGGTTCCAAAATCCCAGATGCTGAAATATAGCAACATTCCTCTTTAAAAGGATAAAAACCACACAGACCAGTACCAACTAACGTCTCTGATAGCATAAATAGAAATTTTAAAGAAGCTAATGAAGTTTAGGATGACAATATCAGTTTATGTATAATTACAAACTGTAGAAAGCAAAAGACTAGATACAAGTTTAATTTGTTAAAGCATGTTTTGCAGCCATAGCAAATTTACTAGACGTATAGTCAAATTTGGTTGAAGTTAAATTAGGCATGCATCTTGATTCTTGGTTAAAATTCTTCAGCTGCATCCTGCTAAACTGGTATAAGTAATAATAATAAAAAAGTCAGTTCAAGCCGAAGCCTGCAGCTTATGTCCCATTATAAATTACACTTCAAATTTTCTAAACTAATTGTTAAATTTAGGCTTAGCAATTAGCACTGCACAACATTTACCAACAGAATTAACTGTATCACTTGCTATCAAGATGACATTTCAAGCTCAATTACATTTTCATATGTCCCAGACTGGTAGCTCTGATGCATTCTAAGAAAATAAAACCTAGAAATGGGCCAACTGCAAATTGTTTTGACAAGATTCAAAATAAGAAATGGTCTTTTTTTGTTTCTGTTTGGGTAAAAATGCAATCTTATTGGATACAAATGCAGCGTTATCTGAACAATGTGAAGTTTTGTCTAAGGTTGGTGGAAATAAAATGCAAATAATTACTTTACAGAGCTGCACCATTTGAGAATTATATCTAGCAATTTAACAGTTTCCAGGAGTCCTTATTAGCAAGTACATGAATATTGCTAGGAGATGCTACCTGGTGGTGTTTTTTAGTGTGATAAGGTATGAATCTGAGAACTTCAAAGGATATTTCCAACAAACAGCCAAACCTACAGAGAAACTCACAGCTGGATTTCATGTTGTGTTTACTTACTAGAGCCAACCCTGAGGAAGTTTTTGCTCTGCAACTGTATAAAGACTAAAACTCAAAGCCACTTACTCCTGATAACCCATTCAGAATCACAGAGTTGATCTAAATTCACTTTCTTTAAAGACATAAATAGTGAAAGATCTTAAAGTTGTTATAAGCCAGTCATACTTTCATGTAATTGCACCTACTTGCCTAATAGGTTCACAACGGAAAAGAGCACTTTACAGCTCCTGCTGAGGTATAGACCTCAGTGTTCTTCATACATGTGACACCTCTCTCACCTGTACCCTTTAAGTTGACTTGTGGAACAAGGTGGAACATAGAGGGAAGTGTTTGATGTCAGTCTGGAGAAAGAACAGAACTGTAATTTAAAAAAAGAATGGGTATAAGCTTTCATTTTTCTTTTGATTAGAGGTTGGAGGTATTTGAGATGATTGTCATTCAGTCTAATGTCTTTCATGGTAAAAAAGAAGGAGTAATAATGTTTGTCGTAAGACTTGTTTATGTATCAGTTTCATTTTCTAGCATCCTTCTCTTTCTCTTGGTTGTATCAGGATAGTCACAATGCCTGTGGCTCTAATACCTCCACTTTCTCCAACTCGAGCTCCCTATTGAAAAAGAAATCTCCGCCTTGAAAATTTCTGACATTCTCTTCCAAAGCCTTTGCTGACTTTAAAAAACTGTTCTCTCACAATGAGAAGGAGCTGTATGACCTTATGGATAACATCTTTTCCCTTTCTCCTCATCTATATGGTTGTTATACCTATGACCCAGGACTTTTCCAGGATATGAGCTCTGGAATCACATTTTCAGCAAGAGGGATGGGATGTAGTTTCCTAACATTCAATTACTTAAAATACCAACTAAGTAGCCAAATGCCATGTGTGCCCTCCAAATCATAACCAGCCTGTCCTTGTTCTGAGCATGAGAAATGCTGATGGTACCTCACATATGATGTTTTATTTTCTTATTAAAGGTTTATTCAGGAGAAATGTTCTGTACAGTGTGTTCAAAATTTATTTCCATTTTTTGCTATTGTGTAATACAAGCTTTTTCTCCTGTATTAAAATAGTAAATGAATGATGCATGTAATACAATAAAAACCTCATTTACTGCTATTCTGAGATGTCTTCTGAAATGTTGAGTTACATCTATTTCTCTTCAACCCTTTTTAATTTGATCACATGAAGAAGCTTGGCATGACAACCTTTGGAAGGTCCATTGGATCTAACTTGGGACATCTACAGTGTCAGAATTTAAAATAACTAATTTCCTTTGGCCGACTTTGTGGTTATAGGGAAAAATAAGCATCATTAGAATGCAGTTCATATGTAGCAGTGCATTACAGTAGATGGATCATGTCTTACAAACAGCTATTCTTTTTTTTTCCTTTTTTTTTTTTTTTTTTTTGGCTAGAAAGAGAATTGAGGATGATTGTTCCAAGAGGCAGCTTACAATTAGTCTGAGAAATCCTTCCAAAGTTTTAAAAAAGAATTAGCTTATCTAAGAAGAATGTGGGTTTAAAGAGGGAAAGAGAAGATCTGTCAGGTGCTACAGCTAGACAGCACTGACAAATTTTTAGGGAGCAAAATAAAAAAAAGGAAGATGTAATATTTGAAGGTCATCAGAGGTCTACTATAAAGTGTTTTCCTGAAACCTAAGTAGTTACCCAAATTAGGGGTTTAATCTCATAGAATCATTATACAGTTAAAGAAGAGGAAACAGGCTGTTTCAGAAGTTGGTTTAGGCCCAGCACTTTGATATAAACCCTAAACTTAGATAGGCAGGATCTCTCTTTGGAAGCCTTTCTGTGTTGACTATATCAAGAATATTTTGGCATAACTTGAACTGGTTTGAACTACGTGTCTAGTCTGCTCACCTGAATCCCACTCCTAAAGTGTATGTTGCAAACACTTCACCAGTTTTGCCATGAGTAGAGGCTGTTATCAGTAGGGTCTTTCCATCTAGGAATCAAATACACATTCATAGCCTAATTAAAAAAAGAAAAATAAATCTTGGAGTATGGATCATGCTTTGTCAAAGTCAGGCTGTCTAGAAGTTATCTGTGTCTCTCTGTATTGCATACTGCTACAGTTGCCTGCACATTCTAGGCTATTCATCCTATTATATATTATTGGTTCTGTGCCATTTTCAAACCAGACCTTCAGTGGAGGCCCTGCACACAAAGCAGAAGAGTGCAGCCCTGGTTATGGAAGCTGTGGTGGAGACAACTGAGTGGGTTGACAGTATTCTGCTATAAATGTAGGTGAAGTTCAACAAG
Source organism: Falco biarmicus (assembly GCF_023638135.1). Classification (NCBI taxonomy): domain Eukaryota; kingdom Metazoa; phylum Chordata; class Aves; order Falconiformes; family Falconidae; genus Falco; species Falco biarmicus. Next base: position 26,836,834 of record NC_079292.1, read on the forward strand.
GTTTGTTGTGAAATTACTTGTTTGCTCTTCTACAAAATACACGAGGAATTTCAGCCTAGCATCGCAACCAGGCAGTAAATTCTATTTGAATATTGCTATCTTGTCAGAAGATTTTTAAGACTTCAAAACTGCAAGCAGCAGAGAATCTAACACATCTGTAGGGAAGCTGTGATGGCCAATTACACTCTGAGTATCTTATTTCTACCTCTAAATTTGTCAAGCTTCCTCTTCCAATGCTTGAATCTTGTTATATATTTTTCTGCTAATTAAAGAGTCAATGATTATCAGATATGCTTCCTTCTGCAAGTATTAGACTCTGAACAAGTCAGTTAACTTCTCTTTATGAAGTTAAATAGCTTGAGATTCTGTTGTGGTTTAACCCCAGCAGGCAACCAAGTACCACGCAGCCACTCGATCACTCTTCTGGGGAGGAGATTCAGGAACAAGTTAAAACTCATGGGTTGAGATGAGAACAATTTAAGAATTTAAATAAATTATAATAATAGCAACAACAACAATAACAATTGTAATGAGAAGAAAAGAGAGGAATAATCCAAAAGGGAAAAAAACAAGTGATGCACAACACAATTGCTCCCCACCCACTGACCGGTGCCCAGCCAGGCCCCGAGGAGCGATTGGTGGACCCCAGCCAACTCCCCCCAGTTTATATACCGGGTGTGATGTTCTAAGGTATGGAGTATCCCTTTGGTTAGTTTGAATCAGCTGTCCTAGCTCTGCTCCCTCCCAGCTTCTTGTGCCCCTCCACCCTTCTTGCTGGCTGAGAAACTGAGAACTCCTTGAGTTAGTATAAACAAGACTTAGCAACAACTAAAACTATCAGTGTGTTATCAACATTATTCTCATATTAAATCTCAAACACATCACTGCCCCAGCCACTAGGAAGAAAACCAACTCTATCCCAGTTGAAACCAGCACAGATTCTCTGTCTTTAATTAATGTACAAGCTCAGTCTATGTGCTAAGCACCAGGTAAAACCATTAAAAAAAAACACCAAAAAAACCCCAAAAAACCCAACCCCAAACCCCCAAACCTGCAACATTATGAACTTGCATATTATCAAAATAAAACACGAAAAGAATAAAAGGAGTCTTTCCTGACAGTCCATCTTCTCTTTCCTGAACAGAAGAAAGGAAAATGTATGTCATACAACAGAAATCGCCGTGGTGACAATAAATGACATGGAAAAGTTTACTGTATACAGAAATTAAGGAAAGGAAAGCCACAGTTACAGTCAGACAACACAGAAGAAAGAAAATTACTTTCTGTTCATGAATATTCCCTTCAAAGTTAGGACACAATTCTACATCAATGAGTAAAGTATCCCTGAGAACCTTATATTTCTTGGAAGGAAAATCACAAGATACTGATGTGCAAAAAGGAAAATAACAACATTGAGAGAAATTTTAATGAAATAGATTTTTGTTTCCAATCTGATGTCTAATATGCACATAAAAAAAAAGGCAGAAAGTAGAGGAATGATTCAGTGAAACACAAGTTTGGTGTGTCTTCAACGTCTTCTGATGGATAGATAGAAGAAGCTTAGGTCTGCAAATTGAAAATTAGTGATCTAACAATAGTGGAATATAATGTTAACAATAGTGGAATATAATGTATCCCTGAGTTATTCAAGCAAGATCACATAAATAGATGGGAATATGTAAGCTACTGTTGTCCTGGTACCATTAGTCATGTTTTTCATAGCTTTGGTTTACAGGGCAAAAATGTATTTACTTAAAATTCTAATATCAGTCCAAATAGTTTTTATTTATAACCAGTCAAACTTTGCCGTAGCATGAAGATTTGAGGTACATGCTTTAGTTTGGGTTTTATAAGTGTTTTTTTTTTCAATTTGTGCCTATGGTCACTGGAATGAATCAAGAGTGCCTGGGTTACTAAGAGATACTGCAAATCAGAGGCAATTTTATTTGAAGAGTACATCAGCACAAGGTGAGAACATCACCTGGAATCTCAGCAGGGTGATGGATGTCAGGTGTAGGTTTTCCAATGGCTGTATCCAGAACTCACGGAAATCAGTGGGAATCTTTGGTAAGTGCTGATTTAGCAGTTTGGCTATTGGAAATTGCCATGCAAAAGCAAGAGAAAAAAATCAAACCCAATCATTTGGTTTCAATTAATGTCTCATATCTTATAAACCAGAATTTACAACATAGTGAGTGTTAGGACATAGCAAATGGTTCAAAATCCTTCAAAACTGTCAGCCAGTCAAATTTTGGCATTCACAAGCAGCATAGAATTCCTTAGTAAAGTTTTCCAGTGGCTTAGTGTATGTTTGGATCAATAGCAAAAGCACATTTTAACCTGAATAACATGTTGGCATTATGGTAATAACAAGCTTCTATGAGCATCTGGGCAGTGATTTGGCTCGTGAAGAGGGAAGGTTAGTATCAAGCAGCCTCAAATGCCTGACCTTGTTTTGACATGCACATTACAAGCCATCATCGAATTTGATTGTAACTAAGTGCCAGGCCTTCCAACAAGCTGTTCGGGGGTTGTTTGTTTGGAGTCCGAAATGAATAACTTCAGTACAGCTGATTCCTACAGTTTCATGTATTTTCAGGCAACTAACATGATTTGTAGGAAATTTAAAACTATACACAGTTGATCACACACACTGGACTTCCTCCATTATGTCAAGCTGAATGATTTGTCTAGAAAGAAAACATGGGTCAAGGTTTGCAAGGAAGGTTCTGGTGGTCAGAAGATAGACTTACAGGGCTTCATGGGTTCATTCTGTTTTAGTATTTGATTTCAGCCCTTTTCCACATCAAGCACAGATCACCAAAAATTGTAATATCTGGGTTTAACTGTTAACAATATTTTCAAGGTTGTTCATCCTTTTTTCATCCCTGAGACTCTTTAGTACTGTCCCTGGGTAGGAAGATCACTAACATTAACATGCAACATGACACTTGAAACTTCTGTTGGAAAACAAGAAGAATCTAGATAATGCACCTAGAAACTAATTCTAGACATTTTGTGACTGGAGAGAAAACACACAGATATGTGATATTCTTCCTAAAGAAAAAGAAGAGTGTGTGTTTACAGAACTTTGGAAAATACTGGGGGTAATCTGAGGCACAACAGACCGGCTTAAAGAATATCATCAATATTCACTGTACTGCATTGCATTTAGCAATGCAAGCTAAACTGTGTTCAGTTTAGACTCTGAGAAGCTGCTTCTCCATATTGATTTGGGATAGGATAAACTAATTCCAGAGACTGGTATGAGAAGGTGGTGTAGAGAACTTCTCTCTCTTTAATATAAGAGAACATGACACTAGGCTTCTCAAATAGCACTGGGCATGAATGTATGGGCAAATGAATCAAAGGGTCACATTTAGCTCCAGATTTAGACTTTAAATGTCAAAACCATAGAGATGTAATTCCAGTAGGTGTGTAAGTTCCCATCACAGCTAGGTGAAAGACAGTCAATAGTCAGTGCATTTTATGTGGGTGCAATAGCTTTTTAAACACTTGTAGGTGGATAAAAAGTGTATACCTGAAAACAGAATCTTAATCTCACATTGAATCCTAATAAAAAATTTCCAGCAAAATAGGTTGTATCATTTACCTTAGTCTTTTCACTGTACACAGACAGGAATAATAATAATGATTAAAATATTATCGTGCACATTATTAAACTGGGGAAGGGGAGATGTGTCTACCATATAAAACTAATTTGTAGTCTGCAGCAAACCACTGGATGGAAGCAGCTGCTGTCAAAGAAGTTTTGCCCAGACACAGAGCTAAGTTCATTATTTCTGTTCAAAATACTGTCTGAACTGTCATGTTTCCATTGTAGTTGTTACGATAAACCTAAAGCATCCAGATATTTGGCCTGTCTTTGCCACTAATTTGATAGTGGTTTTCAGATTTGGGTCTGTCCTATGTCTTTGTCTTTTGCCTACATTATGTCCAGGATCCTGAGCTCACAAGGACCTGTAGCAATAAAATTTATTAGTAGTAACAGTAGGCAGAGGAGAGGTTAACATGAAGAGGTATTTCAGTCAAAAGCCATGTTGCATTGGTGTCCAAAGTCTGGGCTTATGATAAGAACAAAATTCCTATCTAATAAGCTATATTAACAACAAAAAGAAATATAACAAGTAAACATCTCATTCATAGATAATGGTGGAACTATGATAATGCAGAGTTGAGAGAATACTGCCTAGTCTGCTTAAAAATCTGGCCATGCTGCTGTGCACTCACAAGTGTCTCAAGCAGGAAATGACGGAAAGCTCCAGTGATCGCAAATAACTCAATTGTTTTTCCTTTTCCAACCAAATATCTTCATAGTGAGGAACCAGAAGGGCATCATTCAGCAAGCAGTGGTGTTGTGAAAGCATGAAATATGGCACTTCACTGTGAATGCAACATTAAAGATTAAAAATGTTTATTACCTTTTACTCTTCTGTTAATTGTTTTGTGTAGAGAAAAATAGAAGTTGCTGCCTTAATGCATAAAAAAATCACAATGTGCATTCATAGATGAGAGCAAAGGGTTGGGGCTATGAAAATTATGTAAATGATGAATTCCAGTGAAAGAACTTTCAAACCCTTAGGGTCTTCAAACAGCATTAATTCAATAAATTAGATACAAAATTTAACTTTTTCATGCTAATAATGATTTCATAAGAAAAAACTCGTTAGTAAAGGTGACAAATATGAAGTTCTATTGAACATTTAAATTCAGGAATCTTAGTATGTGCCCCTGGGATATATTTACACAGCCAATGACTCTCTGATGTTATTAAGTAATTTATTTGAGAAAGTCTCCATTCATGAGTTTACATAAGAACAATATCAGGTTTACAAAGGCTTCTGTTGTCAGTTTAGCAAATACCTAATTCACAATGACTTTTGCTTAAGATTTTCATTAGGTTGTTCAATATTGTTTGATCATTTAGTGTCAGCTTCATAAGATCATAATTTCCCTTATATGAAAAGGGAAAATTAAAAGGAGAAATAAATTTAAAAAGTGAACTAAACTTAAATGTAAATCAGCCAAAAGAAAGGAGGGCAGTGTCACCACTTGTGATTATACTCTGCTTGGGTACAAACTATCCATATTTTACAACTTGAGGTTTTGCTGTAGTATATTTATGTGCCAGCAATACCAGAAATATCTGGAATGTTGCATATGGTTCACTTGTTCAGGCCTGATCTGTGATGTGACAGTATCAATTTCTGGCAGCATTAGTTAGAGTGGCTATCAATTAAATAGACATGGAGATGAAAACACCTTAGGTCTTGATTTCTATGACTATTCATGCTGTAGTCTATGGCCTCCAGTCAGTGTTGCAGGCAATGTGGAAATATAACTAAAGATGACAATTCTGGCATCAGGGATCAGCGTGGATATGACAGAAAGAAGTAGCACAAGATCTCCTGATGTTGAAAATAGAGGTGGTCAAAACTGTCAACAGAATATTTGTCTTACACAAAATGCTGGTTCATCAGTACAGAACTATTTCCCCGGAAATATGGTGATTTTGCTCAACTTTCTAATGAAATAAAGGCAAGCCTTGAAATCTTCATTGTCTCCTGGCTAGGCCATTCACCACCATCCCTCAGAGACCTCCCTGGTCCTCAATCTCCATCACAGGGCTATGCTGGAGGAGTTTTGTCTCAACATGTTTGAAATCACAGCTGGTTCCTGCTACAACCTACTTCTGGCACTTTGTTCTCTTCCTCAGGATGGTTCTCACTCTCCCATCACTATGTTTCCTGCACTCAGATGTCTTTCCACCCTTGTATCTCATACCCATTCAGGCTAAAACAGCAACACATCACCCTTTCTGTTTCCATGGGAGGGATCCAATCCAAGCTCCTAGGCTTGTCTCTGTGCCTTCCTGTACACTTTCCTGCATGTGTCCTAAGACAACTGTGACTTAAAGGACAATCTGCCTATGTGTTAAATCTTTTGGTCTGTGGCAGCATGAAACCCTGGCCTACACATAAACTTAGGCCAAAACAAACCAACCAAACAAAAAGAAATCAAATGAAAACTGATATTACAGCAACTACTAATTTGTGTCACATTTGATTCTAGTATGAGCTGCCTGAGAAAGCAAAAGTCTTTCCTAGCAACATCTCCCATGAGAAATGAAAATATGACTTACAAAAAACCCATGCAGAATTATGCAATGACTATCTTGACTGAAACTTAGCTTTCCACAAACCTAGATGGCTATTTAATCTTTCACTTTTGTTCTTTACTGAATACATATATAATTAGAGTGAACAGGAACAGGTAGGCAAGTAGGGATTCAGTCATATTTACTAACACATGGGGTACTCAATTGTAAATGCATTTGTGCAGTGGTTCTCTGACAGAGTGGTTCTCTGATATTTAAGGGCTTCTGAAATGTAGAAGGACTCTAATCCGTACAAAAATAAGCTCCATTAGTAAGGAGCACAGTCACAGGAAATGAATGGGTACTCTAAGAGAAATCACGAGGCCAGAAAGGTAATAATCTTGGAAAGAATGTTTAAGGTAGGAGCTTTCAAGAGGAAATCACAAGGTCCCTTTGGTAAACTGAGAATAGAGGTGAGAAATGATACAAAATTAGGCAAAGGTTCAGAAGCAAGGAATGGTGGTGAATTCAAAATTACCCAAAAATCTTGACACCATGCATACTACAAATCCAACCTCATGCCCTGTGCTGAGGTACTAGAGGTTCATATTCTGGTCTTGGCTCTACATCCCAGTACAATTTTGTGTATCTTGTGCTCCTCTGGCAGTGTACATCCAGAAAGTGGTGACAAAAAGGGAACTGATGTAGTAGAGGAAGGAATAAGTAGAAAATTGTGTGTGACTCTAACTCTAGACATGCAGCATGGCATCAGTAGCAAACACCTGAAAACACTGGATTTAGTGACAGGGAGACAGACACAGACAGAGATTTTAGATGTTGAAACTATGAAGTTGTTTCACTGGATCTGTATTAAGGTGGAATTTGGCCGAGTAAGGGAGAGAAGGCAGTTCAGGATGGTTTCCAGGTACAGACACAAGAGATAAGAGGGATTTGGCAGTGTAATCTTCAAGAGGAAGTTAATAAGGGGAAGTGTCTGGAAGTAAATAAAAAAGTTTTAGTATAAGTAGTACTTAGAAATAGGTTGCCATTGACCACAAAAAAAAACCAAAACAAAAAGCAAACCCATACATTTGATTAGTTGCCTGAGTGCTGAAAAATAAAAGTATAAAGTAGGAAACAGAGATGGAATGAGTTAATATTTTTTGTAATAAGAGCCTTCTATGCATTTAGGGGAATTATTTTCATTTCTCCAGAAATGCCATTGAAGTTTTTCCTACTAATGCATTAGGTGAAACTGAAGTTTGCAGTACAAACAGAAGCAGAAGGACTGGTTTCAAACAAGGTGTGAAAGCACAAGAGAACAGTTTATTCTGCCCACTGCCACAGCATGTGGGTCCCACCCAGGGACTGCAGAAAGAGATAAAGACTCATGATTCCCTTCCCTTCTTCAAGACTAGAGGTTGGCTGTTTATGGTACTGGTTGTATTTGCTACATTTCTACTGATGACTTTAAAAATCATCAGACATTTAAAATGAAGTCTTTTTGATGGCTCTTTCTTAGGTTTGAGTCTATGCTAGTGGGGGAACACACTTAGTCATACTTATAAGTGATCGCATCCTTATGCTATTTTGGCTGGACTGTAAAGAGCTGCTCCTCAGACTCAAGATGGTAGGATTTATTTAAGTGGGGGACACTGAGGCATAGTGCCTGACACATCTCTATCCAAACCAACTCTCCTGCAGAGGTCTCTCATTGTAAGGAAGAATCTGGCTACCCAAATCCAAGACTAGCTTTATGAAGGAGGACTCTGTTTCTATTTTTCCTGGTTTCAAGGAGGTAAAGGTGCCAAGAGGACCAAATTCTCCCTGTGAAATTGTTGGAAGTTTTTTATAGTGTTGTTTTTCCATGTGACACCGAGACATTCAGAGATCACAAGACAAATAGGAAGCAGCACAATTCCTGCTACTGGGGTAAAGCCACAGAAAGAGGAAGATGGAGCAATTTGACAGTGAACATTGGATTGGGTCCATAGGTAGATTTGGAGGACAGTATCCTTAACCATTCATGGTGCCTGAGTCTGCTGTTGAAGTCTTGCATTGACTCCTTGGTGTCATTTTTTCTCAAAATCACATGAGAAAGTTCACCACTCAGATTCTCATGTCCCCAGAGAAAATGAAGCATTTCCTACACCCTTCATAGCTGCGGGTTGCTGAGGAAATGCATCTCGACTCCCTATAACATTGTCCAGTTCCTTTTTAAACCACTGTGTATCAACTGCTTGCTTCAGCAACCTTCTAGTTGAAGGCAGTTGATGAAGAAATACTGTTATAACTGAATCTCTCACAGCAGTAAATTTTACTGTTTGATGTAAAATGCAATCATACAATATACAGTTAGAGAATTATGTCAAACTCTGATGTCTTAATAGTTGCACATAATGTTTCTCTACTGTTTGAAAGCAGTCTTGAAAATTGCCGAGGAAGTATTACTGCTAAGGAAAGAGAATGCATTTCTATTTCTTACAGGTGAGACAAACAGGTCTTATATAAAATTTCTCTAGCTTCAGATAAACAAAAAAACCCCATCAGCTACACAGAACAGGGATATGCAACTGCATGTTAGCTTTCTGAACTAAATTGCCAATTGCTTAACTGCTGAATAAAAAGCTCAACAGACACAGTCAGGATCATACATCTGTACTAAAGAACTTGGGATTTCACTTTGATTATTCTGTACACATTTTAAAAGTCCTAAAACTGGTATTGTTTACCCTTAACTTCTGGAGTTTGACAAAGTTTGGCCTTGCAAGATTGTTTCCATTGGAGGTGGCAAGTCATCACAATGGGCCAGGGATCTTTTAAATACTAGCTTGATTCTTTCTTTCCAACTATGTAAACATATGCTCATTTCCAGAACATAAAAGGATAAGAGTAACAGGCTTTTTTTTTTTTTTTTTTTTCCTCAAAAGCCTACCAAGCCAGTTTTCCACTCAAAAAATTTCCTTGTTTATGCTCCTTCTTAGAAACAGAACCTCACTACATTCAGTGAACAGGCAATATAGGAAAAATATCCCTCAGACCACCTGACTGACAATTTTCCCAACAGCCCAATGAAAAGTGCCGCTTAAAACAGAATAAAGCCCAGCAAGAAATGTCCTGCAGTCTGCAATTTAGTCATTTGGAAATCCAATGCAAAAGAAATCCTGTATATCCATTGGATTCATCCTGAATGTTTTTAGAACACTTTCCCTGATTGGATTGATCAATCTATCTACCTATCTACCTATCTACTTATCTACCTATCTACCTATCTACCTATCTACCTATCTACCTATCTATCTATCTATCTATCTATCTATCTATCTATCTATCTATCTATCTATTCTATGTCTATCCATCCATCCATCCATCCATCCATCAATCCATACACACATACATACGTATACACACACCCTCCTCCAAAGGGTGCTGGTCTTTCTGTGCAAAGTAAGAAAGAATACACAGAATTACAGTGGCATTTGTTTAAAAAAATGTGATGTTAGCTAGGTGTTCACAGTACATTATTTAAGGAAATTGACTGTGATTTATAGCAGTAAATAAATAAGACAAAGCTTGTATAACATATCTCAGCATTATGTATCTCCTGTGTTAATTGTCTCCAAAGTCTGTTCCATTTGTTTTCTAACAAGGTATGCTCTATTATTTTTGTCTATTTCATTGCTTGATTCTACCTGTCCTTTCAAAATTAGCTTGTCTAATCAGAAACCACTTTTGCTGGTAGTTCATTTCATATAAAAAGGAGGAATTCTTGTTTACTGGGAAAATAATTGGATTATAAGTTTGAAAAGAAAGAAATATGAATTGTAATAAATTATTTCTTAAAAAATGCATGGGAGTGTGAAAACTTATAAATTCCCCAAAAATTAAAACCACTAAGGAATGAAAAGGCTATAAATAGAATATGAAACTGGAAAGAGTGATTTATCATTGCAACTTACCTACTCCTTGCTATTCTTTTGAAAAGAACTGAATATCTAAGGAAAGAAGGAAAGATACATGTATTTAATCTATGATGTTCAAGTAAATATTTACATTAGCTGTCATTTTTCTTCTAGGTTTTCAGCCCTTGTAAACAGTAATTAAACCTTTATTATAGAAAGAAGAAGTATAATTTAACTACAGGTTGGGAGCCCACGATTACTTTTCAGTTATTGATTAAATTCTATTGATAAAGTTTGAATGATCTCAGGTAGAATATACTGAAGTTGCATGCATTATCTTGTTGCATGCATCTGCGTATATATAAGTGAAGGAGAGAGAATGCAGAATTTATGTTTAAAACTCTGGGCAATATACTTTGGATGTTTACACAGCTGATCTATCCCATATATTGAAGTGCTTTCCAATATTTCAATTCACATCAAACTGTAGACATTTCCCCCCTTATTACCAATTAACTAATATTTTATTGATAATCCTAAGATATTTTTAACTAAAATAAGGAGAAAAAACTATTAATCATATGATAAATAACTGAAAGGATTTATGAAAGTTCCCTAAAAGAAAATAAAGCACAGAAAAGAATGTGAAAAATTAGTGTAAATAAGATCATAGGAATTGGAAACAAGATCTGATAACTAAATTATAATCTTATAAATTCGTTATAACCTTATATTATAGAGTAGAAAAATAGAATTAGTATGAAATTCTGAAGTCCTAGGGAAAACTTGACTCTTACCTGTTCAGCTGATTAACACCTTGAGTTCTTTCTATTTGTTGACCTGACAAAGAAAAAGCAGAATGAAATTAAATACATTAAATGATGTGAGAGAAATGGTTAGGGGTTTACATTGATTTCTTCTGATTTTATTTATCTGAAAATCTTTCAGGTTTTCCTTGTTATTGAATTGCATTTATGATAGCAATTCAGGCTTTGATCCTTAAATTACACATATGGGGCCTGAAGTAATAACAATTTGGGATTAAGAGGATCCAGTTCTTATCTACGTACCAAACAGGTTGTTTATAGTGCAGTTTATTTAGTGACTATACTCGAACTTAGTGCAGGGAGATTGATAAAGGTAATCACCGAACACTGTATTGGCTTAGAGTAAAGATGAAAGCAAAAGGAACCTGACTCAGTAAAGATAGGAGTTAAACGCCAGATTATCCATATAAGTGTGTCAGTAAGAGGAATTTCATGCATGACAGATACTAGAATGGACATTAAAATGGTCAGGACAAAAATCATCAACAGTTACATGAAGCACATTGCTAAAGCGTATGTATAATATCCCATGCAAATTCTCTGTAACTTCAAAAGGTCTATTTGCATGCTCAAATTCAGTCTTATACATGAACAAGATAAAAACATTAGGCAGTTTCTTAATACTCATTCAAAGTGTCTACTCTAAATTCAGAAAGCAAAAGTTTAACATGCTACCAATACCACGAGACTCTAAATGGCATTATAAAATGACCAGACTAAATTTTATTTCTTTCAGTCACTAGTGTGTGTGTAGCCACTGAGGACCATAGCTATAAACCAGGCACTAAGCAGGACTCGCCCACCCAAGCTGCATGGAAAATGATATTATCCCACCTGAAAAATGAAGTTGTGATTAAACCTGAGCCAATGGCTACTTAGGAGGATTATTATGTCCAGAATGTAGGGAATGAATAGTATTTGGGCTGGAGCAACAAAGAAAATCACTGTTGTCCAGTCAGTACAGAATATTTTAAACAGATTGTTTCCTTTTGTTAAGCTAAATACAAAGTGGTGTTGCACCCACCCTCCAGCTTTATGTCATATGAGAAAGAAGGTTGACAGTGATGAGGAGTCTGTCAGGCTGCCGCAGTCACAAGCTCTAGATCTCTGATTCAAGACACTTGGGAGAGCATAATACTACTCAAATATGCAGTCTGTGAAAATCTTCAGGTAAGTGTTCATGATAGGAAGCCCCAAGAAACAGATAAGATAAACCATGACCGATCTTAACAAATGTTTGGAGTTTTGCTGTTTGTGTTAAAGTGATCCAGCCTGAAAAGGATTTTATTACTGAATAGGTAATCTTAACCTCAAAATTATTGGAGTATAATGTTTTCTAGACTGGTGGTTTTGGGGTTATTTTGTGTCTGGGTATGCATTGCTGTGGCTTGAAAGGCTCAAAAAAATGAAATCAAGTATGTGTACATTAAAATTCTCACGCAATTTATTCCCTTTGATTTTAATAGTTTTATTTGTATCTAGGATCATAAACTTGTAACAACTTAATCCTTTTAATTAATTAATAAAAACCCTAAAAAAATTTCTACCAGCGTTTCATTTTCTATCCTTACTGCTCAAGCTGCATTCTTGTTTGGTCCAGAGACCACTTGTGTACAGTACACCCACCCATCACAGTAGGTATTTAGGTAGAAGATAAGTCTGTGTTAGGAATGGCAATTCCTACTCATCCCACATAGGCTACTAAGGAATGAGATCGTAAGCTACTTCCAGTGTGATGCCTTTGCGTTGTTTCCTCCTTTATTACTTAAGCAAGCCGTGAACCAAAAATGTCCTTTTTCCTATCATATTGGCTCTTCACTTTACGTTGGTCACTTCTGACCTTCCCATTTGCTTCTTCTCTGCCTGCTGTGTCCTGTCACCTAAAGCAAGATCCATCCTCTTCACTGCTTGCCCACACAGAACGGTACTGTCAAATGGGCTCTTCAATACCAGCACAATGGAGTTGTGAAAATGAAGCCGAGCTAAATAAAAATGCACATAACTGTGAAATTATTCCTTTGGTGCAGTCCAAGTATTTGGCAGGCTCACATCATACATCAGATGACAGCATAATTTACATTATCTAAAATTTTTATTTCTTTTTTTAAAATATTTAAATCATGGAAAATATGGTGCTTTGAAATTTCCGTGAACAACAGCTCTACTACAAATTGAACTGCCTGCCTAGTACATTCAAAAAGCTGTTTTTCTGTTCCTAAATGGAGATTTTTCTTTTAAAAGAATGAATTGATTTTGTGACTTACAGTGGTATCATTCTGCACGTGACTCTGAAGTTCTTGAATCTTTTAAATCAATAATAAAACCATTTTGCTTAACTTTGTAGAGCATGTGTAATTCTCAGTGAATGTGAGATAAGGAAGTGTTACAGGTCCAGCAATAAGTCCTTTGAGTCATCTGCCTTTCCAGTTTGTCTGTTTTGGGTTTCCCATTCTGTATTGATGGGAACATTACTTGTTTTGGATCAGCCTTCATAATTCAGACAGATAGTGTCAGGCTTTTGCTCAGAAGTGGATGAGACCAGTAGACTATGACGGACAAGCTCCATGTTATTATAAAATATGTATTGTCCAATAACAAATCAGGAGCTTTCAACCTATAAAGCTTGGGGCTATAACCTATCTCCCTGTAGCCTCTACCTCACCAGTGAGTTTGGTACTACTCCCATTCTCACGTCTCCTTAACAACTTATTCTTGATCCAGCTAAGCTTTAAGAGATTCTTTGCCAGCACTAAAGGCTACATGCCCTTCAGAGACATAACTGGTTGGCTGGTCTGGGCTGCAGATATTTCAATATAACCCTTTTGTGTCGGCACCTTATTCATTAGTAATTGAAATCCCTTTCCTTTCAAATAAGAGTTCCTTCAGGTAAGATGCAGCGTAATGTCAGCATAGTGATGATTCCTCCAACTGAGATGTTCTGGTTACATTCCTTGGCTATCAGAGTTCAGTGTTTGCAAATCTTTGGTGCAATTTAGTCACTAAATTACATTAGTAATAGAATCCCAGGAAAAAAGTTAGGGTGGAAGGGACCTCTGGAAGTCATCTGACCCAGTGCTCATGTGCTTTTGCACACTGTAAATGAAGGTGCCTTGATAAACTTCTGCTTTTTTGAGTCTAAGTGCATTTGTCTCCTCTTGTAAATGCAAATTAAATGTATTATACTATCCCGATGGTGATTTAAGACTATTTGCCATGTTTTACAATTGGGATAAGAGTGGAGCTTGCAGAAGGTTAGATAACGTGGATCAACTGGCAAGAAGTATGTCAGCTGAGTGCAGTTGCTCAGGCACTGGCAGTCACGTAAGCATGTCCATAGCAAGCACCTAGGGAGACTGAAGACAAGTTCTCAATCTATACACAAGCAACTTCATAATGCTAATAATTCATAGCTGTTAAAGGTTAAATGGCTAGAATTGTGGTGCTACAGTCCTTTATACTTCACTAACTGAATTTGGTTAATTAACAATTTCAACTTCTTGAGAGAAATACAAAATCTATTGAGCTGCTTGGCATTGTGCTTGCACTGGGAATGGCTTATACATCCTTTATTCCATATTAAATGAGGTATATTTTGGACACAATTGCTATTAACAATTATATAGGGTTTTTTTGAGACCTCTGTTTTCTAGACTGACACTTCAGTAAATTTTCTGTGCTTACACACCACTGAGCATAGGTGAAATCCAGAAAATTAAGTAAGATTAAAGTGTTTTTATTACTGATTTAGAACTGTGTTTCTCTGTGCATAACATAAATTGTCACCCAGATACAAAAGTGAGAGACAGAAACGTGCAAGTCTATTTCACATTCAAAGCATACACTCTGGAGTCACAAAACCAGATTGTTTTGCCCATAACTAGAAGGCTGAAGAGCAAAATCTCATTAAGATTGGTATATGGAAGTAGGTTTACAAGCCATGCATATCCATGAATAGGTTAGTTTAAATGTCTGAGAAATAGATGGCTTTTCAAATACCTGGCTGACAGTTGGGTTCAGAAACACAAACTAAGATGAACTCAAAACTTGATACTCAGAAATAAATCTGTCTGGAAAATGGGGTTATGAAGAAATTAATCTACATTCTAGAAAGACTGCTTTTTAAAATTTTTTCTGATCTTCCCATGATTCAGCAACATGTGTTTATCCCTGGCATTCTGGTGGATTTAGATCTAATGCATGTGTTCTCATATGGCACCTCTGAAAATCTGATTTGCATGAAGTGATGCTTGCATAAGGTATTTAAAAGATTTGTCAACAGAAGGAATATTACTGCTGAAGGAACATTCAAAAGGCTTAGACCTTCATGTAGCGCCTTCTGTAAAATCAGACTTACATGCTCATAAAGCTAAAAAATATCTTTCCAGTGTTTATTTGCAATAACAACTAGTTGGTACCATTTTCTAATTTTGTTTGGTTATGTATTTATAATGGTATGCTATATACATTATCTGCCCCTATTGGTTTCTAGACCTTCTCAGTGCTGTGTAGATGCATACATGCAGAGTAGGGGAAGGAAATAGAAATTACCCTTGATACTTGCTGCCAGCCCTTAGGTTTCTCCTTAAACCTAGGAGGAAAAAACCCCCAACACTATCTTCTAATGGCTTTGGTTTTATAATTTGGGCTGGTATCTTGTAGGTGCTTATTTGGTAATTCATCTGAAAGATAAAGAATTTCTTTATTGAGTGACACAGTTAATTGTTGGCCTGTAGCCAGTCATAAGACCACACTGGCCTTGACTGCATGCTAAAACCAGCATAGATGTAAAACTATACATAAGATGCAAAAACATTTACATATTTTTTAATTTAAAGTTATAGCACTAATGCAAAAGTCAACACAGGCTATTGCTATGAAGATATGAAGTAATCAAAATGTGCTGGTTTTAGACTGAACCAGTTGCTAATGCATAGCCTGCAGACAAAATACAGAGGAAAAGAGGCAAAATCATTGGAAATTAAGCCTATTTTTCATTAACTTTGTCACATGAACTTATGTAGGTTTGAACTTTGCAGTCATTGCAATGCATTCAAAAAATAATAATGCAAAAACTTGCCATGGCTTCACTAAAGTCCCTGTTATATTAGTAAGTGAGATCTCCCGTGGCCAAAATAATATCAGTAAATTCCCATGAATTTTAACCCAAAACAAGGCAGCCTGGCATGATTAAAAGCTTTAAATTCTCAAAGAGCAACATGATTAAAGCAGGACTGTAGTCTTGAGTGGCACCTCACTGGTTTCATTTGCCAGTATTGTTATTTTCCAAGGTAATATTTGATTTACAAGAAAAATGCTTTTAAGTCACACAGGAAGTCCTACAATGTATCCACAAGTACAAAATCCTCAAATTGCCCTCATTTGTCAAATGCTAAAGCCCTACCTGAGACTATTCAGTGGCAGAATAGAAATCTAATGACAGTAGGAAGGAGGGAGGTTGGATTTATAGAGGTTTTAGGAGCTCTTGTCTCTCCTCCCTTGTCCTCCTCCTGACTCCCTTTAATTCAGTGCTTTGACCACGGTAATGCAGTTAAGCTGCATATATGGCAGAGATGGCTCACAAGTCCAGTCACCATGATTTTATTGAAAGCTCTCATGTGTTAGCAATTTGAATTGATTTTAAATTCCAAATTATTAGTGAAGGTGATGAAACACTGAGCTTTAATGTTAACCCAACTTTTCCCTTATGCTACACTTTCCCTCCCAAACTATCATGGTTTTTCTTGTGCTTACACTATAGCTGCCTCCATTTTTTTTTTTTTTTGTTACATATAGCTGAGGTTCTAACACAGAGAATGAAGGCATTTTTGTACAGAAATAATGAATGCAGCATGGATAAGAAATAAATGTGAACAACACTTTATGAGTAGGTGATTACCCAAAATAATGCCTTCTGTTCTTGCTTACCTAATATAAATCCAAGTTATCAGATATTATCAGTGAAAAAATCTTAGGTGATCATACATAGAGTATGATCATGAAACTATCATAAAGCTTGTCAAACTACCATTTAAGTCAGTGTTGTGCAACAGCTCTGGACTGCTAGCTGCAAAGATCTGATTGTCCTGGATAAGCTGTGTATAGTTTTTAATAGTTAACTTCATTTTGTAAAGAACCTAGCTCAAGTACAGTCAAGGTTTTGTCTACCATTTGTTTCAAGAATCTGGATCAGATCCTTAAATCAGAGCCAAATGTGAATAAAAGCAGTAAATTCTTGGGCAATAAATTCTCAGTGATCTGCATTACTCAAAGACGGGACCTGCTGAAACATCTTCGTAACATTCTTTTTCCTTCCTTCTCTTTGTGTGCAACATATTGCAGTAATCAATTAACATGATGGAATATTCCTGTGCTGAGACCTTCTTGTAACTCCCATATGGTCAGAATTTGATCTCAGTAGCTCAATTTTTTTTTTTTAATTTTTTTTAGAAACTGAACTCATCCTGTGCATTAGTGGTGATGGAAAAATAAACCTAAGCTTTCAGAGGTGATTAGTGGTTTTCAGCCTGTTGGTATTGGGTTTAAATATTTTGGAGAAGTCTGATACTCAGAGAGGACTGAGCATCATTTACCTGCTTTTAAAGCCCCAAACTGGACAAGCAGAAAGGAAGGTGCCAGGTTTCATCACTCACATTCAAAAACATGGGCCCTATTGTACCTCTTTAGAACAATCATACAGGCAAAGTTGTTGATCTTTTGATCTTGTTTAAATAATTTATGCCTGACCATCTCATCACACCCTTTATTTGCTTTTTTAACTCAAAATACATTGATTTCGCTGTAACAAATCAGGAAGTTCTGGCTTATAACCCGAGTAATACCAAGTAGACGTTGGTTCATATAAAGAAGCAACAGTAGCTGGACTTGTGTGTCAATCTGCTTTCAGCTGTTCACTAGCAGAGTTTAGAAGTACTGCAAAAAGTCCTTAAGTGGAAGCTTGTCTAAGTCCTTTCAGCATGCTTGTAAAGTTTGAGGCAACCAAGGAATCCCCAGAGGTCTACAAGTCTGCAACCAGTAACACCAAAGCTCCCCGACCAAACTCCATCAAAATTCTCCTTGCCATTACTTCCTTGGGAAGAGTTGTAGGAACAGCATTTTATGTACTTAGTGCACATTTGCCTTGTAATAAAATTAATTACAAAAACATTCAAAACCTCTCATTTCCCTGTTTTTTTAAAGTATGATGTCAAATGAACCTTCCACATTCCTTATTTTTTTGCTTTATTGGACAAGAAAATATAGTGCAACTCATACTTTTCTTTCTAAATAGGCATTGGGAGGTGGAGAACTTGCTTGGTCCATGTATATTCCAGCAGAGGGTGGCAGTATGCTACCACACTCCCACAGAAAAGGAAAAGATGTACTGTAATATCTGTGACTTAGGTTTTCAAGGGAAGAACACACCATGCAGATGAATGTTTTGGGTGCAAGATGGGGATTGAACAGGTAAAGTAACCCCCAAATCACTTCAGTGACCTTGCTCAATCCACTTCATCCCCATCGTATGTAATATTTTTCTTCCATAACTGCCATCAGCTGATGACTGCAAAAAATTATAATACTCCTGAGGATAATCATCTATGAGAATGAATACCAGGACACCTGAAAATGGGAATCTCTACCGATTAACTAGTAATACCAAAACCATTAACTTCACCAGTAACAACAGTGCATTCACCAACACCACTATGTGGGTTGAAGTCCAGAGGAGGAAAGAAGCCACACCACGACAGGGTGCGTTTTCATGGCAGTATGAACATGCTGAATGTCCTTCCCTTTCCTCAGTCTAGTTTTGCTACTTTGGTAGAAGTATTCTTCAGAAGTTGAAATTCTTTGTCTCTTCAGTACAACATGGATTTCTCTGATACCTTCTGAAACTTCCCTTAGTTTTACTCTGTTGTTTGTTCTTTTTTTTTACTTCTTTCTTTCTTTTTTTTTTTAATGTAGAAAGCTGTTAGGAAATTGTACATAGGCCAGCAAAAAAGACAGGGTGTATATTTTTCCCTTTGCAAATCTTTTGTAGTATTCTGGTTGACAGAAAAAGTAGCAATTTCTACAGCCTATTTTAAATTACTTCAGTGAAAGTATTTTAACACATTGTCAAACTTTAGACCTTTGTGATTCAAAGCTATATATTTTTTTTGGATGTGAAGAAATATTTCAGTGAAAGAAGAAAGCAATGCATAATAGGAAGACTACTCCTTCGTTATGTGAATAATGAAAAATTATTTGTATACAGAGCATGATTTCTTTAATGCGCTTTTATTTTCCCCCAAGAATTTAAACCAAAGGATTATGCAGGTCAAGAAGAACTTGAAGAACAAAAGCCATTCATGATCAAGCTCTCAATATAGACTTACATTGGTAAAAACATTTGAATAACATTTTTATAACAGTAATCTAAGTAGCTTATGTTAACTTCGCTAGTAACCAAAGCCAAGCATAATTTTCATACATTCTTTCAGAAGACATTCATTATTTAAAATATGCAAAATGTGGAAGCAGTGTTCTGGAACATCTTTCTATTAAGAGGAAAGAAGTTGGAAATGATGCCAGGAATTTTAGGTGAGAAATAACATGCCCTTTCTCAAAGGTAAGAGATTTTTTTTTCCAAAGAATTAAGGGAATTAAATATTTTCACTCAAAACTGTTCCCAATAATAATTCCTTACTACTACCTTAGTAAATTTCATAGTGTTTGAGATCCTTAACAGTATCCCATCTGTCATAAGGAGATCTAAATCAGAATCTTTGACTTTATTCAGGCATCTAACTCACTGTGGAAAACTCAAGCTATATTTGAGGAAGTAGAACTTGCCTTTGTGCCCTTTACCTGTCAGGCAATTGTCAGAGCCAAGAATTGGGTTCAGTTCTTCCACAGGACTTTATATAAACTAGTGTCCTCTTGAAAAGCCTTTGGAAAGTCTCTGGAAACCTCCCACAACACTGAACCCTAAAATATCCAGAAGGTACTACTAGGTGCAATGGGGGGATTGTGCGTAAGGGTGGACAGGACATAGTATCTGCCTAGAAACCTCAGTGCTTCCAGACAGTCAAGTATCAATGATTCCATTTTCTTTTGTAATTAGATCTCTGGTTATCTGGTGAGCAAGCTTTCCAAAATCTGAGAATATTTCAGATGTGTTTTCTCACTTGTAAGTATCTTCCTCTATAACTTCTTGTAACATATTCTCCTCAGCTATTGCTACAGCAGGTGACATGCTTTTCAGCAGGGTTTTTAACTAGCAATTGGCTAGCATAAAATGGTGAAATATGAAAAAAAATATAGCCAGGGTGATAAGAAACTCCAAAGCATTGCTTGGTTATCATTAGGATTATTTTATGTATCAGTTTAGAGGGAATACAATTTCCACAGCTAGGGAAACAGTTGTCCTTAAAAGTCCCTCCTATGTTTTGGCTGGTGTCATAGGGACAACGGGCTAAAATGCATGAATCACTGAGCTTTCAGCCAGGAAAGAGAGCTGGTTTCGCCATGGGGGTGGAAAGCTGTCATAGATAATGAGCCATACCTTGTGCTCTTTCATCCCTCAGCTGTGTGGGTGAGGCTACAGCCAGCCCTGGTAGATGAGCAACATTCATAGAGTTCATTGGGAGAAATATCTTCTGGATATCGGCATCCTTCGAACATCTGACAGAACAAGGGCCAAACCTCAAAAGATACTTAGGCAAACATATCAGTCAAGCTGGAAACATATTTGCTCTCCATATTGGGCTAATGTACCATGGATAATAAATCATCAGGTGAATGTCCTGGAGGATGATATGCAGATGATCTGACTGCTTCCCATCAGGAACTGTCTCCCAGGAAGACAAATGACACAGGCTGCCTCTACAAGTGTAGTATGTCCACTGGCAGATAAGCACATTTTAGACACATTCTTGGTTCCTTGTTTTGGGACATAAAAGCAGAGAGGAGCTGAAGGTAGCACCTACATGACAGGTTTTGCAGGAGACAAGTGGAACAGAGGGGATAACACCTGCAAGATACAGTAGTAGTGGGAGGATATTTTTATCCCTATATCTGGTGTAAGAAAGGTATAGGGGTCTTTGAGGGGGAAATAGGTTGAGTGGTGTTGACACGCTGGAGTCCTGAATGGCCCATGTATACTTTTGAATCCTCCCTGGTTAATAGCACACCTTATAGTAACGTTATTCAAGAATAGACTGGACTGTAAAAGTAAAAGGAATTGTTTAGAACATTTGTTTTAATGAAATAAAATAACTAGAAAAGAGAGTTTCTTGAGGAGGACCAGCTTCTCTTAGAGTGGAATAGATTTAAAATCTGTCTCTCAGATATAACTCTGAAAAACCATGATTGAAAACTCTAGCCTTGAGAAGTTACAATACATCATAAGAAAAAGGTGAGTCAACATGTAATGTTTCAATTATAGGGTTCTCAAGAGTGCACAGATGGTGTAATAAGGAAGGTCACCATCTTCCCATCAGCAGTATCCCTGCTATTTCTGCAGTTACTATGAATGGGAAACAATAATATTTATGACTGTGAAAAGACCAAAGTTCAGAGCAGATCGATCTCATGTTCTGCAAGGTAAATAGGTAAAGGTTTGTTACGTAACAAATGCCTATGGTATTTATACTGGCTGGACTCTCTCTGTGTGGTGGTCGTCCCGACCAGGGGGTTCATCAATGTATGCAATAGTGGGTAGCAATGACATTTAAAATATCCTCCCCCCCTCCAAGAACATTATTATTTCAAACAAGTGTCTTTTATACCCAGGTTTTTTTTTCTTCTTTTCTTTCTAGACTAGCTTGTGAAAGACTAACAAAATGGATACGTTCCCAGTATGGACACCCACCAAACCTGCTAGATTATGCCCTGAACTGGGAGTTTATGGAGCTAATTCTTTTCCCAGCTTTGTCATCATCTAGCTGCGCTCTGTGTTTTTTAGGCTATTCCCTCTGTCTTTCTACATCTATATTCCATTTCCCCAGCTTTTCTCCCCACTTTGCTTTGCCTATTTAGACTAAGCTCCTACAGGCTTGCGCTAGCTCTCATCTCTTTCTGCTGCTGTGGCTTTGGCTGGAGTGCTAGTGTTCAGAGCCCTGACAGGCCATTTCCATTAGGAAGAAATAATGACTGTAAGTTCAGTGCTTCTTTAGTTTCTTTAGCTCATATGCATCCATTACTAATGACATGCTGACCTATACAATGTAGTAACCAATGTGATGTGTATTAGTGATGTGACAGTATTTTCAGGCACAAAACTTATTCTGGAATGATAGCACTTCGGTGGAATAGGAATGTGACTTTCAAGGACCCTAAAATAAAAGAAGCTCCTAGAGAAAACATTTGCATGATTAGAAAGGTAGGAATAAACTGAGAGGGGAAGTGCTAGGGAGTCATCTTTTTCCATTCCTATCTCAGTCTCCTTTATTTCCTGGGCACTGAGGAAATTCCAAAAAGAAAATCACCAATAGGAGAGGAGTAACAAATCTGGCCTTAAAGGAGAACAAGTTCACTTCAGACATCAGCAACTCAACAGAGGAACTCTGCACTGGTGGTTTAATCAATGAATCTGCAGCTACCTTGCCCAAGGGATGTTTCATTTGAAGCAGGACAGACTCATAGTGTCAATGACTATCCATCCACCATCCACCACAGTGATATATTTTACCTTCTTTCCTGCATCTTTTCTTCATCTGTTAACTCTAACACTGCACTTGAAAAGCCTTTGAAGTTCAAGCTGTTCCTAAACTTTCTTGATGGCACTTTCATAGTCAGCTTCTGGAATGTGACTGCTGTTTCTTTAGTGGACGTGACGCATGGGGAAAGTAGTTCTAGAAGGTTTGCAGTAGAGCATGCAACAACTCCATGGAGATAACACATTGTTCTTTCTATTCTTTCATATTTGAAACAAGACAAATAGTAATTTCCAACTCCTAAGGTAATCTATTCCTAGCAAATGTAGTTGACTCGTTATTTTTAGGAAATTTTCAATGCATTCAGATACAACATTTATCACTCAGTTTACTCATTGAAAACATATAACATGTATTATTACTAAAAGAGCCTTAGCTTTTTCTTTTCCTGATCTTGTGTCTTAAAATTCCTAACCTTAATGTTGTATTAATGCAATTTTGGTTTTGCATTTTAATATTTTATCTTAATTTTAAATGCAGTGAAATAAGAGCCTGTGATTTATACAGTAAGCTAATAGTATTGTCAGATCCATTCAGCGTCCTCTTACCTCTAAGGCTCTTCCCTAGTGAGTTATCAATTGAGAGGGTACTTTTAATCACCTATTTAAAGCTAGCAGTGCATTCTGAGAGTTAATTACTATTATACCATAATTCAGAACAAAGAAAAAGCCAATATTGTTTTGTAATAATTGACCTTCTAGATCACCAAGTCCAAAACATTCTTAATTATGCAGGAAGTTAGAACAGGCTGATACATTTATTTGGCACTATCAGATTTTGAAGCTACTCTTCCTCTGCCTTACCTGCTGCAGAAATGAAACAAGCTCTTTCGTTCTATGAAGAATACCCATCAAAACTCAGAGAAAGCCGATAGAGGTGGTGGTGTCCAACTTTATCTACCTGTCATTAAGATTTTTGAAAAGAGACAAAAATGTTGAATTTCCTTTGACATATTCTAAATCATTACTGATTTGTTGACATTCACATGGTTGCTTTGGTGGCAATAGAGGAAATTTTTCAAAGTGGTTGTCAGACAAGAGGAAGATATATCTGTGAGTGGAAGAGACAAAGGGGAAAATAGATTTGCAGAATTTACAGAAAGTTGCTTTCTTTTTTTTTTTTTCACTTTGGTGTGTGGTTTTTTGTTAAAGAAATGCCACATGCATTAAAGAAATGCATAAGGCAAAAACAAGCAATCTGCTCATAAAAGTCCATTTTTATATTTCTGTTTCAGGGACACCTTCCTCATCACAAGAGTATTAATTTAATCTGTTTGACAGCTATGGAAATAACCTACATATTTAAGCAGTGAAAACAGAGGTAGAAACACATTCACACAATGAAGTCTGTTTTCTATTTGAATCTAAAATCTGAGTGCTGTCCCTTTAAAGGAGACCTTGCTATCTTGATAAAGAAAACTAATGAGGTGGCCTTTCTAGGGCTAGTCACATAATAGCCATGGTGACAAGGGCCTCTATCAAGAAATAAAGTAGAAGATAAATGAGATTTTTCTAATATCCATTTACCCATTGTTCACAAGTGTCATGCGATACAGCTTCTATTTATCATGAGATAGTAGATACTGGGCACTATTTTGTAAAAGAAGCCTAAATTGCAACATTGTGTTATTAACAGCTGGTAAACACTCTTTATTCCTTCCTGCTCTTTTTGTAACTACAAAACCAAGTTTTTTTGGGGGTTTGGTGGGACTTTTTGTTTGTCTGAGTTTGGTAGTGTTTTGTTTTGTTTTGTTTTTTCTGTTGTTTTGTGTCTTGGTTGTGGCTTGGGTTTGTTTTTTTTTTTTTTTTAATGGACCTAAAGGATGTTGTTTATATTTATATTGGATGTCCACATAGTATTGACACTACATGTTTCTTCCCTCTAGCCTGAAAACTAGTCCCACTCACCCTGAGAAGAGTATTGCACCTAGACCTCCTTTTCTCAGCTCTCCAGCTTCCTTTATTTTACACAAAATACAAAGTCTCAACCACTGACATGACTTTCACTTTTCCCCCACGTTCCAATCAACTGTAATCAGCAGGTCACCTTCCTTCAGGGATATTCTGGAGTGTGGGGAGTGTGGTGTATCTCTCTATGCAAGTATCCCCGTTGGGTTCCCTTTTTGAGTTTGGAAATATCTGGTCTTCCCAAGTATGCCTGGATCTAATTTAAAATAAAGTTTAGAATAGGGATTATCTGTTACGATGACTTGCAAAAGCAGGGGACTGAACTGAGTTGCTCTGGATGTGCCCTTCAGGCCACTGTTCCCATGGTATTAATTTCCTATGGTGTTCAAAACTTGGGAGCCTTTATTTCCCTTTTACTCCTGTATGATATGGTAATGTACAGTGGTTCCCAGGGGAGACAATTAAATGAAATTTTATTTTTCCCTACACTGAAACATGTTGTTTCACAGAAACAGAGGATCAAAGGGTGGCTAAGGTTAGAAAGGACCTCTGGAGTCTGTCTAGTCAAACTTTCCTGTTCGAAGCAGGGTCACCTATAGCAGGTTGGTTGCCCAGGACCACGTTCAGTTGGGTTTTGAATATCTCCAAGGGTGGAGACACCAAAACTCTTCTGGGCAGCCCATTCCAGTACTCAGACATTCTCACAGTAAAAAAAGTTTTTTTTGTTATGTTCAAACAGAATTTACTGTATTTCAGATTGTGCCTATTGCCTCTTGTCCTGTCACTGGGCACCACTGAAAAGAATCTGGACCCCTTTACTCCCCACCAGCAGGTGTTTATACACACTATCAAGATGTCCTTCAGCCTTCTCTTCTCCAGGCTGAACAGTCCCAGCTCTCTCAACCCCTTCCCATATGAGAGATGTTCCAGTCCCTTAATCATCTTCACAGCTCATCGTTGGATTCACTCCAGTATGTCCACTTCTGTCTTGTATTGGGGAGCCCACAGCTGGGCAGTGCCTGATGCAGCCCAGGAAGCCACTGGTGTCACTTCTTGACATTGATTCTTGGATGCTAGAAACAGATTAAGCTGAATATCTAAACTTTGACTACTGTGGAAGCTGGGACAGAAAACCTGTGATGGATTAGGTGCATTAGGTGCACAGGAAATGCTATTCAAAATTTAATTCTTCTAGTAAGAACTTGCATAAAATGGTGAGCATAGGTGATTCCACCTGAAGTTTCTGACCTAGATCCAGTGGTGTATTATGTTTTTATGGCCTCTCAGACCTAGGCATTCAAAGAAAAAGGCAGCCTTCCCTGCAAAGCGAGTATGTGGTATTTAGCCACCTGCACTACTGATATAACAAGAGCCTGAAACAGAAGTCTGAGCACCACCATCCTTGCTTAGTCTGTGGAAGTGAAAGAGCTATATTGGCACATTGGTACCAATGATTTTATTTAGTCAGTGATCATTTCAGCGAATGGAATGGGGCTTGGTACTAATCATGAAAACCACTAATTTGCAAAGGAAGAGTAGCACCAGGGTATGAAACATTGAGGAAAAGAAATTGAGAAACAGTGGAGGTAGAGAGAAAGCGATGGTGCGAAGAAAGAGTAACCAAGAGGAAAAGAATTGCCTGGTGTTAATGTGCTAACAGCAGTTAAATGTACAGTTACTACATTATGCCAGATTTCCCCCTTGGTCTCTGTGCAGAGTGACAATGAAAGGAAGCTGCTGTGCAGAACAGGGAAGATTTATGCCCCAGTCCATTGACCTGGTTTCAAAATTTGATTCATCCTTCTCTGAATGGGCATCCTTTGTCCCTGGGACTTTTCCAGACCCATGGCACCCTGCAGCAAGTACTGAGTTTTCTTCTGCTGCACCATCCATTCAAATAAATGGCTGGAAAAACTGTGTAAGATAAGATTTTGATTGCTCTTCCATAGGATGAAAGGATCTGTATAATTTACAATCTGTGCAGCTTTACTCTATATGGTCACCTCTGGGGTGTCTGGCAGGCCAGCAAACTACCAGCAAACAGTTATCCGCATAACCCGAGAGGAAGGGAAAAGTTCTAGCCATGGATATTGGCACAAATCCACTGTCTCATGAAAATTCCCACTAAATCTTTAATGTCTAGAGAGAACATCTGAAAAAGCCTATGCTTAAAGCACCGACTTGCAAATTGGATCCTGATTTAGCTACAAATTTCCATTGTGACCAAAGGAAACACACTTAATTTGTGCATCTCTGTTTCTCTCGAATGAGAATAAAACTTTCTGTTTCCTGTTTTAAGCTGCAAGCTCTTGACAGTTAGGGGTGGAAAATATTTTGCCCAAATACAACACTGATAAAGATAATAGCAATAGCTGTCTCTCAGGCAATGTTTTTCATCTGCAGATATTAACGTGGTCTGCAAAGTATAATTATTTGAATTTATAAAAGCAGAAACTGAGGCACACAGAGGGGAAATTACATGTCCAAGGTCATGACAGGAACATCAGTCTGATCTCCCAAGTCCCACATTTCTGTGCTTTACTTACTACGTCCCACAATGATGCTTTTCTGAGACACATGGAGTAATAGCGATGATAATGAGCACACAGATATCTCCTTTGAAAGGTCTCATCACATATCTGCCTGCATGCAATTCATTTTATACACCTTGGAAGGATGAAGGGCTGAGTCAATATAGCATTAATGCAATATCCTCATGGCTGTTAGCTTCAAAGGCATCTTATCTTACTTTTCATGAGAAACAAAACTTTGAAAGGCGAGCAGTCACGATACAGATGAGTGCCACCTTTTAAATTATGATCAAAGTTGAAATGTGCTGTAAAGTTGGCAAGAGACCTATATATTGGTTTATAGACTGTACTTACTAGATCCATTATTTCATACACTGTGTTTCTAGACTGCGCACTTGTGTGATTGGTTAGGAGGAGAGGAATTGTCTCTTTTTTTCTCTTGGGATATGAAATGGAACAAAGAACAATGATGCAGTTCAGATGCTATAATGAACAGAAGAGACTTACGTATCTTCCTAGCACCGATCTAGACTTGCAGGGGATCACCAGCATATCAGTGGACATGAGATTCCTGAGTACTTTCTGGATCTGTGCCTTAGCAGCTTCTTTGTGCCTTTGCTAGAGGCACATTCCGTTTCTTTTCATTTATTTAAGGTAAAAAAAAAAAAAATTATTAATAATATTTATTTCTCTACCTAATGGGCTTGCTGTGAGGACAAACGCAGTAGTGGTTTTGTAGGCACTCAGATTCTGTGGTACTGGAGACAATTAAATGTAAAAGTGGTGAGAAACATCTTTTCTCTGAGTTGGGACCACCTTCACTTTACATCATTTCTGGTAGATTCTTGTCTAATCTGGTGGGGAATCTACCCGCTTCCTTCTCAATTTGCTCCAGAGTTTTACTGTCTTTATTGTTAAAAACTGCTTCTAATGTCTAAACTGATTTTTTTTTTGTCATAGTGTAAGCCTGCAATACTTTGTTCTGTCCTTTGCATCAGCTTCTACTTCTAATAGCCTTTCATATCTTTAACACTTATCCTATCCTCTTTAGAATTCTTGGCTTTAGGTTAAATAAACCCTAATAAATTTAGACATTATCATCACTATCCTTTGGGATCTTCCAAGAAGATCTAAAACCAGCCAAAGAACTGCAATTGACATTTTTTTATGGGTATTATATTGTCCTTCACAGTGGTTTCTGTCCCTCTGGGATTTGTGTCATCTGCAGTTTTAGTGAACAGTCTTTACTCCCTTGTTGAGGTTTTAATGGAGACTCTCAATACAGTACAGAGCAGAGCTGCACTCCCTGGAAACTCTGCTTGACATCTCCCTCTAATTTGATAACGAGCCACTGTCGATGAATTACTCAAATGGCTTTGCACCTTCGCCCTCCTAATATTTCTTGTGAGAGCATCACATAAGGCAATGTCAAAAACTCTACTCAAAAGTCAAATGCTCTACTTTCAACCACTTCCCCTCTGTCCCCAAACCTCCCCATTCCAGTGGGTGGCATCTACATTGTTTTGACACTATTTCTGCTTAGTGAATTTATGCTGACATTTGTAAGTACCTAGATGAGTGTGTTTGCATTAAATAGTTCCTAGAGAATAATGATGTGTGAAATATTGTAGGTGTTGTCTTCAGCAGCTGGGTCCTGGTGCTTTTAAGACTGTTCAGGAGGAGAAACAGAAATAGGGAGGGTGAGGTCAGAGCACTGCAGAGTGACAAGGAAAATGGGATTTACCATTTGGGGTTTACCATAAGCTGGGTAGGGAAAAGGGTGACAGAAAGCACATCTGGAGATCCTTTAGAGGTAGAAATTAGGAGTTGCTTAGTTTTTTCTGAACAACATTATTTGAAAGATAGTGACCAACAAAGAATGTGCTAAAAGAAAGACTGTGATTACCCATAATGTAGTAAGTCTGAAAAGCTAGAGCTGGTGGCTGTGTGAAATAGATGGAGCTTCAGCTGCTGTCTGATATCTGAATCACAATCCCACAGAAGAAAGAACCATTCCATGTGTAGTGTGTGTTTCTTTGAACTTGCCTCCTCTAACAAATACATCACATAAATCATATTTTCTGTACATGCACACAACAAAGCATTCTGCTGCATTTACTTTTAATTCAGAGGGGGGCCTGAACACAAAAATACTATAGAAAAAGTTAGTAATATTACTGTGTATGGGGCTGGAAGGCTCTCAGATATAGTGCTAGATGAGGTGTAACAGGTGTATGGAACAGGAGTCCTGTTTACACCTCATTTCCAAATAAAACTTCCCTGGGAAAAAATTCACAACTGAAAATTTTTGCAACTTTACCAAAGACAGTTTGGAAAGCCTTGCCATAACTAAAAATACAACATGTCTTGAATGAAAAACAAATCAAGACATTTAAGTATTATATTTTGTTACCCAGTGATGACTCATAACTTTCATGCCAATCACCAAGACACAACACAAAGAAATATCTACTTCTAGTCAATACATTTTCTAGTGGCTTATGACTAATTATAAAATCAGAAAGGTGCTATATGTAGCACTGTTGAAGTACCCCACAACAATGTCAGATGAAGCAATTTCTGGAAATCTAGTTTGTTCTGTGCTATGTCTTGAGTTATAAAGTGGACTAGCGAACCATTTCAGACTGCCTTTAGTTTGCACAGAAGAAATATTAAGATTTCCATGTGCAATATGGTCTGAAGAGGTCTCTTGACAGGGCAAAGGAGCTCCAGGCTACTGCAGCAGGGCTGTTATGGCATCCAAACAATCCATTTTAAAGCTACCTCTGGTGTATCTATGCTATACGGTAGATGCTGAGAGCATTGTGCAGTTTTCTCTGTGATCACAAGGTAAACAGCAGTTAGCCTTCCATTGATATTTTGAGGTAAAGAACCGCTTCTAGAAGGCTGCCTGGAGAATATTTACCATTATCTACATGCGATATTTGTCTCCATAGGTGACTTAGTGGGATTTGAATTTAGGATGATCAGAACTGAGAATGCAGACTGCAGCAATAGGACGTAACAAAGCAAAGCTCCATGTGTGCTGTAGCACATCCTCACACTTGCCTCTTTATAGAGCTTAGTGCAGGATTTATTGACACACACTTAGTAGATTAAACAAATATGCATGGGAGGGGAAAAAAAAACAACCCAACATTCAGATGGAAGCTTGTTTGAGATCATCATGCCAGATATATTCAGAGACATATTGCAAGAGGCCTATTACAGTGCAAAAAAAAAGAGACAGATCTCTTTCTGCACAGAGTTTGAGATTGAGTGTCTTTTCAGAATGACTATTAAGAGAAAATAATGCCATGTTAAAGAGGTAAACAAATGACACTGCTAACTCTCATGGTTTTGTAACAGGTCTTGCAATAGCTAATTTTTTCCTAGCTTAATGACTTATGTGACTTGAAAAGAATATCTGTTTTCAGTTCTTTATGGTTGTGGGAAAAATCTTTTCCCACCTCAAAATCTTCTAATGTCTCAAGAACTGGGCAGGGATCAAAAAGCATGCAGACAAAAAGACTATTAAAATAAATTTTTTGAGTGAACTCATGATTTTTTATTGCTTGGAGTCAGCAACATGGGGAGGTATTATGTGCTTTTTCAGAACTAAAGAACGATTTCTCTCTGCACCGACCTGAGTGTTTTTTTAAACTGCTGTCTCTGAAGCTGTTAATAAAGCATTATCCCCCCAAAACAAGCTAACATCTTTTAAAGCTCAACTGTAAATGAAGTCTTGGGGTTCAGTTTCTCTGTAAAAATTCACCTAAATGTGTTTTGAAAGAGTTAGGTAGAAACCGCAGTGCTTGTGTTTGGGTTGGCAGGGCAGCGGCTGAGATACGGCCCTTGTCTGTGGTGTGAAAGGGCTGAAGTCTCCCAAGAACAATAGAGTTAGTGAACTGCTGTGGTCACAGGGAGAGCCTAACAACCTGAAGTCTGCTATGCATGGGTACATGGATGTTGTGAGGATTTAATTAACACTTGGAAAGCATTCTGAGGTCCTCAGATGACAAGGTTTACAGAACTCCAAATGACTGTTATTATATCCCCTCTGTGTTTGTGGTGGCAGATAGCCAACGAGAAGAAATGTTCAACCAAACCCAGGCATTTTTCCCAAAACCTTTGTTATTCTAAACTACTGTTGGAAAAAAAGGTGGATCTGTATCCAATTTAGTTAGTGCAAATTACAAGTGGCTTTGTTGGGATTCCTCTGTACTTTTGAGTATGATATATGTAGCCAACAGCAAGCTGTCTTGCTGCCTGACTATACACTTATTACCCAGCTATATCAGAGAACTGGTTGCAAACTCTAATATTTGAGTAAACCCCATCTATCTGTGACACTTCTTTGAAAGGGAATACCATAAACAAATCATTTCCTCCATCTGCGACTTTGCTATTTTCGAAAACAATGTTCATCTTGTCAGACCTCAGCATATATGTTGGAAATGAACCCCAAACAAAACAAAACCCTCTCAAAACAATGCACTGTGTTTCACACTTGATTCTTCCCTGAGAGAGGCTGAGTTACAAACTGCAGATCTTAATCGCAGACCTTAAGGCTTGATATAAAAGCACTCAGATATTGTTGTGATGGCAATAGCATTAGAACATGTCTATAACAGAATCTTCTATTCTAGACGCATCTTCATGTATATGTGCCCGAAGAGTAAACACACAGATTTATCTGGCAAAAGAAATATTTAACCCATTACATCTTTATCGCTCATTTGCACAGAAAGATTTTGTCATGAAGGACAGATAAAACCCATTACTAAATTTCTGGTGAACTACATTACAGATAGTAGCAAAATGACTGGGATAAGTGGGATTTGTGTTGCTAGGTAGGGCCTGGTGGCCGGAAGAAGTCGCGCTGTACGGAAACATAGGGCCCCCCTCCAGGTAGCCAACAGCTTTTAGCTTATGATGTAAGCAGACAGAAGTGACACTGTAAACCTAGGCTATATAGTGTCGCGCCGCTCAGCAATAAGCGCCATTTGCCATCCACCACATTGGTGTCTGTGAGCTGATGGACCGCGCGGCCAGGGGTTGGCCGCCGTGCCGTTCCTGAACCAGGTCACCGCGTGCCTGTGAAGGCAACAGATTTGGTTTTGTGCATCCTGATACATCAGTAATCTGGATTATCTCTATCTGTTTCATCTGTGTTCCAAAGTGATTTTGGCTCCTACAGCTATGCTAACAGATTCACCATGTAGCAGATATGAAATAAAGAATAGGGACATTGTCCTCACACCAGTCACTGCTCAGGAGCAAAAATTTTGGGCAGCATTAACCTGTAGTGATTCACATAGCCTCACATAGGCTGGGTTTACGTCACCTTGGGCCTGTCAACATCACACCCCTCAGCATGCACTAACAGTGCAAATATTTACGTATTTCCTTTATTTCCTGAGCTCTGAGCATGCAATGAGTGCCAGCCTCAGTAGCTGTCCCAGCAGGGTTTCTGCACCCCAGATTGCTCAGCCAGCCACAGTATGAAGTGGTCAGAACTGCCTGGGGAACATTACTGCAAAAATGTTGACACTAATAGTAGTATTGTGATGGTGTCCCTAGCTGGCTTCCAGGAGCTCAGTGATGAAGTTCATGCTCTATTTGCATCAAGTACCTTTGCCAGGTATCCTCAACATTAGACAGCTGTAAGGTGCAGGAATCACCTTACAATCAGGAAAGGGAAGGGAAAGGAAGAGAAGGCAAGGCAAGGCAAGGCAAGGCAAACAAGGCAAGGCAAAGCAAAAGGAGACTGGCAATCCTAGTCTGTCTTCTGGTTTCTAGGTTTTTAGAAGACAGATGAATTAGCCAGAGCTAGCAATAAAACTAATCTCATGCATGGGCACTTAAGCCTTCTTTTTGAGTGGCATGATCGTATTCACTAACCAAGCAGTTATTTGCAGTTCCACCTTTTTGCAGAGGCTCAGGAGAAAGACTTAGTTAATGCATAAATGTATGCCAGCAGTACATGTATGTAGAAAGCATTAAATCCTCCTTTCCACCAAACTTCTTTTCACAGTTTATCCAGCTTAAGTGATATTGATGTGAGTCATATGTTTCTATTGTGTTTTTATGCCAAAACCATTTCTACAGTATAAACACATACAATTATATTGCAGACAACTGATTCATCGCTTTTTCCAAATTGATCTATACCACTGCCATGCAAGGCTATTAACATAACCAAACTCTGGATCTGATTTTATTGCAGAACTCAAAGCTGCTTTAAAAAAGTAGATATAGAAATGTTAATATATGCAGCAGAAGGTATTTTAAATAAATATCTGTCAGATAGTTAAATCTGTGTCTCCCTGGTGTTAATTACGGAGCAATCAGAAGAGCACAGGGAAAAGAATATTTATTGCAGGTTGAAAAGCCAGTTATTAGGTTTGTATCGCAGCAAACCATGTGGACTTACCTTTAGCAACTGTCTTACTGATGATGGATGGAGTTCTTTGTAAATATTTTTCAACCTGTATTTGAATTAGGATTGTGATAACTGGCAGGGAACAATTCAAAAGCAATTAAAAGCAATGGATAGGAAAAATGCTGACCTAGGACAAAGAATTTAACCATTTGCCCAGCTATAAGGACAAAAATAAAGTTTGTAAGTGCCAATGAGAACCCAACAAGCTGAAAGCTTTACTTTCCTACAGCGCAAATGCATGAGACATTAAGGCAGGTAGCTCCCACTAGGATTTCCATGGAACTTGGAACTTGTCGTGCACTTGGGTCACAGCAACCACATGCAACACTACAGAAATTGCAGAAAAAATTTAAAGATAAGGTGGTTAAGGGGTTTATCTTATGAGGCTTTGTGGTTTGTAAGAAGTCAAATATTAAAAATGAAGTTATTAGAATTGCTGTCTTCCCAGTCTAGTCCTGCTCACAGTGAAAAGCGAAGTGTCATGTTCTTGCATGGTTAGAATGACCACTGACATTAACAGGGAACAAAGCGCTGTCTTTGCATCCCAGCTCTCACCAGAAAATAAGAAGTGTTTCTAGTGGCAAATGCACTCTCCTGCTTGTGCACATACGTCTCTTTAAGACCTAGGCATGCAGTGAAAAAGACCTCTTTTTGTTTTCCCATTCCCATTACAGAAAAGTGTCATTCTTGAGTATTCTGCAGTATAGGTCACGAAACTGAAAACTACTGTATCCAAACCCAGGGATGTAATGCACAGTGATTTCACAGTGCATCCACCCTCCAAAATGCAATCTACTGACACTGACAGAAAATGCTACACATATAGAATTGGACCAGACCATAGGGTGCCTGATAGCAGCAACTTTTGATGATTTTGGTCTTTCTGAGCACAACTTATCCCATTTGATATATTGGTAAGAGCTTTTTACATTGCTAAGATCTTTTTACATTGGTAATTGGTCTCTGTATTTTCTGCATAATTCTCTCTTTCCCAAGGTAGAGTTCACATTAGAATAGACATACAGATTACTATCCAGGTTTACTGTTCTTTTCATGTGATTTTTCTCCATCGTATACATCACAGGCCACTGATGTTCTGTCATGTCAATGTTGAAGTTTGTTGCTGGTGGAATTCTACAGAACTCAAGGACCAGCAAAGCTCATTGTTTTCCAGATGCTTTTTAATATGATTTTCTAGGTGTCCGTTAGATCACTGGCACTAGGATGCTCCTGTTGAAATGCTAATTCTGTGTTTCGGACAGAAAAGCAACCTGCGAGGCAGGAACTGCTAAGACACCCAGCCACTTGGATTTTAAAGGGCATCTCATTTTATGTGCAATTCTTCTATGGGTATTTGAGTCTTTGGTGTTCTTTCTGTCCCACAAATATAACAGTTCTCTGTAAGATGAGGGAAGGGGTGTTATACACCTCCAGGACTGTCTAAATAAACATTATGTGGTCACCTAAACCTCCAGAAGCGGGGCCCTATCTATGATCTGAAAGGGTTTCTTTCTAAGATGTTCCTGTTGTATCAGCTAGACTAAAACAGAAGATGTCTCACTAAACATGGCAACTCAGATTTGGGCCATGAAATATTAGGGCAAGCGAATGTGGAAGTGTCTACTCTTCCACTTATGCTATTTCAGCTAAATGTAAACCCTGGCACTTAAGAGGTTAGTTAAACCCTTCTTTTTTGTATGTTGGAGTACTACAAGTCTCTCACAAAGTAACAGCAGACTCGAGTCCCAGATAGGGGCAGAAACTAGTATACAAGGAGGATGTGCGGTTAAGGACCTGAAGGAAGTTAAGTTTTACATGAACATATCTTGCCTATTGCTTGAAATTAATAGGCTCATAGATTTTAAAGTCATAGAGGACCATCATGATTAACTGGTTCAACCTCTGTCTAGTCTGAGCTCCTGCGTAACACAAGCCATACTTCATCCAGGGATTTCTGCCTCAAGCCCAGCTATATGTTGTTAAATTAAGATGTATGTTTTATAAGCATATCTGATCTTGATTTAAGGACTACAATGACACTTGGTAATTTGCCCCCGTAAGTTAGCTCATTATACAGTTAAAAAATAAATGAGTTTCTGTTTAATTCTAGTTTGAACTTTTTTGATTTCATCATGCAATTATTAGACCTTATCCTGTTTCTGTCTGCTAGATTAAAGACCCCTCCAGATTCAGTGTAAGTACTTGTGCAAATAGAGACTGTGATTTAAGTTACTTTTAAATCTGTTCATTTGAGCAGCTAAACAGAGAATCCCTTTAAAGTTGCTGCCGGTATTTAACTGGTTTCTTTGGCGTTGTGGAGACAAGTGATTTTTCTGAGGCATGCTGCAGACAAAATATTGTTTTAGGGGATAGGATGTTGCTCCATTTACCAAATTATTTTGAAGATAGTCGGTTTAGTCCCACAGCCTTCAGCAGAAGTGCCACAGTCACAGCCAACCAAAAAAGTAATACCTGTATTGTCTTATCCCCCTTTTAACACTGATAATGAGTAAGAGGGAAATGCATTTAGAAATGTGGACCTTGTCTGGGGAAGATGAGTTGAGGAGTTGCTAGTGTCACACAAACCAAAGTTCAATCAGCTTTGGGTATTGGATTAATTCAGCCACCAGACTGAGGCACTTGCATGTGCATTAGTTGCCAGACCCTTTATGACGATTAATGGAGCTCTAACTAACAAAATCAATTATCTAAGGTGTGATGCATCTGGTAATGTGCAAATATTTCCTCTGCAATTTACTCTATGATTGTCTAGACTCCAACGGCTCTATCAAGAGGGTCTTGATCCGTCTCCCCACATGTTGGCACCGAGGTTACTGAAGATGCCTCTGTTGCCTCATCTGCTCTTCAGCTACTGGTCCAGATGTGTGCGGGTCCCTCATACGTCCTGGATCATAGCCACCAATATGTGTGAATGCCTCAGATACACTTCAGCAGCACAGGTCACAAAAGATGCTTGTGGGCAGCCGGCGATCATGGGAGCCCAGCTACCCAGCTCACAGATACACAACTGTATGTTGACATCTACATTTCAACATTTTAATCTCAAACCTACTGAATGTGAGTTGCCTAACCTTAAACCAGGAGTCTAGGGAGCAAAGGTAGTCCTTTACCCCCCACTCATTTGCTGTAGCCACTTGGGGTGGAAAATATGTCATCTAAAATCAGAGATAGAATTCAGCTGCCTCAAATAAACATTTAGTGTTCATTTCATGTTGCCTATTATTTTGCCTGGTCTCTCATTGCTAATGTACAAGATCTTGAGCCTGCTGTAAGCCCTGCATCATATCTGCCATATCGTGTGCCTAACTTGGATACCAGAACTCATCTCAAATGACCCTGGGCATCTATTTTAAACAACTGAATCCTACACTATCTATCCAAAAAGTGTGTTGCTGAGGTCTGAGGTAGACAGTCTAGGCTCTTTCTGGAGTCTCAAGGGAGAGGATAATTCATTTGACCTAGCAAAATTGACTGCTTTGGAGAAAATTAATAACCTTTAATAATTAAGCATTTCTTTCTGTAGACTATGCAGGGAACATGTGTAGTTCAGATTTAGAGAAGCAACTTATAGATGCTTAAGTTAAGGCACATGAACCTTGCCCCAGGTGACCTTCACTTGTGCCCTTTGAGATGAAATGACATGCTTTACTTGAAAGTAGCCCTAAGTCATTTACAGAGGGGTTTTGCCCTTTCATGAAAGAAGTGTTCATGATATTAAAACACAAACACAAGAACTGATTACAATCAATATTTGACATACATTAAAAACTAACTGAAAATTAATTTACAAGACAAAGCATGTTATAATAGGCTATCAATATATTCAATTTAAAATGTACCACATACGATCAAAGAAAGCCACCCAGGGGATTACGCTGTCTGAAATCCTCAATAAAATGGCAACCTTTAGATGTATTAAATATTACATTTGAAAAAAAAAAAAGTAAGAATGAAAATCTATAGCTAAGAGAAACACAAGCCCAGAGGGAGAATTCAAGATCTGTTTATGTGTAATTGGGCTTTGCTTTGTGAAAATCTTGACAGCTAGAGGAGCTGCCTTACTTGCATGAGACTGTTAATCACATTCATGGATCTACATGCTGTTAACTGCATACTAAATTCCTGAAGATTTACAGCCCCTGCTCTGGTTTTACCTCATTTATACCACACATTGCCCTATAGAAGTTGCTTACCACATATGGGGGATTGAAATTTTAGCATTATCTCAGTATCTTAATGACTAATCCTGAATGATGAAACTGTGAGTCCAAGCACTGCTGCACACCCAGAAGTAATTTAAGTTGTGACAGTCTATAATTCATACTATAAATCAATGAAACAACTGACATATTTTATAATTTGGCATAGGCACATGTGTATGCCAGATTAATAACAATCGGTACAGACAGATAAAATTTTGCATTAACATGTTATTTAGCATAGTTTCATAATCAGTAGTTTGCAAATTAAGTTATGGCACATCTGTAAAGAGAAGGCTGCATCTTGAGCAGAAAATTAGCAGCACTGTGAAATATCAGTATATTACGCTGCTTCTGAGTTCAGCAACAACAACAAAAAAGAAAACATCAGTGAGATCTGGATTGGATAACAGGGAGCTTCCTCCTTTCAGTCTCTCCTAGCTTCAAATTTGGGCTCTTCCCTTTCAAATTTTGAGCTGTTTGTGTCTCTGTTGTCCTTCCTTGTTAGCATTTTGTTGCTTTGACTAAAAGACCTTGCTTTCTCATCCCTTCCCATTCTGATACTTCATTCCTTAGAATGCTCCAAACCTGAATAATTAGGGCATTCTGTGGTGTAGGTTTGAACTCCCTCAGGCTGAGAATGTTTGACCACATTCTCACCTTCAAAATTCCTACCCAAGGCTCATCTTTAAAACCAGCTACCACAAATCATTAAATTAAGAAGTGTCAGCAGACAAAAGCAAAAAATAGCAGATGACAGAACATGAGATTTGGGAGACATATGATGGATATTTACTGGATGAATTTCAATGTTAAATATTAGCATTGTCTTACTAAATTTTTAGCAATGGAAACCAGAGGAAAAAAAGAAATGGAGAATAGGAGAAAACAATTCCACCTTAATTTGTACCCAATATGTATCGTTAATGGGAAGAGATTGTTGTCTCTTTACTTGAACATTTCGATCCACATTCTAACGCCTGATTTTGAGGTTTAGGAGTGTTCTGAGTAGAGAATATCTTGAGGATCATAGAATCATTTAGGTTGGAAAAGACCTTTAAAAATCATCAAGTCCAACCATTTACCTAGGACTGCCAAGTCCACCACTAAACTATGCCTGTGAGCACCACATCCACACGTTTTTTGAACACTACCAGGGATGGTGATTCCACCAGCTCCCTAGGCAGCTTATTCCAGTGCTTGACCACCCTTTCAGTGAAGAAATTTTTCCTAAAAGATGAAGCACTTTATGTCCATAAGTGCAAATCATGGGCCAGAAATCAGAGTTTCTGAGAAGAGCCAGCTGAACGTGGTTAGCCAAGGGATTTCCACCTTGCCTTGGGAGTTTTTGTTCTTCTTTTTTGTTCTTACAGTAACATAAATGGAGGAATGGATGGCATTTTCATCCAAAATGCTTCATGTCCTAATATTATGCAAAGCTGTGCAGCACTCACACTATTTTGGTCCTGTTCCTTTCCAGCCTTGGGGCTTCTCTGGGCATATCAGCACAGTGTGCGTGATTGACTAAACCAGAAACTACAGCAAAAGATTTTTTCCAATTCTGCAAAGCAAGCATTTCTGAGCATAAAGTTAGGTACTGATTAAGGACATACCTAATGAATATGGGTATCTTTACTGGTAGGCCCCCTTGGAAATGAGGCAGTCTGGATCATTGAATGGGATTTACGTTTCTGAAGCCTTAGTCCCAATTTAGGTGGAACAGGGATTTAGGCATCCCAATTCACACTGTCTACTTAGGCAATAAGCTCCTCACAGCAAGAGTGATCTTCAGATCTGAAGACATCTGTCAGCTTTTAACAAATAAATAGGAAGCTTTTGGTTAAAACAGGAGGGTAAG
Source organism: Falco biarmicus (assembly GCF_023638135.1). NCBI lineage: Eukaryota > Metazoa > Chordata > Aves > Falconiformes > Falconidae > Falco > Falco biarmicus. The sequence continues at coordinate 26,876,341 of NC_079292.1, forward strand.
AATAAATCCAGGATTCCACACTAGATGAGAAGGAGACTTACAAAATGCTGGATGTGTATTCTGCCACACATCATCTGCCCAGCTTTAGGAAAGTCACCTTTCTTGTTCCTCAGCTTCTATGTATAGACTGAAGTAAAAAATTCATTCTTGCAAGTGTTGTGTGTATAATATATGTATTATTCCTTAGAAATACCAACACACTAGAGAGAAGCAGCTAATATAAAACCCTGGATGAAAAGCTTTTATGCTAAACAGAACTTCAGATTAGCCTCTATGCCTAAATTTCCAAGTGTAAAAAATGGGGATAATACTGCTTGCTTATAGTCTACAAGGGATTTTGTGGTCTGTAGAGAATGCCAGCTTATATAAGTATGATATATGTAACATAAACAGAACCTATATAAGACTCTATGAAACACTTAGACCCACACACGGTAAGTAGACAGTATCTTAATTTCCTTTTCTGAATTTCATGCCAAACTGTATAATTTGTGCCAGTGCAGATTAAAATATTGTTTTCTTCAAATCCATTAAACACTAATTAAAACTGGAAAAGACTCAGATCGGACAATCCTTTAATGCAATCAATTAATAAGATAAATCCAAAACCTGTCATAATGATCAAGGTTGGCAGCAATCCATGAACTATTTATGATTTCATACTATACAGTGTATTTGCTTCTTATCAGTTTCAAGAAGTGGACGCTGGCATTAAAAGCCTGTTGCGGGCAGGCTGGACAAAGTCTGGAGGACAATCTTGTCAACTGTCTAGCCCAAGGCTAAAAAGTAAAGCAGTGTTGATTTCATAGCTATGAGTCAACATTATAAAAAAGTTCCCCAGCCCCTCAATTTTTATTAAATTCAGGGCTTTGCGCTCATGAAAACGGTAAAATGAAGAAAACAATCATAGCAACTAGTCTGTTTACCATAAAACAAGAGCAGCAGTTTCTACCTGAAATAGTACAGTAGGAGGAAAAAACATCTGTGTTTTTGGTTTTCTTGTCAGTTGTACAGAACATGGTGTGATGTAAGTATCTAATGAAGATATAAATCACGCACATTTGTTGTTAGCTCTTTAACTCATATACATTTAATGCTGAAGTTGTTTACATGTAGGCTTTTTATCCAAGTGAATACACCATAATTGTATTGTTGGTAAAGTCTAAAAAATATACCCAAATATAAATGATTAGGACAATGAGAAGGGCCAGGAGAAATGCTGGTGATGGGTTAAGGATTCTGCAAGAATTCCAGGATAGTGTTAGGGAAGACTGCTCTGATGGTCCTGTCTTCCCAAAAAAGTATCTCTAGAAGAAGATTAACCCCATCTCAATATAAGAGTTCAAACAAATGATTTTGTTGAAGTGCTTATTGCTGCCCATTGATTACAGAGGGAGCCCTACAGCATCAAGCTCTGTAAGTTTTCACATATATTAACACCTGAAGCCTAACTCAGCCCATGCTCTGTTTTGTCAGATGTTTTATAAAGACATACAACACATTGAGCAGATCCTTGCTTCACCAAATAGTTTGGAGGATGAAGCCAGAGTAAGCTGGGAGGCATCCAGCTTTGAAACTGAAAGTTGTCTTGCAGTGTTGGTCAAGGATCTTCCAATAAAAAAAGTTTTCCTGAAAAAACATAGAATTCTTGAAACACATAGCAGTTTTGATAAGAAATATGCTCTTACAAAATAAGTAAAAGCAAATGTCATTCCAAAACTTTTAATAACTTGGTGGTTAGGGGGTGAATCTGAGGTGGAAACTGAGGTTCAGATTCCCGATCTGAATTACGTATAGGAGGAATTTGCTCTTTGCATTCTACTGGAAAGCCCCATGACTGTTCTAGGTCTACCTCTATTGTTTCAAAAATCTTAACAGTCTTAGTTTAATTCTTTTTTGGAACAGATAAATTTATGGAATCTCATAACCTCTATTCCCCCTGCACAGCTCCTGCTTGTTGTAACCATAACTTATCAGACAGCCAAGAAGAAGAAGAAGAAAAAAAAAAAGTATTAAATTCTGCTGCATCTAGACAAGAAATATATACTGGGACTGATCCAAAAGCCACTTAAAAGGATGAAACATTTTACAGGATACGATTGTCCACATATAAATTTCACATATATGCATACGGTGCTTATATATATACAATATGTAAGCTACACCAATGTTTCCCAAATATTGAGATATATATATATATATCTCACACTAATGGAACCATTCAGAATAGAAATAATGTCTTTTTTATGCTTGGATATTTCTGAACACCTGAAATGCCATACCAACAAGCAGAGATGACATGTTTATGTACCCCTATTTATGAAAAGTAGATGCCATTTGTTTATGCCAATGAAAGACAGGGAGAAGTACATATATGAACAGGTATATAAATTCATTACATTGCATTTTATGTGCACATCCTAAAACATAAATTTGCAATTTGCCAACCCATCTTCTTACAGACTCTCTCCAATATTGCAGCTGCAGTGAGAAATCCAGAAATCATTATCCAGCCTTCAATCAGTAGCTTACATGCCGGGATAACTTGCTTTATCTTAATAGTAAGATAGTGACTGGCAAGAGCAATAACACTGAGATAAGACTAGATTCATGTCGCTCCTTGTCAACATTCTTGGCACACCACTCATTTTTAATTCTTGAATAGAGTCCCAATCAATCCTAACTCACAAAATTACTAGTGCAATGCCTGGAATGTTGTAGAAGCTTTAATGATATATCAGTTTTAGAGACATTCAGCTCTCGTAACTTTTTATAGAACAGTTTGCAAAAGGATAAGCTTATTTAATTCAGACAGAGAAATGTATTTCATGAGGTGCTCTCACATCACTGGAGACATGTGTGAACGATGGTTTGTCACTGTCATCTTTGCTTAGTCCATTGCAGGGGTAACAGGTAACGTGCCCTGTGTGTGACAGTGCCCTAAGGGATGATCCAGGGGGAGAGTCAACTACTTGTTAATTATATTTAAAGGCAGGTCTAAATAGATGAGGATATTTGGTTCATAGTCCTTCCAGTGCCCAGACCTTTAAGATTATAAACCATCTCCATTCAGAACAGGCTATTCTCCAGTCCTGCCCCAAAACCACAGCAAGTCCCCAGCTCTGGTATGTTTCCTGTACCAGGCACTACTGCTGTTGGCTCTGGATGTCCAAGGATGACACTTACACCCTTAGAGAGGTCATGCCATAAATACACCCTGTGGGGGCTGGTTGTGAACTTTAGGAAAGTGCATTGTTTTTTGGCTTGCTTTTCCTGAGGAGCAGCTAGGTATGTATTGCAGGCAACCTGCCAGTGAACATGTATCGTGCCACCCTTGTTGGAGTTGGAGGCTTATTTGCACAAATGCAAGAAGAATAATTGCATTTGTAAAATAAATAAATCAAATGATAGTGAAAATAGGGAAGAGAAATGACTCCCCTAAAATACAGCATCAAGCATATACCTAACAGTCATCATGCCTGACTATATTTTTACTAAGAGTATAAGGTATACCCAGTTCAATTTCCTTCAAAAGGAAAAAAAAAATCCTTATACTTGCTTGGGATATTGGAAATACATGCTAACCTCTCTAATTCATAAAGACAAACATACTTCTCACAAGGATTATAACACAGGTTTAGGATGATCTTTTACTTTATATATCCACCTTATATTTGTTAATTATTTTTTTTTTTAAAGAACAGTTTTCATGACTTTTTGGTAGAAGCCAGTATTAGTCTTCCATCATTTGAAAGGAGGGTAAAAGTAATTAGAAAAAAAATAAAAATTGATACAAGAGTAATCTTCCTAATTAAACAGTAAGACTGCAGTATGTAGTTTCACACCACATTGTAAATATGAAATTAAGGATCCTAGATGAAATGTCAGAAGCTTTTCTTATGAGTTTATATCAGCAACTTGATTATCATATTGATTCTGCATATCAATGAGATAACATCCCACAGTGTTTATTCTTCACCCAATTGCTTTCTTGAACATAATAAAATTAAATCCAATATGATATTAAATGTAAACATACAGTGATATTATATGTAAATATCCATTTAAAAATCTCTCTGCTTATTGATATTCAAATTCTCTCTGCAAGTGTAACACTGCAAACTACAATAATACATTTTTCAACCTTCATCCAGGGACTGGAACTAAAAAGAGGATAATCTTTTTCTATTCCTTTCCATAATAACATTGCATTATTTATGTAGAAGAAAATGAAAATAGTAAGTCTATTCTGCCTGAACTACGCTTCTTAGTTGATCCCTCCTGATTGGTCTTGGAAAGCAGAATGGAAAAAAATAATGTGATGCACATGCTAAACCAGTGCTGGCCAGACTGAACAGACAATTTATATCCTGCCCACTACAAATCAAGAGCTATATTTAGATTGCAAACTCCTGGCCCGGGCAGTCTCTTTGTTCTGTGTTTGTACTGAGACTAGTACTATGAGGTCCCATCCTTGGCACTGGCCTTTTGTGTAATACAGTCACACAAAATAAAAATTACTTCCTTTCTGTTTTGTAGAATTCATGGCCTTGGTGTTACGTTCTTTTTTGTGCCGTGGCAATAGATGTTCTCAGTATGTTCAGCAGTGACTCAGAATATGATCCTGTGCCATTAGTAAACCATCCGTCTTGCTGGTGCTACTTGTACCCACAGATGGGAGTCTGATTCCTGATTTTTTCTGAACTGGTGCAATTTGCCTGTTATTTCTTGGTGATATTAAGTATTTACAGTCACCACCCTGTTCCAGCTCCTTACAAACCCCTCTCTTTCAGTTTCTTCCATGCTGATTTGGTTCAAATGTTTACTCCGAAGTGCTATTACTAATACAAAGGTAAAAACTTGATGTTTTTAACAAAATATATACAAGCCAATAACTATCACAATTTCCAAAATGTTAATTGTTGGCAGCTAGTCAGTAAAGGATAGAATTGACATTATATCAGTCCAGTCTAAGGTAATGAAGCCTCAAACAATTTTACAATGGTTGGAGCTTTTTTATTCAACAGGATGAATGGAATAAGAAACATTAAAATCTATAACAAGACTTCATTTAATTAATAATAACTAGGTATGCAACCTGTTTAGCCAAAATACTCAAAAGATCACTAGAAATCTTATTCCAAATGAAGCAATTTATATCCCACTCAGCTTGACTGAATCTTTCTTACTTGAATTGCTCTCCATATTTCTTTGATTCATGGCATGGATAAGGAGAAAGCTGAATCAATCCATCAAAACTATACAAAGTAAAACATAGCTGTTGATTAAATTTTATTTCCATTCAGAATTGAACCCAAAGAAAGCTAGTGATTTAACAAGAACTAATCAGAGAGCTGGGAGGAAAAAAAAAAAAAAGGTTTCTTTTTTTGTGTTGTCTTACGACTTCATGTAATTACACATCTGAAATAAAAATTATGGCTGTGGCCTCATGTTTGGTACTTTGCCTCTTAATTCATGATATTACACTTGACTTCTCCTTTTGCAGTTGTCGGTAGATAAGAACATAATTGCTTTCTTTGTCTAGCCTTGCCTTTGTGCTACAAGCTCTCCATTTTACATAAAACTATTTTCCTTGTTGTAGTGTTTGATGTGTTGTTACTTTAACAGTCCTCACAGTTTACTATCACTTTCTGCTCCATAGATACTAAATATCACTTTCTTTCAAGTGTTTGATTTATTATTTTAATTAAATCCTGTAAATTTTATACACAATCTGGATTTTGTTGTTAGCTCTATGCAATTCTTTTATAAGAACGTTTTCCATATTAGAGACATTTTCTTTGTTATATGCTGCTCCTTAAAAATACTTAATGCTTTGTTTTAAGAGATACTACCCTGGAAAATGATAATGAGTACTTCCAGCTAATTGCCCAGTTCATATGTTATATAATACAGGAAACTATGCTGTTGAGAGTCATTATTTGATGTTGCATGTTGTGTAACAAGTGTTTGATTGCTTTTTGATATGTCAGAAGCATTAGAAAAGCAGAGGTAAGTTTATTTTGCCAACACAATTATTCAAATGGGTGAGGTTTGTTAATTGCTAGATCTCTGAAACTAAAAAAAATAAAATAAAAAAAAAAATGCTTCCAAATAGTACAGTTTACTTCTTGTTTACTAGTTGTCTGTAGATTATGGGCAGGTCAAGATTACCTAGGTGAGATTTTTGTAATCTTCCAGGGTGGTAAGGATACTTGAAATGATTGAGGACACTAAGAAAGAAATACAACAGAATTGCATCATAAACCACACAAGCTTAAATTTATAAAAATCTTACTTCCTCTGTGCTAAACTATTATAACTTATACCTACCAGAGGGAAAGTTATAACAAAGAATTGATCCTAATACTTTGGCTATAAAGAAGTAGAAAGGGATTTAGTTCATGGAAAGTTTTGGCTTCACATTTTGATTTCAGCAAACAAAATAACCTCACCTTATCCCCCCCCTTCCTCTGAAGAAGTCCTGACTTCTCATGAAATTGTGATCATTATTGAAGGACTGAAACTTTATAAGGGTGTCGGGGTTGGAGGCATGGCTTATTTGAGGAATATTGTGTACTTAGAGATTCAGCTAAAGGTCTGGGAGATGAGGATTACTCTAGAAAATAACCAGAAGTTTTGTCTTCAAATCTCAATTCTTCAGACATCTGAAAATTTGTGAACATTTTTTTTTCTCCAATCCTGTCTTGAAAGCAGTATAAGACTATTTCTTTTTTCAAACAGATATGAATAGGCTGCAGAAACTGGCTAAACATTGATGGTTAAGGCTGTAATAAAAAATAAAACTGTTTTAAATTGCACCCTTTTCAGTTTTTGGAAAAGTGATTAAAAGTATATTGAAATATTTGAAAACTGCTAAACAAAATTTTAAAAAAACAAAATTAAGCTTGTGAAATATAGTAAGACCATTAAGGTCAATAGGAATGTAGAGCTGAAAGAAAAGTGTGAGAGATACTTTGAGAAAGATAAAACATCACCCTGTATTTCAGCCTTGGAATCCAGATCACAGTAATTCTCCAGAGCACTGGAACATTAGGAATGGTTATTGATTACTGATATTTCCCCTTGTCCCTAACACCTCTCTGATGACTTCTGTACTGGTGACTCAGGATGGCCTGAAACAAGATAGCACTGCATGGCTTGCGTCCATACAGCTGAACTTTATTACATTCCATCGTGGCTGCACTTCAAACTACTTCGGCCCAACTGTGTCCAGGAATTGTTTGGAAGAAGCAAGGCTGACAACACAAAATTGTTGCAAAGCCATCCTGTATCTGATCTCAGGTGTTCTTGTGCTCCTCCCATCTCTGGAAGAAAATGGGCTCTTTCAGGGAAGAACCTTCTCTGACTCTGACTCTGACAGTTCAAGCTTCTCATCTCTCTGTTGCTCAATTCCTGCTGCCCAGATACTATATTTGCCTGGAAAATATAGGAGTCACCTGAGAAAAGGTACTTGTGGCACTTCAGGGAACTTGGTATCTTGAGGCACTGGAAGCACATCTGCAGTTTTGCCTTTGCTGGGAACTGGACTGGGAAGCCTCCCAAGTAGAGGAATTAAGTCAAAGGGCCAGATTTGAAAGCTAATACAGATACTCATTAAGTGTGGCTTAGTTGTGCAAGGCAGAAGTTGCACTCACTGACCTGTGCGATATAAACCACCACCAGGCAGCTATTACACTGTGTTTTTCATCCGTGAAAACCAAGGTAGTTTATGAAGGAGGTCAACCGTGTTCAATTGATGTGAAGGCTGAGGTGAGGACTTCAGCGGTATGGTACTAACTGAAGTGGTCATTCGGATGAAACCCTTTTCTTGGATTTTCAAAAATACATGAGAAATAATTCTCCCTGCCGTTCATTGTCCTCTGTTCATTTTTTCACCTTTCAAAGCTGTACAAAAGCATCTCGGCTTTTTCAGTATGACTAACACAGCTGCAAAGTGGATTCGAAGTCAGAGTGTAGCTTGGCCTAAGATTGCTTTTAAAGCATAACATGGATTTTTTTTTAAGGTGTCAGTAACGTTCTGCATCACATGCAAAACTTTCTCCCATCTTCCTGTGTTTAAAAGGATTTGAGACAAAAGACATCTTAACTTCAGCTGCAGAAGTTCATGTGTACAGTGAAGTCAAAACTTGTTGTAAGCTGGAGGAAGCCAAATTTACAGGGAGACACTGGCAAAGAGATTTTACTGGTTCTTAACAGATTCAGTGGCTTTAATAAGTGAGTATAGAGCAAACACACTTGGCACGAATGGTTTAAGAACACCTTGATTTGGACTCTGCTTCTACTCTGTAGTCCAGGCTACAGTTCCGTGTATAACTTGACCTTACGCACATTCTCACCCCATTCCAACACCTGACCAGAAAAGCTGAGTGTTCTTCATTAAGATATTTTGGGAAAGATGGTAAAATATTTCCTGTTACATGGATTTCAGAGGGGAAACCTTGCTCATCTCTAAAAAATTAATTCGGATTATGCCATTGTTTATGCCTTCCTTGCTGTTTATCAGATACAGCAGGTCTTGGATGAAAGCCCTACAAGTAACGATTTCTATTGTAACATCTTCATTATAAGTAGCATTGATAGCTCCACTGAAAGACTGAGCAAACACAAATAAAACCTGGGAAAGACAAAAGGCAAGTGGCTTTGCCCTGCAGACCACATGACACCTCATAAATTAATGATTTTACATATGTGTTCTACAGCACCTGCTTTGCACCAGTAATAAAGGTTATATATTTATTTTCATATTACTAAAATCGATTTGATAAGCATTTTATACAAAAGTTCTTGGACATTAAGGGGTATAAAATTCCACATCTTCCAAAACCACCAAGAAACAGTATTGTGCTGACATTAGAGTCCATCAAGCAGCCAAATGATGAATTTATTTGAACAGTTACAAATATGATATTTCCTCTCAGTTGTTTTTATTGAAATAACCTTTTGTGACTATTAATAGCTTTCATGTAACCTCAGTTTCAGCAGCCTGACCGGACTCTAGACACAAAGCTAAATGTAAACTAATGAGCACTTAACTCTCCATTACATAAATGGACATTTATCAGATGACAAATTAAAACCAATAAGACACTAAGACAAATGTGCTGTCAACAGCATTAAGATGGGTCATTTTCACTACTCCCCTCAACTGCACATTAATAAGCATTCCCTGTTGCAGTACATTCAGTGCCTTGATATTGATTTTTACAGCGGTCCAACACAAGTCAAAGTTCCTCCACGCAGCACGGTGTTCAGTCCCACAAGAAATATGTTAAATGTGAATGTGTTTCTGAAGCAGCAATGACTGACAAATCTATAAAAGATATTTCAAGGCAACATACAAAAAACATGCTCATGTTTTTTGCATGTTATCTTCAATTTCAGAAATAGGTCACCAGATATTTCAGTATTTTGTGTATACTAAATATTCAGGCAGCATAGCAAATGCAAAGGTGGGTCTTTGCGTTCTATTAAAAAAAAAAGGCAAGATAGTTTGATTTACTTGTCTTTACAGCTAATTGATTTAATGCATGCCTGGTGTGTTAGTTTAACTGGGAACTTTGGAAGTTTTCATTTTTATTTGACAATGCCTTTCATTTCTTCAAGTAGCAAATTTCTAACAGGAGATGATCGTTTTAGTCATGCTTCAGAACAACATTTTTACAGAATGAGAATGCAACTCCTACTGATGTTAACCCTTGCCTGAATCCTGGGAATAACATCTCAGCCTTAATGAGTAAATGCCACATGTGATAAGAAGCCTCTGATGATGAACAGCAAAATATAAGTGACTAGGTTATAATTGAGCAATGAGATCTAGCAGAGTGAAAGACATTTGTGGAGTGGCTTGTGGATGCAGTTAATGATTCTTAGTGTTCACTGCCTGTGTTCATCATACCATGAAGAGGCAGAGTTCACTGGCTGTCACAAGCACAGGGTGGAGAACGGAGATATGTGGGCTTTCTGGTACTAAGTGAACATGTGAAATCACTTAACCTATTATTAACAGCAAACCTGCATGATCAGCCATTGAATTTGAAGTTAGCATCACAATTTAACACAGGGAATTACATATAAATCTGTGCATCAGGACTAGAAAAAGTGGGGAGAGGAACAAAAACTGAAACAGCTTACTTGATACTGAGGGATAGGGGCAATTTTGCTGTGTGGAGGAAACCCAGGCACACTGGGTAGATAAGACCTGAAAACACATGGTTACTGGTATACTATACCAGTATACTGTATATAGTATACCAGTATACTATACTGGGCTGCACCTGGTAGCATGAAGAACTCATTCCCTGGTAAGATGGGTGGGCTGACCTGTATTTCTTTAGGACTGCAGAACCTTAACCTTGGGGAAGCAGCAAAAAGTCAAACTTCTGCAAGAGGAAAAAAAAAGAATAGTTTTTTAATCTTAAAGCTTAAAAAGAAGTTAAATTGGAAAGTCAGAAACACAAACTGGGATTCATCTGATGAAAGGTGAATGTATGTCTAAGCTCAGTCTTTGGAGCTATGAGAATCTAGGCTCCATGAGAGTCAGTGGAGATTAGGGGGAAGTCTTATTAATGAAATATAGCTGTCTGAAATAGGATGAGACTCTTGGATGTATTGACTGGTTCTCTACAAAGGGAGTTTGTAGTTACTTGGTGAAGTGCTGAAACCAATATTTTATATGCGTGTGTGTACATCCAGAGACCCATGTGTGCTCAGATGAATTCTACCTTGTGCAGTACACGCGTGCACACACACACAAAGTTTTGCATTTATTTTGTCCTACAGATAACCCTGGAAATATTTTCAAGAGCAGCTTGCACTTTACAATTAGTATTTACTGTACTCAACCTGAGATACTTCAGTGAGCCCCAATCATCAATGGGTGAAGACCCGCTGACTGTTGAAAATCAAGCCTATTTAAGACATTTTCAGGAAGTTTTCTAGAAGCAAAGAATCCCAAATCAGCAGTCAATTGGACAGTGTGGATGAAAACTGTCCGGATTTCTTCAAGTGCCTTGTAGATTTGCTCATACACCCAGTTAAGGGCACAAATACACCATCAAGTGAGTTGCTGGAGTCTGAAACTACCACTAGTTTTCAGCAGCTATATACTGTATGAAAATTTCCTCTGTAATTTCAGTTTCACATAACCAAAAAAACTTCTATTTGAACTTTCATAGCAAGAGATTGGTTTAATCTTAAAAATAACTGAACGAGTGTTCATAGAAAATAATTCCATCATTTGCTATGCATTTTTAAGGACTCAAGGACTGTGTTTGATGTGGGGATGGTGAGAAGGTTTAACCTTTTCTCTCTTAATCCTCCCTTGATAGTGAAAGTAGGAAATATTTCCCACCATCACCTCCATTCCTGTCAAACTGCAGCCTCTCCCTGGAATTAATTAGGAAAGGGTGTATAATTAGCCCTAGCTTGCTAGCATGTTTTCAGAGGAGATGGCATGAACAGTCATCAGATGGTCAGACATCTGTTGTTAATGGGACAATGTGACACAGGCAGGTATCTGGATTACTGCAGTCCAGTGGAAGCAATGTGCACTCCAGAAAAAATGTGCGGATGCTGACAGGATGAAATGTAACACTTTAAAGTGTGTATTTTGCTTTCTTTTGGAAAAGTACACAGTCTACCTCAGTGTTACTTTATTTGGAAAAGGAGTCAAGATGTTTTTTTTTTTAGGAAACCCACATGGTAAGGAAGATCTTGTCTCTGTTTTACATTAGACAGTAATAATTTTTTCTGTTCTTTAAATATTCTTTGACTTTTTGCCCCCTTCCTTTACAGCAAGCTGTTTGTCCCATAGCCATTGCCACTCGCTAGACCCGCTGCAATGTGCTGATGAGTGTTCTTGGAAAGAAATTGTAATTTATCTATTTCTTTGCCAAACCAAAGGCAGCACTACTAGCCTTGCTAGGGGTGACACTCACCCCTGGGAATCATTAAAAACCCTTCTGAAGAGCAAACATTTGCCTTCAAAAGAGGCTAGACAGTACTAGGAATTGGGAGTTTTTAAAGCTTCCCTGAGGGAAGTTTTTTGGGTGCTGTGACTTTGCAGAGCACTTCCATTTTGATGAACACATTGCATCCGCATTTGTGCCCAGAAGACACACAGGAATGTCTCTGGGGAAGGTAGTGAACTCGTGAAGAGATGTCTCATCGTGAAGAAATGTCTCATCATGAAGAGGATTTCTGCATCGATGCAGAGAAGGTCAAAAGCAGGGAGGCTTTGCATGGCTCTGCACATTCCCAGGAATGTTTGGCATGTCCCTCTGCCTGTGGGGAGGCCTGGGAAAGCAAATTCTTTTATCTTCTCCCCTGCAGGGTAAACAAACCTACTACTTGGAGCTTATCAGGGGCTGAAGGAAACTGGGCAGCTTTTTGTTACCATTATGGCAGAGCACTACAGAGGGCAAGAATTTTGCAGGTTCCCCAGGTCCTGCTTGGGAAGCCTGCCCAAGGCTGTGCACAAGGAACCCCAAAACTACATTGCTTGCTCCCGAGTACCTGCTGGAGTACCTGTTGTCAGTGGCTTTTCCCTGAGCTGTTTACAAATGTGCACAAGCCTTTTTCTAAAGGACACTTCAATTCCTCAGTTAACAAGACAGCCTTAGAAACGAGTAGATGACCTCGCTGTCCTCTCAGTTTTCATGGTTTTCTGCTTATCTCTTCCTTCAGTCCCTTTTTGCCCTTGGTGAGATCTGTCTGCTTTTTTCACTACTCTGTCTCAAAGTCAAAAGGATCACCAGTACTGAAGCCCCCTTTTTCCTGTAACATTGCCATTACTGAAGATGTGCGGTGTCACTTGTTTGGTCTCGCAGGCACGTCTTCTGGGCTTATTTCTTAAAGATGATGGTTGCAATGACTTGTCTCATCTCCACTGTGAGCTCCCTCAGCACAGGATAATTGACCATTCTCACCTGGCTGTAATTGAGCAGGATTTGACAGTATGGACCAGTTACTGCCCTTCCTCTGGATAGCTGGCTCACTGAGCAGTAATGTCAATTAACCTGGAAGGCTGTTTTAGTGGTCTCTGCAAGAGCTGGAGTTGCCTCTCCTCAGCTGAAAGACTGATTTTGTTGATCTGAAGACCTTCTCCATTCAGCCGTTGATGAGTCTGCGAACCAGTCAAATGGGCAACGCAGATCTTAACACATCAATATTACCATGAATCATTATGAATTCTCATTAACCACAGACCGTTAATTAGCTGTGACCTCTATGTGCCATGCATGCTCTTTTCCAGACCACTCCCCTAATGATACTGCTTTCCGATGGAGCACCAATGATTTGTGAGATTGTTGAAATCTCTCCACATTAGGTATGAACAGTATATCAAAATCAGAAGGATAACTTGTCAGAATCATAGCTTTTTTTGCCTTCCTCAATTTCTTGGCTGTTTGTTGCTGTTCTCCAAGAAAAGCTTCCTAAAGCAAAGATGTTTGGCAGCAAAGCAGCAGAAGGGAACACAAGCCTCCACGGTTTGGGCTTCAATCCGTATAATTTGCTGGATGCAGAAAATGTTGTTCCGAACTGGCCGCCAAATTGACGTCATCCAGTATCTTGTTTTACCAAGACTGGCACTTGACAGCTCCCCTGGCGGCACAGGAAAAACCTCTGAGTGAAATGGCAAAGGGGAGGTAATCTGCTTTCTCCCATACTCATTAGTTTGCTCACAGTTCTCCGTTAGTGAAACTTAAAGCTTAAGATCTCCTTACCCCTCCAAAATATTGCTAGCATTTATTATTATTACCTTAGTTATTCTTGTTAGTTTAATACCATATCTAAACACCGCAAGTCAATTTTGGAGGGAGCATGGATGGAAATGTGAGGGGTTTATTTATTTTTAATAAGGGTAAGTTCAGGCACTAGAAACCAACTGTGTTTTCCCAGTTTTTGTATCAGTCCCCAAGCATTCTCCTACCTCCATCTTACAAACTCAGACTGACACAGAGCTGATAAATTGACGGAAAGTATCAAATGTCAGCTAGGGCTCTGATTCCCTCTGGAGGCTCTTGGGAACAAAGTATGAACAGATTGTTCATGCCAGAATACCTCATTATTTTAAGCAAATTGACTTTCTTATTGACTACATTGAAAGGTTGTACACTAGTTATAATTACCAGTTCTACTTAATTTTCTTTTATAAGAAGGTCTGTACTCTCTGCTTGACAGTATTATTTTGATTAACCTACTTTTTGCCCCAAGAGGCCATTTAATATTTAAAAAAGAATGGCTTGATTGTATAGATATATAGCACATGCACACGATTATTGTGTTACAATCACCCTTATCTAATCTGAATGGTGAAGTGCATTACACTACATTTTGCAATGAACTATGAGATTTTGAGAGACAGTGAGGTTAACAGCAATATACACATTAAAAAAATAAAAAAGTCCTGCAACTGCAGGAGTACAAAAAGCATTTTGCGCAATCTACCATAAAATACAATGGTGTGATGTGAAGCAAGAAGATTAAAGGATTTCTTTCACACCCCTTGATTTTAGTTCGTGACTATTTTATGATCACTATATTTGGCTGATGTTTTATTGTTAATAATACTATGATGTATTAATTTTTATGTACTCTATTGCTCTCAAACCTAATTTTCTCCCACCTCTAGTTTCAAGATGACAGAGTAATGTGAACTGACTACAGTTTGGCCTGCTCAGATATGGTCAAGGTAATTGTTGGAAACAGTTTCCTGGATTTCTGAGAGACAAGAGAGGGATTGAAAAGAGCCTGCTGATGCAGAAACATCTACCTGGAATGAGGGCCAGTGAAATGTCACTTGTAATCCCATCAGAGTGATCCTGGCTGGCTACCCCACACTGCCCTAAAGGAAACATTTGAGCTCCACAGTAGTTCATAAAAAAACAGGAGGGGAAATGATGACTGATTCAACTAAAGTGATGCTGTCCAGGGTCTAAAGCCAAACATTGTACTCCCCTATGTTCTTTATAATAATAATAGTAATAACTACAACAACAGCAACAACAACAACAATAATAATAATATACACACATTTTTCTTTCCTTATAATCTTACCAAGTACTGGGACTCCCTGCTGTTATTAGAGTCCGGTTCTGATGTTATTTCAAATTGATCTTTCAAGCCAAGGAATTCAGAAACAAACTTTGATATCTTCCACACATCCATTTTCTCTTTACACATTAACAAATCTCTGTGAAATGCTATTATGCTATGAAACACAACTTTGTAAGAGTGACCTCTCCTCTTATTCAGATACAGGCCCTTACTATGTTTATCCTGTTTACAGGAAAAGACTCAATACAATCAGAGGGATAAAGTAAAAAATGAAGAACCAAATTAGAATGTATTCTCATCGTTAGAATGGTAAAACTCTGCTTGCAGAACCTTTATTACTGGTAATGAGGCAAGAGGTAAGAAGAACCCCACTTGGTTTTCCTATCACAGGCTGTATTTGCAAGTGGGAGAAGACAAAATTAGCATCTTTTTCACTCACGAAGTGAGAAAATTGGATCTGGAATCCACTGGGAGAAGACATATAAGAACGTACAATGTTATTTTTGTCACTTTTCAGATGACAAGCACTTTTTGGAAGCTCTAGTCAGGGCTTGAAGAAATGATCTAATAAAGCACATACACTCTGTGGGGCTGTTGTGCTATGGAATGAGTGACCACAACTACAGTGACCATAAGATGCTCCACAATGAGACTTCTGATATTTATAGTGAGAACACTTAAAAATGGTGGGCTGCTTTTCCTGCTGCAGAACAATTACTCTGTCAGAGAAGTGAAACGAGGCCCAAGTATGCCCTGTTTAAGCAAGTGATGAACTGAAGACGCAGGGCTGTCACTGAGATGCCAGAGATCTGTAGGTCTGGTACTGGGGCAGGTTTAAGAAACATTATTTTTCTGGAACTACTTTACCACAAAATTCTAAAAGTCAAATTTAGGGAAATAGTTCCTTTCCCATAATTTTTAATGAAAATGACACAAGATTGTAACTGCTATACTTTCACACACTATACTTATTCAGTTTAACTTACATGGTCACCTAACAGGAAATCTGATGAGACCACACCAATCTGCTGGTATTTAATTATACACACCCCAAACACAGGGATTACATAGGCATGTAGGGTAAGATTCAAAGAAGGCTGTAGGCCCTAAATTAGGTTGTAGGTAAAATTTAGGTTCCAGGATGTCATAGTTCAGTGACTGCCTATTTCTCAGGGTGCCTAAAGCTGCTATTTGCAGAAAGTTATTTTGCTGAGGTGATTTCTCAATTGCTTGTTATTCTCCTGCTGAAATAGACCAGCAATACCATGTGTGCTTACTTGCTGTGGTTTGAACAGCTATCTGCTGTCTAAATTCCATGTAAACTGATGGGACAATGTCTTAACTCCTTCAGTTCCCCAGGTTGGCATGTCCCTGAAGAGTGTATTTAACTCACATTGACATGATGGGGCTCCTCAAAAGAAGCATGACTGTATGTAGATATATTTTTTTTAACTTGTTCAGTTTCTTTTACTGTTTTTACAACTTATTGGTCCCCTGGTCGATACAGGGATATCAGTCTCCTGGTGGAAAGAATCTGGAGAGCAATTCAGCTTACCTGAAAGTGGACAAAGATTATGTTGCTTAAAAGTAAGTTTCTAGTGTCACCTGATGCACCCTTGAGGATCTGAGGTGCATCATGAGACTGGCTCATATATCATAAAATCTCTGATCCTCAGAACTTTCTGGAGGAGTGTCTGGAGAACAGGCCGGATGTCTCACTCAATCCCAGATAGCACTGGATGCCTATTTGTAGGTACTTAAATTGAATCCCACATCTCCAATGACTATACTGGAAGCTCAGGCACCTAGCTTACACACAGTTATTCGTAGATCTCTACCTTTGTCTTGATCTGAGCTGAATCCTACTTGCCTTCTCAGGAGCTGAGTTCTGGAATCTCAAGTGAACTGAGATGCTTCCCTGTATCTTTTAAACAGTTTTCTTGGAGGAAGAGTTCAGGCACGTCTGGCTATGACAGCTCTGGTAGGAGCTTGGCATTTACCTGGTTGGAGTTGTAACCCTGGTAGTAGGCACCAACATGCAGTGCATTGAAAGGTCTATACTAAAAATGTCCTACATCCTACCTGTTACTCTGAGTTGGGGTATGATATTGTATCTATGAAATACCACATTACTAACACTAAAATGTACTCTGCAATTGCAGCGTTATGTACTAACATATATATAACTATATAAAGTATATAAAAGCAAGTGTTCCTTATAGAATGTACAGGAATTTATTGTCATCTAGGGTGCCATACTACTTATTTCTTGTATGTGTCTCTATGTTCAACTCTAAATATACAGAGGTATGACTATGTATTTAAAAAGAGAAAGATAGTTGCATGTAGTAGGTATAACTATATGTAAGAATTGTTATGAGTTGTGAAAAGCTAACATAAAAAAAAGCATCTCTACAGAAGCATAATGGAGCAGTAATAAATCAGCTTAGCACAATTTATTATGCTCGCACTTCATTTTTTCAGCAAGACAGCACTGCTCTTTGTACTTAAATTGTTAACAAGGGAACAATGCTCTTACTACATCTGTGGTCCAAAAACCTGTGTGCAGAGAAGTAGTTACAGAACTCGGCAGCTTGGGGTGGGTCTGTGCATTCAAGCTCTAATGGATCCATCTGTGCTTTCCTACCGTTGAACCGATGCTATACACACACCTGTTACTTTCAGAGGGGTGGAGCCAACACATCAGAAAACAGAGAGGAAGAAAAATCAAACTTGTGAAAAACCTGTTGGAGAGATTAATTAACCTCCTTCTATGTGGAAGCTCTTCCGTGAACCTGTAGCTGTACCTAAATACACTTTACATGCAGAATGATGGGATTCTGTTGTGCATTTGTGTCTGA
The DNA here is from genome assembly GCF_023638135.1 of Falco biarmicus. Lineage (NCBI taxonomy): Eukaryota > Metazoa > Chordata > Aves > Falconiformes > Falconidae > Falco > Falco biarmicus. Next base: position 26,894,283 of record NC_079292.1, read on the forward strand.
TGTTATTGATGGGAGAAGCAGGCACACTGCTAACTTTTGGAGTCTCAAACCCTTGCTGTGTTCCACAAGCCATGTATATCGTGGCAAGTGCACAGTTGCCCACACTGGCATGTCAAGGCAGCTCAGTCTTGATAAGCATACATGCCCTCCATGGGAGAAAATTAAGGTCATTTCCATGTTTGAGTGTTGATAATGGCAGTGGGAATAACAGCAGAGCATACACCATGGTTACTAGGATGTTGTTCTGCCTACAGGGATGTGGACTATTTCACTTACTTTCTTAAATTGCCACCAGACTAACAACTTCTGACTGATTCATAGCTGCTGGGGTTCAAGTATCAATTTATTGGGTAGCCAGGTTCCTCATGCATTCATAAATATGATGTCTTCTAAGTGACTAAAAAATGCTTTATATATATTTTAAATTTTTTATTTCCTTCTCTGGCATTAGTGTCTTTTCAGAGACAGCAAAATTGCGGGTATTCCAGGGTTTGGAAATGTAGCAATTCTATTCGCATTCAAAGCATTTCACAGTCCACAAAAAGCCTAATATACCATAATGGCATTTTATTATGGATACTTTACCCATTGTACAATAAAATGTCTTGAGGACTGCCTTTGTACATGTGTTTTTGTCAAGTGCAGCATTATGACCTTGCTTTCCAGTTCCAGTTTGGGAGCTGGATCGGGGTAGTTGAATAAACTATAGTCCACCAAAAGGAAAACATATGGTGAAAAAATTGTCTCCTCAGGAACTGTGTAACTTGGAGATCTGTGAACTGGTCAGAGGTAATTAGGCTTTATTAATAGGACTGTTACACACTTTTTCTAAGATAGGTTTTATGGTCTCCTCCCTTCCAGCTCAGTGATTTAGGCACCTGATTTTCACTTTGAAAGCAAAAATTCCGAGATTCAAATGGCAGATAAGCTGCCCCCCATCATAGCTGTCTTAAAGGCATTTAAATGCCATGTAGAAAAGTGCACTTTAAAAGCCTGTATGTTTCCCCTGAGTATTTGCAGGAGATGGCGATGGCCCTCATGGTCTCCAGAACACAGTACAAAGCTCCACCAGCCAGGCCTGTTCCTGTCTTATACATCCCATTTCTGTATCGCTAAGCTAGTACTCTCCTTCACCCCAGCCACTCCCAACCGCTGCTTCGATTCTCAAGTCTGAGAAATGTCTGGTATGGTTTCTGACCTTAAACAAATCCAAATAAACTAAATGTTTCTTTGAAGTTGTTTCACTCTTTCTTCTTCTTTCTGTCGTTTTATGCAATTCATCCACTGGCTCAATCACAGATAAACTAGCACAAATCAATGAAAAAGATTTTGATCTTAATTGCCTCTAATTCACAATGGAATAATTAATTAAACATACTGTATCCTGCAAAGATTCTGTCCTTTGTTCTGCAGTTTTGCTGTGCCATGTTTAATTGATTCTGGTAGTAGCTTATAATGGACTGCCAGAGCTGTCTTCATAAAATAATAAAATAAAAAAAAATTGTAAAAAGGACTTACTGAATTGCATGTGAAAAAAGGCACATTTCCAGCAGCTGGGTTGACTGTAACTTGTAAATTTTACCTTGGCTCATAAAGCAAACATCTCTTACAATAGTATCCTATGCCACTCCCTCCTCCACAAAGCCAGCAGATAAGATTTATTGGAGAGATGTGAGAAAGAGATTAGGATACATTTAGAATTACTCTGAACTAAACTGTGATCCTAATAGCAACGATATAAAGAGACAATTGTCTGAAAGATGTCCCCACATCACCAAAGGTATGTAACGCTTCTGCTTTAGCACATGCCCGCTCCTGTTGCAGAAAAACATGAGGAATTATTAATTCCTCTGAACACTGCATCAGCAGAAAGAGAAAAGATTTATTAGGGCACCATGATTTACCATGATTTATTAGGGCGCTTGGACTCTTCTGCTTCTTTTTTTACATATTTTAGACAGCTCACTAAACTCTGCCTATAACTGAATAAAGTTTGTTGTCACTCAGCGCTGCTTTTATCTTTTGCTATTTGTCTGGTACATTACCCCATTACCCTCTTTGGTTAATGGTTTCACAAGTGCTTGAAGATTTTCTTCTTTTTCCCCAGTTTCTGCCAAAGTCTGTGCTCCAGGTTCCTTAGTCCTTCCCATGTTTCACATTTCTCTACACACAACTGTGGAACTGTTGTGTGGGTTGATTTTTTCTTTTTTTTAAACTCACTCATTTCAGAAATCTGAGTTATGGTGCAACTCTGCAAAAGCAGCACTGGCAGAACAGAGATATTGAATTATTCTGGTGAGACATGGGCTGGAGGTGCCTGGGGCATGATGGGGTAAGAAAATCTTATACAGGTTTTTCAGCTGGAGAAAATGTACCATGGAACGACACAAATGAATCAGACAGAAGAAAAGATGATGAGCTATTAAGGCTGTTGAAAGAGAAATTCAATCGACTGTCATCTTTATACAAATCTGTGAGTCAGGCTTGAAGTTACAGTGAAGAGGTCTGAGAGCGCGGAGGGAGTACTGTTGAAATGCAGGGATTTTTGACTGCTTTTAGCGTAGCCTTGTCCCATGTGTTAAATTACAGCCCTGTCCTCCTTTACCATTGCACAGTACCACTGAGATGCATTTTCATTTACTTGTTCTTCCGTATTGTGTAACATCCACTTTGCACAGAGATGTAAATAAATACAAAAAGTACTGGGAAATAGTGAACCAGGATCTTTGTGTCTTGTTTCAGCTAGGACTGTCTCCTTTTGTGCTCTGCTCCCTTTTTCTGCATGCCTTCTACCTTGTCATGTTCAGATCATGCCTCATTTAGCTGAATTACTCAGGTCACCTTAGATTAATTGTGCAATTTGGCACTGATGCTGCTGATCTATCCCTATCTGAGTGCTGTGTCAAAAAAGTCATAACATAAACAGAATTTAAGAAGATACTTGCTAGCAAATAACAACACAGACAAAAAAATCTGGTATTTGCCAGCACCTTGTATTTTATGATTAATTAGTGGAAGTACTGGAGTAATAATCCTGTGCATGTGCAATTTTTCTGTATATTTTCCAAGCCCCATCCCTTCATTTCAACCTTCGATCCTCGTTAATTGTCAGTGTGTGGTGCTGAAAATGTTCCCTTCCTAGAGAAGCTTTGTTTTGTAAATCTCTTTTCTTAATTAAGAATTTTGCAAGCAGGGTGGCAGTGGGACTGTACGATGCATCCCAGTTAAAAAAACAGTCCGTCCTGAAAAGCTGGCTTTCATTTTCAGTGAAAATCAGCTATGGGAAGAGGTTCAACTGAAAGGAGATCCCAAATATCTACATAAAAACCTATGCCATCATAGAAAGGCTTTGAATGAGTGAAACTGATGTTGTTTCAAACATTACCTTCTTTCATAGGCATTGCAAGTTAACCTGTCCCCAGAAATCCCCATCCAGTAGTACATTTAAGCATATACTTGCTTTAAGCAACTACAACAGTGAATGGAATTCTTGAAATGCTTAGATTTCAGCATATGCTGAAGTTTCATGCTCAGTTAGTTTCCTGGTGTATTTTGTCAATGTTAAAAAATGTCACAGCTTAGAAAATCACAATCACATTAAAGCTAGATTCTTTTCTTTGCTTGCTTTTTTATTATATGTTCAATATGTAACATTAATATTTATAAGCATATGAAAGGCATATTTACAAGCACTTTCCTGTAAATAACATGCTTGGAATTATTACAGAATTCCTTGGTTTTATTTTTCTTCATAATTTTATGGTTTCTTTTTCTGCTTTCATGATTTTTTCTGAACTTTTCCATTGTAGGTTTACCATTCCTCTAACACACCGAAAGTAAGCAGCATCATCCTTTCCTTCCTCATTTTGAGCTGTTCTCTCTGTTTCTTTCTATTTACTATTTCACTTTCTTTTTAAAAAAAGTCTCGGTGACTTTCTACATCTTTGGCTTTCATTCAGGCTTTCTTTTACTTTCTCTTTTTCATCTCTTTCCCATTTTGTCTCTATCTCCATTGCTTCACTTGGTTTCTGCCACCCATCAACAATGACAAAGAATGGACAGTGTCGATGGTATTTTCTTTCCCTAAGAACACCAGGAGAAACTCCAGTCCCTCAGTATTTCTGGCACAGTGTGCCGGGAAAGTGGAATGCAAAGGGTGACGTACCCGAAGGATACTTTTCGATGTCAGACCTGTAAACATCTGCATATCCAGAGGAGTAAGGATTTTAATTCCAAAGCAGAATCATTTCTCACCCAGAAAGCAGCACAGATAATTACCTAGCAGTATTTCCTGGAGAATACTTTGGAAACGTTAGAAACCCACATCCATCCATTTTACTCTTTGCTGCCTGGTATTGAAACAATGAATGTTGAAAGTCTTATCCTAGCAGTGATCTGAAAAGAGCCTGAAAAAAATCATCAGCGTGGTGAAGTTGATTGTCTCATTTAAAGCTCTACATGTGAAGGCTATTTTATTAGGCTCTGAGGGAACCTTTGAAGGGTGGCTTAATAGATGTTTGCAATACTTATTCAGTTGTCCTCTTAAAACCAAGAAGACAAAGAGGTTTTTTTGCTATGCTTTATGTTAGTAGTGATTGGAAATTTTTGGACAAAGTTAACAAAAAGAAATTAGATGTGTCAGTCCAGATGCAGCCCTCTGTGGGACACCTCCGAGGCTGGGATAGCTGTGAGGCAGAACACTTAAAGCCAGACACCATGGAGATATGAGGTCCTCACAGGTGATTTGCCCTAAAACCAGGGAGCTTATGAAATCCCTGCTGCAGCCCTGTAAACCTGATGCCCTTGTAGAAATACATGTAGCCAGACGGCCAATTTCAATGCCTCTTGAGAGCTTTTACTCTGCAGAAAATTCTGGCATAAAACATTTTCAGACCAATTCAGTCCTATACAAAAGAGCAAGGATTTTTTCACATATTAGAGACATTGTCTTTTGTCTAAATTATCCTTAATACCACCCATCTGCAATTATATATATATATATATATATAAATAGCAGCTGCAGATTTTTCTCTTGCTATTCCTAAGTATGAGATGATAATTATATATATTCCCAGGGTTAAAAAAAAAAAACCAAACAAAAAACACACCTCCCTTTAATATATCACATTACCTAGATTAAATTGTATAACTTCTCTGTACTTTAGATTAGGCTGCTGAAAAAGTATAGAATATCATGCTTTGAATCAGTTTTCATTACTACTTAATAATGAAAGTATTATTTTAATGCTTAAAATCTGCTTTTTTTTTTCTTTCTTTTTTTTTTCTTTTTTTTTCTCACCCTTGCAAGAAAGGGAGAAGCAGGTGGGGGAGGGATTCTTTTTTAATTGAAAAGTACAGCAAGTCTTTCAGTGGAATCCTAATCTGAAATGCTGGTTCTCTAAAGGGATCACTAGCCCTTGTAAGCACTGCAGCAAGCCTAATTAAAGCAAATATTGAATCAGGCAAGTTTTGCATGCATGTATAGTATATTGCTTTTTGATTATTCAACAAGAAGTTCCACTAACCTTGTTTTCACTGACCTGTAAGAAAAATGCATTCCCTTTAGGTTTACTACAGTGAAATCTCATAATTCCTCATTTCTACACACAAATACCCACCTCTTCCCTAAGAAATCCTTGTAATTTATGTAGAAAAAGGTGCCTTTCAAAGTCTGGATTGAAATGTACAGGAAATAAAAAAAATATTCTTACTTGAAAAATATCTTGGGCTCTAGTTATGATTCTGCCTATGCCCAGGTCAGCTATAAATGTTTTGACCATAAATTCAGTGTAAATTATGTCTCAAGTTGAAAGTATGTCTGTCCTGTGATAATACCTGGGGTTTAGTTTGCCTGGCAGCTGAGGATAATCAAAGCATTGTTTCAGATAGAATCAGAGAAACAATCCATATTTTGTCACCGATGCTTCAGTGCAAATAAGCAAGTAGGACATGGAGGCAATACTATCTTTTCATTTTAAAGGGTGTGCTTTAGAGCTGCCTGACACATCGTTTAACATCCATTCAGGAATACAGTATTCTTTGCTTAACATTGAACATTCATTTCTGTCTGAATTTATCTGAGTTCCACCTTCAGCCAAAGACTTGCCTGTATTCCATTGTACAGGGCAATTTCAAAGTGGATGTCTCTCCCAAATGGACTCTTTCCTTTAGAGCCTCATGCACCACCAAACAAAATAATCAGTGTCAGAGGTACAAGGCAATCATTTTATCTAAAGCCACCCACTCCTCTTTTGTTTTCCTGAGAACACTGTGTGCTTTTTATTTTACATCCTCCTCTTCAGATCTGCAGATGTGAAACTTTAAATGCAGGGTATTAAAAAAAAACATGAAAATTACAGAGCTTTGCAGTCAAGCACTATGTGTCTACAATTCTACAAGAGACGAGCAGAGATAATTTTACATGTTACTTACGGACATCCATGTGATAAAAAGAAAAATAATAACCTTTTCTAAAGAAAAAAATAAAAAATAAAGATTGCTATCTGCATTTAATACCAAATACTAGAAAATGAAAAGTGCATTAGTTTCTATGAAATAGATAAGCCTTTAAAATGAAGCTTTAAAAGGGCAGGTCTGTGAAAAAGGAAATGGTAAACTGAATATTAGAAAATGCTTCCTAGCTGTTGGATCTAGCGTAGGTAGACACAAGCAATGACACAACATAAACTCTAAACTTACATTACTAAATGGATACTGTATTGGTAAACCAGTCAGAAGAACAATCCATAGGAAAACCCTCTAAAATCTACGAAAAGTCCCCTCCATGTCTAATTCTAGTTATTTGATTAAAAAAAACCTGGTACACTGCACCCTGCCATCATACCTTGCTCTTTGGGTTTCATAATAGATTGAGGTTAAAATTGTGGCTGCAAAACTCCCTTTTCCTTCAATGGGCCAGAAATTCTCCCTCTAGTACAAATATATTCTTGCTGTAGGATGTAGTTGGCCTTCTATCTGGCATGCTCAGAAATAAAAATGAGTCGCTGTTCTCTCTGTAAATGTCAGGTTTATTATAAGCATAATAATAATAATTTATTATTATTATTATTATTATTATTATTATTATTATTATTATTAGGTTTCCTATAGCACTTAGAAGTCCCAGCAGAGACTGAAATGCAAAGGAAGAGATTCTTTGTCCTGGAGATCTGACAGGATGGAAATAAAAAGGGAAATAAAGACATTTGTCTAAGACTGAAATCAGTGAATGAGCTTGGATGAGACCCTATGTGTCCTGATTCACCATGGACTTTCTGCAATCCACCAGTTTTTTGTAGAAGTGTTTTGTGCCACCAAACTGTGAAGCACAGATGCTGAAGCAAGGTCTAGAGTTCCAAAGCATAAATTTACACAGAGTTCTGGAAAGATACACTAAAATGTACAGACATTCAAAGGCAGATGTAACAGAAATACATTTATTTGGAGTCCCACATATATTTAGAAATACCACACCTCAGCAGGAATAATTAATGTCATGTATATATATGTATAGCATGAAGAACAATTTGTTATGTAGCTTTTCCATGGGAAAGGAACTGAGTTTTATGGTGTCTCAAAATGGGCCAGTGCTATACTGGGAAATATAAAGGGGAGCATAACCTGCAAGGCAGAAGGATTCAGTTGCCTAAATACAGGCAGGTAGTGCCATTTCAGACACCCTGGGGGACCCGAGACCTCTGTTTGGGACAGACAGATGACACAGAAAAGCTGTATGAGACTCATCCCTTTCTGAAGAGCAAGACGGAGACCAGGTGGTATGAGCCTGTGCTATCTGTATGGGTATTCAATGGCTACACAGGAGCAGCACACAGCTAAAAGCAATGATCTCTGGAATTGCTGCTCCAGAAATTGTATCACCTTCTTCTGGCATCTACAAGATGAGCTGCTTACACACCTGCTGTACTCAAATGAGTCTTCCCCAGTACAGATGTTGGAGTTTAGGATGCAATTAATCTGGCGAAAAGCAAGCATCCACTTTGTAACAGAGCCATTTGTGCCCTGGATGCTGCTGATTTTAAGGAGGTGATGAGCTCTCTGGTGAGTATAAAAGGAGCCTATGGTGACTGGCTCAGCTGTAGACATCTACATCATAGGAACTGGGATGGAGATCCAGTGAAGATGAAATCCTGACTAGTGTCCACATTTTGCTCATAGGGCTTGGGTTAAGCTAGAGAACCTTCAGAAGAATAAGGAAATACAGTAGTTGAGAAATGAGTGAAAGAAATTGATAACCTGATGTGGGAATGGTAGCAGTCTTCAGATACAGAAATGACTGCTGCAGTGTGAAGGGGAGCAATCTATTCCTCAGGCCAGTGCTGGAAAGGTTAGAGTTAAGGGGTTTCAATCAAAGCAAAGACATTAGGGAAAAAACCAAACCAAACAAACCCTCTTTTGAACTGTGTCGATGGGGAAACACAGACTGTCTGTGAAGTTGTGATGATTCCATCACTGGAAATCTGTGAGAAGACCTTAAACAAGCATCTGTCAGGACTAACACATCTGCTGTTGATGCCTCTTAGGGCAGGGGGATAGATGAGAGAGCCTCTGAGATCCCTCCCAACCATACGAGTCTATGACACAGAAATTAATAATTCACTTTTTATCTTTGCAGAGATGTGAAAATAAATAATAACTGAAAGTCTAATCTTAGCAAAACTCAGAAGACTAGGAAAACCACATATAAATCATCGGTAATCCTACAAGATAATTTATACTGGACTGCAAAAGTGCTCAGAACGTCGACAATTATGCAGTTTTTCATAATACCTCAGCTACAATTCAGATGTCAAGTGAAAACAGACTTGCCAAGTCTACCAACCAAGATTTTAGAGATTTTCTAGGTGAATTTTCATATGAATTTTGAAAACCACAGTAAGTCAGGTGGAGGAATAGTCCCTTCTAACCTGTAAGGTGTCAGATCTTTGACTGCACATAATCCATCATTGTGACAAAGACAACATTTGATTAATTTACAGTCAGCTTTATTGCTGAATCTACTTACTGCATAGTCTGTGCTACAGTTTACCATAGCCAGCCACCCATAGAAAGGGAAGAAATGGATATTTGAAGTATCCTTCCCCCAAAATAACCCATGTTAGTTACTAGCATCAGTATTATTTACTCTGGGAGCATGCACTCGAACAAAACAGGGGCTGCATAAAATAGATAAAACCCAGATTAAAAACATTTGTTTTAAAAAGGTTAAAGTGTGTATGAATAATTTATTCAAAATACTTCATGTAATTAGCAATACAGGAATTATTTGGTAATAACTAAACCATTACTGTGCACTTTCTGAATTAACATAACAGCCTCCACTGTCAATCCATGAAAACAGTATAAGAACTCAAGACCAGTTTCTCAGATAACTGCATTTGCATAAGCAGCTTTGGTGCTTCTGAAACTCTTTTGGCTGGATTAACAGCACCAGGTACCCTAGATTTGAAGATTATTTTTATATGGTTTTAAAATTTCTTTTACTGATTGGTCTCAGTGGCAACCTCTGCCCTGAAGGGTCTGAACTACAATACTTGTCCTTAAAGCTTCACAGTTACCTTTCTTGGAGTGTGGCCAAAATGACACATCTCTTTTGCTGTTTTATCCCCATTTATCTCCAGTTCTGAAATGACCTTAGTAAGAAATACTCATAATTTAGAGCTTCTTTCTCTGGTGGCCTTCACCCTTGGGTTTATGGGCCTTTCATCATGGTACCCCATTAGAGGTACTGTTTCTTCTTTTCTTCCACCTTAATTCAGAGTGGATGTGGGTTAAGGTGTTAACATAAACATTTGACTTGTTTCCTTTGCTCCCATCGATGCTTCCCAGGGTGTATGGAAGGTCAGGGAGGTGAATGAAGGGTAAGGACATTGTACTGGTTTGAAACCTTGGACAGAAATTTCTCAAGAAACAACAAGTGGCAAAAGCTGAACTAAGGTCCAGGTCAAATTCTCTCTTGAACACCTCCAAATGAAGCTTCTAATTCCAGAAGCACAGACCTTTGCTGAGTCCTGAAGTGTCACTGGGGTATGAATACAGAAATTTCCAGATACTGTTTTTCCATATCTCCTTCTTTTGTACTCCAGCTCAGGCTTCATCCAACTGGATTGAAGCTCTTTGTCTCACCACCACCAACATCCTTTTTCATTTGGGTGCATATGAAGGGCCCCCAGGGAGGGTTTGCAGGTTTCTAAATCTCAGATCTGTGGAAATACACCGATGTCTAACTCTTGATCTTGTGTATCAAAGGAGCCTTATCTGCTATGATATGTGGTTTGGAGGTGTTGGATCAATGTCAGGCAATGAATTTAAAGTGCTCTGCTTTATGGTGGAGAGGTCTAGACGCTAACATTGATGTATCAAAGGAAGAAATCTGAGCTGAGGGAGCATGTGGGAGAAAGGGGAAGAGAGGAAGGGAATGATCCAACATGCAGCATGCAGCATAGTAATGAGCGAGAGGTGGCAGGACAAAAGCCAGAGAGCTGAACGCTGGGCTTATGGCTGGACACCAGCATGGGACAGAGAAGGTACATACAATATGGTTTTACTGTCTAACTGTGGTAAAGCTGCCTGAATGGCCAAGGCCAGTTTCGTAGCAGCTTCTCTGATTTCGATGTCAAGCATAGCACAGAGGATTAGGCATTGGTATGAGATGCATCAGGCAGAATGGGTATTGAAGTCTGACTTTTCCTCTTCCCCACCCTTTATCCAAGGTGTGATTTCAACAAACCAGGGATCAGTTGCTGTCTGTCTACTAAGGTGCCAGAAACCAAAAGTGTCCACACAGACACTTCTGAGCAGCTGTGAACTGTAGTTTGCTCTTCCACTGTCTGTAAACTGAAAGCCTTTGTTCCTTGTTTCTTGCTTTCTCTTTTCTCCTCCTGAGTATTGCAAATCTGTAAACCCACTTAAGGAAAACTTAAATGGTACGCCTCTGCAAAGATTTAGTATCAATTAGACTGTGCATTTTGCCAAACGTTGTCCAAAATGTTCTAAATACATTTATTTAGGAGTTCCTTTTGTATAATCCATTTCTCACTGGCAAGCAAGCCTGAAGAATGCTTTCCAAATATATATGAGTTTTGCTTTTTGGATGCTCAGCTGAAACCATGGACTTAATTTTCAAAAGTAATGAGTACCTATGCAGGCCACTTCAGTTGGCTGAAGACCTTTGACAGTCTTTGAAAGTGCAGGATGTAATAACCTACTGAATATCACAAAAGGAGGCAACCAACACTGATGAGCATCACAGAAAATGTTTCTTGTGATTTCTAAAATTCATACTAATGACACTTATCCCTCTTGGGGGGAACATGTATTCATGAGCCTAAATTTGAAAATGTGAAGAACAGCTATGCTAAAGGAGAACCGAGGAAGACACAGCAGAGTTCTCCCTTGGAAACATGCAGTGTTATTGTGCATTGTATCTTGCTGTCAGCTCTACATTTCAGAACTAAGCTTGACACCTCGAGCATGCCTGCTAAACCAAATGTGAATAAAAATTCATATTACAGTGGTTCTGTTACCAGGAAACCTCTATTAACAATGTCCAATTTTGCTCCAATATACATATCCCATGCTTAAGTGTATTGCAGTCTGTATTATTTCTCTGTGTGTTTGTATGCCTGGTAAAATTTATAGTGTATAACCATTCAATTGACACTGCATTGGAAAAGAAAGCTCTGCAAATACAATGAACGTACATAAATATCTTTCCTGTAAGAAAGCAGAGGAAATTTCTTTTTACAATATGTTATATGCAAAGCAGATGCTGACGCTGCTTTGAACGTTTCATGGGGGTTTTGATAGCATCTAATTTGCCTGTACTATTTACAACATCAGTAAAAAATGTTCTTCATTTTACAAATGGCAAAATGTCAGAGAACTAAGTTGTATGTTTGAGATAGCAAGGAATTCTTAAGTTCAGTTCCCTTTGTACTTTCAGGGAAATGAAATGAAAAAAAAATTAAGAAAAAAACCCAGGTTCACAGACTCCTTCTAATCACCTTTTCAGATCATAGCCTTTCGGCTTGTGATGTACATAAATTTAATTTATAATGTGTGAAGGAGATTTTTGGAAAGAGCTTTAGCCTCATTTCCTCCTTATGGCCACTCCTGTCTGGGCTCTTGAGCATTTTTCTGTCTTGAAGGAATTCTGTCACATCCTCAACGTCCTATTGATTTTAGTGGGAGTAAAAAGGACATTCATAGTCTCTTGCAAAATTAAGTTCTTTGTATTGGTTGCATCTGCAAGGTAAAGAGATTTCAGGGATATGTCATTAATATAATTGTGCATGTACATATCTCCCCAAAAATGCCTTGTTGTACCTCTCCCCTCAATATACCTCAGCTAGAATGACTTTCTGTATTTGATGTTAAAAAGCTATTTTTTTCAGATGATACATTAATTGTTAGTAGATGCAATAAAAACTATAAGAGCAGATTGTGGAGGACTGTCAGATGTAGCCTGTGGTTAAAATACTAGCTATTAACTAATACAAGAATTCAGAAGGAAAAAAAAAAAAAAAGAAAGAAGACATTTCAGCCCCTCCTGCTAAGTATTCTGTATAAGAGTATAAGAAACACGAAAAATTGTCTAATACAAGTCACATATGAGCAATGTTAGAAGTCTGTCTACTGATAAGCTGATCAGTACTAAGCGAAATTGCAATTTTTTGTACTTCTGTTACATTTGATTCTCCAGCAAGATGTCCTGGTACCTTCATCTTCCTTTAAAACCTGTTGTACTTCATCTAAGGTATCCATGTTTCCATACTTTTGTCACATTACATAGGCATGAAAGCACATTATATATACGTTGCTTTCTAAGAACCTGCTTATTTGTCCAATATAAAATGACTAAAATAATCTATAGCTCAAGCCTCGCAACAGGATTTCAATGGCTAGGTTCCAGGCTTGTTTGTACTCAGAGCAGAAAACTTCAGACCTAAGTGATAATGGATTATTTTCTAACAAGCATCATGCTGTTCTAAATATTAAAGTACATTACACACAGCGACAAACCCACCAAACCACAATGCTTCATCATGCAAGAGCATCTCACTCTTTGCTTACAACTTCCACTTGTACTGTTAATTTTCCAACTGTTCAAACAGAAACTCTGTTTTGGTAACAGCTTGTTGAGAGAACTCCATGTTTTCCTAGTATGTACTTGAAGAAGATTAATGAGTCTTACTAACATGCCAAGTCAATCTGTTCCCTTCTGTCAATCAACTCCCATAGAACAAGTCTGTCTGTCTCGCTGGCTATATTTTCATGCAGATACACTGCAAAACTTTAATTAAAACGGTAACCACAACTGATCATGGAACAACTCCTGAACACTATTTAAGAAATAATTGGATAGGTATTTGGTAAGCCTTTTTATGGAGAACTTTTCCTTCAAGGGGTCAGTGAAGATGAAGGAAAGAATAAACAGCATGAATAATTTGACAGGATAATTCTTAGGATTGAACTTTGATTTCTCCTGTCAGCTGGTTTAACCTATTTTAGAAAATGATATCTACTTGCAACATCCTACTTGACCATTGTCCAAGGATAAATCATTTACATTTAAAAGGGAGTACAGAATCACCTTTACCTTTCCAGCTAGGGAAGGGAGAAGGAATTTTGTAAATAGGGAAAGTGGATGACAAATTTTGCAAGACTGACTTTTCATGTCAGCAAGCAAGATATCAGTCTGTTCTATTATATCCATTTTAAAGGAAAGAAATTAAGAAGTAAGATGGGGATTTCTCATTGCCTTGAATTCCATGGAGTTCCAGTGTGTGCAAGACACTGCCATCACTGGTGCCAGTGAAAAACTGTGGGGTAGTATAGTACTGCCTACCTTACATAACATAAAACCTGAAAATGTGTAGCTTTCAGGTCTCAGCCAGCTAAATTTGCCATATTACAGGTTAAATATGAGTGAACCAGAGCACGGATGAATTAGCCAGCACAGTCAGAGCTGGCACTGTGCAGGGAGCAGTCCTTTGAGGAGGCAGTAATAGGAGTCAGCGGAACACCCAAGCAGAAATCAGTCATGTTAGGGAAAAAAAAACACCAATGAATGAGTGGAACAGAAGCAAAGATAAAAGTTATCTGTGGAAGACTTAGTACCGCTTATGGAGGACAAGAACCTGAATGTAGGACAAGGCCTCAAGAACAAGAGTCCAAGTACTGTTAACCTGATGAATAGAGACGTGTTAGAACTTGTAGGGCACAAGCCCTGGGAACAAAGGAACAAGCTAATCGCAGACTCTTGAGCCTTGCGGTTGAGATGACAACCAGACGGACAAAGAGGAACAGATAGCTAGATATGGGAACAGACAGTGCCAATAAGGAACTTTGCCAATCACGAAAGCCACGTAGGAAGAAACCCCCTAATCTCAGAATAGAAATTGTTGCTATGACAAGGTAAACTAATCAGTTCCTATTGTTTTAACGGTGTGCCTTAAATGTCAACCAATCAGTGTTTTTTATTTTTAAGATTTAACCAATCAGTGTGTAATATGTAGAAGGTAGAAATGTATATAATAGTAAGAAAATCACTAATAAACTGACATCTTGCTTGCATCAAGCTGCGTCCCGTCTCTTCATTCGCCGCACCTGAAAGTCTGAAAACCATTGCTGCTTTAATTATTCAAGTTGTGCAGTGGTTAAGTGCTTTCCCCCAAACAAAAGCAGAAAAAATACATAGGATGTAAAAATATGTAAAGGTACATATGTATATGTCTTGGACAGATTGTTAACAACTGTATTTCCTCTTGTCTACTGAAGTAGGTCGGCTTCTAGTCTGTTTTCTAGTTAGCAAAGAAGTCCAAATAGAATGAAAATTCAGGAGGGCCCAGAAAAACATGGAAAGTTAATGCACTGCAGACAACTTCAGCAGCTGAAACATTTATTTTTTCATACACAGTAAATGTTGGTCAATTGGCCTAATACGAGAACAGTAAGAAGAAGAAATGATTATGCTTGCAGAGGTATTACATCACTGAGGGAAAGATAACAGCAGTTGCATTGCCTGTTTCAGAGAACATACATGTAGTCCCTACCCATCACAGTCATTCAAAGAGGAGTCAGACCACCCCATCTTCTTGCAGTGATTGAAGGTATAGTCCAAAATATTAGAAGAAGTCTCAGTGGACAGAATTCCTGCAGGATCATGGGGCTTTGTTCCCTACCACAATGGATGCTGGCAGCAGCTCTGGCACTGTCCAGCACTTAAAAGTTACTTTTCTAGTTGTTTCTTTTTTGTTCTACGTTCATAGACAAAGAACTTCTGGTAGGCCCAGCTTGTTGTCAGCTGACTTAAGATCGATCCTTGCAGTACTTCTGGATGCAGGGTCTTACTTCAGTCCTCTAGCTGTCTTGCAGTTTCTCTGCCGTATCATCTGCTCTTAGTCCACTTGAACGGGCCAAATTGGTTTGGAACTTCCATGGTGAAAGCGTCCTGGATCAATGTTTCTCCTTTCTATACGTCTATGAGAAACTGAAAGAAAACCAACCATATAATTCCTTTGCATGATCAAGAAGACAGAAGATACTACACCATACCAATATCCAGACATAGACTACTGAGACATCTACCCACAGGTCAAATCTTTTAACATTGCATTTAGAGCCCAAACCTGCTTGTGTTACCTTGACCATACAAAGAGATCATACAAACAACAGGACATCAGAAAACTATGAGTTGATGTCTGAGAGTCTAGTAGAAATGGCCATGAACCCTTAGCATTTTGGTAATCTATAGGTTATGCTACGGGGGATGGAGCACAGAGTGGTGGAGCTGATCTCTTTCTGTGGTGTGAATGTATTATTTCAAAAGAATGCAGGAGAGAGGTGGGTGAAACTGTGTTCACACGCCCACCCCCCAGCAATGCTGTGCTGTAAACATCTCACTGTTTAGTTGCTTAGTAAAACTATGGCCTAGTGATGGCATTTACGCAGAAGTTGCCCCGTCTTCAGAACTAGTCTAGATCCTGCCATGGAGATGATTTGTACAGGGACGAGAAAAATGCAGGACTGTGATCTGAAATGGGATTAATTTCCTACTATCACTCACTATCAGGCCTGGGAATGTCAGCAGAAGATGGAATTTGATGAGATGGGTGAGGTACATGAGTGGAGTCTAGACAGAGGGGTGAGAATCAGCTGCTGCTGCTATATGTCACTGGGTAATGATCTAATTCTACAGTTAATTGACTTCATGGTCTTTTGGAACCTATGTTTCCACCTCTTAGGAGCTCAGGTGGGGAGAACCAGGTGCTCCAGCACAGACATACATTTGGTGTTGAAAGAGGGAGTGACACGAGGATGCTGCAGACTGGGGTCTTCTGCTCAGGTCAGGAATGACCAGATTTTTTCAAGATGCAAGCACTGAAGTGTGTGAGGCTGGCAAAGTTGGGCAATGACATTTCTGGGCATGACACAACTGCTTACTTGGAGAACTTCCATCTGGCCACATTTGCGCACCTCTACTGTCTAATTAAAGGAAGTTTCTGGTTTTACACAGTTAGAAGTTGAGAGCAGGTTGGGGAAGGCATCAGTTCCTGAAGTGATGGCGGGAAGTTTTAAGACAAAAGGGAACTGTAATATGCTGTCGTTGCAGTTGTCATGCCCAGAGTGCCACACACATCATCTGGTCCCTTGGCAGGACCCATGTGCCCCCCCATTCATATGCCCCCTCTCCATGCCCCCTCCACCAGAAATGTACTCACCGGAGGCCAGCTCTTGGGCTGTGGAAGGGGCCTGGCTGTGCCTGGAGAGATCTAGGAAGATCATGTGTTGGATGATGCCACCAGGTCTGAGTTTGGAAGTGGGCTGAGCCTGAGGTGTCTTGAAGACCCCTTCCCGAGGTGGCTTTGGGACTTCTGTTGGACACACAGCTCTGCCCTGCTAACAAGAGTCTGTGAACGCTTAAACATTCCCTGGTGACCTGCCATCCAAGCATCTTGTGAAAATAATCTTAAAAAGGAAAAGTGCATCTCACAGCCTAAAAGGGCTCAGTCCCTTCTCTAAGGGAAAATCTTCCTTCATCTTTCATTTTTGAACTGAGTGCTGCTCTGCAGATATAAGCCTCAGCCTGGCTTCTCAAAGTAGTGTTTAGTTACCCAGAGAGTTTTTCCATAGGTCTTCTTAGACAGAAACCTACACCATGGTTCTATCTAAGGGCGAGCCTTGGTCTTTCCCTGTGACCTGTTGTAGCAATAATTGGGTGGAGAGTTCCTTCACAGTTACAATTCTTTTGTAGAGATCTGCTGAAAGTAGATAGTCTTGGGATGGGGGGACTGACAGGGCAAGAGAAGTCATGATGCTGCTATTATGTCTACAGGACATGTAAAGACAGAACTTGAGCACAATGACCCCACCATGAAGAATTTTTCCTCCCAGCTTGCCTGCCTAGGACCACTGTGGGCTCAAGACAGAAAGCAAGTAGTGGGGGAGTCTGGATTTGAGTGCAAACTGAAACCTAAATGTGTATGATAACATATACATTATTTATGTTACTTGAAAGCCTGGTGGCATGTGTCCATAGGGAACAAGAAAAGATTGTGTCCTCAGATAAGCCATGCATCAGCGATGCAGAGCAGGAGGCTGCCATGGGAAACCTTAGAAGAGGCTGAAGAGTCCACAGCATTCTGCTGAATCCAGCAAGGGAGCAGTTCCTCTCCTCTGAGGTTCCCAGGACTAAGTGGGTTGGAAGAGCTCTCCTCTCCAAGGTTATACTTTACCTTTTTCCTTTAATATTAGCAGCCAAAAATTCTTCTGTTGAATGTAGACTGACATTTCAAGATTTTTTTAAGTAGGTCTAAGTATACATTTCTTCACTGAAATTTCAAGTAGGATATCCTGAGAGATGCTTTAGGAAGGCTTGGTTTGGTTTCCTTGTTTACATTTTTGTTTTTGTTTTTGTCTTGTAAAATATTTTTGATGCTATAAACTGGGGTTTTTACTGGCAAACACAAGAAATGGAAGTTTCTTGTTTATAAGAATGCCTGCGGGACAGAGCATTAACGATACCACATACTTTAATAGAGTTAGGTAATTTAATTTTAGTTTTGAATAACTGCAGAAGCTCAGTACATGTCTATACAAACTGCCTGTTTGTGTTGCATGGTGTGGTTAGGATAGGTCTATATAGCTGGTATGCAAGCTTAATATATTAATTGTTCTTTAAATTGCCGATTATATCCCTAGGCAGGTCTTAGTGAATTAATAGGACTTGTAGATTGGTAAAAAGTAATCACAAATCCAAGTTTGCACAGTACTGTCTAACATAAATATTTGCCTCAAAGGTAGTAAGTTTTAAATGAGTAAGTTAAACCACGTAAAATACAAAGATTAACATGAACAAAATTAGCAAATCTAATTTAGCATTTAAACACCTCTCAGAAAAGTAACTCTTATTTATGCTCACACTATGTAACAAGGGAAGGCCAGATGTTTCTCAGTCATACTACAGGTCACAAGAAGAAATGGCAATGTCTCATCCCAAAACTTGTTCTCATTCTTCTTGAAAGACGGTTTATAATCAAATGAGATCAATACCTTGATTTATCAGAGTGACACATTTAAACAAGGCATGAAACTCTTCAATAGAACTTAATGAAGACTGACTGCCCATGGGATTTTTAACAATTCATTTTTCTTAAGGGAGGTGAGAGAGGCTGTGATTTATTCTAGCTTTTCCTTCTCTGTCTTGTAACAGATCAAGTGTATGAAAGTGACCCAGAGCTACCTGTTCTACTTTAAAAAAAAAAAATAATAAAAGAAATAAAAAGGTAGACAAAAGGCAGATCTATTCTCTATTAGCCTTACTGCATGATAAACAAGAAAAAAAATTCAGCTGTGGCAGGTGTAAACTTACTGCTGCTTTTCTGTGAAATTTAAAGACAAGACTTTAGTAAGGGCCATTCGACACATATCTACAGAACCTAATCAGACCAATCAATGCTGAAACTAGCTTTGCATGTCTGCAGTACAACAAATCTGATACCTGCTTATAACACTTCAGAGCTTCCAGCACTTGGGTGCTAAAAGACATAATCAAAATGTTTCGTGAAGTGTAACTTGCACAACTCTACTTCCTTAATAATTAAAGAAACCTCTCAGACTCAGTGCACATGCTCCAGCAGGAATGATGCCACTCAGAAATAAATTGCATGTCTGCTTGAGATTCTTCCCCAGCAGTATTAGAATCTGTCCAGTAAAATGATATGAACTAGATTTGCCATAGTGCTAAATTACATTGCCATTAATGAGAACACAAGTTTTAAATCATACACATAGAAGTACTATTGTGCATCCAGCTTATTTCGGCTCCGCTCAGGGTGATAAGGCATTCTCTAGACAATTGTAATTATGAGTAATTTGTAGAAGTAATAAGAACTGCTTTTTATTACAGGCAATAAAAATCAATTCTTCATTCAATTATCTTTCCTGGCTATGATATGATAGCTGCCCTGAGTGAGTGCAACACAAAAAAAGCTGAGCTAAGTTCTAAGGACAAGAACTATTAAAGAAAAAGACAATAGCATTTAAAAAAAAAATCTACCAAAATTTATCTCCATTTCAACTTCTTGTCATAAAGACATGGTAATAAATGCATGGTACTATTACTATAATCCTTCTTTTTCTTTAAGACCCCAGATTCACATATATATTCACATAAATTTAAGCATAAGACCAATTTCATTGATTCAGTGGTAAACTTGAGGTTAAGGTGAAGCAAAAATTAAATCTTTGTAGAATCAGGGTGATGGTGAAGAAAAGCATTTTACATGTGATTAGCTTCCATGCAATAAACTTCTTGAATTCAATGTTAAACATTAGCTCCAAGTTTAATGTGAATTAGAGCTTAAAATCACAGATACTTTTTATTTATAATACATGGGGTTTATTCCTCAAGAAAAGATGTTTGTTTATTTTGATTAAAGGCAGCATTGGTGAGAGACTTCGGACATGGCAGTGGTGAATTGAGCCTCCACTGCAGAGGGGATTTTAGGATGGGCCACTTTACCCCATGGCCTTTGATTTCCCCTCTTGATAAGGAGAAGACATAATACACTTGATTGAATTTTGATTCAGAATAATAAAAATGAACGTCACCGAGTTTGCACAAAGTGAACCACCTTAGAAGCCTGTTTAACAGGCAAACTATTCAAGGGTTAGATGACTCTCAAAAGTTTTTTGGAAGCCCATTTTTTACCACCTCTCTAGCATAATGCATCACTAGTAAGACAGCAATAGTTATCAGCTGGTCAGAAGCCATTTGTGGAACATTTCATTAAAAAATTATCCATATAAAATATGTGCTCTGGGTCATCTTCTTTTCACCAGCCTTTCTCAAATCTTCATCTGCTTACTTATCTCATTTTTCTTTTAAATTATATGTTTTTTAGATTTTTTTTAATTTTTATTTTAGAAAGTTTCCAATGAATATTTATTATAAAATTTCTAACTTGTGAATATTTGGGAAGAGTGAGTTTTATGACATCATGGTAATCTCAAGTTTGTAGCCAAGTTCTCAGATCTTCTCTGACAAGAGTGGTGTTAACTGACAACTTGCACCTATAGCAACAGAGCTACATGTTTTGTAGGCAGAAGTCACAAATTTCTTATTTGTCAAAGTTGGTTGATGGCAGAGGCAAGAGGATAAATCTTTTCATATTCAGCTGGGGATTTCAAGGTACCTTGAAGAAAATGATCCACCTGAGAAATCCATTTCTTCCAGCATTCTAGTTTTACATGAACCAATACTGTTCAATAAGGCTTCACCCTTGCCACCTGATAACACGCTTGGATGAACTGACAGTATATCAGTATGTTGGCAGCTTTGAGACATCCCCTTTTAGACACCTCATAGAGCATTTCTGTTCATTAAAACAATTAGCCAAATCCATAAAATACTGTCTCATATTTATATATGTAGATGGTATATCTTGGGAATTGATTCATTTTGGTGATAGCTATTTTGCTTTTCCAAGAGATTTCCATTTTTTTCCATTCTAAAAGGCTTATGTTATTTGAGTCTATAGATATGTAATTGACTTTTAAAAGTTTTTTTGCAAGGTTAACACAAATAGTTTTAAATCAGTTGTATTTAGGAAGATTTCTACAGTCTTTGGAAAGCAGATGTCTAGCACCTCTGGTTTACTGTAGTAGAACGAAGCTGGGTTAAATATCATTGATAATATACAACTGTGGGTTGGCTTCAGGGGTGGTGGGTTGGCCGATGTAGATAAGGTGCAGCTGTGGCTGGTTAAGTTAAGTGGTTGAGAGCCAATGAAGAGAGAGCAGCCAAGGAAGAAGCAGAGAGAAGGGAGAGATTGCATGTCCTGGATAAGGTGAGACGAGGAGAAGGCAGCAGAGGGACTGGATGAAGAGTGTGCTGGTATGAGATGGTAAAAGACCTTGTTGTAGCTTGGTAGTTTGGAGAGTGCTGTGACAGTTTACCATAACTAATTTCATATGAGGCAATTAAACTGGATCTACCTTTTCCATGCTACTTCTTTCCAAGGAGTAAAGTGGATTTTGGTCAAAAAGCTACATGTTATCTGCATGAAGAACTGTGTCATATTCTCTCCCTTGTTCATCCTTTAGTCCTTTCAGTCAGAGGACTCTGCTGGTGTGTGGTGACCCAGGAGCGAGCAGTAAGGTGATGTTATTTACCCAGAGCACTTGCCCTGCTGCTGTGGTCAGACCTTGCTCTGCTGGGCATAATCCATCTGAAGAACCTGCATTTCTGTGAATACTCAAGCAACTTTTAGTACTGCTTTCCCCCCCCGCCCCACCCCCTGGCTTTCCTGAGAGTGTAGGAAAACAGTCTAGCTCTTGAAAGGATTCAAATGGATTGCAGTTTGGCAAAGCTCCATGGAGGTAGTTTAAAGACTGGCATTTTTATAGCAATTATCTCCCTCCTCATGACAGAAAAAGGGAATGAAACTACCAGGCCTGCATAAACAGCCGCTAACCATGAGAGTCAAAAACCTTGAAAGCATCTGTTTGGCTTGAACAGCACTGCTTCCTAGGGTGAAGTGTTGCCTCATTGCATGAGATTCATTCAGACAATTGAGATCTCTAGAATACAGGCATCTAATGTGAACAAGCAGTCCAGACTCCTGGTTTAGTTCAAAGGAAGAAATTGCTATTTCATGGAAAGAAAAAAATATCATCCTGAAGTAGATACCTGAAACAGACCATACCCTAAAAATGTCTGATTGTTGACTATAAAGGGGAACCTTGTGTGTGACTAGCTGGAATGGAGACCTTTATATTGTATTTCTATAAATCTGGTTGAGATGAACCTTACTGTCGGTGCTTGTGTTTCCTAGTAAGTTCAGATGCTTGGGGATTTAAATCCAATCTTTGCCTGGTTTTATGATGTTCTGTCAAAGCCCATCTGTTTTTATCATTTTGTGCTTTAGTAGATGTTTTAATTCCTGCCTTTTCTTTAAAGCTGTATTTAGTACATCTTGAAATACCTACACCTTATGTCCTCCTTGACAGAAATCAGAAAACTTTGTGACTGTCTCAGATTCTGCTTTGTGACAACTGATGTATTTGTTCCAACTGTAAAAATCATGTGAGACCTGGCATCAAATATTTCACAAGATCATCCTCTAAATCTTTCAGAAGTCTTTTATGTTAGCTTCTCTGATGTGACTTCTATACCCTCTGTTTCTTTTTGCACAATGTTTCCTTTCTTCCTCACTGCTTTCTATTACATCTTACGGGTCTTTTTCTAATTGTAAGATTTCCCCACATTTTTCTCTAGATCACAACTGAAACAAAATAGTGCTTGTGCTACATAAAACTCTTGGGTTTGGAGAACTAAGGGGCATGTAAGAAACAAACCTGTTGCTATCAATTTCTAGTAAGAAAAATAAAATTTTAACAATATAAATAATATTGGACAAGGATACTTTTACTCTTTACACACACATGGATGGTCACATGTGAGCCGAATCACTTGTAGTGCTAGTTTGACTAGAAATCAAAAACACCGGGGATATTTTATTGCATTGAATTTTTCTACCTTATTTACAAGTAGGAAAAATGTGGCACATTGTCTTCAACATTTTTGCGTTTTTCCTCTCTTCACACCTTTCTCTGCTTTGCAAGGTCCTTCATTTACTTATGTGCAGCAAAAGTGATGACAATCTATGCTAACGTAGGTCACTTAATGCTTTTCATTTAAATGGCATTCTTTTTAAAGAACAAAGCTGAGTCATAAAAAAAAATATCTTAATGATTTGAAGCCTTAGAGCCACTCTCTGAAACTACCATTTCTTCCCATGAAGATTTGATCTCATTCCCTTCTCAGGAAATAAATAGTCTTGTCCTTGTTATAAACAACCTCTGGTTAGATTTTTATCTACAGGAGCATTAAAACACCTCTGTAAAAATATGAGTTTGATTTACAGTCTTTCCATAAAAATCTTTACTGTTGTATCAATGGCTCCATGGAGTGTTTACCACCTTCTTTCTCTTTTATAGATGACAGTACTATTGTATAGAATCCATTTGAGTGAAAGTCCAGTATAAATTAACATTTAGCGGTCAACTTGGCAATGTTAGGTTTGTAGTTGGGCTTGATGATCTTAAAGGTCTTCTCCAACCTTAATGATTCTATGATACTACCATTTGGTTGACCTTATTCTGCCTTGCCTGAGAGCTAGGGGACATTTTAGAAAACTTTCTAAATTAAAAATGAAATCACCAATACATTAGAAGATTTTCATCTTTCTTCTTGGCTCTCCATTATTCTGGGTGCCCTGCACATTCTTAAGGTAAAATTTCCAACCAAGTATTTTCTTGGGAACAGCTTCTCAAAGCACTGCTTTTAAGACGAACATCCAATTCCCAAGTAAAGAAGGTGCTCTTAGGAGAAAAAAAAAAAAAAGGATGAGGGAATTCTGTACTGAAGTGGAATACGAATTTACTACCCACATCAGTAAATGCAACTTGGTTCCTTTTAATCCTTCATAAAATTCTGATTTTAATCAGCTAAGCCTGGAATAAAACACCAACATGAAATATTTTAGCTTTTAGAAAAAAAATCAGGGTGAAATGCTATAGTCAATAAACTATTCTTCAGAGTATGATGTGCCCAGTTCCGGCGTTGACAAGAGGTCGTACACTCCTGCCTTCAGCATCAAGTCTGAGAAGGACTGACATAACCTAACCCCCAAAACTCCAACACAAATGCACTGTCATAAAAATCAGTTCTCATTATACTGGTACTATCCAGTTTTAATATTGGTAGGTGTAATGCAGTCTTCCCCTGCATCATGGTTCCTTGGTCCTGAGCTACATCACTTTTATTATTCCACTCCAGAAACTCTCTTAAGTAGAGAACTTATCATTTGCATGAATTCCCTGGGCATCTAGGAAGAAAATGTTCCAAGGCCCTCCAGGGCTCAGTGTATATGGTGAAGTATATGAATAAATCTGTCAGTTTTGAATCATTAGGAGTGGATGGCTTTAGGGTTGATTTTAAATGGGTGCCGGTATATCTCAGGGTTTTGCTAGAGACAGAGGATGGGAAGAATAAGCTTATATTATTCTTCATGTTCAGATAGGGTTAGTGGGAGTCTTACCAGGGATTGTGTGGGAGTTGTAGAATCACAGAATCATTTAGGTTGGAAAAGATCTTTAAGATCAAGTCCAACCATTAAGCTAGCACTGCCAAGTCCACTGCTAAACCATGTCTTTGAGCACCGCATCTACAAACTACGTAGTTTGTATATACAAGTTAATTGTATTAACAAGTAAAGGTAGAGACCCAAGCAGCCTCTGCTGAATGTCGTAGCCATTTTTTTTCCTATTTTATTGCAAGTAGTTTAGGTGGCATAAATCAGTACTGGCTCTGAATTTATAAAATGACTTGCAACTGTCTCATAGTATATATTATTTACCTATGAATTAAAAACAAAACATATATGTAGACAGGAGGCAGTGCTTTAAAGCGCTGAGTTTAGATATATATTATTTCAAATATATATGTGCTTGTCTTGTTAATGGGAATATGAACTATTGGTACAAGTCACAGGAAAGTGAACCACTTACCTTGTCTTGGAAATCTGAACTTTCAGACTGAATTACAAAGTCTATGGCCAAAATACCTTCCAGCCCCTAAAGTAAGGAAGGATAGTCAGGTATTGTCAGTCCAGCCTTGAATGTGATGTGCCTGGCTTTCCCTAAGATTCTGTGTGTGATCTTCTGTGATCTTCTGTACATTTAGGAGAACAGCCTCAAAAAAGTCCAGAAGGTCTATTATCCTAGAGTTTGGTTGGTTGACATACTAAGCACTTCAGTCTACATGTCATTTGACCTGGAGCTGGAGTGAAAACCATTTCTGAAAGTCAAAGTTGCTTGATTGCTGTGGGATTCATGAGACAGAGGTAGCAAAAAAGTCCTTATTTCTGCTAAATTAGCTGCCCAAAATTACTTAAACCAGCAGAGTTAAACACAAAAATATAATCACAGCTTGATCTGAAAGACAAAAGCTATAACTGAGGTCAAGGACAAATTTATCTTCTCTGGATCTTATCGGCACTGGGGAAGACCAGTGACACATACTTGCTGTACTTTGTCTTCAAAATCTTTATCTTAGACTCAATATATTGAAGTAATGGTACTTAAATACTGTCATTCCTGAGGCTTGCCAGGGTGTCACTTCCAGGACGCCCCAGAAAGACTGGTATGCCAGTGTAAGTCAGTGAGGAATTTCCCAGTGTGTCTGGTAATCCAGGGGATGTATAGTGAAGCTGCATTCTCTGATGGTGGGCTTATATGGATATGATATCAAATATATATATAATTAAACCAAAACCCCTGAGCTCTAGGAAGAAGTGAGAGCACATTGGTTGTCTTCGAAACTCTGTGTGTGTTAGTCTCTTGCATAAGCAAACAAGATCAGAGATTTTGTCCAAGCATGAGTGAACAGACCCTTTGTTGTGGAGTAAGATGGTCAGCTTTCCGGGTAGACTGCCAGGAATATTCTCCAGCTGGTTGCATGCAGCAGGTACAGATTCAGTTGCCAGCAGTGAGACTCATGGGCACAACCCACTTTGGCCTCTAAAACAAATCCCACACTGCTGCACACCATCAGCTGTTGCAGTGACTTGTATATTAAAACTGCTTCAAGGCGCTAATCTAGAACAGCCTTTAACCTTTTGACATTCATTCAGCAAGAAAGGGTACAGTTCCTTCCTAACTGCACAACTTTGCCAGAATCAGGTATTTCCCTTTCCTATTATTGCCACAAGGCAGAGCCCATTTTCTTTAGAGAAACCTCAAGGGGCAGTAATCTATTTTGAACTGTTGCCTTCAGCTCTCTTCACTGCCGAAATAACACAGCTGACTGTGATATTTTTGTTGTTTTAAATACATGATAAGTGAGCAAAAGGCATAGGTGCAGGAAAATCAAGAGTAATTTAAAGATTACTACAGTAATTTAAGTACTCTGAGCTTGTCCCATCTGGACTTTTCCTGAGGAACACAGCCAGAACTGTAATAAGAAATTTTGAAATTATTTTTCCAGGGACGTTCTGTAATCTGTTTATTAGATCTCTCATTTTCAATAGAGATAATTTATTATAAACTAATAATTTAATATAAACATAATATCTGTGAGTTTATGGGACTATTTATTTTTTTATCTCATTAAATGGAGATTTCTCTTTTGACTGCTAGACTGCTAATTGTGTTATGACATTTTGGTCTCATCCATTTTTTTAAATAGTTTGTTGCAGCTGTGAATTTTCTGGCAAAGTAGGGTTTTGTGGAAAAATGCCAAATCTTCTTAAATATAGTGCTCTGAGAAAATATCTTCTTTTTTTCCCCTCTTTATTTTTTTCTTCTTAGAATTATAGTAATGCAAGTTTCTATTAGAAATGAGCTTGGCCTCCTGCCAGGTTATCTGATAGAAGTCCAAATCTTCTGTGGCTCTGGGAAGCCTCAGTGCATCAACTGCTTTCAAAGCAAAGGTGTTTAAGCTTTCGGCATCTGCAGCCTCAGCCCGGGCCAGGCATCTGGACTACTTTGGAGCAACTCAAGGTTTTAAAAAGTTCTGCACTTCCACGAAATGTCAGAAGTCTGGCTACTGAGAAATGCCTCCCAAACAGCCTAAGAACTGAGTGGTATAGGGGGTATGAACAAGGAACATAGTCAAGAATGGAAGAGGGTCAGAGAGTTTATCTGAGCTGGACAAGGCAGAACTCACAAACTTGGCACATCCTGAGCTGGAAAGCCCTGAAGTTTCCCTATTATTTTATCTATTACCACACTAAGTGATACTTTCCAGCTTTTCTGGAGTCCTGGAAATACCAAGTTGAGCTTCAAGGCCCACAGGTCTGGGGCATGTCAGCCTCACAGAGTCCCTTAGATTCTCCATTCTGTTCTACATGAAGGCCTGGACACCCCTGTTTCTATTCCACTGTTTGATTTCAGGCAAATACGTAAACATTGTACCTTTTAGTTTTTAAAGATATTTGTCTTTAAAATAATGCAAAAAAAAAAAAAGAAGGGAAATGGAAAATAAGCCAGCCACCAATGACTGATTAATTTCCTTTTGACACATTATTTTCCTAATATTTTATGGGCATAGCATAACATTTGCATGAACATGAAATCCAGGAACATGGGCTTTTAATAATCAAGCTGCTAACTTAAGTGTCATAGCAGTATTTGGGTGATTAATGGAAGATGTTTATACCGCCACTTATTCTGTTTCATTTCAGCAACTGTGCAAAACTACTTACAGAGAGTATGACATGTTGCTCCCTTTATAGAACAGTCCCCATATGTTCATTAAGGTGGAAAAAAACAAGGAAGCTAAATGCAGGTGTCAGCTGAAACCTGCAGAGCATCGCTGCTTCATTGGATTGTGCTGCTTCTTTGATTTGCAATTAACATATATCTGGACTCAGACATATTTCGTCTATTGTCCCTGGGGTATCAGCAATTCATTTGTGTGGTTTGATTTCTTTTTTCCTTTTTTTTTTTTTTTTTCTTTTTAAGGGTTACATTTTTACTGACACAAAGAAAGATGTCTGAGGCCAGCAAAGTATTCTGCTGCATTCAACTGCCAAAGGATGGCATATTAGGATATTTGCTTCTCTCCCTATATTTTGCAAAGCACACAGTTGTCTTTACGCTGAGGACCTTGAAGTCTCTTGGGAAGACCATCGTAAATGAGGAATCAAAACATTTCAGGCTTCTCATCACAACTGCGAATTGAAAAATAAGCGCTTACACACCACATTCACTCACCTGTCTGAGCGACTTTCTGCAGTCTGTTTTTAATGATAAAATGCAGCAAGCTTTTGTATTTGTACCATAAGCAACAAGGTGCATTGCATGGGGCCGACCTACCGTAACCATCCTAAGGCAATCCAATATGGTAAAGTTTGACAAAATCCTCTGACACACCTCCTCCCTTTTGTCTCCTGCCTTCTGTTGCGTCCTTCTCTCTTGGTTACCTATGCTGTGTCACTACACAAGAGTGAGCGATATTACTGCATTGGGGCTCATGGCTTGACTCGCAAGGTTAGGAACCAGAGAAAAGTAGCTTAAAGCTATCTTCTGCAGTGGACTCCAATTTCTTACCTTTGTGAGAATGACTGGTGAGAAAAGCTGATGCCTGGACAGGTTAACAGAGGTCATTATTTCTGTCTGAATCTCGTTAGAAATCCATGTGAGAAAGGCTGTTTGCACATTGGCAGGACTTGTGGTGGTATTTGAAATTAGGTAGTTGTCATGCTTAGCAGTTTTATGTTGAGAAACTAGTGCTTCTGCTTGGAGGGGGAAAGTTAGTCATCCAAAATGCTGGGGAGAGCGGGCAAGCTTGTTTCCCAGATTAACATTAACAAGAGCCAATGTGCTAACCAGAAAAAAACCCACATAGAAATAGAGAGATAGGGATGGGTGCCATGGGTGAATGAAGACATTTTTTCAGGATTCAATGTTATCTCACATATTTCCTACATCCTAAACTGTTTATGCTGGTAGAAATGTCAGTACAGTAAATGAATGCATCATCCATTTCTTGGACATGATAATATCAGTAAGGCTCATTTCTGTGTACTTTACACGGTTTCCTTTTGAAGCTCCCTGTCTCAGATTCTTAATATCAGCTTAATCTATAAATATGGGACTGTAATACATACTCTTTTGAGTGAGTATATGTCCTTTTATTCTTTTGCCATTCAGCTGGCTTAATTGATATGACCAAGGAAAGGAATCAAAAGAATTGTCCTGTGGTTTTCACTCTCAGTTCATGTCCTTATCCAGTATAGTCCTAAACGCTTCATAAAAGTGTTCAAGAAACTGAAACTGGATGGAAAAAGTATGAGCTACACCTTGCTGAAACACTGTAGTCTTTTCCTAACACCTTGTAAATGCAAACTGCTGTAAGAGCTGAAGCTTCTAAGGTACAAAATTTGCCTTGACCTTTACCTGTTATTACCAAGGAGGTAAGCAGGTGAATACATTTAAGCAGAAGCAAAACTTAAGAACTTTTTGTTTAAACACAAAAACTGGTTATGTTTCAGGATGTGTGCAAGTTAAATAAGGGATAAACTCGATAGCTCTGCTGAGCTATGGATGATAGAATTCAGTATTTCTGCTTTGGGCCTGATTTGTGTTTATACAGGGTAATATATTGCAGAAGGTCCGTACTGTAAAAAACTGCTCTGGCTGCCATGACATGGGCATATTAGTATGGGAATACTTAGTATCGCAGCTGCTTTTTGCCATCATGTTTTTGCACGTGTTATATAATACCCTCCTCAAGAAAATGATTAGGCAGCAGTGCAGGTGAGAGATCTGCAAATAAAACAGCTGAGGTTGCATTGGACCACTGTATCTGCGGAGAGTTGCTTGCTGGTAAAATGGACTCGTGCTAATCTTGTGAATTTTAATTCCTTCAAAAGAGTGCCCAGGCCAGGAAACAAAAGATATACGTCTGAATATTTTCTTCTCAGCTTATCAACAACCAATTTAGAAATGATGGTTGCACATATGCGTGGTGGCGCAGTTCTCCCCCTTCTCTGGGCTGTTCTATGACCTCAGGAGCTGCTGGCTATGCCTCGGTGCATTGAGTGATGAGTTGGGCAGCGAAGCGCCCCTTGACTGTACCCGTAACTCCTACTCAGCTAAGACAGAGAATGGCACTGCCCATGCTGGAACTCCTGTTGACTTGTCAAAGCAGGGAAGAAGAATGGAAACAACCGGTTACTCCCTGACAACCCCAGTACGTTCCTGCCAGATCATAATCTGAGTGGTAACTGATGGAGGGATATATTATTCCTGGAATTTTTGAGAAAATTACCAACTCAGGTTGCGATTGGGATGGAAATTTGCTGGTGACTAAAGCCAACCATCTCACAGCCTTATAGAACAGTGGTGCTAAAGTGAGACCCTTTTGAGCTCTCCTGGACTGCAGTGGGCTGCAACCAGCATCTCCCTCTGAGCGGGACGCCATGCAAAGCTCCCTGATCACTATGTTTGTGATACTAGGGGGACCATCGCGGGAAGTTGATGATGGGGCCTGGGCTGATACCCCTCCTCCTTGAGGCTCAACCCTTTGCCTGCTGAGAAATGCAAAGGCATAAGACATGAGTATTTCACTGAACTCAAGGGCAAACTTTTAGTAGGTATATAACTTTGCTGTAATATATATTGCAAATTTGAAGTAGTTAGGTTAATTATATAATGTTGTGATTTAAAACAAATTGATTTACTGATAAAGTCTTATGGACAATTTTATGAACTTTCTCTTTCTTTCTCTCTCCCCTTTAGATCTAATCTGTTGTCCTGGAATAGATCCAGCTGCACTTAAACCCTATGAGAGTTTAGAAAGCAAGGGGGTCTACTCTGAACCTCATAACTTAGCAGAAAGGTCTCCCTTATTCTTTACCCCACTTTCTATATCTTTCCCTTTTAGACATAAAATGTTGACCAAGCCCAAGATTAAGACTGGATGAAGCTGCACGTAAGCTCTGTGATAGCTTAGAAAGCAAAGGGGGCTCCTCTAAACCTCATAACTCAATGGGAGTATCTCCTTTACCCTTTTATATCTGTAATCTTTATAAACTGTTTCCAACTCTATTCTGACTTGATTTCAACTTGATTTATCTCTGTGCATTTATTCCATGTAATAAGTAATAGAGTGAAGCTTGCCATTGAATCTTGTGTAGTTGCATCTCCACATATTGAACCTACCTCACTTAAACTCTTTGCTGGTAATTCTTTAAGCAACCTCACTTAACTACTCCTTTCATGAAAATATGACAAACATATATCTCCAAGAAGGAGCTCAGCTTATTTTCCTCATGAGGATCTTTCAAACCAGGCACTTTGAGGATGATCTGATGAAAAAAATGTATTCTTTATGTATCTTCAAAGAGTTACTGTCCCTCTAATTGTTGTTTATGCTTCTTGTCACCTAACATCCCAATTGAAAATATTTTACTGATTCTGTGCTCAAACCCCTCCTTTTTCTTCTTGTCAAGCTTGGTAAAGAAGGTAAGAGTGCAAATGGAGATTAAAAAGATCTGCAAATGTGTTTTCAGGTTATCTTTTCTATGGGGCAAAATTTATTGGTCAATGACAGCTGCTGTTAGAGTTTACAGGGAATAGTGTAAGCGTGGGTGCACTCAGCTGTCTCTACTACACTTTTGGTCTTTAAAATCAGTATTTCAGCATACGGTCGCCATAGTAAATTATGGAGCAAACCTTGAAAAACTCTAAATCGGGATTAGTGTCTATTAACTCTATTAAGTTCTATTTGGCAGTCAACCAAACTGTCAGCTGAGCTCACATTCCTCTTTATACACTAACTAATGCTGGAGAAGGCACATGTACAATATCAAGTGGAAAAAGGTGCCCAGGGTGATACTGCAGCTACCAGGCCAAATTCTCTGCTGGCATAACTCATAGTATTTCCAAGCCAGATCTTTCAGAACAGCCTGTCTGTCTTGAATTAATTTTTCAAATTCACTTTTTAATAAGCAACTTTCCAAGCAATGAGGGTTTTTTAGCTGCATGACTCCTATTAAAGTCAATAGGAGTCATGTGGCTAAAACCCTATCTGATGCTTGAATTTATTGGAAATTGGCATCTGGTGCTGACAGCACTTCTATTGTTTGGTCTTCCTGCCCAATCATCGCTTTCTGGCTGCTCATGTAGCCCCTAACACTCCTACTTGCTGGAATCTCCGTGCCTAACCTTTCTATTCCTTCTCCAATATCCTTTCACACAAAAAATAAAAGAGCCTCCTCCATAGAGTCATTATTGCCTCATGCCCTTTTGTTTGGATTTTCTGTATGCAGCTGCTTTGTTCAGCCTCAGCTGTTGCTGAACTTTGCTGTTGGTTGCAGTGAATCATTGCATTGTTCATGAAATCTGTTACGTTTGCACAATACTTTAGGATCTGGTTAGATGGAGGGTGCTCGGTGAACAAAAGCTTGGCTCCTTAGCATTTTATTCTGAAACACTAGGGGTTAAAATACTGTCAAGTGGGTCTGTTGTGCTTTACTAAAAATGAGATTCTAGCAGGTGTTATCAACTATTACTTGATAATGTCTTGCTCCTCCAAAATGATGTTATTCCACTGAAGTTAAGAGCAACATTTCAATTGATATGAGGTGCATGTGTCAGCTCCAGACATGTTTTAACCAGTGTGCATATGGACTGCAAAATCCAACCTGAGGAGCATTGCTGTAGTACTTACTTGTCAACAACTGAACGCAGTGTATATTTTGTTAAAAACATCACAATAACTTTTTGTTTGTTTCCCTATACTTTTTATATTGATGTGCATTCAGACAATTTCAAATTTGTATGTGTATCATTTGAAGGGTGCCCTCCTTAAAACAACAACAAAAAATTATAATCATTTTTTACTGTAAAGGTTAGGGCACCAGCCTAGATCACATCTGGAATGTGATTGAAAATGATGCTTCCTCCAGGGATTACTGGAGTAGTTTTCAACCAAAAAGAGACATCTTCACAGTTGAAGATTTATTCTTCTCCCAAAGGTGGCTGTGAACATCTGCGTTTGAAAAAAAAGTTTTATTAAATGGCAAAGTACTAGAGTTTACACATAGTTTTAAGAATACTGTATAGGAAAGTTATTAATGATTGATACTGAGTATTGTACAGCTCTGTAATAAAGGATAGAGGCTGTCCAGTATCTTGAAGATAAAACACAATTCAGATTCCTTCAGGCACTATATGTTTAAAAAAAAATAATCTCTGGATTGAAAATCAAATCTATCAGGCAACACTAGTGAAGCAGCTTGGGACTGTGCCAGCCAGCCTATTTTAAAGTATAGCTAAAGTAGACTGAAATTATCTTTAAGGAAGATCTTGAGGAGCAACAGAGCACTGAATTAATATAAAACTGTTTCTGGGACAGTTGTTGTTGAAAACCTCATTAAATCATCAAATTTACATGGATACATTGTGCAAAAAAAACCCCAAAACCAAAAAACAAACCAAAACAAAAAAACCCCAACCAAAACAGTTTCCAGGCAAGATATTTTTGCATTTTTTCAGTCTACTAGAAAGTTGTTTTACCAGAAAGATATTTGTTTTACTTTTCATTGTGTGGCTTTAGTGCTCATCTAAAGATGCCAGAGCTTCAGAAGCTTATTTGTCTACGAGAGCTGCAGCAGTTGTGGTGCAAATGTCAGACCTTGAATATCACTCTTTGCTCTCATTCTTTGGAGCACTGCATATAGATAAATGGAATCTTTTTCTTATAGTTCTTTTCACCCTCAGTCTTGCTCCCCTTACAACCTGAATACAAGTTAGTGGCAATCACCGGGACAATTTTCAGGGTTTACCCTGAAAAGAATAGATTAATGTTCTTAGTACATTTTACTTGTAAGGCTACTGCTGCCCCAGCTAAATTGCAAGTGTGTTTCCATTTGACAGGATTCAGAATGACCTTTGCTCATTTTCCACAGGATTTTCCATGGAATGTTTACCATAGCCATTTTTATCAAAGTAGTTTTTTTGGATTTGCCACATTTTTAGAGATCCAGTGTTTGGCCTGAGAAGTACTTTGTTATTAAACAAAAGATGCCAGAAACTGTCAAGGGCAAAATGAGTAACATGAGCACACAAAACTAAAGTACTAATAGTAATGTTAGCATTCTGGAAAGGGCAAGTGGATCAGAGCTTTGTTTTTGAAGGAAAAAAAATAGAGACTTATCATTAAAAAATAGTCTGTCTGCAGTAAGTCTGACCTGAGCTAAATTTGAACTGCCCTGGAGAAAGCAAAAAAACTGGTGCCACGCTATGGAACATCCAAACTAAGCAGTCCCCCAACTAAAGGATTTAGCACAGTGAGTTAGTTTTAAACTAAAGACGACCAGCACTTTAATCTTCTTGCTTGATTTTCCTTTCAAACACAGTCATCCATTTAGCTCCCTGCTGTCCTCATGAAGAATTTTCTTACAATGAAATCAGGGTTCGGAGATTTATTATGCAACGAGCAGAGCAGGTTCAAGCTGATAAAGGCTTCCTGGGTGAGTGAAGGATGCTTAATGCCAGGAAAGATATTCTTTTAATGTGAGGTTCTTGACCATTTATTACATAAAAATGTTAATCTGATAGTGTTTTTAATCTGCTTGTTATCAGCAGTGGCTGCTTGGTGTTCAAGACAAGATAAAAGGGAGAGCTGAGGAAGCAGATTTGGGGAGCACTCACTCAGTTAACATGCCGGATACAACACACCTGCCTCACATTTATCTGCTCTTGCAGAGTGAGAAGGAGAGGGCTTACAGCCGCGATAACGCCACGGCTCGGTGGGCTGATTGGGCAGCGGTGTGCACGCACCGAAAGGACACCGCATGAGAGATAAGCCGCGATAAAGATTGGGACAGTCATTTCCCGGGAAACTCTGCAGAGCGGAGGATTTGCTTTCTATGCCATTTCGAGGGGTTCTCCAAACACAAAATATTTAATCTCTTCTCATCAATCCACAACCCCCTCCTGCCCCACAGGCTGCTGTGTGAGCTGCAGAATTAACAAAGCCAAACATCCTGCAGGTTTCCATCCACGTTGTATCCTGGGCTTGTCCCAGCTAATACATGGGCTGGTCCTCTGTGTGAAATTTTGGCAGGCAAGAGGCATTGCGACTGGTCCTGGCTTTTGTGCGTGCAGAACCAATTGTTGGTGCAAAATATAGAGTGGTTGCCAAACTGGGCTAAAGCCTGCTCGTGGACTCAGAAGTTAAAAGTTATGGTGTCCTGGAGGACAAGTGCTGTTCTCATATAAGCCTTGTTTTCTAAGACGACCAAGATAAAGGTTATCTCTGTCTGCAAGACAAAAACACAAACCTTTTCTTGAGAGACTGGGCTCAGCTGTAAAGTTATTTAGGTGTCATTTTGAGTTGACACAGACATTTGCAGCCAGTGGAGTAGCTGGATAGGAAACAGCTTGCCTATTTCAGAAGATGTGGGGAATTAAAATCATTTACCTTAGGGTGAAACTATGACCAGTCCAACCTTTTTGTGCCTAGGGAGACATGAACTCATTTCCTGCACTAAAACTCCCATATTTCCCACAATCTAGTAGAGTACCATAGCAACAGTCGCATTTTTATTTTGGAGTGATTGCTTTTTAACCAAAATGAGATATTTACAGTAAAATTTCTGTTGAGATCAATAAAAAAAAACTTCTTTGGCAAAGCGGTGTCTCCTAATGCAATGTTGAGATATTTGCAGCAATTTCATGGGCTAAAGGCAGATTCACACAGCAGCTGGTCTAAGTGCATACAGCCCGTGCAGGCACATGCATGCTGGCTTTATGTTAGCTTATGGGGAAACCATGGACACAAAAGCTGGGTGCATCTAGGGACAGGCTATACATGAAGGAAATGAAGCATCCGAAATGTTGATTTCAAAAACTACTTTGAAGCTAACAGGCTGAAATCTGCACATGTTTCAGTATAGTGTAGAAATGAACTGGTCAGACAAATGGGTAGAGCTGGGTGGGTGCTGTACAGGGTGCTGCCCAGCCTTTGCTAGCCAGTACAATCAGTGTATTACAAGAAATCCTCTACCATACCTTGCAGTTTAAGATTTTCTACCACGTATATCAAATCCAAGGGAGACACATATTAGCAATCCCATACCATAGACAGAGGGAAACCATGGTAAAAATAAAGAAAATTCTCAAAGGCAGAACAAAACTGATGAAACATCAAGTTGCTTAGTCAACCATCCATTTGCTGCACTCAGCTGCATTTAAAAATATGTGTATTGGGGAGATGCGCAGCTAATAGCATGGAATACCTGAAGCTCTGCATTTCCCCAAAGAGCACAAGCAATATTAGCAGAAGAACTGCAAGGTTTCCTAAAGAGACTGGGCAATACCTCAGTACAAAACCAGTGTAAGTGAGGGATTTCTCTTGAATTCAGATTTGGGAGCTCCTTGCTCAGAGCACCAGACAGAGCAGTCTTCAGAAATGATGGTTTTACATTGAGAATGTCAATCTTTTCACCACAGCAACTGAGGAACCATGTGCTTAGAGAGTATGTGGTCACTGCTAAAGAGTTGATCTGAAGACCTAAAGCCCTGTCATATTCATTTTATATTGGGAAAGAAAATAAAAATCTACCATGGTACAAACCTCTGCTCATAGGCAGAGGACTGACGAGAATGATGACTGCAAAACAAACTGAAAATGTCAAACAATGAACTCCTACAGATGACCTCAACTCAGCCTCTGTTCATTCCCCAGGAAATCACCTAAGTAAATAGTTGCTGTACCAGGCACTAAATGGGTTAAAATTACTGGGGTAGCAGAAGTACTTTGTGAAGTAGAAGTATGGGTCCCCCTGAGTTAATGGGATTGTTAGCAGATGGATTCCAGCTGATCTCTGGTGGCCAGACACAGGAAGGAGCAAAGAACAGTCACAGGCACAAAACTCATGGCTTTATACATCAAGTTCATCATCCAAAAGCAAACTGCAAGTTAGCACAAGCTGCAAAGGGTAGGTGTAATGTATGTTGTTCACTAGTTCTGCTAAGTAAGTGATCAATACATTTACTCCCTGGATGGAATACAATTTTGCTGTTGTGACAGTGCTACTTCTACTACTCTGAAGAAAAATGACTCCACGTTTTCTGTGATCCCTATCTGGTCAGTGCCTCCACTCTTTGAAAGATACTTTTAAAGATAACTGAAAATCATAAAAAACAGACTTACTGAACATTTGCAGTACACCAAAGCCAAGAAGTTCAGACACAGAATAAGATTAAATGGCTAGTGATTAGCCCAATCTATTTTACTGAGATACTGCCAAGTTATCTGGATGGTTTCAGCAGCATGCAGCACTTCTGCAATCCTTACAGGTACCAGGCAGAGTTCAGGATGGGATAAAGCTTGTTGCTGAATTTCCTTTCATATGGCTTTTTAAAGGAAACTCTTTTCAGTGTTTGTTGTTGTTGTTGCTCTTGTTTGTTTGTTTTTATTTTAGGTGTTTGTTTATTTTTTGTTGCTTATTCAGGTATCTGGATTTATTTTAATGCTTCAAATGCAAATTGACCTACTCATGGAGTTCAGGTCCAGGCTGATCAGCAGATAACAATCACAAATTACAATTTTGTTGTGTTTCACTAGCTATGGAGAAGGGAGAGAAGAAAGGAAACTCTGAGCCATGAGGAATGTACACTGACTTTCTGCTAGAAGTGAAAAGAGGTTATGGTGATGAGGCATGTTATTGCAAACCTACAGCTTGGCTAGGAGTTTTCTGCATCCCATATAAGATATAAGTCAAGAGAAACAGAAGCAATCTTTTTTCTGTGAGGCCCTTTAAGGACTTTGTAAAATCACGGTAAAACCGGCCTAAAGGAAAATTCTATTTTTTTGACCATTGGAGTTTATTACTGGGAGATTAATGAGAAGAGTTTGAAGCAGAAGATTAATGTGGTCTATTCTTATAACCTCCTCTGCTCTTCATAAATCTCCCATTATTACATATGCACTAAGCAGCATGTTGCTTCAGTGAGGCACAAGTCCACTAACAAGCTCTCTTCCATTTGCTTCCCTGTGCTTCTCAGAGGCCAAATTTCTGTGAAAATAATCACTACTCCCCTCCAAACTGACATCCTCTTCCTCTCCATTAAGCCCTCACCACAACTAATGAACAAGGAAGCCAAGAAGGAAAAAAAATAACAGACTCATAGAAATATAGACTCATAGATCTTTGGATCAACTTTTGTAAATCAGTTGTTGAAACCAACTGAAATAGTGCAAAATTAAAAAGGTAAGCTTTTGATTTTTGCTTCTCCATCACAGTTAAGTTGTATACTTCGTTGTCTCCTTTTTGTCTTGTGAGAGCTGGACAGCCTTTTTTTCATTCTCAATCTCTTGGTCTAAAGAAGTTGATGAGCTAACATCACAGATGGTCACCACCACCTCAGCCGTCAAAGGGGAGACACCCAGAAGAGGTACAGCTAACAGCCTAGGTGGACTTGTATACCATGGCTCAACTTCAGGAAGCAATGCATATCATAGACCAAATACACAGGAGCGTGGACACGAAACACCTCATCGTTACGGATAGCTTGCTTTCCCACAGCATGCCTGGGAGAAGAAGAAATCTTAGCTGTATTTTGATGTTATACAAGGATGAAGAACCAGCTAGATTAAGTGATTTATTTAGGGCCACCCAGGACACCTCTAACTGAATCAGGAACAGAGCTTCAGCACCTGGAGTCTTGCTCCAGTTAACACTCATATCTGCCCGAGTGACAGACTACACATTCACTCTACAGAATAACAAAATCAACTCTCTTAAATACACCCTGTTAGAAATGCTGTCCCCCATAGCAAGACTGCAAGAGATTCACAAGCTTCCTACGTGCACAGAGGCCAGAACAACCCTGCCAAACTCTGTCCTAAATTATTCGTGTGTAAAATTAGTTGAGTACAAAAGAGTAACAGCAGAAAAGGAGGAAGAAGAAGAGCTGTTTTTGGAAGTTTTTTTTTCTTATTATGCAAACACGGAGTCCAAAGATTTTCCAGGGAATTGTTGTGTTAAATAGCCACAGTTGTAAATGGTGAATTCATAAATGAATACAAATGTGTAGCTGTCATAACTGGCAGATGACACTTCCTGAAGGATAAGCTTGTACTCTTCCCCAGCGAAGGCGGCATGCAAGAGTTGCATCTCCTGAGACTTCTAATGTACAAATTCTTTGGCAATTCTTCCTAAGGCAGAACTGTTTTTAATTTAGAAGATGTCAACCTACTTGTACTAGTGGGAGAAATTAATAAGCCAAGGATGCAGGTCGGCTGTGCTGTAATACTGAGTAGATATGTCTCCATTAATTGCAGGATTGTCTGTGCTCACTTAAAAGCTGTTCTGTCTCAGAGCTTGATCCTATTGCCTTTGCTCATATAAAACTCCCTTGAGCTTCTAACACCTTTTCTGCTGCTGACCCCTCGGGGGTGGGTTTGTTTCACGTCTGCATGCATCACATGCTGAATCACAGATTTCTTCTATCTGTATAGCACTGCTATGAATATAGATAATCATATGTCCTCTAATATTCAGTTCTATTGTGTTTATTTGTCCCGGACATTTAGAAAGTGCTATTTTGCAGATGGGGAGTTCAAGCAAAGAGAATCTAAGAGCCATATTCAAATGACTTGGATTGTAATCAGGGCTTTGGATCTAATGTTTTGTCCTGGCTGCTCTAAGCAGCCTTCTACATGGTGCCTTACTAAAGCATCAGCTGTTCCTCAGAAGCAGTCAGCTCTCTCCCCTGACCACATGTGGGCACGTCATGCTGTCCGAATGTAGCCCTGAGAGTCTTGGTAAAGGGGATACAGTGAGTCTGCAACCAAAAAAGGTGCTTAAATCCACATATCAGCTCTTCACCTGTTACTTTTCTGCCTACTTTCTGACCCTACTCACTAACAACTCATCCAAAAGCCATGTGCAGGAGACTGGGGGCATTTACTGGAGTTACCAGAGTCTGTCCTCCTGCAACAGTGTGGAGGAAAACCCTGGTCTAAAGGAGTAGATGCAGTGTTTAAGCTTGCAGATATTCTAGCAGATTCACAACATGTGCATGTACATGAGAATATCCAAAGTCCTTCAGTTTTCCCTATCCACTTCTCTTCATGATTATTCCACCCCAGTAAGCAATCTATTATCTTCTGGACTGACTTGTTCCCCACATAAAGTAACTCTATTCACACTATTAAGCGAATGATGCTTTCTAAATACCAGGCACATATTCTGTACAATTAGGCTTTCCAAATCTAAGGTTAGAGTAATAAAAGCTTGCCCGAATTAATGGCGTGCTCTCCATACATAATCTATGTAAATGTTTCTAAATGCAAGCAAATGAAAAAAATAATTAAGAGCCTTTAATTCTTCGATGAAATTCTGTACAGTTCAGCAGAGTCCTAGGCAATGGACATGGGTATCCAAAAAAAAGTGACTGCTTTTTTTTCTGAACAGGGGGGAAGTCTTCCCCTGTGTACAAAAGCAGCAGATATTAAATTTTGGATGTGCTTGTATTTAGGAGCAGAACTCAAAAGGTGCACTAACATCAGAAATCCACCAGAGGTTTTGTTTAGGAAGTGAGTAGCTTCTACCAACTTAAGTACTCTTAAGAATAGTTTAAGCAATCGGAAAACATGCTATGTTACATTACAATCAACTATTTTAGTATTTTTTAAGTATTTGTTTTAACGGAAGTTAAATTGAGATTTCTAGTCAGATTTTAATCTTAGCTAGATTGAAATACAGCCAGTGGAACTACCCCAAATTTGCACTGATGTCAATAAAATATTTTTTGGGGATTTGGTTTTTTCTTGTTTCGTTGGTTGGGTTTTTTTGGGTTTTGTTTCCTGTCATTGGAAAAACACTGCCAGTATTTTTGGGGAACCATGTTATAGCACATTACTAACAAAAGGACTTATAGAACATTGCTATTTATGCTGTAAGGTCCATGAAGTACTGACAACCAGAATTTTGTGAAAATGAACCATACTACCCTCATTAAAAAATGGACCAGCCCATCAGGTCTGCAACTACTATGAGCAACAGAGGGAATTTCACAGTCCTGAGTGGCAGCTTACTGTTGACTTACAATTCTATCCTTTTACAAGCCAAAAGTCTAACGTGGTCTAGTATTTGATACATCAGTAGACCAAGACTCATGTGTTTCACTGAGTTATTCATGGCCTGGGGCAGATATGCCTGCTCTCCCTGCCTTTCTCCTTTTTTTGCACTGTATAATCTCTCTTTTTCAATGGGAAACTTTTTGATAGAGACTTCCTTCTTCAGGTACAACACCGTGTGCCAAAAAGCCTCAGTTTTAAGCAGAGACTTAAAACAGTAATATAAACAATAAACAACAACTTCTACCCAGTACAAATGGCTGAAAAATGGTATATAGAAAAACAATGTGGAAACAAATTAATTTGAGATATTTAAGGTTCAGAAAATTTGATGATTCAGTCTAATTGGGCACATTAAACAAACTATATTCAAGGGATATGCTCTTGGCATGCTCTAAAAGCCCTTTTTTCCCCTTTTTAAAATGAGAAATCTGGTTAATTAAATTTACTTACTAAACAGCTTGTATTACAACAGTAGAAAATGACAGATGTCTTTCATAAAATTAGTCATATTGTGGTAATTTTCCCCTCTCCCCCAAACATTGTGTGATTATGGACACACTTTCTCCTGTTAAAAAGCTATCTGTCATAATTGCTAATGAATTCAATGCAAAAATGTTCTGAAAGGAAGTGTTCTGCATGAAATGTAGAAAACTTTTTCCGTGACATATTTTCCCATTGCAACCTTATTCTGCAGGCTGTTAGCTGCTTGCAGAATACTGCATAATTTTAAAGGCTTATACTTATAAAGGCCAATCATGTATTAATTCATTTGGTATTCATTGAGAGACCTTTAATCATGATGGATTAATTTATTATAAATGTGGATATAATATGTTATTTCATAATATCACCACCATAATTTAGCAATTAAACAGTCTGTTATTATTTCAATCACTGCCCAGATCTGTATCATGATAAAATGTTTTGCTCCACGGTTAATTATTTTACATTACGTATAGGACAATGGATTTTTTTTAAGAGTAAACCACTGGGGAAGCGGAAATATATAAGATAATACTTTGCTCTGATATTCTCCTTTGTCTCTGAGATGATTCATCCTAAATACTTAGAGCCAGCTAGTCAGAGGCTTGAAGTGATTACAGGTCTGATCCAAAGCTTGTTGAAGTAAATGCTGCACTCAGCATCTTAGACCCTATCATAAGTGAGAGGGGTGTAAATAGTTAGCCAGAAAAGGATGCCAAGAGGACAAAAATCAGGTAGGTACACGAATTAAGTGCAGTCTAGGGTAACAAGCATAAATGGTCAGGTACCAGAAAATATAACCTGCTATTTTGTGAAGGCTAAGGGAGACTCCATTAGCGCTCACCTGTATTCCTGCTCACTAGACAGACAAACACAAGGCTTGGAAAGGGCCTGAGATGAGGCCATTATACCCCCTTTCCCAAACAGCATTCTTGCACGCTTCTGACACTTTCAACTCAGAGGAGAAATCGAGGTGCATTTACGCTGATCTGGTTTTGCCAGTGTCAGATGTCTAAACGTTACAGTGACCTGCGTGGAATGACCCCAGAGAAAATCTGGCTCAGAAGTGTAATTTTCATATTACAGACGTGCAAACTCTGACATTTGAAAAGAGATATCTTGCTTTGGTATCTACAGTAAGTGTGGAAATTTAAAAGGTAAAATCCCTGGAAAATTATATTCAGCTGCTCCTCTTTGCTGTAACCACTTAGGCCTCATTTCTTCCTCTAGCATGTGCTGTTGTTGTGTCTGAGTCAACACCATAGCAGCATATGGCTGCACACTTGCCACAAATTCTAGAGCTGGGTGGTTCTTTTTTTTTATTTTTTTAAGTGGAAATGGTGGTAGAAGTTGCCAAGTCTGTGTCTCGGACTGGACAGTAGAGAACGAATCGATCTCTTTCTTGGAGCTCATTTTTTAAACTCCCTCTATTGACATTTAAGTAACTGATTCTTCTCCATCATTGTTAGCTGTCTTTTTTCCTGCCTGTCAAGAGCTTGCTAAATTAAGATTCACAACCCAGGATAGTTTTCGGATGAACCCAAAAGGAGTCAATATGTTTACTTAGATAAATGGTTATTTTACAAGGTAGTGTAAAATGCATAATTTCCTGTGGTATATAAAGCCATGAAGCACAATCCATCATGAGTGACTCATTTAATCTCTGATGTATCATTGGATGCCTTCTTCAAAGAGCAATCTGGAATAAGTGATATGTATCGGTAGATCCAGAAAAAAAGCTGCACAGAGAGCAAGTGAAGAGATAATCAAGATGATGAAAATGTATACTCGATCATATGATAGAGATCACCAAATCCTGCTAAATCCTCCAGTGTATCACCCTTCCTGTCCAGGATTCACCCCTTCAAGTGCATTTTCTGCTGCTTTTCCTTCTCACGTTTGGACTGGATAACAGAGCTATCTGCAACCAGACATGAAGAACATTTTTACGGACTAACAAATCTGCTAGAACCAATGGCTTTAATCTCTCCTTGGCTACAGAATCAAAGCCAGATTCTCTGCAGGTGTAAATGGGATCTGATCCACCGCCTTAGGTGGAATTTCACTCATTTACACCATTTCAGAATTTGGCACTAAGAATGTTGAGATCAAAAGGTTCCAGTTGGCAAAGGGATGTGCAGAAGAGAATCTGTCGAGGGAAATATTCTGGGAAGACTTATCCATCCTGTAGAAGAGGACTTATTTTTCCTCAGAGGAGTACATTATTGGTAAATCCAAATTATATTAAATTTTGGGACATGTCTTATGACCCTGCTATTTTTAAATTGGCCAGCTACATAGGAAGCCTGCCAGAACCCACAGAAGGGAAGCACAGTGATTTGGTCCTCTAAGTGCATTTTCGCATCATCATCATCATCATCATCATCATATTATATATATATTGTATGCTTTTATTTTCCACTGACATACACATATTGGTGGTCTGTATTGTTCATTTCCTAAAAACAGGATTGGAACATATCCTGCCATGCTGCTTGCACAACATGCACCAAAAGAAGTAGCATTATTAGTAGATGTGTCTGCATGATGCCACCTGCTGCATTGCCAGAAATAATCTTCATGTAAATTGTAGTTCCTGTATATGCAACGTTATTTTCAGAGACAACTAAGAAAGATCTGTTTGTTTGTTAATAACAGTTTTGGGAAATATGGGAAGCAATGAAATATCAAGACAATTAGAAAAATTATCTAAACTGACATTTCAAGTGAGTAGAAAAACACAACCCCCAGTCCCTCACCCCGCCTCCTACACTGTTAAAAGTGTGAAGCTGACTTTTCCAAAGGGACAGCATCAGTATGTTTACACTTTTATATCTTTGGATGCTTGTTCAGAATCTGATTTGCTCCTGGACAAGAGCATATCGATGAGTACCTGGTGTATTTATTTGGATGGCTACAGACATGCTTGGTCTGAAAGCCAGCTCCAATAGCCCTCATCAGGTCTCATTAGTTCAGTACCAACAGCCAGCTTGGTTTTCCCTAATAACAGCAGAAAGTTTCCTGGCCTCTCTCCACACCCGTTTAGGTAATAGGAGGATTCTGCACCAGGGTTGCACCAGGTTAGATCAGATGTCTATC
Source organism: Falco biarmicus (assembly GCF_023638135.1). Classification (NCBI taxonomy): domain Eukaryota; kingdom Metazoa; phylum Chordata; class Aves; order Falconiformes; family Falconidae; genus Falco; species Falco biarmicus. The sequence continues at coordinate 26,939,056 of NC_079292.1, forward strand.
CAACTCATTGTCCTGTCTCCGCCAGTAATCAGGAGTGGATGCTTGCTCCAGCAGGCTGTAAGAGTAAAGCAAGCTTGTAATACTTTCCTACCTTCCAGAACCTTATGGTTCAGGGATGTCCTGTACGTATATCCTCACACTGAATTTTTATTATGCAGGCTAGGGATATACTTTTATATTTGATAATGCCCTAGTTAATCTGTACACTCACCTGTTAGCAATTTTTCCCACCTACTCTTTTCAGGTCCCCCATAACAGGGTTGGCAAGGTAAGAAACTGCACCTGTCTAAAGTCTGAAGTTCAAATCAGAGCAGGTGAGTAGTCTGGAGAGGAGAGCCCCTTTGTTCTGTGTTTATATTAGTTATGCCTATAGTAATTAAAAAAACAACAAACCAAACCCAAGGGCAGGGCTGTGTTAAGCACTATTGCCTGATCATTAAAAGACCTTTAGCCGGTAGCATGCTCCCCTGCAGAGCTTTGGGTGGTGTCAACAGTCTCCTTCAAAATGTTCCAGCTTGGGTTGAAGGACAGCAGGTACCAACAGCAAGGCTGGATGCTGTCGGTTTTGTCTGGGGTTGCAGGCAATGTATACAGATGAATATTAGCTGTCCCATGCCAGCAGGCCTTGGGGCTGTAGGGTGGTCCTTGACTGTTTTATTTCATAGTACTGACATAATTTTAGAGGCATGCCCACAAGTAAGGTAATGATGATGCAGTAACATGAACCACTATCACCAGGACTTTCAAAACCAGTTTTGTTACCTTCCTGAGAACAAGGTTTCATGCCCAGGAAAATCAATCTTGAGGCAATGAATGAAGCTGCATAAAGAAACTTGGAGGCATGGAGGATCTTTTGAGTTAAGAAGTTCCCCAAATTAATTTTGCAGCATGTGAAAATTAGTTCCTTTTGAAGTGTTTGCTGTCCTGCTTCAATGTCATTTATTTTGTCCTAATGTATTTTGTGAAACTTATGCAGAGATATACATTTATGTAAGATAAACCACTAGCAGGGGTCATAGAGTACCATTTTTGTTCTAGTAAAATCTTTGAAGACTAAGTCACATGAATTTTTGAATCACACTTCATGAGAAAGACTTGCCTGAGGTTTTTAGTAGTTTGAGGTATGAAGTTGATTGGAAATAACAGAAAAAAGAACAACTTCTGTATGTTCACTCATGTATTCAAGGAAAGATCAGTAGCTACAGCACAAAAGTATATCCTTTTACTGTTGAAAGAAAAAGACAGAAAGAAAATTAAACTGTGACAATGTTTTCATGTTTTGTGGTGGTCAGCTTGTGTTCACGTACAGAAGGCGTTGATTATTCTTGCTCTAAGTTATCTAGCTTTTGGTTTAAATAAAAACATCAAGTGATGATATTTCCATGTTTTTCCAAAAGGTGATATCTGTGCAGTAGATTATGAAACATCCTGAAAAGCAAGAAAAATGTATCTGAAGAAAAGGGGTACAGGACGGAGTATTGTTTTCCAGGGAATCACTTTATTGGCTTATTTGAACCCAGAACTTGCAATTCTGCTCCAAAGAAGCAGCATATCTGGATCTTTGTGTGTCAGCAGTTAGAACTGGGACCATTTCTAATACAGGGATACAGTATTCAATAATATAGAGGTCTAATGCTCATATTCTGTATTATATCATGCCTGACAAATTTGGTGGCGTTCTAAGATGGGGTTATGGTATTGACGGATGAGAGAAGAGCAACTAACATCACCTACCTGGACTTGTGCAAAGAATTTGCAAACGTCCTGCATGACAGCCTTGTGTCAAAAGTGAAGAGACATAGATTTCAGAGATGGACCACTTGGTGGATAAGGAATTGGCTGGATGGTTGCACTCAAAGTGTTTTGGTCAATGGCTCAATGTCCAAGTTGAGACCAGTGATGAGTGGTGTTGTTCAACATCTTTGTCAGTGACATGGACAGTGGGATCGATTGCACCCTCAGCAAGTTTGCCAATGACACCAAGCTGAGCGGTGCAGACAACGTGCTGGAGGGAAGGGATGCCATCCAGAGGGACCTTGACAGGCTTGAGAGGTTCTCCTGTGCAAGCTTTGTGAGGTTCAACAAGGCCAAGTGCAAGGTCCTGCACCTGGGTTGGGGAAAACCCCAGTATTGATACAGGCTGGGCAGAGAATGAATTTACAGGGACCCTGAGGAGAAGAACTTTGGGGTGCCGGTAGACAAAAAGCTCAATATGGCCTGACAATGTGTACTTGCAGCCCAGAAAGGCAACCGTATCCTGGACTACATCAAATAAGTGTGGCCAGCAGATCAAGGGAGGGGATTCTACCTCTCTGCTCTTGTGAGACCCCACCTGCAGCACTGCATTCAGCTCTGAATCTCCCAGTGTAAGAAGGACCTGTTGGAGAAGGTGCAGAAGAGGGCCATGCAGTTGAGCAGAGGGCTGGAGCACGTCTCCTATGAGGAAAGACTGAAAGAGTTGAGGTTGTTCAGCCTGGAGAAGAGAAGGCTCCACAGAGACCTTATAGCAGCCTTCCCATACCTAAAGGGGGCTTTTAAGAAACTTGGGGACAGACTTTTTATTAGGGCCTGTAGCAATAGGAGAAGGGCTAATGGTTTTAAACTAAGAGAAGGTAGATTAAATTAGATGTTAGGAAGAAATTCTTTGCTGTGAGGGTAGTGAGACACAGGAACAGGTTGCCCAGAGAAGTAATGGATTCCCCATCCCTGGAAGTGTTCAAGGCCAGGCTGGATGGAGCTTTGAACAACGTGGCCTAGTGAAAAGTATCCTGCCCATGGGAAGGGGGTAGGAACTAGATGATCTTTAAGGCCCCTTCCAAACTAAACCAGTCTGTGATTCTATGATATTGATTATCTGTCCGCACAAAACTTTGAACTACTGCATCCATATAAGCAAGTCTGAAACCTCTAAAACAAGACAGGATGCTTTGCTGCAAGAATAGAGTTAGCCTATACCACCATCTTACAGAACACGGCTATCCCTAGTGTAGGAGTTCCTGGCTAAAATTATTTTATCTGTTATGCAAAAATTTGTGCATGTTGGAACAGTAACTTCTATCGTCCTTAAAGATTAGTCAGGCTCTAGAGATCATTATTTGCCATTCTGGGGCAGATACTCAGCCCACTTCAAGAAGCCACTCTGACATATCATCAGAAGGTCTGCAAGGCTTATGTGAGTAGAACTGAAGTCGTTCTCAAGAAAAAAACCTGAAATGAGCACTAATATAAAAATCCTACATTTTAATGTAGGTCTGATGTGGGTATAAATCCACTTGTATGCCTAAAACAAGATGATTGGTGATTTATTAAAGTGTGTCTGTTTTTCTGGGTTTATTCATAATTCATTTATTAATAAAGATTTCAGCTGCAGTGGAGTCTTTATCCTACCATCACAGGAACTCCTGGCTTCGTAACTTCACTGGAGCAACCTAAATGATGAATATGAGCTGAAGAACAGAAGCCAAATCCTTCTAGGCACTGTATATTTGTGCTTGCCAGAAAAATTATGGCCAGTCAAAGGAGTAGGAGATGGAAAGTAGCCACCTTTGCTTTAGTCTTCTCGAAGTCCACTGAGGACACTGTGCAAGCCTTTCATACTTGGACCTACATGAGTACCTTCTGAAGCTGGATACAGGAATTGGGGGGCAGCAGAGACTGCTTATTTATGAGTTACTTAGCAGTCCCTGATGCAGCAGTTGCCATAATGCACAGCCTCAACGCAGCTTATTCATACTCCTGGCAAGAATTATCCTCATGGGGAGCTGTGCTTTCAGATGTTGCTGGCCAGAATATGAGCATACTTTACTGCTTCTATTGCAGAGTATGAGTATATTCACTCTGGGGGCAGTTTTAGCATTTGGCCCTATGCCTGGACATCATTACTATTGGGCACTTACACTGAACACAATCATGCTGACCAAAGTCTGTACTGAAAAGATTACATTCTCCCAAACCAATATTTTCAATTTGGCCCTCATGCTTCTGACAGCAGGAAACTTTTGGAAACACCATAGGCAGTGTTTGCTGTAAACAATACCTGAAAAGCCTGTTGAATATCACAGGTTTATGAAAGCAAGATAACGCAGAAGTACGGTACCCTTTAGTTAAACGGGATGACCTGAAGTGAAGCAGTCAAACAATATGTGCTCCACATGGCACAGAACCTCAAGGTGCCTTTAAGCAGCTCTTCTAAGAGACCACCTGCTTAAAGAGTTTGAGGCAAACCAACAGAATTTACTTCAGCTACAGAGAAGAATATTTTCCTGCTAACACTGCAAACAGTTTAATAAAAAATATAAATTTAAAAGTGCAATTCTACTTAGAAACGGGACTGACTATCAGACTGCAGCACCACATGCGAATCTAAAAGGGGAGGGAGCTTTGAGTTTGACATGGCAAGTGTTTCTATTCATGTTACAATTGCAGGAAAGTGTTTTGCTATATCTGGGCAAAAAGAAGTATAAAGCAGCTAAAAATTTTTAATACAAATCTGAATATCATCACATTTATAGAATCTCAAGGTGCTGGATTTCCAGAAACTGTACTTGTTAGCTTGCCTGGCAGAGGGCATTGACTGAAAAAAAAAAAAAAAAAAAAAAAAAAAAAGATGATGCTTCAGCAACAAAACATTTACTTGCTGGCTGAACTTAAAGCATTTCTGTGGTTGCAGTGGCTTCTATGGGGCTGTTCCCATACCATAATCTTAAGCACATAATTAGGGGCTTTACTGGCTCAGTGCCTGAACAACCAGTGCTGATTTCTATTGAATGCCCATTATGTTAGGGACCAATTGTAAGCTCATTAAAATGAACAGAAAGGATCCAGCAGACATTGGATCAAGCCTTGTCTCAGGACTTTCATCAGAGAAACAACATTGTCTCTTGTTTCCTCTTTTGCAGGTCACTGAGTTCCCAGACTTTGAGTCATTGATTACATCGTACTATCAATGAAGTTAGAGGTGTGCCATTGATGTAAATGGGTAAAGGATAGGGCATGAGGAAACAAAAAGCAGAATCATGTACGATTTGTGATTCTGGGTATTGGGTGCTTAAAAAGCAAACAATAAAGCAGGCATACTCATGAATTCATGGATACAGAATAGCCCCTGGTTTAGAGCACGGTGTGTGCCATGCCCTGTGTTTGATAATGTACATTGCATTTCTTTGGAACAGCACTGTATGCGATTTTTACCCTCCCTCCCCTTCCCTCAATGCCCAGACTAATAAATCTCCCATTTGTCTCACCTGTAGTTACAATAAAGCTGTTCTCAACAGTGTTAACATCTGCCATGGTCATTCTTCTGGGGTGAGAAAGGCAGAACATTTTCATTGCTTGTTCATTTGTGAACACTAGTTAAGTAAAGCTGTCACTTGTGTCCAATTATGGGTGAGGATTTTATAGCACAGTCTCCTTCCTAAAGCTAAACTGACATGGCCAAGCCCCATTTTATAGGCATTCTTAAATTCTTCCCAGCCATATTTAAAATCCTTATGCTTGGGGATGGCAGGTGCCATGTGTTTTCACAGCTACATTAACAAATGCAATTTTGTGGCAACTTGACCATGCCAGTGAAGCAGTAAATTTCTGTAATCTCTATGGTTAAGAATTTCACACAGGACTTTGCTGGGAATATGTAAAGCCCATTAGTACAGGAGCACAACGTAGATAAAATTAAAATACCTTTACAGTAAAAGCCAAAAACCCCAGTAAAGTCTGGGGATTTTTTTGCTGCTAAAGCAATGAAACGTGACAGAGGAAAATGTTGAAAAAGGAAACAAAGCTTCACTGGGCTCACCCAGCCTGCTCTTCTCAAATGACTGCCACCAATTTAGGTGAGAAGTGATAATTTGGCTTACACAAAAGCTAAAACAGGCTTATCCTAAAGCATAACTGGGATGTAAAACTTTATAAACCTCTTTTCCAAGCTCTTACTCCCTGTTACAGTACACTTACACTGGGATAACTGTCCTCACAGATCTTTTTGCTGGCTTAGGGAGACAGTAGCCAAAACTTTCCTAGTTCCTAGCATGTGCAAATTGTGGTGATGCATCTGCAAAACAGTCATTAGCTGTTTTGCTCATGAGACCTGCATTTACCAGCATAAGCTTTGCTGCTGGCACCTTGGTGTTACTTGGTGTTACCCACCTTGGTGTTACTCAGGGCTGCTAAAGCTCCCCCCCAGCTTCAGCATCTCAGCTGCTGTGAGGGTTGGTGCAAGCTGCATCACATGTAAAGCCTATGCAGGGAGAAGGATCGTTGACTTATCCTGCTTTGGAAAGGGATCTACTTTGCAAAATGGGACTAATACCATTTTCCCTCCCCACGCAGCTTTTAACCAAATTCCTCAAGACCCCACAGTGGGTCCCAGGGGTACCACTGCGAGGGGACAGTTTTACACATCGTAGCAGGACTGGGTATCCGGTCTCCAACAGATCCTGAGACAGCTGTTAGGTTTTGCAACAGGGAATCTCAATTACCAGCAGCAAACAGATGAAAAACAGCAGCTAGATCCTGCACAAATCCATATATTATTGTTTTTCTGACCTGTAAGTCATTTCAGCAGATATTTCCCAGATTTCCTATAAACTCATGTGAGCTATAGATTTTTATTTTTTTTTCATTAAAAAAGAAAGATGTGGTTCCAGCATAATCACCTCACTCCAGGGACTGGATCTTCCGGAGAGCAAAGGCAACAACCTGCTCGGAGTGCAGTACTAGCCAGGGAGAGGAATGCATTATGGATTGCTCACAGGCTTCTCCAGCAGAAACCACTCCCACAGGTTTTACCATGGGGTTTGGGAAAAACCCCTAAAGAACACAGATCAAACAAGAAAACATCTTTGAACGCTTATAGTTTGTTGTGAGATGGAAGTGTTTTGAAAGTTACACTTAGCAGCTCCCTCAATCTCTTAAGACTTCACGCCAGAAAGCAAGGTTGGGGAGATCAGCTCACACGCTTCTGCACACTGTGTGGCTGCACTGAAGCCGAAGAGGCTATTCACAGAGTGGCCCTTTGAAGTTGGTGGCGTTTTGTCATTGATTTTGAGAGGCCCAGGATTTCATTCACAGTGTGTAAGGTTAAGCAAGTGAGTAAATCCTTGCAGGATCAAGGCTTAAATGTGTAAACCTGTTCAGCAAGAGTACCCAGCCTTTAATGTCCTGTGAATGTGGTCTCCCTTACTGCGTGACACTGGGTAGGCTGCTATTGCTCCTCACTCAAGTGCGAGAGCTTCGTTTAGCATGCGTGTGTCCTTCATAATCATCAGCATCAAACTTCAGATACAGCAGAAGAAAGATGTTAGTAAGGCTGCTTATTAATGGAGTGCCAATGGAAAACATTGACTGCATCAGATTGCTTAAGAGCCACTATTAATCTATACTCTGTCTCTTGTTAACCAAAACGAAGGCAACGGGCCTTCTGCATTGCTCACTGTGTCAGGGGCTTGTACAGTGCTTATCCATTAATCACTGAAAATAGAAAATGTGTAAGAGATCAGATCTTGTGTTCAGAGCTTGCGTGAGCAGATCTCTTGTGTATTACTACATTTTCTGCACGCTTCAAAATCCAGCCACTGTCCTTGTCTGGATAGACTATCTCTGCAAAACATTGCATAGCTCTGGTTCAGAACAGAGCTACCTCAATCATACCTGATGATCAACTATTTTATATTTAAATGAATGGTAGAATACAGCTTCTCTAACTTAAACTACACCTACGCATAATCTTTAAGATGCTGAAGGTTACCTAAGTTATGGGAGAAATTAATCTTCAGGAAGACCATGTTTGTCTGATGGACAGCGTGTCCATATTGCTAAATGTCTTTGATGTCCAGTGTGGTCTTAAGTCTCCAACAGCTATACTGTGCATTTATATATATTAATATATATTCATGTGCTGATACATTTACTTTTGAAGTTAATCAGATTTTCCTTGAAGATCAACCTGACTGCAATGCTGGTTATAGTCATCCTTAGGTATCACTTCCTCTAGACCTTATGAACAAGGCTGCTCTCACGCCAGCTCCCTCTGCTCCTTCCAGTGCTCTGTACAGTGAGCCCACCAGCGCCACCCACCACCCTTCATGCCAAGAAAATGCCTGGGGCCAAGCAAAGGGCCAAGAGGACAGAAGAGCTGCTCCACAGATGTCCAGGTGAGAAGTGGGGGTGAGGTATACTGTAACATTTGGGAGCCTGGGATCTCTCTGCTGCAGACACTTTTAGCACTGTAAATGAAGCCTTAGTTGTACAAGTTCAGGAAGCCAAATTGTCTGTCTGGAAGCTTTCAAACACACGTAGCTTCCTCTGGGTAAGGGAACTTCCATCAGGAACACCAGCTCACTAAAATGCTGGTGCCTAAACTAGGTAGACTTCACCATACTCATGGAATTTCCTGACTTTTAGAATTTTTAAAGCATTGAGGAGTAACTTTTAAATGTCCCTAGTCTGCAAAGTAGAACAAATAAACCAGTTGCAGTACCTCTTTTCACTATATCAGTTCAGCCTACTGAAAGAAACCATGAGGAACAAGATTAATTGTACATTAAACACACTGGCTGGAATGCACTTGTGACAGCATCCTCCCAGCAGCCCTGGAGGACTAAAGATATAAGTGAGTGACATTACCCTGCCTATATAATCCAGGGTTAACTTCACTGTGATTAGCCTTGTTTTATACCCACTGCGGGTATATTTGGCTAGGTAAATCAATAGCACTATGACTGTTTTTCAAGGTATGTAATGTACAGAGTTCTAAGCCCTCTGTCTTCATGAAGTAGTTAAAAGAGAAGCCAAGAAGACGAGGTAAATGTCTAGATTAAGCAATGCAACAGCATGGTAAATTAAGAAAATTTGAGGAGGAGAGGCGGTTAAATGATCCGAGTCTTGAATGTGATGTCCTTCAGTGGGATTCAAATAAAATAAACATTTAAAATAGGTCAGAAAAATCACTCCCTGAAAGTGCCTGCTTATTTCCTCTGGCTGTCAACAGGACCCCAAAGTGATTAGCTCAGATGTAGGTGTCTACAGCATAGGTAAGTAAATTTGGATGAGATTAATCTTACCTCTGGTGTCCAAATGCCATAAACAGAGAGCAAACATTTATATGGGCGATACACAGGCAGTTGGAGATTCCACATGGAGAAAGCAAAGGAAATAAATATATATGCAGAGCTCTGGGTTTGCTCCCCTTTTTCTACCACCCCTGAAGAAGGTGACAGTAAGTGTCTTTAACAATGGGATTAGGAAAGATGTGGCTCCAAGAGGTCTTGGAGCTCATCAGCCTTAGGACGGGAGCTAAGTTATCAGCCTCCACAGGCCACGGGACACTCAAAGCAACAAGGAAGACTTTGTGCGATAATTAAAGTCTAGAACCGAGCTCTCTGGGCCTCCACTTCTCTTAATGCTTTGGTTCATTCTTGCTGATATTTTACTGTTTACCTTAAGAATAAATATTTTATTTTGTTAATTCATATCTAGTGACCTGATTAATACTGCATATGCTACTGCCTTGGGAGTGATGAAAGTAATTAGAAGGCATTAGATTATTTTTAGGGCTTCCTATACCCTACACAGGGTTAGAGGTCCCAAAGAGTCTACAGCAAACCATGCTCACCTCACCAGGAGATGAAGGACATGTGTCTGGCTGCCAGGCTTGTGAAAGGAGTGTGTCTTGGCAAGTGTTAGCCCAAGATGCTATCAATCGGCTAGTGGGGGAAGACCAGGGACTTGAGATTGCTCTAGGCCAGGTACAGCAGTCTTGCTTCATTGGTGATGTAGGGCTTTAAGAGTGGTTCTTGCTGAAAGAAGACCATAGCTAATTTGTTAAATCAAATGGAAACACAGCAAGCCCCTTATAATGCCATAAATCATTTGCCATTAGAAGAGAAATGTAAAAGTCTTTTATTATTAGAATGAAAAAAAAAAATCCTCAGAGGTTAAAATCTAAGCATTTTGTCATGACTCTGTGATGCTTCAATTCAGCTGACCAGAAATGTAATGTTAATAAATAATCCCATTCAGGGAAAGAGTTACTGTTGCATGTTCTTAAGTACTTCTTCAGAGTCCTGAGAAAAGTCTGGGATTCTGGCCTCTCTCAGGAGACAGAAGCTGATGAAATCCCATCATGATTGCCCATGGCAAGTCTGTGGTTTACCCCAGTTCTACCTGCTGCATGCTACTCAGGCTTGCAGTGATTTTGTGCAGAGAGTTGGAGATGTGGAAGAAATACAGAATTATTTCAGCTTTTTCCCTGTAAAGAAAATTCATAGCTATGTTATCAAAGTTTCTAATTATAAAATTTCTTTAATCTTTTATTAATAGGAGGGGAGGGAAGATGCCAAAACTTATGCCATTTCACAAGTAAGATTATGGGTTGATTTCTGATTGGATGACAGGGCCCTAATAATAAAGCTCATAATTTTATACTGCATTTCTCTAGTGATGATAGAGGTTCTTTGTGCATAATAGCACCATTTCTATTCAGGAATCTTGTTAACAGTTGTAAACTCAGATTATCATTTTTATTAGCCTAGTGTTTTCTTATTTCTGTGTTACTGACAGGAAATTACAGCAAGTTTTCTGGCTTGTTTTTTTCTTGTGCAGTAAAAGCAGTTCCATTCAACTAGAAATTTCCAAGCACTGGGTAGAAGACAGTATCACTGGAAGCCAACAACAATTTAAAGTGCACAGATTAATTAAAAATGCATATATTTAAGGACTAAATTCAAAGAGAAAGTAGACTGGTATATTGGAATATGATGGTGGTTTTTTTAAAGGTACAGATATGTAGCTTTTTATACTTTATGACTTCAGGAATAAATTCCCACCACCAAACTCAGCATCTAAACTTGGCTGTAATATGTTTTCATGTTGCTTTGTAACAGTGGCTTTGACATCACCTCTATGACTGACCACCCCTGCCTGCATTCAGGTTCTACTCCTTGCCCATTGCTGAGGTGCCCATCATGGGCAGTGGGAATCAACCACCATGGACTTAATCACAGCTTTGGCTGATTAAGAACCTCAGATGAGAGTACTGGTAGTTGTTTCACCCCATTAGGTCACTTGAGCATTGTAAAAACACTGTTTCTAGGAGAATTTGAGACTATAGCTGCATAATTTACCGTCAACAGTCTACAGTTTATTCATATTACATCAGATACGCTTCTAACTGTCAGTTGATACTGAGTGAATAAAAACTTATTTCCATAACAAGAACACTGAATTCAATCCTTTTCTTCTCTGGTTATAAATGAATGGGAGTTTAGGATTACAAGAGACAAAGCCTAATTTTCTGAGCCTTGCAGACCTTGGTGTAGGGGTAGTGGGGGGAAGGCAAGCTGTCAGGGCAAAAGCAAGATGTGGGAGCTACAAAGACCTCATTTCACAAGACACCACCATTTTCTGCTCAAGCAAAGTAAACCTACAGAAAAGTATTGCAGTGCTTGAAACTGAGGCTGAAATAGGAAGTGATGAACCTCTGTCAGTGCCCTTAACCCTTGTTCCCCTACAAAGCTGCTGCAGAAGAATATGATTTCCCATGTGGTGTTGGCACGTCCTCTTCCCTTCAGGGACGAGAAAGGGAGTCTGTGTTTAATCTCCGACTGCTCTCATCTCTCCTGTCCTCACACAGCTTCGCTCCTGTGATCACATTATGCGTTTGGCAAAACAGACCTTTGAGTCTGGAAAGTCTGACGTATCAATCTGCAAGTGATTAATTGCAAGACACCTTTTTTTTTTAAAAAAAAACAAACCAATAACCAAACCTAAGGAAAACAGCTTTCAAGGAGTTAGAGAACTAAATCACGCAGACTTTCTAACTCCATCAGATTTCTCTGAACAATCCCATCCTATGTTCAAAAAGTTTGCCTCAGCGTGGCCACAAAGCTGCGCACAACTGGCTGTAAGAGTTGTGTTTATTCTGAACACCTCAGTAAAAGCTCACGTGATCCAGCCTTAAGTGTAACAACAGCTAATTGCAGTTAGGGAAAGAGAGAGAGTTCAGCAAACATCAGATCCAGGTCTGCTAGTACTCAGCAGTTTCCTCTTAAACACAGGACAAGCTCAGCCTTCCTGTTGATTTCAGCAGGTGTTGTAGCATTTAATACTTGGCAGAATACCATCCAGAAAGCCTGAGAAAAAAAGTCGCCTTATAAGTTTCATAAGGATCAACACAAAGGAAAAGCAAAACACATCTCATTTTCTGAAATAAAATGAATAGTAGTGTATTTATGTCAGAAAAATACTAGAAAGGAGACCCTGGAAATCAGGGGACTTGCAAAGCAGGAACTGCAACGTGTATAATACAGATCTGATTTTATCTGGCAGGCTTATATTCGTAGGAAATACAATCCACAGCATCAAACTCATTCCTTACAAAGAAGCACTCGGTATTTCATCTCAAAGTTTCTCAGCTTCTCGCAATTAGCTTCTACAATGGTATGACAAGATACAAAGTGGAACATCCCTTCCCCCCTTCCCTTCTCCAGAAGAACAATGCATGGTAGAGCAAGAACTTTAGCCGGCACTGGACAACAATAAATCCTGGATATACTGACCCCACTCGATGCAAGCTGAAAAATATTTATTTATTTTTTTTAAAAAAAGTTTCGCTGTTGCACTTCCTTACCTACCTGTTTACCTTCAGTAAACAGCTGAACAGGCAGAATGATACCCAAGACCATCTCCTCCACCCCCATCTCCACCCCCCGTCATATGAGTGCTTCAGGCAACATTGAAAGGGAAAAAAATCACACGCACAAACCCCCCAACTCAAGTATCTTTTCTGATAGGAGCATGGAACAGTAACCAAAAAACAATCAAGTCCTCATTGTCATAGTGCGACAATCACAGCACTGCTTCTGTTGAGAAAACAGTCAATTCACAGAGAGAAAAGCGTTACGAGGACAGACACGAAAGCTGTTATTATCCATTTTAAGTAATAGGAGAAGGTCACATATCAAGCAGTTATACCTTTTCATTCCATCCTAACCCTCCACAGCAGGGGAACCACACTTATGACTGCATTAGACATACAAAAGCTTTCAGTTCCAAAAAAGGAAAAAGAAAAGATGGGGAAGGGAAAAAAACCCAACTAAATTCATCTTACCAGCACGTTGCAGCACCAACTTGCTTGAAGGAATGTTGCCTTTACAGGTTTCTCTTTTAATTATCCTGGAAGCAGAAGGGGAGAAAAAAAAGACGACGAAGCAGGGTTGTTAAATTAGCGTGTGCTAGAAGCTTTTCAGTTTGTCGCAGAGTAGAAAAATACCAAAAAAAAAAAAGAAAAAGAAAAAAAAAAAGGGGGACACACACGCAAAGAAAGAAAAAAAATAAAAAGAAAGCTCAGTAATTTAAATTTGCTGTCAGTTCAGGCAGCATTGCTCTGTCCCGCCCCTCATCCCACTGGGTTCTACTACCTGCAGGGCTGCAACTGACAGCTACTGTGCAAACAAAAAAAAAGGCAAAAAGCATGCTGGGACCATGCTGACTGCTGTCTGAGTCTCTCTCTACTTCTGATAACCAAATATCATTAGTGGAAAGGTTCTGTTGTTTGCTGGGATTTTTAAGTTTGGTTCTGTGCATGAAATTTAATTTATTTTTAATAGATACAATGCATCACATGACAGAAAGTGGTGATTGTGTTTCTCTGCTCTCCTCAGAATAGAAACTAACCTGAACACATTGATTCTAGTGGTATGGTATGTATAAAAGATACACAGACATTTACCATGTTGCACTTTGCAAGCATGCATTCAGCCCTGTCTGTAATACTGTGAAAAAAAAATAAATGTTTGTTTGAATGGAAAGTCAGGAAAGCATTTCAACAAAAAGCAGTTAAAACTCTGGCACTCCAAAAAGTTGCTGGTATTGTTTTTGCTCTACTTGTAAGCTTTCCTTCTAAACTTTTTCAAATAATTTTTGAGAACTAAAAGTAACAGAAGTCAGAGGCATAACAAACAACTTGTGCAACACTCATGAAAAGGACAAACTAATGATCACAGTACATAAAAAAGCTATGTTTTAAACCAGATGCTTAAAACCATTTTTGAAACTCTGTGCTAGTGACTATTAGCAGACAGCATACATCATATGAGCACAAAATACTTGATGAAAACTAACAAGAAAAACAACTAGAAAAGCTATAAATGCCTTTTTATAGCTATTTTAATTGTTGCTAACAGGCTTTTAGCAACAGGGCTAAAATCATCCATCCAAAACAAAGAGAAGCATAATCTATAACTTCTAACTATAAATGTATTCATGAAAATATGGTTCCCACCTAATTATAAAATAAAATTAAAACAGTGAAATGATGCTTTTCCTTAATACTTTAGCAGTAATTGCTTGGATCATGCCACAGTAAATATGCAACATTTGTATTCAGTTATTGCTCTACTTATGTGTGTAACCATAAAATAAAAAGCTGAAATGTTTAAGCTTAATTAAATTAATCTCTGTTTTACTCAAAGTTTGCCATTTACACAGGAAGAGACATATGCACGCTGAACATGCCTGCCATAGACAATTGGCTTCTAAATAGTTTTTTAAAAACTCTGTAGAAACTAATTGCTGCTATGCCTGCATCCCTTGTGCAGCCTTTACTCATCAAAGTAGTTCTGACAGGGTGACTCTTACCATCAGAGATGGCACAACAGGACTTCAGATGTAAGGTCTGCCCTACAGCCCTCCTAATGCTCAGTCAGCCATGTCAAATAGGTACCACAGTCAACTTTTAAGCTGCTTTTCAGCTGTTTTAAAGCCTCCAGACCCTTTTAACAGGTGACCACCTGAAGCCATTTCTACAGGTGGTAGAAATCTCCCACCATTCCAGACACAAGGTTTAAACTGGTATGGTTGAGGACCATCTCTTTTTGAAGCTCACCAAGATCTCTTAGTGGACTTACACTTTCTACAAGAATTTTTGCTGTTCCTTGTGGGTTTAGTCTCAGTACACAGGGAAAAGACAGTATAGAGGGTTATCTTCAAATTGGAAATACAAATAGATAAAGATAGTGAACATAATTCAGAAGAGATGCAACTGTAGGTTCCCCAGGTACTCAGCAAAAATGCAGCATTTTTTTCCACTAGAATTTGCTCTCATTTACACTTGTGTGGCTTTAAAGCCCTATTTTTATGCTACTAAAAGGTTTTGCTATACGTTTTCATGAAAGTTCCGTGTCTCCTGGTTTGCTGTTCTTTCTTTTAACTGGAAGACTTTCCTTCTTTTTGCTTCTTGTTAAGAAAAATAAATGGCAAACGGTAAAAAAAAAAATAAATTAAATGTTCTTGAGGATTTGACAACATTTAATCCTTATTTTGTTATCTTTATGAACACATACATGCACACATACACACACATGCTCAATGTCAAAATTCTGTTAAATGCAGCTGAGTTATTATCCTTCTATATCTCCTTGCAACAGTCAAGGGTGGCCTGTTTTTAATGCACTTGGCATTTTAAGCAAGGCACTCAGACCTTCAAAAGACAAATCATTGAACTTTGCCTTTAATGGAATACAATAGTGCCCTAAATAACAAAACTTAAAAAAGCTAGATTTGGCAAGCAGATACAGTCAAGAAGGCAATTTGACTAATTGCTTAAGAAAATGCACAAGAGCTCATAAAATCAAACATTTATAGATACACACTGCTTGAGCTATTAACTTGAAATAAAAATAGTGGTAATGTTAGCCGTTACTATCAACCTTTTATATTGTAATGTAGGACACTAGAAAACAGAGGAACAAATACTGAGATGTTTAGAAGAGCAGAATCTGACTGCAGTCAGTGGAAGCTTCATTCATTTTAGGTTGTAGTGAAGCTTTATGTTACTATTAACTTTTCAATGTCTTTATTCAGTGTCTGTTCAAATCTAATTTTGATTAAGGGTCATAGGCTTTGGACTGTAGAAGTAAGTTAGGTACTATGGGAAAGATAACAGTTTTATTGTGGTTCTATAGTCAGTTTTTAATGAATCAGCTAAATTAAAGAAGCAGTAATTAATGGAGGTTTCTTACTATATAATGTAACAGAGGATATCTAATTAACCTTTGTATCCTTTACAAAACACCATCAAGTGAAGCATTTTCTGGTCTTGTTTTAGTCGGGAACATGTTTGCCTTTAATTTCAGTGGAGTTCATATTGACTTTTGTTGGTGGGTTTTGTTGGTGTTTTTTTGTTTGGTTGTTTTTTTTTCCCCACAAGTTTTTGCGTCATTGACCATCAAGGACTAGCTCCTGAAAACACCGAAACCGTTTTGTAAATTTCCATTCCTTTTTTTTTTAAGAAAAATAAAATAAAAAAATCACCACACCAAAATTTCAAAATGCCTTGTTGCGCTATGTCTAAATAGGCACTGCTATGCTGTAATGGGAAAAAGGTTAAAGAAGAGGTTTTAGCCCAGTATGAGATTAGTCCCAGTATTAAAATCAAGACTTGTAAAGTTGGCAAATACTAAATGAGGCCAGAAAGATCCCTTTTGTCCTCTTGTAAAGTCTTTCTTTGTAGCCAGATCTATCTAAATGGCCTTGCTTCGAATAAATAAAGCCCTGTGCCTTCCTGCCCCTTGGGAGCAAAGGGGCTCACTCAGATGTATTAAGACCCTTTGCTGAGGTAAAGGGAGTTTAGAGAAGATGTGAAGTATACAGCTGAGAGATATACATGTAATTTTGTGTAAACAGCCAAATCCATTGTTATAGGAAGACTTGGGAGTAAACATGGGCCATACAGCCAGCTATGACTTTTAACTTTCAGCAGTGACGCATCTTCAGATTTACGACATGTATTAATTATGTCAAAGTAATACCCAGCCTCCGGTGACTTCACGTACCGTATTTCTTTGTGTACAAGCTAAGAATTCTGTTATGCTAATTGCTTCCTCCTACAGCTTTAAATTGAGGATGGCTTTCTCACATTTAATTGCTTTCCCCTGCTGCTCACAAGGAAAAGATAGTTGAAGGTGGCTTCTAAACAAAGATATACAGTAATTAAAAGCTCCTTTAAAAAGAGCTTTTTTTTTTTGTACAGCACCTGCTGTTAATGGAGTACTTTGTGTACAGTTCTGTCAGTCTTTGAATTCAGTGCATTACTTCAGAAGTAGTGTGCTGTTGGAAGATTTCTACATCTGATGTGGTGACCTATATAGGTTAATTATCCTAGGCGGGTAAAAAACACCTCACCAGGAGACTTCCTCTTCCCCCATCAAAATCCAGCCCCCAAAAAACCCGGTTTGGTAAAGTGAAAAGTAAATTTGTAAATTTCTGATTGCATTGTGGCTATCACTTATTTGGTTTTGGGGTTTTTTTCCAGCTGGAAAAAAATGGCATGTTATATTTTCTATTAAAAGATCATAATTTTATAATGTGTAGCTCACCTTACCAAAATGTCTTATTGAGCAAGAAAAAAATTCTGTTGCTTATATGATTGAATAAATGACAGTTACACATCGTAGTCCTTCCCTGTTGCCTTGCCTTTGGTTGAATTCATTTTTCATACCTATGTTGCTGTCCCCTCAGTACATCCTTCTGTCTTGCAATCAAAGGAGGCTAACTTGAAAAAAAAAATCTCTACGGAATTTGGTGCTTTGATAAATTAATCCACTCTTGTGTGTTAGCCTTCCAAATGCTTGTATCTTAAGAATGGTTTGTGGAGTGAAAATGAAGCCCTAAGACAAGAGAAACAGATGCTGTGTATACGTTCCCGCTCTTTTGACAAGAAAACTAACGTGGAAGATAAAGGTGCCAGTTCTGTTCATGATGTGTTTTGGGGTTTGCTTTGATGTTTGGTTGCATTCGGTGGGATGTTAACTGATGATTTGATGGAAACTTCCAGATGCTAAACCTGTAAACAGTTAAGCAGAGGAAGAACATTAATCAGCAGTTTTGTAATGTAGTGATAGAAGCCTTGGATCAAAGATGAAAGGACATGTTTTCCATGCTTGTGTAAATAGAAGGAGAGAAGATAACCAGATTCTCCTTACCAACATCAAGTTCAGGTGTTCATAACTATGAAATTTTCTTCTTAACAGCCTCAGAGCAGAAAGGGACTCATTAATTGGCTTAGGAATTATTTGGATATTTCTCATTGCTATAGACTGGAAGGGTAACAAAAATAAAACAGACATCTACTATGGCAGTTATGAGAAGGTCAACACCAAAACTTTGTAGGAGCTGCTTATCTTATGTTTAGGGAATCCCATAATAAATAAGACAGCAATAGGCCTTGCATATTTTAATGGAGGTCATCACAAACACATATTTTATTTTTTCCTAATACATATCTCTGCATACCTCCAGCATGTGCTTCCCAGAAGAAAATCTTCCAGACACATTCAAGTGTATTTTCACAATACACACTGATGAATAATTCATTCTTGCACTAGTGCTGACTTGTTGTTTACTGAGACTCCATAAAATAGGTCCCAACGCTCACAGTCTGATGCCTCAGAGCATTAGTCCATCTATAGCTCCTGCCATTGAAAGAACTTGTCAGTTTGGAGACAACTTGTTGCCTAAATACACTCTTCTTCAAGGTTCAAGCTACCAGTTAACAAAGTAGTTGCAACTGCTTTAGCCACACCTTTACTAGCCTATAATTTCTGAGTCCCTAACCCTTTAGGTTTATGATGCTTATCCTCTGGCAAGCATCACCCCATCCTCTCAGACTCTAAATTAATGCCCAAGAATATGATCACTTTGATGGGACCAGCTGTTTCTTCTGCTGCCAAAGTACTCCAAACACTCTGGCAGCTTCCCTAAATGTGCTCATTAAATCCTGATGTGTACCATAGAAGGGTGCTCTGTGGGCTTCTTCACAAAAAGGCATCCCTGTGTGTGGCACTGGCCCTGACATTTGATTTCTGTGTTTTCACCTTGTTACGTAGATCTGACAGGGAACCATCATGAATTCAGAAAGTGCAGGTTGGCAGCTCCTGAACCAACACCTTTTTTTTGCCTTTGAGATTAAAGTTTAACAGGTGAGAAGGATGGAACTATACAAAGACATGATTTTGTATTTATTGAGCCTGCCTGTAAAATCTTCTTTATCTTTTGCAATCTTTAAAAGTGGATCAAGGGATATCAGACCAGTCAAAAAGGTATTATTAGCAGGGCTAGGAGCAGTGCTTGTCAAAGTTTCACAATGTTTTCTTTTACATAACCCTGTTTTCAGTTGCTTATGGCTTTTTTTTGCACTGTATTTGGGGATTAAATTTTCTCTGCTAGGGGTCAGCCTTTGATCATTGGAAAACTTCAGCCAAATCAACCCAGTGTTTGCTAAGAGCCAGGCTGGGGGAAAAGCATCTTCAGATGGCTGTAGTCTTTTTTTCTTTCAGGAGGTCTGCAACTATTGTGTTTCTGCTAGAATTCAAGCAGGGACTTGAAATTTGTCAGTAAGGGTGACATATATGTCAAGGACTGTAAAAAAATATATCCATAAAGAAAATTACACAAATGAGGGCACTTCTGGAGAAGCTAGTAAAAAACACAGGATGGTCAAGCTGCATCCTGCATGGTTTAGGGAAAGGTGCAGCATCACTGGAAGTATAGGATGACACCATCCTAATTTGGGGGGAGAAAGTTCAGGGAGGGAGGCTTAGGCACATGGATTTGTGCAGTGCCACTTGCTTTCAAGGCTGTAACCCACTTCACTTACTAGTGCAGGTATAGCCATTACAGTAAGTGCTGAGCACTTGAGCTGTTGGTGGAAATACTCTGAAACTAGAGGCAAGAGAAGCAAGAGTGGACTAGAGGCAATGTCAAGGGAGAAAATCTGGATGTATACCCAGGAGGACAGAGAAAGAAAGGAGGCTGGAAATGCCTGGAAAAAGAGAACTAAAACTGAAATGCTGCTGGAGAGGATGATAGATTGATGATGCAGGACTTCTTGCCTGGAAGTAAGGTGGGAGCAGGCAGTTAGGGGGATGGGTTCAGACATGGCGACTAGAGAGACACTGCTGGAAACAGGCTGGATGGGTAAAGAGAAATTGAATAATGAGGAGCACATGGTTATGTATCATTGCACAACATGGGCTTCGGAAGACGGAGTGACCGTTGCTTTTCCTAACTTTTGAAGTGCTGAGCTTCTATAAACAGTAATGTTCTTGGACAGCATTTTTCTTTGCTAGGAACTATACAGAATCCTAATGGTGTCCCTTGCTTGAGGTCCTTGGTGTTATTGAAAATATGTGTTAATTATAATGAAAGAAAGCATAATAATCAGCCAGATCCCATTAAACTCTTAACTAGTTTCTGTGCCTGCTACTTACTCCTCTGTGTGTCTCTTCTGACAGCAGAGATTTGCCTTGAAGGGCAAGAACATCCCATCTGTTGAGCTCTGAGGGTGTAAATGCTTTTAAAAAATAAAATATTTGTCTCTCTGACGTATGCAAGAGGCTGGAAGACTCGGCGTTGCCTGCTCTGGAAACGTGTAATCTCCCTCTCCCTCATGGCTAACTATGCACAAATTGTGTCATCTTGTACACAAAGGACAGGTCCGATTGGGGCATATGTTATCATATAGCTGCAGTCACACAGAGGCCCTCAACATGAATACTATTAAAATGTGAAATGGTCATAGATTATTTGAGGCTTCACAGAGAGCCATAACAGCTACTGCAATAAATTAGAACAGTTGCCAGGCACTTATGTATCAGTGCACCCTAGCTGTCACTTCACAGGCTGCAGTGCATCCTGGCTTTGCTGTCGTGGCGTACGCCACTGGCACATTCCCCAGGCCAGAGCTTCTGTGCGTGGCTCACTGGAGGAGTTGTCTTTCAACGGTGTTACCATGGTCTCCTGTGCAGAGCTCAGGAGGTACACAGTGGTCAAAATATGCGCAAAAACCCTACAGCATGTCTGATCAACAATCCTCACAAGATTTCAGCCTAACTCCCTTCCCAGATCAGATCCCTTCGTTGTGTAATGAGGCAGGAACAGGACGGGATTTTCCTGAGACAGGTGTGAGAAACAGCAATCGGTCTGCCTTGTGCTGGTGTTGTGAGAAATCCCTGCTCCTTTTATGCAACGTTAAATGACTATTTGCCATGAAATAGAAAAAGCAATGACCTTAAGCACACACATTTCCAGGTACGACTGCACTGCTGCTCTATAGCAAGTTTTTTATGTTGCCTGTGCAAAACCGGGAACTTGTGTGTTGCACTTAGCATAAGTAATGAAGAAGCAAGTGACTTTTTAAAACTATATTTGTTTCAATTGACTTTAGATAATTCAGTGGAACCAGTTATTAGTTATTACAGCACTTAGGATATCTTTTGTTAAAATTTTGGCTTTAACAATGAAACTCATTAATCATTCTTAAGTATTGTACATAAAATGGGAACCTCTCACTGAAATGATAGAAACTGGATTTGTGAGAGGGGAAAAAACCCGCACAATTCCAACATATATTAGGCTTAAAATTTGATCGATCTGACATTTGTTATTTACTGAGGAAAGTCTTCTGGACTATAAAATATTTAATAAAAAATTATATCAATTCAAAATTAAGAGCTTTTGAAAACAAATGTCAGTAGCTAAACTGAACAAAATAATATAGTAAATTAGAATGTTAATTAGAATGCAGTATCGATGTGTGTATATGTGTGTGTGTAGGTATATGTGTAATATTTCATGGTATAAAATCTGTCCCTGATGCAGAAAATTCTATACATTGACAGTAGTTTTTGAAAATGTGTACTACTGCCTTCATGTTATCAATATGTAAGAAAAGTCTAAAAGCTATTTAATAACTTTCCTATAGAGACAAAAAAGTCAGGGACAGGAAAAAGGACAGATCTCTGAACACAGAGCACGTTCCCTTGGAACACACTACTATTATTTTATATCCAAAGCTGTCTAGGTGAAGCAGTAAATAACTGAGGGCTGATCTTCAGTAATAACTAGAGATCCTTCATATTAATTAAACTAACATGACCTGACCAAAAAAAAAATCCCTACTCTACAAGAAAACACTGAAGCAATGCCCTTCAGGACACCGGATGAATTTGAAACATGCTTTCCTAGAAAGCAAGTTTTATCCGACAGAAATGCTTAAGTCAGGAGAAAGTAGCACAAGTTACAAGTGTGGAAGAGCTGCTGCTGGGCTATCTAGTTTACTTCCCAATTTTACCGAAGTTTATTGTTGTACAGCTCTAGAATTGCCTATTCCTTCCTCCAAATGCCTGAAGCACTAAAACTTATGTCTTCTCTATGTGTGACTGCTACGCTGGCTACTAGATCTTGATTTTGATGTCTTTAAATTCATCTTATTCTCTTTGGCCAACCACAATGTAAGCACCAGTAGAAGAGGAAATATTTATTTCTGGAGGGACGTGCCCACTTTCACATCACATATTCAAGCCCACTTTTACATATTTATTCCAGAACTCCTTTATTGCATCCTCAGAAAACAATTATCCCTGAAAGGAAGAAAGAAACATGTCTTCACTTTTTGTACTTCGCCCTCTGGTACTGAGATACTTTCATTTAGAGATGTTTTGCCAGATATTGCCACACACAAAGCTACAATGTTTCATCGCATTTTATGAGATGTGAATTTTGCCTAAGTCTTTAACTCAGCAATATTTTTTCTTTCTGCTTCACACTGCAAATTTATCTCTAACTTCAAGTTTTCTTTCACCACAAATCACTTTCCATAAGCCTGTATTTCAGGCTCTTTTTACCTTCCTTCCTTTGCTGCTCAACATTAATTATTTTTTCTCTAGTGGGATTAGCTTGCAATTTTCCAGGCTAAACATAATTTTGCTTTAAGCCCACATTCCTAACCTATTCAGGTCCTGTTGCATTATTTCACTGGGCTTGATAACCTTTACTGATTTTAGTACCATCTGCAACTTTCATTAGTATTCTGTTTACTCTTTTCCCCTGGACCAAAATGAAGACATTAAGGCCTGACCTGACTCCTGCCGTACCTGCCAGATACCTCCCAGCAACTTTCAACTTTGTTTTTCATTACCCATCATTTAGAATCCTCTAGACACTTTTCAATGTGAGTGACAATAAAAAGATGCTTCTTCAGCCTTAGAATATCTATTATAAACAATGGTAAGTAAAACTAACCCCTCCCCCCAACCCCTAATAAAATAGTTGGTAGATTTTCTCTTTGCATGGCTCACTAGCATACTTATTGCTTTGGCTCTTTAAAAAAAATTCTAATCAGTAATCCGCTTTCTGGCTGGAAAATGAAGATTATCTAAGTTCTTATCAAATTGTAATGTGTTATACTCCTGTTTATTTACAATATCTGCAAATACAATTTTAGCTGATAACAAGGAAAGCTGGTGTTTTCCCTTAGTTGAAGGCTCATTTGCATTTTTCTGTTGCAGGATGAGTTCTGGTAGTGTGTGGACCTCCATCTTCGGAAGAACTTCAGTTTTAAGGGAGTTGCCAAATGCTTCTTGAGGATCTGTGCCTTCCTTCAGAAGGCAGAATAAGTACATTCCCAGTGGTCCATGATACATTGCCCTTTGGCCGCACATGGCAATGTCTTGCTTGCCGCGACAAAAGAATGAGTGAGGCGTGTAGGGAACACTTGACTTATTTTGCACCTTAACATCCTTTTAGGCAATTTTGAAGATCACATACTTGAGAGAGCTACTGCTTGGATCTGCTATGAATTCCCAACATTTCCTACAAGTCTGTACAGTGGTCCTGTGCCCCTGTGGGTTCTCTGTATCCTCCAAAACTAGTGGGAGGCCCAAGATTTCCATTTTGGGAAGTGTGGAGATGCCCAGCACCAGGGCCAAGGGTTTATGTAGCTTTTTTATATGCCAGAGGCAAATCCCAGGCAAGCTGGATTACATACAGACCTGTATCAGACCAGCATATTCTGGACACTTGTTGCTGCTGCTGACGGTTACCTTCCAGCTTTCCAGAGGCCTCTTTCTTCTCAGCATACCCTCATATTGCACTGTCAGGATACTGAAGCAAGATGAAATGGTTTAGGGGTTCTTTTAGTCCTTGCTTTCTTGTCCCATGTAGAAACACTTCAGAAACAAGACAAAGCCGTCTGCATTACTTTGGGTTGAAATGCTCAGGTTTATGGTATGGAGATGATAAACCCCTAGGCTAGCCCCAGTCTTTACCACAGCCTAGTCTAGCTTAAACTTTTCTTAGATGTTTAAGTCTGTGTGAAACAAGTAGTTGCCCTCTCAAAACAGAGCTTTGATCTAAAAGACAATTTTGGGTGATCTAGTTAGGAACAAGGGAGGGTTAATAGACCATAGCATTAGCTTCCTGCAGAGAATTTCTCTTCATGCTCCCCATAACGCTAGACCAGTTGGACCTTGCTGCTGATCCTTGCAACAGCTTTAGTGGAATGGAGTTATTAAATGCTAAAACCACTGTCTAGTGGATGTTATCTCACTGGTTTCTTTGCAGGAATACCTGTTAAGAATTACTGTAGCAGCAGCTTCAGTTGAGCCTTGTTATTTGTAAGAAGCCAGTTTGCAGGTGGCTTCGGCAGAGATGGAACAAGCAGTTAATCTACTTAGAAACGTGTTTCTCCCTGCCTTACTGACTGCTTGGATAATAGTCTGGAATGCTTTTTAATATGCTAAAATTTGACATGTTAGGATGTATAACTGGTAGCTGTACAGACTAAAGAAATAGGATAGAGTGTCTACATGACTGTAGAGGCTGTGGTAGGAGAGGCTTCTTCTCCTGACTCATGAAGGTATACCAGCCTTCCCTGGCTTGGCTTGATGGATTTTTGAGGCAGCTGCCCATTAAGCTACGTGGAGTACTTCAGTGCTCTGATAGCCCAGACTTGGGTCTCCATGGGTGCTAACTTCAGAGTCATCCTGGATAGACGAGGAAACAATTCTTGCTACTAAAGGACCCTTGGGAAGCTTCTAGGTGACCCAAGGCCATAAGTGCTAGTTGCTGTCTTCTGAGGGGCTAGCTGAGGAGGGAGCAAGTTCACTATTCACAGTCTCTGGTAGCAAGGGGAGCAATGGTTACCCTTTAGAAAACAGAAATATTTTCTTCTATGTATCAGAAATACTGTATGTGATACATAACGATGCATATCTTTTCTCCTGCTGGGAACAGACTTACATCCTAAATACTACTGCTCCCCTTTCTCAAAGGAGAAAGCCAGGAAGAATTTCCCTGCTGCATCTCTTGTACTGGCCAGTCTTGCGGTCTCCTTGGCTGCAAGCGAACTCTGAGTCAAAGGCTCCTAGGATATGCTTGTCTTGGATTGCCCCTTTCTGAAACTGTCATCCAAAATGAAGCCAAGCCAAGTTTTATACTGACACCTTAGAGACTTTGTATCAAGAAAAAAACAACCAAACAACAACAAAACCAAAAAACAAGCCCCTGCAATGTTAACTAACAATAGCGTTGATTGATCTTTCTATGAAAAAATATAGAATCACTATTTTATATACAGTTTTACAAGTATTCAATAAAAAACAGGTAGTCAAATATACAAGCAGAATATCCTTAAATAATGACAGTGAGTGGTTTGCTTCACTGGGAAATGTGCCACTAATACACCTCTTTACCTATTTATTAATTTACATATTTCCCAAACTAAATTAAAACCTCTGTACATTTTTCCATTTTTAAACTACTATCTTGTAAACACCCACTTTTTCTCTGCCTCATTTCTGGATGTATAACTAACAGTCTCTTCTGAAGACTTAAGGAAACAGAGGATAAATGCAACATAGTATTTTAGCGAGAGATTCTTCACTGTAGCAAGAAGCCATAAATGTACCTGCAGCACTTGTGGTAAGAGTACCTTAGATGGTGCTGGCAAAAATGGTCATATGTCCTCTTTTTTCAGCCCACTGTCAGAACCTGGTATTAGTCAATAGGTGTCAGGAAAAGAGTCAGAGATCACTCAGACACATTTGATCTAGTAGTTTAGTTTATTGAGTTTTAATCAGTAAATTTAGGTATGTAAAATATTTGATAAGTACAGATGGATTGCTGATCAATACTCTACTACAGTTGAAGTTGGTATGGGATACAAAGATTATTGCTTAAGCTTACTATACATATCTTAAATGTTACATGCACGAAAAAAATGTCCCTTACCAACCCATCCATGTCTGCTGTCAGATAAGGGTTCTCTCAGCCTCAAAAGGTAACCTTAAGTGGTGTCTCTCCTCAAGGGAAGATCACCACCATGCAGGCAGTTGCTATGTAGTGAGAGCTCAACGGACTCTGATGGCTGCAGATATTTATAGCATAAAGTGGTAGATTTGTAGTCAGATTTTCTTCTGTGTTAATGCAGTTTTAGCTGCTGATCAGGCCAGTCTCCAGCCAAACCCTTTTTTTGGCTTTGGTGCTGTCTCACTGACAGCCTCACACAATAAGATTATCTTTGATTAGTTCTACTTGCTGAGCATCTGCCTGAACCAAAGTTCATTTGGTTCAAGTAGAAGGAGTGCATCCACCACAATTGTCACCCTGTGACCTCAGCCAATGCACTGTACTTCACATAATGGTGATATGGTCACTTCTTGCCTCTGTGCCATAAATATAGGATGGTAAAGACATCACCTTTTCAATAGGTTGGTATATAAGTTAATATATGAGATCTGCTGATTCTTTAACATTGACATGATCACTCAAAGCTATTATACATTGAGACAAGCACCTTAATTTGGTATATAAGCAGCGGGTTAACAATAAACACAAAACTACAAAGATTAACAAGGCTACAATTGGGTGTAACATCAAATTCAAAGCTCCAGTTGCTGTTGGTGACCATCCAAGGACAGTTTCTCACCAGTGATGTTCTCCATCTTTCTTCACTGTTTCTAGGATGTGCTGTATCTCATCTGTATCATGATGGATGTTCTCTGTCCATTGTTTTGAATTTATTTTAGCAATTGGTACAGGTCATCATGTTGCAACAGTATTATTACCAATGTGAGATTTGTTTCAATGAAGGTAGGCAATAGATATTGATACAATGTGTAGCTGGATTGTGACAGTTGGTGGGGTGACAGGACCTGAATAGTTAAAGTCATATATCATTTTAGTCATAATAACCTGAATAGTTAAAGTCATCCCATCATTTCAGTAAAATTACAAATACAGATATTTGAGTGATTGTGCATATATATAGTGGTGTTGTCTATAAACATAAAATCATAAAGGTTTCTTATCCAAACACATCAGTTTCCAACACATGCAAGTACAGTTTCAGGGGCTTCACTGGGATGAATTTCAAAATTACAAACATTTTGTTCAGTGTCAAGACAAATGCCTTGGGCCTTAATAGTATTGCTTTCACAAATAAATCCTTGTTGTTTCCATACATCACATATGTCAACATCAACAGTTTGCCATTTATTCCCATTTCATTGGCCCTATACACTAGGTTCACATGGATAGAGTACAGTTCCATGGTGATTTAATCCAAGGGAAATGATTAGGTATCTGGTGGATACTGAAGCATTGCGTGTTGTATAAACAAAAGCCGTAACTTTACTGCTGGTGGGATCATAAGTAAAGCAGACTAGATACCAGTAATAATAGAAATGTATTTTTTTTTGAATTGAGTTGCATTTTCCCAAATTACCCTTTGAATATCGGTGGGCATGGTGCCCTCATTGCCTTCCCTTATAATTGCAGCTATAGTGGATGGCACCCATGACTGAGCTTGGTTACAGGTGAGAGAGTAACATTATTCTTGGTGATACCAAATGCATATACAATTAGTTGGTGGTTCTTTTCATTAATTCTTTCCCATCTAGGCAACGTATCAGCTAAAAGCCGTTGACTAGTTCCCAGTGCCAGTGAAGAATATGTTAACGGATGTTTTAGTTTATACAAATCACTTGTTGCTGAGCTTAATTTGTTTGCCAAAAGTTCAGCATCTATGTCATTTAACATTTAACACTCCCAATCTGGTTCCCAGGATGCCAGTCACTTCTCCCCTTGCTCGTTTTGGAGAGGTGAGGGTTCATGAATGCAACCATGCTAACCATCCTTTATAGGATATATTTAGGAATGGTGAGCAGGTAGGTTTAATTGCAGAGATATTAACCTGCATTGATAGTTCTACTCACTTGAGGGACCATGATGGATTAAATATCATTTGTTGCTGTTGCTGGTCTGTATATTTAATAATAACATAGGGTCCAATTTCAGGGTTCTATGGGAATAAGGCTTTGACAGTCTGATCAGGGGTCTTTGAGATAGTAGGATGCATTGTAGAGGCTAAGGTATAGTTTGCTGTACCAATATAAATTATCCCAGTTTCCGTTGCTGATAAATTATATCTCCACATGCATACTATTCCTCTTTCCATATTTTCTTTTAAGTAACACTCATTGAATAGCTACCAGCCTTGTTACATCTATGCCACTTTTCAAAGGAGCTATATTGAAAACTAAGTACATTTCCCCTTTATTTTTGGGGGGTTGTGTTTCACATATTATGCTTACATTTCCCTTTGCCAAATTCATGTTAATGGATGAGATTGCTGAATTTGTACAATTATAGCTTGCTCTGACAGTGATTGCTATTGTAATGCATTCAGGCTTAAGCACAATTACAACTGTTACCATTTTGATTAGTACAAATAAAAGAATTAGGAGTTACCACCTTGTGCATGGGGCTTGCTGACATCTAAACCAGATCTGATTCACACTGGAGATGATTACATCTGTGAGAAGGATAAGTATTTTTCTGGTGGTTGACCCAGTCTCCAGGGGAGGTGCTTTGGTATCATCCCTGGTACTATTCCTGGAATGGGAAATAACACAAGTCTTGGTGGGGTGACTGCAGACTGGTTGCTCCTTTCAATGTGTGTCTCAGGTGTATCCAATGTTAATATGATGTTTAGCTCCACTGCTATCTTTTGTTTCACCTCTTTTTGCAATAAGATACATTTTAAAACAGTGGGGTCTCCCCATATTAGTGGCTTGATCACCTGGGGTCCTATTGAAGCTGAGACAGGGTAGTTGCCATGTTTACCCTTATAGTTCATAACCTGAGTGTGGGCTGTCTTTGTAACAGCAGTAGAAAGTTCGCTTAATGATTGTATAGGGATAGCAGTGGGTTCTCCTTGTTCCTGAGGGTGTGTGCCCCCTGCCATATTATATACATATATATACACATATAATAAGCTATTCGGCAAATGATAGAATGCAGTTCATTGTTAAAGTCTGGTCCCCCTGTTAAAAATACCTCTGGTCGCCAAAAGCTGTCTGCTTCATCTTGGTTTAGCATAATACAATCTCCTCTGGTTAAGGAGACTTGCCACAGATATTCAGTTTTGCCTTTGCCCGGCTTCCACCCATATTTTTCTTACAAATTAGACAGCTGAAGGGGGTCCCACAGAATGTTTCTTTGTGGTATTTCTTTGGTTTCCCCCATGGGGCCCTATGGACACTTCATTTTTCATAAGAGGGGCCACTTTAAACTGAATTTCATCTAACTCATTCTCTTCACTGCTCTCATTGTTAAATTCCTGGTCAGGGTCTCCCCATATATCTGCATCCCAATCTTCCAGGGACACAATTAACTTACAGATCTTTACAGAGTCTGGGGATTGAGGGCTTGAGTTATCATGAGTTCTAGGTTGTTCTCTGCTCTTTTTCACTTTTCCTCCCACGGTTGTTTCTGCAATTGTTCTGTTCACAGAGATAACAGCATTTAATGTCACTTCCTTTGTTCAACTTCACCTTATAACACTCTCACTTCCTTTTCTTTGTGTTTCTTATACTGACATACTGCTTCCAAACAGGTTCCCAGCACCTTACATATTATTCCCTTTTCCTTACCATTTTTCACTTTTCCTCTTGTGAGGTTTAACTGTTGCTCTATCTTACTCCAATTATCCCAGTTTTTGTGCTTTCAGTCCTCAGAAAATCTTGGAGAAAGGCTAATTCAGTGCCTCCATAATTAGTCAGTAACTGAATCTGCCATCCTGATGACGACACCAGTAGGTCAGGAGTCCTGAGGTACAGCGTCCAGTTATACCCTTGCTGTCTTTAGCTGGTTAACTTGAACAAAATTTGGTAATATACTGATACTTGTATAGATACATAGTATGGATGGGAATATGAGGTGACACACGCTTCAGTCATGGTACGTATAATTTAAAGTATGTATGATTTGAAGAGGGCTTATGTAGATCACGTTAGGGCTGTGTTTCACTGATGGTTCTTTATGTTCTTTATTCCTCATGCCATGAAGAATATAGTGTGTAAATGCATATATGGGAAGGTTATTGGAAGCAAGTGCTTGTATGCTCCCACCATGCTCATAGCACCAGAAGCCCTCCAACCTAATTCATAAAATGGCATATGGGAGAGTTTATACACCTATTAGCAGGGCTTTCTAGCTCGATTGCTTCACTGTGTTTATGTGGCTGTGCAGCTTCTGCAGATGTGGCTTTGAAACCACTGTCCTAAGGGGAAGGTAAGATCATGCAGGCATCTACCAGCAAAGCACACTGTTAACAGATATTTAAGGATGCTTTCCATAGAGTGCAAGAGATCTCAATCCTCAGGAGTAAGAAATCAGGAAAGGAAGGAAAGAGACCTGGCTGAGTCAAGACCTGCTGGTCAAACTAAAGGGCAAGGAGGAAATACAGAGGCAGTGGAAGCAGATACAGGTATCCTGGGAGGAGTATAGGGATGCTGCCCAGTTGGGCAGGGATGGGGTCATGAAGGTCAAGGTGCCTCTGGAGCTGAACTTGGCAAGGGACACAAAGAATATTAAGAAGGGCTTCTGCAGGTATGTCAGCCAGAAAAGGAAGGTCAAAACAAGCATGGAAAGAGGGTGTATTTAGACTAGATATCAGGAAGAAATTTTTACAGTGAGGGTGGTGAGACACTGGCACAAGTTGCCCAGAGAGGTGGCAGATGCCCCATCCCTGGAAATGTTCAAGGTCAGGTTGGACGAGGTTCTGAGCGACCTGATTTAATTGAAAATGTCCCTGCTCATTGCAGGGGGGTTGGACTAGGTGAACCTATACAGGTCCTTTCCAACCCAAACTATTCTGTGATTCTGTAACAATATAGCCCATTATATCAAATGCAGGGGTCTTAATGTAATGGGGGAGAGTTCCTTTGTAAATAACAATTATCACCAGTCTCCAAAAATCAATGGTTTTAAGAGACTCGATTAGTGCTTTTTCCAGGATGCTACACCTAAACACACCAATGCTAAACTCATCACTACTGTATATACCAGTGTTACTGGGAGAATTATACTGGAGATTAATTAGGCTTGTGTGCATTTTAACAGTATTTGAAGAAACAATGCTTTGGAGAGACAGCCATGTTTTGTTGGTTTTTGGTTCTTTTTTTTAATTATTATTATTATTATTATTTATTTATCTATCTTTTAAATTTATCTATTATTTATTTATATATTTATTATCTATTTATTTATTTTTGTCTCTTCTTTATACTGTGTAAATGATGAGGAAATTACTCCTGTGCTATTATGCAAAACCTTATTTGTCAATCTCTTCAAAAAATCAGGAAACATTTGAGAAAGCCAGGGAGGAAGTTCATACCAGCTTTAGCTAATCTGCAGAAAATCCGGCCTACATGACTCCCATGTCACTGCTGCTCCTTTCATCTATTCTTTATAAGGAATCTATTGAACTTTAATTAATATGAAAAATTCAGGTTTTCATCTGATTTAAATGTGACTGACTTCACGCTGCTAGTAAAAGTGGAACAAAGTCCAAGTGTGATGAAAACAATGCCGAATGTCTGGATTGAAGAGGGTATCTCAGAGCCCACAGAAAGCATAATCTTGCAAATCTGTAATGCTGTGTAACAAATAAGTAGAGGAATCCCAGAAACTCATTTATATAGATGTCTGTGATAAGAGAGTGACACATGAAATATCTGTATTATCCTTAGCCTGGAAAGTTTTCTGAGAGCTAATCTCACTCTTTCTAGTCAGGTTGCAGCTGGTTAGAAACCAGGGTATGAATTAATGCTGCCCGAGTTCAAAATAGAGGAGAGAAATCCCATGTAATACAATGAAATACATCTATTTGTCTTTGAGGATGAGCGGCATGGGGGTCACTCTAGGGTCTGAGGGCTAGGTAGAATCAAATCTTGGTGCTTGCGTTTCTCAGTGCTGCCGCATCTATGTTTTGATGTAACGAGTTTGCAAAGTGAACCCCCAAATTTGGAATAAGATACATAGGCTTGCCGTGCAGCAAGTTTGCTGAGATAAACAGCTTGGAAGAACAATGCTTAACATTTAGCAGACCAATCTACAGGAAAACATCAAAAACTAGAATGATCTTTTTAGAAATTAGGTATCTTAATCAGGCTACTGATAGGTGCCTGTGACTCCACAGAGACCATGTTTGAAAGCCAGAACTGATAAAAGCTCTTCTGGTTTTTGCCCCAGCTGGGTAAGCACCTCAGATTTCATTCCCTTTTCAAGCTGTCAGGATTTGAATCACCATCTCAAAAATGACCTAGCCCTCTTTCAATAGCGTTCAACAACAAGAAAAACCCACCCCAAAGTCTTGCACAATGGCATCTTACATGGACGTCTCCAAGTGAGCTTTAATCTGACAGGTGCGGAATTCAGGAGGCACAGCTTTTCCAGCACATACACCCCATGTTTTGCAGGATCATACATCTCGCAGGAAGTCCTTGCTACCATGGAGACACAGCCAGAATGATGTTAATTTGGATATATCTACACAGGATAGCCACCCACCTCCGGATTGCAATGTAGATAGAAATACGTACATCAAAAGACAGAATTATTTCCTTGGATTCCTGTTGGTTTCTCCCTGTATTAAGTTCCATATACCTATTTCTACAGGGACAGCTGCCATTATGGTTAGCCGAAGCCAGAGAAAAGCTTGTGGAAAAATAAGTGTAAAAGTAATAAGTAAAGACTGGTGCTTAAAGTGAGTAACTGAAATCCACATCTAAGCATTCCAAGAAGTAATCTGACTTTCAGTTCTGTTGAATGCCTTGAACTTCACAGCTGTGTATAATTTTGTTGAAAAGAAAGTAGTACTAATTGGTCTCATGATATCAGTGGTGGTCCCTGTAGCATTGTGATATTTCCTCCTTGAGCTGCATGACCTATTTCCCTGAAATGGAGGAGGAAAAAAAAAAAAGGAAAAAAAAAAGGTTTATTTCCTTGATCTTTACTTGCTTACTTCTGCAGTCATATTAGGAATCATTAAACTGGCATCTTCAGCCTGCTTTCGATACAACGAGCCAAGTCTTGATCTAAATCTTTGGATGTGCAATTAATGTTTTCTAGGCAAATCTTATTTCAGTGGGGTCTGAGAATATTTTAAAGGAAGTATTTTTTTGGCACGTGCAAAGTGCTTTCCTAAAGCTTTACAAATTCAAACAAGGCTGAAACCTTCCCCCACAGCCCCCAGATTTTAGCAGCAGAGGGAAAGGTTAAAAATGCTCATGTAGATCTAGTGCTCAGCTTCATTCCAGGTCCATGTTAAAGCCAAGAGGCTTTCAGACTTGATGATTTATCCTGTGATCGCCCATTTTGAACAAGATATTAAGAGGCATTGGTCTACCTGTTCTTAAGAAAATCAACATTACAGCTTCCTCATATTTGAAACTGAGCTCAGCATAAAGAAAAATCCAAACAAGCACACACAAACACACACATCAAAGTCTTAACTAAAATCTCCCATATATACCTTTTTGTCGTGGATGGGGAAAATATATTCTAGTTGGAACCATTCTGAAAAACTGCTATGCAGACACTTTTCTCTCTGAATGTCACAGAGCTTATTTTTTCTTTTCTACAGCAGTTGGAATGGAGTATTATAAAATGTTTCATAAACAATGGAACTACTTTGAATTTTATTAGACAAAACCCCTCACTGTTTTACTTGAAATTTAAAATTAATTCCCTGACTTTTATTACCTTCCTTCCAGACACCATAATACACCAGTTTCACTGTTCTGACTGTTGGGACAAGGTGCCCCAGAAGAGCAAGGAGCAAAACTCACCTGCTGGAGGTAGAAGCTATGACATCTGCACATGCATCACTGCAGTGATGCAAACCCTCCTTCCGCATCTCAGAACACATGAACTTGTCCACAGCTGGCCACAGACTCTGAAATCATGCTTCTTCACACCTCTTGCTTCTGTCCTTCTCCCTATTCGCTCTGTAGCACATTGGCTGAAGTGGCCAACCTGCAATGGAATTCCCTCCTACTTCCTTGTAAACTGGCTGTAGTTAGCAGTCACATATACTCAAGCAGGCAAAACCAGGCAAAGATCTTCTCACACAGCTGATGGTTTTAGGTGATGTTGGTGGAATTGGGATTTCATGCATGTTGCTTATATAAGGTGAGATACAGGAGACTTCTTTCCAGCTTCCTCCCACTGAAACAAAAGGATAGTAATTTTGAAGATAAATTATTGTAAAGGTAAAGACAAGATGTACAACTGATACCAGCTGAAATTCTGGGAGAGGTCAGATCTTTGTGGTGGTGCAGGTGTTTTGACAGAAGGCCACAGTGGCACAGATGATATTTGCAGCCTTGTAAAATGTGTACTGATAGATTCAGGATGCTCCACGGAAAAGCCCTCCTGGATAAATAGCCTATAGGTTATCTATAGAGGATATCAGTTTTGGGTGAGCTGGAGGTACCATATTCTAGAACAACTCAAAGGATGATCCAAAGTCATCCTGTAGGTGTATCCAAAGGCATAATGTAAACAGACAGAACCAGGTCTTCAGTGTACTACTGTGGTCCTCCTGCAAAACAATGGAAAACAAGATAAACTATCTTGTTAGTCTTCATTTTTAAAGCTACAAATTTCCCTTTCTCTGTGCTTGCTTAGAAATGTTAAGGGTCTGTATTGTGGAGAGAAGGATTCAAGGAGCTTCAGGTGTCCTCAGAGAAGCACAGAACCTCAGCTCAGGGAGGATGCTGGTGAGGTGGCAGGAGTGGGATGCCTTCACATCCTATGACAGCCATAGAAGGGAAATAAATGCTAACTGAGGATTTTGAAAATACTTGAGACAATCCTTCATTGCATTGCAGCTAGGTTTCATCTTACTTTTATGTTGTGTGGTTCTAGCCACACAGGGCTCAATATAGTGCCTCAAGCTTTAATAAGAATGTGAAAAACTGTGTTTGACTTTCTGGGTTTAGATTACTGTCCATATCAGTATTATACTGAAAGGTTCTTGCCAAAGGTGGTGCCCCACACATTAAACAAAGAGAGGTCTCAGCATAAATTCACAAGATGGAGTGGAAGGTAAAATATTGCCTGCCAGGCCAGTGGGAGAGCAAGGATTATAACCAGCAGTTCAGTTCCCTGCCCAGTGCCCTGCTTACGAGACTGTATTTCTTTCCCTAAGCTTGTAACTGAATGTGATACCCAGCAAGCACAACACAAAGCTGCTTGTTGTCTTGCCAAGTCCTTTAGGACTTTTTTCTCTTATCTGACAACAATGCCCACATATTTTGCAAGTGATGATGGATGCCCATGTATGGTATGTCTTGTAGATTTATTTAATTCAGGTTTTATTATTACTGAAAGCTTCAACAAAAACAAAACATCTGTGGTCTTTGACAGGGTGACTTGAAGAGAAAGGGGAAAGCTTTCAAGGCATGAAACATGTAAGAGAATTAATTGAAACAGGTGATGGCAGCTAAATGGTACTGTTTAAACTTTGGCATTTCATGGATCAGTAAGAAATTTTACCTGACTACAATTTTAGACATGCTTCAGAAAGCCCAACCAGTGGCTTCAGGTGTAAATCTTTGCTAGAATTTAGGAACCTCTTCATATTTCTTTGCTGATGTTTGAGCTGGCAATTTGGGAAATAGTCAGATCGCACTATTCAGAAACAGAAATTATACAAAAGCTTCTTGCATTCTGAAGTTGTGTTCGGTGTCATGTACTTCAGCAAATTTCTCTCTGCAATTGATATGAATTTAGACTCTTCATCCATTGTTCTGCCTAAACAGTTAGATATTTCCTTGCATGCTCTAAAAACACATAGCAAGGCAACCTTGCTACAGATTGTGATTTGTATCTCTTATCTTCAGTTACGAACTTTATGATATAGGTCAAAAGATGCTTGTTCCTGTTACTTGGCAATATTGGACATTACAAACTGCATGTGAACATTATAAGAATAAACACATTTAAACAAGAAAGGGATGCAAAGTTGTAACTATCTGGTTCAATATATAAACAACAAGGGGTGGAATAAGTGACTTAACTAGTTTGAAGATGGAGTTTAATAGATTTATGAATAGGATTATTTGACATGGTCACCTAAAACCATAAGGGACTGTTTTCAATAATGCAGTTTACTGTTTTCTTTCTATTACTGCAAGGACAGCTTAGCAAGCAGTGCACAGAATAAGGCTCCTATTCATTTGATTTCAAGCATCACTCAATGTCTGAGCACTAGAAGAATCAGAAGGGACACATTAAACAAGTTACAAGATATGAGGTCCTCAATTATGATATATAAAGTAGATTTTAAAAATGGCACCAGGCAAGCTATTTAAAAATGATTAGTGTTGTTGGTTACTGTGAGGTGTATCTCAGTTTTGTGTGTCCAGCTTGATTTACAAAGTGAAAATATCTTTCATCAGAAATCCCTCCAAGGCTGGACAATTAAGATAGAGCAATCAAAAATCAATGTTCATATTTATAGTTGTCCTGGAGCTGCAGGTGTCCTTACAACTACTTAAGAGACACATCCAGTCCTGGAAATAAACCTAGCTGCAACAAACTCTAAATGGCAACATGAAGAGGGGGAAAAAAAATTCCATCCTTATAAAACCGTGTTTCAAGCCAAATCCTCCTCCCTGGGTGCCTTTCGATACAGATGAGCTCTGCAGCTGCCTCAGTTATCCCTGGCCTGGTGTGTGTGCCAGAGCTCAGGTGCCAAGGGAGGTGTCCTGCCAACCCTCCTCAGTCTGATGGAGCTGGAGCAGGCTCTTCATTTCAGGTGGGGAAGAGAGGCGCTTGGGACTAGGTTTTAAAGGTCAAGTCAACAGTGAAGGTTAAGTCTAGTGTCTTTCTGACAATCTGAGAAGCTAAAGCCTGTGTGAGAAGATAGGCCTTCAACATACCCTGGAAGCTAGTTTCTTAGCTGATATAAGTCTGCCGAGCTGCACTGATGTCAATGGGGTTATTTCTGTCAGCTGAGTGTGAGTCCCAGATGAGCAGCAAACTGCTTTGCTGGGCAGGAGGAAGAAAAAGGTTCCTTATCTGATTTGTGCTAAAAATCCCCTGTAATTAGTTCTTTCCCATGGAAATCTACAGGCAGGTAGCTCAGGCAAAGTAAATCTCCAGCAAGCACAATACACACAGGGACGAAGCGAGATGAGAATTGGGATCCAAGCCACAGTGAGACTCACACAGTCATGCAAAACTTTAGTCGAACAGGACCAGAAAGGATCTGGAAGCAGCTGTAAGCAGAGGTAGAGAAGACTCCCTGAAAGATATATGAACGTGTCAGTGGGCAGCATCGTTAGGTAACAGCTGTGGCTTGCAAGCTGCTCTGCTGCTGTGCTAATCAGGCCCACACAAGCGGGACAAATAGGAGAGTGGTGCAGGTCTTGGGAGTCAAGCCGAAATGGAGCCCCTCACTGGCGAAGGTGGCCGCGGCTGCAGGCGGGTGCTGAGCAAGGAGACTTTGTGTAGTTTGTCAGTGGCTGCTAGAAGTGAGTTTATCCCGGAATCACAGCACTCATTTGCAGGAGGGCAAAGTTCAACTTCAATCTGCAGCATTTTCTGAATTTCAAATTCTCAGACATGTGTCTTATGTTGCTTCAACACAGATGATATAGGAATTATTTGTAAAAAACAGGATGGACAATGCAAAATCTAGCTGAAAACAAAACTCACACCTAAGGTTTTGACTTTCCCAGTGGTCATGCTGGTTAAATAAACCTTTATAAATAACTGAACCAACAGCTGTCTTCCCAATTATTAATTGGCATCCATACAGCTTATGGTATTCCAGGAGATCTTTTTTTCAAAGATAATGCAACGTTCAATTGAGAATGATCTTTTGGGTGCACTTAGGGTGTTCTTTCATGGTGTATAAGGTTGCTGTAACTCATTTGAAGAGCTGGCTAACTTTAAAAGCACTTTTCACAGAGGATTGATAGATAATGCAATGGTTTAATTCCACAATTTGCTGACCTAGCCAAACTCTATCGCTACTAGAACAAGAAAAGGCAAAGTAATCTAAGGAAAGACTATACCTGATTTGGCTCCTTTTTTTTTTTTTTTTTCTTTTCTTCTTTCTTTTTTGAAGCTATTTCAGGGACAGGCTACAAGCTCAAACGGAAATATTCAACATGCCATTTTAGAAAATATGTCAGCCGTGTAGTTGAATAATGTGAAATGTGTTAATCATGCCTGTATACCTGGAGACACCTAGAAAAAGCATCTGTTCCCTACACGCTGAACAGAAACACATCATTAAAAAAAAACACCCCAAAACCAACAAAAATTGGCATCAAAACTTATTATTGTCTTTTGTGGTGCCAAATATGCATCATATGCTACTGGCCCCTGGAGCTATAAAAATGTAAGCTACCACCAGAATTATGTTCAATAGCTCCAGCTGGTTATATTCTGCCATGAATACTCCAGTTCAAGAATTTCACAGTGTCAGGAACACAAGATGTGTTTTCTGAACTTGTCTTTTGTTATTTTCATAAAATACCCAGAAATACATTCATTCTTTGAAAAGATTTGCACTTCATCAAGCTTCACCCACAAACACATTAAACTTTTAAAAACTTAGTATATTGTTTCATTTCCTGTCGTATATAACAAGGTCATGCAGTAGTTCTAGACTCCCACCAAACAAAATAAACTAAGATAGCTCCATTGCTTGTTCTTATCAATTTTGTTTCTGGCTGATGCACTGTGTGATACAAATAAGGGCAGGCTAGTCCTGCAAAGTGCTTATGAGACTGAATATCAACTGATTATATTTTTGGTTGGTGGTTTCCTAATATAAGTTGTCTGCTTTTGCTTTAGCCTGGGTAACTTGCATTCAAGAGTAAAGAGGAAACAAACCAGAGAAAACTAGTGAGAAAGACATGTAGGGGAGATACAGAAGATGAAAGTATATAAGCTTGAGATCTTCCACGGACTGCAACAGCATGAATCTGTGGATAGTGATTCCTGTGAAAACAAAGCATCCATACATCTTCAAAACCTTCTGCCTTTTATTATTATTGTTTTAAAATTTTATTTCCCCCCCCCCCCCAAGGTTCTGTGTTCTTAGTTTTGGAGATACCCAACACAGGGCACTTAGAACTTCAGAATTAAAAAAATTTTCTTGCATCACCTAAGAAGACACCTGGAAACTTGGGACTGACATTTTGAAAATATTGAAATGAAAATAAATTACTGCTTGTCTCTTCTTTTTCCTGGGAATACTGATGTGTGTCTGGTCTCTGCTAGGAGATTTTTGGCGGACTTCTGAGCTCTGTGCTAACAAAAATAGTCACCCCTGCTTATAAACCTAATTAATTCCAAAGGGGAATGCTTGGTTTTTGGAAAGAATAAGTCTTCTCCAATTCGTCATGGATGAATTACATGCAAGAGAGAGTGCCCATCCTCTACAGGTACCTCTATCTGAATTGACACTGAACTGCTGCTTCGGGCAGGAAATCTTGGAAGTAAGGCACAATATATACACACACCATCACACTCATCCTCACAAATATGTAGTTACACCTTGCTTGAAAACATTTTGCATTTCCATCTTTGTGAGTCTAAACCTTGTTCAGGCAGGAAGTTTTTATGCTTATCCAGATCGCAACAAATGTTAACAAGAATATAAGGTAATAATCATAAAATTTATTCTGTCTTTATGTCTTTAGTTTCAAAGTGACAAAGAAATATGTGACTCAAAGGGGTCTATTTAAAAGATACCTGCTAGTGTTACCTATTGGTTGTGCTTTCTTAATACTGAAATTATAGCACTACTATGCTAATCAGGTCCACAGAAGTAGAATTTCCCCTAATTAGGGTGAAATTAATCTTTCATGATATTGGCTGTCAAAAATTAGACATCTCTGTTAGCTGGTTTCTTGGTTATCCCTACTGTTGATGGAGAGAGGCACCTGTAGGAGACAGTTCATTCTAGTGTCTCGGATGGTGATACATTTCAAAGCTGTGCCATGTATCTGAGCTAAATTTTCTGTGTTGAAGACTAGCAGAATTAGGATGTGTTAAAGATGAGAGGATGTCTCTTTCTTTCCACCAAGCAGGAGTCTCTGCACTGTCTGACCTGTGATTTGCTTGGCATTCTAAAGGCCAAAGTAATCAAGTTCTTGCATCAAAGACCTTGTGAGTCAAAAGCTCTGTGCTTATGAGTCATTAGAGAC
The DNA here is from genome assembly GCF_023638135.1 of Falco biarmicus. Lineage (NCBI taxonomy): Eukaryota > Metazoa > Chordata > Aves > Falconiformes > Falconidae > Falco > Falco biarmicus. Next base: position 26,979,408 of record NC_079292.1, read on the forward strand.
CAAGGATCAATGGGAAGTGTGGTTTTAATGAAAATAAGGTACCACAATAAGCAGATTTAGGGTCTCGTTCCTAACACTAGGCCCCCTGTTTTGAAAATGTTGGCTTTAGCCTCTCTTTTTCTGTTCAATCACCTATTTAATACTTCATATGCCTATGTCAAAGAAGTACTGTGAAATTTAATTAATTTTTGTAAAGCTCTTTGAGATCTTCAGATAGGAGGTACTATACTGTATAAGTGCCAAGTATTACTACATTACCAAAGAGACTTATCACATAAAAGGTTAAGGTCAATTAATATTCTCTTGCCATCTATGCATTTATTTTCAGATCACAAAAAGAAACTGCTATCAATTTAGTTAATTTCACATGTATCCATTTTCAAATGAGTTATTTATAATTGATTTAAGTTGAAGTCTTATAGATCATCAAAATGGCAATAAATTATACCCTGCTTATAAGCTTCTAACACCCTATGGTTCTAGGCTGCTTTGTTTTAATTGAAATGTAGATGTTTCAATTACACATTATAGTTTTAAAGTTTCAGGATCAAATTGTACATCTTTTTAAAATGGCTCAGGCAAGGTAAAAAAAAAAAGTAAAAGAAAAAGAAAAAAACAGCCCAAAACCCCAAGCGTCTCCATGAGTTCTTGGAAATGTCTGTAAAGGTAATAATTCCCTGTGTTTTTGAGTATCAAATCTACAGCTTAATTGAAATAGCAAAAAGGTGTTTTTACAAAACCTGTTGCTTTACTAGACATCTGAAAAATTACTAACCCCAAAGAATTTTTTTCTGTAAATCACATTTAAATACTTTGTTAAGCACAGATGTACTCACGAAGTAGTGCAGCCTTAAAGGAATAGGACTAACATTTTTCAGAGAATGTCAAGACTCAAATTCTACAAAAAATCATCAGGATTTGGGTAATTTTTAGAGGAAGAAGTCACAAGGTTTAAGTTGAGAGATGTGAAAACAAACTAACCACACTGTAAATCACTTCCATTACACATGGAATATTACCCTTCTCTAATTAAACCCATTTGATCTTACCATCATGTTTTAATTAAGATCTTGCTTTACATTCTTGCCATTACAGCTGCCCGAATTAAAAAAAAAAAAAAAAAAAAGAAAAAAACTTAGCCAAGAACATTTTCATAAATAAACACAGTTAATCAACACACTGCTTCTGGAGGGGTCATGTTATTTGAGTATACAGTGAGCCAGATGTTTTGCCAAAATGCTTATGAGTCCTGAAAGTATCAAGCATAAATGTTTGAATGGATATACATTTGCTGTTCTCTAATTTGTTATTTACTATTCATTCGCCCCGTTTGCAAAAAAGTTTTAGAAAATTCTCATATGAATTAAACGACTAGCCATGCATCTGGATTTTCTTTAAATCATTCTCTCTCTTCTTAAGTTGGATTATAATCTCAGAGGATGCAAATATTAGTTTTGTTACTGATTTTATGAGAGCAGGTGCTAATATTTTGTTTATATTAGAAGAACGATTGAAGCTGGCATTTGCTTATGTACCACATGCATGATAAAGAACAGAAAAACTCATTTAGTCCTGTAAAATGATGAGATCGCTATATCTTCGTTAGTTTCACTAATGAAGAGAAAACAAATCTCACTGAGTGGACCTTCAATTAAAAACCCTTGGATTTTACATTAATATTTAATCAGCTCTGGGATGATTGATAATAAAAAAAATATTTAAATTACCCATGTAGTGAGTGATTCCTTAATATTGTCCTTTTGCTCAAACAGCCATGCAGATGAAGGCAGATAAAACTTTCAGCTCATGCACTCTGACCCTCTGTAGGTCAGAAGCCATTTAATTTTGGCTGAACTGACCCAAACTGCAGTTGTTTGACTACCACAAAGACATCTGTGCTTGACACAAAGACATCAAGAGACCGAGGAACCAACACTTTCATTGGTGATTTGTTCCAGTGATTAATCCCTTCCAGTGTTTACAGCAGGTACCTATTTTCCAGTAATTTGGTTTGGATCAGCATGGCTCTATTACAGCTCTCCCTGCTAGATTAAAGAGCCTTTTAAAATCTCTGATTTTCTACTCCTGGAGGTACTTATCAAGTCACCTTTCAACCTTTCTTCAAGCCATGGATGTGCATGTGCAGTTGCTCCAAAGGAAGAGCATGAAGTCAATTGAGGTAGGACAGTCATGCACAAATTAACCTGGGAAGCTGTCCTAGGAAAAAAAACTATCTCACATCTGGAAGAAATGACCTTCAGTTGGAAACAAAGTAGTATTTTCTTGGTGATAGTGGATTTCCTATGGTTCAAGGAGTTGTGTCCTGAAGGCACAATCTTTTTCTCAGGACAAGCAAACTTTTAAAGGTTGCATATATGTGTGGGTTTAGGAAAAAGAAACACTCTGAGCTCTTTAAATAGGAAAAAGAAAGCTGGGGTTTTTTTTAGCATTTAAATAATTTCTGTAGATTTTCTTCTACACTGTGCAATTGTTATCAACTTTCTGCTTTAAAAAAACCTAATTCTGAAGCCAACAAGACCAAGCAAGATCATTTGGCTACAAATGCCACATCAACAGTTAGTACCAACCTTTGCCTTCTCAGAGTTACAATTGTCCTTCTGGCCCAGCAACTTACTAGGACTCTGTATTGAGTTACAGTTACGCTACAATGCTATATAATTTTAGAGTTAGTGGTTTACCAGAGTGCAATCCCTAATTCTGTAATGTTCCTCACTTTTATGTGTGCCACTAGCTATACAGATGCAAATATCTGTAGGCATTTTTCTTTGAACGGAATCTGCTTGTCAGATTGTTCTGCAGGATTTCCTTGTCACTATCTTTATCTATCATTCTGCCAATAATTACCCATTTTTTGGCAGCTTTACCATGTTTACTTCTCCATTGCTATGGAAACACTGATTTTTATCAGCCCTAATATAGATTCCTGCAGAATCCTACTAGAAATACTTTCATAGAGTGAAATGTTTCCTGTAAGTATCTTTTCTGATGTCCAGTTTAATCTGCATTGTTTAACTGATTTTCTGTGAAGCTATTCTTTTATTACAGTATTACTTATTACTTTTCAAAAAAATATATGTATGAGTATTTATATGCCCATTTGAACACCCATGATGGTCTTTGTCAGAGTTTAGGCACCTAAGTGCAAAATTGCTACTCGACCTGTTATTCAAGACTGTGGGATCACAAAGCAGCACCTTCATTTCTCTCCCCTGAGATTTTTTTTCTGTTTTTCTAAAATGCCATGTAGATGTCAGATCCCTTTTCCTCTCAACCCTGATGGAGAACCGATCTGTTCAAACTGAGGTACTACTTGGGAGACGTTTTTAGTTATACACCAAATCACTTCAGCTAAGGTGCTGCTTTGGAGACACTGCAGTTTCTGCTCCAAATGAACTTTGTGCTCCAAATGGATGGCCAGGGCTGACTCAGAAGCTCTCTCTTGCCAAAAGAAGGCATCCTGACTTTTTCTCCTCTTTCCACCTCCCTTAGCCAGCTCCCAGCCACATGCTCCAGCTGTTTCCCATATGCAGGGTCTGACATTTGTCTGAATTCTAGACGAGTCATTTCCACCCATTAAAGCAGAAAAAAATTAGCCCAGCAAAACAACAGTGAATAAATTGAAGTAGAGTTGGCAATTCGAATTAGCTCACCAAAGGGTTAGATGAGCCTCACAGGAATGGCTTGAAACAGAAGAAGGTGGAAAAGAGGAGGAGAAGGGGGGGGGCAGGGGGGGGAGGTCAATACTGCCTCTTCAGGCACCAGAAAGCTGTTTAGACTGCCTGAGATGTCCTGTCTGCCTGCAGCCTTTGATAACACACTTACACAACTCTTGGAGCAAGCATTTACACACTGCCTAAGCTCACCTGCAGTGTTACGTTAGGCAGGTGTTGTAAATCTCCATGTGAGGTCATTTTAGGCATTGTAATATCTGATTTGCATACCTAAAGTAATATGCTTCATCTCTTAATTATCCCTGCCAAACTCATAATCTCATCAAAGACGACATTCAAATTTGTAAAAGATATTTTTTGCATTAATTAGTGCTGGCTGATACTTCATTCTTTGAATTTCCATCAACTTAATTCCTATTTCTTTTTTACATATTTTCCATAACTTCATATCACTCTGACAACCCTGAAGTTTACCAGATTATTCCATGCACCTTTTCTGAATATTATCACGTTAGTATTTTTTTCATTCTTCAGGATTTTTTTCTGGTATTCCAGGTTCTATTGAGAATATCTTAGTAACTGGCTTATATTTCACTGAATAACTCTTAAAGAACTTTAAGTGTAGTTCAGAGCCATCTGTAAGTTGTCTGAGCCTGTTGATATAAAAGATAATATATCTGTTAGATGTTATTTTACATACTCTTCACTTATTAATGAATTAAAAAAAAAATATTCATCTTCCTCAAACTGAATCTCCTATTCCACCATAGTATCTTTCATTTCCCTAAACAACTGCCTGGTCTTCTGGATGAATTCCAGTCTGGTTTTAAGACCTTGAAAACTTTATCTGGGGGGCGAATGCAAACAAACCTTCAAAACATTCTTACAACTGAGAGGGAATGGCATTTCTCTTGTGGTGAAAAAAAAATAGTGATGGGAAATCACAGAATGTCTCTTGTTGTTATCCTATACCTTACAGAAATGATTTTACTTTGAAGGAAGAGTTACGGTGTCTCAGGTCTATAAAGCATTAAGAAGATTGTTACAAGGGAAAAGCTGAGGTAGGAGTACACCATGAGTAATACCATACTGCACAATATTTCCGAGTTAAGTCATATTACAGTGCGTTGAACTTTTCAGGTCATTGATTTTCTGTACACTCTTGTTAGAATAGCATAATGGTTGGTCAGAAAGCCTAAAACCAGAAAAAAAAAATAATAAAAGCAACAAAAGTAACTTAAAAGTGTTACAATAATTACAGCAATCAGTGGACCAATGAGCTACAGAATGCTTTCATCTCCCTGTGTTTTTCAGAAATTCACTACTTCAGACTATTAGTAAAAGATGGGTGCAAACAATAGTGCAGGTTTTTTTGAAAAGATCACACAGCAGAATTTTGAATGACCAGCAGCAGGAAAGATGGTTTTCATAATCTGCAAACCACAATTCTTTGCAAAGGAACAGCTATATTTAAATACAGTGACTTAACCAAGAATATTGGTTTCAAAGGCAAGAAAGTAGAAAGGGTATCCTTATAGTCCTTGGAGAACTTCAAGCATTACTTCTAAGCCCTCTCTCCCTTTCTACATTCTATCATAGTATAGGAATTCCACAATGATTTATAAAAAGAAGATTTTTCAAAGGCACAAATGGGAGTCAGGTGTCCGATTTCCATCGACTCAGGCACCCAACTCCCATTTGTGTTTTCAGAAAATCCTCCCTTAGAGACATGAAACATAAAATAGTAAAGTGACTTCTATTCTAAAGGCCAGGACCATTTGCCTTAATTTTTTACATACAGTTCCATTTCAGTTTCTTTTGATTTGATATCAAAGCAAATAGAATTCTGCATTTTAAGAAAGCCTGACTGGATGATCTAATATCTTTGACATTGCTGGTTTCTGTGGTTCTGTCATGCACGCAGTGGTCTGTTGAATATAAATCCAAGTAATTTAAAGACAATTCCCTCCTTTTTCATTCTGTCCTGCTATTTTGGCTTTTTAAAACGAATGTATAGTTTAAAAGGCATGTAAAACAATCCAGCTGACATAACTTGGAGTTCAAGACAAGTTGTAGGCTAGGAGGACTGATAACTTGGCCAAAAATTTAAGCAAGTGTAAAGACAGCTTTATCCAACTGATTCTTTAAAAAATAGGCTTTCTTGTTGTTGTTGTGTTTTTATTTTCCTAACAAGGAAAATACATCAAAATTATTTTCTTTTTAATAAAATGCCAGTTTCTTAATTCAAAGAAATCTTATGGGTATTAACTATTTTTTTTAAAAAACACACACAGTTCCGAGTTTGTAAAAAAAATGGAAAAGAAAAAAAAACCCAAGTACTTTTTTTGATGATTTTTTTTTTTTTTTTTTACACTGTCTCCCATAAGATCCCCATGGGCAGGCTCAGGCAGTGTGGGTGAGGTGGGTGGGCAGTGAGGTGTTCTGAGAACTGGCCGAGCGGCAGAGCTCAGCGGGCTGTGACCAGCGGTGCAGGCTCTGGCTGGAGGCCTGTAGCTCGTGGTGTTCCCCAGGGGTCAGTGCTGGGTCTGGTCCTGTTCAGCTTCTCATCACTGTCCTGGATGCAGGGACAGAGCGTGCCCTCAGCAGGTTTGCTGATGATACAGAACTGGGAGGAGTGGCTGGTGCACCAGAAGGCTGCGCTGCCATTCAGTGAGACCTGGACAGGCTGGAGAGTTGGGTGAAGAGGAACCTTGTGAGGTTCAACCAAGGCAAGTGTAGGGTCCTGCACATATGAAGAAACAACCCCATGCACCAGTACAGGCTGGGGCTGACTTGCTGGAAGGCAGCTCTGTGGAGAACCTGGGAGCTCTGGAGGACAGCAAGCTGCCCATGGGCCAGCAGTGTACTCTCATGGCCAAGAAAGCCCCAGTGAGATCCTGGGGGGCTGTAAGGAGAAGGGTGGCCAGCAGGTTGAGGCAGGAGATCCTCCCTCTCTGCTCTGCCCTGGTGTGGCCCCATCTGGAGTGCTGTGTCCTGTGCTGGGCTTCCCAGTTCCAGAGAGACAGGGAGCTGCTGGAGAGGGGCCAGCGGAGGCTGTGGAGATGATGAGGGGGCTGGGGCATCTCCCTGATGAGGACAGGCTGAGAGAGCTGGGGCTGTTCAGCCTGGGAAGAGAAGGCTGGGAGGGGATCTTGTCAGGAGGACGGGGCCAGGCTCTTTTCAGTGGTGCCCAGTGACAGGACAAGGGGAAGTGGGCACAAACTGCAGCATAGGGAGCTCCTTCTGAATGTGAGGGAGACCTTCTGTACCTTGAGGGTGGCAGAGCAGGGGAACAGGCTGCCCAGAGAGGGTGTGGAGTCTCATCTGCAGACATTCAAAATCTGTCTAGACACGACTCTGTGCAACCTGCTCTTTAGCTGGGGGCTGGACTAGAGGATCTCCAGAGGTCCCTTCCAACCCCAACCTGTTCTGTGATTGTGTGATAATTTTATCAGTTCCCTTCATATTTTAAGAATGCTAAATAGAGTCAACTGTAGTATGTCTAGGCCAGAGATGGATTTCAGCACTTCTCCCACACAGTCAAAGAATGTGCAAAAAACACACTTTTTTTTTCTGTGATGTGTCTTCATTAACAAGTAGTACACCAAAAATCCACTAAAAATACCATGTTCAGGCCAGCCCCCCTCTTCACATTTATGTTTTCAAATAATTTTTCCTTGCAGAACTGTTCAACAGGAGATCAGAAAACAAAAAATATGCAGAGGTTGGTAGAGCCCACATTGCTCTCTGGTCTTGGTCCCCATTCTTTCTGCATCCATTCATTCATGTCTGGGTTTCCCCTTTGAAGGGAACCAGCTCCCTCCCTCCCAGGTGACACCAGGATATAATTCAAATGATAAGTCTTTCTAGAAACCACGCATTGCAGGAAACATGGATGAAATCACACCTTACTTTGCTTCCTCTCCCTTCAGTATTCCTCTCCTTCAATACTACTTCAGCAGGCTTATAACTCCCTCTAGGTTCTCATATTCAGGGCATAAAACAAATTTCCCTTGGGTCATTTTACAGAAACACCTCTCTGATGCACCATTACACGGTTGGTTTTTTTTTTCATTATTTCAGGAATTCAGAACTGAAAAATACCATTCTGAACCCCACACAAACAAGTCAATCATAACTCTTCAGGCCACAAAACAGCCACACTTTCCCCAGATGACACACAGACTAAGAAGGTTTTGGATGTAGGAAGGCTTGATGTCTTGGTACATGTGGCTGTGTGACACTGGGATGAGGGCCATCCTTCCAGGACAAGATGACTAGCCATGTGGCTATAGACTAGGAGGAGGAGGCAGTTTATGTGACCAATCTAACTGAGCTCACTAACAGGTGTGATCCTCTACCCTAAAAATGTCTGATCTTTGCTTGCACAGGCTCACTATATAATCCTTAATTCCTTTTTTAATTCCTTTTTTTTTTTTTTTTTTCTTTTACCTTCTGTCAGAGAATGCAGGAAGGATGCTTTTCCTTTGACAATACAGCAACCTGAGTCATCCCCATGATGTAGGAACCTCAAGTGGAGGAAGCCAATGCAAAAAACCTTTGCTGGGTGAATCAATCATATCTTCAGTTCAAACAGATGTGATTAATTTGTGTAGGTCTAACAAAGGAAGGGAATCCACCCTGGGAGGGAGGACAAGTCAAGATAATGCACAGATCTACCTTTGAAGTACTTTTGATACTTAGAAATGCTGCGCATTTATGTAGCCATCTCCTCTCCTCCTTTGTTTCTCTAAGGGATGCAGAGACCACATTTCATCAATATTAGTCTATTTCCATAAAAGAAAGCTCTAAATAAAATGCAACTGCAGTGTTTGACAAAAGTGTATTTTACCATTGAAATATCAGACAAACAGTTTTGTTTCTCACCCAGAAGCCCACTGAGTTTGAAAGGAGATAGAGCACAAAATCATGTGTCTTACCACCTCTTTTTTATGGAGTAATAGTGTCAATGGAATAGAAACTTGCTTTAATTCAGGGAGAGAGAGGCATCAACAAGAACAAGATCAAGACAAGAAATCCCAGCGCTAAAGGTCAAAAGTTCTGAACACAAGGGGATAAATCTTTAGATTCAGAAGTACATTTTAAAAGGAAAAAGATGCTAACAATCTCCCCCAAAACAATTTGAAATCAATAAATGTGTCAGACAAGGGATGCAATTAGTTATGTTTTATATATTACATTAGAAGAGCAACAAAATTTTAAATTTTAATACTTTTACAAAACAATGCAGAAATTGATTATTTTTATAAGAAAAACAAAAAGAGAAAAAAAAACAAAAAACAAAACCCACCAGCTGTTCGCTGGCCAAGGGAACAACAGGGGCTCTTATTCTGTAGTACAGTAAATGGCTAACTTCCCAGGATAGTTTAAGTCCCCTGCAGCCTGCAGTGTCAGCAGAGTTGGTCATTTACGAATCAGTGGGGTTTTGTTAGAAGTTTGTTTATCTTTGAATGAAACCACCCGCCTTGCAGTTGAATTGTTTGAGCTATAAATAGAGGAGCAGTGCATCAAATTCTTTCAGACTGAAACATAAAAATATGGGTGGCGGGAAGAATGAAAAAAAGAAGGTGCAGGTCATCTTATTGACAATGAGAGATAAAGTTTGGGAAATATTCTGGGTTTTTTTACATTGCAGAATGTGGAACAGGCAAACATCCAAACAAGCATTCCTCACCCACTCTGTGTAAGGCCACATTCAGATGATGAGAACTCTAAAGAACCTGACCTCCTTCCTTTGCTCCTTTCCTTCCTCCCATACTAATAAGCTGGCCTGAACCATAAAGGGTAATTCTGTCGAACCTTTTGAAAATATAAGTGTCTGAATTCTTACCAAGTGAGTATGTTGCCATCTGTATAAAGCATCCAGTAGTGTTTGAAACTCTACAAAAAAATCCTTCATTTCTAACAAGGCAATGGGTTCTACTGGCCAGTCATGATTTTCTGCTTGTTTATTTAAACCAGAGTGCTTCTTTCCATTCATTTCACACTGCTTGCCTTTCAATTTCACAGTGCCTTCTAGCTGAGTTCGTAAAGTTGTCACTAAGGAGCCCTGCTCTAAGTCTTTCCATGGAAAGACAACAGGAAATGTTCACAGAATTCACACTCTTTTCCCACTGCAACATATCCTGGCAGATGTGTTAGTTACCATAGCAACAATTAAGACTACTTTTTTATTATTATTTTTTAACATAATAAGAACAATCAGTAGTGGCTTAAACATTTTCAAATAAATTTGTGTCTCTGATTTAAATTATGCAATGTAAAGATCTTACTGATGAAGTGTGCTTGCTAATATTTGGAAAGGTGTAAGATAAGGAATAGCCATCTGTGTGACTTGGATAATCTGTCCCTTTTTGTTCTCACTCAGATGGGGGATTACATGACATTGGCCTGTTTCTGCTAGTGTGAAGTAGGAGAGCTGGAAAGGGAGCAGGCTGATGTCATATACAGAAATCAGAAAAAGATGTAGTCCTTCACTGTCAATACTCTAGAATATTTAAACAAGGTTCAAAAACTCAAGAACTGTTCTCTGGGTTGGAAAAGGTGGGTATATCCATATAGATCACATAAAGTGTCCCCACAGCCATCTTCAAAAGTCTTCATGCTGTAAAGGTCTTGAACCACGCATCAATGACAGCAACATAAATTTGGATCACTGCCTTGGTCTCTGTGAATTTATTTCAGATTGATACTACTGTAAGTAGGAGAAGAGTTGAAAAGTAATTTTAGTAAAAGTTATTGTTCTGGAAAGAGATACTGTTGATCAATTAAGAAAGAAGAGTTTAAAAAGGAAAGACTATGAGCTGAATCAAGAAAACAGGTGTGGGTCGGTGTCTTCTACAGGAATGCAAACACTGAGAAACTCCACTCAGGTGACAGATCACAGGCTCATTCAGGGTGGGAGGGACCCAGAGGTCTCCAGTCCAACTGTGTACCAATTACTGCAGCAGTGCTTGCATCCACAATCTACAGCATTATTTTTCCTGCCTGTTTCTCTGTCTGCCTTAATCTGTATACAGGGACTCAAGGTGGCCCCTTTTGACAGGGTTTGTCTCCCTGTCAGCCCAAATAAAAGTTGTTATCACCATCATCTCCCATACCCAGTTTAAGGCCCTCCCCAGCAGTTTGGCAAGCCATTGGACTGGAATACTCTTACCCCACTAGTCAAATAAGTCCTGTCTTTTGCTGGCACTCCTCATTCCTCAAAGAAGTCCAAGCATTGCACCTAAGGAAAAACTAATTTTCTTTTCTTCATTCTCCTGTTTTGCTTAGGAGAGTGACTTGGTAAAACTGTTTCTTGCCTTGCAGCAACAACCACAGAGTAATTGTATATGGATAATACTGTGAGCTCCTGCAGAAATGGATATGTGAATCTGTATTGGGATTGCAATGGAGAAGTATAGTCATTAATTAGATGCCACAATTCTTTAATGCCAGGAAGAACAAGCCATTACTGAATCTGAATTGATCCTTGTATTTCCTACAATAACACCACATGGCCGAAATGCTTTGCTTGTATCCAACTAATAGCTTTTGAAAAAAGACACGACATCTTTTTTAACCTTTCTAAAACACTCTCGCTAACATACTCTAATGCTTGAAAGTATATAAGGTCAGCTGCAACAGCAGCCTTTACGTTTAAAACAGATGTGGCTATATACAGCAGTGAAGGATTGTACTGGTTCGGGTTCTGTGTAACAAGCATCGGTGCTTTCCAGTCCTTGGCCATTTTGACACCTGCAGCTTATACACAGCACTGCTTTAGAGTTGGATATTCAGCATGTATTTATAGGGATGATTTAAAAAAAAATTACTTTGCACACAACTGTGAGCAAAGGCTGGTGCATAAAGATAACCACCCTAGACACATTATGCTTTGCGTCTCAGTTCCCCCCATTTCCTTGCTTAGTTGCACTGGAGCAAGGTAGATTGAAGTTTCCAGCACAGCAATACCATCCTTAGTTTGTCAGCTCACCATGACTAGGTCAGCTGCACTACGCAGTGAGCAGTGGAGCTATTCCGCAGTGTCTTCTCACCCATGTGCTGTGCTAGACTAAGGTTAAGTAGGCACTCAGTTTCTTTTATTGTGTGTGCCTGAACCCAGTGTTTGAATAGCCACAGAAAAGACATACAGAGGAAAACCTAGTTGTAACCCAAGCCTTCAGCGTCCTAGAGCTGCAACCTGCAATATGTTGAAATTTCCCAAGCCATAATACAGGGGCCCTGCCTTCTGCTTGTGTAGCACCACAAAAGGACATTTTCAAAACTTTCCAAAACCACGGTCACACCACCATCTTTTAAAGTGGTGATGAAAGATCAGTCCTGCCTATTCCAGGTCTGTTTGCCCCAGGAAAGGAGTAGGGTCTGAGCCTTGGAGGGCCTGTAGAACTGTATTGTCATGGAGGCGGTCTTCTGAACAAGCACAGCTGCTCCTTCCTTTGCTGGTTAAAACTAACGTCATAAACCAGAAAACAAGGGCAGCCAATACAGACCTCAGAACAGAACCGTCAATACATGCTGACGGCATTGGCAGTACCTTGGCTTTCTCTTATCTGCCTGTGGTGCAAAACAGTTTGGTGTCTTGAAGACTGAGATAGTTCAAAATCTGATTTATGAACCAGACTCAGCTCCATGTCCTGGTGAAGTATATACCCCTAACCAGTGCAGGTCAGAGTGGTTTATAAACATATCCTCCTGGCTGTAAGAACCAGACACTCCTTAAGCAACTGAGTCACTCCTTTGCAGTGGATGCTATAGAGGCACCTCCTCCCACCTATGCATCTGTGACTCCATCACTCAGCTCCTTGGTGTATGTATGATGATACTAACCCATAAATTCAAACTGGTGCTGGGAGTGATGCAACATTCTCTGGAAACACACAGAAATGCTCAGGCCAGCTCTTTGGCAGACCCAAAGGGAAAGAAGACATTCATGCTGAAAACTTAGAGAGTGCTGTTCTTCAAGGAACTTTACACTGCATAATATAGCAAAGTAAGACCTAGGAGATAAGCTTGAGGTACCAAATCTGTCTAAGACAAAAGGTCAGTCATGAGAACTGGACAGTCATGTTACCCCTTCTAGACAACTTCCAGCAGCCAATTGAGCTGTATATACAGAATATGTAGTCTAAACATAATTTTAAGACCTTGGCTAGGGTATTCTAGTACAAGCTGCTTGCTATGTCTCCTTGGACCAAAATGAGTTCTCTTTCTCTGAGGTGGCCTGGAAGTAACTGCTAAAATTTACGGCACTGAGACTTGGTTCTGACTGCTTTATCAATGCCAGAGGAACTAATTTTGTGTTCAAAGCTAACTAAGTCTGTTTGGATTTCTGTGTGCACAGCTTTTGGGTCCATGAAAAATGATCCATGGGTCCATGAAAATGAAGCTAAGCAGAACACCACAGAAGAGAAAAACAAATATGCTGGGACAAGGTGAGGGTGAAAATGAAATATAGTTGATAGATGGTTCTTAAAAGCTTTTAAGAAAAGTTACTTGAAATCCTAGGAAAGAAAGAATGAAGGCAAGAAGGCAAAGCAAGCAAAGCAACAGGAGAAATGGGGGCTGGGCATCACTTTTTCTTTGTCAAGCTATTACTGTCTCTCTGTGGCAGTAGGACTGAAAGAATAAAAGTAAATGTCAGATCAGTTATGCTGATTTCTGTCTATCGCAGGTATTTTTCTGGTCTTCATTATCATAGTATCATAACTCTTTCCTGTCTAACTATTTATCCTCACGACACTTCTTGGAGGCAGGGCACTTGTATTATTTCTATTATACAGCTGGAGTGAGGCTCGGGTAATGGAGCAGTCTTTTAGCTAGCATAAATTGTCACAGCTCCATTAACTCCAGTATGAAAGGACTTTGATGGAGTTTAGGATCTGCCACTAAATGAATCCCCCTTTTCCCTGGAAGCCAGGGGCAGAGTGGGAAACCAAGCCCCCAGGTTTTCCAAGCTCTTAACTACTGCTCTACGGAGACAACCATCCTGCCTCTGCTTAGATAATCTGTGATATTTGGACCAAGCCATGCTGGCTTTATTCTTGCAATAAAACTCAATGAGGTCTACATGGTATTATTCACACAAAGCCTGCAGGATGCAGCTCATTGGGTGGTACAGATTATGCATTACAGAAAGGCTGAAAGTATAGGTACACACCATGAACGCCCACGTACCTGATGTTAGAGAATTAAAAGAATGGAACTTGCATGGAGCTGTCAAGCAGCAGTCAGTGTAGGATGGAAAATATAAGGAGCACAAAGAAGTGTGCAAACACACGGGGATTCTGATGTGCAATTAAAACACGATGTCCTCGGAAAGTTTGAATAACAGCATACAAATTATTTACTTTCCTCAAGCCTAATTCAAACAAATCAACAAGGCAAGAAAATGGAAAGGAGAAAAGATGGTAGGCTGCATTTCTCACAATACAGGTGTCTCAACTCTAATGAGTCTATAGGATTTGAGCTGGTATCATGAATATCACCAGGTGTGATTATAGCTTGTATAAGTAGACCAGAAAGAGACATGCCTGTGTGTGTCTTGGGCTGTAATTAAAGCCATAAGCCATCAGCAGCAAAGAGACCAGCTGCAGCATTTCAAACCTTTCCTACCCTAGCATTAAAAATAGATTGTGGCACAATAATAATAAAAAATTGTGTACCCAAAATAATTCCAATAAAAAAAAAATTGCACATTTGATTACTATAATTGATTTCTCTTCTAGATATGAATAAATGACCCAGGCTAAATGCCAGTTCCTTGCAAAGAATTTCATTTAAGCTTCAGTGAATTGAAAGGCTCAACCAGACTCAACATTTCCAACTTCCTAGCAAGTAGCAGAAAATCTACCTGACAGTTGCCATGGAAACACGAACAGGAAGAGCTAACCACCAGCCTATAAATCCACAGAGAAACCTTTCTTAATTGGAAGGCCTTTAACCCACACATTTTTCTCATAGCTGCAGAGCTTATTTCTAAAGAGATTATTAAATTCCTCAATTGACTTATGAAGGATGCTTCCCACTATATTACTGTGCTCTGGGTTGCTCATTCTTTATATCTGTTTCCAAAATTACAAAGCAGAGCAAGGATGATAAAAGTTAACACAGATGTTTCAATGAAAAATCCATATGATGTTCTGAAAATAACTTCAGTGGCAATGTTCTACTAAAAAAACCAAAACCAAAAACAAAACAAAAAACCACCAACCAAAACAAATAAATAAATCCACCCCTCCAAAGTTCAAGAATTGACATGATATTAAAGAGATCAGATACCCAAACATTCTCTGCTTTTGGTTCTAGGAAAGATTTTTTTTTTTTTTTTTTTAATTGAAGACTTTCAATGGGGAAATAGAACTGAAGCTATCTGAAGAATTATTGCTTAAGTCTATGAGTGTTAATTATATATGAGTCCACACACATGCACACGCATGTTCTCTCACTAACAGTGTATGCGCTATATAGCCTAATTTGTAAAGAAAGCAGGAATTAAGATTTGCTTATGCTTACCATTCCTTCAATGTTTTGAAGATTTCATCAAAGTTTTGGTGGAGAAACTCATTTAAGAAACCCTTTTCCCACATTAGGTAGCTCCTTGTGCTTTTGCTTCATGCACTGCCATTCTCCTAACCAGGGCTGGCTGAAATTTTTAAAGGCTGTCAGCTACTTTTGGGCTGAGACTGTGCCTTATGGTGTACACGGTAGCTCCACCATGCTACCCAACAAGTACCACCATGAAGAGCTTCATCAGGCACTGGCCCGTTCCAAGTGCTCAGCTCCCCGTGATTGTCGCCTTTGAGTGGATGCTGTTGCACAAGAAGCAACAGTGATTGCAGCACCTACAGACAACTCTGGCTTTACTTCTGATTATTAGCAAAGTCAGATAGAGAGGAGCTCTTGCCATGGCAGAGCTCAGAGTAAACCAAGTGACCATGCACGTACTGAACACCGTGGCCCAGTTGTTGCTATGTACTCTGAATTGCAGGCTACCAGCTTCTGACATATGAGTAAGGCAGTTTAAAATAAGTGTGGATTTGCTTCGATGCACACTTGGTATGGCCACAGTTGGTATTTCAGTACAACTATCCAGTAAGCAATCTCTATTTCAAAATCAACATAACTTTCAAGAAGTTCATCAGCCTTATGCAATTAAATGCATTTCTCTTCTCCTATCCTCTCATGACTAGAGAGAATGACCAGGTGTAGGACCAGATAGCCTTATTTGTTGGGGTTTTTTAGGTAGTCAAAGATGTGTTTTGTTTAGTTAAGCGGGCAGTTTCTTCTTTTTCCCTGCATTATGCACATTTCAATATTTTTATTCCTTGTCTCCAAATTTTGAAGATAATAGGAAAAAAACCCCATTGCTGTATTTATTATGCACCAAGGACTTATGCAGTCAATGGGCGCACAACTGATTCCTGATGATTTCAATGAAGTGGGATTCTGCTTAGTTCCTGCTTGGAAACAGGGGAGCAGAGAGATGGAGAAAAGCCTTTTTTTTTTTCTCTTTCTTTCTTTCTTTTTTCTTTTCTTTTTTCTTTTCTTTTTTTTTTTTTCTGGTTTTTTTTTTTTTTCCTTATAGCCTGCCTAGAATTTGGATGGAATATCTAGCCCTTGCGCCTCCAAGTAATGATGTGCATCTGTTTCAGAAGCTGATGAAGCAGGGCTTGCAATCATGGATGGTCTTCCAAGGTGGCAGTCAAGCCAAAAATACTGGTGTAGCAGTGTGGAATGGGATCCAGCATCACGTCAGAGTGAGATTTACACATTCACTACCTCCACCATGCCCTGGCTCCCTATAGAAAGAGAACTTCACTTTGAAGCCTGAAATTCTGGAAGGTCCCACTATCAGGACCATCAGAGGAGGAAGGAGGTGAGGTCAGCCCTGGAGTAAACATATTTCCACTCACTGACTGGGTGGACTCAACTTTTAGTGAAATTTCTTTACTCCAGGTGACCCTCATGTAACTCCCACATTCAACCTGCACTTTTGGTACAATCCTCCTTGTGCAAACCCTCTGCTTAGAGGAGACTGTCTTTACTGCAAGGGATGGCTTACATCATCACAGTATTGAGCCTTTACATGGCATGTCAGCACCTGTATAAGGGAGAAACATGGATGTTTCAAATAAGTTTAAAACAACACTGGACTCTCACTTCACTATGCCCTCTTATCCAGAAATTGTCCAGGGAACTTGGATGTTGGTGGTTACTGGCAGAGAAGAATCTCCTCTAGTGAGTGTTAGGTAAGAGATATACTTAACAGTCAGAAGGCAGCCCACTACCACTAAAGTGTTTCCATACCTCCTTCTCAAGTCACCTCAGTTTAAACTTGCCATATCTTCCTACCTTTTTGTAGCCCTGAGCCTCTACTGAACAAATTCAGCTAGCCACAGTAAATAATATTTGTGAGTAGTTTGTGTAGTAAATAAATAGCCAAATAGATCTGCTTGATGGAGGAAATGCCATTTATTTTAAGTTGTGGCATGCAATGTCACAATATGAATGTATGTGACAAAGGATTAAAAGGTTACCCTGTTTCCCTACCTGTCCTAAATGAAACCCTGAACACTTCACATGATGTTACCATATTCCTTACATGAATGGGGCCGAATGATTTTCATTTCTTAGTGCCAAGTAACGCTGTGTAAATACTTTGGAGTAAATTAACATAATGAACACTATATTCTATTGCCCGAATTATTGTTTTCCTCCTCTTCCCATATCATTGTTTTTATTAGAATTGTTATCTGACTGTGAGAGAATCTCTCGAGGGACAAGCTAGCTTTACTTAACAACTGCTTCTCCAAGTCTATCAGGCTGGCAACTGCAAGCCTATGATTAGCTTAATAAAAGTTAAGGAAAAATGATAAAGTGAATAGAAAATATTAAAGGTGCTGTGAAACAAAACCATAATTGGCTAGCAATACTCTGGCAATGACAGCTAGACAGCATCTGGTCCCTGCAGCATCCTAAAGTGTTTGCAGTCTGCAGAATTCTACAGAAAAATCCACAGCCATGTAGTCTCCATGCCTACAGGGATTTGCAACACCCTGGAGAGTTTTTAAGGGATTTTTAAAGTGACTTAGCTTTTATTTTTATAGCATCCTTTTTTTTTTTTTGTGCTCCACCCCCCCCCCCCCCCCCCCCCCCTTCCCCTACTCCCAGCTGCCTGTCTTGTTCTCAAATCTGGGTGGCATGTTCAGCAGATTGCTGTTTTCTATTGCTTTCCACACACATGTTTTCTGCCACATAGGGTACAGGGACTTCACAAACCTCATAGAAGACAAGTTTTCTGTTCCAAAGAGCTTGTCCACAAAGGACCAGACTCTTAGGTCATCTGACACCCTGGAAGTATATATTCTTATCTATGCAAGCAGTGGGAGGGTCTTGATACTTCCTAGGTTATTTCCTAGCCACAAACCCCAGTAAATTCTTCATCTTGCAGATGTTATTGAAAGAAAAGAATGCCCATACTTTCCTTTTGACCACATATGGTTACTTGGCTTGTATCCACCTTTGCAGCACTTGTGCTGTCAAGATCTTTTGTGGATTGTTTCAAGAAAATTTAGCTCACCAGCAAACATATAGTGGTAACTTCCACTTTCCCCCAGTAAGGACGTCCAGGCAACTTCACATTTTTTTCTGTAAATCTGAATTATAAAAATTCTGTGATAGATGCTGTTTATGGCAGGGGCTGAAATTTCAGCATTTGCTGTCCTTTTCTTCCTCTAGATTTGAGATGCTAGAAATTCCTTCAAAGCAGAAGAACATGGGGTACATGATAAACACAGGAGGTCTCTAAACCCAGCTCAGAACCCATCACTGAATTAGCTGAGAAAGGTATTCCACTTATTTTTCAGGATTAGGTAGGTTTTGAGTTCAAGATTGTAGGTGCATTGTCCATTAGTCCTCAGGGGTGGGTGGGACTGGCTCAAGTTACATTGGCTGAGCTGTTCAAGTGGATTATTAAGTCTTCCTAAACCTTCACCTAGCAGAAGCGATTGCAGTTCTAAGTGTGCTCTAATTCATCTGCTGGGAAGAGCAGCAGTGGAGCACTGGAAGACTCTGCTGTACCATTGTGGTGCGTTGACCTTGGCTGGACACCAAATGCCCACCAAGCCACGCTATCACTCTCCTCAGCTGAACAGTGGAGAGAAAATATAACGAAAGGCTCATGGTTTGAGACAAGGGCAGGGAGATCACTCAACAATTACCATTATGGGCAGAACAGACTCGACTTGGAAAAATTAATTTAATTTATTACCAATCAGATCAGAGTAGGTTAATGAGAAAATAAAACCTAAAACTTACAACATCTGCCTCCACTCCTGCTTCTTCCTGGGCTCACCTTCACTCCTGATTTCTGTACCTCCTCCCTGCCAGCAGCACAGTGGGATGGGGAATGGGGGCTGTGGTCATTTCATCACACTCTTTCTCTGCTGCTCCTTCTTCCTCACACTCTTTCTCTGCTCCAACATGAGGTCCCTCCCATGGGAGACAGTTCCTTATGAACTTCTTCAGCGTGAGTCCATAATTTCCAAAATTCAGCCATGTTGTCATATTTCAATAGCACCAAGTGGCTGGAAAAGTATTTATATTCTTGCCTATAAATAAGAACATGGGAAAGGTTTACAGCAGCAATTGTTAAAAATGAAGAAAATGTTCAAAAATAAGAAGATGGAAGAGTAATGTGATATACATAGTAGCAATTGTCTATGATATCCATTTTTCGTTTCCTGCTGTTAAATATTTGGCTGGATCTCTATCGCTTCTTGCATAGAAAGGAGGCTGTTATTTACTGGCACTAATTATAATAATTTTTCTCCAGGCTACTGTTTGAATAGGAGTCCCAGATATTCACGTTTTTATTACCTGACACTTGACTTCCACAATGAGTTTACATTTCTTTCTCTTCTCCTCCAATACAGTTCAGCTTTGTTTGATATCTTCATTGCCATTTAATACTTCCTGGTGCACATTCCAACAAATTGAAGGAAGACTTCTGGGCTCCATCTTTAAATACTTCCAATCTATCAACAAAGTCAGTGAGACAAAAGGTTCAGGGAAAGAAGGAGAATGGAGGTAGAGCAATTTTTCAAGAGTAAATTTTTAGAATCATAGAATAGCATGTGTTGGCAGGGATCATTAAAAGTCATCTAGTCCAACAACCCTGCAATGAGCAGGTGAGCAGGGACAACATCTTCAACTAGACCAGGTCATTCAGAGCCCCGTCAAGCCTGACCCTGAATGTTTCCAGGGATGGCGCATCTACCTCTCTGGGCAACCTCTGCCAGTGCCTCACCACCCTCACTGTAAAAATTTCTTCCTGATATCTAGTCTAAATATACCCTCTTTTAATTCAAAACCATTACACCTTGTCCTATCACTACAGGCGCTGCTAAAAAGTCTGTCCCCATCTTTCTTATAAGCCCCCTTTAAGTACTGAAAGGTCACAGGAAGGTGTCCCTGCAGCCTTCTCTTTTTCAGACTGAATAAACCCAGCTCTCTCAGCCTGTCTTCATAGGAGAGGTGCTCCAGCTCTCTGATCATTTTTGTGGCCTCCTCTGGACCTGCTCCAACAGGTCCAGACTGAGAACCCCAGAGCTGGAGGCAGTACTTGAGGTGGGTCTCACTAGAGCAAACAGTAGAATAATTTGGTTCACAACAGGATTATTTAGAAGCTAATATGAAGAAATGTTAGATATTAATAAGAAAATAGTTGAGAGGTAGATGGACTATGAGAATAGAAATATTGGAGATTAGCAGTCATTTCATGTTAGAGCATTTAGTCAGACTTTTAAAAGTCAAAGTTTAATGAAATGCACAGGAGAACAAGAGGAATGTTGAGTAATTTTTCCCAAAGATACAAAAGACGCTCCTGAAATGTAAGATACTCCACTGTGTAAGTACATGACTTGGAAGAAGAGATAGAAAAAAATCGTATTTGCTCCTTTTGGAGCTCTATAGCATTCTCCATTTTATTCCCAGCTTTCTGAGTGCTTTCAAGTGATCCATCTAAGAAAATCAATGGCTATTGACAGGCTTTGTAATTACATTTACAAGCCAAGATTCCTAGCCTTCTGCCACTTATTTAAGCGATTACATACCTTCTAACCTGTTTTGCTAATGATCAACAATATATGGATCTGAGCCAAAAATCCAATCACCTCTCAAAACTCTCACTTGCTTTTCTTCAAAAAAAAAATGCAGGGTCTTAGGATCCTTGCACTGTTATCCTGAAAGAAGAGCTAGTGAATACCACTGTGTGAAAAATACAGCTAACTGTTGTAAACTTTTCTTCCAAATTCATGCAGAACTTGCCATGTGGGTTTGACTGGGATGTAGACCATAAAGCAGTCCTTGGAAGGGGTAGTCAGCCTTCTTTTTGTCTAACAGATGTGTCTGCAGTTGGAATAAATATCCAGGAGGAGGGAAAACAACACTTAGATTAGAATTTTTCACACATTTCCTGCCACTCAGAATACTGCCTGAAGCACCGGATCTGTACTTTGCTGGTGCCATCTGAGCTGTCCTCACTGGAGCCATTTCGTGTTGTATGAAACATTTTAAATTGTTCCTTAAACAATGAAAAATAAGATACTTGTTTGGTGATTAAGGCACTGAACCAGGCATTAGGACAAGGATTCCAGGTTTCATTCCATTAAATGTTTAAATTTTGTAGGTGAAATGGAACAGTTTCAGCAGATACATGCCCAGTACACCAGAGTTAATGACTAGGTTAAGTTCTGCTGGAGATGTGGGTATGAAACCCCATAAGAATTGGGAGTTGATACTTCTGATACAGCCAAAAGCTTTGGCTACTCTGCCTTTGGATAGTAGAAATGTCATATACCAGTCGTCAGCCTTGTCAGTGTAATTTAACTCATTTTGTCAAATCAGATGACACCATTTAAGGGGAAGAAAATCTGACAAAAGAAATTTGGTCTCCATTAACTTTTAAAAACTCGTCTGTGTTTTTAATACCAAGCATTCAAACCTCTGGATAAGTTTTAGATTTGTTCATAGAAAAAAAATTATCTGTTCACAGTATTGATGCATGTTTTATTGACAGTTTCCAAAACCTCTTTCAAAATATGTTCATGCAGACATGGTCCCATTAACTTCTCCTAAAACGAATAGAAATACAGTAAACTCCAAATGCTTTCTGCTCTGAGTCAGTGGAAAGAGTGAAGCCCGCACAACAGATGATGAGAGAAGCAGAAATATCCTGAATACCTAGTAGCAACTGTTACCAGAAAAGGTTCCTGCACTACCTAGCAACTGCTCCTAAAGCTCTTTCTGCTTAGTAACTCTTACTACCTAAGAGCATCTGTTGCTCAGTTTGCAGACTGCTGATTCCACTTGTCAGAAGTGAAACTATTGTGTAGTAAGAAAAATAAATTATTACATGCATTTGAGTCTTATTAGATTTATTTTCCTGTATGTAGGCTTTTGTAGAATTCCAAAGGAAGATTGTTTTGGCTTTTTTTTTTTTTGTTTGTTCATTTGTTTGTTTGGGTTTTTTAAAAGATATTATTGCTTCAAATGTACCAAATTGCTTTAAACAGTTACTAAATATTTGAGAGAGAATCCAGAATGATTTCATGAGACTGGAGGAGTACAAAGCTCATTCCTCTGAAACTTTCCCCATTACAACCAGTATGTGCTGCCAATAAGTCACAGGCATCCACAGTCCATGAGCAGGTGAAAGAAATAAAATGTGATATGTTTGATAGCTTTGAGATGTGCAAGCCTATGTGTGTGTGCCTATACATTTGGCAAATCTACTTGTCTTTTCAGAGATCTGCCAGACTGAAAAGGAATCCACCTCTGCCATAAACCCCAAAAGAAACATGTTGTTAGAAAGGAGCTCTGTAGGCTCTGCAGCTAAGCAATCAGTGTTTCATGAGTGAGTATTCTGTGCTCTCTTTGCCTCCTGTTGGGGAATGTGACAAGAGAAATATGGTAGAGAGGTAATGGGGGTTAGCAGACTGCTCTGATACTTGAACACATAGTAAGTGGAGGCAGATATGAAAGGGGATGGTGAGAAGGGTTGACAGAGAAATTAAAATACAGAAAGAAACCAAGGGTGCATCATAACTCCTTTTGAAGTCAGTGGACATCTTACTATAGCGAGTGCAGGATTTAACCCCAAATTTGCTGATGGCAAAAGTCCCTCCTTTAACATCATTCAAGATGTTATGGCAAGGTATAGATTTGTTCCTTGCTTCTAAGCCATGTTCTTGTCCTAGGCTTGTTGCCTCCATCACGTCTTTATTTTTCTCCCCCATCAGCATTACCAACCTGCTAGCTGAAAACATCATGAAGACTGGTTTACTTGGCTTACTTTTAATGTAGGAGGGTTTGCAAAGACTTATTGCTTGTTTGAGATGGGATACTTCTACTTAACATCTGCATGCAAGAGCAAGCATATGCTCTGTGTGCTTACGCCACTAACCAATATATTCTTCATTAAACGCTAGTGAGTTGCTGATGAGATCCTGTGTGCTGTAGAAGACAGCCCTCAGCTGTGCCTGGAACCAGGCTTGCATACTTGGCTTCTATACGGAGACTGAAGCCAATCTTAAATGTAGCCTTGGAGGCTACATGTTAATAGAAAATTAAATGGTCCAGGGACCATTCAGCTGAACATATTCTTTCCATCTACAACTGGATGGATATGTGCGAGCTACGCATATTTTATTAAAAATTATTCCTGCCTAAGCTAAACCCTGTACCAAGCTTGGGCATTGCTTTGGAGAATGTGATTTAGACCAGGCCAAAATCCTGCCAGAGGCTGTGCTGAGAATTTAATAGGAAGGGCGATGTTTCAAAAGTGAGCGCTTGTGTTTTGTGCACTGCGCTGTTCACTTTACTGGTGTAGATATAGCCAGAGCATCTCTCCCTCTGTCATATAGAATTACCTAGAAAAAATTACCTTCTATTGCCTTGCATTGCTTATAACAGTATGAAGAACTGAAAAATTAACTCTTTTTCCCCCAAGTCATCATCCATTGCCACTGACTGGGGAAAAAAATAAAAAGTAAAAAAAGCAGCAAATTAAAAGGTGAACAAACCCACTTTGTTTAGAACACAGTATTTTCTCTAACCTAAAATGTGCTTTGTTTCAGATTGAGGAAAAAGTAAGGTTTTGAATCACCATATTTTGTAAAAGAAAACCCACAGCATTTTGAACAAGTAAAAGAAAGTATTACATGTAATGTCTTTAAAGTTTTTTGGAATTAAGTCTGACAGGCTGAGCTGAATTTACATATTACCTGGACTGTACTAAAAGTGCAATTTTTTAGTGAAAAGAATTCAGGCCAAGACTATTCTCCATCTTATGTGGAAAATGATATTGCCTGAAAATTGGAAATGTCAGTATTTCAATAACATTTTTTTTAATATTATACTATCTGATCAAAGGTGAAGACCATCTCAAATGCAAGTTAAATGTTAATGCTTTTTCTTTTCGTGCATTGGCTTTCTGAACATTTACTGAGTAGCTGTATTTCTTTACATTTCAGGGATAAGTAGAGTCATTTCAAAGGAAAATAAAATCCATTAAGAACTTCACATGCTTGTATAGATTAGTTTATTTTACACACTGCACACTGTGGCCAGGATAAAGAAGAGATGGGAGATGGGAGACAATCATTGTGAGTCCGTATTTTGGTGGCTAGTTTCAATAGTAGGGGATGTACTTATTCCTTTGGAAACTCCACTTTGTCTTTGGTTAGGAGAAAATCCTTTCCTGCAGATCAGATATGAGGCTTTGTGCCATGCTGTGTCTTATTGTCATTTAGGTGTATCATCTCTTGCTGAAATCCTACATCCTGTTCACCTTTTGCATTTTTTTCTGGCATATTTTCCTGTTGCATACCTATTTTGACAGTTTGAACCATCCCACTAAGGTGTTGGCTTAGATGTAATTTCTCAGGTTTCCCTTGAAATGTTTAACGATCTCTCCAGCTCCTCAGAGATGATATTCCTGTAAATAAGGCTCTCACCACTCCAGCTTCTCCAGATTGAGTTGCTTCGTTACTCACTAACACATCCTTCTGGTGAAGTATGCTTTACCTTGTGGGAAAAAACAAAGTGTCTTGAAATGAGTGAAGGAGAAGGTTGCTTTTTTCACTGGTTCTCAAGGACATTTCACCTCACCTCTGAATAATTTGGCTTGTGGCCATGCCAGATTTAACGCAGATGCACAGAGGAGCTCAAAATGGGATGCTAACACTCAGCTTGGGGAAAACCCTGACTCAGATCTGAATTCCTAGAGATTTTTTTCCTCACAGAAAACACTAATGTTTCAGTCTAGATGTAAATTTGGATAGCCAACACCACACGCTGGCCCACCTCTATTAGAAACACCCAGTCACACCACTGTTATACCTATCATAACCACCTACTGGCTCCACAGCCTCTCAAGAAGTTTATACAAATTAAACAATGGAACTTAGCCATTTCACTTTGTTCTGTTTGTTTGGGGTTTTATTAAATTTTATTTACTTTTTCTTATTGTGTTGCATTGTATTTTCCATTGTGCATGTTGCAAGCCTATCTGTGCAATGAGCCAACACACAGCACACACAGAGGGTGGCTGCAAAATGTCAAAGCCAGACCTGTTGGGAACTTTGTTGATTGCTGTGTCTGTGTGCAGTAAATGCACCTGCCTCTTTGGTATGGAAATCATCTTCAGACTGTACCATCAATATTCATCCCATATCACACCAATTAACAAACTGTGAATAATTGGGAACTAAACATGAATGCATGAAGGACCACGATCATCTAGGTAGCTACTAATAAGGAGATGTTTGAAGTAATCACACACAAATTTAATTTTAATGTGGTTTTGTGGTTGTTTTTCTTTTTCCCCAGAAAGGTGTCTTAATGTTAATTAATCAATTTAGCCCATGTTCTTTTTTTTAGAAAAGTATATTTGTTTGAAACCCTTGCCTTTAACTTTAATCACAAGAAGAGATTTTTCAATCAATAAAAGAATGCTTGATTTTATTAGCATCATACTCTTTATTTAAAATGATGTTTTAATTACCTTTTATACCTCCCTTAACATAATCAAAATGATGCTTTGTATTTCAAGGAGTTACTCTTCTGTTTAGATAGCACTGTAAAAAGAAAATTCATGACAATCACGAAACAAACCTAAAACCCTCCAAAATTTTCTTACCTGCATTATTTCTTTGTATTTTCGTTTCACAACAGCATCTTCTCTGGAGTGAGAAAGTGAAAGCATCAAAATAGCATGGAAAGCTATTTCTTGCAGCTTTTTTAGATCCTTGAGGAGAGTCCAGATCTAAGCTTGACTCAAGAATTATCAATTTTGATACAAGAAGGTCAGCTAGCCTAAATTGATGTCACATTTTTCCAGTCTTAACTGATGTCCAGTGCAGTTCATAATATAACGTGTCTGAAGCCGACAGTTCTGCATTTTATATTTGGTTACTTCACAGAGCATTACCTTCAAAGAATGAGACATTATATACTAGGAATCTTTCTCTAAATAAATATTCAAATGTAGAAATGATTTACCACAGTTATTTAACTAATCGGTATTTTTCATGTCGAATTGGCTTCATATTTAAGCAAAGCACAGGTCCCAGTTCTGGACTTTAAAGTGAGTATCACCACCTCTAACAGTTATAGCATGAGTCATACAAGGTATTTTTAACAGCACAACAGTTGGAATCAAAAAACTACATGAGAACTGCAGTCTGTGTGGGATTATTTTATCTTTTTTTCTTTTTTTTTTTTTTTCTCCTTAATGACTTTTTCTAACTTACAGTTTGAGAGATAAAGCGTTGAATTTTTTCAGTTTATGTTTTATATTTTACATTTTAACTTTTATATGTATTTTATGTATTATTTAATTTCATTATTTTATTTTATTTTTGCCTGGCTTTTGGTATTCCAGCTGCACTGGTTTCAAAGAAGTTACCCAAAAAAGACAGAGCTCTTCCAGTGGGAACCTGGTCGAATATTACAGTTTTCTCTGTCCCAGCTTTGGAAAGCAGGAACATGAAGGGGTCTGCTTTCCCAAATGCCATAATATTTGATTACTTTCAAAAAAGCTTTGAAAGAGCTCACAATGGTCCTTTTTTAAGAGTGTCAGCTGCTAAGACTGCTGTCAGATATTTAATTCATACTGAACTAAATCCACAGCATTCACCTAGAGCTTACAGCACTTCTCCCGACCGTTGCTGGCTTTAGTAGCACATAATTAAGCCAGAACAAATGGGTAAGCTTCATAAACCTGGAGAATACTGCCTTCCCAAGCAAAATGAAGCTTTGGAAAGAGAAAGATTTCATTGGACTCTGAAAAGAGAGGAAAAGTCCTTTTGATGTTTTTGTTGACTGATCTTAAACTGAGCCAGACGAGTAACTTTTTGTCGGGCTGCATTACAGGAGATCAGATAGTGACCAGCATCAAAGTTCCAGAGCTATGAGGAAGGACTGCTGGAAGATGGAGACTTAGACTTAGGGAAAATGCCACCAGGATGCACCAACCTGGAGAAATACTCCAGGCAAAATGAAAATGTTAAAAGAAAACCAAGTTGCAGCTACTCTCGACTGACCGACCAGCAGGAGAGGAAGCTGGGAAGCAGGAGGTTAACACAGCAAAATGAGGAATTTGGAAGAGATGCTGTAGAGCTTACAGCAAGAAAATGTCAAAGGAAAAGAAAAAAAAAAAAAAGGTGCTTGAGAAATG
This sequence comes from Falco biarmicus, assembly GCF_023638135.1. Taxonomy (NCBI): domain Eukaryota; kingdom Metazoa; phylum Chordata; class Aves; order Falconiformes; family Falconidae; genus Falco; species Falco biarmicus. The sequence continues at coordinate 27,006,861 of NC_079292.1, forward strand.
GGAACATGTACAGACCCAACCAACACCCAACATTCAGAAATAAATACCATTTTGCAAGAGTTGTCAGCCCAGGTTACAGGAACAAGAAAGATCTCACGACTCAGTGATCAGGACAGCAGAGAGTGACAAGGTTTGCAAGGAACAGGTAGTACCTCTCAGTGGGACAACTTAGTCAGAAAAAGAAAGAAGCTCTCGTGCACACCAGGGCTTCTTCCAGGGGACTGAGCAGACAGCAACATGGAGGAGTTCTGCATGGGGGTTGTCTGAAAAATGCTGAAGCAAAAAATGATTTTTTTTCATTAAAAAGTAATGAAATGCTTATAAATTATGAACTAAACATAGATCACTTGGAAAAAATGAATGGAAAATGTAAATACATAGAGGAGAGACAAGTATAATTCAGAATGCATAGCATGAAACTAATTCTGAGTAAAGGATTACATGATCTGAAGTTTATCTTTAACTGGAACTGATCGAGTCTGTAAGAATTACAGGAATAAAAAGGTAATTTAAAAACAGGTTTAAAAACATGTTTAGCCTAGGCTTGATTCAGAGAGTGTACAGACTGAAGAAAACTAGAATATGTAATGGTGTAAATATAAGAAACAATTATCCAGTCTCAGAAATAATGTGGAATAAATTTGCAGGGACGGCAGCAAAGGATGAGACATTGCAGAAAATCTTCAAGGCTATCAGTGTAAGATGGCATGGGAATTACAAAATATATCTTTCTAATTTAAATGAGAATTTTCTGTAGCTGATGATGTAGTACTTAGAGTTACAGGACCACAAGCTCCAGATTAGGATAACCTGACGTGATTCCTGATTATGAAGAAGTGTAAAGACAAAACAGTATGTTGAGCAATATGAATTGCTATGTTATGTGATTGAAGGCTCATCCCCGCAAACATGAAAGATTCTGGAGGCACCCGGGCAGGTGGGGGTACCCCAGTGCTCCATTCTGGGAAGGGACCCCCTGCCCTGCCTCCTTCCAGGGCTGTCCCCAGAGAACATCACCCCCCTGGTCATGACTCACGATCCATCATGAGTCAATGGGAGAAGCTTCTGGATCACCTTGAAGACCAATGAGCTTTACTGCCTCAGGGCACAGAACTCACTGTCCAATGCAGGGGAAGGGCACCTTGGGGCTGTGCAAGACTGGTGGGATGGCAAACTACACTGGAATACTGAATTACTATTCCCACAAACATGAGGTTGCATTGTTGAGGAGTCTAACATCAAATGAAGTCACAGGCAGAATTAGAGCTCTATTTAACAAACAAGGTATTACAGAAATGTCTATAATTGGGATGGTCTACAGTTGCATCGGAAAGACTTAAAAGCATTAGGGAATTATGTATTTGAAAGTGGAACGAGCCACCCAAATATACTTATTAAAATGCCTCGCAAAAAATAAAGTTGTATTCAGAGTATTTCTAACTAAGTCTTTAAGATCTCAAAGAGATACTTAATTTGTTCTTACAAACTCAGGCCTTAAAGACTGCAGCAAAAAGTTTTTTCCTGAAAAGCATAGTTTTTTCCTGGTTTCTTTCCACCTGCAGCAGCAGGCAGAGCAGATCTTTTAGATACTTGCAAAACCACTGGTAAAAGGGCACACTAAACCCATGTTACTGCCAGCTTTGATGCCTACAGGGTGCAGCTGGCATGCAGAGTGGTACTCAGGTTTTGGGAGGGCGATTTCTCCTTACTCCCATGAACTACTTGAGCCATCAGCACTCCCTCTCCAGATTCTGAAGGACAGTGCCAGGAAATGAGCCAAGTCCAAGTTATGAAGTAGAAACCTGCAGAGAGAGCTCCTGAAAATAAATTAGAAATGAGATTGTTAAAAGCCACTAAATATCAGAAAGGAGCAACGATGGAGAGAGAGGCAGAAGTGATTCTCAGGACCCCAGCCAGAATCAGTCCTGACAGACTTATCAATGATTGCTTGGTCTGTGCTGTAATAAACTGGAATCCTGAATAATTACTTGCTATAAAAAAAACAACAACAACCACAACCAAAAAAAGAGAGAGGAACATAGTGAAAATGACATTCCCCTTCAGAGCTGAGCTGTGGGAACGAATGTGAGATGGTAACGTAGAAAAAAACCCAACTTGTGATGTTGTAAATCCAGCTTAAAGTCTTCATCTCAAACAACCTTGACCACCCATGGGCCATTTTTTTTATCCTGAAGATGCTGTAAGTTGCTTCTTGCTATAAATACTGAGGTTTAATGTAACTTTGAAATGGAACTTTCTAAGTGGGAGAAGTGTATAATCTCAGTCCCCTGGAAAAGAAGGCAAGGTAGCCAGTTTGGCAGGTGGGGAGGTCTCCTGAGCCAGAATATTTTTTGGCAACTTCCAAGGGAAAATATGTGATGAAAAACTATGGCAAAAACATTTTAAGAGCAGCACCGTGAGGGTGGTGGGGAAAGTTTAAACAGTGGGGTAAGAAACTGGTGACAAATGTTCACATTTAAAGCAAGTGACATATGACCAGGTAGGTGGAGGGAGAGGAGCTCTGAGACAGTAAATGAGCAAGGATATGAGTTAAAGTGAAGGAAATTAATATTCTGCTTTTTTTTTTCTTTTTTTTTCCCCCCCCAATGTGAAGGTGAAACAAAGGTGTTATAAAGTAGTTGAGGAGGCCATTGGTCTCTAGCTACTCGGTACTTGATATAAAATAGAGAAAACAGTGACAGGGCTTGGCTGTGTTATTTGATGTTGTAATAGCTCAGAATCTTCTTATCCACAGAAGACCAATCATTAGTCTTATTTTCATTCTTTTTCATCCTTCCTTGGAGTCTTTTCCCCCTTGCTGAGATTAAATAGACCATAAACGAGAACAGCCACATGAGCCCTCCCCTCACCCCACACCCCTAGAATGAGCCATTCTGAAATAAACGGCACCTAAAACCAAACCACGGCTAGTTTAGATTGTACAAAAAGAAACTCACCGGAGGAGAAGCCTTTGCAAACCCAGATCCTCACATCAAACCTACAACTATTTTCTCTCTCAGGCCAGCCTTTCATGTGCTGCCACTCAGTACCACCCTCTCCCCTTGAACGGCTTGAACAAAAGGGTAGAAAACCTGTCATTTCTAGAAAACCTGGCAGAAATGTTAAAAGGAGCAGGGGGGTTGGGGTCCTGGCAGCTCCAGTGCCTCCCATTTCCATCCCTCCCACTTTTGTGTTCCTCTCCAGACTGTCAGATCACACAGGAGACAACAAAGAAGCAGGAGTTTGCCACCCTCCATGGCACCTTCCCTGTCACCATTGCAGGAAGAGGTTATTAGAGTGAGAAATCATGCACACCCAAATCAGCCAAACAAAGCTATAAAAAGACAACAGAGATGACAGATTGGGGAGGGGGAAGGGTAGGGAGAAGTTAAATAACCTATTGTCCAAAAAAGAAAAGAAACCAGATAAAATCACAACATGGAGAGAATAAAAAAAGACTCAAGCAGGGATGTGCTTACAAGCTAGAGGCTTGACAAACAAAGAAATCTATAAAGCCATATAGAAATCCTCTCACTGCATTTCTAGTCCTGTTTCATTTCATCCTGTTTTGAGGACTGCACCAAACTTAGTGACTTACTGAGTACCTCTGTTGTCTTTTTTTTCTTCTTTTTTTTTTTTTTTTCCTTTTTCTGCAAAGTAAGAATTAGCAGTGGAGGGAGGAAAGATAATGAACTAATCTAAATGAACACTGTGCCTTGGTTTCAATGGATACAGCTATGCTAATGAAGAAAATGGACCTAAAATCTGTCATGTGGGTAGAGCAAGTGCTAATATTGATATCATTAAACTCTCTACGCTTCCCAAAGCAGGATGATCACATCTAGATTTCTTACTCTGATCTGTCCCTGAGCTGGACATGAGCATAATCTGTCAGTACTAGTTTGCATGGATCAAAACCTGTCAATTGTATCCCTACAATTAAATGGCAAGGATGGTTATTTGTCAGTCTTTGAGTGTGTGCCAAGATCCTGCTTTATTTATTAGTACTGAGGTGGCTGATAAGAACAGCAATGCAGGACCCAGTAGCAAAGGCAGGATGGCTAATATACACCAAGGTATGGAAAAGGAAATTATTAAGCAGCAAAACTCGGAGGGTTTAAGAGAATTCAGGGTGATCTGATGTGCCTGAATTACAAAACAAGAAGTTGCAGAGCCAGTAGCACTAAATCCTTAAGGCATATGTAGTTGAAGCTGTAGGGATTATTTTCAGAAAGTAGAAAGGAAAATGATCCAGCTCACTACAGACCTGTTAGTTCTACCTGAACAGTATAAAAACTTCGAACTAAATCTCAAAGGAAAAGAAAAATTAAAAATATTCTGAAAAAAATGGATACAGAGTAAAACACAATTTGGGATGCCAAAGGTAGATCTTGCTGGAGTAATCTGATTGTTTTTCATGTATAAAAAAACTAACCACACTGATTTCCTCAGCAAAGGAGCATGAACTTTAACAAAACTATATAAAAGTTAAAGCTGAAATATAAAGCAGGAAGATGTTAAACTGTGAAAAGGACAGAGAAGTGTCAGGTCGCCCACAGACTAGTTCACCAAGAGACTGCAACAGGTACTGCTGAGACTGGGAGTTTTCAGCCTGAAGGAAGGCCGATAGAGGAGCCTTGGGAGCAATACTGCTTAATACTTTCACTAGCAATCCTGGTATAGAAAGTGAGAGTACATTAATAAAGCTTGTTGATGATATAGAGAGGTTCAGAGCATCTACCAGGAGCAACTGGATGAGAAATGGGATGAAATTCAATAGCAGAGAGGGCAAGTGCATGCACCTGGGGACCAATAACAAAAATTCTTCCATAAATGCAGTGTTCAGTTGGAAATGACCAGAGAGAAGAAGGATTTTGTTGGATATACTAGTTGTTGACAAGGTTGTAAGTTGATATGGCCATGAAAATAAATGCTACTCAAACATTTATTAGATAGGTAATGCCATTGAACAAGGCACTGCTGAGAAAACAGGCACTGTTCTCATATCTCATATCTCAAAAAGGAGAAATATGCTTCCCAATTAGAGGAGCAGTGTGAACATCTGAGGAATCTTAAGTCTAGGAAAAGGTTCCTGAGTAACTGAAACCAGTCATTAATCATCCTGGGACTTGCTAGTTCATTCTGAAACTTTTCTAACCAAACCTAATCTTACAAAAATGTTGCAGAGCTTACTACACAATGTAAGTGTCTAAGTAAAACCTAACCACAGTTTGGTTTTGGGAAGCCCTGTTCCCTACACCACCCAGCACCCTAGAACACCCAGCAGGTCTTGGCAGCCTCAAGTCTGAGTCTTGTCCCGCTTATAGGTGTGCTAGGTGACTCAGGATATTACTTCTCTTTTGGTTATAGTTTCCAGTTTGTAAAGTGGAGGTGATGACACTTTATCACCTGTATATTTTGAGATTCACTGCTGAAGAAGAGGGTCTTAGGTATTACTATTTTCATCAGAACTGCAAGTATTTCAGTTATCTATGGAGAACATGCTATAACATTTTAAAAGCTTTATTTCTTAAACTTATTCCTCACCTAGCAGTCAGGATACTTCGCTGGGACATGTCCATATCCATCCAGGTGAATAAAATAGGTCTATGGCTTGAGAATGGCCTGCAGCCCTCATGCAACCTATAGATTTCTCCCTCATGATTTTGCCCTGTGCCAATTTACTCCCTCCCAATTAACCCTCTTCTACTAGTAGAAGGGACAGTATATGAAAGGGACCAATGCCCATAGGCAGTTTGGACATAACCACTCCACTTGGGGGGTGCAAAATATATATTGCTTGAGTGTGAAGCATGTGATAGATCTTGGCAGCAGAAAATGGTCCCTGACCTGTTTTATTCAGCTATATAGATACAACTACAGTGTGCAGTGGCTGCCATATAGGTAGCAAGGTCCTGATGATGTACCTGACATGCTCACCGGTGTTTCCTCGGTGCACTTGGTGCTGGAAGAGTGGCAGGTGTAATGCACCAGTAAGTGCATGCTGCTCAGCTATTACATATACAGTAACCTGAATATCTCGATTGCATTATCAGGTGCAAGATATACCAAAAGAAACCCTGAAAAAGTATTGGAAACCAGGAAAATATGAGTGTGTCCGATGTTAAAAATCTCTATTCTTTAAGCAGAGGGGTAGCTTTTAAGGCCAGGCCTCAAGCAAGAGATTGCTTGCCTAATTACCAAAGAAAGTGAAAACAGCTGCTGTTATAGACTCAAGTTAGAGGCAAATGGTGAACTGAGGCATGGAGAAGTTAAGTGGTTTGCCTTAGGCCACAGAGGGAAGTGGTGTCAGACCCAAGATTAGAAATCACAAGTTTTTCTCATACATTTCTAAGCTCAGATCACTGAAGCATACCATCTGGACATGCGTAGATAACTGTTTGGGCCTGTCTATCATTCCTATCCATCTCTAAAGTAAACTCCTATCCTCTTACAGTTTCACATAATTCCAGGAAAATGCAATTTTATTTAAGTGTAGTTTCTTGCACAGCTAATATTTAAAAAAAAAAGTAAAAATAATTCAGGATTAATGTGGTGCCACTGGAAACAATTATGTTCCAGTAAGTAAAGTTTTGGTTTTTATGAACCATCAACCAAAAGTTGGTTAGTGCAAAATGATTGAGAAATAGACACAGGACTCTGCAGCAAGTTATCTTCAGCTTGTTATTGAAGCAGCATTTTTTGAAAGATGGGGAGGAAGCAGAGAGAAGTGAGATAGGAAACTTTGGCACTGCAGTAATTTAGCACAGAGCAGCCACAAAACCCTCCCCACTACACGTATAGTACACAACTGCAGCACCAAAACTCAGAAGTAACGCTACCTCAAAACACTCTCCATAGTAACATAACATTTCTATCCCTATTATCACTGTTGAGGGCTTTGCAGTTCCAAAACAGCACAACAAACTCACTCGGAAAAGATCTAAAGCAATCTTTGGACCCAGTTCCTCCAGCTTTTTGTTCCAGTTTAGCAGGAGAGTGCCATGTGTCAGCCGTTCAGACCTGAGGCATGGGCAGTCTTTTGTCATTCAACATTTACCAAAACTCTTCTATGGCCAAAACCTACCAGCATGATCTCTCCCTTGTATTTAAAGTCATCACTTTATGGCCTACATGTTGCTGTGGCATGGCAAAAACTTCTGAGCACAAATTCATTCTTATGGACGGGGGGATTTTTTAGTATCCCATTGGGAAAACAAAGGAGCAGGTCACGTCTCTATGAAACTTAGGGCTCTGAAGCAAAGACAGTCAAGCTTTAAAAATGGTAAGAGAAACATAAAAGAAAATTTGATTCTTGTAATTTAGTTCACCTCATGATGTAAATCTGCTACTCTCATCTGAAAGATCTTATGCAGAAGACAGAACTATATAGCTTGAAGCATCCTGTCTGAGTCTTCAGCACAACGTAACTTAGATGTGATATATTGATGGCTAGTGTCAGGATCTCCCTGCACTAGAGAAAGAGCCAGTGACAGCCTGGCAAATGTAGCAACATAACTGTCTCCCTGAGACAGAAGGGAGGACGCAGCTGGAGAAATCAGTGAGTTTTTGCAGTTCTTTATTATCTTAACCAACCGATGGATTTCTGGATATCTGCTCTGGGTAATAAAGGCATAGCAGCTCTACATGTATTGCTCATTTGGGCACATGTGTGCACACCTGCAAGCATATATACACACCATGTTTGATAAATGCAGGTATATAAGCCCCAGTTCCAGCATGTAATCTCAGTACAGCAGAGCGCTTAAGCATTTACTCAAATCCCATTGCAGTATAAAGCTGCTGCTTAAGAATTTTCCAAAATTGTGGCTAGTAGCACATATCATTATCACCGCGGCCAGTCTTCCTATTGATTTCAATAAGCTTTACGTGGGTCCCTTGATATCAATATTCTGGATCTACCTCTAGAGATAGCATTGCAAAAACAAAGCATAAGAATTTCTTCTCTCCCACAGTTCTCAAGAGAGACGTTCAGCCAACCACTGCATCAGAAACACTGACATACAATTTTCTTTAATAAATTCAATGAACTAAAGCATTTTGTGAGTATGAAAAGCAGTGTGAAAAACAAAAAAACCCCACCAAACCCAGGCCCCATATATATATATATATATATGTATGCCTCAACCTCCAAGCAGAACATTTTTCAAACTGTTAAAACATTTTATAAAATTGCTCTTATTGTTCCAACATTTTACAGCCTCACAAATGATTATTTTTTGTGTAAGAAAAGGAAAAAAAAACACCAAGGCAAACATTTTACTGTTTATACTTTACCTGGCTTGGTTTAAAATGGATTTACTTTGCACATAGTTTGAGCGCTTAGAATATTTGTAATGCTGTAAAGGTGTTCAGTGACAGGAAAATGATACGTAGCTGCCTGCCTGTGACAACACTTTAGTAATTCTTCTAGGTATCGCTACATGTCTTAATGCTATATTCTGTAGCAGCAGTCCCTCAGAGGGTATTTACAGGGTAGGTACCTAAGTTAGGAGGTTTGTATATTTTGGCTCTCTTTATACTTACTGGGGTGAGAAAGCCTTCTCCAGAGAGCAGTTCAGAGGACAAATGCAGTTTAAGTGCCTGGGGTGTGCTAGCAAAATCATTCACAGGAAAACATTAGAGAATATTCTGAATTGCAGCAGTTACTTGAAGGATTGGAATATGGAACTGAAACACATAAAGGTGAGACAAAACCCTGTCCTTATTTCTGGACTAAATCACTGCTTCTTTTGAGGATGTCATGCAGTCTTTAACAATTGTGTGTAACACTGACAGTCTTAGTTTTTAGGGAAGTTCTTTTAAGGACTAAATATTGTCTGTGGAGTGTTTTGTAAAAGTTAAAGTGCTGGAGCATAGTTAGGTTGATAAACCTCATGACTCTAGTAAAATGTCTTTATCTCAGAGCATCCGCTCCAAAATGCCAAAAGCAGAACTGAAGTTGCCTGAACCTCATTCAAACCTCTAGCTGCAGCACGTTATGTGAATCTGCAGTTTAATCTGATGCTTCACTTTTCTTCAGAGAAAATATTTATACATTGCCTTTTACTAACTGCATACCTTGCATTGTGAGGAACACAGCCCGTTTCTTTAGAAGGAGAAAAAATACACTTTTGTCCAACAACATTTGTGAGTGGTAGAACTGTTGTCAGCTTGGAAATTCAGGAAATCTCCTTCCAGCAGAAATGGAAATTAAGACATTTCCTAAATGTGCGTCTCAGGACTGGGAGCTCTTTCTAAGCCTGTATGGAGTTACTTGAGTCCACAGAACTTAGCAGAAATGGTTTTCTACTTATATTTGCATAAAGAAAATTAGAGTAATAAATCACAAGAAGAAAAGTAGTGGGCATGTGAAGAGGTTGTGAATTCAGTGGTATTTGAGCAATGTCCTAGGATCCCACCTGTAATCACAGTTTACTCATTATAAGCATTTTGTAATGCTTAGTCCATTTCTCTATGAATTTACTGATTTTGCTTTGTACACATCTTTTTACATGTGGTAATAGTTTACATGCATAAGCATTTCTGATATATAAATAAGCAAAACAGAGTGAGGCTGGGATAAAAGGCTTAAGTACAGTTTAAATGAAGAGAAACACCCATAGTTCACACACTTAAGAAAACAAACAAACAAACAAACAAACAAAAACCAAGAAAAAACCCACCTGACAAACCTGCACAATAGAAAAACTAGCTATGATACTGAACAAAAAGCACCTCCAAATGCATTACAAAATTGCTAAATTGAGTACATCTCCCTTTGAACCATATATCAACATCTGAAACAGTGTAATATAGTAGATGACATATGTCACCTACTGATTGAAACACACCACGTAGTAAAATAACAATCAATCTGTGGGTACAAAATGTACCTCTTCTCCTAACAAATTAAATGCACAGCGCGCTAAAACTGATGCAGCATTTACCACATTATGCATAGTGAGGACAGAACTCATTTTACCAGCTACTGAATCTGAAACATGAAGTACCGAAACTGATACAGTCCATCAGACACATCACCTTTCTGGGAAATGCCAATCATAGGGGCAGGGTGAAGCTGCTGCCAGAAAGCATTTAGGTCAACAACTGCTCTCAGTAACAGCCATTTGCTACGGATGATGGCAAAGGTTCAGGGACAGGGCATGACTGCCAAGATCTCAAACATCTGGAGTTTGATATTCATGGCTGTGTGAGTGTTTGCTGTAGAAGAAGAGGTGTAGAAAGATCAGTTTAAATATTCTTTAGTTTGCTGGGGTGGGGAAGAGCAGCCTATTGTATTTTTTAGCTGGTTGAAGAGCAGTGGTGGAATGAACAGCTGTGGGGTTGTAATTTTTTGAAAAAAATAGAGATCATTCACTTGTACAATTAACACTTATGCCACTCACATACAAAGTTTGTTGCCAGCTTATGCCACTCACATACAAACTTTGTCTCCACAGCTTTTGAAGTATACACACACACAAATATGTATATGTACAGATATATATACTTGTACATAAAATAAAGCAAAAAAGCCCATGATATTTGGTTTTGTGTCCTCCAAATATCATGGAAAACTGTGATGTTTCACTCCATCAAATTGAATGCAAAACAGTTTTTTACTTGGGTTTCTGGAAAGAAACCAGCAGCTTTGCAGTGGGTTGCCAAGTAGGAAGTCACATGCCTGTGCTGAACAACAGCAAAGGCAGCCTCTTGAGCAGACCCAGCCTCCCTCTTTTCATGCAATATAACCTAAGAGAGAGAAAAAGAAAATTCTGGGGACAGTTTTATTCCTGATGTCACTCAATGGCCAGTTCTATTGAACCTTCAGTTAATTGTTTATTTTCACTTGTTGAAATCCAATGTATGTGTAAGATAGGTTGGTTATGTGAACCAATTAACTCAGATGGCTTTTCCCCCCTCAGACAACAAATGCTGATTTAGGGAGCTAGTTAAGTGTAAGTCAGAGTCTATCAGGATATCTCTGTGAACTCATTGACTACTTAACCGATCAATACAGCTGGAAAATACCAGGGCTATCATTTGCTGAAAGACAAATTCCTGGGTTCCAAATTACAAATAAGAAAGGCTCCAACAAAAGTGCAAGGTGTCTGTGTCATGTGTCTACACAGGTCTGTCCCCGGGGCTTCTAATTAAGACTAATATTGTACGTTTCATCAAAGTAAATTAAGAGTAATTCCAGTGAAGTGGGGGATGCTGAAGGGAAGTGATAACCTTGAATTAATTTACATTTGAAAAAAGACCCGAAGGAGGAAAACAAAGTTACTTGGTTCCATTGTGTGAGAAGGGCATGTTTTAAAGGAGTTTTGTTTTTTTGGAATTCTCACAAGATCCTCTTCAGACTTCTTGCATCTGTCACATTAACCTAAAATTCTCAGGATAAAAGCCACCTCATCGTGTCTATACTTCAGACAAAATACAGCTGGGAGAGAAGCTGAACCTTTCAGAAGCACAGAGAAGATTCCTTTCAGTCATGGCTCCTGCTGTGGGTAATGGTACTTTACCTTCTCCTCCTGAAAGCCTCAGCACCAGCCTGGCAATGTTTAGGACAGACAAAACCTCTATGAGGTTCTACGTGACTGCAGGAGGTCTTCAGCATCTCCAATGGCTTGACAAATAAAGAACAGGTCACCTTTCCTTTGTGATTTTGCTCTGTTTTATTTTTTTCCTCTATTTTTGCAGTAGAAACATGCAGGGACAAGTAACAGGAGGTTCCTGATGTTCTTAATTTTCAGGCACACGTTTTGGGTTTTGAAGTAGCTACACACCAAAGTCCCACAATGGTAGCTAGCTGCCAAAATGTCTTTGAAATACTAGATGTTGGGTTCATTTTAGGCACATCCACTGGCCCGTTGGCTGGGGAGGAGAAGCTGTGGAAGAGACTGAGATCCTCAAAGTCTCAGTCTCCCTTGTGGTCTTCTCCTCACTCATGGGAAATGCACCATGTGCACAGCATGCAGCTCCTCCCGCGGCTTCAGCTCTGCTGCTTGGTGAGGGATGGAGGTGTGGGGACAGGAAATATAGGTCTGCCCCATTCATCTATTCCTTCTATCAAGAATGTACAAAGTGGGCAGGAGGAGAGAAGGGATGGCTTTCATTCAGGAGGTGATATACCACTGAAATAAGGAGGAAGGTCTGGCTGTGGTTCTGTCTTCCTGACAGGAATTGGGGGAATACCCAGCATCTTCTAGGACTGAGCCCAGAAAGAGCACTATGAGCTGAAGCAAAGCGAGTGAGGAGGATTATATATTTCCATTTAACTGAGAGCTAGATAGATCCTCAGCAACACAGAAACGGATTTACAACTTCTAACGAGCAGCACTCTGTAAAAATAAAATTACTTCAAACACAGCATTAAAGCTTTTCTCAGAAAAGCTCTAATGTAAATTTTATATGGAGCACAGTGCTGGTACGTGCATTTGTTATTTGCATTTGTTATTTTATTAAAAAGTAGAGCCTAATCAGGGTTGCCTAGTTCTGGGGAGAAAGGGGATGGGATTAAATATGAAATAGCAGTTGGTTCAGAATTCCTACCCACTCAGGAGGCTTCTGAAAGCTCCTGTCATTTTCTAGAGATTTATATATTAAAAGTGTCTTCCCCATCATAATCACTTAACATGCTTTAAAAGCACATAAACACGGGGGGGTTCATTATGGCATAAGGGAGAGATGTTCTTCTCAGCATTGGTCCAATTTTCCTCGCATTACAGTCAAATGTTGACTGCCCCATGCACATCAGGGGGAGTCGAGCCTTTTGGAAAAAACTTCTTTATAAAAAAGCATAAAGCAGGCAATCTGTAGCAAATATAGATTTCCAGTAAGCTAGGGACACGGTCTAGATCCAAACAAATAATATAAAGTATCTCCCATTAGGAGAATTTTTTTTTTTCAGTGGCAAAAAGAGGGACAAAGGTTCACATGGACAGTTTGCCTTCCCAAGACTGATCCAGGAAACATTTTCCTTTCAATAGCTCTGATTTTGAAGAGATGGTGTTAGTTCTTTATATACACTCTTATTCTTCCTCCCATTTCTCTCTTCCTACACCCACACAGAGGACTTCTAAACCTCAGCATGAGCACGATAATATCTTCTCTTTAATGTATGTTTCTGCAGAAGGAAGAATCAGCAGCTATTAGCAGCTTATGACTGAATGCTGTATAAGGGTCTCTTTGTAGCACCTAATTGCCCTGGAAAACACAATTTAACAGATGAGCATGGCAGAAACCATGTGGAATGCACAGAAGAGGCATTGTCGTGGTCAGTTGTGGGTGAGGTACTCGTCAGGTTCAAGGCTCAAGGTTTTCTCACTGGCAGAGGTAGCTGGGAGCAGAGCCAATTGCTGTATCCCGTGGCTTATGTATCTCGTACTTAAAAGCCAGAGCAATGTTAAATAACTTTTTGCTGAGATTACATTTCACTCCCGTATCATGTGCATTGCTCTAAGACATATGAGTTTAATGTGTTGCATCAAGCTTTTGGCACTACCATACTGAAATGACATTTTATGGCTCGAAAAACCCATCGGCTCCTCTGACCTCCTGCATAACACAAAATTATGCACATTAATTCCTGTGTTAAGCCTAATCAATGACTTCTGGCTGAGCTGGAGAAGATCTTTCAGAAAAAGTGATGTCTGATTTTAAAGTCTTGAAAGGGAAGGAAAGACAGCACTTTTCATATGAAGTTATTCTGATGGTTAATTAGCTGTATTAAAATCCTGTCCTGTCTCATTTGACTTTGCCTTGCTTCCATTCCTAGCTCTTGCATTTTGTTGTGCCTTGAGTATTAGATTAAACCTGCCCTTACAGAAAGTCACTTAGTCAGGGCTCTCACTGCAGCACTGGTGTTTGAAGCACAGGTTTCGTTACCTACTCTGCAAATAACTTCTGCTCAAGGGCTTAGGATATGACTGATTTCTGCCACTGCAACCAAAAATTACCTGTCTGTAGGAAGTGTTGGAAAATGAGATGTTTGGTCCTTCCCTGTTCCTCACTGGAGTCTGAAAACCAGCCACAGCATGAAGGGTGTTCTGCTCAACCTCCCACAACAGTCAGAACCAGCTGGCCCAGAAAGAAAAGCCACAATTGCATACAAATAGACTGTAATTTGTGTTGGGAATCTGAAATCTGATTAGACAAGGAACTAGAGGAAAATGCCTGGTTCCTTTATTTTTCTAAAAGTGACTAAAAGCAATTAAAAACATGCCCTGGTTGTGCATTTAACATTTGGGCTGTATGTTAATTACTTTTTCCTGAACAAACTAAAAAAGAATGCATTGACGTGGGAAGTTTAATGGCATGTAACTGAAAAAAGTAAATGCAATTATTTCTTACCATCTCCTTACAATGGGTGTAGAATAAAAGAATAAACTTAACGGAGGTATGCACATTGGTGAAAATATGGGCATTTCCTTGGTGCAGATCAGTTGGGTGATTCTGGATTGGAAGAATGGAGGGAAATAGGGATGACAGCAGTATGGGGTTGGTATCTGTAAAACAATTCAAAGTGAAAACCAGCACGTCACGTGGTATAATCCAAATTTACTGACACAAATTGACAATTTCCGTTTGGTTCAAGAGGTTTTACACCTTACTACTAATGTCTAGTAAGATAGAGAAAGTTCCCCAGCGACTGCCCTACCTATTTTGAAAACATCTACTTTCCTTCAGTACAGCAGTCCCACTAATGATGTTACTGAGATATACTGAATTTGAGAATAATGAGAATGGTTTGTTATGGAGTTAGGAGATATTTCCAGATCTAAGAACTTGGAAATTCACTCACTACTTTTTCAGACCCTTCCTTATTTGCAGAAAATACATTTCTTCCTCATGCAGATACTAAATGGATGCTTTTGAGAGGCTCAGATATTACAGTGGCTACCTGTTCGGGAAGAGAGAAAGAATTTGGAGTCATCCAGCAGAACAATCTTTGGAAATGAAATAAATTTTGCCATTTTTTACTTGTGTTGCAATAAGATCCTGATGTTGTCATAAGGGACCCACTATGTGATGAGTTATATGAGTTATGGAAAAATTGTCCACCCCTGTATGAGATTTGTTTCCTGGATTTAGAGATGAAAGACAACTGGTGGATTTGGAAAACATGGAAAAGTATAAAAGAACAACAAAACGTGTAATATGGTGAATAAAGATGACAGTCAAATGTTGCAGAAAGCTATTTTGGAGCTCATTTGGGGCATTTGTACCCCTCAGTCCTTACTATACCTCTGTGGTCGTTTTGGCACGCCATTTGCAGCAGAAAGAGAGGCACGATGGCTATGTGAAGCCTGTATGGACCTGGTCTGCTATGCTAAATCATATGCAGGTTTGTGCGAATGTTCGTACAGGTGTTTTCAGACAGACCTGTGCTTGTTCCACATGTGCTGTGGCTGACCGCATGTTTGCAAGTCTCAGTTTGAAGGTGGTGCTGTGCTGATCTGATATGCTCTGCTGATGTCTCAGAGCTGGTGTGCTAACAGAGCTAAGTGGCTTTTAGATGAGATGTTTCTCATCTTCTTGTGTGCCATGGAGCAGCAGCAGCTGTGTCTGCAAAAGGCTGACCTTACCACAGCAGCAAACTTTCATAGAAGGTATGAGTTTGCTCATGCTAGTTTGGAAAGCAAAGCCTTATGAAAAAAAAAGAAAAACAAAAAATGAAAATGGAAAGAGTCAGAAATGCAATTGCTGATACTTGTGGAATACAAATAATTTGAAGAGTTTTGTTTCATTAGGAAAAAAAAAAACCCAAAACCAAACCCAAACAAACCAAAAAAAAAAAAAAAAGACAAAAGAACGAAAAAAAAAAAGAAAAAAAAACCCCAAGATGTTAATAACAAGTGGTACTTATTTTCATGTAATTTTCAAGTAGGCTCTGTTTTTCTCTTCATTTTAGCTAAAGATCCAGACAGCTTTGACATCCAATTGAAATGCACAATGCAAAAAGGTTAGGGGACTTTTTGCAGCAAAATGCTCAAGAGCCCTTTGACTGCTGCTTTCTTGTCTTCTATTTCTTACTTAATATACCTTGTCTTACTGCTGCTTGCTCAATATTCATCTGAACTTAGCATCATGCAGGTTCTGTTTCTGCCCTTTTACATGGGTTTTGTTGATAAATCTAAAGAACCAGCAGTCTGGGAGAGTGAAAGTGCAACCACAAACTGTTGAGAGTAAATGGCAGTATATAGCACTTTGGGCTGGGGCAATGAGAGTTCACTGTAACAGAACATAAATTGATAGAAAGGTGTCAGCAGTTTACCATTTCTATGATAGCTGCTATAAAAGTATTTTTCTAGGTGCAAGAAACGCGTAATGAAATGCCCTGACCTGTGTTTTAGGAGGTTGGATTAGATAAATGTAACAATGCTTTAAGAATTAGTCTATGAACTATGGATATTGCCATGAGAAGGACTTAGAAATGTAAACGGAGAATGTTAACATCTCCCAGAATGAAGAGTAAAAAGCAGACTGTAAATCTCGCTAACAGGATATTCTGTTCTGCTATCTGATTTAACGTCTGTTGAATTCAATAAATTTCTCAGTTTTAGGTTTCTACAAGCCAGTCTTGGATTTCTGATGCATTCCCCAAGCTAGTAAAGTAAAAATGAATTGGCTCAAATGACAAAGAGCATATCAGACCACTAATTATCAACAAACCATATTTCAGTATGAGATTTACTGGGCCAAATTCTTCTCTTTACTGCTGTCATTCATGGTAGCAACACAGGGAGAAATAGGGGAAAATAGAAATAACTTAAAGTTTGCAGTAGAGAGCACTTTTGAGAAGGTAACACTTCAAATGTTTAATATTTAAGGAGTTTAGTTTTACCGTAACAGTCTTTCTGATTCTAATGAAGATCCTTGCTGAATATTGATATAAAATAACATTCTATTTTTCTTTATCTTTGATGTATTGATGGAAATTACTAAATTTAGGGAGAAAGCAGAGACTATCTGAAAGTTTCATTAATGCCTGAATATTATCCAAAAAAGTTTGTATCTCTGTTCTAAAAGAAACTTTCAATACCTGGAATATATAGGATGGCAGGGAAATGAAATTCATTTCTTTCTAACCCAGTGAGTATATTGATAATGTACTGTGTGATTATTTGGGATGTCATTATTAAAATGAATTTTATTAAGGTTTTATACTGCCATCTAGTATCTAAGCATCTCCCTCATGTATTCAATGTTAACAGAGAAATGCCTTCCTGGGATTTTTGGAGTATCAGTCTCTTGGTTTCTGAAGAGAGGAACCTCTAGATTCAATTCCAGTGGGTAAGCTGGGATCTAAGAATTTTTCTTATCATTTAAACTCTGTCACTGCAATCTGCATTGATACTGTTTTGCTATAGGGCATTTCAAAACCAGTGGCCACATCCTTCCATGTTCTGCACAAGTGAATTTGTTTCATCTTGCAGGATCAAGCCCTGATCTTATTTGATAGATTAAATTGCTGGTGATTCTGATGGGATTTGAAAGATTCCTTGGTATCACCAGCCTGGGAAAAGTCAAACAACAAATGGCATTTTTCCAAGAACTGGGTGTTAAAGCAGGTAAAATGGGGCACAGAGATCAGTAAAGGAAGGAGCCAGACTCTTCAGTCAGTGCAGTTTCTTAATCCTTCACTCCCGTAATAAGAAACACAAGTCTTTTTTATTCCTAGTTTACGTTCAGACCTCCTGAACTTAAAGTAAATAGTGAGTGGTGAAACTTTCCCTGCTGTATTACATGGCTGGCTAATCAGTGCCTATTATACTGTAAAAAACTCTTCTGATGTGCCTCTTACAGTTTTAACCAATAACCCACCTACCATCTGACACAGTGCAATTAGCCTGCGCTTCTAGAGTCTGCCAGAAACAGCAATAATACTGCATCAGAGAAAGATCATTATCTGAGGCACCTCGCAGACACTAAATATGCACCGTTCTGCTGCATTTGCAGCCCACAAAGGATAAAGGCACTGATAACTGTATGGCGTTAAGGCAGTGATTTGCATTGTTTCAGGGAAAGCCTGGCCTGTCAGGACTTCCTACTAGCAGGCATAAAAAAAAGAATAAAAATAAAAATAATAAAAAAAATATCCACTGATGTTTTGGGCTTTTTTTCCTTCAGAAGCAGAGACTTCGTTAGTTTGGGGGAAGTGAAACATCAGTATCAGCAGAGCTTGGCTGGGTTCTCGCGGTGTGAGTCAGTATTATTCAGACCCCGGGCTGCGTTTTTACTGCCTTTTCTCACGTAAAAGGACACAAACTTCCCTTAAGTGCTTGCACCGGCAGGAGCTACTCCTAGGTGAGAAATGGGAGTCCTGGGAGGAGGACATTGCTCTCATGCTGCAGGACTAGCGAGGTTGGTATCCAGCTCCCTAACCTGTTTATACGAGGATCCTGCGGTGGTCCAGAGGGCTTTATCCCCACATTCAGTGCAGTGCAAACAGCACTCTGAAGCTTTCATTCCCCAGCTTATACGGCATACTTCTGTCAGGCTGCTCAGACTCAATAAGGATCTGACTCAGTCTGAAGATCTCAACGCTGCAAAAAAAACCCCAAACCTTCTGTGGTTCTAGGTCCTGACACACTCTGCAATGGTGCGTTACCTTTGAAGGGAAATCACATTGATTTCCACAATCACAGAACATAAAACAAGTGAAGAAAAGATCCCAGCAAAAAAAATACTGTGGACTAAAAGGTCAACCCATTTGTCGACTTGCTTAACAGCAGCTATGGGCTGCTTTACCTGAGGAAGTCCCTGCTGCAGTCAGCCCTGGGAAATTCCCTAGGGGTCCTTGCTACACCTATGATGGAAACTAGAGTCTCTTATGATCATTTCTTTGCTATGCTGAGGATAAAAAAAGGCAAAAGCTAAGGATTATATATCAATTTACAGCAATAGTTAATTTAACTTGCATTAACTTAAAAATCTTGCAGGGGGAATATATGAAAATTACTGCTTTCCAAGAAGATCTGTTAATTATTAGTAGTCAATATACTTAAAAGGCACCAGTGGAAACTTGGCACTCAATAAGTACCTATTAAACTATGTTAGAGAACATAATTTCTATGTTTAATATAAAAACTTCATGAATCATCTGTTCATTTAACACTGGGTCATGTCTTCAGTTTGTATGAATCAGTCAAACATCAGCAAGAGAGCTGGTCAGTTTACATCGGTCAGGATCTGGTTTAACATTTGCTACATGAAAAACAAAACGACATTTCTTTTAACTTTTTACAGAAATTTGGAGTTTGTTCCCTCTTCTGTCACCCATCTGGCAGAACTGTAATTAACAGACTTTAGAGCCACGACACTGAATATGTTAGACAGTCACACAATCAGGCGAATTTGCAATGTAATTAATAGATGTAGAGGACATGATCTGTTTAAGATCACAGGGACTTGGATACAGTAGCAATTCAGATAATTCAGACTGTGCTGCCTTGTTTCTAGATAATTCCCTGGTTTAAATAGGACATCTTCCTATGTATTCTTTATACTTAAATCTGTGGCTATGTTGGGACAGAAAATACAGCATCCCATGACATGCACTTATGACTAGGTTTTTAGTATCCCAGTTGCTGAAAGCACGGACATGCTCCTGCAGATCAAATAAGAATAGCCTGAAAAATTATTTCCCTTGAGTTACCACTCATCAGCTGAAATGTGCTCCCACACATTCACTTTTTGCTCAGTGTAACATAACTCAGTAGTTTTTAAGTCATCAATTCCTGCACTTCCCTTAGACACCCAGTAACTACCACCTGCTGAGTTGTATTTTTCTAACAGGGACAATGTTTTCTTAGACCACTTCAGACCAACTTTAAGAGCTTGCCTTCCTGTCCTGAGCTGTATTTACATTCTGAGTCCAAAGACAGGCTGCTTTCCTTTAAAAATTTAGGTCATATTAACTCAATGAGGAGTAAATATCCATGATTTTGCAGCTCCGTTCAGGCTTTGTGACCTTGCCAGCTGTGAGCTGAAGATATTTGTCAGAATTCTATGGCTATGTATTTTTCATTAGATGCAGTAATTCAGCAATTGCACCAATCATTTCATTATTTTCTCCCCAGTTCATTTATTTGTGACAAGTCTGAAGATAAAACAATAGATACTATCCCTGAGATCTCAAGTACAACAAGCACATGGAGAGTAAGCTGTGCACAAATGTATTCACCCATCTGTATGTAGGGCCCAATCCTCATCTGTGCACCACAGATTACTTTAAATAATAGTGTTCAGTAGGACAAAAGTTGCAAAACATAGCTTGTAAGGATAGGTAGTGTATGGACTTCGAAAGAGAAGCAAAGAACTAGACACAGAAATTCCAGATGTGGCCTTATCAGCATGGAGTAGAGGGGAGTGATTGCCTCCCTCAACCTGCTGGCAGCAGATTGTCTAATGCAACCCAGGATACTATTAGTTTTTGCTGCAAGGACACATTTCTGGCTCATGTTCAACTTGGTGTCCACCAGGACCCCTAGGTCCTTTTCTGCCAAGATGCTTTCTAGTTGGGTGGCCCCCAGCGTGTAGTGGTGCATGGGGTTGTTCCTTCCCAGGTGCAGGACTTTGCACTTCTTATTGAACTTCATGAGGTTCCCATCAGCCCGTTTCTCCAGCCTGCTGAGGTCCCTCTGGATGGCAGCACAAGCCTCTTGCATATCAGCCTCTCCTCTTGGTTCTGTATCATCTACAATCTTTCTGAGATTCTACCCAATCATCCAGATCATTAACTAAGATGTTAAACAGGATTGGACCCAGTGCTGACCCCTGGGGTATACCACGGGTTACCGGACTCCAATTAGACTTTACACCACTGATCAGCACCCCTTGGACCCAGCCATCCAGTTGGTTTTCAATACACCTCACTGTCTGCTCATCATCAGCTTCAAATCATAGAACCTTTAGGTTGGAAGAGACCTTTAAGACCATTGAGTCCATCAGTAAACTTAACACTGCCAAGTCCACTCATAGCTGGTCTATGAGGATCTTATGGGACACAGTGCCAAAGGCCTTAGAAGTCCAGGTAGACAACATCCACTGCTCTCCACTCATCTACCAGGCCCGTAACTTCATTGCAGAAGTTTATCAAGTTGGCCAAGAATGACTTCCCCTTGATGAGACCATGCTGACTACTCTCATAAGAAGATGTAGGAGTTCATATCAGGACCTAGAGGAGATTACACACTGTGTTGCAATGTCCAAAGCAGACAATTTTCTAAATGAGAGGGACCTACTAAACCTACCTCAGTTCACTCCCCAGATCCTCTGTTAACTGGGTAAGATAAGCCTGGTGGACCCCAGCTGCTAAACATGCTACGTGCTTGGCCCAAGTCAGCCAAGTTGTGTCTTGGAGAAGTTTTGAGTTTCCAAGATAATTTATTTTAGTCAGAAATACATAAATTTTTAAAGGTTTAGCAGTGTCATTGGCCATTTTGGGAGACTTATTTCAAAATATTTCTGTCTGCATAAATAGGGAGTTCAAGTATCAAAACACAAAGAAAGGAAACAATTAAATAAAATGTTTTTTAACAGAAATATTAACTTTGATAATCAAATATGTACTGCCAACCTCTCTGATTGGCTGCCAGTGTAATGGAACTGCCTTGTTTATATATTTCCTGATGATCTTCTAAGTGATTAGCTATCGAGAAACAGAGATAGATATGTAATGAACAGATGCATAAGTTGAGCATAGCATAATTAGAGAAAACCTCTCAACCCTCTTAAAAATAATAATCATGTAAGTGGTTTCCTCTTAAAATCAAATGGTTTGAGGATATATACATGTACTAGATATACGAATATATATATATATATGCAAATGCTATAAAGAGACCAAAGCATTTCTCTACCCAGAATCTCAGTTTCAATTTGAAATGCCTTCTTTCTAAAGTATTTCTTCACTTTTCATTTTAGCAGTAGCTGAACGTCATTTTGAGTTGGTCACATATCAGGTACAAAACAGGAAAGAAATCGTTTCAGAAAGACTGAGCTCCAGTCCTGCTCCATGCTGAGATGCTTCCCAGCTCCCTAAGCCTGGAAGTGGGGTGCTTGCTGCACAGGATGGCACAGTATTGGGCTTGAGCCTAACGTGGAAAGCTTGAACGATGCTCTGTAAGAAAATCAGGTATTTGACGGTAAGGAAGCTTCATTCTTAGACCTAAATAAATAAGCTTTCAAATGCTTTCTTCTGTAAAAATAAATAATTGTCTACATATTATGCTGGTGTGCTAAAAATAAATTCTCATTGGCTTCTTTAACCATCTTAACACATGTAGATTAAGTCTGTGTGTTTCCAGGGTGATGCTCAGTTTGAGGGTCATGTTTTAGAAGCTCCCGCCCTGCTTGTCCCTTCAGTTTTCAGCCACTGTTTCATCCTGGAGTCATACCGCCTCCCCCTCTGTCCTCAGGAGGCTGTAATTCCACAGAGAAGGAAATCCACTTGATGTTTTAATAGGGAAAATACAGAAGAGCAAGCAGAGGAAACAGCCATGTGGCAACTTTTAACATCACCAGATACATTAACACAATTAAAAGGCAACTGTGCTTTGGGAAGACCAAGTATTTATTTCTGGAAAGAAAGGGATTATTTGTTCTAATTCAGTAAATTAAAAAAGTCACCATGAATGATTCCATCAGTTAAAAGCTGCACACAGAGGAACCAAATCCAGTGTAAAAGCCTATGTAAAGCTACTTTTATGAGCAACAGTAAAACATTCATAGCTTATAACAAAGAAAAGCTTACAGGCTTTTTGAGGAACAACCTGCCTTATCTCAGCCTCCCAAGGTGGACTGGACTAGCAGAAATGAGAGAGTCACTCTGTGGCCATGCATGACGGATGGTGTCTGGGTTATATGTCTGCTAGGAGCCCATTGTGCATCAGAGGTTATGCTCTTTTAAAAGGCTGTGGCAAAGCAACACAGAGGAGAGCTGCCTCGTGGCTTTGTTCTGCTGCAGACAGGAGCCTCAAGTAGAAAAGTCGGACTCTTTAAGGAAAATAAGGGTTCAGGGGATGGGGAGAAAGGCTTATTAAGACAGGGGGAAGACACAGGGGCTTGTTTGAATGTGGGCTGCTGGCAGAAAGAAGGTGCACACCATCAAGGAGACTTTAGTAGAAAAGACTTCTTGGGGACCCAGAAGAGACAGGCTGGAATCTGTTGCAGCTTGGATGCTAAAAAGCCTGAAACAAAGTACCTCTTCTGCAGGGACAGAAGGGACAGGAAAAGATTTATTTATACACTGGGATATTTCCATTCTGTCTCAGTCTGAATTTTCTTTACATGAGAGAAAAAAAGAAGACATGCACGTAGTTTCTGTTGTAACAAAAACTCATTCCAGAGCTTACAGAGCCTTCTGGTGCTTTTTGGGAAAGCACTCCAAGGAAAGAGTCAAGCCTCAAAACTCTGGCTCAATCAATGTCTCACCACAGTGTAAATTACTTTGCCACTTTTTGCCTTAGTACTTCCATCTGCAGAACGGGAATCTAACAGCTGCATAAGGTTGCTGCAAAGAGCAAACATTAATTGATATTTGTACAGTGCCTTGCAAGGCTAGCACTTTGTTGTTACTTACTTGTCTATCCCTCAAACCATGTTATACTTTCATTCCAGTAATAATACTCTACAAATAGTACATCTCTTCAAAGAGGATGAAATCAGGACATTGAGGGTAAAAATGGACTACTAATGTGTATTAGCAGTGGGAAAATTGTTTCCAGACTTCTCTTCTGCATAAACATGTGAGGGGAAAGGGAAGTAACAATAGGAAACAATTCAGATCTTAAACAAGAAGTCACTTTGCCACCTTTTTATTTTCACATAACCCCCTCTTAATTTAAGAAGTAACAAGGTATTAATACAAATTAAAAATATAGGAAAGAACAGAATACTGACCTGAAGCAAGATAAAATCATACTGGTCACTGTCAGTAGGATTAATTTCTCCTAACTATGCTGTCTGCAGGTTCAGCCTCCAAGCTCCATTATCCGCACATGCCAATGGAAGCAGGCACTTTGAGGGGCCATTAAGCCCATTTCCTTCAGACATACTGTGTTTTGAGAGGTCCTTGAGAGGGAGCTTTAGATCAAATGGATAAATAGTTCATAGTGTTTATTAATAAGAGTGCATTTGAGCCACCTAGAAACTGAACGTGGAGGCAAACTTAAAGGGAAAACATTGAGTGTGCTCCCTGCTTTGGTTCCCCTCTCATGTGTTTGAGTGGCCATGGCAGCGTCATGTGGTCGATGTCAGTCAGATAGATTGTCCTGCAATTACACACAAACAGACAGTGCTTGTAAGCAACCTGAATTCAACCCAAATTGCCAACATGTTTAATAATGCATATAATTGTGTCCCAGGAGCATAGCCGTCTTCATACTGCTTCTGGAATCACCTAGCTCAGAAGCAGTATAGGAGTAAATATAGCGTAAGTATAGGAATTCAATTTCTCATTATTTTTCAATCTTTTCATTATGCCATTAGTTTTTTTTTTTAAAAAAAACCTTCTACAATTTTTAAAGGTTTTGTTGTTTATTGGCTTGGTTGGTTTTTTTTCTCTTTTTTCTTTTTTCTTTTTTTTCTCTTTTCTATATGGTTTCTAAAACTGGTCATTGTATTCTAGCAGCATTTGCAACTGTCCCACTAGAAGTACTGCTACCTCTATATATTTATTCTGTATTTCCTTCTATCAATTCATGGATTGTACAAATATTTAATTAAAATAACACAAACAAGGCTTCCACACAGTTAATAGTCTGCTGTGCTCTCAGAGTTATTGCATCCCACTATAGGATTCAAAAGTTATGTAGAAGCTTTATACTCTTTGTCATAGAGCTGTGTTCTTGTTGTCCATACTGTCTGCTTCTGCCTGACCGACCAAGCAATGTAGGTCACTTCGCTGTTTTCCATGCACTTGAAAAATTATCCGCAATGATTTCTTTCCCCTACCCTTGCCCAATATTAAATTATTTGTAATTCAATTATTGTGTATTAAAACTTGTAATACAATGTACACTGTAATACAATTACAATTCTGAGTCAAAGTCAATTAACACCTTTGTGAGTGTCAGTGGTCCTTCTGTACTGTGACCGTGAAAGCTTAGATCCAGATGCTTTAAGAGTCTGGTAAGAATGACATGCATCCTATTGGTTTCAATGGGATTAAGACTGTTGAACACGTCCACGAATTGCAGGTCTCAGCTGGTTTGTTCAAGCAACAGTTCACAGCCCCAAAACAGATTTCAATTTTCTCATCATTTTAGGAAGTGGACTATTTATTTTAGACTCAACCTCTTCTGATTGTGGAGGATGCTAGTTGTTTTTACAGGAGAACTACTGGTTTGTAAGTCAAAATGTGAAAAGGGCTGTGGTTGGACTGTGGAGGTCTTTATTTTCATTCTTTCTAATCATTAGCATAATGACTAATCTTGTGTTCCTATCAAAGTATGCTCTTTGCACTGATGTGGAGTGCTAGAGGCTGTTTCATAACTGACAATCCAGAAGCACCAGAAACTGGGCATCATTTTGCTTCCTCTGAAGCAAACAAACATCTGCAGGTAGTTGTTGGCAGTGGGTTCAGATTCTTTATTTTGCTTCCCACTGATTATATAGGATCAAAATCAATGGTGTCACCCTGTTACTTTTAAAGTCGATTTCAGAGACAGTACCTGCAGATGAAAACCAGCATTGCTAGTTCCTTACTGTTGTGTTGGGGATTCCCGCTGAAACTCCAAACTGTCTTTGTTCAGCAAACACAACTACAAGATCTGACAGAAGCCCTGCCATGGATGATACGGGGGCCGGTTTCCATTTAGATTTGATCTTAGGAAAACAATGCACATTATAGCAATGCAAAAATACCATTATTCTGAGAATATAATTGTTCTTTTTCTGGAAGATACAAAAGTGAACCAGAAATGACTAGGTTTTCACATTTCAGCATATAGGTCATGATATATACAGTAAAGATAAAAAATGCAGGAAGAAATCAATTCTGTTATCATTTTAAATGTATGATTCACTACAAGTAAACATATGTTTCTCTTTCTCCCTTTTTTCTGCACAGTAATGAAGTTTTAGGTAATAAAATGTGTTGCCTGAAGATAAGAAGTACTATCTAAAACACATTTCCGTCAATTAAATTGTCTTCTATTACTTCCATTGAAGCGGTAGCGGACTTTTGATTTGACTGATTTTTAAGAATACTGAAGAACACAAGATGTTGGAATTGGAATGCTCACTGCTAATTTATGATGTTTAACCATAATGGAGATAGCACATAATACTTGGGAAATTGCTTTTTATTATGAATGAGTTCTTAGCATTTAACTTATGCTTTTTTATAAAGCTGTATCTGCCACAGAACCTTCCATTTTAACTTGTAACACTGTTTGTGTTTTATTTAGTATTTTGTCTTAGTAATTAACTATAAAACTTGCCATAATAAGGTTGAAGAAGTATTCTCCCATACATTCAACTCTCTCTAATAAGCACATTGAGATAAAGCTCAACCTAATACTTAAATGCCAATGAAGTAAAGATGCTTGTGTTATAAAGATTATTGTGAACTAGTACTTATTTAAATGCACACTGTGGTGAATAAGCATTCTTATAGATGCATAGCTCATATAATATATTTACCATAAGCCTATGAAGATTAAGTGCCATGGACATTTGAACATGGTGCTATATGAACATTTCAAGACAGTTTAAGTAGCGTACACACATTTTACATCTAGCATTAAGTTCTCCTCCATTCTCTTCTGATAACTTGAAACTTCAAAGAAATTGTTGTCTTTACATTGCTGTGATAGAGGAAGGAGTGGTCTTCAGTTTTTTGGCTCACTGCACACTACTCTGGGAAGCACATGAAAAGCTACACAGTCTAGAAAATGGAAGTGATAATGTTGGTCAGTAGCTCTCTGGCCAAGGGGACTAATCTTTTGAAGCTAGTGGCACTGCTCACAGAGTGTGATTTCTAGTTGTATGGGCCTGTCGGTTAATCCCATGTTCATCTCACTTAAATTTAGCCATCTGGAAATTAGAAGCAGAAGTTACCTCTTTTAGCTATATAAATGTATTTAAAAAGGTCTACATCCCAGCTAATCATTGTCATTAGTGGTACGAAATAGTTATAATATTTCAATCTTTCTGTATTTACATTAGGAAGAGAGGAATCAAATGTTCCTGTTCTTTCCATTGGCTATAAAAGAAATCTAAGAGGTCAGCTCAGATAAAGATATCTGTGTTGGAGGTGTCCGCATTTGCTTAGGCAAAGCCCTTCCTAGGTATCTGTTCTAAACTGGAGACCGAGCTCCTTTTGTAGTGTACAGGACCATTTGTTTTACTCAGCACTTGTTTTAGGATTAACACCAATTGTAGGATAGGATGAACTGCCTTTGGAACTGTGTCTATTTTATTGTCTATAGGAGGAGCTTAGATAGTTAGCTTAGACTGGATACTTTTCAGATGATTATAATTAAATGGAATGAATCTCATCCTAGGGGACATCTCCTACAGGCCCAAAATACAATACATATTTCATGTTTCCATTGGTGGCAGCAGGTGGCCTAAAGATCAGAAAGATACAATCCCTTCCCTGCCCTCATTTTGCCTATTACAGTAAAAAAAATGGGCAGAGCAGGGAGGAAGAGAGGTGGTGGTAGGCAGGGGAATAAGCAGTAAAGATATAAAATTGCTCAGGTCTACTGTGACCACCCTCAGTTGCAGTACAATTGCAGCCTGAGGACTGCAACAAAAGCTGTGAATAGTTGCTCTGTCTCTGTGGTAGCAGATGGTGGGGATTATGGTTCTCTCAAGTGCTGATGGCTTCCCTTGAGCAACACTTTTTTTTTTTTTTTTTTTTTTCTTTTTTCCCCAGAAGGCAGACATTTATTTTAAGTGTGCAAAATGTAACATCCCTTTTAACTTCAAAGGAAAGGGGCAGTGGGGTCACCTCGTTATCTTGTATGAATATGACTGGAGGTGATATTTGCTCTTTCTCTATATATATTTATATATCTCTCTATATCTATATCTATATATCTTTCTCTAATGAGTAGATCCTTGTTCATATATTCCTTCTCCTTTCTGCTCTCCCTTATGATTTTCCTTGTGCTTTAAAAATAAAAACAAATATGAAAAGGTAAGTTCTCATTCATTACTCAAGCTCTCATCATAGATACACAGAAAACCCTGTGAAATTAAATGTATTTTAGAAGTGATATCACAACTGCAGTCTTTACAAATCCTGGCTGGTAGCTATAGAAAAAGGGAGACTTAAACTTTATTAAAACTTTGAATTTTGCATGCTTACGGTTTATACATGTCCAAATAAACAAACATCTTAAAATGTCTAGTTTTCAGAAGATGGAGGGCTGTCTATTTTCCATTGGAAAATCAGGCTGCTAAAGGCATCTTGGTTTAGGGCCCTTAGGGCTTTTCTATTTGTATAAGTAAAAATCAAAACACTGGAACTTACTAGGAAAACTGGGAATGTCTAGAGAAAATGTTAATATAAGAGTCCACAAATCTAAAATGTTATCAGCCTATCAGCCCACAGGATGTGACAGCTTATGTAAGCTGGGAGACTTTCCTTTTATCTTCGTGAAACCAACACTTTGAAGGCAGTTATTAATATTTCTTAATCAAGATACTGCAAGAGCTCTGATTCAGGAGCAAGTATAAATTAAAAGTTACACACACACACACACACACACACCGCCCCTGTTTTAAAATAACTTGTTGCAAGCTTTGATTATAGACAACTATTAAAAAATCATCACTGAAGTTATCAAACTTTTGGTGGTTTTTTTTCAGAAGACATTAACTGAAGAGTAGCAACACTGAGTTTGAAAAAATCACTGAAGACAACATCAAGGAATAAAATTGGAGGCAAAAAAAATCTTTTTTTTCTCTTTGCAACTGGTGGAGTTATATAACAGATGACACTCAACATTATTTAGCTTCCACAAGTTCACAAGCAGACTCTTCCCTGTTAACTACACCAACAGGGCTGAGAGATGACCAGAATCAAGGCAACCACTCTGGTCACATTTGCTTCTTCTGTTTACCCCTCAGTCTTTGTTTCCTTCTTTTTTCCCCTTGAAATCCTCAAGCAATTTGGTTGATGAGTGTGGTGGTGCATCTCACTCCCTTCCCTGGGCCACTCTGCAACCTCAGGAATCCCTCTCAGCCAAAAAAAAATGGGCTGGATCTTAAGCACCCCTTGATCATGCCAACAACTCTTGTATGACTAAGGTGGGGAGCAGTACTGGCCATACCAGGAATTCTTGTTGCATGGAAAAGGTGGCAACAATAATTGGTCATCCCCTGACAGCCTTGGGACATTCATGACTCAAACCGTAGCCCAAGCAGAATTGTACCATTGTCACTGAAAAATGACCAACTCAGTGGCCAGGATGGAAATTTATCGATGACTAAAGCCAATCATCTCTGACCCTATAAACAGTGGTCCAAGTCAGACCCTCTGAGCTTTCCTGGATTGTGACAGGCTGCAACCAGCATCTCCTTCTGAGTAGGACACTGCTCAGAAATAGCAGACTGCTAAGTCTGTGATACTAAGGGGACCATTGCAAAAGCTTATGATGGAGCCTGAAATGAAACCTTTGCTCCTCAAGGTTCAACCCTTCACCTGTTGAGAAATGAAAAGTCATTTGACATTAGTATTTCACCATACTTGAGGGGAACTTTAACAGGTATACCTTTGTACATGTATTTCTGTACACTTACTCCTTTTTGTCTCTCTGTGAGCATGTGTGTGTGAATTGATTTAGATACTTCATAACCAATACTGTGTAAGTATTATCACTTAGTATCTGTAATCAAATCACTGTTATAATTTAAGTAAAATGTATTGAATCGGTTGGTAAATGTTAATTTAATTGATGTTAAGTGCTGCTACAATTTTGTGATCAACCTTAAATTGTGAATAAACCCTCATTCTCGATATACCCTTAGATATAATCTGTTCTCCAAGTCTGAAACTAGGATTGGATCTAGCTGTACCTAAAATGCATAAAGAATTCAGAAAGCAAGAAGGTCCATTTTGAACTTTGTGTCTCCTTCATTGTTTTGTCCTGCTCTTAATGTCTTTGGAGATAAACTGTTGACCATGTCTGAGACTAAGATTGGATCTAGCTGTACCTGAACTCTATCAAAGAAGTTAGAAAGCAAGGGGGTCCTGTCTAAACCTCATGACTCAACAGTAGTTCCTCCATTACCCCTTATGTCTTTGATCTCTCTGTAAATAATTTTGGCTTAATTTTAACTTGATTCTTAATTTGATTTTTCTTTGTATGTTCTATCCATGTAATAAGTAACAGAGTGAACGTTGTCATCAAACATTGTGAAGCAGCACTCCCACAAACTCAAAACTATTTTGCTTGTACCTTTGACAGTGATTCTTTAAGTGACTTACTCTAAACCACTCATTTGTGACCCTGAAGCACAGTCCTGAAAGATAAAGGTCTTACTGTCATGGACGACTCTTTTTAACTGGAAATAACATAACACACTTGATTCCTTCTACTGAAAACTTCATCTATCTAAAGGCAGCAAGAGCTCTGGAGTAGTGACATGACTCAGGGGGTGAGAGAGGCTGATGCATCCAAGCTGGCGGAGACCTCAAGCTCTTCCTTTCCGTTGGCTTTTCAATGGTATACATGAAATGAGTTTCAGTGCATCCATAGCTGGGCATTTTACTACCCCAAATGAGAAAAAGCAGGAAGGCTAAACAAACAGACACCAGGACTGTGTGGCCACCAGGAGCCCTAGCTCTCAGAGTCACCTCTCCAAGCAACTGTTGTGCACTGCGAGCACTTTTGTTATCCCTGCCTGTGGTTGATCACAGAGCACCTCAGCCTCAGAGGCAGCGAGCTGAAATCTTCCACAAACATTAAATTCTCAATAAAAGTTTTATACCTGTGTATAAGTTATTCCTTTTAAATATAAATAGTTGCAAAGGCTGTCAGCCTTGCTTCCCTGAATTGCTAGACTGTTTTCTGTGGAGGAATAGATGCAGAATCATTACAGTTATTAGTCAGTCTCTCTTTCTTCCATTCAACAGCTGCACATGGTTTTTGAGACTCATTGAGAAAAGGGGACAAGGAATCAAAAAAAATTGCCAGGTTAGTACTCCCAATGGCTAACAAGTTCCTGAAAGACAAGACGGGAAGCCTGGACCTTGAGTTTTTCAGTTTATCTGTAACTCCTGTTTCCGGAACTGTAATTCCAGTTTCGGCTCTCTTTCAGTCCATGGGAAACTGAGTCTAGAAATCTGCAGCATAGAAAGCTTGGTATTATGGCTCTCTAGGATAGATTGTGGAAGGGGGATAATTTTGCAGCAAGCTGTTAAACCCAAATTTTCTGGAGAAAAAAATGCTACATTCAATGTTCATGACTAGAAAAAGGTGAAGAGACAATGGGGGACCTACTGGAGGCAGTTTGGAAAATAGCTGTGATTTTAAAGGCTAATTCATTGAATCGCATTAAACTGCCTCCAAAACAACTTTGGAACTTCAGGCTAAGGGTTTGCAGATGAGGTTGGTTGAAAGCATTTGCTGTGGGGGACTCAGAAAATTGTCCCATGGCCTGAAGGATAATGGGGAAGTAATATAGGTAGCCCTTGAAACATGGGGAGAAGGCAATGTTTGATTCCAAGAAAGTAATAATGCAACAACTCTCTTCTAGACTTTAAATTTTCCAACATTTTTAGGTAGTACAAAGTTATCTTTTGGAAAACTATTTATTGTTTCCCATTTGATCCATTACAGAACTGTGTGTGCTTTCCTCAGCCATAATGACTCTCTTAATGCATTGAACCTGAACCTTAACTTTACGTATCTGCTAAAAATTGATGCATTTCTGAATTCATCTCCCTTTGATTTAGGTCTATTTTGTTAATGTATTTATATTTTGAATGGAGCAAATGTTTTTTCTTTTCCCAGAATACTGTCTTTTGTTATGCTAGAATGGTCTCAGTCCTAAGAACAAGCAGGACACCTCAAAGCTGTCTTTCTCACCCTGCTAGTACAGAGACTGAACCCAAGAAAAGACGGTGCCATTTTCACTTCCAGGCCTAATGAAGATAATTTACTAAACTATTATGAAGTCACTTTTTTCACAACATTTAGGAGGCTTCTTGAGCCCTTCTTGGAAATGCCTTCTTGGAAATGCCTTCTTGATGCTCAAGAGAATTTAGTTTGACTTCTACAATGTATCTGAACATGTATGTGAAGTAAAGGTAGAACTAACAACAAAACTGTTGTTAGATTAGCTGTACCAAAAATTATGGCGAAACTATGCTAACAACCTTAATGAAGGCCACTCAGGCTTCTATCATCCTTCCTGTTTGTACGTATAACCTTTCCTGGTTACTTCTGAAGTTTTAAATACTCAAAGAATCTGAAACTGTGTTTTCCTACCCATTACCTTGGGTACAGAACAAAACGTTTTCACTGGCCTAACCTGCATTACCACTCTGACATACTCTTTATCCCTGCTTCCTTCTGTATTTGTTTTCCATTGGTGCTTTGAGCTACTTTAATTGAATTCAGAAGGAATCATATAGTTTGGTGAAAATGCAATTACAGGGTAATCTCATTGTATTTGTACTGTTTTATTCAGAATTTAGCAAACAAATTTCTGTGCACCCTTTGGGTCATGATGCTACATGCAACCATGGCACTTTTCTCTCAGAGTTTCTACAGTTCACACCAGACTGCAAATCATAGTTTAAAAGAAAATCATGTGCATATAGTTTTGGGAAATATCTTTTCTAACTGTGAAAAGTTTAGTTATTAAAATATTGATTAGATTATAGCCCAAAGACATAGATATTGCACAAACTTTCCAATGGGTATCTATGTAGGATCTGAAACAGCAGTCATCACTGAAAACTCAGGATGTCAAGCTTACTTCAGTATGTATAGCTATTCAGATGTGCAGATGTCTACATCTGAACTGTATGGTCCAGTATGCAGCTGAACTTCTTCTGTAGTCATAGAGAGAACAGGAACTTCAATTACACGTTTCATCTGACCTATTTTGGATATCTGCCTCAGGATGAGATGAATCAGATTCTTTAAGTGCCCGTATCTCTTTCCAGTCTCTAAGAGGAAAAAACCCCAAACACCAAAACCCACCTAGTTCAGGTATAGACAATTTGTAGACATTTAAAATTAGGCAATTTGAAAACTGCCTAAGGTGCCTAAAAAACATGAATAAAATTTTCTTTATAGCCTCTGTTCTTCAGGATTAAATTGCTATCTCTGGCATAGAATAATATTAGATTTCATACATGGAGAACACAGATACAAGAGTTAAAGGTTCAGTTCCAGAGGTGCTGAAGTTCCAATACACTAGTTTCTGTGAAGGAAAACCACACAGCAAAGTGCTTCACAAAGTTCTCTGGGATATCTAAGATCTTAATGCTGAGACACAGCCTAACAACTAAATGAGAGCCTCGCCTTGACCTCTAGTTCTACAACTCAGTACATTCTAGCAATAAGGTACATGTATAGCATGTGATGATCAGCAGGTAAAGAGCAGGGAAAGAAAACTGTATAAAAGTAAATGTTAACAGATGTACGTGAAAAAAATAGCCTTAACTTTTCCATATACAATGTTAAAATTAGTTGTCATTGGGGAACTGGATCTTGAAATTGCAATTAATAGTTCTATGAAAAAGTTGGCTCAGTGTCTAGCAGCAGTCAAAAAGTACATTTTAAAAGTAATTAAGAATTATTAGGAAAATAATGTAAAAAGCAATAAAAGAGATCCAAATCCCACCATGAAACATAGTGGAGTCACCCTATTAACATGCAGTTAATGGTTTCACTGTGTGTACTTGATCAATAAAGCTTGAAAAGGGTCACAAATTTTTATTAAATACCTAAGGCACACAGTATCATTTTTTTCTTTGACAGAAAAAGCATAAAAGATGAAGTTTACTATATGAAAATGCATGATATTACATGGGAAATTAATTTGCATATCAATGTAAGTTAAAAATTCTTGCTAGTCTTTCTCTTGATCCTTTCTAGAACATCAAGAGAATAATGGTGAAAACAGTAATTAATATTAGCACATACTGTTTAGCTTCGCATTTAACCAATATTCTGAAAATCTTTTTCCTGTCATCTTCATTTGTATTAATACTGGATATAATTTTTTTAAGTATTCCAAGGTGAAGTTACATCATTCTGTTTTCCTTAATTTTAAGGTTTTTATTATTTTTTTGATTATTCTAAGAAAACAACGTAGGATTCTCAGATACTATAAATTTACACAGAGTTGTTGGATTCGTTTGTCATTTGCCAGCTGACACTTCAGAGAAGCTGGCTAGACTTTTGTATTCATATCTCTTATTTTATGTAACTTTTCTTATCCTTGCCAGTATACAGGGCATTCTTGCAAAGACAATAATGTTAATCTTGTTCCTTGTCCAGCTCCAAAGGACTGTTTTTGTCTTCTAGTGCTGCTTTAACATGATGAGAGAGTCATGCACTGCATCACAGGGATGTAGCTTTTATGGTCAACCACAGCTGTAGCTTACCGCGCTGTTATTAGGAGACCTCAAATGAGGAGTCACTGTGATCAGTTCAGAACATGAAGAATACAGTCCCTTAAATCAATAAAGCAGGAGCAATCACTTCTGGCTGCTGACACTTTAAAAATGTTGATTTATCTGGTGGACTCCTAAAATGAGGCCAGGAGCACTTCAGCCTCTGTTTGACCTTGAGAATTATTTCTTCTCAGATGTGAACGAGACAACAGCTCTAGCCGATGCTTTGGAGGGTCTTCTGTCCTCAGCAGCATTTCTTTTGTTATGCAGGATGAAGATAATTCAAATGGTTTTCAACTGTGGTTTTCCTTCCTGTTTTCTGAGGCTCTCCTGGCCCCAAGGCCACGTCAGGCATCGGGGTTTCCTCCAAAGAAGCTGCGTACCAGGCTGAAGGGTCAGGGTGGAAACTGCAGTATATGCTAGAACATATTCACAATATATGCTAGAACATATTCATATGGAGTCACCTGTGAACCAAAATGATGAGGTACAGCAGTGGTGCATGTCCTCATTTCAGTCAGCGGGGAGCTCCCATGGCCAGGGTGTGCACAACACGAGCACTGTGCAGGGTACCCACCATACTCCATGGCATGGCAGACACCCTGCCAATGGAGTATCACAGCACTGGAGCCTTTTACTTCTAAAAATCATCCAGATAAACCTCATCATTTCAGTACCATTACATTTTATGCAGTAGCCAGCTAATTTCATCGTTTCTTTCTTACACACTGATAGTCAGTGATACTGCATATAGCTGTAAAAATTAAATGGAATAACACCTAATCCACCAATCGGATGAATGATAATCACATTTTAATATTACAAAATATCTCAGCACAGGAAAGATGTTGGGAATTTGTCCACCTTCAAGCAGGTGTTTAGAGTCTATTAAAAAAATACAAATATGTGAGTCTATTAGAGAGATCAGACTAAAAAAGACAGAAATATCTAAATTTAATGGAGACACTATAATGAATAGGAAATAAAGATATGCTTAGATTTAAATGTGAGTTTAAGTACTTTGCTGAACTAAGGGTTTAATAATTAATTTTGAGGAAACATGGTTGTCTGCATAGGTCTACTCTACTAACTCAGTATTAAAAAACATTAGTAATTCATAAAATCATAGAATCATAAAATGGCTTGGACTGTAATGGACTTTTAAAAGTCATCTAGTCCACTCTCCCCCTGCAATAAGCAGGGACAATGTCAACTAAATCAGGTTGTTCAGACCCTCATCCAAGCTGACCTCGAATGTTTCCAGGGATGGGGCATCTTCCACTTCTCTGGGCAACATGTACCAGTGTTTCACCACCCTCACTGTGAAAAAGTTCTTCCTCATATCTAGTCTGAATCTACCCTCTTTCGGTTTAAAACCATTACCCATTGTTCTGCTCTTCTGGATTTTTTTTCCCACCCAAAATGACCTTATCACTAGCAGAATGACAAGCTGATGGGTGGCTTTTTCAAATATGCTGACAAAGGACACAGGAAGATAAGGTTATCAGAGACCTCATAGGATTCAAGTACATAGGACTATCAGGAGTTCTCTGTTTTAACCCTGCCTCCTCATATCAGGGCCACCTGTGGGATTTGACTAGGAGGTTTGGGACTTTGCCGACCAGGTCTTGAAAAGCTCCAAGGACAACCTCTTCCAGTGCCTGACTGTCCTCATTTTTCCATATATTTGTTCTGAACCTCTCTTTGTCTTACACCCATGATCCCTTGTCCTCCCACCATGCTTCATTTCTAAGAGAGCCTGGCTTTGCCTTCTTGATGACCTCCTTGTAGGTATGGGCAGGATGCTGTTATAACCTCCTGAAGTGGTCTCTTCTCGAGCCCAAACAAGCCCAGGTCCCCCAGCGTCTTGTGAAAGGCAGTTACTCCTTTTCCTGCTCTGCCCCCACCCCACCTCACTTGTTAGTGGCCCATCACTGAATTCATGTCAGTTTACCAGTGCCTATGTTTTTTGGGTGTCCCAAAACTGGATGCAGTATTGTAGCTGTGTGCAAATGACAGTCAGTTAGAGAGGAACAATCACTTCGTTCCAACTCCTGGCTCTGCTCCTGCATCAACAATCCAGAACACTGTTCCTCTTTGTTGCTAGGGCATGCCACTGGCTCATATTCAGCAGGAACTCCAAGTGCCTTTCAGCAGAGCTGCTGCCCAGCTGTGCAGTGATAACTCACATAAGGCGCAGAATTTTGCATTTTTTTCCCCTTTTGAATTTCATAAAGCTCCTGTTGGCCCTATCCTCCATCCTCTCTAGGTCACCTTTGAGTGGCAGCCTTGCCCTTGAGTGCAATGGCTGGTCCCCAGTTTGATGAGAAAGCTCATACAAATGGTACCTTAGAATGTTTGTCAAATTGATTTCAGTACAGTTGTCATAAAAAATAAAGATAAATATAGCAATACTTATTGTTTTCTGTGATGACAGTTATTTGACATCTTTCCACAAAAAGCAGCATTTTTTAACCTGAGTAAAAAACCCTTAAGCAAAATATTATGGTATCCCTGGTTTGAGAAGGCTTGCAGTTTGGTTCAAGTCCTGTCTCAGCTCACTAGCTGGGCTTGGCTTGATACCAATAGGTAGTGACTAGTGCTCAGTGTAACTCAAGAAATATATCTTTAACTGCAACAAACAATAAAAAAGTTTGAAGAAAAAATACTTGGCTCCTCTTCTGCAGCCACTGCTGAAGTGAACACTGGATAAAAGAGAAGAAAACAAAGCATCACAAAGGAAAAATCAGTTCCTCTTATGTCTTCATCGTAGCTGACTGAAGTTGGATTTCAAAGTACTTTTCAAGCTGTTTGGATACACATCAACTTGTAAGGATAAAGTGAAGAAAAAAGGAAAGGAAAGAAGCTCACTAGCTTTTCAGCCCTGAGCGTCAATGAATTATATTTACCCCCATGTTTCTTTGCAAGTCTGCTCTCTCTTTTTTGTACAGTTTTATTTATGTGGCAAAGTATTAACTCAGCAGTAAGCTAACAGCCACATGGAGTTATGAGAGGACACATTTTACTTTTCTGCTGAAACATGATATTCTTTATGAAACAATAGATTGTACAGGGGAAATAATGATTCCTGGGAGACTGAATGTCTCAGGGGGCTGGGATGTGCAACGGGGCTTTCAATTTCTACCTCAGCACTTTGCATGTCAACCAGATTAGTAATGACCTGAAAAATCCCATCTCACACCTCGCAGTTCCTCCTGCTTTGCCATTTCTAAAGGAGCATTGGGAATGGGCTGCTGCTTCTCATTTAGGGAACAGAGGGGAAACCAAATTATTTCCCCTCTTGTTCTGCTATAATAAAAATAAAGGCTTTGTTTTCACTGTAGTTTAAACCCTCAGGTCCTGGAGGAGAATCTCTGAATGCTCTCATGAGGCTGTTTGGGCTGTTCTCCCTGCAGAACCATGTCCTGACTGTGGCATCATTAGATGCTTCACCTACCAGTTTCCTAATACCCTCAGATGTCAGACCATGCCGCAAAATGACAGTATGCAAAAGCAAGCGAAGGTAATTCAGTGAAGCTATTTGCATATTCAAAATAAGCTTGTTACTGACAGAACATGAGGTTTCTTATCAGCAGAACTGGCTTAACTGATACCTCCTGAATCCTGCAAAGAGCTTGTAGTAAGATCCGTGTATAGACTTAACAGTGACTTAACCATTCAAAACTGTCTGGCTGTTTGGACTGTTCATGTGTACGATGGCTTGTGATGGCCTGAGATGTATTGTAGAGGATACAGAGAGCAGTGCTTTTAAAAAAAGTAATGTTAAGAGGAAGTGTCTGTCACCTGCGTGTAACCTTGCTGTCAGGTGGCCTGTTTACCAGCTGTAGTACAGAAAGAGCTTTTAGGCTTAGCCTCACAGCATTCTTGTTATATTTAGCTGCAACAGGAGCTTAAATTTAGTTATCCAGTAGGGAACCATTTAGTTTAAGCTCCTTTTGTAACTCATGGAGAGGCAAAGAGGTATTCCAGAGTATATGTCTTAATCTAAAATAAGTGTTCACGATGAATAGGGTCATTTGCCCTCTGGAAGTAGTTATCCTTTCCATTTCCTAAAGAAAGAGTACAGACAATTGGCACAGATAAAATAGAAACCCACAACTTTTAGATAGTTTATATGAGATGTGGTGAAAGTCACCCATAGGTCCTCAAAATTTGCATCATGGTCATGAGTTCCCTTCTGCCTTACAGAAACATCTTAAAGGAAATTCAAAGCAAACTGGCATTTCACAACATTAACTAATGTCAGTGATAGTATTTTGCATCTATACAATGTAAAGGAAATCGATTAGAAAAATGGTATTCATAACGGAAAAAAATGGTCAAAGATTTGTGTAGCAAGATGGAATAAATACAAGGAAGGATTCTGGAAACTATGATATTTTCTAATACCTCTGAATATCCAGAACTCAGTGCTGCAGCATTGATTTTCTCAGTGTGAAATATGAATCCCAGCTACACACCTTTATGCATAACTGAGAACAGCCCAACAGTGCTCTTGCTCCAAGATCAGTAAGTCTAATCATGCAATGAGCAGATGTATGTTAAGGAGCCCAAGCCTTATTGACTGTCTCTTGAGTTTTCCTGCCAACAATACTGGTGATGGCAGGTGGGAATGTAGGGTAATTCCCACAGTAACGATCAACCTGGAGCAGTTGCTAGGTGTTCATTCCACTGTGTTATGGGAAAATCACAGTCTTTTTTAAAGTAAGGTGGCCCAATGTAACCATGTTTCATTTAAAATTGGCTAAGCAAAAATCCACCTTTCTAATAACCTCTTTGAGGTTTTACTAAATGTCTTGGCAACCTTTATGCTTACAGATTTTCTTTTCATCCCATCCACTTCTTTCCCTAGTCTTGGTATAAATTTTTTTTTTACTATAAAAGTTGCCTGACAGCAACAGAGATACATTTCAGAAAAGGACTTTGCAATAGGGGAGGAGTAGAGTCAAAAAGATTTTATACTTTTCCCATCTCTCAGCACCTTTTACTGTGACACCTCTTGGAGAGTGCCACACTTCAGCCTGATTGTGGAATGTCTCCTTAGTACCCAGAGGATGCCTTCTGTTTTATAAACAGTCAATGAGAGGGATAAGAGAATAGCTTAGAGCAAGCATGGCAGAAATGGCAGCAGGCAGATTAAATTTCTCCAAGAGTGCTTGAATACTTGGTTATAATAGAGCTAAATATTATCTGTTGTAGTGTCCTGATGTGTATATTGACTTGTTTTCCTTTGTGCCAAGAACTTTCATGGTGTTTTTATTATCAGCTCTTGCAGAACAGGGCAACACTTGTTTGAACTCAATCTGTGGCTTTGAATTTGCCATACACAAGAGGACAATTGTGCAGTGCTACTCTTCATTTTTGAAGCGACAGTAGGTGCATTCTAACTGCCTGTGTGATCTGGATCAGAACCAAGGGCTTTGTGATTTTCTGTCCAAAGTGTGACTGCGTTCAGAGAAATCCAAATGTGTCACAAAGCCATTTAAAGTGATTAACAATACCCACAAGTAAACGATAGAAGTCATTACTTCCAGGCCTACTATCTGCTCCTGAAGTACCAGCTGGAGAAGCAGGCCACTGACTGAGTTGAAAAGCTCCTAGATTCTCTGTTTGGTCTGGGAGGGAAGCAGAAGGAGCAAAATTCCTCACTGTGTTCTTGATCCTTGGTTTTCTACCAGTATAAAGAGTCATTTTCAGCAGGATCACAGAGTGCTCCTCCCTGATGGTGTCCCTCATCTTATTGTGGCCTTTTTGATGTGGGAAAGAAGAGCTCTTCACCCTCTAGGCTGACAACCTATATATCTTCTACTTCTTGATTATTCACCTTTGCTGGGGATATAGGTCTCACTGTTCCACTGTTTCCTTCCTCACCGAGCTTCAGCTCTGTTCTTTTTGCTACTTTTCCCTAAAAGGGGAGTATGCAGCCTGTATCCCAGCTGGATGGAAAAGCCTGTGCACCCTGTACACTAATAAAGGGAAACAGAGGTCTAACCTAGATGGCTGGAATTGTGCTTTAGCAATACGTGAGTTCCTGAGGCAATCAATGGATTTGGATACTTGACATAGGAAGACTGCATAATCCTATGGCCGTCTGCCTCTTCATAGACCATCCTGAGAAAAACAATGCTTGTCTTGGAAATGGTGGACTGGTGCCTTCAGGACTATGCACTTGAAATTCCACCACCTATCAGGCTAAGGTAGAGATGGTACAAACATTAGATCCTGCTCTATATTGTATCCTATACCTCTAGATTTTGAGTCTGGAGGGACAGCTATGAGATTCATTCCAAATCACAGGAACTTTATCATAATAATCCATAATTCCACAGATTGAATGGTGATAACTTTGCCTCTTTCATAAAGCTGTAGTTTTATTCTTTCCTGTAAAAAAGAAGGCATGGTAGGTTTTCAACATTTAAGATTTCCCTGCTTCCCCAATTTGTCTTGTCATTGTTAAATCTTATCTCTACTTCTTTGTTTCCACCATTCTTTTTAAAGAATCATAATTGGTACAATTATCCTTGCTATGAGAATAATTAGCTATAGCTTTTTGACACATCAAATGGGGAACATTACATTTTAAGCAGCAGGCACTGAAACACTAAACAATACTGCTTTGAATAGGACCATAGAGAAGAGGCTCAGGTGAAACAATTGCTAATTTTAGCAACTTGAACTTTATACCTTTATAGAAAAAAATTAATCTCACAGTAGTTTTTGACTGTGAAATAGACAAAGCACTTTGGCCTCTTTTTAAAATAGATGAAATTTTCAGCGATGGAAGACGGGTGCACAGTGAATCACCCCCTGATGTGTCCAAAAGAACCTTGCTCTTACAACAAAAAGAGTGTTTGATTCCTCTTCTGTGTGGCTGGATAAGTCAAATATCATCTAATGCAAACAGCATCATCCAGCAACACTTGCATTTTAGATAGGGAATCTCTCAGCAGAGAACCGGGCAATGTGACATCTCAAAAAATAAAGGTTACAGAAATTTAAGTGCTTTGGCATTGAAAGCTCTGTTCCATGTTTATCAAAAATAATTGTAGGAAACAGGTACACACAGGTACCTGTATGATATTTGAGAAGTGTCAGATTAGTCTTGGTAACTGCCAAAAGCTTCTTCCTCTACTGAATGTAACAGGAATTTACATTGCCTTTGACAAGACTATTTTGAGACAGTCATTTGTTCACCTTACTGAGGTATTTCAGCTTTTTGGAAAGGCCACCAGAAAAACTGTAGGCCTAAGAAGCTTGCTTGGCATAAGTGGATTAAAGTGATGAATTGGTCTAGTAATCATCCTGTTAACAGTGTGGCTGTGATGAGCCTTTTTTTCTTAGATAAAGAGGAGAATGAAGATGTGATAATTCTATTGAAATAGGAGGTTTTAATTGTTTGCTAGAACCAACTTTGGTCAGCAGTGAATGGCAGTGTTATCATAATAATATAACTCAGTGCTCAACAGTAGTAAGTAAACGACAATGTAAATTCGATGGAACTAACTGCTGAAACTAACATAATTGACA
This sequence comes from Falco biarmicus, assembly GCF_023638135.1. Lineage (NCBI taxonomy): Eukaryota > Metazoa > Chordata > Aves > Falconiformes > Falconidae > Falco > Falco biarmicus. The sequence continues at coordinate 27,049,012 of NC_079292.1, forward strand.
CCTTAATATATTGGAAAATAGTATTAAGAAATTATTTTAAAACCAGCATGTTAAGTAAATTAAAAATGGCATAATTAATGGAATTATTACCCTTGCAGCTTTTCGCAGGTTGTTGCTTCTGCCAGGCAATATTAAGGTAAACAACAAAAAATACGTGGATTTCAGCAATAAAGAACACTGACTTCATTTCTACTTAAATAAGTCTCTGACCTCTACACTGACTTCAGGATGACCCATCTGACACAAAGCTAGCAAAGCTAAGAAGTATTATTGAGACCCTCATCTAAACTGATAGCTAATATGGGTTTAAATAAGGACCTTGGGATTTAAATTGACAAAACATGCTTGAAAGGGTTTCAGCCATGGGTTAGCACTTAAAAAATGAGTTCACCTCTTGCCTTCCTAGTTTCTTTGGCCATGCATAGTAACACCTCAGCAGCTCAGGTACGAAACATCTCCTTAGGGAGCAGGAATCTCAGGACTTCAGGCCTCCTCTTTCCACCTGAATATTTAGCAGAAAAGAAATCCAGTTTCTTGCCCTGCACTAAGTACTTAGTTATTAAAAGAAAAAATAGGAAATTACAGTCAGTTTGAAGCACATTATAGGACTGAGAAATATATGATCAGTTTCTGCAATCGCTGCATCTGTTGTTCTGCAGACTTGAGCAGATTGTTTGATTCTCTGTGTCTTAATGACTGTAAGTGTAACTGGGGGTAAATCTTGTTTTAGTCCCAAGTAAGATTACATATCCCCAAAGCAAGTCTTCCATTCTTCCCTCATCCTAGCTAATTGTATTGCAAATTCTGTAGTGCAAGGATTAATTATTATTATGTGCTTTTCATCTGGCACATTGGGCCATAACTGTGCTACCACAGTATAAACAAAGTACAGCATAATTACAGGTACTTTAGATCCCCAGAAGAAGACTAAAAAATTAGCAAGTGCTCTTGATTCTTAATTCCACTTCATTTTGCCAGATACTTAATTCTCTTTTGTTCTGCCAGTATATTTGGTACTTCCATAACCCTCTTCCATTTTGCTTAAATAATATAATTGTTAATTATCTCAGTCCTTTTGCATCCACTGATTATTTGTCCACAAAGAAATGTGCAGTTTACATAATGGCTGCCTGCCCAGTTGATTGCCCTTCTAAACTAGACATTACGAGAACCAGTGCCATGTCATTAAGAGGACACAGTTTCAGAATACAGTTTCTGAAACTGCCTTGCCTTTTCCTTTCTTTGGAAGGTGTGTTCAGGGTTCTCCCCTGTTAGAGATGCTTTTCAACTTCTGTCACTATTTTGACATTTTGATGCATCACTGGGGAATGCTGAAATAGTTGGTTTGACACTGGTGTCACAACCTTCCATCTTTGCGTGAAAGCATCTATTACTGTATTTCCACATCCAACCACAATCTAGACACTCATGACAAACCACAATAGTCATGTTAGCCCAAGTGAAGGAGAGAAAAAGAAAATCTTCACAGCTCACTGGAAAATCACCTTGGCTCTGCTAAAGCAAGATGTGAGTGATGATGTTTCACACGGTCCCTTAGAACAAAAGCAACTCTCCATGCTAAAGGACAGGGGCAAATGGCATGTAAAAATAAGTGAGGTTTTTGGATATATGGAGAAAAAGAATCACAGTCAGAATGGCTATACACTGGAACAGGTTGAATGGGTTTATAGAATCTATATCCTCAGAAATTTTTATAGCTTATCTGGAAAATACTCTGAGCAACCTTACCTGGTGTCGTAATTAACTCTCCATTCTATAGGGGGTTGGACTAGATGAACTACAAAGGTCCTCTCTGCCTACAGTACTGCGTGATTCCAGGATCTATTTTGCCTGCCCCTCTCAACAAGTACAGAGGGCTTCCATGACTATCTTTGACTGCATGTCTAACTTCTACACGATTAGGTTAAATGAGATAAAGCCCCCTGTAAAGCTGAGGGAACTTGGAAGGATATCAGGGAGGTGCTCAAGTTAATGCTAGAAAACAGGTACAATTCAACTATTGTATCAGGAACCTGTGGGCTCATCCCTGACAGAGGCCATCAGGAAATCCAACATTCAGACAAGTTCTTTAGAAATTATGTGTGGAGAATATACACTGTGATCTCAGGCATGAACACCACTGGAATTAAATAGCATGAAAAAGTATGATGAAAAAGTCCTCCGTACCACAAGGCTTGTATCAAATCCAACTTCTAAATATCTATAGGCAGGGGAGGTGCATCCCCTCCTCTTGGTACAATTGAGTCTTCCTGGTGAAAAAAAAAAAAGTAATTTATTCCCTTTTTAAGGAATGTAAGTTTCTTTGAAGTCCATTCAGTCTAGTTTCTCCCTATAAATACAGCAGAGAGATAAAACCATCTCAACAGCACAGTACAGTCCATTTAACATCTGTGTCTCCTTCTGGACACACATATTTCTACCCATTCACAACATCAGGAAATTAAGACAACCATGATTCTAATTTAATTCCCTTAGGTACATGAAGGGAGATGTGGCAAAGGCCACTGTTTGCATTAAGAATTGGTGCAGAGTAGCTACTTTTGTATAACTTCATATCCTTACTTAGTGAGCATTGATCCCTCCATGTAGGCTACCCCAAGGTCTACATCTTTGAACACTATGTGGATACTCCTTATTATCTTGAACAGAAAGTCATTACATTACAAGAGTAACATGTAAAGGAAAGTAGCCAAAAAGAGGCATACTTCGAAAAAAGAAATTGCTCCTTAACTTTTAAACTTCTAAAAAATTCAGGTTTGGTTGTTTTTTTGTTTGGTTTTTTTTTTTTCTTTTTTCTTTTCTCAGTAGTTTTTTAATGGGCTTTCATTTCACTGTTACACACTTCACAGTGTTCCTATGGTTTCCTTCCTGGTAGTCTTACTGGAATATACTTTGGAAATTTGGCAGTCATATGGAATTTATTTATATTGTGTATGCTAATCAGATTTATACTGAGATGGCTATGAAAATCTCAGTAGCAAAGGCATAGAAAAACTACTGTTCAGAATTCTGCCTTCTTTTGTAAAAAACAAAATAAAAGTGTATGTACTGTGCATCACTCAGTTTGTAAGCTCAGATTGGATAATCACAGCCATACTCAGTCCTCTCTTTCTCTACTACTGCAAATTGCTGTCACTTGTTACATCACCTATGAAATTATATGACAGGATCCTTGGGCCAAGAAATATTTACTTGTTCTACAAAATGCCCAGATAACTAAAGTAGCAAAGTTGAATAATAGTGTTGGTGAGGGTGGTGGTGGCTTTGATAAAGCCATTTTGCTGTCCAAGGCAATTGTTTGCAGATCCATAACCATACTTACATCTGGCATAACATCATGGAGTATTTTGTTGTACTACATTTTAGAAAGGGGTGAGATATATTCATGATATTGAATGGTATTTTATATACTACTATCTTCCAGCTTTTAAAGATCCCCCTTCATTTAGGATTTTCCTATGTTTTAAACTGTGGGAGCTGGTGTTTTCATTGGCTAACCTCTGCTTAAGGTATAGACAGCAAAAGAAGAAGGACCTGATTTTACCACATATAGGCGCATCTGTTCTAGCTTTACTTCAGATTATGTTGCTAAAAATACAATTGAAGAGTCAGTACCACCCTTTTCCTTAGCAGACTAACAGCCCAGAAACTCCTGTTGTGGTTCAAACCTATGCTGAAACCCAGGCAGCTGCATTTCCTCTGCTGCTGTTATCCAATTATCTAACAATTAAACAATTGGTTAATTATCTGATTAACTAAGTGTAGCGGACTCTCTGTACTATGGTTTTTCTTTCATTTCACTGTGTGTAGAATAGACATGTCTTGCTGCCTATTAGATTGCTATCTTTTAGATCTGGTTGCAGCCCACCGTTGGTGGGTTATCTTTATTACTGCTTTTGCTTGCATTCAATGCTGAGCACTCTTTAAAACTTAGCATATTTTAGTTGATTTATAATATCCTACCTATTTTTTCTAGGCCAGAGTAGTGCTTAACATTGCCTGTTTCATCTAAGTGTGACGTCAATCAAGCATCAGTCCAACAGTGGGAAAGATTTTGATTCTTACCCCTCAAAAGATAAATGGTATTTGGAATTTTCTTAACCTGTCTTACTGCAATTCACTAGAAAATGAGGTTTCTTGGGTACCAGTTCAGCATCTTTGGCACTAAACACTCAGCTGGAGTGACTGTGTTCAGATGCATGGAATTGCAATTATAGTCATCTTAGGAGATACAATATTGCTTATTCTGTATGTTGGTGTGTATGCTAGTACTTGATTTTACGAATTTGCTAACGTGGAAGACCTCAAAATGACACAGTCAGTTGCAGAAGTAACCTTTAGTTTCCTAATTTTGTATTTCTTTGTGACTAGTGTGCAATTATTAAGGAAGTCACCAATTCTTTCTTTCCAGTTGTAATATTCTATGTTGCTTAAAACAGTTGTCAAAATTTAAAATAAATGGTTAATGCATTCCTTTCTGTGTATTTCAATACCTACTCACATTAAATTCCTACTGGTCAAATTTCCCTTCAGTGTATTGGCTAAAGCATTTGTTAGACTGACAGATATGGATATAATTTATAGATTTCTAAGTAAGCAAACAGGGAACATGCATAAATATAGATCTTTACAGTAAGAATCAAGAGTATGAGCCAATGAATGGATGCACTTTGATATACTCCTGCAAAGTTCTGGTGTCCTTTTAGCCACAATTAGTTGATGAAGGTTTTAGCTTTTTAAACTAATATTCCTCATTGACTCTGAAACCAACAGCAGCTTGGGAAAAGAAGGGAGAGTGATAAACAGCATCCGTTTTACTGAACAACCTGCTGGAATTAAACTTCTGCTAATGTATAGAAGAATGAACAGGAAATTTAGCCAGCAATAACAACAAAAAAAAGTGTTCAAAGCTGATTAATCCTGTAAGTCTGTTTCACTAGCACAAGTTCTCAAGGGGGAAAAGCTTCATATTGACATTTGACAAAGTTAATTTTAGTAACTGATAATTGATGGATCGTTTTTTCTAGTCTAATCTGGTTTCTTGATCTCTTGCTCTCTGCTCTGTCTCCAAATAGGGTCCATTTATTTAATTTTACCCAGCAGCTCGATTATGCATAATAAGGGTATTTCGTTAATTAAGATTTGAAATGTCTAATGCTCTCTGTGTCCTTTTACTGGAGTTATAAACGCAAAAGAATCACAGATTGGCACAATACCAAAGGGTTCGGAAAATCAGAGATAAAAATTCAGAGATAAAGGAAGGCACCTGACGTCTCCCAGTTGGCTAGAATTCTAGATGAAACCTTTATATCTGAGAAGCCAGGTCTAGTGAACTGCTCTAGTGAACAGGTCCGGACCAAGTCTCAACAGATCTGCAGTATAAACTCTGGGAGGATAGTTCAGGTCTTTGCTTCCTTGCTTTTTTACAGCAGAGGTTTTGGTGTTTTGTTTTGTTTTGTTTTTTGTTTGTTTGTGTTTTATTTTTTTGTTGTTGTTTTGGTTGGTTTTGGTTTTTTGTTTGTTTTAGTTTTGGGGTTTTTTTTGTTTTTTAAATTGAGGAGGGAAAAAAAATATTTAACAGACAGTGAAACTGGAAGGTGGGAGGGCAGGCAATGAAACATATCCTCCCTACTGGTACCTGCCACAACACTTGGCAGTCAGAGCCTTTAGGAGTTTCTACAGGTGCAAGCAGTTTTCCAGGTTTTTGTGTTCTCAGCAAGGCAGTTTCCTGGACTTAGACCTCTCTGAGCTGTGGAGAGAAGAGGAAACCATCCTGCCTTTCCCCACAGGTTCCTTGGGGTCCTACCTGGTTCTGTCACACGATGTCAAAATGAGCCATGGGGTTTGCACTTCCAGCTTCATGAGCAGATGTGCATCACCTCCTGCTCTGTACAGATATCAAAAGGCTTTATGCAGCAGCTCACTTAAGTCTATGAAAGTGGGGAGCTGTTCTTTAATCAGGGCTAAGTACCCCTTTTTCCACTTTTTCTGCTGGTTTGGAGCAGAATCCTGTGGAAAAGGATTTTTAATGTGTTGCCAGCATTACTTAGGTGGGGGCACAGATGCATTGATAATACAAAGAAAATGCTATCAAAAAGGAGGCCAGTTCCCATAAGCAGACCAACCTTCAAGTAGCAATTTTAATGAAAACATTGTGAATAATAATGGACTAAAAATCTGAACCCATACAAATAACAGAAAGCATTTGCAATCCTACATAGAAGGAATTTTAATATCTGAGAAACAGTCATTCTGCTAACATCAGACTAAAGCTGCCTGACATTTTTCCATTGACAGAGAAATTGATCGGACAAAAATTGTTTACTACAGTTACTGTGACTGCTAAATTTTCTAGTTTCCACTGAAATGACCCCTTTCCCCCATATACTTATTGCAGTTTGAGTGACATTTTGAAAGAAGCCTTGTGACTGGGGACATGACTCAGTGATTGCTTCCCAATTCTGTTAATGTGTTTTAATAAATTATCCCCACAGTACTAATACAGGAAAAGGAAACATGCTAGGGGGTTGCAATGCAGGGGTCTCTCAACCCCATTTTACTTGGATCTGTGCGTACTTCTAGCTCCATGCAGGTAAAATAGCATCACTTGAACACTTGGGACTCAGCTGAGTGGCTGGGCATTTAGCTAAGAGTTAAAGGCAGCAAATTTTTTAATTATATGATGGTATTGTAAATAACTGTTGTTATTGAAAATGGTTATATGCATAAATTATTTTTAAAAAAAACAACCTAGAAATCATGTAACTTTCTGAATACAATTTAGGACATTAGTATTTTTCCCTTTCCTTCTCTTCTTTATTTTATCCTTTCTCCTTTCTCTGTCTTTCTCCCCGTATTTCCCTGGGGGGGTGGTGGTGGGGTGGTGGGGTGGTGGTGGGAAGGCTTCTTATGTTAAAAAACCCCAAAAAACCAAAAAAACAAAAACGGTTTTCCTTACAGTCCTTTGCCTTTTGCCTAGCATTTTTGGTAAAGAAAGAGGTGACAAAACAGAAATGAATGGGGAAAAACAACATCCATAACCTGAAAATTCCAGCTAGTCAAAATATTGCTGTTTCAGCTTTAAGTACAATGCCATTTGAGATTGTGTTTAATTATTTTTAGGGAAAGCAATAGGTTTTGAATTTTTCAGTTGCAACCCAGAACAGAAAAATAAATAAATCAATCAATTAAACCACATTGTGTGATGGAAACATTAATTCCAGTTGAAGTGATATTCTAGAATAAAACATTTCATTTTAGTTAAGATGCCATCATATAATTGTTTCAATTTTTTGCATGCAACCTGGAATAAAAAAAGACCATACTACCTCAAATTTTTGGCTTCTGTATCAGAGTGCAACAGCTTCTTTTTATGTTGAGTTTTACTATACTTTTCTGAATCTATCATTTCATGATTATGAAGACATTGAGAAAAATAATAAAGCTATTTTACAGAAACTGAGTTGTAAAAAAAAGAATTTAATAAATTTTTAAAAAATATACAGAAAAGTAGCCTCTTGAATGATAAAGGATATCTTATAAGGTCGTCATTTGAGAAGGGTTGGTTGCTAGGAGACCATCACTAAAGGTGGTCAGGATAACAAATGTTTTATTTCAAATAAAAAAGTCAATTAGTGTGTATGTTTAAGAGGTAATATATAAAGAAATTAGATATCTTTGATGTAAAAGTATATGTGGAAAAGAATGGATTTAAGTGAAATTTTTAGGTGGAAATCAAAGAGCCTCAAAAGATACAGGGAGTCCTCTTCATTGGTTAAATTGCATCTATAAAAGCACAAAATTATTAATAAGGAACCTAACCCTGATTCAAAGTTCATTTTACTTATTGTAACATTCATTAATTGCATTGCATAAAAGGCACAACATAAAAGAATTCAGTTCATAAAAACTGCATCTGCAGACTTTGTCATGCATGTGAAGGCCAGAATTGTTCAAAACAGGCTTTGGAAATAAAAGACCATCTATTAAGGGGTGTGGTGTGGGGTGTGATGGGGAATAATTCATTCTCAGGCATGCAATGCCTGCACGTTAAGAGAAAGTTGGGCAGATAAATAAAAATTGAACAGAACTGCAAAACTAATCTGGGCTTGAATTTCATTATGGGTTAGTGACACAACCCCGTGCTAAGGTCACACTTTCTCCTTTGTCAAAATACACAACCTCACAGAAATCCACTGCCTTGTTCCGCAGTTGTTTGAACCCATGAAATTTTGGTAAGGTAATTAGGATATCACAAAATGTTGGGCATGGATCGTCATTCTGGGAATGGCACCTTGCAATGATGGAGGCTCTTACAGAGCCGCAGAGGTTGCAGCTTTGTCAATGGTTGGGAGAAAATGACATCTGAAGTACATCTCATGTTCCAGTTGGGAGAGAAGGCAGAACAGGAAGGAAAGAAATATAAGTACCATCTTTCAAATCTGACACTGATGAATGATTTAAATCCCTACTTGTCCTTCAAAAATTAGATGCTTAAGAGAAATTTTAAGAATGCTTTCTGCCAAACTAGAGTAGGGTCTATGGTTTCTAACAGCCTTCATGAATGACATCCAAGCTTTACTCAAGTATAATATTTCCATGTTTATTTACTAGGTATGATATTATATGTTTATTGGTAAATACAGAAAAAATAGGATTTGTAATTTTTTTCTGGGACAGAATTACTTTATAGTTCATTCTCATTGTTGGCAACACCCTTTTCAGGATATGAAATGTACTCTACGCAAATCTCAACACAAATCTAACAAAACTAATTTAAAAAGTTCCCAAATCTGCCCTATTTAAAACATTCAATTTTAATATTTTTTTTTAAAGATTCCTCGGTTTTCTTCCAAATTCTAAAGACTGTAGGGTTTTATGAAAAGCTTCTTAAGGCTTTAAAAATCTGCATAAAAATTAATCATGCAAACGAATGTAAGTTTGCAATATTTGTATCACAAAGATTTCTGTCAAAAAAACACAGTTGGAAATAACATGCTGTTTGCCTTGTAATTGTTACTATTCACTAAAGCAGAAAAAGCAAGTGCAGAGAGCTAAAGAACTGACAGCCTAGTCATTTAAAACTACAGGTTGTCTCCTGGATGACAATAGTTTTTGAAGTAGAGCCTAACCCATGCCGAGAAGTTGCTTGCTGGAAGTATATATAGGATAATATTTTAACACTTTAGTTGAACAGGGCTTTTTTAATATTTTTTTTTCCTTAAAAAATAAGGAAATGCTAATCAAACTCTGCTGAATGCAAAAATGGCATATGTTCTGTTTTGGGTTTTATTTCACATTGTTTGTTTATGCACATATACCTAAATTCTAGATTAATTATGGAAGTAGATTTAAACCTCATAGTTGGAGACTGAAGAACTGAATTTCCTATTATGATCTAGGAGGCCAAAACCGGTGATGTAAATTTGTTTAACCTGCAGAAAACCAAAACATCTTGTCTAAAATGTGGCTGCTTCCCTGAATAGTGTCCGCGATCCACGCAGAAGTGAGTATTGCCCTAGTGACACTTGTGTTCATGTTACCCATTGTCAAACACAGACACACCGATCTGCAAAATGCAAATATTTGCAAAGTGCAAGAGAGAATATTCATAGCTGAGCGGTGAAGCAGCAGGGAGGATTTAAGAGAAAGCAGTTCTCAGCCCTTTGTACTTGAAAGAAGTAGTTTTATTTTTCTAGCCACTAACTTCCTAGCTAAAAAATGAAGATAATAATTCCTTTTTGTCTTCTAGGTAAAGCTAGTGGGGAAAAAAAGTATTAATTTTATGAGATTGTGGAAGTGGGTAAAAGAATGGCAGATGAAGTAACTGTTTCTGACACATAGGTAAGAAGAACTCTGTGTATGTTTTCATTAAACTGCTGAGCCCTTATTTTTCTTTTGATTGTATTGAAATAATCATACTTCATAAAATTGTGTACTTAGGTTGACAGTATTATAACCTATGGCTTTTTATTAGCATAGACATACCTTCACGCTGAAGCTGCAGGCAAGTCTTTTTGGCTGATTCATAATGATTCCATTAAAATTGTTGCGGATTAGATCTAGTTGATTAGCAGCAACGGAATCAAATGAATAGCTGTTATTGTGGTTGGATAATTACCTGCTGGAGCTGGGCTCTGCACAAGACAACTAGATGCCCCACCAAAACAGAAACCACGAAAGTGCCAGCAAGGGTGAGTGCACGTAGTTCAAAGACACATTTGAAGATGTTTAACAAAACCTCAAACAGTAAACTAACCGGCGCTTTGGAAAATAGTACTCCTAGGATTGGATTTTTTCTTCTTTTTTAAAACAAAAGAGTGTTCATTGAATAAACAGCTTTTCTTTTTCTTTTATTTTTTCTTCCCTTTATGCTAACTGTTGTGGTTAGGACACTAACAAAGCATGTAGTATTAACAAATCTCTAGAGATGCTGTAGTAACTCCAACTTGATTTGAAGGTAAGAAATAAGACACATTAGATTTCAAGGGGATTTGCAAAGCCCTCAGCAGTTTTGTCCCAAATGTTACTACTGTTTATTTTGTGTATTGGCTGTTCCTGTTTCATCCCATCTAGCTTTAGGCACTTAGATTAAACTCCTGGTCATGAGGCTAGTTCATGTCTTAGGTGCATTAAATTGTCCTCTGAAGTTACTGATCTTTTTTCTGTTGACCAGAGGGAAAGCTGGGGCTCCTATCTCAGGTAAGTCATTTTAAATGACAGACCTAGTCTTTAGTGGATTGCTCATGGTTGTACAGGTCACAGGTTCTTGATGAACCTCTATGTTTTATTTGTGCATCACCTGTTTATATTTTTCATTAAGTGTTGCAGTAAATGTAATGCTTGCTTCAAGTTCTGTTGGTAGTATCTATGTTTAATTTCATTGTTTTGAGTGCCTTTGAATTTTGACCACTGAAATTAATAAGTATTTTAGCACTGACTTCAAGAGCAGCAGGGCAAGATCCTATCCCTCCTCTAAGCTTTTGGGCACTTTAAAAATAAGTCAAATAATCAACAGTATAATAAAATGAGGGGTAATTCTTTTCTGACCATGAACGAGCAATATACATAATGCTCTGAGCTTCATGAACTTCTGTCTTTAATTTTAACAAAGGTTGGATTTGATGATAACTGTATTTTCCTGCCTCCATTTGTGCAAACCTTGTACTAGACACAGGGAATTAGTGGGTGCACAATGAATTATGGACTTGAGCCTGCTTGGGAGGTATATAAGGACACTCCTGCTTTTCTTGGCCAGGTGTTACTCGCAGACTTCAGATTTCATCAACAGTGCATAATACAGTGCTGTGCTGTATGAATAGTGCAAACTAGATCCTGTTTGTCACTTAGTTCTGAAATTTTTCGATAGCAACAGGTGGTTTTAATGGTTCTTTAGAGCCAGAGATGTCTATGCCCTTCTGACCATAGAACAAAGAAGTACTGCGTAACATTTTTTTCTGTAAAACATCAGACCTTACATAAAAGTAAAAATGACTGTCGTGGTTTCACTTATTACAAGGATAGAAAAATATATTTATATAATTAATTCTGAAAGTAAGGTTTATTTCTGTTACTAAAGAAAAGACATTTGTTCCCCTCTTTATTCCATATATCTCTTTGCTTTCAGCTAGTAATCTTTCTTTGAAATACCATGGAAACAAGCAAATATGCCTCATTAAACTTTCCTTGCAGGGAAGAAGAGAAAAAAAAAAAAAAAAGGGCAGAAAAAGCAGAGAATTTATAAATCATGGAGTAGGAAAGAATAAACTAGAAAGGGTGATTAGATTGTTGCTCTTAATTCTTCCAGGTAAAGTAGGATAATTTGCTGGGGCAAAAAAAACATAACAAAACAAAACAACACTGCAACAACTTGCTGCCTGAGTCCTCTCTCTCTAGTTGGACTGTTTTCCAACTGTATACTGCATTATTACTTCACATTTTGCAGTCATGCCCAACACTGTAAGATATGAGTCACAGCTGATACCTAGCAGTCCCTCAGTACAGCTAAAATAATGCTTTTATATATGATTTTTCTAACAAGCTTTGTTTAGATTCCTATAAAATAGTATTGTAAAATGCAAACTTTGTATAAATTAACATCTCATTGACAACTTATACATAGATATGTTTAGAAGTATTTCCTTGCTATCAAAAAAAGGGCCAAATTTCCAATGAGACTCCACCAAATTCAGTAAAGCTATGCTGATATATACCAGTTAAGGACTTGGATAAGGAAAAGATCACTAAACCAGAATTTGAAACTATACTTTATAATAGGGTATTTAAAACCGCTTTGCATTTAGAAGCAAGCTCACCTTTCAACAATATACCTTGCTCTGCCTTCATATGTCATTGTGATCTTAATGAATTGGTTGTAGAAGATCCACACATCACTGTTATTTAGAATCCCCCTCCATGTTTTCCCAATACATGTCCCGTAGCCTTAACTAAAGCAATGTCTGTGAGGGACATGTCTTGAAATTAAACTCCATTCTTCAGAATAGCCCCATAATCTTAAAGACAAACTTGTTAGTGAAAAAGATATTGATTTAGCTGAGTTAGTATTTTGCACCCTGAAATCTACTTTAACCAAAGAAAAAAAAAATCAATAAATTACTTTCTTAGATTAGTCTATGTTTTTATTTAGCTGGCGGGAGCTGTAATTCATTTCCCAATGCGTTAATTTCTGACAGTGCAAAGGCAAAGGTTTTCAAGACCCCTTTGCTTGAGACGACTCGAAGCTAAGGGGAGAAATAAAACAAGCTGCATACCAGCTCGAGCCTGGAGGCAGCCAGAGAACAGTACGCACCTAGAGACTGAGAACATGCATGGATGCATTTCAGACCATAAGGACTGTCAGATTCCCACTGCAGCTCCTTGAACTCTGGTATCTGGGTTATGTCCTGATTTAGGACAGTCCTGGAGTACCCAGACCCCATGCCTGGTTTCACTACCCCTTTTAAAATAGCTGAGGCCATAACGAGTGAAATACTTGAGCAAGGAAGAGGCACGCTTGACCCGTGCATGGCCTTCCTCATGATGATGTCCATCTTCCCCACCTCCAGAGAGCTGCCAGCTCATAGTTAAACACCATTTGGAGAGTTTTTCCCATTCAATGCTCCAATTTTTATATACCTGAAGTAGATTTAAGTAATTATCTCTGTGATCCGGTTCCTGTATCTATCCCTGGCCATTTTTAGAAGAATACGGTGTCTGAAGGGGGACAGATTCAGCAAAACACACCAATGAATGAAATCTAGAGCTTGATTTCTAATGAAAGGTTTAAAAAAAAAACAAACAAAAAATCCCTGAGAACATCAGATATGTAATACAATTAACCCTGTGCCAAGAAAAGTGATAGATCCTAAGGTGGTTGCCTATTCAAGCAAAGAAACAAGTCATGTCAGAAAAATATCCACACTTTGAAAATCATTTGGTAAAGCATGTCAAGCTGTGCAGCCCTGCTGCAGCCACATTACTAATGGGAGATAAAGGCAATAATTGTCTAGGATTTCCTGCCATGTCGTTGCCTTTTTGCTGACCCACAAAATCCAAAATGTCAGTGTTTCCAGGAGGGAAACAAATGCCTATAACAAGATCCTCAAGTGACTGTAGACCAGGAGGACGCTGTGAGTACAGCACAGCAGCACAGCCCAATCAGTCATTAAAGATTTGGTCCAAGAAAATGCTTTGGGTTTGTTCCCCCACCCCCCCCCACCCCCCGCCCTGAAAATTATTCATGTTTTATAAATCTATTCCTGTGACTGAAAATCACAGGATTTTGAGGCAGGAAGAAATCCATCAGTGCCTTCAATTAAGGTTGTTCTTTCAGAAAGGTAAAGGTGTTATTCTAAAGATTTTAATGGCAAAATGTGTTATTCTAGTTATCTGACCTCCTACATTACAAATAACACTTTATAACCCATGTACTTAAGCTTGATAATTTGTGGTTGAACTAGAGCACATCCTAGTGCTGAGGAAAGAGTAGTGGAAAGACCTCTGTTCTTGGTGGGAAAATTTGAAATGATGGAGTTGAGAAGAGGCTGAGAGGGCTTCACTTGTTTAACCTGGAAAGAGCAGGCTTATGGGGGTATTACCAATGTATAGAAATATGTGATGTGGGAGTAAAGAAGACAGAGCTGGACCTTTCTCAGTTGTGCCCAGTGACAGGACAACAGGCAGACAACACAAATTCAAATACAGGAAATTCCATTTAAATGTATGAAAAAAAAATATATTACTGTAGGGGTGATCAAATACTAAACAGATTGTCCAGAGAGGTTGTGGAGAACCTGCCTTTGGAGATATTCCAATCCCAGCTGGATGCAGCCTTGAACAACCTACTGTGGATGACTCTGAGCAGGGGGGGTCTGACAAGACAATCTCCAGAGGCACCTTCAACCTCAACTATCTTGTGTTCTTGTGGTCAACCACTTCTTCCTGTAATCTAATGCCTAACAGCCAATAACAGCTAATTACCCTCCAGAGTAAAAATCTGCATTTATTTCCTATTTAATTTCATTTTCAATTTCTAGCTGTTGGATCTTGGCTTGTGTCTGGCTACTTGATTAAAGAGCTCTCTTCTAGCTGCTTTTTAGGTACTCTCAGATCAAGCCACCTGTTAACCTTCTTTTTGATAAGCCAAAGGGTATTTCCACAAATAAATACTCTATGTTCTCTGTTGAAATGGAAATTGAGCCTTTAATCTAGTCAATTTGCAGGCACGGCTACTTTACTGTCCAATTGCAATCTGTACAGATCCTGTCTGTTGAACTCACAATGTTCATTGTCTCTTACAGATTGTAATGAGTCAAGATAATAATATGTAAACACCTCCCCCCCAAACAACAAAACGTCCCTCCCAGCCCAACATGACCCCCACCTCCAAAGCCAGCAAGCAATGATAAGTATTATATCAGATGTGCAAGAGTTTCTTTAAGGTTCTGACATGCTGTACAAATGACCTAGAAAATAGTCAAGACTGAAAAAGGACAATTTTAAGGATTAAGACACAGAATCTACCTGACCCACCTTTTCATTTTTTAAATTATTATTATTATTAATTTTTGGTAAGAGATATATTTGGGTTGTTACCAGCTAAAATACTGCAAATAGACAATAATAAAAGATATACACATTTTAATGGGATAGAGATTTCATCAAAATTCAAGAAAATTTTGCAATTGTGGGCAAATTGATTTGCCATGTTACTCTAGAAACACACTGCAGTAAGGCTACTGAAGCCAGTGGTGCTATGCAGCTTAAAATCTTGAAGAATTCTGCAGTGCATCAAGCTAAGTAGGTGACAAGAAAGATCCAGAAATGGAGATTCCTTTAGTCTGTATACCGAGTTTATCTCCCTATTTCCATTAGATGAGCATATGGCTAGCTTCTTGCTGTGTTTAGAGGGTTTTGGCTGTTAGAGAAATAAATAAATAAATTGAACACATATTTCCTTTTAGGTGTAAACTGTGTTAAATTAGTGTTAATAACAAGGAGCTTCATGGCAAATCTGGAATGTGATGTTGAGCAACGCCCTGGCATCAGAGCTTCTCCCTGAGTTCACTCCTACCTTCCACGGCCTCCTTTCTCAAAGTACATCTCAAAGTTTGAGGACTCATGTCACAGACAATAAATACGACTCATCAACGCAAAGTTTAACCACTTCTTTCCATGAAACTTTCCGTATCAGTTCTACCCTATTTTTTTTTCTTCAATTATTCTTACTTAACCTTCACATAATCTCCAACATAACAGAAGTAACAGTGTATTTGTTGTCATTGGGATATAACAACCTTGCTGCTGCTGCTTTTTATCATTCCAATATGGTAGAAAGGAGTTTTGTTTATGCATTTGCTATTGTCTCTTGTTCCTGCACCTGTCTGCTTCTCTCTGAAAACCAAATTTGTTGTTGTTTTCTTAGTTTCTTTGTATAAAAAAACAAGTTCACATAGATTACCTTTTCAGAAAGGATTGAAGGTATAAAAGTACAGCTGCTTAAGCAATTAGCAGAGCAGCATGACATTTGAAAGCCTCAAGCTATTGGAAACTCACCTGGCTTCAGATGCCGTTATAAACTCAGAGTTTGGTTCGGGTCACTGTGAGGGAGAGGGAGCATTGGAGCAGAAACAAACTGACTGGCAAGCTCCTTCCTTTTAAAGGAACCACTTTTAAGCCCTACATATTTAAAATACAGCTATTCAAACATTTGGGGTGAGATCTATCTCCAAGGCGAGGAAATGTAAACGTGTCTACATGTGGCTCTCTAAATGTTGGCATGGTGTGTATGCTTGCATCACTGCTGGAGCAGATCAAGTCAATGCAACAGCATAAAGAGATAAATATTCCCTGCCCTGCCCTTGTGTGTCTAGTTTTAGGTGAGCTGAACTGCACAGGGTACTTAGGAGATGGTGGTAAGAAACTAAATTGGACCACTTTGGGACATTTTAGATGTCATCAAGCCTCCATATTTAGGGAGTTGAACTCCTTTTTTTTTGTTTGTTATTTCGTGTCCTGGAACCAGTCTTGCCACGTTCCACTTGTGTGGAACTTTCCTATGTATTTGGCATTTAGCCTAAATCCAATTTTACCTTTCTATCAGCAAGATCAGAATTATCCAGTGCTGAGCACCACAGATGATCTCATCCAAACGTTATTATAGTAGATTCCCAGAGCCTCCTCAGGTTAAATAACCATAGTCACATAATGAAGATTATCACCTTCCCCAATCACTTTATTTCCTTCACTGGGGACTTTAGTTTACCCATTTAATTCCAAACAAGATAATAAACAATGTCCACAACTGAAAACTTAACAAATCTCATCACAAATCAATAAAGAAACTTGCAGGAGGAAAGAAGTACCCTTGTTTTCATTTTTGCAGAGAGAGGAAAAGGACAGAGAACAATTAATGAGCAGTAACACTTTGGAAATTTCCAGTTTTGCCAGGAACTGAATCTTGTCCCTTGGAACCCGGTTTCCTGCCTCAGCCACCAGCCTGTGTACTTCCCCAGACCTCTGCTCAGTTTCTCAGCAATAGCAACAATTAGAAAAAGCACAGAAATAAATTAATCTCCATAGGAGTTTGAGGGTTTTTTTTGTTGTATTTTTTTGTTTGGTTGGTTGTTTTTGGTTGGTTTTTTTTCTTATTGAAGAGGATATGGGGGAGAAGAAGTAAAAAAAGAAAGAGCAAAAGTGAAGGAAAGAAAAACACAATAATTAAAAGTTTCAGGCAGTGGTCTAAGCTCTGGGGAACACAGGTTAAGTCACTGCTTGGACTAATCTGCAGTAACTTGAGGTGAAAAAAACCTTCAGGCAAAGTGAATAGCCATGAATCTGACCTCCTCTGCTTTCAGGATAGACTCTTGTATATGGAGAAAATCTTCTGCCAAAATGTGGTTCTCATCCCAGTGCAGACTTTAAAAAAAAAAAAAAAAAAAAAAGAAAAAGGAGGTGAGAGGGGACATCAAATAGTTTCTATAGCATATTGTTGTCTTCCATTCCCATCATCACTTATGTGCTCCACTACCAAAGAAAGGATGAGTTTGCAGAAGCTTCCACATGTACATATTCTGAAGCTTGTACTTGGTCATCTGCTGCTCTCAGCTATGGGTACATTTTGCAGTGACAGCCAGATAAAGGTCATTTGTCAGAGCACAATGATGGTGGGGTGATTACTGGATTACTAGGCTTTGATTACTACTGTAATACAAATAAAGAATATTAATAAGCTAAATTACATTCTGAGTCCTTTTACTGCAGCTTTGCAAGGAAAAAAAAAAAAACCCACACAAAAAAGAATGTGGAGGCATTTCCCTAATGGTTAATGAATATTTATTATTTTTGAAGAAGAATAAAACTATATCAGGATGCTGCATGGTCCTCTCTATAAATGGTTTACCCGTGCATTTTCCTTACCATCAACAGCCTCTGTCACGGTCTGAAAGAAATATTCCCACTTTTTGTTCAGGCTACATAGATGATACGCATTCTGTTTGGAAAGGCCTAGGAGAAAGCACATTTCCAAACCCCATGATAAAGCTGGTGAAAAATCCCAAAGGTCTCACTGTGTATTTGGACAGTTAGAGACCAAGGACACTTGAAGGAAAAGATGACATTCCCAGTGATTCATCAGATCTATAGGTAGGTAGAGGCTGTGATGGTTTTGGCTAGGATAGAGTTAATTTCTTCACAGTAGCTAGTATGGGACTATGTTTTGGATTTGCACTGAAAACAGTGGTGGTAACACAGGATATTTTATTTAGTGCTGAGCAGTGCTTAAAGGGTCAAGGCCTTTTCTGCTTCTCACACACTCCCACCCATGAGTAGGATGGGGCTGCACAAGAAGTTCATAGAATCACAGCACTACAGAATGGTTTGTGTTGGAAGGGACCTTAAAGATGACCCACTTCCAACCCCCCTGCCAGGGACAGTGACACCTTCCACCAGCCCAGATTTCTCCCAGCCCCGTCCAGCCTGGCCTTGGACAATTCCAGGGATGGGGCACCCACAGTTTCTCTGGCAGCCTGTGCCAGCACCTCGCCACCCTCAAAGTAAAGAATTTCTTCCTTATATCTAATCTAAATCTCCCCTCTTTCAGCTTAAATCCATCCCCCCTTGTCCTGTCACTACTTCCCTTGTACAAAGCCCCTCTCCAGCTTTCTTGCAGACTCTTTTAGGTACTGGAAGGTGCTGTAAGGTCTCCCTGGAGCCTTCTCTTCTCCAGGCTGAACAACCCCAACTCTCTGAACTTGTCATCCTAGAAGAGGTGCTCCAGCCCTCTGAGCATCTTTGTGGCCCTCCTCTGGACTCATTCCAACAGGTCCGTGTCCTTATGTTTGAGGCCCCAGAGCTAGACGCAGCACTGCAGGTGGGGTCTCACAAGAGCAGAGTAGAGGGGGAGAATCACCTCCCTCCACCTGCTGGTCATGCTTCTTTTGATGTAGCCCAGGGTTTAGCTGGCTTTCTGGGCTGCAAATGTACCTTGCCAGATTATGTCTGGATTCTCTTCCACAAGCACCCCCAAGTCCTCCTCAGGGCTGCTCTCAATGCATTCTCTGCCAGCCTGTATTTGTGCTTGGCATTGTTCTGACCCAGGTGCAGGACCTTGCTCTTGTCCTTGTTGAACTTCATGAAGTTCACATAGGCCCACCTCTCAAGCCTCTCAAGGTCCCTCTGGATGGCATCCCTTCCCTCCAGCATGTTGATCACACCACTCAGCTTGGTGTCATTGGCAACTTGCTGAGGGTGCAATCAGTCCCACTGTCTGTGTCACTGACAAAGATGTTAAACAGTGCCAGTCCCAGTACAAACCCCTGAGGAATGCCACTCATTGGGAAGGGACACAGCTGGGGCATCTGACCCCAACTGACCAAAGGGATACTCCATACCTTATGGCATCATGCTCAGCATACATAAGCTGGGGGAAGAAGAAGGAAGAAGGGGATGTTTGGAGTGATGGCATTTGTCTTCCTGAGTCACCACCACACGTGATGGAGCCTGGTGGTCCTGGGGGTGGCTGAGCACTGGCCTGCCGATGGGAAGTGGTGAATGAATTCCTTGTTTTGCTTTGCTTGCTTGTGTGCAGCTTGTGCTTTACTTATTCAACTGTCCTTACCTCAACCCCTGAGTTTTCTCACTTTTTCTCTTCTGATTCTTCCCTCCATCCCACCCGGGGTGGGGGTGGGGGTGGGGAAAGTGAGCGAGTGGCTGCGTGGGGCTGAGTTGCCATCTGGGATTAAACCACGACACAGCAAAAAAGATCTTTGGCCATAGGCATCTTCAGGAACAATTCCCAAAACGCTGTCAAATAAGCACATCTCTCCACTATGCTCTCTTATAAATATTTTAGCAGAAAAGGAGTAGTTGGCGACCCTTGATACCTTTTCCTGGAACTAATAAACTGTCAAAAGACTTTTTTCCCTCCTCTACTACGAATTAGGTTTCCAGCTTCCAGTGACTCAATCTTTCCTGAGAATATTATTTTTTGACTGTGCCTGGATGGCCTCCTTATATTGTATTTAAGACCTGATGATCTGGGGGAAAAACAGCAACACACACACACACACACACACACACACACACACCCCGGCACCACAGACCCCCTCCTCCTCAAAAAAACCCAAAAACCCCAAACCAAAACACCAAACAAAAATAACCCAGAGGAGCTGTACTTTTGTCAGAAGTATTTAAGTTCCATCTTCAGGTTTTGCAATGAAGGAACTAAATTGGAGTCAGATGCTTTCCATTAGCGTTTCACAGCATAAGTTGAAGGTAAATATAGCCCTCTGTATTTTTGTCCGTCCTTGTGTGCTTGTTAACATGCTTTTGTCTTAAAAGCAGAAGAGACGTGAGACTCACAGAAGATCCATTTTACTATTGATCACACATTTTTTAATCTTCCCTTTTTTAAGAGTTCATAAAAGGTTAGTGCTTTTTTTCCTGGTCTACTTTAAAGTTTTCTGTAAAAAAAATTGATTTTTTTTCTTGCTTGGGATTTCCAGGGAGAGGTTGATATTTCTTTGATTAAAGTACTAAGAGAAGGAGACAGAGCTAAATATCCTGAGTTTTACCTTTCATAAACACCAGTTTATTAGATACTGCAAAACCACCACTGTTTTGTGTATATTTCAACATTTTACTTTTCTATATAACTGCCTTGTGCAGTCATGCCTATGGTCCCTAAACACCAGCAATTTCCCTTTGCGCATACCCTTTTGTATAAATGAAACTACTCAACATTGTAAGCCCAGACAGTGAAAGAACAAGTCCAAAGCCCAAAGAACTTAAATTCGTGAAGTGAATAAATGAAGTGACCAGTGGAATAATGTATAAAGATGAGAAGGTGGATCTGCAGTATGTAGATGTTCCAGGGGAGCCTGAAAATTCTCTGCAGCAGCCTGAAGTTAGGGGATATAATAGAAAAGCACAGTTTAACATCAATGTTTCCTTTTGGGAGACACTTCTGAGCACCTACTTATGTGTTGGATAATCAGACTGGATATCCAACTCTGTCCAGTGACTCATTGTATCCAATTCCCACTCTGTTTGACATTGCAACTGTGATTCTTGGGGATCTACAGATTTGGTCCCAAAACCTGCTGTGTAATTATTATTCATGCACATTTCCTGACTTTGCTCCAAAGAGGTACATATGTGACCAGGTAAGTGCTGGCTGCAAAGAAAGTGCAACAGTTTAGATCACAGGTTTTAAGGAATGGCACTTTTGCCATCCAACAGCATTAGACAACTTTCAATGCACTTATAGGAATTCTGTTTATTTTCAGGCTTACATGACTGCTCAGACATGAAGGGCTGTATTGTACATAAGAGCATCTGACTCCAAGTATTCTAGTGCACACTTATTCTATAAGGCCCAGTCCCAAATATTTACTGAGGCTGACAGTTTGTATTATGCACCATAACATCCCTGGGTGTATTTTATGGGCACAGAAGAACACACCACTTCCAGAACACTCCAGGTTGTCTTTTCTTAAGAGAAGTAGGTCTTATGTAAAAAAAGAAGAGGTTTCTGTGATTTAGAAACTTTCTTACTGGCCCACTTATGCCTGTGACCATCTCAGTTTTAGTGGACATTGTAAGAAACCCACTAGTTTTTAATTTATTTTTTTTATTATCCTGAGTCAACTTCAGTTCCCCTCTACTTCTTGCCTTCCTTCCCCTGCAAACCACCAAACAAATGCTTTTTTCCCCTGACAGCTCAATATTGAGGGCATTTGTTGAGAATATGTCTAAAGTCTCTCTGTAGTCCATGGAACTGTAGTACACGTTTAACTGCTGCACTAAATTGCATTGTATGGATCTGATCCAAAGCCTATTGATGTCAAAGGAAGAAAAGTTCCCATTGACTTCAGCCAGATTTCAATCAGGCTTTTAAAATGGAAAATGATTATACACTTATACTTTTATACATTTATGATGAAAAGCATCAGCAAACAAAAATTTATGAATAGACTCCCACAAAACAAAACTGTCAGCAGCTGAAATACTAGGGCAGATGGGCTTTCAAGATCTGTCACTCCATCAGCATTGTACAGTTTAAAGGCACCACATGTACTCAGTCTTCTGAGAGCGTGTGTGGACAAGAAACCGTTCTGATTCATTATTTTTCTAGTGAGAGGGATTTGATCTTGGAGCCAGAAGATGACTGGGACCATTTGTACAATGTTTTGTGTTCATCATTTATTGCATTGATGTAACCCTTGTAAACTTTCTGAAAGAACATTTTATGCCTTTTATGTACCAGGCATTTCTGTTTAAAACCAAGAAAATTGCTAGTTAAGATTCTACCACATTTTAAGATAAAAACAACATATAAGTTAATAATGCTTGTTTCCCATGTATGGCTTTTTTTTTCCCTTTTATTTATTTTTTTAAAATTTAAATAAATTTCAAAGAGTTTTAGGATAGAGTTCTTATTTACCAAATCAGGAGGAGATAAGGTTGGCCAACAGAAGAACTGGGAATAGAAAATAGTTATCTTGAGCTTCATACCCTAACCTCCTGAGAACATTGCTTATTTATTATATTTAGTATGCTAAGGCCTGCCTTTCTCATCTGATTTGAAATATAACCAAAATGCCCAATTTAGGAGTTTAATCAGATAAGGTTGTTCTGGTGGTGGGCGGCTAACTGAACCATGATCATCCCTCCTAAAGTGGATATCTTTCTCTATCAACCCTATTCTTGGGTCTTAGCTGGGTGCTGAAAAGTACACAGGGTGAATACAGAGCTATGCATTTGCAATATGTACTTTAAAGATATGAATTCCTATAAGACAAAAGGATCACCTACATTATTACCCACAAAGCTAACACCAAGGGTTTGGGGAAGGAGAAGACCTGTAGGCTGGAAAGCCAATTTCACTGATGGAAACCATCTTCAAAACTATAGGGTTAGGGAGCAACTTAGAAAATTTCTAAACATTGTTAGAAATTTTTTAACTGCACCAGATAAAGAACTTTATTTGACTTATATTTCCATGGAAAGAAACATTTGCATACACCTAAGTTTTGTACTAGTTGTTATCTAACAAAAAATATCAACTCGTGGAGAGTTTATTACCTATACAGGTTACAATATTAACTTTGACTTCTTTTTCATTTATTTGTTTTCTTTTGGATGGTGGCTTTTTAGAACATTTTTAGAAAAACTCTGATAAATTATAGGAAGTTAGAGATGCTTTGGGATACTCTTATTTTATTACATTAAAAATACTAAAGGAAGTATCTGTATCTTAATGACATATGAATTTATTCAATACCTACGTAATATGGTAATTAAAAAGAGAGTATTAGCAGTGTGCATGCATGTCCCTGAAAGATTTTGTTAAAGTGGTGTGGTGACATTTATAGCTACAATTATTGCAGTAAAAGTTGAAATAAATGAATAATGGTTGAAAACAATATTTAAGCAAATTTATATAGTGAAAAAATGGAAAACCATGCTGATCAGAGTTAAGGTTGCTATAGAATTGCTTGATATTGATCTGCATTTACTACTAGAGGGTGTTAGAACTACTATAATAACCTCACCAGCTCATCATCTTAATTCTATTTTTTTTCTGTTTTATTTAATTCAATTTTTCTTTGGCATTTTTCCCGATGTCTGCTCCAAGTTATTCATTCTATCATTCTTTAAAGTAATGAAATAATCTGTTTCTGGATTACGATCACTTCTCTCTCTATAAGGCAAGGTAAGTTTTTTAATTCACTACTGCAGAGGGATGAAGCTGGGTTAATTAACATTGATAATATACAGCTGTGGGCTCGCTTGGGGGAGGTGGTAGTGGTGGGGTTGGCTGATGTAGATAAGGTGCAGGTGTGGCTGCTTCTGTTAAGAGGCTGGGCAGCCAATGGAGAGAAACCAAGGAAAAGAGAGGAGGAAGAAGCAAAAAGAGAGAGAACATGTGCCCTGGATGAGGAGAGACAAGGAGAAGGCAGCAGAGGGACTGGTATGAAGAGTATGATGGTATGTGATGGTAAAAGACCTTGTTGCAGCTTGATGGTTTGGAGAGTGCTACGACACATTACAATATGTTAGTTTTCACTATCTATTATAAACCACTCTTTGAAACATCTTGAACTCCCTTTAGCAGTTTTCAACATCCACATCAATCTTGTTTCATAACAAATATGACTGAATCAATATTGTGACGATAAACTGTAAAAAATTGCTTTTGTCTGGATTCAGTAGAAATCACAAGTGGTTTGATTTAGCTCAGGAACATTGGAATCAGCTTCTTAAAGCGAACAGGCTGTTCAAAAATCAAACTTAAGTTTGTGTTGGGTGGAAGTGGGCATCTTTCATTCTTTGCTACTAAACCAAACCTTTTATACTCTTGCCCTTACACAATCTCCCCTACTGAATCAAGATAATTTTTCCTGCTAATTAGATTCATTTAGGATTGTAACTGATATGCCACAGCTAATCTCCATCATAACACAAAATATCCTAGCAGTAATCTATATGGAAATCCTCTATATGGGCTTTGCAATGTCTTACAATTATTGACATCTACTATGGCTAAAATACAAGTGAGTGGCTTTTCTCTCTGAAACGGATGAATGACAATGTATTTGGAATATGGGGTATAACTCTTCTATTACTGATCTACTGGAAAATTGTTTACAAACCAAGAAAAACTGTTAGCCATACAGAAAAAATAAATTAATAGTAGTTTCAGGAATTACATATGAAAGATTTTCAAGCCCAATTAATGACAGGGCAGTGTAACATTGTGAACAGCTATGCTTGTTGTCCATGATCTGCTATGGATGCTTGCAAAAAGTTGGATCATATGCTGAGTGAAAGCTCCTAATACCTTCTGGGGTGCCTTAGGCTGCCCATAAGCATGGTTAATAAATGCCTGTGGATGGCATCCTATCGGGCATCAGGAGCGTGGTGGCAGTGAAGATAGGTTGTGCAGAACAGAATAAAGGCAGACAATAACTTTTGTGCTTAGATATTTACCTTTTGCTGTTTGAAATCCCTCCAAAAGAAAAATCCTTTCTTCCTACCATGGAGCCAATAAAAACCTTTGGCTGCAAAAGTGGAAATGCAGCATCCACATCTCATGGTAAGGAAAGCTAGAGGTGAGAAATGACATCGCTGAGCAGAACTGCCTCTACTAGTGTCTCCAGACTGCTCTCTGAGACTATTGGAAATGGTTCTGATGCCCAGCTCTGTGCTGAACTGTCAGGAGAAAGACAGTATGCAGCAATGGAGTTACTTTAATGATAGTCACTTGCATCTGAAGGGGAACCTGGGCATTTGGAACAGTGTGTTGTCCACTTACTGTTACAAGTGTCAGACAGTGGTATAGAGCTAGCCAGACTACACAGTGGGTAGGAGCACGAGCCTGATTTTCAGAAGAAATAAATCCTCAGAGCAAACATATAGGGTAGAATTAATGTCTTTTACTTCTAGTTTTCAAAAAGTGGTCTGTCTAGTGTAAACTAGTCCTCTAATTGCCTTCTAAAGTTAATGGAGAGAGAAAACATATTGACATTTCCTATGTGACCCAGGATACATTAGGCAATATGAGCTTGTTGAAAATGCTAGTTCAGTTTTTTTCCGTTCAAATGACGGTAGGTTATCTCCATTCAAACAGAGGTGATATGTGGCAAACCCTTGTGTTTATTCTCTGAATGATTTACAATACTTGATTTGTGCTGCTTCTGGTTTGATTTTAAGTTATTTAAGGTTAATTAATCTCCACTAATTTAGATGTCTTATACCTACAGCTGAACTAGATGTTCAGACTTCATTTACTATTCACACACAAAAACCCACTTGTGGAGCACATTTATTAGCCTTATTACATAACATGTATTAGGATGAAAATAAACTGCTTCCTAAAAACAGCAATTCCTCCTCACTTGTTAGAAATGAGCATAATTGTATAGCTCAGACAGATGTTAAGTGGCTGAAGTTAGATGAGATTCATCCTTCCCTTTGCGTTTGACCTTTGCAATAGTCTAGCCATTGTACTTCATGAACTGCTGACTTGGCTCAGAACTTGTGTAACCAGCAGTAGAAAAGAAAGGAAAATGAAAACATCACTGAAGTCACTAAAGGATGACAGAAGGAAAGTTTATTACTTGCTTTTTAATAAGGAGTGACATTACTTGCTGACTCTCACCAGCTCTTTCTTAGGAATCAGTATAGCATAATTTTTTTCCTACTCTCTTCTTTCATATCACACTTAACCTGTGTGCAAACAGGGAATAATCTAAAACTCTACAAAGACCTTGTGGTTATTTCACTGCTTGCATAGTCATGACAGCTTGTGCTCTGGGACCTAGGTATTAGCAAGGTTAAGACAGTCTTTTTTTTTTTTTTTCCAAGGGTAAATGTGGATGCTAGCAGCATGGCATCTCAGAAGATTCAAAAGAAGTCTGTAATGATGACAAAATGAAGGCACCTTGGACTAATATTTTCCAAATGATTTACATTGTTTATACAGACCTGAGGAAGGGACTGTTTTATTGTGCTGGTCTTAGGTGAGGTAGTAGATCTCCAAATCTGGAATGGATATAGAAGGCTTACAAACTGGTTTCAAAAGTGAACAGGAGGTATTTAGAATTCTGATTTAGATTTCCCATGAAATGTAAACACACCTCTAGAGGTAGAGAAAATAACAATTTCCTGGTCCCAAGAAGTTGCTTAAATTAGATTAGATTAATAACTTTTTAAAGTGCCTATTGACTATAGAAGGATCCTAGGTTATTAAATGTGTTGCTTAACTTTTAGAAGGCTATGGTTGACAAATAACACCTATGGTTGTGATGAACATATATGAGAAGGTTTTATCAGTAATTCAGAGACCACAGTTGCTAAATAGACACAATGCAAAGCAAATTCATGCTCTGACATTAGGCTATAGGCTTTGAAAGTCCTACACACAGCCCTAAGTTTATGCTAGGAGCCATCATGAAACCAAGTGTGCTAAGCCAGTGGGGAATATTCCTAATGTAGCTAAACACCTAGAGAAATCTTCATGACAGATAAAAATTTGAAATTGTAATTTCTCACTCATGCATAATATGACTGATGTGATCCACGACACCTGACAGCGTTTTGTCAGGCAAGGAAATACATGGTCCCTACTTTCAGAAGTCCTTTCAGGTTAGACAATCCCATATGAACCTCCCAGTTGTGTTTAGTTGCCACAGACACAGCTACGTACCATCATGATTCTCAGTATGAATTTCTCTGGGATTGGGGCTGCAGCAGTGGAGAAGAGAAACTAGGGAGACAGCAATATGGTAAAAAAGAATTTTGCCTGTGGGAATGTACAGCTCGTCCAACAGGGCATGCACCCACCTCTGTGTTCACTAATCTTCTAAAAAGTACAAGCTCGGCCACGTTTTATGGAAGCTGCTGAGGTAACTTCAATTTGCTTTTGGGTGTGAAAGAATGGATTAACTCCGTTAGGTTTATACGCTGCAACAGTTAATGAAATGGTTCTTGCAAACACGGATGGTCAGTAAAGAAAGAGCTTGAAAAAAAAAAATCCTTTCAAATCCCAAGAGCATGAAAATAAAGACTCATGACAAAAGGAGAAAAAATAAATAATAAAGTTTATCTGTAAGTGAAATACATGCAGGCATTACTGCAAAGGAATTTAAATGTGTATATAATGAGTAGTTACACATGCACAAAAGTAGCTGTCACACACTATATAGTATGCATAAAAGCTCCAACAAGTTGCACAGTATGAGGAATAGTTGCTTCTGGATCAGCGCACAGCCATTTAGTAGTCCTATCAAGCTGACAGTGAGCGTACGGGGCCTGATACACATGACTGCCCAAGAAGAGTGTCTCTGGATGTCAGCCTTGTGTACGTCAATGAAACAAGAGTAGAGCAGAATCAAAACAAGTTAACAAACCAGCAGTGAGCTTGTTTCTGCTGCAATAACAGAACCATAGTCTAACTGAGGCTTTCTTTTTAAAACCTGTAAGGCCACAGCAGTGACCTCGGAATCACTGACCCACAGATGCTCGTATACAGTGAGCATGAAAGGGCTTTCTTTTTTTTCTCTTTATTCTTTTTTTCTTTTTTAATTTCTGGGTGTCCAGCACTCCATTCTCAAGCAACTGCAACGATGGCTATTGTTCTTTCGCAACCCTCCCAATGAATCCCTCTTTGTTTACTTATGTTGGTTAAACACCATTCGAGACTTTCCCTAATGAGCATTGTGAGGGAGTCGCTTCTGATCATTTTTATGGTCTTTTTGAAGGTTTGGATTCATTTTATGATTTTAATGTTCTGTATCTGGCAAACGATCAATTGTCTGCAGTACCCTAGTTGTTTAATAGCTATCAGATACTATCACTGTAACCAGAAATACTCACTGGACTCTTTTCATGACAGGCTGGAGAGTAAGTGTTTAGTTTAGATTGATTAGCAGATAAATTCTTTCAGGGAAGGAATACGAACAGGTCACTTTAGGGAAAATGGGCTATGAGTTTCTTTGCCGGTGGCTACTACAGCAAGATTGTAGGGAATTGCCCTTGAGAAATTGGGAATTCCCTTGATATTTGGGACTTTAATTTTTCCCATATCATTTTCTAAACAATTTCATTTTCAGGGTTGACAGCTGTAATTGTGCCTGGAGTAGAGGTACCTAAACCATCTGGAAACAGATAGTTTGAGTTCAGCGTGGACGAACTGCTCCGAGCTCTGGATTTTGTGGGCATAGCAGCCAGCCCACACAGAGTTCTGCAACAGCAGAACAGCCATGAACATCAGGTTGGCCACTTCAACGCTATATCAAGAATTGAATTGTAGGTATCACGGTGACCTCTGATTCCACTGATATGTATTTCTAATATTTTTCTCTCTGAAGAATGTGCTTTCCTTCAACTCATTGCTAGAATGCTCGCAGGCCTCCTAGAAGCTCATTGCAAAACTCAGATTGTTCAAATCAAGCCCTGAATTTGAATTACTTAAATGGTTGTAAGCTCAGAGTGAAAACTCCCCAAACCCTGAAGTTCTAGCAGTACAGACACTGATGCATCCTCCCCTATAGCCAACTTCAATGTATTTTAGAAGGGGCAAACTAATTAAAAAAGAACATGTTGCACGTGTACAGTTTTAATGTTGAAAGCACACAGGAGATGCACAGGGCACCTTGCTCATACAGGAAACACTTTGTTTTAAACGTCTCAAAGATTTTAAGATAAGAAGGATTCTTGTAAGTTCAGACTGATAGACACAATCACAAATACATCTCCACATCTGCTCCATTTTCACAACTGAATTAAGGAACATTTTCCCCCCAATGAGTTTAATTAACTTTAAGAACAAGCTAAATTAGTTTAAAAGGCAATTAAAATGCAAGCGTATAAATTGTAATTAAAATTGCATGCTGTTTATAGATATTTTTTCTAAATATTTAAAGAAGATATTTTCCAAATGAAAAAACAGAAGTTCTACAGTCAGTGAATAATTCAGTTCAGAAAAATATGAAAAGCTTTTCTTACACATGTAGAATTATTTTTAAAAATCTAGTTTGTTAGAAATCAATATTACACAATATTCTATCAGTGTCCCACTGGAAACTAATGATGATTTGCTTCACAAATGTGGTTTTGTCTTATGGTGAGATGTGATTGGCTCTGCTATTATATTTGTTGTGAAATTATCAGATTTACTTGGAGTTGTTATATAAGTTTAGCTCAGTTTTGCCTGAGCTTTACTTCTCACTGCATGTGATCTGGTCAGCTTTCCACACTGCACACTTTTTCTTCTGTATCTCCTTTCCCTCCATTCATGTTCGTCATCTGGAGTGGATGTCTTTATGGGCAGTGTCCTCAGAACTGTACAGTTAACCTAACCACCTCTCAAGAGGTGCTTTTTCTCTCTTTTATTCCCTTTGAACAACACAGATGATGTGAATGGAGCGTACATTGGCCCTGTCCTCCAAACTGGGCATCACCATTCCTTTCCTAGCTCTACACCTCCCATGTTCAAGTCACACATCCTGTGACTACAGGCTAATCACTTCACCTTTCTGTGTTTACCTTCTCTTCTGCCCAAACACTTTTTTGGTGAGTTGGCAATGGCTTTTCCTTGTTTGGAGCATTCCTAGGAAAATAAGTCTTGTCTCAGTGACAACAGGTGCAATAGCCACAAATGAATATGAGTGGCAAAAATACTGTGAGAGTGAGTATATGTCTGACAGAACATGAGTAATTGCATCTATATCCATGGTAAAAATATGACACTCTGAGGATTTATAAATGTTTTCCTCAGAAATCATATAACCTGGGGGGTTGCCTTTGAGGGGGTAATGGTGATCACATACTGTTGCAAACTAAAACACTATGTGATTTGTTCCCTTACAGCTTAATTTTGATTCTGTCCAAGTCAAAAGGATAATTCCTCTTGAATGTATTGCAGATGGGATTCGAACATCACCAAAAAAGGACTCACAAGTGTTCAGCTATAGCACAAGAAAATTAAATGCATGTATAACAATGACTATATAAAAATCTGATTTTGAGTTCCAAGAATTAGTGTAAATAAGTCTGATTTTGATTTTGTTTTCATGTTTTGAAATTAAACATGTGGTTATGTAGTCTCACTTAAACTTAAAGGAGCTACTGGAAAAGATTTCTGACTAAGCTATGCATCTAAGGTGTATTTTCTAAGCTATATTCAGCCAACCCCCTTTTGATGCTAGAATGAGATTTGTATTGAAAATCAGAAACTCAAGTTGCAAAAGTACACTTAAAATGTCATGATGGTGTGCCGCCGCACCGCCCCCCCCCCCCCCCCTTCCCAAACCCTTGCTCAAATGGATGTGTCTGGTTTCATGGATGCATCTGACTCAGAGATGATTTGGGGAGACAAATAACAGCACAATAGCCAAGGGCTAATTTGAGCAACATGCCCACTAAACTGTAGTGCTGGTCAAGATCTGACCCAAGCCAAATTTGGAAGAAACTAACATCTGTAGTCGGTATGCAAATATGACTGAGTCAATTACCTTACTCCATAAATAGTGGGCAACCCAGGGCCCTTTGTGCTCTCCTGCATGGCAGTGGGATGTATGCCAGGATCTCCCCATGAGTAGGGACACCTCTGCGGTGAATGAAGAGATGGGACGCAGCTTCATGCAAGCAAGTTGTCTGTTTATTAGTGATTTTCTTACAATTATATACATTTCTATCTTCTACATACTACACACTGATTGGTTAAATCTTAAAAATAAAAAACACTGATTGGTTGACATTTAAGGCACACCGTTAAAACAATAGGAACTGATTAGTTTACCTTGTCATAGCAACAATTTCTATTCTAAAATTAGGGGGTTTCTTCCTACGTGACTTTCTTAATTAATAAAGTTCCTTATCGGCACTATCCGTTCCCTTATCAGGCTACTTGTTCCTCTTTGTCCATCTGGTTGCCATCTCAACTGCAAGGGCTCAAGAGTCTGCAGTTAGCTTGCTCCTTTGTTCCCAGGGCTTGTGCCCTACAAGTTCTAACAAGTCTCTATTCATCAGGCTAACAGTACTTGGACTCTTGTCCTTGAGGCCTTGTCCTGCACACCTCTGAAGGTTACTCCTCAAGGCCGAGACATTTCTTGCTGCAACAGAATTTTGGGAACTGATTAACAGCATGCTAAACTTTGAAATCTTAGCTAAATGATGAAAAGGACTGATAGAAACCTTTAGACATACACTGCTGACCAAGTCTGGGACTAATTCTGAATGCAGCTGCATTAAGACCCCTCTGGGATGGAGTTTAGAATGCAAGGGGGTCCTTTCTGAACTTCATGGCTTGACAGGACAGCCCACCTGACAGTTTTGCTTGACCCTGTCCTCCATGTAGTAAGTAACCAAGTGTACCTTGCCATTGAATCTTCTTGAACCAGTGTCGCATATACTGTCAAACTTTGTTAAATCACTGTTTTATACCAATAAGCATATTGCTACTACTCTCTTATGAGTGAGGTGCGTCACTCCATCTGTGACAAATATCTATCACCGTTCCCAATTTTTACAGTTTTAAGTGACTAAAGTTCTTGAAAGTGTGGGAGTTCTAAAAGGTTTAAGGCAGTTTAAAAATTTGTCATCTGTTATCTTTCAGGAAAAAAGATACATAAATATAAAGAATAAGGTAACAGCACAAAAGGGCTTTGCAACTGCCAATGAAACAAAACTGCTTATTTCATTAGAGATATAAATGTTACAGTTTTAAACAGAAATGGATAGAAAATTAATTACTTGCTCTTTCTTTTTTTCAAATTGGTGGATTTGAAGGGGTTAGCCTTGTTCTAACTCAGAAGAAGCTTTCTTGCTTGTCTTTTATTATCAAAAAAGGAGAAAAGCACTCAGGTGGAAAGATGTCTGCTGTGTATAATATGAATAGCTTGATTTTTCAGCACAACCCTTATTCATAGCAGGGATACTTTCATAAGAAGCTTATGAATTTCTGTTTTAATCCAACAGCCAAATTCCATTTGCAACTATTTGCGAAATAACACAAGAATTCCACTGAGAGCTGGTTCAAAGAAATGCTAAATATGCCAAACTAATTGTGACTGGGCTCTGATTGGAGCTGCACCTGTGGTTTGTGGAACTCTTCACCTGGAGAATGGTGAATATGGTCTGTCTTAAATAAACCAAATCATTCAAGGCACACACACGGACCACCAGGAAGGAAAAGTCTTAGTTGCATTAGCTTGTTGACAAGTAACAGGGCACGTAATGAGGATCAAGCATGTCTCAGCTGCCACGCCCTAGGGAAAATCTAATGTAGGTTCAAGAAATAGTGAAGCAATGCCAACAATATTATTTATGCCCCGACAAAAGAGGAAAAAGGCTTTGTGCTTTAGAGAAACATATTATTTACTATAGGGACAGAATGATTTTCCTGCTTAATATCCAAATTTTTTTGTTTACTGCACATTTGGACAGAAGTATTATTCATAAGGCAATTGGCATTTTGTGAAGCGTCAGATATTTAATATTGTTCAAAATAGTTCAGTTAATAGACTGAATCACTTTTAACATTTTTTTCCTGTAGACAATGCATCTTACAGTATTAGTGCAATTAAATTTACAATAACCTATTGCTTTCATTTATTATTTCTCAGATTTGGGGAAAACCTTTGGAATATCTTCTAGGTTTCATGTCAGGAAGTTTGCTACCATTGAAATATTGTTTTTCTGTGTGTTTTAGTGAAGTAGCTATTTTTTTGCATTAAAATCAAGTTGTGAAATCTAGGGAATAAAAGAAAAAAGGGGAAAAACATGAATAATTTTTCAGAAAAATTGATTAATTTTGTATATGTGACTAAATGCAAAACTTGACTTTTTTTTACGGCTTAAGCTTTATTTTCTTTCTTTTGCCTATTAATTTCTTGGATCTCAGGATATCTGTCTTAATCCATTTATTGAGGATGTGACTGGAAAGTAAGGATGAAGTAACTGTTCTGTATTTCTAAGAGGATGACAATGTCAAATGTTCCTAAGTTGTCCCCTCTAGTTGTCAGAATCTCTTTGCTTAGGAATTGGATTTATTTTTTATTAGGGACCTTTTCCACAGTGATCTTGTAATTGTGAAAAGAAAAATGTCCCCTCGACCTTCATCTGACAAAGTGAAAGTTTTGACAAAGACCTCAGAAAAGTGACATGAGAACACCTCTATAATAGTAAGCATGTATCCATTCATAATTGAGAGAAAACCTTCATTTATTCAGAGCCTTATTTAGAATCTCATTATCTTCTTCTAGCCTTTGATAATAGGGTCATGGGTTTCTAGAATGCACTTTGAGTTTTAAAGTAAAGCGCAAATTAACAATGTGCTTTCTCTCACCATTTATGTGAACTTTATTCCTGCAAGCACCCCATACCTTCCTACTGACTGCTGTTCAATGTCCGTGAAAATGTTCATCCTGGATGAGGATAGAGAGTTGAGCAAACAGGCCTAAATGAAAGTAATTTGGTGGAAACAATCTCACTGATTCCTGCAAACTTTGAGAGTGTGACCTTAAATCACCACATTTATGTATGGAATTTGCTGTGTACATACTGGAAAGAGACTTCTGGCAATAGAAGACAAATTGGCTCACTATTGTGATGCTTTTTGTTAAATTAAAACCTTAGAGTGCCAATTATGTGTAAGAAGTACTTCTTCCTTTGAAAAGCTTTAATTCGTCCAGTTAAATAGTTTTTTAGAAATGAAAATAAATTCGCTTTCAGTTGAGAAGCTTTGAACTCAGTGAGACCCAAAGAAGAGCTTATGTGCCCAAAAACCTGTCTATTTTTTTCCAGCTGTGACTATTGGGATGATAAGAAATATTATCTCTCAACACTTATTTGAAGAGCAACCAGAATGTCATATAGTGGGAAACTAGGAATCTCCATCTATTTAGTTCTTTGAAGAGTAGATTACTTGCACTTTTCATGCACAGAAAGATATAATTTTTTTTACAGTAAATAGCTCACTAATCTAGCATGCCAGGGTCCAATAGCCAGAAGCTGAAACTAGACAGATTCAGATTAGAAATAAGACATCCATTTTAACAGTTAGGAGAAATTGCATCAGCTTCCAACGTGAGATAGGCATTTAAGATAGGAGGGATGAATCACGTTCTGGAGATGTGTCTTTTTCCTTTGGCTGTTGAGAAACCCCAGATAACTAGGCAGATGTCTAAATTTTAAATGGATAAAGCTAGGTGGGATAAATCTGAATCTATTAAATTGAGATAATATTATGTATATTTCCCTATTGTGTAACAATCACAGCAAACGGTGGTTTAGCTGTAGCACTTTGGAAAATTGCTCTGCAGTATTTCAGTGCTTTTAAAAACAGACAAGTTTACGAAGAATTAAATGTCCAAAAGTATTTAACCTTACCTGTTTAATGAAATGCATTCAGTTAGAAATGGGGATTACAGTCCTTATGATTCTTAAACCGCTCTTCAGCTTACCTCTAGAACAGGGCAGATCAGATTTGCTAAATCATATTGTCTGAGCGGTATTTGCATGACTGATTTCTAAGAGCATAAAATTGACAGAGAAGGGAGCATTGGTTATGCACTTGGTACACATTTGCTAACAATAATGGTGGTCACACAACTTTCAGAGTATGGACCATGGAGAGATTGTTCATGCCTAAGAAATAATTCTTAGCATACTGATTTTTTTTCTTTTTTTTTTTCCCCTTTTTCTTAGCATACTGATTTTTTTTTTTTTTTTTTTTTTTTTTTTTTTTTCTCCTTTCAAGGTATCATTTTCAGAGCATGAAGGAGGAGAAATGTTACTGGGACTAAGAAAATAATACGAATGTGAATGATTGTGTAAGCCTTAGGACAAGTCCTCACAGGTTTCAGATAACTTCTGGCAAGTACTGTTGAATGAGACCTAAGAAGTTCACTGTTTGGCTCCTAAAAGAGGGAGAAAGGGCATACAGCTACATATGCTCTGTGGTTGCTCTCTACATACTGACCCCAACACCCACATATGTACAAAAGTATTTTAACCTCAGCCCTATACTGTCTTTGACATGAGACAGTCATTGGTTATAACACAGAAATTACTGCGCTATCAAGAGTTACAGTTCTGTTCCCTCTCTCCCAGAAGAGATTTCTTAACAACCATGTTAAAAAAATCAGGCTCCTCACTACATGCTGGCTTCATGACTGTTGCTTCTTCAGTCAGCCTTGTCCCAAGTTCATAGCCTAGAGGTTGGAAAAGCACCTTTTCCAAGGTGAATGGAACAGGTGTGTATGAGTTTTTCTAAATTAAAGAGAATTGAAACTCCCAGTTTTGGCAGGTAACAAGCTTGGACTGCACGAGTTTAAAGACACTGAGAAAAATCTCTCCCTTTCTCTCATGCCAAGTGCTTGAATTCTAGAAAGGAATGGGAAGTCAAGTACATGTGGTATTAAGTAATTGCAAGAAGCCTTGTCTCTAGGCTTGGCCGGCTTCTTACAGAGAGTAAATTGCCTGTATTTATTATACCAGAACACCATGGGTGATGGTGCAAACTAGGATTTTACTCATACATAAATAGGACTAAATATGAGACAGGCATATATGTTTGGTTTTTTGGGTTTTGGTGGGTTTTTTTTGGTTTGGGTTTTTTTTTTGTTTTTTTTTTTTTAACTAGTTTTTTACATTCTTTGACATCTGAAATCACCTTTTGTGTCTGGTTCCCTGATACTACAAGCTACATACCCTAGACAGACTCTGAGCCTTCCCTTTTCTCAGTTCTGCACTCAACTTAATCTGGTAATTTTTGACTAGGTACTCTTCTAATAGTGGCTGTCTCACACATTGTTTAGAAAATATGTCTCTTAAAATTATTCTGGCTGCCATTTTAAAAAATGTAATTATAGAATATATTGATTTAAAATTATCAGCAATTTGGATTCTCTAAACAAAGACACTTGACAGTATCCTGCTTTTCAGAGAACAGGACTTCACAGCAATCTAAAAAATGGAAAGACCTAAAGCCAACAGTCTATTTTTAATATTTAGGCCTGCAATACTGAGAAAAAAATTCTCTTCATGAACAAAATGTCTGCTAAAATAAATCTTCAAAGCCTGCTAAGATACTGAAAGTACTTTATCTTTCAGCCACTTAATTCACATAGCCAAAGCTGCAGCAGTTGCATGACGCGTGATTTGGAATGGTTTATTTCTGTATGAATTTGCGAACAGCCCTTACATTTACAAGGAAGGTCTGATTATTAAAACTTTGTTGGCTGTGGAAGGCTCCTTTTAGCAGACTCCTATCGTCTCTGTGGTGAGGACCTGAGATGGATAGGGAGATGCTTGCATACAGTGAAGTGACAGTCGCTTACAGAATTGACAAGTCACTTTCTCTTGCAGTAATTCTCAGGAGTGGTCACAGCTTCTCTATTCTGTAAAAGCTCTTTGAAGCATTTTATACGTATGTAAAGTACTTATATATAAGAAAACAGTACCTCCACTGTGTGTCACATGGAAAAATTGCGTTTTTTTCTGACAAAGAAAATATTTTACAAAAATGTATTAAAAGAGGTTTTCAATGGGCCGAACAAGGCACAAATCACAGGGAACATCACGATGTAATTACATACTTATAGAGAAGTCTACCATGAATAAAGAGAGTTTTTGTTGGGTTTATTTCCCCCGAAAACTGCAAATGACAAGCTCAAATTATGAAGTATACTGTGCACAATCAAGTGTAAGAAAATATCAGATCATGAATCATTAACAGCCCCAGTTTCATGAATAGAGCATTATCAGCTCTGTAAGTCTGAACAAAACAATTGTCAGCTGCCACCCTTCCTCAACCAGACAATTAAAAATTTCATGTTGTGCAAAGTGAAAAAGTGAGATCAAACTCGGCAATCCTCTCGCCTAGCAGGTGCAAAAAAAGATCCTTCAGCCTGCCAAAGCGCAGTCTCTTCCAGGGAACACGCAAGAAGATAGCATTGATATTCAGGGGAGGGTCTAGGTAGAGATCTGAACACGGCCATGAGGACATCTGGGTGCTCTCTGCACGCTTGAGCAAGGTTATTCTGGGCAAATCCTGCTCTGCTGGTAAGGTGAGGGTGAAAGGAGTGGAGCAGAGGCAGCATCTGCTTTGGACTTGTGCCAGCTTGGGGAACATGGAAGAAGAGAGGTTGCGAGGCACATGGGACTCGTTTTACTGCTGTTTAAAAAAGAATAAGCGTGCTTGTTGCGAAAATGTGCATCAGGGTCTTCGTTACCTGTGCAACTCAGTAGAAAAGATGAGCGTGCCCTCTAGCTGGCAAACCACCTTCCATGGATATGTTGTATGAGTAAATGCATTTACAGTTGCACTCCTATTTTATTTTCTTGTATAGATTGTCTTTCAGCTTTTCTGCTAGGGGAAAAAGGCTCTCTGTGCTGCTTAATCCCCTAAAATATCAAAGCACAGCACCAAACAGGATCTAGCCCTTTACCTTACTGCGTTCAAGTTTAGCCATCTGTGAAATTAGTATAATAGCATTGTTCTGCCTCACAGGGATATTGTGCGTCTGCTTGTTTCTAAAGTGATGCTCCAGGCATGTTTTGAAATGCTTTCTGTTTCCAAAGCGCTTTGTAGGCCTTGGACAAAAAAAAAAGAAAAAAAAAAAAAGTGTTAAGTTTGTGTGGCAAAGGCAGTGGATTCCTGCGCTGATCTGTGATGAAGAAGGATGCTGTGGGATGAGGGCTGAGTGGGAAAGCGTCACTTGTCTGCTGCAGGGGACCACGCTCCCAGTGCTGCTCCTGTCTCCCATGTGGTGCAGCAAGATGTGCCCTCGTAGGTGGAGTCAGGGCTCCACAGACCTCCCCTCATCTTGTGCAAAAAAGCTTTGAAGACCATTACGAAACAGGATCTCTGAGTGCTGGATGGAGTAAAGACACCCTTTTTGGCATCCATCACCACAGGGGGGCACGTTAAAAATACAACTAGTCTTTGAGAAACCCCATTATCAACACAAAGAGCATTCTCCTAACTTAAAAAAAGGTTGGAACCCACCTGTCACATACTGAGTTGCCTCTGTATAAGTCAGTCTCATTTCCTGGTAAGTGTTTTATGTTACTAACATTCAATTACACTGGAAGTTATTTAGGGCAGAATGAATGTTTATGCCTATGAAAGTTTACTGCAGCAAGGCATTTGTTCTGAAGCTACTGGAAGATGAATAATGATGCTAATAACAATAACATATTTAAATCAGGAAATGCATTTGTTCATTTGTATTCTTAGATCTCTGATCATTGCTTCTCAAGAGTTTCTCACTCCATATTTTTACTTAATGGAACCACATTCCTCAGACAAGCTGCTCTGAAGGCTGTTTACTTAATAAGCGAGTTGCCTGACTGAGTTATGGCTGAGCGATAAAAAGAGGGAGAGAAAACACCAGCCAGCTGAAGAGCCAAGAAGAAAGCAGCAGAGCAGAGAAAGGTGCTTTTGTAACCCATCTCTCCCTTTGGGCTATTCATGTTAAATTGTTTATTTCAGTTCTGCAGAACTGGGTCTCCCTTTTTTTTTGGAGTGACATTTCTGTTGATTTTGAGGTATTTATAGCGTACAGGCACTCAGTTTGATTCACTCTGTGTTACTTATTGACACAGTAATGCTGATCTTGCTATTCACTGTCAGAACTACCTGTGGGCTTCTTTCTGTACATCAGGGGAGCTCAGCATCAATAACCTTAGCGTTTGAGAAGTGGTGAGTCTGTCCCCATCTTGGAAGACATGGTCCAGTGTAAAAAAAAATCAGATTTTCAAAGTATAACAGAACCACAGAATTAATTCTACTGGTTTTCCATCTAGCTTTGTGTTGTTTCACATTTTCCTAGTTTTTTTCTGGATGACAAGAAGTAGAAGCTAATCTTTTACTAAATAAAAATTGATCCTTGCATAACAGGACTCCTGGAGCTAGGTGTGTTGGAATAATAAAGCTAATTTTGAGCTTCATGAGCATCAGTAACATCATATCATTACATTTACAGCAGATGAGAGAGCCTGAAGTCTATTTCAAAGGAACCTAAAGTTTTTAAGAGACTACGTTCCACTAATGAAAACAATTAGACATTTATGTGTCAATTGCGTTTAGGAGAAATTTAGGGATACAAGCGTATTCCTAGGAGGTACAAGCTGCCAGGTTTTTGAAGACTTTAGCTAACAGGAACACGTATGGAGCTGTAGCCATGTAACGACCTCTGGATGCCTAATGATTTTAACAATTCATCCTTGGCACAATGGATTCTCAGCTTGATCATAATTTTATATTTAATTCTAATGAGTTCTAAAGACTGCAAGCTAGCCCTCAGCTTGGGTAGTCAATTCAACCAATTAGTACCCACTGCGTACCCAGCTTTAAATTGATTAAAACAATTTTTTGAGCGATTTGTGCCCAGTTCCTAGGCCTGTTTTCCTCTTTACAGTTTTGGGGGTTTTTTTTGCTACCAGGTTAAGCAAAGAAACAGTAGAATCTCCAAACTGTCTTTTCAGCATGAGTTTCAGGCCCCTTTTGGGGGGTTAGCTTGTTAGATTAGGGATTAAGATTTAAATACATTTCACAGCAAATGCTGCGTACAGCACATATCTATTCTGACATGTATACAGATACTAAAAGAAAAAAGTATATGACTAGTCAGGGCAATTTTAGCTATTCAAATGTCTAATAATTGTCTTTTTGAAGCAAGGTCATTTGAATTTCCAGTTCTTCCCTTAAGGCTTTATTGACATCACATCCATGTTGAATGGATTTTTCCATATTCTATTTTATCCTCAAAAATCCCAGGACAACCACCTTAGACTGCAGAGTAATAATTTAAAATATTGCTTTTATTTTACCTGCATTAGTAGTGAAGCCGTATTTGCTGAACTGAAGTGTATTAAACAGATCTCTGAGAACAATTGTTTTTTTGCCTGTAGGATCTGCATAGTTAAATTTCATTTGCTCTCTGGGAAACCTGTCAAGTCTCTTATTATATCTTTAACATCCTTTCACTCAAATTAAAATACATTCCATTATGTCTTTAGTGCACTAGAAATACTCTGAGACTTGCACTAGTTTTAATTGGACATTTTTAACAGTGTATCTCATGCCAAACAAAATTTGTTTTAAATAACAGATTATCTTTTTTCAGTGGTAAAAATAACTGCTGGAAATATAAATTCTTGA
Organism: Falco biarmicus; assembly: GCF_023638135.1. Classification (NCBI taxonomy): domain Eukaryota; kingdom Metazoa; phylum Chordata; class Aves; order Falconiformes; family Falconidae; genus Falco; species Falco biarmicus. The sequence goes on from NC_079292.1 coordinate 27,089,705, forward strand.
TAGTCCAATAGGACCAATTTAAGAGTTTTCTTCTCACAGGGCATGAGTGCTGGATATCTGAAAATTCTCTATAGCTTATACCCCAAATTCCTAAATGGCTGTACTGATCAGTAAGAGATGAAAACTAGAATTCTGATGGTTAAATGATTTGTTTAAGTTCAGGTCCTAAATATATTGCTACAGCATTTAAAAATGAACACCTGGAGAATGCATCAGGTTTTCTTCTATTGCTTACTTCTTCCAGCTTTTATAATCTGATGCATGTCTTTCATAACTGATCAGAGGAATAAAAGAATTAAGGATCATCAAAAAAGGGATATCAAAAAAAGCTGAAAAAAGCTTTTCTTTATGTCATGTTTTGTGAAATTCTTTAGTTAAAATATTTACCAGTGATACTACCAAAATCAATATGAAATGGTAAATATTTCATACACTCCACCCAGACTTTCTGAAAATGCACTTTTCCGTAATATTTTGGGAATATTCACTAGGCTTGTGATAAATATTAATTTCATATGAAATAATCTAAGAAACAGAAAGTTTTCAGATAACTGGCATATTTCCTATGAAGTAAAACCAACCATCTCAAGAAGTATATTTATTTAGCAACTGTACTTGTCATTTGTTACCTAGTGACAAGACTGGAAACAATGGCCATAACTGGAAAGACGGGAGGATCCCTTTGGACATAAGGAAGTGCTTTTTCACTGTGAGGGGGACCGAGCACTGGAACAGGTTGCCTGGAGAGACTGGAGTCTTCTACCTTGGAGATATTCAAAAGCCGTCTGGACATGTTCCTGGGCAACTGGCTCTCGGTGGCCTTGCTTGAGCAGGGAGGTTGGACCAGTTGTCCTCCAGAGGTCCCTCCTAACTTCAACCATTTTGTGATTTTGATTCAGTGATTCTTTTAATACATATCATATAACATTCATATTTTATACTTCCATTCAAATAGTGCAAAGCAAAGTAAAATATCAGAAGTGTCCATTGCTCTTGGATCTAATAAAAGGGTCTTTTTGCCTGTTGGAAGCTTCCTCTGTATCCTCAGTGGTAATGAGGAAAAATATTAATTTCTTGGAACAAAGGCTTCAGTTTGGCTAATGCTGTATATGCAGAGTGCCCAACTTTCCTAAGAGTTTTCTGTACCCTGTTGAGGAGCACACAGATATTTCAAAGCAGAAATTCACCATATGCCTAATGAGCACTTTGTTATAGTCATTTTGCAACGCTGCTGTCTACCTAGCTTCAACTGCACCACATCCTTCAATAAACTCCTCCACATTTTACACTGAGGCATTTTATTTATGACTTCTGCTGTAACCTTTGTACCTTCTTCCCTCCCTGCTAGCAACCTCCATGTGTTAATCCTTACTGTGAAAGAAGACAGTCCTACCACCCAGAACTGAGGCATAGGGACCTGAGGGCTGGAGCCACAGAGATGTCTCTGGAGCTGTTAGAATGTTGAATATTTAACCACCTCTGTAGCACCGCCTCTATGCGGTGATTGAGAGACCTGTGTGTCTGAGAGCTGCACTCTCAGCACCAGCATGTTAGATAACAACCTACCTAAAGCAGGTGGGGAAAAAAACCAACAGAACAGAGAGCTGTAATGTAAACCTTCAGCTGATTTCTAGACCTTTGGCAACTAGCTGTCCAGCAGGAAGGAATCCATTGGGAATTCACATTTCATGAGTGGGATTCACCTCACCTAACTGTAGACATGGAAGCGTGATTTACTGAAGTCTGCCACTCAGGAATAACAGGCTGAGCTTTTCTTTAAATAGAAAGGCACTCCAGAAGGCAATTTAGACAAGTACTTGGGATAGCTGGAATGAATCCCATGCTGGAAGTACCTATTTATCTCCATTCATAAAAGGAGGGCTGAATGATTGCTGAAGCAAGCAATGGGTGTCCATGTGATCTAATCACCCTTGACTCGCTTCATAGACGATGGAGAAAACCAGACCCTTTTCAAACGCAATTCATCTAGCCAAGCGTACACAGATGATGCACACCCTATCTGTGCTTCTCCTCAGTGACTGTTCAGGAGCTGAAGGAGACTAGCTCAAAGATTTATCTGCTTTAATGTTTCATTCATTTAATGAATCCTACAACAACTCTTTCTATAAATTGGGCTCACACTTATCCTACCTTTTTAATTTTTGTTCTTTTTTTCTCTTGCCAATCACATAGGAAGATTGTGGTTCAGCTACAGCTACATATGGTATCCAGACCTCCTGAATCCTAAAGTAGCGTCTCAACACATCCTGTGTTGTCTTCGATTTGCCCTAGTCTTCCTCAAGTCTTGCTGCTGCCTTCTCACAGGGTTCACTCCTTTCTGCCCAGTGACCTTATGAACCGTGTACTTTCAGCAGCCATACCCCTCTCCTCCCCAGTCCTGTCACCCTGCGCCTCCTGTTCCACCTCAGTCTCCTCTCTGTTGTTCAGCCACTCTGTATCTCAGTGTTTTACATTCATGCAGTTCTGGTCTATCCCACTTTCAGCCTGTTGCTGATTTTAGAAAATCTTTGCCCATGTTTCTCTCCCATTTCCTCCTCCCCTCCTGCACCAGTTGCCATTAAGTGCCTACCTATATTTTAGACCTCAGAGTCTGGAAATACAAGGTAGGTACAGGAGTCTGAAATTAACCTTGTTTCTATATGGTGTACACTGTCCGAAACAGAAGCTTGTCTCTATCTTTGAACAACACAATACTCACATTTTGGCTTCAGTTAGGACAGGATGGCAGAAATACTGAAATAAATCTCAATGTTTATAACAGTAAACCCAAATAAATGGCTAAACCCTACATGTGCTGAAAATTGAGGTATCTCCTTCAAAAATAAAAGATTGCAGTTGGTTTCAGCCCAGATATAAATATAAATGTCTTGAATTAATTGAACTACCGCCATCACATATCTTTACAGAAGAATAATTTGCAGTTCTGTGTTTTCACTCATAGGTGGCGATATAAAATTGATATATTGTTTACCATGCTTTTGCTTAAAGATGATCCACAGAGACTACAGAAAGCATAATGAACTTTTCCAGACATTTAAAGTGATGGATTTTTCTTGTTTTGTGCACCGGGATTTTTGTAGGTCATTTTTAAATTGTGCCTGCACATCAAATATACCTGTGTGTACCTCTCCAGGCAAACATGTTAGAAAGAGTTCAGCTTTTCATCTCCTTTTCCTCCTTCCTTCTTTCCTTCCTCTTTCCTTCTTTCTTTTCTTTCTTTCTTTCTTCCTTTCTTTCTTTCTTCCTTCTTTCCTTCCTTCCTTCCTTCCTTCCCTCCTTCCTTCCTTCCTTCCTTCCTTCCTTCCTTCCTTCCTTCCTTCCTTCCTTCCTTCCTTCCTTCCTTCCTTCCTCCCTCCCTCCCTCCCTCCCTCCCTTCCTTCCTTCTCTCTTTCTCTTTCTTTCTCTTTTTCTTTCCTTCTTTCATTTTCTCTTTCTCTTTCTCTCATTCCTCCCTCTTACTTTTGCTTTTGCTTTCATTCTTTTTCTTTTTTTTTTTCTTTCTTTCACTCTTTCTCTTTAGGTTTTTATTTTTATTATGCTTTTTCTTTATTTGTCTTTTGTTCCTGTACACTTGCCTGCCTTCTTAGCTATTTTCTTCCCTTCTTCCCTCCTCTCTCACCCTCCATCCATTCCTCGTTTTTTCCTTATTCCCAGACTCTCTCCCTCCATCCTTTCCCTGTAAAAAAATCAAGTTGGTTGAACTGTTTTGTCCCTCTTGACTTCCAAATGAAATGAAATTAAGGGAGTTCTCTGGCTCTATGTGCCCGTGTTCATGCACACAGATGCTGATACCTCTCCTAATACTCCCTCTCCCACATGTATCAAAAGATGCAAATGGTAGTTCCCAGTGACAATCCCAATATGTTCACTTTTCCTATTCACAGCTGTCAGAATGATGTAATAAAAATTAAACTGAACTTTATGGTAATTGCCTCAGGGTAAATGTAGCTCACATATGCCATTGCAGCGTCTCTTTGTTTTGTTCCTCAAAATGTAAATGCCTTCATCTTGAAATACCTTCATATTAACTTCAGCTCAGAAAAGAAAAGAAAAAAAATAATTCTTTAAAACAAAATACCATAACTTTGCCCGTTTTACCCAAGAAGTGATTATACTGGAAGGCATTCATAGTGCTTAAATCACAGCATTTCACACAGGCTAGAAATCAGACTATAATATTCCCTGTGGTCAATGGACTATTTGGTGATTGAACTTGCCCTTTGGAATAGGCATGTGGTCCACTGGGAAAAATCTGTTTATATCACATCAAGGAAATTAGAAGGATTTCTTTGGAAAGACATGATTTCATAACATTAGTTAGCATGGACACAGATTTACAGATTCATCTCACCAATCTTTTAGTATTTAACCAAGGCATGCAAGTTAGGGCAATATTTGTACAAATCTCCTTCTACAGATGATGCATAGAGATTTTAAGAGAGCAACTAAGTTGGGCTAAGTCAAGTTTCCAGCTGACCCAGCAATTAGATATGCCAAAATAAACAAAAAACACATCAAGATTTAGGTTCCACAAGCATAAATGTATAACAGGTAAAACATCTTTCAGCCATTTCCACTCTTCTACTTCCTACATTAGTTTAAAGATTTGATCTTCATGCTGCTAAACCAGAACAAATCTGACAGTGAAGTAAGTGTGGAATCATGTTTCCCACTGTAAACAATACAGGGAGATTTATAGTGAGAAGGACCTAACAGACTCAGGCAAAACGTTGAAGAAAATTTTCTTCCCAATTTTACTTGGCACTGAAGACTGAGTTGGTCTTATTTTTGTCATCAAGTGTACAGTAAAACTGGTTTGTGGAAGGGTTTGGTTTGGTTTGGTTTCTTTCTTCCTGCAAAAAATATTGTGCAATTCAATTTCCAAAGCAGGAGCAAGATGAAAATTTTCTTGGGGTGGACTTCACTCTCCTGGGTCTCCTGGAAACAATCAATCCTGGACTCCCATAGGGAGTTATCTCAGCCCTCAGTGGCCATCACTTGCCAGTCCAGCTGTTCTTTGGTCCTGAACTGGTTCTCAGAAAAATTTTAGGGCAGCTTAGTAAGTTTGTGACTGTTTTGATTTGTGCTGCAATCACTTTTTTTGCAAGAGCTCGTGGGAAGACTATTTGCATGCGTTTTGGTGCAGAGACTACCAGCTCCAAGATAAAACAAAACTCTGCTGGAGAAGCAGACAACACACAAATGCCTGCCTACAACAAAATGTGCATAAACTGTGCTCTCACTGGAGCTCATCAGCACAGTCCAGCTGCTTTTTGTTTACAGTGAGGGCAATGTTTTCCCTTACTGGAGTAAGTATGGCCAGTGTTTTGTAACAAACATAGGAACTCCCAAGAGCTCTTTCAACAAATATTTAGAAAGTTATGGCCTGATAAAGAGTAAAGCTAGAACTAAGCAATGGATCTCAGGTTGGATTTCAGCTCCACTTTGAAGTTCAAGGCTGATATTTTGATATCTGTGTTTGGTGCATCTCTAGAAAAAGCTGTGCTGTTCTGGTGATTGAACTAAGAGATAATTAGCAATTTTTTTTGCTCAGCTATCATACTCATCTTTCAAACTTTTGACTGTACAGATAATGAAAGTCTTAAGTGAACTCATTATTCACTTATTAATATTGATGTATTTCTCCAGCAAACAACTTTTATCAGTGTTTTGTCAAAATAAGGAATGGTGAGTATTAATACAATATACATGATCTATCATTTGGGCCACACTACTTACCAGATATGACTAGAAAGAAAAGAAGTCTGAAAAGGGGAGGACAAAGATAGAATGAAATGGATTCATTAACGCAATTACAAAATTTTAAGCAAAGTTTGCTACTTCCTCCCCAACGTCCAATCCTTTGTTCTTTTCCCTTTTATTTTTTCCTCATTTTTCTACCTTAAAGTTAGGAAAAATTGGAATAAGAAAAAGAAAAGAAAAGGTTCACTTGTCTCAAAAGTTTACAATTTTTTATACATACTTAGGAAAAGTAAAATTTTTAACAACAAGTAAAAAGAAATTATTCTCAAAAAATGTAATCTCTTGACTACAAAATATAACTTGCTAAAGAAGTTTCAGCTAGCCTTCACACTCATGGATACTGGAATATCTGAGTAAAAGAAGTATGTAAGAGATATGCAGATGTTGAAATTTAAATTTACATTCATATATTGCCTATTATTGGGACAGTCACTTGAAGACTTTTAAACTTGTTATTTAATACACATTTCCATCAGAATCACCCTCACTCCAGTATTTGTTAATGACATCGTGTTAACCAGCACAAAGCTTCCCTTTCAAAGAGTGCAGAAGTTTTGATGGAGGTGAGAGAATCATCTTTGAAGGCTTTGTTATTTTTGACACCATCTTCTCTCAGAGAACTTCGGTCCTTCTTCTGAGATAAAGGAGGGGAGACCATGCCTCTGCAGCTGTAATCACAAAGGTCCAGATCACAACATTGTTTTATCTCCAGATTTCATCGTGAATATCAGTTTATTTGTCCTTTTTTTCCCCCTAAGGTTCTGCTTCTCAGTTTTCAAAGGAACTAGGTTTCTTGGCCCTCCTGAATACTGGGAGAACTTGGAAAAAGTGTGTTCTTGGGGTCTCAACAAGTCAAAAGACAAACTGAAACGTCCCATACAAGTTGTGTTTAAGCCCTATTTTTAATCTTTAACCGATGTCTGAACTTGTGGCTTAGCAATACTGAGCTCCTGACCTTCCTTTAGTTTGTGAACAGGTACTCAAGGAGGTTAGGCTATTATAATCAGTAACATTCATTTCAATAAACCCCTTTAATACAATTTTGATAATGCATATAATCTTCCGTTAAGATCAGAGGGGAAAAATAAAGAGCTAGCCTACCTAAAGATGTGTTTAGCTCATTTTCAATTAGAATGTGTCTTTTCAAGGAATGTTTTTCTTCTCTCTGCTATAAAATAGACCCAGGCTTACCACTAGGAAAGAAGTATTCGGGGCTTTGTCCTAGCTTCATTTAAACCCTGCAAAGTGTTCTCAGGTTTCTCACTTGGTTTTCAAAAGATTAAATTTGTATGTCCAAAAATCTATATGCTTTAAGGTAGGGACTATTAAAAAAAAAAAAAAAAAAACAACCAAAAAAACCCAAAACCACCAAAAAAACCACAAGTAAAAGAAAAAGAATAAAAAAAAGCCAGGGTATGATCCATGAAAACAACAAATGGAAATATTTAAATGATAGATTAACTTCTTAGCTGTATGGGACACTGGATCACCAAATGAGAATTAATTTCAACTACTATTGCGTTTCTAAAAAGTTAGCTCTTAATTAGGTGTAGATGCCTCGACATTTTTGTGAACTGAACCCATAGCAGCTTATTAGCAGCTTATTTGGGATTTAAAAATGTCTGCCAGGATTCAGTGTTTAACATAATTTCATAGAAGTCAATGGAGAAACTGCAAGAGGGCCTTTTCAGTCAGACATGAGTACCTTTCCCCTGCTCAAAGTGTAGTCGATTTCTAAGGCACCTTTCTTGCACCACACACCCTCATGCACTGTAAAGTGAACATGAGCCATGTAAAAAGAAATCTCAGGCTGTGTCTGGTCCTGATGTTATAGATTCCCTGCTTCTGCTTTAGGCGTTGGTCAACGATAGGCTGAATTTATCATGAAGCATTAAAGCAAGGGCTCTTGCGACAAAAGGCTGAAATTAGACAGGTATCTTGAGGTCTCCATCTTTTTTTTTCCCTTGGTAACACGTTTAATGAAACACAAAACTCTTCAGGGTGGAGACTTCACCTTTGCAAATGTGGTGGTCTTTCCAAATTGAGTAAAAATGTGCAGATTTTAGAAGTGATGAAGCACCTACAATAACTACTAAAGCCAAATGAAACTGTGGGTGATCATTTGTTTTATATCTTCACTTCCATTTAAGTTTCTACAGTGTATGTGCTATTTGAGGCACCCAGAGGGAGACTTTCAAAAGCACCTTTATTCTGTGTAGGAGCACAACACCACTGCAGAAGTCAGTAGGATCTGTGCTTCTAAATCTCTGGCTGGTTTACATTAAAACTTCAAAAAGCTCAAATCCAAAACTTAGCTGTAAGTTATACTTACAGTTAAAGAAAGGTGATGAATAGACCCAGAAAATGTAGAGACGGAGGAGACTGCTAAAAAGATTATGGCAAAACCACAGAAAAAGAGAAGACTATTTACAGCTTCAGCAAGAAGTCAACATACGGCTTTGCTGGGGGTCAGAGAGGCAGAGTGAGCTTAAAGTGTGGCCAGTATAAGGAAAACAGAAAACTGAGACCCTCCTGAAAGGTGTCACTATTAAAAACCAGCAAATACAAATGCCAGCATTATTTTTGAGTTATGGAGATTTCTCCCGATCGTGTTCAGTGCTGTCCCCAGCCCTATGTACATCTAATTAAAAGCCACTAGTTTAAATACATCATAGTTGATTTATACCAGATATGGTCAATCACAGCTGTTAAAGCCTTTTTTTACAATTTAGCCTACAGCAAATTGTTAGAATTCACGCCCCTAGCATTTCTGCAGTCAGGGATATCTTGGGTTGCTATCATGTCAACATGATGAAAGTGTTACAGATTTGCCTTTAATTCTACAAAGTTACTCTAAAAGGACAATGATTTAACTGGAGGGGGTTACATTCATGTTGGCAGTAGAGTGATAAAATTAGTAAGAATCAAGAAATGCATCTTAGAGAGCAAATATAGTACTTTTTTAAACAAAAATAAATTTTCAAGCTTAATTAAGTCAATAGAACTTATTTTCCTAAGCAAAGGAAAATGTAAAGAAAGCAGAAATTGTGAAAATAGTTTGAACAATAAAGCTTTGTAGATGGAACTAGAGGTATATAGCTGAAAAGCTTCTGTGAGGACTGGAGCTGGGTATGGAATGGTGCAGGAGAGAGGTGTCAAAGACATGCTGGAAAGATGCTACAAGAAGCCAACATATAGTAATGGTAGGAGACAACAGCTGTAACCTAGATTGTTCAAATGAGAAGGGAATTAGGCACAGATATTCTGTTGAAATTAAATTTCATTGGAGTCTATCTCCTTTTCATTAGGGCTCTTCTAGTTATTGCTTTTTCTATTTACCCTTTTTCAGGAAAAGCACAATGTTTGAGTTGATCTGAAATGAGATTTGGGTTTTTTTCTTTCTTGTTTAAAGTCAATCAAAAGTCTTGCCTCATCTAAAACCACAGTATTTTCCTTTTAAAATGAAAGCCTTATCCGAAAAGGGAGACTATCGGAGTCTTCCACTTGCAAGCTCAGTGTATTAGACATTTTTGTTTCCTTTTCTTCACTAGTCTGAATCAGCCTGTCCCTCCACTTAGGGACATGTCCACCCGTGCAGTTGAGCATGCTAAGCCAGCTGTGCTTAATTTCTTACTGCTTTCCTTCACTGGCATGAATGACATTTTCACTGTACTACACTTCAGTGGAAAAACCCAAACTAAGATACTTCCATCATGCTGCTGATCGGACTTTCCAAGAGTTTCTTGGAAACAGGCAGGAACACTGGAACAATGTTTGCAACAATGGATCATTGTATGAGAAATGCGTTCCATTTCTCATACAATTCATATTTAAGGACTTTATACAGAGCAAAATAATATCAGTATTGGAACAGCAGCCATCCTGGTCAAAGTAAGTGGTCATACCAAGAAATCCAATTAATCTGAAGAGGTTTACAGAGTCACAGATCCTTTGGGTCAAGGTTTTCCATCAAGATGAGATAAGGCTGAACTCTGCGTTGTGCATCTTTCTAAGAAAACTCTCTCTGAAATTATTTAGAGATGGGAAGAGGAGAGTAGAGAATTGCAAAGTAGAAAAAAAAGAGAGTCCTAGCCACCCTAGAAGAAAGGTGAAGATCATCTGGCGTGTGCCCCGCACACCTCCCCCCCCCAAAAAAAAAAAAAAAAAAAAAAAAGAGTAAACTCTGACTGCCTTAAATTGTCTCTGCCAAGGGTCCCCATACCACACACAGAACAGATAGACCAAGTTTCATCCAGCAGACATATTTACTCTGGATAAGATCATTAGACTGATAACAAGGAGACAAGGATGCATTTATCCAGGGTAAGAGGAGTGGAACTGGTGCAAAGTATTGCCAATTTTTTCAAGAGTAACTTGGCAACAAAGGTGTGGGGAGCCAGCTAACAGCCTGTGAAACAAGGAGTGACAATCAGGTGGAAAAACCAGGGAAGTGGGGCAATAGTCCCAATTACACGAGAGGTCAAACTTACCTTTCCTTGCTAATAGATGCTCCACCTTGAGTACTGTGTGCTGTTTTGGGCACCTCAGTATAAGAAAGACATCAAACTATTAGAGTGTGTCCAGAAAAGGGTGACCAAGATGGTGAAATGTCTTGAGGGCAAGACTTATGAGGAGCTGTTGAGGTCAATAGGCTTGTTCAGCTTGGAGAAGAGAAGGCTGAGGAGTGACCTCAGTGCTGTCTACAACCTCCTGAAGGAGGGCAGCACAAAGGGAGGTGCTGGTCTCCTCTCTCTGGTGACCAGTGATAGGACAGGAGGAAATGGAATGAAGCTGCATCAAGGGAAGTTCAGACTGGACATTAGGAAAATGTTCTTCACTGAAAGATGGTTGGCCACTGGAAGAAGCTTTTTGGGGAAGTGGTCATGGCACCAAGGCTGTCAGAGTTCAAGGAGCATTTGGACAATGCTATTAGTTTAGTTTAATTTTAGGTAGTCCTGTGAGGAGCAGGGAGTTGTTGGACTCAAGGACCCTTATGGGTCCCTTCTGACTTGAGATGTTCTATGATTCCATGATTCTATGATATGCAGGGTAACTCTGATTTTAAAATTCACAGATGATCTGTTGCCGCATGTTGACTGGATCACTGGGGTGCAGTGTACATGAGATCTGAACCCAGTCAGTCTAGGATCAGGTAAGTCTTCCTTCTGGACACACCTCCTTTTACCAAGGGGAGAAATTGTCATCTCTTCTGAAAACACTGAATGGGAGAAAAATGCTCAAGTTAAGAAAACTTGTTCTGATTAATTCATCTCTTGACAGAGAATGGAGTTAATGTAGCTTGGATTTTATATTGATTTAGAGTCCACTAAAGACTCGTGGATCCATAAAACCACCTCTTATTGTTAATCTGATCTTGAGACACTTCAGATGTGGTACTCTGAGAAATTTCAATACCTGTATTGACATCACGAAATGTGAAAGTCCAGATTAGTTTCCCTGCAGGTGTCTACGTATCTGCTAAGTGTCTAAACTCCTGGTATAGCTAAAGGGAATGTAATGAAAAGTCAATGGGTTCTAGAACTCAGTTAATTTGCCCAAATTAATGTGTCTATTGCCATTTAAGGTTCTCTTGCAGATCCCACTTGGCTCATACCTGCATTTTCAGTAGGGCTTGTGTCTCCTACAGGGCCTGTGTCATGTTAGCTCAAGCTATGTAGAAGTCTCAAATGCTCTAGGGTGTCTCCCTGTCTGAAAGCAGAGATATCTGTTGCTGAGATTATCAGCTCACCCTGAAGTACTTATCCAGGGTGGCATCCAGTCAGTACTTATCCAGACTGTCTAAATACAGTCTTGTGTCATTGTAGATTCCGAGAAATAACTTGCTTGTCCTGTAGCTGCTGGTTCACAAGGGTGTCATCTCCCAAAAATCCGATGTTACATTTGTCAGTCTAGTAGCAATGCCTTAGGCATTTCAAGAGGCCTTTAAGCTTCAGAAAGCTTAAACAGTTGTATTCTACTCTTAATGGCTGGTCAGCTAAATAGTTCTCTGGATACAATGTCTGTTGACTGCACCTATCAGGAAATTAAATACTTGGCTCATATACGGACACCTAAATATAGGTTATGTAATCTTAAATGGGATCCCATTCCTAGGAGTCACTGATCAACCATTATAATTTTAAATGATAAATTTGAGCATGCTGGTTACTGGAAAAAAAATCCTTTCCATTCCCTTTTCCAGCAAAGGTCTTGTTTCAGACATGTTGATCTCAGTGAAGAATGTAGAATTTTAAGTATAATGACTGAAACAAATATTTATATAGACCATAGTTAATTTCTCAGCAACAGAACTGAATGTATATTGCACGTCAATGGAATCTTGTAGCCAAAGCTTTACTAAAGCTCATTCCTGGTGATGGGAAACCAACTTCTGGTAGTAAACTATTTATGAAGGCTGCATGTTTGCAACTTATCTTAGCACAAAGCTCCTAAACAACAAATAAATAAATAAAGATATATTTGAAGGAGAAAATGTGCACTTCCTGTGGAATGCCAATTAGTATGCTTTTGCTCATCCATTTGTGATGGAAAGCCCCTTTGACTTTTGCAGTATCCATTGTATTTAGATAGCTTGAAATTTTCAATTAAACTACTGGTCTTGATCTCTCCTGAAACAGTGCCACTCATTTATAAAATATCCAATGCACCATTCTCAGGTAGATATTTTCCCTCTTTTTACAATGTACACAGAAAATACTGAAGAAACTATTTTTTGGATCTATCAGTAATTCTACCCAGCCATGCATCAGCATCAAATGTCCCATTAGAAATGAAGCTGGCAGAGAAGCTAGTCAAAGTAAACTGTAAACTTGTAAATCAAAGCTATAATTTTGAATTCAGGTCAGGACATGGTGCTGGAAGCATTTACTAGCTTGGATATATATGTACCCCTTGCTAGATAACAGAGGGCAAACAACAATACTCTGCTACTGCACCATTCAGAAATTTTGATCTTGAGACAATATTGCCTCTCATGACAGATTAGGATCTGCAACTTGACATAAATTTTCTGGCATTAAGATGTTTGCTATCTAAAATTAGATCCTGAAAGCAACATTACTGTTCTAGGGACTCCTCTTAATCTATGTAATGAATTTGATCACAGACCATCACAGGGACCTTCACCAGATTGTCACTCAAGGAACAAGATATCTTTCTTTTAAAAAGCCTTTTTGAAAACAGATATTTAAAACTTAATAGGAGAAGCAAAACTGAAACCCTGTGAGAACAAAACATTTTGCTGCACATCCTTTCTCTTCTCTGCAGAAGATGAGAAGACAAAAGCATCCTGATCATGAAAAAAAAAAAAATCATCAGAAAAAAGACTTGAATGGAATAGAATAGATTCTATTTGGGCTTGGACTGAAATAAGTAAAAGAGATTGAATTTGAAGGAAAATTGTGGTCTTAGAACAAATGAAGAAAGAGGACATTATTGGAAGAAGGATGCAAGTATCTTTCAAAGGGAGCTTTGTAACATTTGGAAGAATAAAATAATTGTTCAAAACTTAACTAAAATGAATTGAGATTCCAATCCTTTTGACGTTTGTCTGTCTCTAGCCTTGGTTACTGTGAAATTCCTTGACAACAGTAATAAAGCATTTACGCTGAGAGTCCTGACTCGTGCCCACCTGAAACACTCTGCTTCTATTGACTCAGAAAGCTTCGGGGGCAAAAATTGTGTGAAGCAATGAGCCTATTCAATATTAGACAAAGGGATAAAGCATACAAAACTGGAGACATATTTTCCTTTTGCCTATGAAATGTTTCAAGTGAAAACTGCTTCTTTCAACACTGCAGACCTTGTGGGAAATGACCTGTACACAGGATAAGTTGACAGGCACAGCAGGGGATTTCATTACACCTCAGAATTTGACTGGCACAACCAGCTCTCTCTGGCTCTCTGTAACCCCTGGCAAGTGCTTGGAATTGAATCTGTAAATGTTAATCAATATTTCAGGCCTATTAAATAAAGAAAGGCATTGTGGAAATCAAAGCACTAACAGCTAGCATGGTGCTATACAATGACTTCCAGGCCATCAAAAACCTGGTAGGGAGCAAAAGAGCAAATATTTTAATAAAACAATTACATCTACAATTTCAAACTTGCAGAAGAATGTTACATCTGCAACCCTATCACACTAACTTAATTTTCATTTCAAACAGGTCAGTGAACAGGAGCAGCTCAATATAGATATTTAATGGGTCTTTAAGATGCTATCCTAAATCTTTGGGGAAAGCCCACCATGTGTTTAAAACATCCACAAGCACATCCATTTCTTCTCAAAGATGAAATGGGGCAGAGCTGTACCCAAGGGAGTTTCACCATTACTTTCAGGGATACTGGCACTGAGTGACATTCATGGGTGGGACTGATTTAACACAGAAGTAGACAGCCACACCATAAGTGGCTATGGTTGAGCTGGTCACCTGAGGCCCCCTTTGGAGAGAAATTAGAACTTCTGCAGTGCATTTTATTTCATGCTAAAGCCAACATCTAATATAGGTCAAATGAATTGTACCTTAAAGCCCTCTGATTTCTGATGTGACTTCGAAGAGAGCCACAGGTAGCCAAAACAACTGAGCAATAGACATCCAAAGTCATATGACATGAATCCCTACTTTCCCATATATCTAGTAGTGTGTGGACATAAAGCAGACTGCAAAAGGCAAGTGAACCTGTTCTACTCAGGCAAGTGTGTAAAATAGTAACATAACAAAAAAGTTAAATATTTTCAGGATTTTGAAGTGTTTCCCTGTTATGAAGTTTGAAATGCCTCTATAGGAGTATATATATCTGTATCAAACACCAAGTGAAAAATTATATCTAATTTTTTTCTTCCCTCCACAAACCAAAAATACAGCTTTCCAGCCACAAAGTGGTAACTTAGGGCGGTATGAAGTAGTAGCTTTTAGTTTCTTTAGAGTCCCAGTACCTGTGGGAGCTGTATGCCGATGTGAATGAGACTAGAAACTACTTGTGAACTTAGTAATATTACCCTGCCTCTGGCAGAGGAAGCAGCCTCCAGTTTGCTTCCTTTGCCTTCAAGAATTTAGGGAGAAACAGGTACTATGACCAAATACCAAGGAAAAGTATAACTCATTGAAGTCTGCCAGTTGCTATTGAACAAACTGTCTCCTGCTAAAGTAAATTTCCATTTCTCAGCAAGGTGACCACAATGAAGTGTTGAAAACAAGTAGGGAAAGTTTCAAATTCTTTCAAGATTAGCTTAAAAAAATTGTGGAATTGGCAATTTTAAGACAGTGACACGTCCATCCCGTTCTGACCGGTGAAGACAAGAGAAGGCTAACATGTCTTTATTGCTATTGTATTGAAAGGAAATATGAAAAGGAAAGACAACTGCTATTCACATATTTTGATGTAATGAGAAGAAAAGTAAAGAAACTGGTGACCACCCGACATCTTGTGTATCTGCTGAATATATATGCTATGCTGTCTCTGGTGACAGCTTTATAATGAACTTGATAAGAATTTCCTTGGTTAACTACACAGACCTAAAATCCTCATAGGAAGGTCCTATTTATCAAAAACCAGATTTATAAAATTGAATCGTGTTCTGTTCCTGGGGGTGGTGGAACTAGCTGTTTTGGTGAATGAGTTTTGTTGACGTTTTGGGAAGGTGAAGAAGAAAAGACTTACTCAGAAAGGAAATGTATCTTTACCCCTCAGAGATGTTCTATGTGCCAGAGGTTTTGGGCCACCTCAGAATTTGATTCTCCAGGAAACAGAGCCAAGACCATTAATGAGGTCACATGCTGATCACAACACAGAGCTCACAAGCTGTTGCACTGGATGCCTGGTCCAGTAACTCCCCCTGAAATACCATTTGTCCCAAGCCCTGTGTGATAGTACTAGTCTGTCCTTGTAGGAATATTGTAGGTGCTGAAGCTGTGGCAAGCTACGGATTCTCACAAGGATGGACACATTATGGCAGATCCCTGGAGGGTGGAGGAGGTTAGTGCACACAGGAGACCTTCAGACCTCCTGCATCTGAGCCTACACACAGCCAAAGGGACAGAAGGAGGTGGACCACCACACGCCTCCCTGTTATAGCCTCAGCCTCCAACACTGTTGGTGAAACTTAAGTCCTAATAATTTTTCTTTCATTTAATTTTCATGTTCCCTCTCCCTTGTTAAAAAAAAGCACCTGTTATTTACAGCTCTCATCAGCCAGCTCCCGATCTAATGAGACTGCAGAAAGTTTGCCTGCAAACTCCCACTCCTTCTGTCAGCTTGATTGTCTGGGGATGCCTTGTGATGATATTCATGCTCTATCACTACCTCCTGCTTCCTCACCTTCTTTCCCCTCTCCTTGGCTGAGGCATGTGTTTGCCTGTCATCTTCCCTCATGTCATTTCTGTTGGGTTGTGTAAGATACAAAAAGGTAGAAAAGTGCATTTAATTTGCTAGTGTTATAACACAGGCCTTCCCTCATCATATTTCAACTACCCCCACTGTAATGTGAGGATGTGTCATATCCTCACCATGACAGAGCAAGTTTTCCCTGTGGCGCTCTGGTTTTCCTTTCTCTTTGGATCTGGATGAAAGACATGAAGACTGGAAAAGGTAGCTTTAATCTCCAGCCAACATGAAAAGGTTTTGGGGCTGTGCAGAGCAGATCATGCAGGTTAGAGTATTCAGTGAAGAGTCCTGAGTCACTGAAGGTGCCTTATGTGAAACTGCTTTAGGGGAATGAACACAAAAGGTTCTCTAAGGAAAGCTGTTGATGAAAGCACCACGGGAATGTTACTGGAAAGCTAGCTCAATGAAAGGTGACTAATGCAACGATAAGTGCATAAGCTGAAATGCAGCAAGTCATGGACATTGGGGACCAGGCTAGAAACCTGGGGATGATGCCTGTGAGCTATTAGAGACTGACATCCTGTGCATGGAGTCCAGAGCTTACATGATGAAGAAGGCTATGATGAAGATCTTACAGGCATCCCTGAAACCCACAAAAACCTTGACAAATGCATTGATGGTTCCACGTGGTCTTTAGAAAGATTTGCAAGGTGAATGCAAGCACCATTACAAATGAGAGGAGCCACCAATGGTGTCAGGGATCTGAGATACCTGAGGTGAACATTTTTAGAGGATACTGAATAAATAATTGGCAGTGTTGGCACTGAGGTGATCAGGCTCAAAGAACCAACTAAGCCATGAGAATAATAAATAACTGATGCTACTAACCCAACAAATGCTGTTGCAACACAACAAAACTGTTCCCTCGGCATGCTGCACTCAGCAGTGAGGTCCCTCTACAAATCAGTCCAAGACCTGGTTGCTCAGTTCTCCTTACCTGCCTAGCGTTTCTGCTCCTGCTTCTCTCCACTTATCTCTCTAGGCCTTCTTGCTGGTCCCAAGCTTGCCTTCAGCCTAGTGCTTGATCTGATTTAAGATACTGGCAACAAAATCTTTCTTCTCTCTCTTCCTTTTGCAGTCTACTGCAAAACTGAGAATGTGCAGTCAGTACTTCTATTTCTTTTAAGATGCAAGTTCACAAACCTCTATTTTGAGATGCTTGGGAAGGTCTGACATAGTCTAAGTATTCCTACAGAAGCAGAATTGTCTGGCCAAGTGATGTGGAAGTACCAAGTCTAAGGAATATGAGCTTCACAACAGCCTGGATGGAGCACCATTCTTCACAGAGCATAGGTTTTACCATGCTTGGATCATTTGTCTTCAAGTAGGTGGAAAGATAAGAAGGCTTGTAAAGTGGCTGAGGAGGCATATAGTGCAGAAATACAGTGAAATCCAGTGGGATAAGCTGTGCCTGGGTATCTGCATCCCTCCTCAGTTTCAGTTGTGCACAATATTCTTCTCTTTGTGATTCAAACTGTTGAAAGAGGAACTTTGTAAAACAGGTATGGGATGGCGGTGGTGTACGAATCATTGATTGTAAGATTAAAACATGCCTGCAGCACTGAACTGGAGATCTGCTTTTACAAGCATTTGGGTTTAAATTCTGATTCATTCATATCAAAAAGGAATAAGATCCCCAAGGTCAGAGTAACAGCTAAGTGACACTGAGATGAGTTTTGGTGAAGAACAGGTTTCTGTGAAGGCTTGCGCTATGCTAGGCAGGCCTGAAAATTCTGGTCTCATTTTTGTAGCTGTAAAATATTTATACAATGCCATGTTTGTGGAGAAGAAGGTCTACTGCTGTGTCCAGTCCTGATTTCACCATAAACTCTGTTTGATCTTCGTATGGATCTTTTTGCAAAGTGAATGTTAGCTGTCTAACAGGGTGACTGCATAAAAGGCTTTTTCTATATTTAGAATATATAAAACTTTCTGCTGTTTTCAGGATGGTGTATAATGCTGCAGGTTGGAAGGAATTGAGAGGCAAATTAAACAGCACAATACGTGTTCCAGCAAGGAATGTGGAGAGCTGGTGCAAGCCTCAACAGCTATCTGAGCTTTTTGCAAAGCAGAATCAGTTTCACATATGACACATTCTGAGAATATTCCCAAGGATTTAGTAGTCAGATTTGTCTTGACTTCATTCTGCATTAGCATATGCGAGCCAAAAGGATAGTTCTTTTTGTATTGTATATATACAGTGTAATTTGGCTTAGCTGATTGATTTTTTTTATGGCTCATCCTCATAGTTATCAAACAGACCAAAGCAAAAAAAAAAAACCCACAAAAAAATCTTTCTACACCTTTTTAGGAATCTGAATCCTAACATTTGCTAATCAACTAAATCACATGTCAGTGACCAAAGTCAGCAGGAAAATGAATCAATTAATTGATACTCAGTTTTCTGTTAATCTCAAGTAATTGATACTGTTTCCTGTTCCTAGGCTCTCCAAATAACATCGCTGGTAGTTCTGTTCATGGTTGTCCCTAGGCTTTTCTTTGTTATTTGGCTTAATCTTTGACAAATCATGGTAAAAGTGGTAATTCAGGGCAGGGCCCCCACCTATTGACACACACTGAAGGGCAATGAGGTTTAAAATTAGTGTTAAGTAGCTAATAATAAGATACTCCCTCACCTGTACTTTCATACAAATATAAGGCAGAGTAATGACCACAGAATACAATGATATTGCTGCAAAAGATCCGTTTTAAAAATAATATCAGAAATATGGGAGTCAGAATATTTACATGTAATCCACTTTAAAATGTTGAATATTGGGACTGGGACAAGGAGTTTACAGATTAAAGCAAGTTATTAAGAAGTTATTTCATCATTATAGGCATAAGCTTCCTTTCTTTAGGAAGACAGATTTTTTAATTATTTTTGCTTCTGAAGACTGCAGAGTGAAACTCTTATACTGACACCAACTGTCAAACTTATCATGTCTCAATTATATTAACACCTCTTTTTGAAGTTTCTAACATGTAAAATGCAATTTACTATAAAAGGTTTCAACACCTACTGAAAGGAATTCAAGAGTAGAGAAATGCTGCATTTCAGCATGTGCTTTGGAGAGTTCAGGAGGTTTCTTTGTTGCTGCTTAGAGAAATCTTGTATGCTGGAGAAACTGGTAGCATATTCTTCAAGTCTAATAATAGAAAAAGAGGAGTGAAAAATATCACTGTTCATCTGAGAGGTTTGGAAATGTTTACATGTAATGTGGATGATGATCTGAGAGATCAGCAAAGCAGGTCTGTTAGCACAAAACCAGCCTCCACTAAAATTTAGTAACAGACCTTGTTTACGTGTGATTCACATTCAATGTTACTGTATGAACTCTGATTGCCCTCTTCTTTTTTCATCCCCCAAAACCCCCAAAAAGTGTGCTGAAATCAAAAGGAGAAACATTTTTTCAAAGCCTGCACATGATGGGGAAAATATAATTGAGGTTTTTTTTCCTGATTTTGGAAGTTATACACTTGTGAGTAAGTTCACATCACTGTGGCTGGAGCTAATATGTAAGGTCTTGTAAACACACAAAACTTCAGTTTTTCAACTATGATGTTACAACATTGCTGAACATCATAGTTGAAATGATAACACTCATGATATAGTTATTTGGGTACAGCTGATTCATCTTTGCAAATAAGAAAAAGCTTTATGCGTGTTTTAGTTTCATACCAGTATAACTAATAACAAACAGAGTCATAACAGTATCATCATAAACTTGGTTTCTGATTTACATGTTTTAATAAAGAGGTAGACCCCTATCTGAAATAAGCTTCGGAGAACAAAATCAATATTTATAATAGGTCATAAATCGTTCCTTAGGTAATTGATAGGAAACTTTTCAAGATTTCTTTTCTTTACCTCCATTGTATTTCAAAGGCCTAAATTACCCTGCATGAATATGCTCCTCCATCTGCAGCTGCCACTCATTTTCTCTTAGGCAAAATCTTTGTGTTCTTCCATTTCTAGATGGTTAGTCTTATATTTGACAGGGATATCTGGTTTTCAGGGAGTTGGAAATGCTTAGTATTATAATGACTCCTTTCAGATTCACTCCAAGTTGGACACCTAAAATTCCACAAAGGTATTCAAATCCCAGAGTAATTTTTGGAATTTTAGCAATAAGCTTTCAACAACAAACTGCACCAATCTGGTTTTACAGAGCCTTCTTCCAATAGTTTCTACCTGGAAGTCATGATTCTGCAATTGAAATTAAAGCTCTTTGAAAGCTATTCCTCTCCTCCTTAGGTACAAATGAGCTATTTATTTACGACCGAAGAAGTGTTTTCCTACTCAGCTATCATTTTTTTATAGTTAAGTTATAAATAACTATTGTAACAAAGCCTTAGGCTTCTGAGCTCCAGATAAGTCTGAATGCACTTTATGAGAAACAGAACATCTTTGGACAAAATGCCTAGAACGGTGAACAACAAAGATGAGTGGATTATGTAATCTGGACACAACAAGCTTCTTCCCTCGCTCCGTATTGCTGTCCATTGAATTCTGCATCATGCACAAAGAACAGCATGCATTCAAACAAAGCTCTAATGTGTCATCATCATTACCTTGTGCTGCATTATTTACTACTGCTATGTAAGATTTCTATGGGGAAATTTTTTCACAACTGAGAAAAATCTTGTTTTATTGTGAGTAAATGCAAAGTAATTTTTGTTTCCAAAGAACCACGGCAATAAAAATAAGAGACTAATATTTTCCGATCCAGTTATGTCCACTTTTCCCCACTCATGCACCCTTTTCCGCAGTTCTTCAAATGAGGAGATCAAGATTTAGACTGCTGAGCTGAGAAAGGTGAAGTCTGCATTTATATAAAGCCATGATTTTACTCTCCTAAAGAAACGGCCAGTTCTTTACAAATATTGGATAACCTTGAGCTCTCAATCCTGTGTTCCAGGGACATTAAGTAATTTGTAGTGAAAAACAAACCCCAAACCCCCCATCTTTAAAAGTTGCCTTTGCTTGTAAATATCTTTCTGTGGCTTTGAAGAGTTTCTCTAAATAACAAATTCTGGCCATGTTTCCCTATGCTTGCCTCCATGTTCAGCAAATAACTGTGTATTTAGGCATTAAATAAAAGATAGGCCATCTCTGAAGTTGTATGAGTACCCTGGCTGGTAGAAAGAAGCATGAAACCTTATTACTTTTGAAATCAGTAGAAATGGATAAATTTTTTTGCCTTTGTTTTCACTGAGCCTTGACACAAGAAGTTTTAGATAATCAGTGAGCAAAACATTTGCAAGAGCTTTTGCAATCTACTGACATAACTTAGGAAATGCAATAGATACATCATTATGAGTAGGCAATGAATAGGAAAGGCAGGAATTAATGTCATTTTGGATAGAGCTTTTCCCTGTTCTGATCACTCCTAGCTTTGTTGCCTCTCCTCCTAATCTGGATTGCAGTGGTATTTTAGTTGGAAAACACTCATTTCCCTCATTACGGTGGCTGAATTTGGTCATCCAGGAAAATTTCAATAGAAAATGCGTAGTAAATTGAGAGGCATTTGGTTCTGGACAGCAGATACGATAAACAGGAGTTGTAAGCAGCTAAATTCCAGATTTCATTAATTTCATTGAAGGGGACTTGATCCTTTTGTTTAGATATGCAACACATTGTACAGAAAACTAGTAATCTATAAAGATTATGACTATGGAGAATGGAAGTACAATGGATACTGCTAATAACAGGTGTAATGGACCTTGTCATCCCCCAAAGTGTCTGCAACATATGATTGACTTGTATTTAGTTCAGGAAGATGGACAGGACATGGATCATTTAGAAGCATGGTCAGAGCTGAGCTCCTGCTACCAGTAGGGTTTTCTGGGATGTGATCAAGACACAGTCTCTAGGAGGGAAAGAAAGATCTGCCTGGTATGTACTTTTAGTTCAAATGGTCACTAACTTCAGCTTTACTTTTCTGTGCTTTGGGGATGTATTTACATTGGCTGCTGAGCTCTGTATTGTCCCATGTTTGCTGAACCTGAACAAGCTCTTCAGCCTATAATCACACCTGTCTTGCTATGATAATACTGTCATATATGTGCTTTGCTAAAGGCCCTAGTCTTGAGCAATTTGGTCTCTGGCTTGTCTTTTTCCCAGCTGGGATCTTTGTTTGTAGGGCATCTATAGTAGTGTTTTCTAGGCTTTTTTGCCAGGGAAATAAAAGACAGAATTCTGACAGCACTTGCTCAAAACACTGTGCAGACGTTAATTAACAAGCAAGAGACGATGAACAAGTGGTGAAAAGTTTCAACGCTTCTTTCTTGCCTTGAAAACCTGAGCAGAATGGCCCATGCTTCTATGGACTAGCCAACTATAAATGCCAGCCGGGAACAGCATGACAGTATTCAGACTCAAAGTCTGCAGTCAAACTGTCAGTGGCATCTAATTAGAGGAGCTCTAGATCAAGAATAAAATGTGTTTGACTTTTTATAAATATGATGTGTAAAAATGTTACATAATGACATGCTGCTGCTCTACATCCCCCTTAATGTTTTGACAAGGGGCGTCAAGTGGTGAAAAGCTGCAAAGTGCCAAAGTATTTCAACGACTGCGTGCTAACGGATGAATTCTCCATTTCAATATCTTTAAGTACCAAGGTCCAGAAACAGGCCAGGCTCTGGGGCTATGTGAATGTTGTTCAGTTTAATGAGCTGTTAGATTTTTTTTTTTTTTTTTATAACAGAAATTGGAATATGTATAACATGTTAACGAGTAGAATGCTGGAAGAGAAAGTGGTCTTTTGACAGAGACAGTTGAAATCTGTCTGCGGAAGACCCAAGTCCAGAGCTACTCTGCAGGACACCCTTTGTATTCTTAGGCATGTTGTTTAAACCAAAATTCCTACTGTTGGCTATTAAAGGTGTGCATCACACTTTGTGGGTGCTTGACATGGGATTTGTGGGTCATCTGCTTTGAAGAAATCAAAGAACTCACAAGCAAAATTGATCATCAGGCTCATTCCTTCAAGAAAACAATAAAATTATGGAAACAGGTGCACTTGCTAGTGGGCCTGGTTTTATTCCCAGGAAAAATTAAACCTTGCATAACTCACTGGTAAACGGGAGTCTCAATCTACCTCCATGAATTTTAGGCACTATAAGAGTTAGAATGATAATTTCCTTATTCTCTACTGGTAGCTGAAACAGAGAGGTACTCAGCTAAAATCAGTTCTGCAAAGGTCTTGCTTCTTCCCAAATCAAATCTAAAATTATTAGGCTGTTGACTGATTATTTAGATCAAATCTAAAATTATTAGGCTGTTGACTTAGGTACCAGAGTTATGTAACTAAAATAAGTGGGGTAAAACCAGGTCAACCATTGTCTCCCGTTCTTCTCTAAAATGGGAATAATACAATCTCTTTGGCTAACAGAAGTATTATTGAATACTATATTGAATAATTTTTGTGAAACCCATGGATATTACAAAAGACAAGCAGTGTGGAAACACTGGGAAGAAATCAATCATTCTGCACTCAGAGCAAAGTCTGAATATTGTACAGTAGGTAAAGCTTGAGAACACTAAATGAAATAAAAACCCGAAGTATTGCCTCGCTGTTCATTAATAGTGGACTGTCCAGCCTGTTTACTAAATGAGGCTGGGACCACATAGAAAAGTAATATGCAGTCATGTAGTTAAAACAAAAGAAACAGGAGGGGCAAGGTTATGGGGTTTTTTTCCTAAGGTTTAAAAGATTTGCTTTTTAAGCATGAATTTAGTTAAAAGATTTTTTTGTACAAATATTCATATATGCAATATATAAAATTACTTTTCCTATGATTATATTTATTCAGCATGAAATACTTTCTGGTGATTTTCCTGAAAATATAACTGATGCAAGAATATTAATACATTAGTAAGTTAGATATTAAAAAGGCATATCCACCCTGATATGCAGGTGGCTATGTATATGGAATATAAATGCCAGGTAATGTAGTACAAAAGTCCAGAATGACTAAGTAAAATTACCTAACTGTTACAAACAGGTCTCCGCAGCTATAAAGCAAGGATCTGAATCTTACCTCATTTACACAAGTTTTATGCTTAGGGAGCTCCTAATTTACACATATGTCAGAGAAAAGAGAATCAGCCCAATTATAGTCTGAATTTATTGTGCTATCACATTAGCCAATTTAGCTATTTCATGATGACCACATCATTAACATCTTTTCAGGACAGCAATAACTGAGTCATTTTTATTGCTGTAATTAATATTGATGGCAATGAAACAAGCAATATAGGTACTTGACTCATATATATTGCAGATAAGTATTGCAAATATAAGTAACTTCCTGATCATTTTTTCTTGTTATTGTTAGCTATACAAGCTCATACTTGTCATAGTTATTTCAGGTAATTCCATATAATTTATGCTGAAATATAAACAAAAAATCCCCAAACATATCCTCAAAATAAATTTCAGCCATAACACAAAAATCTTTCATGAGTCACGGACAAGTAACCCTGTCATCTGTCTTAGACAAAACATCTAGCTATTAGAGATCCAGTGTTCCCAAAGGAATCTGATGATAGAATAATAGAAATAGAAAGAAGGAAAAATATCCCAAACATTCAGTTTGGGATAATCCCTGAAGAAAAAAAAAAAATCCTTTACCTGTAAAATATTGTCTAGCAGAAGAATGGAGTAAATTAAGGACATGGTTTTTTATTACTCTAAAAATAAAGGAAGTTGGGAGAAGATTTTAGCGGTGATAATTTACTTTTATAACATATATCATAGATCATCCGTACCTTACTTCTTTTGTCTCTCACAGAAAAGAGAGAGACCTTTTAGGATGTACTTTAAAGCTTATTATTTCTCTCACAAATTCAAAGCCTATTTGCAGTTACATGATTTAAAAGATGATAGGAAAAAACATGATTTAGAGATGAAAAGATATTTTTTTCCAGTAGATTGCCATGCCAGTTTCCATGGCCTTACAGAATTGCCCAATAGAGTCTATAAGAGAAGACAATACTTTATCCAAGTCAGAATTAGATAGCCCAAATGCCTACTCGCCAACACATGTATGCATTCATAAACATATGGAAATTGTCAATTTATGACCAGTTCAAACTACTTCCCGTTCAGCTCCATTAGTTCCTGCCCTTAATACGACTCTCCTTTCTTTCAGTCTAAGAGCTTCCTTCAGTTTCCAGTAATTGTAAGTAAGAAACTGCTCCGGTGAGACCCACCATCGCCACAGCAGGTGTGTTGTCTCAATATTGCTATGGCAGGAAGCTCATGCCATCGCCACAGTGAATGATCTATCTATACATTGTTAAGGCAGGAAGATAACACCACTGCCACAGAAGAGATTTAAGGCAGCAAGATAACACCACTGCCACCGCAGAGATTTATCTATACATTGTTTAAAGGAGGAAAGTGACTGACGCCATGGAGCAATGGGGGAGGCTGATCCTGCAAAACTTAACCAAACCCCTGTGCATGCACCCAGTCCTGGGGTCAGGGGGATCAAGGTGCCTGGAGGCCCCTGAGGAATGTTGGGCATGTAACCATTGCTGGGTGGAAGGTGTGGTTAAGCACAACTGCTTGTAACAACTCTATAAAAAATGGGACCAACTAACATCGGACAGAACGTTCCCCCACCGGACTTGGAAAAGAATCGAACTGTTGGGACGCTGCAGCTCTGGGGTGGTAGCTATCGCTCTGAACTCTTTCCTTTCTTTCCTTGTTTCTTTCCTTCCTTTCTCTCTTTATCTCTCACTCTCTCTCCCTTTGCATTCACAGGTTTATTGTTGGGCAAATAAAGTTCCTTGGCTCTTGACTCCGTTTTGAGTCTTAATTCTGTTCCCGAGAATACAAACAGAACCATGCTCCAGTCTCAGACCGGCATGCAACATGGTAACAGGCAGATGCTTGTCATGTGAAAACATTGTAAAAGATTTCAGAGAGTACGTTTTAAAAATAGTAAAAATATGGGCCAGATACTCACCTGGTGAATTTGGGCATGGCTATAAAGCAAGTCAGCTTGTTACATCATTTTGTATCAGTGAAGGCGTAGAAACTAAAATCTAGTTTTTGCAAGAGGCTCTGGAAAGAGAAAGATCTTTTTAACCATAGAAGGATAATGCCTAATTTGATGACACAGAGGAATCAAATTTTGCTAGTGAGATAGCTCTCCCATAAATCCTGGAGCTACTTATAAGACATAGTTTCCTTGTATATGTGTATTTCCCTTTCATATACACTGTCAACTGGTTATTTTAAAGTCGAAATACAAGTATTTTGAGAAGAAAATTTTCAAATCCCTTTGCAATCTCTGCTTTAATTTGTTTTAAATAAGCACCAAGTATCAAAAATATTTGGAACCAGAATTCTCTAGCAAAAGAGCAGACATCAGTATCAATGATTTAATCATCGCTGAGCTATTAAACTGAAGTTTGGAGAGGGAAACAAATCTATCATCCCTATTTGTAGGAAAAATCCTGTATAGATGTCTTTTAAACTTTAAAAATATTTCTTCATTTTTTAGACTTTTCCTTTTACTACCCTGGACCAGCTTTTTGTAACAAAGAATTTATTCACTTAATCCCCAGTGGAACAGAAACCATCTGGGTTTGTTTTAAAATGTGTTAGGGGTGTTGCAATTCCAGTTTAAGGTAAAAACTTTCCCCTCTTCTGGAATGAATGACACGTGTTGCTCTCAGATGATCTATGCTCTCTGAAAACCTGTCCCTGCCTTTTTTTCTTTTCTTTTTTCCTCCTTTGTTTATTGGCTTTGTTATCTTTTTCAGTCCTATAATGGTGAGGCAAGTGAAACTGGTGGGGGAAGAACCAGGCACAGCAAGGTCAATTACCAGGCCAATGACAAAATCAGTATTAAAACTCTTAAGCTAAATTGGGAGAAAGTAGACATTTTCCAGAAAGATGAGTAAAAGTGATAAAAAATCTGCATCAAAAAAGGCTAAAAAAAATTAATCAGTTTTAGATGCCAAGTTTCAGAGTTCACATATTTTTTGGCTAAGATTATGCTTACCATTTACTTTACTTCCAATCTACCAGACTGTCTCCCCAAGTGGTTCAGAACGGCATAACGCTTTAAAATGTACATAATGTTTTATCTATATATGATTTAAATAAAATTATTACCATTACAAATGATCCAACTGCTATAACAGGGGTTTATGTTTGTCATAAATTTTTAACATATAAGAAAAATGAATCAAAATATATCTCCCCTATGATCATTAAATAATAACTCTACATTGCCTATTACACTTAGGTATCCTATTTTAAAACCTTGTGAAGAAAAGAGATGTAATTAGGTTGATGGATATTTTTGATAGGGGAATAGTAATGTCTTTTTCAATGATAATGCAAGAGGATGAAATTCCATCTAGTCATTCTGCTGACTTTTATTACTGAGGCATTGCACAAACGCAGTTTGGGGAAATGATCTGAAGGAAACTCAGCTGAACATTTGGAGAAAGAAGAGTGATAAATGTGGTGACAAGAAGTAAAGACATGCTGATGCCTCAAATGCTTTCCCATTCTGAGGTGAAGAGAAATATAAACAGAGCCTGGAAATTAAGTGGTGGAGGGGTATACACGTTCTCTCCGCTCACTAACAACACTGAAGACCTGTTTATGAGCCAATTTTAAGAAATCTGATTTGAGGGCAGTGTGAGTTTCACTACTGTCTCACTGTCCTTTAAGATCTATAGAAGAAACTGGAACAAGGTGGGATTCATTTATTCTAATGTTGAAACCTAAATGTTTCAGTGGGTTGGATGGCCACACTTCATTAAATCTCTTTGAAGATGATTTTAATTTCCATGGCTCTCAAATATCCCACTTGGAAAATACTCACCTGTTGACAGTAGGATAAATTTGTGATGGCTTCTACAGTGTCCAGATGTAGGGATGTGGGGCCTCACCTGAAAATGCAGCGTGACTTGTGGTGTTTGCAGGGTTGGATAAAGTGAGGTATGCACAGTGGCACTGTCCTTGGAGGTTGTGAACTTTCCAAGATATTTGGGATGGAACCCATTTTTCACCCTCATCTGACAGATGTCAAAGGAATTCATAAATTCATAGAATCAGAATCACAGAAGGGTTTAATTTAGAAGGGGCATTTAAAGATCATCTAGTCCAACCCCCTTGCCATGAACAGGGACATTTTTCACAAAGCTCAGCCTGATCTTAACTAATGATGGGACAACCGCAGCTTCTCTGAGCAATCTGTCCCATTGTCTCACTACACTCGTCATAAAATATTTTCTCCTTATATTTAATCTAAATCTATCCTGTTTCAGTTCAAAACCATTTCCCCTTGTCCTGTCACCACAGCCTTGGTATAAAGTCTTTGTCTTTCTTGTTAGCCCCTTCTAATTATTGAAAAGCCACAACAAGGTCTTCCCAGAGCCTTTTCTTCTCTAGGCTGAACAGCCCCAACTCTCTCAGCTTTTCTTCCTAGGAGAGGTGCTCCAGCCCTGTGACCATCTTTGTGGGCCTCCTCTGGACCTGCTCCAACAGGTCCATGTCTTTCTTGTGCTGGACTCCTGAGAACTGAACGTAGCACAGCAGGTGGAGTCCCACGAGAGCAGAGGGGCAGAATCACCTCTCTCTACCTGCTGATCATGTTTCTTTTGGTACAGCCCAGGATGCAATTTGCTTTCTGGGTTGCAAACACTCATTGTTGACTCACGTCTAAATTTTCATCTGCCAGTATTCCCAAGTCCTTCTACACAGGACTGCTCTCAATCAATTCATCCTCCAGTCTGTACTGATATTGGGGATTGCCCAGACCCAAGTGCCAGACCTTGCACTTAGACCTATTGAACTTCATGAGGTTCACATAGGTCCACTATCACCTTGATAGATGCCTCTGGATGGCATCCCTTCCCTCTAGCAAATCAACTGCACCAGTCCGCTTGGTGTCATCAGCAGATTTGCTGAGGGTTCACCATCTGTGGAATTAATGAAGATATTATGGCCAATTACCCATAAATACTATCAGTCCCAGTATGGATCCTTGAGAGACACTGTTCATTACTGGTTTCCACTTGGACATCAAGCCATTGACTATAACTCTTTGGACATGGCCACCCAAGCAATTCGTTATCCACCTAACAGTTCACCCATCAAACCCATATATCTGCAATTTAGCTGCCAGAATGTTGTGGGGGATCATATCAAAGGCCTTACAGTAGTCCAGGTAGATGACATCTGTAGCTTTTCCCTTGTCTAGTGATGCAGTCACTTAATTGTAGAAAGCC
The DNA here is from genome assembly GCF_023638135.1 of Falco biarmicus. Lineage (NCBI taxonomy): Eukaryota > Metazoa > Chordata > Aves > Falconiformes > Falconidae > Falco > Falco biarmicus. The sequence continues at coordinate 27,119,163 of NC_079292.1, forward strand.
ACTGGATTAGTCAGGGATGATGTGTCTTGTTCAAGCCATGTTGGCTTTCGCTAATCTTCTCCTTGTCTTCCATATGGTTTGACAAATCTTCCAGGAGGTTCTGTTCCGTGATCTTACTGGTCACGGAGGTGACATGGGGTGAAGCTGGGTGTCTTTCACTAGGTATCTTTCTCTATTTTCACAGACATCTGTACCTATGAAAGCTGGGGGTAGAATCCAATCATTCTGTATAGAGAATATTTCATGCATAGAATCACTGATAGAAATGGCAGCTCAGTTCACCGAACAATGGAGGATCCAGCCAGTTAAGTATTCATTGAGTTTCTACTAACACCTAAGCATCTGCTTAGAGTGTTTACATCTGTAGAAGTGGGAGTGAAGAACTGAGTCAAAATACAAACAGTAAATTTTATATTTTTTTGTGCTTTAAGTAACTCAGTGATTTGATTTTCACACGGTTTATACATTGTTCTACATTAAATAGCAAGAAAGAAACCACAACAGTTACATGCAGATTAATGTGTAAATTACCTAGTCTCAAAAATAATCTTGTCCTGACATTTCTTTGCTGAAACTAGCAGGAGATTTTCTACCATCACTATTGTGAAGTCAGCTAGAACTTTTGAAATTCCCACCCTGAAAGTTAGAGAGGCTAGGCCAGCAAGGTAATTTTTTAGAGACATATCAAGGTGAGAACATGTAAGAGCAATCTAGTGTTTAAAAGCTTGCCATCTGAGGCTGAGCAGGTCTCTTTGCAGTCAGTGGAGAGAAATAGGCATCCAAGAGACATTTCAGCTTGAAACAGGTAACTCAGATCAGATGAATCATCCTTGGAAGCATCTCCTCCATTAACTGACTGCAAATGAACATCCTGCCTACGTTGAGTAGTTCAGATTTTAGTGTCTAATCTCTAAATGCCTAACATTTAGTGCAATGAATTCCACCCTCATGGACAAAGTTTGATGTAAAAAAAAAAGCAAAAAAAAAAAGCCCTAATGTCATCTTCTTGTAGTTACATATCTTTGTAAATGGAACAAAGATGAATTTGAAAACTGTACTTGGTTTCTCAGATTCAAAATAACTGAAAAGCTTCACTCAAAGCCATCAGTCTTTTCTTTGCTCTTTATTCACTTAGATAGCAGAGGAGAAGGTATTCTAAATAATTTTCTTAAATGGAATTTAAGAAAGTAATGTCCTAAAATGCAAGAGTGTGCAACATGAGACACACTGGGCAAATTTTTACTCTCAGGGGCAGAAAAAAGTAAAATAGGAAAATGTACATCTTCATTAAACACTTAGCCATCCAGTAGATACTCTGAAATTACTAAATTAGATAATATGTGCTGGAATTAGATACAAGATACCAGCCCTTATAGGCTGTTCCTATGATAGCTTTGAAAACCAAAGCTAATTTATATTCTGTAGATTTTTAAAGGTCAGTTTGTTTGTTATACAAATCAAAGAATTATTTTCAGAGATTCGTCATTCTGGGTTAACACACTTTTGAGGAAAAATTTTAACACATTGAAAGGTCTTGTAAAAATTACTAGGAAATAATGATAGAAAACTTTTTATAGCAGTTTCTGGTGAGACAAAATCTAACACTGAATAATTAATTACAACTTTTCTGGGATAAATCTGTAGAATTGTTCCAAGTAGTTGTACAGTGATATTTTTCAAGCTTACTTTTCTAATTCTCAAATATTTTCTGTGGCTCTTGATGAATGAGCATTTATTAAATTATTGGGGTTTTTTTTCCTAAGGCAAACAGCAAATATTATTAATTAATTACTTGCCATGAATATGTAAGTATGATTTTGAGAATTTAAGTTGAAGTTTCTCAGAAATTCCCCTGGAAGTCAAGAACTTCCAATCCCCATGTTGATTTCTCATGGCCTATAAATATCACCTGCTTTCTATATGACAGCAATGGTGAAAGCACTCCAATTAGGGACACTTTTCAGGTCATATCCTTGAACTTGGTTAGACATTTTTAATTTTTTTTTTTATTAAAGTGAGCTTAACCCCATCTATAGTAGGTATCTGGCCATTCCCTGATACCCTGGGAGATTCCCTGGCCAGGCGGTCTGTGGTGTGAGCTCGCTATAAGCTGTAGATCCTGTCCATATGAGGTTTCTTTTGGTAAGGGCAACTCAGGTAAATAATAGGATGATAAATGCAACCGCATAGCACATCCTAGACAATTCAAAAGTCAGCATTTTATATTGGGTCTCTGATTTTTTTGTAATCCACAGAGGGTGAAAATCTAATACAAAGCATACCTATAAAACATGTCTTTTATCAAAAAGGCAGAGGTCTGTATTTCAATCCTCAGTGTCAGCCAAGCTGGTAGTTTCATAATGACACTTATAAGTGGGTAAGAGTTGATCCGAGGACACCTTCCTAACTAAATAAAAACTATGATTAATGGTCAGGATTTCTGAGCTTGAAATCTGCTGAAAAGTTTATGAAGTTCTAGTACTTAGAGCCTGATTAACCCAAGACAGAGGACTTCTACAGCTGCCCTGCTTGCTGTACTCCTCTGATAACTTTAAAGACCCATTTACCAATTTGCCCAGCTACTGAGATCTCAAAATGTGAAATTCCATAGACAATAGATTGAGTAGCAGGGCTTCATCTCAGTAAAAGTACCAATTCAACAGTTATCATTGTATGCCCAACCAGTTGATTTAATGGGAGGTTGGTTAATAGCACCATCATGGCATGAAGTGTCCTTCCATGGAGGGGTGGTGGAGGACCTGGGGTACACGAGGACTTGGTAGTACTGCAGGAAAGAAGTTATACTGTAATGGCTGCACACCATATTATGACGTGGAGAGGTGGGGAGGGGCAGGACACAAAATTTCACAGAATCAGTCCTCATTAGTTCCACTGTACAAAGAACAGCTTGTTTTACATGGAGACAGTTACAGAGGAAAAAGCTTGGACTTTTTAGTGCTGGATTATTAGCAATGGACTAACATATGTAGGCTCATTTTTTTTTTTTCCAGTTCCACCGATGTGCTTAGTGTGCTTCTAATTTGTGGCAGAGTAACTAATGTTTGAGTCTGAGCTTTTTTGGGGTCATAAGAAAAAGGAGAGTAAAATATTTTCTGCATTTTTCTTATTCAGTGTATTCTAATTATGACTCTTGACTACCTTGTAATGAAGTCCATGCAATTCTTCAGAACAACTTTACAGTAGAATAATACTGAGCTTTAATTTGTGTATACTGTCTTTGAGATTTAGAGTGATTTGGGGATTGTTTTTTCTCACCCTTCCCCCATCAAATTTTTATACATAAATATGTACATTTAAATGTTTAAACAAAACTTACATTTAATACTTTGAAAGCATTTTGGAACTCATTCTTTTAATGATAGTCAGCTGAAAATGAAGAAAACATGGTTTGGACACAATTTGAAAGAAAATTTAAAAAAATCAAAGTCAGATTTACATTCTGTAAATTCACGTCACTTGTTTCCTTTAGCTATCCTTTGGTACATCACTCACTGACTTTGAATTTGAGAAGCTGGATTGGAGTTTCAAGCCTTTGGGGAGCTTGTCTGTACTTGGAAATGTTGCATTGTTCCTAGGAATAATCATAACAGCACTTTGCTCTTGTATACTATAACACATTGCATATTGCTGTAGATAACCTGAACTAATTAGTCCTTGCTATAATCCTGTGCAACATTTCCTCTAGTCTTAATATCACAAGCAGAACTAGCAAGGAACACATTAGAAGGCATTTTCCCACTGAAATAACTAATTATATATAAAAAAGGGAAGCTAGTATCAGCATTGCTCTTCCTCTCATTACCCATTTTTCAGTGCCAACATTCAGCAACACTAAAAATGTTTCCTTTAAACCCAAAGCAAGTTAAAAAGCAAGCAGATAAATTTCACCTATTCTTTATAATTTCATGAACTTATTTTTATTTGTTTGTCCAAAAAAGAGGTATTTTGGTCACTTTGTCCATGTTTAGAAGTTTGACTGATGTCACTTTACTAGGGGATCCCAATTGTCCCTCTCTGCGTTAGGCTGCAGTCTCCCTCCTGACATTGCCTGTGGCAACAACAGGGATGACTATGACCACTGTCTCAGAAACACTTTTATTCCAGAAAAAAACATTCAATGGAACAAATGAAAATGAATGAAACTGAAAATTAACATCAGTGGAAAAGTGCACACACTCAACATGAGCATCAGACTCAGTCTGATTTCTCACATGCATTTTTTTATTAGACATGTGTCACGTTAGAAGAGCAGACTTGCAATTCAGCAGTGCAAGTGCAAACCTTTAGCCTCACCTAGATCTGTGAAAGTACTTGTGATTAAGCACTGAACTGGATGCTCTGGACACCTAGATGTGACTCCCAGGTCTATCATTAGTTTTCAGTCATGCACTGGATCATTTGGTTCTCAGGTCACCTACAGGGAATAAATAAGTCTTCATAAATATTTAGATCTTTGAAAATCTGGTGACAGATTAATAATTCCTAGCATGCCTGGCAGTCTCTATGCTGTCCCCAAAACTGCCACCACTTTGGCAGTGTCACTGTAGGATTGCCAGGTCTTCCCAGGAGCCATCAACAAAGCTTTCCTCCATCTCGCATCCTTTGGGGGTCCAGCGTGATGAGCACACTCAAACATGCCTAACAATGAAAGCACTGATCTTCATCATGAAACAGAGCTGATGATAGGCATTTTTCTAGAAAATACTAGGAGAAGGAGGAGGAGCCGGTGGACATGACACCAACATTTATGGAGGGTGCAGGAAAGTGTGCAAGACTGTTAAAGACAGAGAGCTGGGGTGAGTCAGAATCTCTTGGGGTGCCATCCTGGAGTGGGGATACCTCTGTTTCTGCTCCAGGGCCTCTTTAGGCAATTTATCCAGCATGTGCTTGCTGTAAAATGATAGACAGCTAAAGTATCAAGAAGCAGGCTGACCTACCCATAGCTAATTCTTTTTTAAGTCTTATTTCTCTGAACCTGAATATTCCTTTCATGGTGTTAACTACCAACAGCTACACTCTCTCCCATTCCCAGAATCTGGCAGATAAGACAGCATCACAGGAAGAAAGAGATGTGGAGCTAGATTTGGTCAGGATGAGAACGGTAGTTAATAATGATGCTCAGGACTACCAATGCTACTATGCCAGGGATCTGGTAGGACATGGCTATGCTGAAGGCACTAGGACAACCTATGGCATATTTCTGTCTTGCATCTAGTGAAGTCTGTAGGGACTTCAGTTTGCTTTAACTTTGCTTAACTTTTTGCAGCAGTTTTATCTAGGTTGGGGTACTCTGAAGACACAGAAAGTTTTTCCCCACTGGGGAAATGTTTCCAATATCCTGTCATTATTATCTAAAATGATTCAGAGAAAAAAAGTTTGTCTTATTCTTGCTTCATAACAACTTTGATGCTGAAGAAGAGACTTGTCGAAAATAACTAATTAAAAGGAGCAGAAAAGGGCAATGAATGAATTATCCCTGTAGTTTTATGAAGCAAAAAAATAATCAGTTCCAAATTTGGAAGTTCTCTTTTGTATAATTTTGTAATTATAGGGCAGACTTACACCAGCCTGCCCCTGTTATCAACTTTGTCTGCTATTTCATCACTTATGCTTTAACGCTGCCTTTTTCTTTCTATGCTAAACAGTCAGGGATATTTCTTATTTTGGAAGACAATCAGCATAAGCTGGTAAGAGGGCAGCAGCACATTTTTCAGAAATAATGAGTAGAGAATTTATGCATTGTCTAGGCCCTATGATGCCTGAATGACGCTTTCAAGCTCTTTGCTTTTGTATGGATTTTTTTGTGTGGTTTTACAAAACAACTCAGCCCAAATGACAAAAAGTACTCTAGAGGAGCTATCATGTGCTGTTGCATGTGCAAGTGCATGAACCTGCACGCAAAAACATATGCGTGAGATTGAATAGCTCCTCTTCCAACCTTTGGTCAGCTTTGTTTCCTTTTCCATGGAGATCCTTGGATCCCCACCTTCTAATCATAGGCTCAAACATTTGGATTACAAATGCACTTTCCTCTCAGATCTCTGCTCACACTCAACACAGTAACTACAGCTTTTCTCCATCACAAGTGCCAAGCTCCTCACTTCTTGGATTTCTTTGTGTCTGGAACAGGAAGCATAAGATTTGACTCTGTCTGGGCTGTTGTGAGCAAAGCTGGCTGGGGAAGGGAGATCTGATGCTAAAAACAGAGGCAGGTCCTCTGGTGCTCACTGTCTATACAAAGGCTTAACATCATATGGAGGAAGGAGGTTTCCACAGAAGGTTTAGAGGTGTTTTTGCATGACACTGAAGCGCATTATACACCGTTTGTCTTTGCTACCACAACATGGAAATTTCAAAGTGATTTATGAGGTCTTACTAATATGACAAAGCCAAGTGAGTCAAACAGAACCATTACAGTAAAATCAAATGTTTAACTTATCATCAGTTAACCAAGACTATATACATTAAACTGTAGCAATGTCTTTTACAAAGGTATAGTTGGGTCTCAGTGTTACTGTGTCAAAACCTTTTTATGGACCTCTTGAATTTTTACAGTCCTGTGGATCCACAACATGCTAACCACACCAGGTTGTGCCACTGGAACAAACTATACATATTTTGGAAATTAATGTTCATATACTAGATGCATTAGTCCAACCATGAAACAGTTCTGTTTTGGACAGAAGCTCACTTTTTTATCATTAAGTGACCATAAAATGGATTTAAATCATCAGCTGAAAGCAATTCAGAAAATATGTCTCATTTTCCAAATGTGCTTACCAAATGAGATGCTTCGCCCATACGCATAACCAGGTTAAACAGGGGCAAATATGTATGAGATTAATGTTATTTGTACTACAACATAACGCGGAGGTCCTGTGAGATCAAGACCCCTTCCGGTGCATAACAAGACAGTCTCCACCCTGGAGAATTTACAGATTAAGCAGACAAAACTTTTTTTTTTTTAAAAAAAAAAGTCTTCTGAAGCTGGGAAAACAACTGCTTTCAGAGTATGGAATGACCTTTGCAGGGGTCACAGTTGTCTGGCAGGAGAGTTGGGAAGGCAATTCTCAGCTCCTAAAATTCCAAACCAGTGTCCTGTCACCCAGAACATAAATATTAGTATTATTACTATACCAGTGATGCATTATTGCCATTTGTTTGCTGCAGTGCACATATTGTGATAGGGACTTTCCAGATAAATTAATGGAGTGGAATTTTGGTGTGGGAGATTAGAAGTCTGTATCTGCCTGATCCCAAATGTCTCCTTCACCAGTCTTCTTCCATAGACATTATACAAGTAGATGGAAAGAGGGTGAAGTGGTTTTTCAAAAACTCAAATAATTATCTACTTTGACAGTCCAAATGTTAAGATGTTCCTAACTGGCTATTTAGGTTTTAAAATTGCTGGATTTGGGGTTTTGAGGTTGCTTTTTTGTTTGTTTGTTTCTTTTCAGATCATATCTGAAATCTTTTAACTTATGCTCATGTACTTGTCACATGCTCAGCTAGGAATTACTTGTGTGCTCATGCTTTTCAGCCTTCAATCCCAGAAAATAATTATAGAAATATAAGCAAAATTCAGATTCAGGAAACTGAAGTTTTACAAAAGATAAGAAAACATTACCAATATTGTCATATAATTGGGAATAATGGCAGTGCTGAAAGCTCAGGAGCACACACACACTGAGGTGCTTTGACTTAAGTGCCAAGATGGACGTTTCTATATGTGAGCTAGATGCCTCAGGTCTCATTACAATGCCTGGACACATATATATAAAATACAGTCAGTGAAGACTAGAAATTCATCCGTTTGCTATGCATGTCTACTGTGGGGTGAAGTTAGTTTCTAGACTGTCCAATGTATTGGCTTGACCTCCATCAGAGTAGGAGGTTAGACCCCTAGCAAACATATATACATATAAATATATGAACACATAAAATAAATATATAAATTCTCACTTGCACAAGTATGAGAAAAGAGCATTTGATAACAATGGTTGATTGAGGTGGTCAGAGGTGATCACGACAGACTAAATCCTTTGCAAAAATCAAAATATAAGTAGTTTCTACCTATAAGTAGGAACTGGTTCTACTTCTGATTCCTAATGGCACTGAGGAATGACTGTAGCAATGAAGAATGTGTTGTGTTTAATCTGGTTTGAGCTTTATCAACAGCAGCCTTAATTAAGATCCAGTGACAGAACCTCTGGAAGCAATATAACAGTCAGAAAGAATACCATTTGGCACTCCTGAATGGATGTGTCAATCTGGCATCTTCCTGTGCATAAGAGAAACACATTTATGCTAGAGATAACTGAGTGGTAATAAAAATGGATTCCAATATGCCTATAAGGTTATTTTCTGGAGTCAAAACATATTTGTTTTATCAGAATTTGTAAAGAATCATGAAAGATCTACAGTGCTGAAATAGATGTACACTTTGTGTAGATTACTAATTAATTTTAACTTCTTGGTGCTTTTCTGTCAAACATCACTTTAAACATGCATGTAGGTGATTAATTAATTACCATAATCTCCACATTTGTGCATCATTTAGATATGCATTGATCTGATCAATTTTATACTCTGACGTAAATTACACCTGTTCTTAAATAATATTTTTAATACATATTAAGACCAAGGGACTGATACAATCCTAATTTTTAGTTCTACACACTAATTACATTTGTTCAACTCAAATTTAAACATGTGTCTGTGATTAGAAGACTAATTCTTTCTAAGCAATTTCTTTTTTTTTCTTTTTTTCTTTTTTTCTTTTTTTCTTTTTTTTTTTTTTTTGAGGGGGAGAGGTGTGGGGGAGAGGTGTGGAAGATGGAGTGGGAATGAAGGGAAGTTATGAAAAGAGAATCTGATAAATAATAGTAACCAAATTCGTTGTATTTATTCTGTGGTCTTAACCCAGAAGGTTTTGCACTGGAGCTGAGCTGGTGTGATGGATTCCTGTATGTTGCAGGGGGAAAGCAAGAAAGTTTGATTTGGTGCTGCTGCGGAGACAGAAGGAGCAGGCATGATCCACGGAATAATGACTCCAGTGGATGAATTCAGCAAGCAGATAAAACGTGTCTGCTTCTGAATGACAGGGCAGATGCAGCTCCTTTCTCACAGTTAATGTTGCTATTACCCAGCGTTTCCATCTCTGCAGCTGACTGAGCAGATATGCTCCAGAATTTCCTTCCCGGTATCCGAGTGCTTTCCGTATGAGCTCCGTGGATGAATGTACTCTGAGAAACATTGGCTCTGATGGGCTGGCTGGCAGCTTTCTACTAACAGAGTCCTCAGGCTGCCCACCTATCCCTGCTTATTTCTGCACTCTTCTTGATTTCTTATACCCAGTATGCTCAGGACTGAGCCTCCAACAGAGGTTAAACACAGGATGGTAGGGAGATTTCTGAATACAGCTGGACAAAAAGACAGAATCAAAAAAACATCAGTTGCCCTTGACCCTACATTTGAAATCATGAGCATCCTGAAGTATGGGAGTCTTGGAGAATGTGCCTCCATCAGGGAACTAAAATAGTGGCTGATTTTATATAGGTTACAGCTCCAGTACTGGTTTCCTATAAATAACTCACAGATGTCATTTGAATTACAGTCTTCTGCAAATAAGGGGGCTGCAGGCATACCCAGAAGCCTGTTAACAAGGAGATGACAAGCTTCAGGCATCTAATTGCTTTAGCTCATCACCAATAAGACACCAGCAGTCCTACAGCTAATCTGACCAGCAATTGACTGAAAATTGAATCTAAACCAAGAGAGTTATTTCACTGACTTCAAAGGCCTGTCCACTTCCAGAAAGAAACCCCAACCCTCTATCTGTTCAGCCAGCTGCTCTGCAAGAGAGCAAATAGCTTCAGTGAATTTTCTTAGCACCTGATGTCTGCAGAGAACAGTCCGAATAGATGAAGCTAATTGCATTTCAAAATGTGATGCAGACAGACAGAGGTAACTAAAATATCTTCAAAAAAAACAAAGCAAAGCCACCACCAGACCTTGTCCTCCAATTTTGTGAAGCAGAATAAGGGAATAAAACCAAGGATGGATAATCTAATATTTTGTTATATTATAGTGGCTCTAGCAAGTTGCACTGACATAAGATACTTAACTGTGCCAAGCAGGATTGACATTTTAAGGGTGTGTGCTTTTTTTCTCCAGAAAATATCACTAAAAGATTATCCTGAAACTATGAATCTGAAGAACAGTGTGAATCTTTCCTCTTGTACAGATACATCAGGGACCCTCTGAAAACTGTGAAGTTGTGGAACAGGGAGAAAGGGCAAATAACTTTCCTATTTCCATATATTGCTGTAGAAGATCCAAGTCTGCAACTTCAGCCCTGTCTCCTGGCAAGCCCTACTACCACCCACCCCAAGGGGTTTTCTGCCCATGGGAGCTGGTTAGACAGCTAGGAGCATGAGGTAACTGAGGAGCTTCCCCAGTGACCTGCAGGAGATCTCACCTGGCCCTAGGGCTAAGAAAACACTCAGGAGAGATGATGCTTTGTGTGTATTCCCAGTTCTGGCTCTGCATCAAATGCAGTTCAGTCAATAAGGGCCAAACCCATGTGCAGACTTTTTGGTATACCAAGGGTGTTGTGGTTTTATGAATTTAAAGCCAGGAATCCCGGTGAAAACAAATCATATGAAAGGCTTTACCACAGGCTCATGGCACAGCTTGAAGAAACCATTCTTTTCTTTTAGATATCTTCATGCTCTGAGAACTCTGTAACGCAGACACCGCTTTATTTAGGTACCTCCTAGGCCAGGCAGCACTGGAAAGAAAACTGTGCTCTGTGAGATCTGGGCACCCTCATCCTGCTCTAGCATCTATTCTACCTGTCCAGGTAGGTGCTGCAAGCATTTGCCCCACTTTATTCTGAAATCTGACAAATATCACCACATAAACCACACAGCATTATTCAGTTTCAATAACAGGAGGAGGGCAGATGTAGTAGCATCAGGGACACACTCAGGTTTAGAATATGGGGTGTGTAAATGATATGGATGTGGCTTCGGAAGTGGCTCTCCAAAAATTCTGTGATATTCTCAGGTGAACTGAAAGGTGCCAGAGAGGGGCAGGGAGCGTTGAGGGAAGCAGGGTATGTTCAGCAGAGCTATTCATGGCCTCTTTGTGTTTGTGTGAATGTGAGTGGGAACACTTGGCGAAGAGGGCACTACCTTTTCCAAGTATTTTAAAATTATAATACTCATGCTCACATCACCTTCTGCTGGAAATATTACCTAATTTGAAACTTTTAAAGACAAATGTTGCAAGTTAGTTTTTACCCACAAGAGTAGGAAGTTCCTACAGTCTAATCCCTTTGTCCTGGAAATTGCTTCTCTTCATGACAATCTAATGCATTCCTCATTTCCCATGGTAAATTTCAGTTCCCAGCAGAATACCAAGCATGTATTCAATTCAAACACATAAGTGGTCCAACTGAAGTAAATTGGACTTTTCAAACACTTCATGCTTATGTGCTTATGACCCTGAACCGTGAAAGTGTTAGAGATACTTACAAGTATAATCATTTGCAGGATCCTTTTCTTAGTCCACATCTTCCTAGCTCCAATTTTCTCAAAAAAACCCAAAACCAACAACTCACTTGCTGGATGTGATATTTTCCTACTGCTGCACTACCCTGAAAGGTCAGGGAAATTATGCTACAAACTCACTGAAATCTTTTGTTGCTTTCAGTGACCACATAAGCCCCACTCTCTATTCACAGAGAGGAGCTAAAATGGTAAACATTCTGCTTCAAAGAAATTAAGATATGTGAACACATTCACTCCCCATCATCGGGCTTAGCCTGTGAACTCAAAACACATTTCTATATCAATAGAATTACACAATTGTATGCTTTCTTTTCCAGCAGTACAAACTTAGGTTCTGTCATTTTCATCATTCTCAAATACACACGGATATTCAGCGCAACGTGTTTGGTACACGGCACTGCTCAGAGCCCCATTGTCAGCTTCCACTCTGAGTAACTGCTGCTTTTTAGAAAAAGGGAAGGACACTGAGGAAATTGGAAAATGTTTATAAACAATAGGTATGGTCAAAAGACTTTGATATATATAATAAAATAATAAAAAAACCCCACAAACCAAAAAAAACTTATGTTTAGCAAACGTTTCACTTGCTGTTAAACCTTCTCAGGGCAATAAGGCAGCAAGAACCTTTCTCTCTTTCTTGTAGACTTCAATGGAAAAAAGAAAAGCTTCCTTCAGGATTTTAAAGTTTCTAATAAGAAGTGTTTGAATGTCTATTGTAATTTGAACAAATGTCTTCTTGTCTAAATAAAGCAGACTCCACAAGAAATTCTTTCTCTATTATGGATTTTTCAAGCACTGAAGGTGTTTTTTTTTCCCCCCTCTTGGCTGTATCTGTTGTCCTTCCTTCAATATTAATACTGACACTTCTCTATTAACTCATTAAGGGCTTGTGACACTTGATACAAAGACTCCATAATTACTATTCTTGCTATTCGAGTTGAAGATTTCCACCAAGGCTGAAACTACTTGTATTAGACACTGCACAGACACAGGAAAAAAACACTACTTGTCCCAGTGAGCATTGTATTTGAAAGGACAAAGCCGACAAAGCCAACAAAGGAAGAACAAAGACTTAAATAGATTTGTCCAAGATTATACAACAAAGTGGGGTTTTTGGCAGAGTGGAGGTCAAACCTGGGTATGTTGACTTTCCGTTAGTTTCTCATCTACCTCTTCATAATTCTGTGTAATTAATCTTTATCTATTTTGAAATGTTTGCACTCTCAGGTCACATTCATCTAAATGGATTCAAATGGTCAGATGGTACCTTGTGGAATTGTGGTGTTCAAGGGCTGGAAGGACCTATGGAAGGAAAACAAAGTCAAAGAAGTATCAAACTATGGCAACATCCAGCCAAAATTGGTATGCTGAGGTGTTATTATCCTATGGGGAAGAAAATATCACAGGACAAATTAGTCTTATAAAGAAGAAGAAAAAATCTTAAACTTCTATATATGTAGTAAAGTATTCTGATGCTGTGCTGCTAAACATCGAGTTGCATTGCCATGGGCAGGATCAGATATAGAGAAAACATTCTTCAAGGCTGTGAGGTCAAGCCTAAATAAATTTGGAGGTTTGTGACTAGTATGTTAAGACTAGGAGTTTGCTTTTGTTCAGCTGTATGTTAAATACAACTTTAAACATTTAGTTCACTGTGCCCACTATTGCTAAGCAGGTGGGCTGCAGGTGGGTTTGTGGAGGTCCCTCTTTCAGCCTCTTTATCTGCTATCTTACCATTTGCCAAAGAAATTCAGGATAACACTTGTCAAGGGATGAACCTCTTAGCAATTGGGCAGTTGACATTATTTCCTTACAGCCTGGATCCTGAAGTTAGAGACACCCACGACTTCACTCTCCCCCAATCTGTTAGGGAAAAGATCCTTTGAAAGTGCAGTTTAACCTTGAGGAATGGCTGGCCATGAGGGAAGCAGCAGGGTGGTTACCTTGTGCCAAGGCATTCAAAGTTAGACTTTCCCTATGGAAGCGCAAAAATAAGAAAACCAATCAGAAATAATAATTAAATGTTCCTTTAAAATAACAACCTTATTTTAGCATGAAGATTATGGTGGTGATTGGTTTGCCATCCTGTGCAATTCTGGCCTACCTTGGAAATCCTGGGAACCACAGCTTTCCCAATTCTGGTATTATATATGGTTCTAAATTCACTCAGATTAACTAATCCGGGATATGTGTTCCTTCTTTGGCTCAAAGAGCATGACTGCCTCCTTCCTTTCTCTAGCTCCTTGTGGTAGGGAAAGAAAAAGATAAACAATGTTACTTCTATATTTTCTCCAGGGATCTTTAATTAATGCCTTTGCTTAGATGATATTTCCTATTGCAGTCCTACCTTCAAATACAAAGACATTACCAATTAAGTATGAGAAACAGTAAAGGCACAAGCTCTTCTGTTTGTCTTGGTAAGTATTTTGCAGAGTCCAAACCCTACTTACTAACACAAGGAAGGAACAGAGTTGATGTTTGGCCTGCCACAACCAGGTAACTCTTCCTCTTTTCCTTGTAGTATACTGGAAAGCTTTTGTTCCATTTTCTTTCCTCAGATCATGGGATTTCATTCTTTTTGACGGCACATTCTGTATTCAGTCAGAGGCTGGTACAATGCCTGCAGCTTAATATCCAGCTATGTGTTGGGATAACATGTTTCCTGCCAAGGCAACTGAGCTTCCAGGATTTCAAAAGGACTTTAAGTAGTAGACAACGGTAACCATCTGAAACAAATAATTTGGATGCTGAGAGATGTGTCAAGAAGTCATATCCTTGATGTGCATCATCTTCATATTACCTTTGCTTCTTTTTAGTCATTTTTGCCTTAGATCTTTGTTCAGGACTTGATTTTGACTGGACATCATGAGATGTGGAAGAGCGTGGTGCAAATCTTTCATGCCAATGAGATCTGGCAGGGTTGTCTTTCTACCTCTGGCACTTTGGCCCATGCTTCCTAACCAGCTCTACAAATGGGTGCATATTAACACCAAGCACAATAGCAGAGATTAAAAAAGGTAAAAGAATGCCAGAAATTGTATCAGGAGACACATTTGCAGGAAAACATTATACCAGTTTACACAGTGGGGGCAAAAATGTGTAAGAGATGTAGTGTTGGAGGAAAAAGGAAAGGTGTGAGATAGTGTAGCTCTGAGCACTTATCTTAATCTCACAAAAAAAAATGTAAGACTCTTACAATGATTGTTACTGTAGTACTTCGTAACATCCTATTCGAGCCAGTGTTGCTGTATGGACATGTAGGAAGTAGAAAAGGGCTTTCAGGAGACAAGTTGATAAGAAATTGGTGATTCAAGAAGCAAATAAATGCTTCAAGGCTAGAAGATAGTGTTGAAAAAATAGATAAAGTCAGCAACTCTAAAGAGAGTCAGAAGCAGCCATTACCTTCTCTGGCAATGACTCTTCCAAGCCCTGGAAAAGAATGGCCAGATGCAAGAATTTTATATGGGGGGGGGGGGGGGAAGAAGAACTGAGGGAAATGTTAGAGGATGGAGATGAGAAGAGGAAGAACAAAGTCTATGAAAAGAATAGACAAATCAGATACAGGGAATTTGCAGGGAGGGCAAAGAACTGTAGAACTAGGAAGCCAAAGCAGTTCACCATCACTAATGTGAAAACTTACCTGTTGTGGAAACCACAGGCTAGGCCTTAGTAATTCCTTTTGTGCCTTGGAAATGCTGAGCAATAAAGAACACAGTAACTATTTCCAAAGGACCATAAAAAGAAGAGGTTGCACTGAATGTTTTCTTCCCTTCAGTGACTTCCCACAGAATTGCTCTTTGGGTCCAGCTCCTCAGGCCTCGTTCCCCAACCAGCTCAGCAGCTCAGGTGCAGGCTGTTTTGACTGTGAGTAGAAGGCCATAGCATCACCTCTCATGTATGAGGGAATGCTTTTATACCAGCCAAGAGAAAGCAGGAGGTGTGGAATGAAATGACCCACAGTTGTCATGCACCTTGTTACTTTCTGCTTGGAGTGTAGGGACTTTGTCTTTGTTTTGGCTTTCCTCACATAAAGGATGGAGCAACCTTTCTAAAATAACAGTCCCACTAAATGACACTCATTACACAGGTCTCTCCACCAGCAGAAAGACAGAAGAACAAAAAGCACCCAGCAGATTAACTTCTTAACTAATTAAGGGAAGGCTCAGAGATACCACTTTAGGTATTTGGACTGGAGGCAGGACCTCCACCACCAAAAAACATCTCTCTAAAAAACCAAAGCACCCTTCACAGTTTATTATATCCTCCACATCCATACCTCCTTCTGCTTCATTCTGGCATGCTTCTTCCAGTCACAACACTTCAAAGATCTGAGGGCTGTGGCCCTTAACTGACAAAGAGTTTGAACCCAGTGTTCTTCACTGGCTTTGCAGAAATTCACGAGTTGATGTGATTTGCTTAGTGATGGTGTCCAACACCTGAAATTACTGAGGTGGTTGTCTCTTCAGCCCTTCTCTGTGGACTAGTTCTACCTCTTGGACTACTCCTACCCACAATACTTCTTCCTAAACATTACCTTGATGCAAATAAATAAATAAAATAAAATAAAAAATGAAGCAATTGGGTTAATGGGACTGGCTAGCTTCCATTGATTTCCAAGAGAAGGGGGGAAATAAAAGGTAAAATTTTGGCTTGGCATACATTTTTTCCTAATTCCTGCAGCCTTTTCCAACAAGATAATACCATTGCATATCTTACATGGGGAATGGGAAATCACTGGTTTTTAAGGTCCAAATCTGACATTATTTAACTAAAAGAAAATAAAATATTAAAATAAAAATCCTTCCTAAGAGAAAAAGCTCTGGGATCTTTTCTAGAGCTCAGTATAAGTAATAGAAGACTTCATTTTGATACACAGGGAAGTGATAACAGCCTGGCCAGATTGCAAACAGATGTTGGTAGAAAGTGAATCTATTTAATTAATTTACCTTTTTACCCCCAAGAGACTGTAGAACATAAATCAGATATATTTAATAAAAAACAAGTTTGCCAAAAAGGTTCAGCACTGAAGCGCATGCAATATGACACTTCTAGAACCATCTTCTTGTCACAGCTCTGAACTTAATTGACTAAATATCCTGGTCCTAAGTGATGCTAATCATATGGGCTCTTTCTGAAATCTGTGCAGGTGTTTTCTGCTTGCTTCTGAGCCCTGGATGTGGAGATAAAAGAAAAGGCTTTACCCATTGCCTGGGTGCCAGGCTGCAGGATGATTCTGCCTGAAAATGTAGTGAGGGAGCAACTGGCACTAAATCTGGCTCCCTGAGCTCGCCTGCACATCAGTTCTGTGCTCACCCGTCTGCAACGAGGGGCTGGCCAAAGCCCCCCCAGCTTAAACCCTGAGCTGGGAAGAAGAGACCTCCTCAGGTGAGCAGGGGGGAGTAAACAGCTCGGTGGGGTGTGAGGCTGCCAAGGTGCTTTGCTGCACGTAGGCACGTTCCAGGGCAGAACCTGGGTGGATGAGCGGTTGGGTATAACCAGCACTGGTGTACGCAATGGGGGATCTCACCTGGGGTCTGTGCTTCTGTATGCCATAGCTACTCACAGATGGTTTAAGGGGCAAGCAGTTGCCTGGGGTGGTACTATGTTGAACTTTGTAAGGAGAAAGCAGATGAACTAGTAAAGCTGACACTAGCCTATACATATCAACCTGCTTCCAGTCGATGGACAGGCCAAGTGACTAGTCAGTATGGATTGTGATATAAAGCAACATAAGTGGTTTGAAAGGGATGACTTGCCTGTTAGTGCAGGAAAAGATTTGTCTTACATCTAGGAGCAGGAATGGCACATGATGCTGTTGAGCATTTCTGAGTCTTCAGGAAGAAATCCCTTCTGGTCACAAACAGAGATGCAATTTATCACTTTTATCTGTCTTCAAGAGAAAGTGGAAGAAACCAGGGAAAATTCACAGGTGCTGAAGAATTGATTTTATGTCTACCACAATCTGATTGTCAGGTTAAAGCAACACTCTTATTGCAGGTGTTCAAGCAATGATAAAAGAAAATGTAAATAGCATATTTAGTGAACAGTGAAGTCATAGAGTTAGGCAAGAAACTAACAGATCATGGTGCATAAGCCTGTATGCTTAGGTGGCACAAGCTTGGCGTGAGCTCTGCAGCAGACTAAAGCACAGAATCATAGTCATTTAAGTTGGAAAAGATCTTTAAGATCTTCCAATCCAACCGTAAAAGGGACCTGTAACTCAGCCACAGGTATGTAAATATCTGTTACTGTATCAGAGCTACTGGTGCTGTCATTATGTGTGTTAATAAAAAAGCACTAAAGTTGAGTTTTCCCTGAATATTGTGTATTGCCTGACATTCCAGGGTAGCAAGTACAGAGTGGGGTTCACATATTGGGCTCTGTTTGAAGTCCACATCAATTTAGTTCTGATAAGCAAAACACAGACTGGAGTGATGCTTGCGTTTTGAAGTGCTACTTCAGATAGACACTTCAGCAGATGTCTAATGCAAGTGCATGCTTAAACCCTAAAATACCAATGGGATGAAAACTCATTTACTTTTTCACTCAGCCAGACCTTTCAGAATGATTTTGTTGATCTCTTGGATTGTGCTAGTTTACAAAGAAGCATGAACATAACTACCATAACTGGGGTAACCATACTGCCTGCTGTATTTTTTAATTTGTAATCTGTTTTATCAGGAGTCCCTTTAAGATCTGGAAATTCAATTAAAATTGAATTCTTGGAAAGTGATACAATGATTCTGAAGGGCTGTATGTAGCTATGCTGCAGGGATGAAAAAAATAAAATAAAAATCAATCATTTAAAATGTTCTTGGCTTGAAACAGGACAAAAGTATATTCTGACAAGTAATAAGATTTTAAAGATCACATTTGGGCTGCCAGGAAGGATTTTTATTTTAATGAAGTGATGACTGGGGGCCAAACTCATTATTTCTATCTTTCTCACAAGTTTGACCAAAAGCAGTAAGGAAGATAGGAATGGGAAACCCTTTCCCCTGTTTCCTTCCTGCCAAGCAATGATGGATGAGAACTGAGGCTTTAAACCAGCTCTCTCCAACCTTTCTGCTTGCTCCAAGAGCTCAAGCCACCAGCATCATTATGGAATAGCCATGAGCTGGAAGCAAGCTCTGGGACTGACATCCTTCTGGTGCTCCCATACCCTCCCACCTAGCCAGAAGACAGAGGGCTTTGGAGCCCTGCAGGAGCAGGCTTTTCCCAGTCAGCCGTAAGCATTCTTCATCCCATTAAGGTTAAATTAACATGGCATTAATCACCTGGTGTGGCTTACACTTCTTTCCTTTGCATCCAAATATCCACAATGCCTTTCCAGTCATTGTTGTCATTGAGTTGGGGTTTTTTATTATTATTTTTTAAATTATTTCTTTTTTCCCCCCAAATTCTGGCAACAATTGCATCTTTAAGTGCTGACTGGATTTAGGTATTTCTAAGTGCAGCCTCATGCTCCCAGGAGCGGTTAAGTACAGCCCATAGGATGTTGCAGTTGGAGTTGCACACAGCTGGAGTGAATCACTACTGCCTGGATGCTGCTTCTTACGCAGATGCCACCCTGGCAGCCCAGAAATATTTCAGGCAGTATTGATTATGATGATAATGAGAAACAATGGGCAGTTCACAAGTCTGGGAGAGATCATTATGTTTTGAAAACACAAATTTCTTCTCACTGCCATTATTAACTCTTGTTTATCAACTCAATGACTAAGACCTAAAATCTGAATAATCCTCACAGTACTTTAGAAGAAGAAACAATAATAAACCCTTCCTATTCTCTTCAGAAATGTGGGGGGTTATTTTAATAATGTAATGAACACAGAAAGACTTATGTTCCTATTAGAATATAAAATAAACCAAATGGAACCATTTGTAATCAGGATTTTATTTGAGCAATGTGCTCTCTGTATCACCCACTGCCTATAAGATTGTGTTCCATTATACTACAGCAGTAATAGGAAAGAAACTAAACTATTTGCATCAACAATAATGCAACCAATTTTTAAGACTTGCATGTCAAAAATCCATTATTCCAGACATGATTACCTAGAACTGCTGATAACAATTGTCACCAATTACACTTTTTTTACAATGTAGCAAGATTTTTATTTCTCTTTCCCCACCCTATCTTTTCTTCCTCTTTCTTTTTAATCTTTATTTTTTCCTTTCCTCCTCCAAGGGGGTGGGGTAATGTCTCCATCACTTAGATTAGAACATCACATAGAGTAGAAGCAGCAGATGTTAATATGGAAAGACAGAACATCTCAATTTTCACACTGTTAATTCAGCTTACTGAGCTAATTTCACAATTCTCACATTTCTTTAGTCCTAAGAGAAAATGCTAATTTAGATTGTTAAAACTGACACAGGTTAGGGTATAAAGGGTAATTAGCATAAGATCCTACACAAAGTGTTTTTAGAACCATTAATCAACACCCACCTATGCGTACACTTTTTTAGACAGAAGCGGTGTTCTGAAAAGAATTCCAAGATACCCTGTACTAGTGGGGGAAAAAATGTCCAAAAACCCCAAAAAACCCAAACCAAACACCCAGACCCTTAGATTTTGGCTGGAATAATTTTCCAGTGAAAGTACCTAATGTGAAGTTAAAATAGAATGTTTATTTTACACATGATAATTATTAAAATCTCATAAAAGCATTCTAGAAAAAAAATACCTTTATGTTTTTTAAGACTGTAGGGGATCTGCTTAAATGCAGTAATACATCAAAATGCATTAGCTGTTTTCGAGTTTTTCCATATTCTTATCTTGAACACCAGTAAAGTTAGTCAGTTAAATAAAAGACTATAATTCTGCTTTGCACTCCATTTCATTTACACACATATAGTTCAAGTAAATTAGGTTTTCATTAGTACAGACTGGTTTAATTTTCCTTGAAAATGCTACTTGGGATGAGAAAATCCAATATAATTTTAGAATACTTGATCTTTGAATATATTCTACACAAAATCTGTGTTGCAGTTACAGTTAATATGAATTATTTTAAATGATATGAAGTGAAAGTGCATATTGACTACTCTGGAAAGAATTCCAATAAATGAAATTAATACATTAGGAATATTAGTTTAAAAAAGTGGAATTCTACAATTTGGGCAACCTTATTGTTGATTATTAAATCAGGTTCCATTAAAAAAAAAATACATTTCCTAAATCAGATAAGCATAAAAATAAAATTCCAGCTGCCAAGGACAAGGAGTTCTAGGCATTTTAATGCTAAAGCAGACAAGTCAAGTAATTATTGCCTCTAATTGGCACTTCCACAAGATGTAACAATTTTTACAGTACCCAGAGCCAAGTGGCACTTAAAAAGGTGAGAAATTATTTCCTGCCTTGGGAAAAAAAAGAAAAAAAAAAGATAAAAGAAAAGAAGAAAATCACATGCTTTTCTAACCCGAGCTTTGCAGAAGGAAAGACTGGCCGAGCACTTCAAGGTCTGAATTGGCAAATCACTTAAGCACATGCTGAATTTTAAGCATGTGCATATTAACACTTGCCTAAAAGGCTATTTTTATGTTTCTGGTTGGCATACTTAAATGTTTTATTGGTTCTGTGTGTGTCCATTTCAGGTGATCACCATATTTTGGGTTGGATTTCAGCTCCAGATTTTGACCATTAGTTTTGGTTCTGCAAGGGCCTCTGTGAGAGCTAGAAGAACTTACTGCTTCTGCCCCATGCAGTACAGATACAGGGCTTGATTCAGCTGTCTAAACCATATCTAACTAATGACACTGTAGGTAACTCAGGTCGTGTTGACATCCATCTCCCGCTAGAAAGGGGTCTGAGTCTTCCTGAGGTCTGCGTCACGTTTGCCAGCCCTATGGATCTCGAGGGATTGCCATGTTAAGTAGCAGCAGATACCTATTTCACCAACTAAACCAAGTCCTTTTCCATATAGTCTGAAGGGTTTGAATCAGTTGTCTATGTTTAGACATATACTGTCAGTTGAGATACCATAGACTGTCTCACGTGGGTGCCAGCTGCTGCTCCAGATGCATCAAGCATCACGAGGATGTCTTATACAAAAGCATCTCAGATAACATTAAATGCCTACATGATCAACTAAACTGAGCTCAATGGAGATAAGAACAGTTCAGCTGGTCCCTGTAGTAGAATCCTACTTTTGATGATTTGAAGAGCTTTATAGGTTCTGCAGACAAAAATAGGTTAGAAACGTAATTCATTTGTGAACATGAAATACTAGATATCTTATCTGAACCTGGAACTGCACCCAGTCCTTAGAGATACATTCCGTTACCTAGGAACAGACATCTGGTGCCATTTGAGATGCCAGGGGGTATCCACGACATATGCACAGACCTGATAAACATGATACAGGACCTAAGGAAGACCTGTGCCCTTTTGGAACAGTAACTGGAGGCCAGCAGACACTTACATTCAAGTGAGTTAATTTAATGCTATATTAACAGACCTACAAAGAAGCATCTGTTAATGCATTTTGTTAAATAAGACCTGGGCAACCAATAGCATTACTTCTATTAATGATGTGAAATCAGGGAAGGATTCTAGGAGGAGAAAATACAGAAATTAACCTTAGAAAAGAAATTATTTGCTAAGGCAAACTAACAGTGGAGGTAGCTATCTCCTGAAACCAAGTTCTACTGCAAAGCTAACCAAACTGACAAATAAATCCATCACTGCAATAAAATGAAATATTATTTTGGTCCACGGCAAATAAAAAGCCATAGAACACTGCTGGCTTTTGCAGTTTTACCAGGTGACACCCCCACTTGGGGCTGCAAACTTTTCATTCACAGGTATCTTAGAGCAACTTTCTACATAAACATCATTAACTACTAGTTTGCAAATGAAAAGAGCAGATGCACTGAGAAATTAAGCTACTGGCCCAAGGTCAGAGAACTGTAAGGCTTCCTCCAGAGCATCTTGTATGTTCACACTTGACAGACAACAAACAAACAAACAAACCCCTGACTCAAACCAAATAAATATCTCATTACCACCACCCAATCTGAAGTTCTTCATTATGTTAAAATAACCGTTTGCCTTTAACCAGCTCTAAATTACTGTTTTACTTAGAGGTACAGCTGAGTCAACTTGCCCTACCTGACTTTCTGTTTGGAAGGCAATGGGCAGATAATGCTTTCCTATACATTGCTCAAATGAAGGCAGGGATGCTGTGGCTCAACAAATTTACAGTGGTTCCTTTTACAGTAAAGCCAGCCTTCCCTGTACCAGAGGTATTGTAGGCTCATAACATTACATCTATGCAGATGAAAAGTTAAATTCAATAGTGCATAGTTCACAAGGTTTTCTGGCTTCCTAGTTCTGTGTTTCTTCCGTCCTGAGAGGAAGTTACAGACTGGGAATGCTCTTGTGATAAAAAGGTCTGGTCTATCCAGTACCTGATGGCACATAATCTTCTCTGGACACTCTGGATCTCATTCCTTGTCATAGACTAGGAGCAGCTCTGAGAAAGATGATGGACAGGTATGGGTTGCCATCACTAGATATTTTTGCCCATAATTCAAAGCTTCAAGGAGTTTAGTTCTAAATAAATAATTGACCATGTTTTCAGTGCATAGTAAGAGTGCACTTGGCCTAATATTTCCAGAAAAAGTAAAAATTTATGTCAGGCAGATTAACTATACTGACTGTCTACAGTAGATTGTAGTACCTGAAGTACAATCCACCTTTTCTGCTCTGTGTAGGCTAAACTGGATTTTCATTGGACCAATGTTTCTGGAGAAATAAGCATATGTACTGCATGTAGAGTTGAAGGGGTTTTTAATGTTGTTTCACTACTCACAAAAAGAAAAAGATCTGCTTACCCAAATCCAGAAACATTTCTTTCTCAGAAATAATCTATAGTCCAAGAGACTTTTTACTGCAATACAACTGCTTTCTTCATTATAAGGAAACCATTATTGACCACAGCATGCACAGCTTCAGAATGGACATTGTCCAAACGACCGTGATGGAAAGGACAGATACTTTATGCTGGAACCATTTATAGATGTCATTATGAGGTTTAAGCTGAAAGAAAGAATAAACCATTGAACTCATTCACACATTCAATCTGTTAGTATGACAAATAAAGCTGAATGGAGGAAATCCTCAGTCTCCAAGGGACATCAGATATATCTGGCCCACACATAGAGATTAGACCTAAATTTACTTTGGTCTTCATGCACATTGGCCCATGCTGGAACTAACAGCGAGAATAAGAAATTTTTTTTCTCCCCCCACTCCACTTTTTTTTTTCCCTAGTGAACTATAAATTTGCTGAAAAATAAAGATTTAAGGGATAGAATACAAAATCTCTGGAAACTGAGACAAAATCAGTAATTATCTTCAGCCAAAAAAGAACGAAAAATTAAAGAAGTCGTTTGAGAATGTCATAGTTATTTTATTTCACTATTTAAAAATAAATGTTATTACTTTCAGCAGAACTAACTGACTTCATATTTTGGAACAATATCTTGTACTTAAATAATCTACAATTAAAGAGAAAAGATCAAGCAAGAACATTGACTTTGGAAAGAAAATAAATAAATTTATGTTTCTATTGATGAAACACTTGAATAGAGCAGAAATAATTGTGTAATTTTTTTCTTTTAGCTGAAACATTTTACTGTACCAAATTTCCCCACTTTTTTTGTGTGGTTTGGCTACCAAACAGACAAAACCCCTGAATTATTCACCCAGCTCTAGTGCCAACAAGTATGTCGATTAGTGTTAAGTATTGTAGCTTTTTTATTCAGCCATATGTCCACTTTGGCTAAGATTGAGGCCAGCTGCTAATTTTATACAGGATACAAACAGCTGCTGGGTAGCAATCTTGATGTTTGCTTGCCTAAGATTAAGACTATACATTAACAAGCAAAATTCTTTCTTTAGCAGTTATTGTAGGTCAATGATGTCTACCATAGCGACCATTTAACACACAAACACCTTCATAGACCTGCTTTCACAGATGCTTTCCTTTTCACTTCCTTCTACGTGCTCACAAAGGAGGTGAATATCCACAGGCATGTACCTGAGACAAAAGGTATTTTTTAAGACCTTTCACAAGTGACTCCCTGCATCCTTCTGTTTCTAGTTGGAATATGAAGTCACTCAGATGCCTTGAACAGATCTTCATATGTGCCAGTCCTTTTCCAGGAGAAAGAGGAGTTCCTAAGTGGATGCAGGATCGAGAAATATTAAGCCATTAGGTAGATCACTTTGCTTCTAAACCACCTGCTTGTTGATCTTGTACAAATATTGCCCCATGCATGCTGTGGTATGCATACCATTTGTTGCCTTGACAAACTCATAAGAAATCTATTTATGCTTGTTTATGTAGACCATTAAACTCAAAAAGTCTACTTGCTTTTAGTGCAGGACTATTCTGGGGCTAATTTCCCATTCTCTGTGTTTAAAAGCATCTTGTAAAAATGTTCCATTTCTGCAAAAGTAATGTTCAGGTTTCCAGAAGTAGTTAGCGATATAATGGTGTTTGACTTACATATCTCATACCTAAATGTTAATTCAAACAAATGTAAAATAACCCTATAACCTTTCTTCTTCTTGTTTTACTTTATTATTATTATTATTTTATTGATAAGCAAGAGGTACCCTGCTCCAGAGCTATCACTTTTAGGACTACACTGATGTGTTAATTTCTCATAATTATAGATTTGGTGCTTATCTCTGTGAGGAATATATAGAATGATAACCTGGTTGTACTTCACCATATGTTCAGCCTCATGCAAAAGTCAAATCAACTGCCTTTTTCTAAATTACTTCCTCTCTTGATATATGGACCTTATTTATACCCTCCCTTTGTGCAACCATAACACCATCACATAGGGCTTAGGTTCTGAAAACTGTAGCAATTGCCTGAAAATTGATTTGATGTCTTTTGCCCATCCCTCCCTCAGGTCCCTCAAGACATTTTAATATGAGCCATGACATTATGATGGATGAAATCTGGCATTTTACTGTAGCAATGCTACTCCCATGTGGGAAATAACAGCTTGTTCAAAGCCCATCTTCCAGCCAGATTTAGGATATACACTAAGCAGCATCTTCAGTCTCCCCCTTCTCTCTACTCTTTCACAGTGTCCTTTGCAAACAGCTTCATTTCGTACATCAACTTGTTTCAGTACTAGACTCTTGCTAATCTTTACTCCTCTATGAATCTAGCTTGAAGCACACAAACTCCATTTACACCTTTGTCCTCCCAAAAGTCTTCTGGTTGAGCAATATATGCAGCTAATTCACTGATTATTATCTGAACAGAGGAGGAATATAGCTAATATGTGGAAGTCACTGTAAGTCATCACTGACCATATCAAGCTGCTGGTGAACTTTAAGTGTAGTGATACCGTGTTACATACAGACACTCTGACACAAAACTATTCTGTCTTCCATGTTGGATGTCCTGAATGAGATAAATGGAAACTGCCTTAAAATGATATGTAAAGGTTTTACTCCAATCTTTAAGAAAAAGCTATCCAAGATGGCCGGTAAGGCACCCAGTGTTGACTGACTATCAAAATATCTTCCCATGTAAGTATCTGAAATGTTTTTGCTTCCCACAACCACTCAGGATAAAAGAAAGCTCACCCAAACGTTGTCATGCCAGTCTGTTAAAGACTGAAGCAATGAGGCAGCTCTTGCAGATGTTTGTGTGCTTGATTTACCCAGCTGAGGTCCAGGCAAAGCAAAGAGGATTTTGATTTTTTTGGTTCTGAAGCAAACTCATTTTTTATATTTAGTACATTTAGTTATATCTTTCTAGCACTATGTCTGGGAAATCCTGTTCTGTTATCAACTGTTGCAATTGCTTATTTTGTCCATAAATAAAGATGTAATCACACTGAATACTGTTTTCCTTCTTATCCAACCTTATATCTCTAAAAGTCTGAAGTGACCATCTATTTGTTGATCAAAAAGGATGGTCCATCTGATATATTACAGGGTAAGCTGAACCCTGGAGTATCTTCAAGGGCGATGATGGGAATGCACTGCAACTAGTTGAGATGTGGTCTTCATAATGAAAACTAAACGGGGGTAACAAACAATACCAACCCAAGCTGCCTTTCAATACTGGCTCAGGAATGCCCCTCAGCATGAAACTTTATAATAGGTGCTACAGCACAAGAATATCCTAGGAAGCATTGTTTGTCCATTGTACTTTTTACAACTTACATTGATTTGAACTATTCACTGTCATTAATGTTTATTAGGGAATGCTGTCACCATTTTCTGTTTGTTTTTCAAAAGAACAAGGAGTTCACTGCAAAGCCATTAGTGATATGTTTTAAACTATTGATGCATAAAAGATGCAGGTAAGTATCAAGGAAGGTTTACAAACATTGCTATGTAGATCTGGTGCTTAGTTGGCCATGGCACTTTGGCCCCTAAAATGTCAGGACCTACCTTCTCTCAGTAGTCACACAGGTGATATTTAGGGAAAAAATGGGTTGTGCCAGGTCTCTGAGGGCAATAATAGCCCTTACCACCCCTACAGGGCTTTCTTGCCTATGCCTGTGGCCCATGACCTGGGGCCATTAGTCCCTGCCCCAGTGATGCTGTTGGATACCACAGCCTTGCCCCACACCAGATTCCTCATTTCATTTCACTTCCAACACAGATTCGTATCCCCAGATTTATGTGCACATCCAGAATCTCGTGCTAGAGAAAATGTGGGAAAACAAATGTAGTACATGGTGGCTCAGGACTCAGGGTCTGAATAACCCCTTAATGGTGAAAAGGGTCAAAATAGCCCCCACTTTTCCATCTCTGTTGTGCACTGCACTCTGAATCAGTTAGAGATTTCCCAAAGCAGTCTTTCTGAACCCTAAACACTTATACAGAGCTTTAAAGTGTACATGAATGTATGCGTGAAGCAGATATTTACGATTCTAGCACTGGAAAAGTGCTAGAAAAAAAAAGATTTTTCTTGTCTTTTCTCTTTTGTAATGTATACATGCTACACAGCCAAATAATTCATCGTCCTGTGTTACCATAACAGACAATATGAAAGTGTCTGTATAGTTCATGGAACATTATTGAACGATTTGTTGATGGTTGATTTGATAAAAAATGAATGCCTGAAAGACTTTTGCCATTTGTTTCAGTCCACTTTGTGTTTTTTTCCTGCTGTCCTTCAGCATGTATTTGGATTTGGCTTAGCTATTTCATCCCATTCTTTTGTCTTTTTTTTTTTTTTTTATAACTACCTTCTTCAAATTCCTTTGACAACCTGAGAAAGTCTTGCAGCTGAACACAGTATTAATTATATTTCAAAGCAAACCTTTTATTCATTTGGGGACAATCTGTGAAACAGAAATCTGTGACTGAAGCTGCTGCCAAGCCAATTACTGCAAAATAACTCAAATATGTCTCAACAGATTGCAATTTTTCCTATTGTTAGATTGTTTATTTTTTAGATCAAAAGGTTATGTTCATTTAAATATTCCATAACTTTTATACATAATGTATCTATAGCTACATATAGACAGATACAGGGAAGGGTATGAGGCAAACAAATTCCTTTCAGTTAACAATGGATATTATTAATTTATTGCCATTTCTTTTGAAGAATTCATCCACAAATATACCTTCAGTATCATAGACTCATAAATTCTAGGGCCAGAAAGGAAAATTACAATCTAACTTCTTTCATAAGTGCAGGTAAACAAAAAGACCTTTTTTCTCAGTATTTTTTGCATTAAACAACGCTTTTACAATAGATAAAAATGTGATTTAATCTCTTTCAGTGGTGGAAAATCCATTGTGTTCCTAGGTAAGTTTTTCTGGCAATTTAGGATCTATTATTATCAAAAGGAAATTGCTAGTCTGTTTATTTACCTAATTGCCTACTCTTAAAGGAAAAAAAAAAAAAAAAAAAGGAAAGAGAAAAGGAACAAAATCCTCCCCATCTAGACTGTGCATCTTTACTTAAGTGTGAGAATTTCTAAATTTCTATGATGCCAATGGAACTAATACTTCCTACAGGGCTTGATGTAAGCAAAGTTGATACAACATGATTTATGAATTCGTTCAGTTTCAAGTTATCTGGTGAATATTTTATGCAAATATATGACAACCTATTGATTACTCATGGCATATTTGCTGCCACAGTTATTCTATTCATAAACATCCAACTGCAAAGCAAAGTAAGAGAGTTAAGTTATACTGTTATTTTTGTTTCCAGAACAAAATAAAGCTTCTGCAGTGGGGACACACATAGAGGCATGCGTGCATGCAAGCAAAAATATATATTTTTGATCTATCTCTATGATAAATATGAATTTGCATTATTATTTGTAAGACTCTTTCTTTATGCTAAAATTCATCCTTAACAAAGTCATTAGTCAGACTAACATTTGTTGTCTTTGCACAGTATTGCCTGAATTCTCTTAATTCTGATTCTTTCTGCTTACAGCTTTGTCTATATTTTTGCACTTGCTTTTTGTTTCTAAACTTATTCAATGCTTAACAAGCTGAAGAATTTGTGGTCAGTAGAGCAGAAAACGAAGAGATTGCTTCATCTACAGATTGTAATACCACTCCAAATAATTAACCTGATTAAAGTTTCACATGCGCTTATTGATTATTGAACACCTACTTGTATTAATTGCATATGGACCTTCCGAAAATATAGAACTTTCCACAACAGCCTGGAAATTCTCTGACCAGTATTAATGGAAGAATTCTGATGTTGTTCCCTTTAGCCAATCTACAAAGACAAAAGAACTTTTGTTTTGGCTTGTTTTGTGTTCTGGCAAAGAATTAAACTTTATTCCAGCTTCTGTATAAATTCACTATAAAGCTTAAAGCCAAAGTTTCAGAAGTGGTGGACGTCCCTAAATGCCTCTGACTTCACTGGATCCTGAGCTGAAAATCGCATCTCTGTATCTCCACAGAGTCCAAATGGAGGTGACAATTGGTTCTGCCAGTAACAAAGAACACACACACACACACACACACACAGACAGACAAAGAAATCCTTTTTAAATAATTTTCTCTATTGAAAAATCTTACAGATATTCCTTTGATGAAAAGAAGGAAAGAAGAATGAGTGACAAAGATGAAAGAAGGATGAGCGGTAAAGAGGAAAGAAGGATGAGTAGTAAAGAGGCTTCCACATTCTCCAACTATATATTTTTCCATTTTGTTGTTTTGCATGAGCTTGGGAAAAGCACAGCATCTAAAACAGATCCCACTTTGCAGGGCCTCATCTTTTTCACCTGCATTCTGAAGAGTTTATCTACCACCCTCAGATGTTTTACAGGCTGATGAACTGATGTATATTTTCCTTTGAGATCCTCGTTTTAGAAACTCACCTCACTGAAGCTGATGTCATCATCATGCTGTCATATCTTCCATGGTAAAACCCCTTTACTGCCAAGTCCAGTACTTGAAAAGGAACTTTCTCCAGGGACCCCCACCTTGTTTCATGCAGGAACCATTTTTTTCTAATATTTTTTTAATTATTATTTTCTGTACTCAGGACAAAGTCTGAGTCTACAGAAGTGCTTGAAGGGACATGAGGCAGTACCTAGTTTGTACTCATCCTGGAACTGCTGAGTTACAATGGGCCTTGCACAAGGGAGCTCTCATAAAGTATCATGGAGGAGACTATGACTATAGTTGTTTGCATTTTGTGGGCTGTGATTACTGTTTTTGACTGGTGAAGAATTGACAGCATTACATCAGTCTGTTACCCCCACTTCCCACTTCAGCCACCTGGCATGGTTTTTTCTTTTACACTTCGGATTATTTACAGTAGGGTGCAGAAGTGGTAATATGTCTCAATGACTGCACAGGGGCTTAGGTGGGTGGTCTTCAAGGCACTTTGTCATTAAAAAAGTTACATAAAGTAATTCATCATCAACTCATCTTGTTTGGAAAACATGATTCTGAAGGTGAAAGAACCTAATTCTTTCCAGATAAAAATAAACCACAAGAACTGAGGATCTACAAAATGGAGCTAGCTCATCATATTTAAAGGCAATTTTGTAATTGCCACTTGGTCCAAGAGACTGAGCCACAAGAGAACTTGGGACAAAAACTCTTGCAAACCCTTGAATGCTGCAACCCAGCATCTGTGTCCTAAAGCTGCCAAGTATAACCTCTGAATGGTCACCAGGCTATTGGCTCCAATACTAAACATATTGAGGAGGAGTGGAAGAGGGGAAGGCAATCCAGAAATGGGAGAAGCTAGTGCCAAGAAAGTGTCACACAGATATATAGGAGCCAATTACCTTTGTAATTGCATTTTACCAATAAAAGCCAACATTGTGTCCAGATTCCTGTAAGCTCTGCTTGCTTCAGTGACTGTTTACAAGTATAGTTAATGAGTTAATGCGAAGACACAAACTCTCATTGAAAGAGAATGACTGTTACATGAAGAAGAAGACAAAAAAGTCACGGAGTTAAGAGGAAGTCATCAAACTTTGCCAGGTATCAGAAAGTCCTGTTAACCCCCCTTCAAGAGAAGTAGATATGGAACATCTACCAGGAAAAGTCCTTTATTAACATCTATCTATAGAGCCTGCATCAGGTGGGAATGAAGCTTACCACAGAAAAAGGTCTCTGTTTCAAAGTGGTTTTGTTAATGATAATCTTGATACCCACAGGCTGTTTAGTCCAGTCTTCACAAATATATTTCTATCATTCTTATCAGGAAAACATATAATCTTAAATAAAGTGCTGCTAGAAATAGTTCAGATCTGTTAGCTTAAACAGCCACTGTCAAATGTATAACTTCAAACTAAAATGTCAAGCCCATGGTTAAAATTTTCACGTGCAGTACAAATTACTAGAACATACAGAGAGATCTAAAAGTATCAAAGACAATAATAACAATAGTAGAAAGATTAATAATTTATAATTCTAAAAGCCAAACCCAGGGGCTAAGATTTTTGGTGAACTACAGGTTTGAGCACGCTATTCATCTAAGCTACTTATGCAACCTCCATTATCATACTACTCAAATACCTCTACCTTGTCATGTATTTATCTTCAAAACAAAGACAGATTTTATTACTGTTATTACTATTATTATTCCCTTTAGAGACAGGGACATGGGTATGAAGCCTCAGCTATTTTACTTAAGGTTATGTAGCAGAAATAAAAATTGAAACAGAATATTAAGCCTAAATTTGTCACTTAAATAGTGGAAGAGCAACTTCTTTTATTCTGAAGTGCTCTCATGGTGTGACTTCAGGCCATTTCTTCCCTCTCCAGGCTCTCCCTTCCTCAGTGTTTCAAGGGGACAGTCAGAAAAGGGAGTCACTAAAACCAAAAAGCACTTCTGAGGTAATACTGTAAGGCTATTTTCTCTAAGGTATGTAAGTTGACTGATTGTTAGAGGTGGAAGGCGGGAAGGATACTGGGGGAAAAAAAAGAATTTAAATGCTGAGGAACTTAGGAACTTGGGAATTTTGTATGGATTAAGAGCATTAATATAAAATATTTTCACTATATACATTCCTTACTGTCCTGGTTTTGTCTGGGATAGAGTTAATTTTCTTCCTAACAGCTGGTACAGTGCTGTGGTTTGGATTTAGGATAAGAATGATGTTGATAGCACACTGATGTTTTAGTTGTGGCTGAGCAGTGCTTACACTAAGTCAAGAACTTTTCTGCTTCTCACGCTCTGCCAGAGAAGAGGCTAGGCAGGAGGGGCACAGGAAGCTGGGAGCGGTCACAGCTAGGACAGCTGACCTGAATGGGGAAAAAGGATATTCCATACCATATGATGGTATTTATATAAACTAGGAGGAAAGCTGGCCATGGGCCACTGCTCAGGAACTGGCTGGGCGTTGTTTGGCAGGTGGTGAGTAATTGCATTGTGCATCACTTGTTTTATACATTCTAGTTCTTTTATCAGTATTAATACAATTATTTTATTATTATTATTTTCCCTTTCTTTTCTGTCCTATTAAACTGTCTTTATCTTAACTCACAATTTTTTTTTTTTTTTCCTGATTCTCTCCTACCAGGCAGGGAGAGAGCAAGAGGCTGTGCGGTGTTTAGCTGCCTGCCAGGTTACACCACGACACTTACTGACTGTTAATCTTCTGTAATTATTCTACATGTTCAGCCAGAGAAAAGAGAGAACTCTTTTTTCAAACTTCACATGGAGTTAATAGTTAAAAATTGTTGTCAGCATATTTCTAATAATATTTCAGTCAAAAATCCTTTGAACTACAGTCCCAGAAACTTCACCTTGTAAGAGTTTTAGATTTCAGGTATATATTGGCTTTCATTAGATATGCATTTGCAGAGGCAAACTGCCTTTGATCTTATCAACAACAAACACCAAATGTGCAAATTTGCATGACATGCAGACCCATGCTAGAATAGCCTCATCCTGTATGTTCCTGTTTATGATGAGCAGGAGACCAATGACTTGGGAGTCTAGAGATTAGATTTTGCTTTGCTGTGTATCTATGTGGCTCTGAGAAGAGCTTTCAAGTCCAACATTTGCCTCCAGCAACATGGGCTCTTTGGAGAAAGGATTCTCCCTGGCTTTGTGTGTGAATCCCTGGTCTCCACGTATACCTTCATACTGGTTTTGCCAGTTCGGTCAATCTGGAGGTCCAGATGTGCATTTAGTCTGTATCCATGCATGAGAAGCACGTACAGATCATCTCATCACTTGCTTGTGTGGGAAGAAATCTTGTACAGCCAGAGTAGAAAGGAGCCATGACATTCTACCTGTCAACTAGATCAAGGAACCACAAGTGTGGCATCTGCCATAAACTGCATCTACTCCATGAGATATATGATTACTAAAATTGAGAGATTAATAAGTCAATATCTCTGTAATTTTTATTCTGAATTTTATAAATATGTATACAGAAAAATTTAAGTGACATGTTACCTTGTATATTGAAGAGGTACAACTTGGTTTTTGGGATCAGGACCAACACATATGAAGGTACCATATACAGTTACTTAGCTGAGGAGGAAGAGAGAAGTGTGCCATTGAAAACAGGCTAAAACAAGCTTGACCAGGGCAAATACCATGAGCCTTCATTTTGACAAGATTCAAGGCCCATTTAGCTTCAGTATTCCACTGCACATGATACCACACTTCCCTGGGAGATGCAAGCAATTATGAAAAGCTACCTTCAATTAATAGCAAGAAAATAAATAAATAAATGCATACGTATGTATCTGGAATTAAGATAACTTTAGCTGAAGTAACTGGGAAATATACTTAAAAGGGTTTTGATTAAACTGTATTACATGTTTGCTGTAAATATTTAAACTTTCCAAATTTAAAAAGCAATTTCTTCCCCTATTTGGCCAAAAACTAACAGTTGAGACAGAGTTACAATGTATGTATGCATCTGTATGTCAAGTTAAATTTGCATACATAAGCTTATTGAAGTAGTGATGAGAGTATTTCTTTCACACTGAATTGCAGGTGTCCTTTGAGGCAGGATTTACTTAGTTTGCTGGATTGACTGTCAGGCATTTAATTCCTTGAAAATTGGTGTTAGTGTGCACTTACTACATATGGGGAGACATTGGTCAAGTGGCCCTAAAGCTTCCTCCTCTTTCTTTGATTATCATATGTAATGGCATTGCCTGAGGGAAATTCTGGTACTTGGAGCTTAATGAAACCAAGTATGTGGGGTCTAATACTCATGATGCTTAGTTTCCACCACTCCCATTAGCCTAACTCCATCCTGTGTTTTATGTTCTACAGTTTCATAGATTTAATAATTTCAAAGGTTTTATGGCCAGAAGGTACCATTAGATCATCTAGTCTGGCTGCTTGCATATCATAGCCCCTTATGTTTCACATGCGTGTAGTATCTTAAGCCCAAAGACTTCAGTTAAGCTGAAGATTTTCAGTCTTCAGAAGACTAAAGGCAAAGAACACGAGGGAAAATAGGTGACAGCTATGTCCAGGTGGCTGCAAACACACAGAATGGATTATCTGATGAAGAAATCTAAACACTGAGAGCTAATCCTGCACAAGGTGGACTAAACTTTCTGAATCACAAGTGACTAGCTGAAATCTTGAAGCATAAGAATTAAATTTAGCAAGCTGGAATCGTTGTCTGACCTTAGATTGACAGCCTGTAAGTAAATGCTGGAAAACTTCGTGACTGCATTGCCTCCAAGCAGCTGTAGAAAAGAGGAAAGTACAACAATTCAAACACTCACCTCCCCTCAACGTTCCTAGCTGTAAAATGGGGATAAAGTAACAGGTTTCCTATATAATGCTGTGGGCTAAGTAAGAGTTAAAGATTTTTATTATTGATATTACCATTTAAAACTACTCAGAAGCTGTGACATCCCATTTCTAAACAGCTGAGGTTCTGTCCTTGGTATCAGCTTGAGAAAAGGCTGTTCAATGAACATTTTGTCATAGCATTTGAAGTTTCAACATAAACTCTAATTAAAAGACATAAAAATCCTCTTGCCTATCTGAGGCTTCATTTTCATGGTTCCACAGGAATGATTTAGAATAGTTTTACTTTATGGACTGCATAATAAATAAAGTCAATCTCAAAATCTCAAAACAAAACCATGTGAGGTAAGTAGGTTATAAATCTGGAGAATCTAGTCTGCAAAAGCAATGGAATTTTCATGGCCTTAATGTGTGATTAAATTATTTTTAACTGAAGGAAAAAATAATCATACAAGACAAATATCAAGCTGCATAAATAATATACTAAGGAGTGCCCCATTACAGCCATATATCAATCAAACAAAAACCCCTCCAGCCTTTTCTCTTACAGTGGATGACACAAGCAGGGGAGAGGATTGCTAAAATGATTGGTATCCCTGGAAGTTTTAAGCCCTCCATCTTTCACCGACAACATTTAAAACTGCACACACTTAAAATTATCACTGGAGGAGCATTAGCACTGCAGTGCCAAGGATAATTTTGAATGTATAAACCTCTTCCCAAATAAAATGGCATCTTCCAATGTGGTTTTCATTTAGTAAATGAAGTCTTCCAGGCTTTAATATGACAGTGATAAAGGATAATAATGTGCAGCCATATCTTTAAATCCAATCCATTTAAGTATTCAACAAGCTATTGCCACCTGCTAGAAGAGCAAAATTCATCATTTTTCCTTACCCAATAAAATCAATAATTGAGGTGTGCTTCTTACTAAATAGTGTTTCTTCTAAGGTAGTCTAAATTGTATCTGCAGTACTTTTTTCTATGTATATATAATTTTTATAATTATTTCTACTCTCATAAGCATACCTGCAAAACTACATCATTTGAGGAGCTAGACTGCTCTCTTTTTGCCTTTATAAATTTCTGGCTGAATGTACAGGGAATTGGGGGGAGTGCAAAGAACAAAGAAATAAAACTTCACAAAGACTTAAAAAACCCAAATCATACATTTGCAGTAATTGTACTTTGTAGAAAAGCTCTGATTTCCAGCAAGACAAACTAATCTTTTAACACAACAAGTGCTAATTGTGAAGTGGACAGTAGCTGTGACTGAGGGCAGACCTGCCCCCTCCATCCTGTGTGGGTTATGCAGATGACGAGCCAAAGAGGAACAGGCTAAGTGCAGGTGCTTGGGGAGAGAGGAGGCAGCAGATGGAATGGCTGAATTTGCTCGTACTCCCACTGCAGTTTAGCAAAATAATTGTGGTGACTCTCATATTTTATAAACACTTTGCAAGCATGCAAATTTGCATCAAATGGAGCAGACACTTTGGGTGGGATGGGGGGATTTTTTTGTAAGCATTCAAATATTTTCCTCCACTGTATCTGAAAATTATTGAAGTGGGAGTTCATGTCATCTATGTGAAGGAGAAGGAGCATCTGTCTGAAAACGCAGGACACAAATTTCAGGTAAGTGACTGAGATCTGTGTGATAACTTGGAATGGAAACCATGTCAACAAGGGTTTCCCAGCACTAATTTTTACAGGTATACTGAGATTATTTTCTCTCCATTGCTGCTGTAGAAATATATCCTCTTACGAAAATAGTTTACCATCACCTTTCCAGGGATGGAGGTGAGGGTGACTGGCTTGTAGTTTCCTGGGTCCTCCTTCTTGCCCTTTTTGAAGACTGCAGTGACACTGGATTTCCTCCAGTGCTCAGGCACCTCTCCTGTTCTCCGTGACCTTTCAGAGATGATAGAGAGTGGCTTAGCAGTAACACCTCCCAGCATCCCACAGGCATGAATCCCATTGGGGCCCATGGATCTGTGGGTGTCAGGTTTGTTTGAATGAACTCTAACCTGATCTTCCCTGACCAAGAGAAAGACTTCCTTTCTGCAGACTTCCTCTCTTGCCTCCAGGGTCTGGGATTCCTGAGGGGTGGCCTTGGCAGTAAAGACAGAAGCAAAGAAAGCATGCAGTAACTCTGCCTTCTCTGTACCCTTTGTCACCTGAGCACCCACCTGATGAATGCATCAGTGAGACCACATTCTCCCTTAGTCACCCTTTTCCAGCTGATGTAGCTGTTTGAAGAAGCTGTTCTTGTTGTCCTTGACTTCCCTCACCAGTTTTAATTCCAAATGGACCTCACCCTTCTTCATCGCATCCCTGAATGTTCTGACAATGTTCCTATATTCCTCCCAAGTGGCCTGTTCCTTTTTCCACATTCCGTAAACTGCTGCTTCTGTTTGATGTTTGCCAGGAGCTCCTTGCTCATCCATGCATGTTTCCTGACCCTTTCACTCGATTTCCTACTTACAGAGGTTCACCTATCTTGAGCTTGGAGGAAGTGATGCTTGAATATTAGCAAGCTCTCCTGGACCCCTTTATCTTCTACAGACCTAAGCCATGGGATTCCTCCAAGTAGTTCCTTGAAGAGGCCAAAGTTAGCTCACCTGAAGTCGAAGGCCGCAGCCCTATTTATTGTCCTGCTTCCTCCATACAGGATCCTGAACTCCACAGTCTCATGGTCACTGCAGCCAGGGCTGCCCCCAACCTTCACATCCCCAATCAGTACTTCTTTCTTTGTTAGTATAAGGTCCAGGAGTGCATTTTGCCTCTGGCTCCTCCACCACCTGCATAAAAAAATATCACCTGTGCTGTGCTAGAACTTCTTGGACTGCGTGTGCCTAGCTGCGCTCTCTGTAGCAGATACCAGGGTGGTTGAAGTCCTCTATAAGAACTGGGGCATGTGATCATGAGGCCACCTCAAATTGTCTGTAGAAGGCCTCATTGACTTCCTCTTCCTGATCAGGTGACCTGTAGCAAACACCCACAACAGTGTCACCCATGTTGGCCTGCCCCTTTAATTTTTCCCCATAAGCTCTTGATTCATTCTGCATCCACCCCTAGAAGAGAGTGTGATATGTTCCATTTGTAGTCTGACATAAATAGCAACTGCACCACTTCGCCTTGCTGGCTTGTCTTTCCTAAAAATTACGTGACTTCCAGTCAAGCGAGCTATCCTACCATGTCTCTGTAATTGCAAGGAGATCATGGCCCTGTGACTGCACACAGATCTCTCATTCTCCTTGTCTGTTCCCCATGCTGCGTGTGTTGCTGTACAGGCATTTTGGAGAGATAATTCAACATGCAGGTTTCCCAGGAGGAGTCCAAGTGGATCCACCATAGGGTGTCCGACCTTATGGTACTCATCTTGGGAGGCAGCTAAGGAACATGTATCGCTGCTCTGGTTGGCCTGGCTTATTGCCAAGCTGGATCTGATGGCATGAGTATTGCCACTTTGGACCCCTCAAGGACTGGCTGCTACTCTTAAGTAACAAAGTTTCCAGAAAGGAGTAGAATTTTAATATTAGCTATATATTATTTGACCCAAATGCAGAGATACCTATCTTTTTCTAGTAAATGACTCAATTTCATATTGCTGCTCTAAATCGGGCAAAAATGGGAAAGAACTGACGTTACAAGTAACCCCAGATGGTACGTAAGTGATTAGATTGTGAATCAATGCATCCATTTTGTTAGAGGTACCTTTTAAGGTTTTAGCTTTGATTGGCACATCTGGGATTTAAAAATAGCTTAGAAAAGAATGAAATGTTTCATATTATCCAAAACAAACTATGATGATAAGCAAAACAGCAACAACAATTTGGCCAATCTGAAACAATTTGCTATGATTTAGCCAAGAAAGCAGAATCAATGTGATGTATGTAGCTCTCAACGTGAAGCCCCAATATTTTACAAGGATAATACTTCTGCTGGTAACATGAATTGTACACACACAACCACCAGATCTTTTCTTAAAGTCAGAGCGTAGATCAATCTTTTCTTACCTACTTGTTAATAACACGTATACAGTGGGTAAATATCACTCACAGTTCAGAGACCTTTGATATTTAGTCTATACCACTGTATGTGGAAATGCTGGGAATAAAAACTCATGCAATCAGCCTTTGTTAGAAAATGTGGAGTTAGAAATGGAAAGTTTGTCAACAAGTAGCTACCTAACCTAACCACTGCTGGCTCTTCCTATGGTGTGTCTAATTCACCTTCTACCAAGCTTC
The DNA here is from genome assembly GCF_023638135.1 of Falco biarmicus. Lineage (NCBI taxonomy): Eukaryota > Metazoa > Chordata > Aves > Falconiformes > Falconidae > Falco > Falco biarmicus. The sequence goes on from NC_079292.1 coordinate 27,158,232, forward strand.
CTTACTCCAATAGTGATATATTGGTAGCTGGACTGATCCTAGCTAAGCATCTAAAGCATCTAAAAGTGTTCAGGGTCTAGGGCGGAAATCATCTGGACAAATACTGGAATGTCTGCTCTGTAATGGAATCCGATAAAGGAGGTGATAGGAATCATGGTCTAAATTTCTTTCCATTGCCTTCACAAAGAGATGACGATGATTGGATCAGATAAAGGCATTCATATTGCAGATGTCTAAAGAAATGTAAGGCATTCCTACTCTTTATCATCACATCTAATTACACATCAGCCACTGATTTTTTGGATGTCATTTGATAATTACTTTAAGACACCTTTGGTCCCAGGAGATCATGAAAATTTTCATAATCGGTTTAGAAAAAAATATACTACCTTTGCTGAAAAATTACTGTAATGGATTTCATTTAAAGTGTCCTCCTAAAACTATCTTTCAGTATGAAAAAACTACATAAAGATGTGGACTTTCAGGTGAATCTGAAAAAAATGATAGATGAATTAGGAGTTTCAGCAAGTGTTTTCTAGTTTTTTTATTTTTCAGTTGAACTACTTTACTGAAAAAAAATGTTCATGCAATAAAAGAAAAAATAATGATTCAGAAGAATTATTAAAAATAAAAAAACAGTAGAAAATATATGCTATTTTTGAATAGTAGAGGAGTTGTAAGCAAAGATAGCAAATTATTAGGCTAATTAGTGTAGACCAAAAAGTAAGCGTGTTTTTGAGCACAATAATGAAGTAGTAGGTTTCAAAGCTGAATTAAAAATGAAACCAAATTATTAGCTTAATTAAATATGTATCAGGTCATCAATCTAGAAAAAGTAATTGGCACCAAGAAATAGAAGGGATTTTTGTAGAGGAAAATGCAGATATTTGTGGCCAATGGGAGAAATGTTATAATGTATCACAAAATCAAGACTGATTGAATCCCAGGTTTTGGTAATGAAGCAAGTCACAAATTTTATTTCCTAGATCCAACTTTAGCAGGTTTTTCGTAGTCTCTTTTGATGATCAGGGTTGAAACAGTAGTGAGTAAGTGTTTCATAGGAGAAAGAATCTCCCTGATTGGAGGTAATTTTGTCCATTATTTGTTGTCTGCATGGTTCATTCTTGTGCTTTCATTGCACAAGTAGGATATCTGGTTAACTTCATGAAGTGTAATATATGCTGCAGAAAGAAAAGCGAAAGATCAAAGGTTTTATGACTCAATTGTGGGAACATTTTCTGTGGTTGTAGTGAAGATGCTTTGGTAAGGTTTAAACTTCTTTCTCAGTTACGATCTAAATCCCTTTGTCATGTTTTCTGCCTACAGGGAGTTTTCTTTTGATGAGTTTAGTGATTTGTAGACTGTGAGTGCTTAGAAGAGTTCTGAGCAGATATGATCTTCCTATATAAGTTTAATGTATAATTTAACAAGCCATTTAATCATATTGTTCATCGATTTCCCACATAGTTTCCTGGGCAGGATGACCTGTAACACATTCCGCCTACAAAATGTGGAAGTAATTCTTGTGATGTATCTGAATGTTTCTTTCAAAAGAATCTATTCCCCTGGAAAAGTGCCTTGACAGATAAAATTCCTCTTTTAATTATTTAGGTGGGTATCGTGAATGTTTTTATTAAAGTAAATATATTGGTGTCCAAGGGCATGGCTGGTTAATGTGACTTTTTAAAATGTATTTTGAGTGGTTACTGTGTTCATGGAAACAGATGTGTTGGTTTGCAAGTTTTCCGTAGATTATAGTTGATGGGTTGTTGATTTTGATTTTGTCTTTAGTATTAAAAAAAAAAATATTAAGGTTATATTGGAGGATTCCAGACAAAGTATAATGCATGATGTTTTTTACTGAAATGCTGATGGAAATCAATAAGAAAATCCAGAATTCTAGAACAGATGATAAAGATATGATATTTGTATTTTAGATATTACATAAACTTCATAGTACAATTGCTAAAAAAACCTTTCTATCTGCATTTACCTCCATTTAAACAACTCATTTTAGATTAGAAATATAAACCCTGGATAGAAACTGATACAATGATCCCTTAAAAAAAAAAAAATAGAAAGGCCAACCATCAAGTATGGAAATTAAACAGATATTCAATGATTGCTCAGAATAGCATTTTTTATCACTTCTACATCTTTCTATGCAATATAGAGCAGTGTAGGTGGTTTTTTTTTTCTCAGTTCATAATGAGAAAAGTGATACTCTGGCCCAATTTTACACCCTAGTGTTGCAGATTCATTGCAGAAAGGGGAAAACCAGTACAAGCAGCACATGGTAAACTGTGACAAAACACCTGATATGAATACAAGTAAACTGCCCACATTGATAAACTACCCTCTTCTCAGGGTGGGACTTTCCCTTGGATTATTTTTGTGCTTTTATATGCATGTGAAATAGTGTGTGATCCCAACAGGTATATTTAAACATCCGGCAGAGTCATTCATCAGTCAAGGATATTAACAGAGGGGATCTGATTATCAGAGCCTGGGTTCTTGAAACAGCCTGGCTACAGCAATTAATATTCTTATATGTTGTTTGAACAATTTAACTTTAAATGAAGTTTGTCACCCACCTCCAGACATATGGATAAATCATGTATACAGACTAAAAAAACCTAAAGTTCAATCACAGCAGGGGGAAAAATGTAGCAAATGAAAAACTGAATGCTGAAGGAGAAAAATTATTTTCTTTCCCATCCTATCTAGATGAAAACTAGCCCTTAGATAAGCAGTTTATGATAATCCCTACTTTTTATTTCTGCTTACTTCTTTTTCAGTTACCTTAGCAAATTTGGACTGTATACTCTTGGTGGAACAATATAAGTCAGGGATATTGTGAATGCTCAGGATCACATACAGCCATGAGAACTTAACAGCCTCGTCAAAGGTACGAATGTGTTTGGACCTCCTCAGACACAGGAATGTCTGACATACAGGGTTAAATGTGCTAACTCCTAAACTACCGAGTAAATGGTGGGTGATGGTGTTGCTTTGGTGAGTCATTTCTTATTTCAGCAATAAACCCTTCCCCCTCTTCTCCTCCCCCAAGTTTTACACCTAGCTCAACTTTTTTGGGTTTTTCGGTTTTGTTGGTTGGTTGGTTGGTGGGGGTTTTTTGTTTGTTTGGGTTTTTTTGTTTGGTTTTGTTTTTTGTTTGTTTTTGGTCTTTTATTGCTATTGTCATTGTGTTCCCCAGTTTGGCAGCCAACTCTGAAAAATCAATTTTTCACATAGCCTGACTCAAGAATATAAGTTGGTGCTGGGATTTAACCAAAGAGGGGTCTCTCAATATGTCAGCCTTGGTGCATGCTTGGAAAAGATCTCTCATCTACACCTCCACCAGCCTGTGCATCCTTTATTGCTAGTACAACAAGGGTGACAACAAGTGTCAGGCCTGGTGGGAGCTGATCCTTGCAGCAGACGTGCAGTCAGCTATACTCTGCTGTCAATTTTACCTGCTGGCAACTTCTCCCAGAGGCCTGAGTCTGCCAGAGTTCACAAAAATGAGGACAAACAGTGCTGGGTTGTTTGTTTTGTTGTTTTTTTTTTATAAGACAATTCAGGTACTGAGAAAACAGGTTGAGCTGGGAGAGAAGACAGATGACAAGTGATAAGGGGCCACCTGTGAAAAGAGATTTTTGTCTTGCTATTTGCACATACAAGTGAAATTCACTGTTAAATGGAACCAGACAAGGAGAAAATAAATTCGCTCTTATTTATACTTTGCGTAAGACAATTTTGTGATCTCAGGTATCAGATGTTAAACTGGGTTTGCAAGCTATTAGAAAGACAATGTTCACACACAACCTCATCCTTGTAAGAGTGGCACACCTGGTTATTAGCAAATGCAAAGATTTCTCCCTCCTTTTGCAACCCTCCATTGACACCTGCCAGAAGTGGCATATTGGCTTTAATGAATCAGGCAGTTAATTGAACCTAGTTATTTTTGCATCCCTCTTGATGATAACAGCTGGGGACACTGTGTACAACATAGCTTTGGTCATTACTAACTTTGTATGCCTTTGACTCTGCTGTGCATCAATGAGAAATTTGACATCATCTCTGGGGGAAAACCACAACTGAGGTTCCATTCCCAGAAATGCGCGCGCGTGTGTGTGTGTGTGTGTGTGTTTTTAAGATGATATTCTGTTCAAAATATGCCTTAGCACCTTAGGCATCACAAGGATCACCAGCCAATGTGCTGAGGAATAGCATAGCAACCGTCACTAGGGAAAATGTCAAAACTCTGAGACATGCAACAAAGAAAAAAAGGCAGGCAACTAGGGGAAGTTCCAGCTTATCTTAGATCTCCCTGAAATTATTTAATTCCCACCTCTGGCATATAAAACAGTTAAATTGCATTGAATTTTACAACACAACAAAAGGGAGAAAAAAAAACTCTTATGTTTTAAAATATATTAAGTCATTCACAACGTCTTGCAGAGAGGGATGCAAAATTTGCCAAGAGAAAAAATGAAAACACATATTTTGGTAGCATAATGTAAAAAATATGCTGGTTTTCTTCAATAATAAATTTATTTTCTAAATCCTAGATTTTCTTTATGCACCTTAGGTCTCCAAACAAAGACCAAGAACCATTTGCTCCTCATTAATGACTACAAAGCTTAAGGCATGCCTTGTTTAAAAGTGGAGAGTGATTTTGTCAAACAACTCACAACACTTTGGTGTTCTTTCAGTCTTTGTTCATAGGATAATGTGAAAAATCTCATTTTTCACTTTTAAGATTGTTTGTAAACAAGGGCAAAATAATATGCATCATTGCAGCCTCCTAATGGAGAAAGCAGCCTACATGCACAGCACACATTCAAAAATATGAAGGCATGAATCAACTACTTAACTATATACTATATGGCCAGTTCTCCTGGCTTTTTTCTTTTCCTCCTCCCCCCCACCCCCTACCCCCGCCCACCCCCACCCACCCACAGTTTGTACATTTGGCTGCTATGAAAACCTTTTTTTCTGGGAGAGCACCTTCACCTCAAATCTGACTTCTTATCTGTCTCTCTATAATCCATCCATAATTCTGCAGTTAGGCTCACCTCTAAGAAGTGGAAGATAGGGTCTTAAGTCCTGTTAGACCAAACAAGGATTCAGATGCTGATTTCATCATCCTTGAAACAATATTCTTATCCTAAACTGAAAAATGTTTTTTCAAAACCATGACCATTATTCAGTTGTGCCCTTTTGGGTGAGGACATGCAACTCCATTGTCAGTAGATCACAATGATCAGTATGAAACCTTGTTGAATATGATCATGATTTGTTTTGGTTTGTTTTTTTTCTTAGTGGTCTGGAAAGATCTCTGTTCCTGATTCTTATTCTTGGCAAGCCTATTTTACTTGGTATATAGAAGCCTTGTATTATTATTTTCTAAGCAATAATTAGTTATAAAACAAGCTGAAGCCAGGAGATTTTTCTTTAGGCATTAGGGTACCCAAAATGGATGTTTTGACCCTGCTCCATCACTCTGACACCAAGAGATTTTAAAACTGGGAACAATTCTCATTTCTCAACACTGAGAACATTTTCCCCTAATCCCACTGAAGAAAAATGTGGCCATATTGAAACTGTGTTATGCATCTTCTTCTTCATTCAGTCCTTATCTTACAATTACTTGCTTCTGTCTGGAATCATTGTCTACAGAACTTTATTATTTAGCTATATTAAAAACCTTGAGGTAAAGTACAGTGATCAGTAGGAGTCACTGGGAAATTTTAAACTCTTTAATTTGAATACAATGTTGATCTGCTGGAAACAAAGTATCTGGAAAAATAGTTCTATCCTTAAAATAAGGAGCAGAAAAAAAAAATAATAAAAAAATAAAGAAACTGATGGAAACACCCATGTTGATAAGTACAAAAATATAAGGTGAAACTTTAAAATTTGTAAATCTAGACTATAATTAGTTAAAAATAATCAGGAAAGTGTCAGTGTTAAAAAGATCTTTCTCAAGACTACATCTAATACAGCAAATAATAGAGTTAAATTGATATCCTATCATGTTTCTTTCTTTTTAATATACCACTTCTCTAATTAAAAATACTATTTCTCCTAATAAGATTTTTTTAACCTTTGCATCCTCCAGACTCACAGGAGACAAAGAATGAAATAGTTTGGTTTATGAAAGCTTAACCTTCTCTATGTATGTATGTTCATTAATATTTTGCAAGTCACAAGGTTTTGTCCAATTCAAGATAGAGAAAGCCTGTATAATACATATTTTTTCAAAAAAAAACCCCACAAAAAACCCAACACCGCAAAAACCCAAACCAAAACGAAAACAAACCAGGCAAAATGTAGTTCTCTTCAATCTCTAAATGTGAGAGTGTTTTTAAGTAAACATACAGATTAGAGGAGTGAGAAGATTAGTAAGCAAGCAATGTTGCTGTGTTTGAGCTGTTCAAAATTATTCAAGTCAGAGCAAATTTTCTTTTTTTGTGTTACTGTCCTGATGCATGGATGATCCTGAGAAGTCAAAAGAGAGCAAGTCTGGAACAGGCCAGGCAGCATATGGTCAGTCTGGGTAATTCAGCGCAACTGGAAATCCTTAAGATAAATTCCATGACTGCATCTAATAAAAAAAAAAAACCCCTCAATAATTTTACGGCCTTTAGCACTGCAAACTAAGTCTGTAAGGAATGGTAATCAAACATCACACTTCAGGGCATAAACTAATTGCCCAGTAGATCAGGAAATTATGTGTTGCTCCTATGCTACACAAATAGTTGGATGTCCTCTGAGATTTAATCACTTTTCCTGAAACAAGGGAAAACCAAGAATTGAGTGAACCTCCATCGTTGGATGGAGTTATGAAGAAATCCAACACGGTAAATGATGAGGTAAATGTTGCATTAATGTAAACCTCATTTCCCTGGGTAAGTCCATTATTTAACATATAGCATCTTTCCACTGTATCATATTCCTAAATAACTTAAATGAGAACTGTGCCTGAAAGAAATTAAAAGACATAGGAAGAGCAAATATTTCAGGGGTTTTGGCTGACAGAAATTTAGCTACAGAAGTGACTCTTTCCATTCATTACCCTTGAAGATTAAAATCAGAGATGGTGATCTGACCCCAGCTTTTCAGAGTGAAGCTGTTATGATGGTTAACTGGGAAAAGAGAAGAACATGTCAGGATGGATCCCCATCTCTACACAGAAACATATATTACAGGCTGTATCCTATTTTTCTTTCTTAAATGGCACAGAAAGAACAAAAGAAAGGAGAAAGCATCTTGCCTTAATGCTAGGATGCCTTTATTTCATTGTTTGCCTACAGGGCTGCCCTGAATCCTTGATCCCATTCCATCATAATACAAACAGCAATCATTTTTTCTTTAAAGAACAAAGTGTGGCCACTTGGGCGGGGAGGGGGAGGGGGGGGGAGTGGAGGAAGGAAAGGATATGCCTCTTTTAACTCAGAAGGTCTTTACTAGGAAAAACCACCATCTGGGGGAGATTTGCAAGGACACATTTAAGTAGTGGTTATCAGGAGCTGGGAGGGTCTGTGAGAGAAAGGTCAAGTCTATACATATCCTAAGCATTTGCTACTTGCTGTTGCCAGGCAAAGGTTAGCAGGCTAAATGAACCTTATGTCTAACCCCATGCGGTATTTTTTGTGTTCTTATCTGAACTCCTGTCATGCTGAGCAGAGCAGCTCACACCTGACATTTTTCCCTTTATGGCCTTTTAAGCTACTAAGTCTGATTGGTATAGCATCCTTAGGGAGTGGGAAGACGTGGGGCAGGGCGGAGAAGAGGTCAGGCATTTGTAAGTCAGGAAAAGGATATCTCTCCATAGGCTTTCAGTCATCTGCATGGCTCTTTCTCTCCATCCCTCCCCTCAGTGACTAAAATCTGAGGTGACAATCTGATCCTCAGTCTTCAGGATCAGCAATTTTAGTGGCTGCCAGTGGAAAAAACCCCTCACCCTCTCTTTGTTAATGAAACATTTAAATCTGAGATTTTAATCACATGTCAGGACACTCAAAGTTAAGGTTGCCACAGCAACGCTACGATAAAGCTCTTTGCACATAGCAGTTAGTGAAATGCACAGTTTAATTAAAAATTGTCTCAATTACCTGACAGCTTTCATGCCCCCCCAAATACTGTTCGTCCCTCCACCCTCCCCAAATTTTCATTCAAACGATGGGAAGGACAAAAGCTGCGCATCAGGCTGCTGAATACAGGGTCTGAGTCTGGGTCATGGCGACGGAGGCCAGTGCAATGCACACAGCATTTGCTTTCCACCTGGGCAGGTCTCTAAAATCATCATGAGTTGTCAGAAACAAAAGATGTCCTGGAGTCTAGGTGGAAAAAAGAAAACCAGATTGTATCCTGTTTTCTGCTGCTATGAAGGACTTTTCTGTAATTGGCTTCTAACACAGAAGTAGGGATGTTTTGGGGACACAGTGTGTGGAAAGATGCTGGGGTACTTTGCAGAGAGAAAGAGGGATCAACTTCTGAGGAAGCAGCAGATGATCTTAAGTGGCAAGAAGACACTGACCAACAGTGACGAGTCAACTGTTTTGTCTCAAAAGAAGAAGAAATAGGGGTAATACTGATATTTACACACTGCAGAATGATACTGTGGCACTCAGTTTTTATTCATAAAGTGCTTCGGGACCCTCAATGAGAAATTGTTAGAGAAATGTCTCATTAGCACAGCAAGGTGATTTCTCCTTGTGCTTCCTGCAAGGCAGGCATCACTTCATGACCTTCCTCATCTCCACAGCATCTCCCTGCTTGGATGGTACCCGCGATGCTTTCCTGTCCCTTGGCGAGTTGCTGGTGTCCTTTGCCAGCAGCAGTAGGTTAGTGCCTGACTCAGTCCTGATGTAGTTAGAGCAGCCAGACATGGTGAGCGTTGGGCTGTTCAACAGCCTTTCAGCATTCACCTTCCCTCTTCCCCGGCTCTATTTTCCAGTCTGAGGTCAGAACCCCCTGCTCTGTAGGTAGCGGCAACCATGGCAGAGCAGCCCTTTAAAAGACTGTAAGAGAAGCAGATTTGATGTGGACTCATGGGGAAGGAGCCAACAGAAATGAGAAGAGGCAGCCAAAGGTCGCTCTGGCCTGCCAGCTGTAAAAACAATCCAAGTGACATGGCAATAAAATCCAGGCTTGGGAGCAACCTCCTCCGGCTCCTAGTGGTGTTGTCGCTTACCCCTCCCCGCTCCTGCCTGCCGCCTGCATAATGCCAGTGCGGAAGACGTAAGGCAGCTAGCGGGATGCATACGGCAGGGAACAAGGGTTGCACAGAGGGAGAGGAAGCTCTGCCTGGCAAAGGCCAGTGATAGCTGGGGTGGGGGGTGGGGGGGGTGGCAGTTACTGCAGGATGTTGAAATCGAGCTTTTAAAGTACATTTCAGCATAGCACGTTTGCTCCTAAGAAATCTAATATCCTTTGGGTCAGTGCAGGCCAACTGTTAGATATAAAGAATTCATAGCACTTGCAATCCCCAGATGAACCATTTTCAATTCTTCATGTTTCTGAAAAACTGTCGTGTCGATCTATCAGTGGTGGCTGTGCTGCATAACGAGGGCCATCTCCTGCTTTAATGCCAAAGTGTAAATATTGCATTGCAGCAAGCAGCAGTAGATAATGCATAATAATGAGCTGGGTTTGTTATGTGATGTGCTATCTAGAGCCCTTGGAAACAATGCATCAGCTTAAAAAAAAACCAAAACAGAGAGAGAGAGAGGGAGAAATATTTTCTCCAGAAAAAGAAAACAGCCTTTGTGCTGGATGTAGAAGGGAAGTAATCGTTTACAATTCTGAAAAATAGATGGCATGGTCAGAAACATGAAGACAAGGATAAAATACCAATTCTGATCTGATGAGCCATTGGAGTCATCAGTAAAAATTCACTTAGACACCAGCAGAGCTCTAAGCAGAGTTGAATTTTCATGCCGGAAAGATGCATGTTTTTATATAGTCTCCTTGTTCTTATTTAATGGAACAGGAATTCTAGTCTCAGCACATGATTAAACATGAAATTAAATATTGTTTGAGCCAATAGCAATCAAGTGCTAGTTTCATGATTTACATAGTTAATTTTACCAGTTCTCATCAATGAGACATTTTTTCTCTCTCAAAAGGCAAGGTGTGGCACTTTAACAACTGTCAATCATCTTGTATTGTAAGCTACAAACAGTTTAGGAATTACTGAACAGTGTTTGGCAAAGGCTAACGAAATCACATCAATGCAATGTGGAAATTCTGATTCATGGATCTTCATCCAAGAATTTTAACAACATGGGCCAAAACGAAGGGCAGTTTGCTCTCTTCTTAATGCATGTGATGTTAAAGTGTTTGTGGCAGAAAAGAAGCTAAAGGCTCATGTTCAAGTTTCTCAGTGCCAAAGAGATGCAATGTTTGCAGGTACTTGCATGAATCCCACCTGGTTCCCCAGTGCTCTCTTATAGGTCCCTTGCCCATACAACCCTTAGTAATTCAGATGGGGCTGAGTACTGACAAGCTGCTAAATATCATCAGTCTCCACTGTCAGCCGTGGGAACTGATGGAATTCTGCATCTTTCAGGATTCAATTCTGAAGGTGCCAGTGGTTTTATAATTCAATCCACCAAGAAACAGGCTGAAAAACCATTTCATACAGATCAACACACAGACTAGGCAGCAATATCTCTTGCTCATAGCAAGGCAAGAACCTATATGCCAAAGGTTCTGCAACATATATTTTTTCACAGGCTGTCATAGTGCTGTTTCAAAGTGTTTATTCCCTTCTGAGTTATCCAGGAGAGAGAGAATTTGGTAGGGAGGCCAACTTCAATGATTTTACTAATTAACTTTGCACTGAAGAAAAAGGTTTGTACTAACCCAATTCAGTTCCAGGAAAACCCCAAAAAAACAATATTGCCTAAATCTTTGAAACATTTGTACAAAGTCTTGGATTAGTCTCATCTAAATTTAGCCATCTAAGATTTAGACACCTAGATTTTACCAATCATCTAGGTTTTCTCAATAGTGCATAGAAGCAGGTATATCCAAGGTAGAGAGCTAACTCTTTCTTTTGACTGTACAGAGAACTCAGAAATCCACTTTAGACCAATAATAAATCAGCTAATCACACCACAAAATTCTTCCGCACTTAATTTTAAAACTTTCAGATTTTTTTCCCCACCCCCCAGCACATGCTAATAAAAGATACAATGCAGTAAGATCACCTAGGGGTTTACTTGAGCATTAGCAATGAAGATGAGCCTCAGCAGTAGATCACACTCCCTGAGAATTCAGTAAAGAGAAAGAAGTCTGTTTCAGAAAAAAAATATGGTTTGAGTTATGACCTCAGAAATATAGCAACAAATATGTGACAATGTGAGATGCTTTAAATAGGTAAAACTAGGGAATGTTTAAAAAACAAAGAGGTTGTGTGTTATTGGGACGTCGGATAACAGAATCCAGGGACTTCCTGGGCATACGGATTACAAAGGAGTAAAAAAACTGGAGTGATTTAAAAAACAAACAAACAAAAACAAAAACAAACCCACAAGTAACTGAATATCATATTTCCTATTTCCCATTTCTCATTCTGAAACAAATTTCTTTTAAACACAACCAATGGGAAAAAATGACTCCTTGAACATAGTTGCTACCAGTTACCACTACTTTGTAAGAACTACAAAAATTTATCAGGCTCCATCTTAAATATAATCATGTTGATTGCTTATGGTACCTTCCTCATAAATTAAGGAGAGACAGCTTAAAAAACCCCCAACAACAACATAAGTCAAGACTTGCAAATTATAACATTTAGTATGGACATTAAATACTACAACACAGCCCAATTTCCATTTCCACATCAAACTGGTGTGTTTTGTATGTTGGATTAGAAACTAACTGCTGATTATTATCCTGCCTATTGCTATTTGTTTGTATGATCTACTACCAGAGACTTTTAATTAGACAACTAATTTTGAATCCACTCAGGCATTACGCTGTTAGAAAGTCTGACTTGAATGCTGGTGGTTTTGGAAGAGTGTACACAATGTGAGAAGGGGCACGTAAACAGAAGACAGTATAAGGGAAGGTGAAAATACAGGGGTTTGAAAACCTAAGTTAAAATACAGATAAAAAAGCAGGGAAGCTGTAGAGCAATTATTCTTCTAGTAAGAAGAATTATCGTGGTCAAATCTTGGACCTGGCCAGTGATGATAGATGAAGCTAACGCACAGTCATAGAACAGTGCGTGGCAGTGCATCATTCTCTAGAAGATGACCTCAAATTAGGACATAATTTTCATAAACCTCTACTGTCACTTGGACAAGTCTTTCTCCGTTTTCATTCTGTGAAAGAAAAATGGAAGTTTTCAGTTTTGGAGGGATGTTGAGAAAAAAAAAAAAGACTCATTCTTTTCAATATCTTCAGCTGTAAGATTGCATAATTACTTAAATACGGAATATCTTCTACCCAACAGTGGCAAAGTTAGTCCTGACCTATCCTGTAACCCTGTTTACTTTTTGTTCTGTGAATCTCCACAGAACAGAGAACAACTAATACATATAGGCTACATTCTTTCTAGTGCATTCCTTTGAGCTAAAATGGAATAAAGTTCTCAGTCCATCCTGCATTCTAATTTGATACTTAATCAACGTTGGGAATTTACTTACAGTAACAGAATTTAGGTACTACCTTTACTCTGGTAAGCAAGATGCATTTTGGAAACAGAACCATTTTCAGTCCTGAACAGTTTTCAAAGATTTCCCCATAATTAAAAACACAGACAGCTTTCAGATAGCGTGTAAATATGGAAAACAGTTCTTCAACTCTGCTAAAGGTAAGCAAACATTTTATATCCATTGATCTTTGCATATAGATTGTTAGAAGTACCAAATAATCTCCCTGAAGTCTAACTTTGTGCATTTTATTTGGTTCAAAAAATGAGATTTTTGTCTTATTCAAATATAGAGATATCTGATGTCACAGGTACAGTTTTTTAAGTTATCAATAAGTAGCCTTAAGATTTCAAAATTACCATTTCTGTACCTTAATATAATTTTAGTCTTAACTTTAATATAAAAAAATTGTTATCTCATGAAAAAATCTTACCTCTTTAGTGGAAAAAAAAAAATCTTCTGTGATTTCCATTGATCAAAATGTAGATATTAGCAAATTAGTAACATTTTCAACTTGTGTGAAAACTTATTTAGGCATTTCATACTGTATTTAAAGAATTCTGGATTCTGTCCAGTGACCATTGCTGTGAGTGGAAGTTTTACATAAATTCACATATGCCTTTAAAGGAAAAGTAGGCCTTGGAAGTGCAAAACATCATAGAAGTTAATGAGTTCTGTTTAAGATAGTGTCAAGTGTTCATCTGGGAAACTACACATCATTTGGATGAATTAAGATCAGCTTCTATATTAAAACAGAGTACAGTGCACTGCTGGATTCTAAGAAAATACTGAAGTTTCGTGCTCAAAACACACACTTAGAAGCCAAGAAATCTTCAGTTTTATTATCATTTCAGCTAATGAGTCCCAAGGTGGTCACAGAAGTTTAATACATCTCTCTCTGTCTTTGTTTGTATATCTGATATTTATTGTGATACATTACTAGCATGAGAAATAGTTAAAATGCAGTGTACAGTTTCTCTTAAAAATTTCTCAGAAAAAAATAATAAATCTGTTTTGTCAAAGCCAAAATTGAAAAACAAATAAAAGCAATGGTAAAATATTTTATGTAAGGAATATTCAAACTTAGATTTTGCACTTATCAGAAAAATGTCCATTATATTTCATTTGAAGGGAAACAAAAAGAAAAATAAATGGACACTTTCTTGAGATTATTATTTTTTTTAATTTAAACAAGAACTTTCTAGTTAGTTTGTGTTAGTGTTTGACTCCCAGGACCTCTTCTAGGAGGTATCCATTTTTAAATTTCACCAAATTATTTTGTTACTGCAAATTGGTTTTACCTTTCATTATTGCTCTGCCTGGGAGGCATGAAAGAAATATTACTGTGCAAATAATCTATGTTTAGCTAGTCATAACACATAGACTAAATAGTACTCATCAATTAAAAGCTTTGAGTGGCAATTCTCTTTAATATTTACTATCTATAGACACAAAATTTAATTTACTATCTATAGACACAAAGTTACGACTAATGGTATGACAGACATAAACTTAAATGTATTTATAAAACAGGTGGAGAAACTACTGGCCTTAAAATACCTTCTGACAGAAAATACCCAGGTTATAACTGATATAACCAGTAATACTGGGTTTGAGTTTCTATTTGTAAGAAAACTGAGTACAACTCTGTATCAAACCACTTTTGTTGTCAATAGACCCTGGAAACATCATGTGTCTTCCAGCCTTTCCTAAAAGAAGGCTAATAGATAAAGAAAAAGATGTTCCTTTGCTGTCAGAGTGCATCACACTTCTTTTCCATCCTGCAAAGCGGAACCTGTGGCTTGAGGAGCTCTGATTGTCATTTTGGGCAATTGGGCAAGTGATGGTTTCACAAGGCATTTATATGAATGTCTCCAATGAGCTGTGAGATAGCAGGAGTTCATCTGCAGGCTGCTAGACCAATTCCAGACATCAGTCGAGGTCAGAGGCCTATAAAATATTTACATTCCCTTTTTCATCTCTAGAATATCAAGTGACTGCACACTCTAGAGATGAGTACTACTCACTAACTACTGTTACCATCTGAGGACTCTCTGTCCATCACTAGATCTTTTACATTTAGTGAAATTATTGCTTACACAGAGTGATTTCCTTTGACACCCTCTAACACAGAGTATTTTATTAACAGAGTTTGAGGATTTGCCAGGATACCAGGATCTCAATCTTTCCGATCCAGACTTTAATGGAGATCATATTTTCTGATATCAAATCTTACGTAAGAAATGTTCCCAAGGTGAATATTAAAATATATAATGATGCATGGGAATAGTAAAGCAAACTGCATGAGGATGCACTCTTCTTACCCATTTCAAGATTCAGACAACCTGCCTCTGCCGCTGAATGAAGCATGCAGAACAAATTTGAAAAGAAATACAAAACAGCCTTGGGTCAGTCAGTCAATCAGCTCTTGAAAGACAGTGTTGGACCTTTTTGCTCAGAAGTGTCCAGCCTGGCATTTAAAATTCCAGCTATCATGTCCATAGCTTCTTCAGAGCCACACAAGATACTTTAAGTACTGTCAGACTTAGTGGAGATGGCAGCTAAGTATGTTATGCTGATACCAGCCAAAAAAGGTATTTTGAAAATCAGGATGGTCTAGTGATGACATAGGAACTTGGGTTAAAGAAAAATTCTTTCTTGTTTTCAAGCTGTGGATAGGGTAGATTTAGATCATCATGATAGGTCAGCCACTCCTCCCAGTTCTGTATCATCAGCAAACCTGCTGAGGGCACACGCTGTCCCTGCATCCAGGACAGTGATGAGAAGCTGAACAGGACCAGACCCAGCACTGACCCCTGGGGAACACCACGAGCTACAGGCCTCCAGCCAGAGCCTGCACCACTGGTCACAGCTCGCTGAGCTCTGCCGCTCGGCCAGTTCTCAGAACACCTCACTGCCCACCCACCTCACCCACACTGCCTGAGCCTGCCCATGGGGATGTTATGGGAGAGTGTCAAAAACCTTGCTGAGGTCAAGATAGAAAACATCCTCTGCTCTCCCCTTGTTTAACCAGCCAGTCATTCCACCGTAGAAGGTGATTAGGTTGATCAGGCATGATTTCCCTTTGGTGAATCCATGCTGACTACACCTGATGACCTTCTTTGCCACCACATGCTTAGAGATGACTTCCAGCATCAGCTCTTCCATCACCTTTCCAGGTGACTGGCTTGTAGTTTCCTGGGTCCTCCTTCTTGCCCTTTTTGAAGACTGCAGTGACACTGGATTTCCTCCAGTGCTCAGGCACCTCTCCTGTTCTCCGTGACCTTTCAGAGATGATAGAGAATGGCTTAGCAGTAACACCTCCCAGCATCCCACAGGCATGAATCCCATTGGGGCCCATGGATCTGTGGGTGTCGGGTTTGTTTGAATGAACTCTAACCTGATCTTCCCTGACCAAGAGAAAGACTTCCTTTCTGCAGACTTCCTCTCTTGCCTCCAGGGTCTGGGATTCCTGAGGGGTGGCCTTGGCAGTAAAGACAGAAGCAAAGAAAGCATGCAGTAACTCTGCCTTCTCTGTACCCTTTGTCACCTGAGCACCCACCTGATGAATGCATCAGTGAGACCACATTCTCCCTTAGTCACCCTTTTCCAGCTGATGAATGCATCAGTGAGACCACATCCTCCCTTAGTCACCCTTTTCCAGCTGATGTAGCTGTTTGAAGAAGCTGTTCTTGTTGTCCTTGACTTCCCTCACCAGTTTTAATTCCAAATGGACCTCACCCTTCTTCATCGCATCCCTGAATGTTCTGACAATGTTCCTATATTCCTCCCAAGTGGCCTGTTCCTTTTTCCACATTCCGTAAACTGCTGCTTCTGTTTGCCAGGAGCTCCTTGCTCATCCATGCAGGTTTCCTGCCAGGTAATGAAAAATATTTCTCCTAAACCATTTATTATCAAGAGAAAACCAAATCAGAAGAAAAAACTCCTAGAGGGGCAGCAGCAATTCTGTGATTTAACTAGAGTGCCTGATTGCCATGGGTTAACCCCAGCTGGCAGCCCAGCCCCACACAGACACTTTTCCTCTCTTCCCCAGTGGCTTGGGGAAAGAATCAGAAGAGTAAACATGAGAAAACTCATGGGTTGAGATAAAGATGCTTAATAAGTCAAACAAAAGCCATGCATGGAAGCAAAGGAAAACAAGGAATCCATTCACCACTTCCCATTGGCAGGGTGGTGTTCAGCCATCTCCAGGACAGCTGGGCTTCATCACATGCAATGGTTATTTGGGAAGACAAGTGCCATTTCACTAGATGTTTCCCCCTCCCTTCTCCTTCCTCCAGCTTAATATACTGAGTATGACACGGTAGGGTATGGGATATCCCTCTGGTCAGTTGGGGGCAGTTGGCCTGGCTGTGTGCCCTCCCAACTTCTTGTGCCCCCCTACCTACTCACTGGTGGGGTGAAGAGCAGAAAAGGCCATGGCTCTGTGTTAAACGCTGCTCAGCAACAACAAAAACATCCCTGTGTTATCAACACTGTTTTTATCACAAATCCAAAACATGCCAACTATTATGAAGAAAATTAACTCTATCCCAGCCAAACCCAACCCACTGATAAAGCCTGGTTCCCTTAGTCCTGTTCTTAGTTCGAGATCACAGAGCTCTAGTGCTTCCTAAAAAATACATGCATCTAGAGAAAAGTAGACTTGTCACAGATAAAAACCAGCACTTAGCAATCTGAGCAAGCCCTGGGTGGGGGAAAAAAGGATATCACTCAACAATTTAGAATTCATACATTATAATGGAACAACATGATCATTCAACATGGCAAGAAGCAGCTGATTTTTATGACTAAAACAACACTCCACATAAAATTCTGACATATCAATTTAACAATGTTATTTGCTTCTGCTCTGAATTTTTGGACTGATGCTGTTTATGCATTTTCAAAAACATCTTGAATTAATATTCAGTGTTTACTAAGCCTGTTGGATTTCCTGATGTAATTTGCATTAGCTCATAGCAGCAGGGGCCTTGGGAGTGACAGTACCAAAGAATGAAATAGTAAACCAAATGTTTTTATCTGTTAAAAATAGGGTCTCTTTCACTTTTACTTCATGATCATCTGTCGAAAGATGCAAAAACATAGAAGTCACATCCATTCTTGATTCCATTGCTAAATAAAATTGTAGCTCATTGTTGTAGGATAGTATTTTAATGACAACATATTTGAATATCAGTGATTACTGAGTATTAGACAGTTTTCCGTGATGAAATCTTCAGCCTCATCATGCTTTTTACTAGGGGCTTCTGAACTCTTTCAGCTAAGCCAAATATCCAGCAAAGAAGGATGCATTTGTAGCATTAAAATGCATGTTGGGAGATCTGAGATTCAGGCCTATCCCAGACAGAAACCTCTTTTGGCAACCTGTTTTATAACCTTGGAGAAGTCACGTAATCTGCTTGCAACTGGGTTTTGTCTACTAAATGTCTCATTTGTTTGCAGGCTAGATTACTGCAGGAAAGATTGGGAGCTGTTACATGAACTCATATCTGTACAACAGATGTTAGGATGGGCCAGTTCTTCTATTAAGGTATTTTTCTTTTGTAAATAAATTATGAACCTTGACCTATTAGTCATCACCCTTAAACTCCAACAGAAACAATAGTCATAAACTTTTATATTTAATGCTTCACATTGCCTTGGTGTTTGTTGATTTCCATCTTAGAATAGGATTGGCATTACAAACCTTACATGGTTCAGAGAGACATTCCAGAAACCATCACACCATAAAGCTGTGTGCTAAGGTTCCAGCCCAAATGGTTTCTGTATAGTAGATCAGTGTGAGTTTGCAGTATCAGCCCTGGATACCTGCATATCTATGATGTCACATGTCTTCAGCTTACCTCATGCACTGAAGTTATTGAAAGCCATAACCTGATAAAGATAGGCTGACAGCTACCTTGCTGATAAGGCCAGCATTTCTATCATCAGAAAGCCATGGATACCTCACACACCTATTTTTAAATCACTGAATTACACCCTGGAAGAGGTCTTGGGCCAAAGTTTTCACCAAGAAAACTTTACAAAATGTCGCTAATAGCTTGTATCCCTTAATATAGAGTCTGAGTAAGCATTTCATGTTCTCTGTACACCTTTCCTACTTAAGTGAAACTGAAAAATTTTCACTGGACATGCTGATATTAGGTGGCATTACAAGTCAACTTCTTTAATGAAAATAAGCTCTTTGCAGGGCAAGGAGCTTTTGCATTCATGAGATAATAGTTTAACAGTGGTGCACCAGTTAGGTGAATAATGAAGACATTGTCAAATGTATTTAAAAATACTGAGAAACTCATCAAATAAATTATTTATTCAATGTTACAGTACCTATCTGTGTAGGTATTTCTACCTCTAAGGTAACCATATTTTTATTATTAAATTATTAATGATGCTTTCATGCCTGAGGCCTTATGGAATACTCCCTAGCAACTTTTATCTAAGGATCTCATAATGATTCACAAAGATTAAGCATCAAAACATCCCTATGAAGAAAGTAGGCTGTAGAGTATAGTTGTACTGTATTGAATTGTATACAACTGTAAATGTAAACCTAGCACTCACTCAAATGAACTTGATTTTTTATTCCTCATGCTTCAGCAGCTTGAATCTTAAATGTTCAGTTCTTGTAATTTGTGGAGGAATCTCTAGGAAAAAAAAAAAGGGAAATAATGTCTCAAAATCATTGAGTCTAAATAATTTTCAATTGACTATTCCATCACCAGTCATCTTTTCTCTGGGACCTGAGGAGTTCATTAACAGCTCTCCTTTTACAGCACTATGACTAGTTAGAAAAGGAAGAAGGGCTTCTTCTGAGGTAGTTTTGTGGTAGGTGTTTGAACATAAGGTCAGTGCCTTTGACCTAAGTTCCCAAATAGATGGGAAACCTGTGCTATGTTTTAATACCTGTTGCAGTTTTTGATGACCAGGTCAGTGGTATCAGAAACTTACAGTACCATTCATATGAATATTATGATCTTCCTTAATCTCTATTGAAAATGGGAGTTAATATCTGCTGAAAACACAAATTTTAGTTTACAGTAA
The DNA here is from genome assembly GCF_023638135.1 of Falco biarmicus. Taxonomy (NCBI): domain Eukaryota; kingdom Metazoa; phylum Chordata; class Aves; order Falconiformes; family Falconidae; genus Falco; species Falco biarmicus. The sequence continues at coordinate 27,177,971 of NC_079292.1, forward strand.
TGAGCTTGGCCTCCCCACTGTTTAGAGAGGGATGAAACCATCCATTTTCTCAAGTGCTCAGTAAACTTCTGGCAACTTCTGGGAACAAACAGCTCATGTCAAGTGCATCTAGCATCCCTCCTGGTGACTGCAGTGAGACTTTGTGTTTTGAAAATAAGCAGATGCCCATTTTACTAAAGGCTTAAACTGAGGCAGGGATCTTAAATGACTTCTCTGAGCTAATAGGAGTCTGTAGCAGAAACATTCCCAGTACTGCGTTACAACTACCAGGTTGGTTTTGCTGTTTTCCTTTCTCTTTTTGTTCGAGAAATACAAATTAAAGTGCCACCAGCCTGCCAACACCATCTGAGCAGACCTAGGGAAACAGAACATCGGTTTTATATGCATATATTCCAGGCTTACTAGCATCTTGCCCTCAGCTTTTTCTCTTGTATGACAAGCACGATCAAAAATACAGAATCCAAGTAAAACAATACCCACAAAATCTTGCCACACAGCCGTACAGAAAGAACTTGTCTGAACACAGCAGGAAAGCAGTGCATGCAGCATGCTGCTCTTGAGCACAGAGGTTTCATTTCTGATCTGGACAGTCAAGTTGGGAATTGTATCTGTGATAATAATAGCATCAGACAGTGAAGCTATTTTTAAAAGAACTGCCTGCAGGCCAAAGGGTAGCCCCCAAGGGGAAAAATAATCAGCTCTGCCTTCATTACATTTAAGCCTACAGCACTGCCAGGGCCTGATAGTACCAGCCAGTATTCATTTAACATAAGGAAAGAGAAGTAAAAAATAAATACAGGAGAAAGATAAGTATGCATCAGATGGACAAACATCCCTGATTCTAGAGTTAAATTTTGCATGGTTGAACCAAAGCCCAACATAAAAGACTTGGATGCAAAACTCATCTCCCTTGGACACCCACAACATTAGAAAACATCAGCTCCAAAGGCAAATGTTTCTATGAAGTTTAATGGATGCAAGGAAGAGTCTGCTGCCTAGTTTTTAAACTGACAACACAGTCCCCAGAAATCTTTCACTTATTTTGAAAATCCCCAAAGAAGAAAAAGGTAGAAACCATCTCATACATCTTTTAACTGTCATGTCAAGCTAACCAGTAAGACTGTTATTGTAGTCAAAAGAAATAGGCAAGTAGGCATTCATAGGTTCCCAGGACTGAAGGATAATTCAGGTTGGCAGGACCTCAGAAGGTCCTCTTATCCAACCTCTAGCTCAGAGCATTCCTAGGATTCTTATGGTCTTACCCTAAAGTGACAGTCTAAAAGGGTGAGGTATGTAGCATCATGTAGCTGATGCTTCTCAGAGAGCCAGGGAAACTGGATCCAATGTGGATGTCTGCATCATGGACATCTAAAAGTGGCAAAATGGATCTCATCTCCAATGCCTACTTACATGTTTTTTTCTGCAGATGCAGAGGTCACAGAAGGAAGAAGTAAGAATTTTGCAGAAATAACTCAGCTTGCCCAAAGGTAAAGGAACACAGCAGAGAGCTACAGGTCATGTAGGTAAAGGCAGAAGTTGTTTCACATGAAACTTCTGTGATCATAATTCTGTAAATGCAAACGAGTCATAGGGAGTTCCCCTAATTTTGAAGTGCAGCACCCCAGACTTTCTGTGCAAGCAAAGCAGGTCCAAAACCTCTTAACATGACTTCTAGCAAATCCTTGCATTTTGAATTCTTATTCTTTAAATGTTGATTTGAAACACTAAACAAAGTTCAATCTGGCTAGATTAAGGCTGTGATTTTTAGAACGTAGTTGGGAATCCTGAACCCAGTCCCAATGGCAATCTAATATGAAAACAAAGCAATTTTTATTTGTAAGTGATCCATTAAGCATGCAGAATATAAAATTCTAGTTGTTGTACCACTAAGTTGCTTGATTGTCACAGCTTGGCATTTTGCATTGGTTAGCTGTTACAAAGAAAGAAGTGTATTTTGAAAAGACTACCTGAGACATAGAGAACTAACCTATATTGCTTCCAAACTCTTTTCTGCAACTACAAAATAATGACAAAATAAAGACTCATAGCTACTTTCCTCTGAACTTACTAGTCAAACAGTGTTGATTTCAGATACTGGTGATATTTTACAGGAATTGGTCTAGAAAGGGATATGGGGATATGGGGACACAGTAGACCCTTGATATTAAATAGTGAAACTTGTTTCTTCTATTGCCTTTTAAATGGCTGCATGCACTGACACAGGTCACTGAAGAAATTTTGTCACTTAAATAGTTAAATAAAAATTAATAAACACACACTCAAAGAGTTGTGAAGGTAGTAAGCCAAAACTGAGATCCCAAACACTAACTGCAAGGAGAAGAAATAGTGGATAATTTCTTAGCCAATTAATATCTACTTAGAAGCTTATGCCCTGGTGTGCACATGTAATTCTATTTAATGTTAATGAAACATTATGTGCATGCTATGGAGAAGGCTAGACTTCTTAAGAGGGGTTGTTCAAATTGTTTCCTACAGATACAGGTCAAAGATTAATCATTCAATTTGGCTTCATCCACATTACAAAGAAAAAAGAAAAAAAGATAAAAAAGAAAAAGAAAAGAAGTAGATATTAACAACAATACATGGTACTTAACTGCAAAAGCTGCAGCTAGAAGTGTTATTCTTACTATTTCTTTGTCAAGTTTTCAGACCATCAATGTCATTTCATTTCCCAAGTAAAAGGAAAAAGTGACAGATTACTGTGATGAAATGTTAAGGTTACTTGCACAAGTGTAAAAAGAGCTCAGAATCTGGAGATTCATCATTATACATGATATTGATTCTTGCACTGGTTAAATAAACAGAAAAAAAGCAAGACTTGAACAGAGGGTCTAAAGACTGCAGTGATGCATAAGCAATAAGAGATTAGTTCTGTTTTGCTCGATTTCAGTAACTACTAGGCAGTTGTAGAGTTCAATAAACTGATATTGTTCTTATAATTGGATGTCAATGGCTTATTCACCACAAGAGACAAAAACATAAACCCATCAAAGCATTCTCCACTAGATTTTGTTTCCATTCATATATGTAGATCTTGTTTTCTACTCAGATGTAACCATTAACTGTATCTGAGTGTCAGGAATAGAGGACCCAGGTTTCTGTTGGCTTTTGTCTTACTTGGTTATTTACATTTGGACTTCATGTTTGAAATACCACCTGATCAAATCAGTAGCTAATCAAGGCGGTAGCCTTGTATTTCTTTCAGTAGGTGTAAATGACCAAAGCAAAATGCAAGGAAGAAAAAAACAGGAGATATTAAGCATATTCTAATGTAAATACTTTCCTTTGGTCATATGAATTATATTTTGAAATTACTGTATTGAGGATAAGGAAAGTCTAGACAGGTAGTTCAGATGATAGGGACACATACAGCCTTCATTTAGGATTTGATTTAGTTGCCTAAACCCAAGCATTTTATGTCATTTAAAATGCCCTGGGATAACCAGAACATCTGTGCTGGCCTGGAAGGTGTAATGCAAGAGGCATGGGAAAACCATACTTCTATTGGAAGGGCAGATGGAAGTCAAATCCTGGGAAATCTGAAACGGCATCAGATATCTATGTTTGAGTAACCAAGAAGAGCCCTCAGACACACACATTTTGGAGTATGAATTTTCTATACATAGCCATCTACATGACAGCTGTAAGTCTAAGATCTTTTATAGTAGTTGGAGACCTATGTCTTGTCTTGTTTACTCACACATGGATACAAAGTGATGTTTGAAATGCCCTAGATTATTATCCTGGTGTATCTCCAGCTGCCAGTCCAGAAGGACCTGCATCTTCCATACCAAGATAATGTTTTGGACTCCTTAGTTCATATTAAAAGACATTAGGAGTTAGGGGTATCTCAGTGAGTAAAATCTAGTTAATATACCTAAGGATAGCTTTGAGAACTAATAATCTCAGTCAACCTACCTTTGGTCATTTATGACATAAAAAAACCCAAAACAAAACCAAACCACGACCCCCCAGACTTCATTGACAGTATTGGTTAGAGGTCCTTGACTATAATACCCTTAAACACACAATGTAACATGTAGACACCTCAATGTACACACCTATATGTGTGTCTTAGCTGTGCTCTTTATCCTCTCACCCAAATTAAATTAAGTGAATTCAGACTGAATGCTGTTTGAGATGTCTCGGTTCTTTATAATGTGTTAGGCTATCCTTCTCCTGGGCACGCATGCCATGGACTCACTAGAGTTCATTTGCTGCTTCTTGATTTCTGTTTTCTACTTTTGCCAGTTACTCACCCATTGCAGAAGTTCTATCAGAACCATGATCACATTATATGAGGACCCAAACAACAAACCTAAATCAAGAATAACATTGGCTTTGTAGCATTAAGAATCCTACAGCACTGTAGAAATTACTCTTCCTGCACACTTAACACAACCTATAGAATAGTGATAGCTTGAATAGACAGGGAGTGAAAAAATGAGTTTTTGTTTGGTTGATTGGTTTGAGGTTTTTCCCTGAGTGGATTAAGGGTAATGCTAACAAATAATTTGTGGGATAGATTTCATGAGGTTTTGATAGTAGGGTTTAGGAGGCCTTTAACTTCAAAATAGGGATATGGCTGCAAAAGACAGGTAGAAAGGTCAGAGGTGTGGATCTGGGGTTGCACTAGTGATGACAGATGCATACAGAGGGAAGGACTATAGTTTGGCAAGGCAGGGAGAGGTAAGAAAAGCTGAGGTATGCTCATAATAACCAAAGCATGTTCTTATGTTTGCTTCTGTCTGATGATGTCATATGTCACTTACAGCTGTGAAAGACTGAAAACAGAAGGAAACCATGCAGTTGCCTCCTCTCAGGACATCCAGTCCATGGTCTAGTTTCTCTGGTCTCACTCTTCCAGTCATGCCTTGTGAGATCTTTTCCCTGCACTCTGTTTCAATAGTTCCCTTCTACATGATCAGCCTGGAGCTAAGTAAGACAGCATGCTGAAACAGTCAAAGTTCTTCAGGTGAGCTCAGAGAGGACTGCCAGAGACAACAGAAAATGTTGGAAAATGATACCTAAATGAAAATGTTTTGCCAAGCATCAAGGTTTGAGATGATAATTCTTCTGTTGTTCATAAAAAGTCACCTATTTGGCAGCCAGATCTTTAAGGACCAAATTCTACCCTATCTGACCTCCATGAAAACCACTATTTTCTATTAGGAAAGAGGTTTTTCTGAAGGAAAAAAAGAACATTTTTAAAAAGGAAAATTATAGGGTAAGAAAACCAGTCCTAAGAACTACCGTATCATCTGAGTGGTTTGCTTAATGTATTTTCGTGTTTAGAAGCAAAGTATTTTTACTCCCATGAACCCATAAAACCTGCACCATATTTCTATGTCTTTACTTTGCTCTTTACTCTTAATGTTAAATTAACTTCAGCTAGACCGCTGAGTTTCTGACTAATACTCTCAAATCAGCCCCAGTTCTGCATTTCAGAGTCTCTATCAGTGCTGCAAAACATTGTCTCCTGAGGGAAAGCAACAGTTGGCATTTTTAAAACCTAGAAGCAAGTGTTTGAGTTTGATGAGGCTATAAACTCACTGACTGATGTTCCGTGCTCAGCAGGAGAATGGGTACAAGGAACAAAAGAGTCTCCAAGGAAAGAGTCTGCTCAGTGTCCAGACCCAGTAAATCCTTTGCTGCTTCCTGAGGTTGCAAACAAGGCTGCTGATTACAGGCAGTTTTATCCCAGGGTCTTTATCACTCTTCCTGACAGTTTGAGATTATTTATCAGCAAGACCTAATATCTTAAGCATTTTTAGCAAGTTGTCTTCTTGAATACACTGCAAGAGTTGATGCAGACAGCCAACACAGTATTCCACAAGGGGAAAAAATTCTTTAATAAACCTGATATTTCTCTATATAATAGTCCATCAGTGATATTTCTGTAATGAAGCATTATTTGACAGATCCAGACTATGGCAGAATAACTTAGCATGGCTCTGAAAGCAAGCTTTCAACCCTCAGGAGGTCAAACTGACTACATCCTTTTAATGGATAGGCATGGAGCAAGGCAATGACCTAAGAGCTGTGAGAAATAAAGAAACATTCTGTCATTGCTGCCTTTCTGATTAACTCCCTGGGTTTCTCCTGTGGAGATTTTCCAGTCAAGGAACACCTTCTGCCTGACACCGACACATGCTGCTTATGTGACATAAGAAAATGTAGGAAGTTGTCATCTGCTCTCCGAGTGTAAAAGAGTGGGGAGTGATTTTTCTTCAAATTCGTAACACAACTATTGTTATAAAGGAGTAGGTTTATGCTTTTGGCCAAGCAAGAGGAGGTAAAAGGGGAAAAAGAAATTTTGCTGTTGATTGCAGTAGTTTAAGAATTTCATTGGAAAAGTAATTTAATATAAGAATTCATCTTTTCATACAGTTCTGAAGTTATTTGTCAGTGCTATGGAAAAATGAACTCTTTCTGCGAGACGGGATTGCACAACACTGCAAAATGCTGGAAATGCGTCCATGGGTGTTCATTCCCAGGGACGGCAGCTCTCCTCACCAAAGCTACCTAATGCTTTCCAAGTGAGGCAGTACACATCTATTATTCAGCCTATTAAAATCGGTGGGCTGCTTCACCTGTGCTGTGCCACATTAGTTTCTTTAAATAAGCCAAGACTTATTGAGACTGTACAAGAGAGATCACACCTGGGTTGCAGCCAGGCCACTTGGAGACAGAATTTGAGAAAGAGAGTTTTAATAATCTCTTTCTTTGGAAATGTAGCCTGGTATCTTTTTAGTGGAGGCGTCAGACAAATGAGATCTTTGTGTAACCTCTTTGGGCAGTGAGCACTGGAGGTTTCCTCTGCGCTTGTCTGTAGTGAGTGTGATTCGTTAGTGTGAAACAGTCACTCAGACTTTTAGCTCAGGAGGTCTCAGGTCAAACATTGGTGTGTCAGACATCAGAACTGCTGAGCTCACTGATAGTTCTTGTGCTGGAAACAGTGAAGGTGGCAATCAGCAAAACTGTCTGGCAAAAATACGGCCAGTCTCATCAGGGCAGCCACAGTTTACAGTCCTGGATAGTTCTCCGATTTTGGTTGTATAGCCAGCCCATAAGCTTCCTTGTTTGGTGTAAGTTGGAAATGGATTAGAAAAGTCCTCTACAAACCTGTCCTGGGCTAACACCATGGGTACAAACATTCCCAGCAAAAATCCAGGACAGATGGGTGTTTACTCCTTACGTACACTGAAACAGCGCATAGCTATTTCTTTCTAGTGATCAGGAGGGAGAGGATAGCTGGCATTGGAATCATCCTATTTAGCACACAACCAAGCACAAATAATCACTCACCTCCTGAAAGATATAAGCCTTGTGACAGAGGTGATATACAGCATGGAAGGAGACAGGTTGAGACAATATTTATTTATTTGTTTGTTTGTTTATTTGTTTATTTCCCTCACAGGAGCAGCATTTTCAAATTCTGACAATGCTGGTGGAAAAACTGTTTTGTCCAGCACTAAAGCACAAGGGTGACAACATAAGAAGAGCCACACAGAGAGGCAGAAAGACCACATAACCCTGTGAATCCTGTCCTTGACAACATCCCGCAGCAAATATTTAGGGAAGAATCTAAGCACAAACCAAGATGCGGTGATACATCCGTGGAAACTGCAGTTTAGGGATTTCTGGGGAAAAGAGGGTGTTTTTGTAGTTAACGGAGCTTATTGGAGTTTCCTTCTATGGATTTGTGAGGTTACTATTTGAACCTATGCATACTCTTAACATCTGCAGCATCAAAAAGCATGGAGTTCACAGATGTGCTCAAAGGCTTTACACACTGTATAAAGAAGATTGTTTCTGTTGCGTATCACTACTTCATAATGTCACTGCATGTATTCTAGTTCTTGTGCTGGAGGAGATAGCTAGGAGTCAACCCCTATTTACAGTTATCAATCCCCTGACACTCAAAGTTATGTAGATTTCTACCATACCACATTCAGTCACCTTTTTTCCACAAAAAAAGGATCCTAGTCCATTTAGCTGTTCCTCACACAGAAACCATACCATCTTTGATCACCCTTTGTTGATTTTCTCTGGACCCATTTTATTTGTAGTATGTCTTACCTGAAAAAGAGAACCAGACCTGTACTATTCAAGGTAAAGATATATGGTAGTTTATTAAAGAATAACAAAATTTTCTTCATAGTCTTCCATACTTTTCCTAATAATTGCCAAAATTCACTTTGTTTTTTAACCACTCCTAAACATTGATCCGGTGTTTTCAGCTAAATATTGATTATAAGCTCAGGATCTAATTTCTGACAGTGCAAGTCAGTTGATCATTACATATGTAAAGTTGACGGTTTTCTCTCAAGTGCATTTCTTTACATTTATCTACACTGAATTTCATTTTAATTCATCATTTATCCCTAATTATTCTGTATTTTTTTATTATCTTGAGTAACAAAGGTGACCAACCACTTCCACTGCCATTTGAAATCTTATCCAGAACATGTATGTTGCACAGTCAGTCCTGACGTAACCTGGATGAGACATTTCTAATTCTTTTCTCACTTGTGAAAGAACAAAATATGAGAAACATTGTTCTCTGTAAAAAAGCTCTTCACATTTCTTACAACTGAAGAAGGGTAGATTTGTTTTATAAACTCTACGACATACTTGGAAACTCTATTGACATTTGAAGGTCCAATGGATTCCTTTTGCTAGTAAATGAGTTTAGAGTTGTTTGTTTTTGTCTTAAGGTATCCAAACCATGCAGACTGAACTGCCCTTCCAGAACTATTACCAAAGTTACTTGTCAAGTAATTGCCCTAGCAAGGAAGCAACAGGCATCTGGAAACAAGATTTCTTACCTCACTCAAGTCCACATCAGGCCATTTTATGGCAAAAATTGAGCCTGTCAAGGTAACATGAACAACACAATTAAAGGTAATTAGCCCAGAAGGAAAGTCATTGCCACAAAGGCATCTGGGAAGTCTGCAGTCTGAGAAAGGTCAAGATAGTCACTCGAAATGGACATATAATTTGCCTATTTAGATCACAAGCTCTTCTGGTCTCACAGAAAGTCAAGTACAATGACCTCTTTTTGTGCCTTTGAGTGTTAGAGTGAAAAAATGTGAATACATGTAATGATAAATATAATGATAAAGGTGACCCCCAGTGAAGGACCTGAGCTAGGTGAGGAGGTTATTTTCTTCCTGGGGCCATGAACTTAGTGTAGACTTAATAGACAAAGTTCAAGGAGCTCATAATCACTTCAAAGAAACCTCTGATTATGGATTACAAGGTTTGGCCTTGTTTAAAACCAGCAGCAGTCACAATCTTCATCCCTTGAGCACAATGTGGTAAGTATATACTTGCATTTATTCCTAAACTGTTAGTTTATTAGGTTAATTGGACAATGAAAGACATTCCTTCCTTTATGAAAGTTCTGCTGGCTTATGTTTCAAGTTTGGCATCTCGACCTTAGGTATTGAACTTTGCCTCTTTCCCGTCCCATGTCAGTGTGTAGAAGCAATATGAGCAAGTACTTTCTAACCCACCTAAAATAATCAACCTCAAATTGAGGAAAGCGGGGCAGTTACTCAGAGAGAAAGCCCACATTAAAATGTACATTCAATGCTAACAAGTATCACAGAAAGCTCTATCTTTTCACTTGGCATGCCTCAAACTGCGCATCTTTCCATTTGGTAGTCTGTTGGGATTAGTCGCACGGGAATGACTGATTTAGAAGCAGTGACCTGGCCCAAGTCCTCTAGCAGCCTTATCTCTCATGTAAGTCCTTGTACTCAATGGATTCAGCACTACTAATGGTTGCTGAAAGCTGCCGTCTCCTTCAAAGCGCTACACCTGAAATGAAGACGAGCAGTCCTGTACTAGGCTAACAGAGGCAACCTTGGGGAGTAGTTATGCACTCATTTCAAACACTTGAAAGAAGAACAAAAAATATGAAGTTGTTATTGAAGTATAATTAAGATGGCTTTTCAAGTACAGTGTAACCTTAAACCGAAGGAGTAAGGGAGTTAAAATGGAACAATTTACAAAGCAGTAAAAGCTCCCCTGCATGAGGCATTTTGCATGCACAGAATTATAGGATTAGAAACCATTCAACCAGTCCAGCGCCTGTGTAGAAGGAGGTTTGTAAAGGAATTTTAAAATGTTTTTCTGTTGAAAAAGGAGAGAATTGAGAAAAGGCCGAGAGAGGAGAGTATGTGTAAGTGGCTGGGAGGGGTCATTTGGCTGGAGTAAACAAAAATGCAAACCACCTCCTTCTGAAGCCTTTCTTGAACTTGTTTAATCTTAGATAAAAAGATTGAAGCTTCCTCTGTGGCTTTAGCATATGCTGTTTTTTTCTCAGACCAGAGAAGTCTTGGGATCTGCTTACAAGTGATTTGAATTTTCAATCCTTTTGTTGCCATCAGAAAAGCTGGAAAAAAAGTCTTTTCTGGTGAAAACTTGCAGTGCCCTGCCTGCAGAAGCCTTGTGTGGTCCCAGTTTCATACCCTGATCTCCAAAGAGGAAAACTAGTCATCAGTGAAGCTTCCAGGATCACTGTAAAGTGCTGGGGGAGGAATACATTTATATGCACACGTCAGTCACAGTAAGGCTTGACTTTAGAAGACGATTTGGGAAGATACTATAGCTTTTTGAGTTCAAACCTAAAAATTCCAAGTAGTTTTTGGTGAATGCTTGTTTAAGGAATATAAACCTCTTCCCATAGGTCTAATTCATTGCACTGAACAGAATCATCTATTACTCTCCATTAACTAACAAGGAAGCCTTAAATAATTTTGTTTTGAATAGCTCAATTTCAGATGAATGTAGTTAGGTCAGCTTAATCCCACTGCAAATAACACGTGGCATGTTAGGAAAATATAGCACATTTAAATAAAAAAAAAAAGAAGTCTCATTTTATCATTTTAAGATTTTGAGCATAGAAAATATAACAAAGTTTTTCTGCAACAAGTAACAAATGCACATACCAAACAGGAGTAAAAAACAGAACTGATTTGGGCCAGTTACTAGATGGATGTGGAAAAATTCATAATAACACTGTAAAGAAGCCAGCAGTACTTCTTACACGTATCTGTTCTCTTTTCTGAGTACTTTTCAGTCTATTAATGACGAAGGAAGACATGAACCAACATCCAGTAGGGGGGAAATAATTTAAAATATATAGGCTCATACCCAAGTTTTGTCTGATGCCATCTATGACCCACTGGTAGAATTTTAAATTAGAATACTATAAAAAATCCAGATGATTTTAAAAATGCTAATTTCTTAAGCAACTAATCAATCCCAAACAAAATAACAGCTCAAATTGACAGAATTAAGGTTCATTCCAATGAAGATGGAACTGTGAAGAAATCTTTGCCAAAACGGTGTGAATTCTTGCTTTTGTGACAATTTATGAAGTTATAAATAATATACACAAGAATGGATAAAGTGGGGAAACCTAACAGATCTTATGAAGCATTTTCAATGGGGAATCATTATCACATTTGGGAATACTGTGCTGTGTTCTGCATGCTGGGACTGAAAAATTAAGCTACTAAACTCATTGCAAAATCCTAGAGGAAGCTGTGGAAAAAGATTTTGTTATTATCTCATAAGCTACAGGCATGGCAAGTGACTTAATGACAGTATTTCTATATGATCAGGAAAGAAAATTCTGGGTAGCATTAACGTAGGAAATCCACAGCACAGTACCAACAATTAACCAGTGGAATGTACTGCTACTCTTAATGTCTCTGCATTCAGATATTCCAGCCACCTTTTCAGATGGTATAATTTAAACAAATTCAACTTACTAGGCTCAGTATGGAAGTAAACTGGTGAAGTTTAATGACATACAGTATAAAGATGTCAGACCAAATGATCCAGTAGTCCCTGCTCACTTCAGACACAATGAATCTGCAAATGAATTGTGTTTAATGACTGATTAAAGACATATTCAATGGGGAATCCAGACTTGAACAGCAGAAAAAAACCTGCAGGGATGCTCAGTGTGATACACATGCTTCTCTGAGACTTGAAGAGTCAAATATTTTCACCCAGGCTACTTCTTTTCTTGTTTGTGAAAGTGTTCGGGCAGGCAGGTACAGTAGAGGGGAAAAAAAGTGTAAATTAAACTCATCAGTGATGTTGGATCTCAAGAGCTCAGCCTTCCAGAACGTTTCATAGAGCACCGTTCATTTATTTTGCTCTTTTCAAAGTCCCCTGCACAGCTTGAGCTCTGGAAGTGCTGAGAATTTTGAAGTTAGCCCTAAAAGTGAGATTTGGGTGTTAGGGCCTGAGAAAATCCACTAAAGTCTGTCAGGCCAGAAAACCTGGAGGTTAGATAGGTTGACATGTTATTTGGACAGGAAACAGCTTGCTGTAGGGAGCTCCTGGTTGCTTTATATTTTCAGAGTTGTCATCAGAATCAAAACAGCTTGAAGCAGCACTTATGACTCATTTTCTGTGTGGAACAAAGCCATAAGTTAAGTACCACATGCTATGAGTGTAACGCGTAACAGCCCCCTTAGCTACACAGAAAAGTTTTACCCTGTTTTCAAGTGTCAATCTAGTTTTCCTTGTGGCTATGGCTCTGTGACATCTAGACATCCGTAATCAGGTTCATTTCTATCCTCACCACCCATTATAACCTGTCACTCTCCAGCTTCTTTACTTAATATTCCACTACCATGAATTTAATCTGCAGTTTTCTATGCACTAAATTTAAGGCCTAGCAGTTTTCATGTATTATTCACTTCCATTTGCTATACTTGTTAAGCAGTATATGTTCATTTGAGTTAATAAATCACCATTCACTTTCCTTCTCGTGTTTCCCAGAACAGAGTTATTACTCAATCTACCTCTACCGACAGCAGCTTCATAGCTTCCACAGATTTCTCTGTATTCGTGAAGCTATTTATCACTGTACCTGTCTTAAATATTAGCAAAGTAAACTGACTTGAAAAGCTTAAGCTATAATCTGTCGGAGGTATATGTGGAGGCATACATATGTCTGACTCCAAATCAGGTAAGATGTCTACCTATTGGTTGTCTGACATACACTTCAGTTTGGGTAATCTGAAATTATTAATATGCTTATCAGAGAAGAATAGACAGAAAGTTGTCTTCCTGATGTGTCTCTTACAGATAAAGAAGGGACCAAAGTCTGAAGACTTTATTAATCTGGCATATCTGGTTGTGCTCTCATGCCCTCAGAGGCATGTTACTGGAATTAGTGACTGGAGTTTTGGCCCTTTCTGTGCCTCTGAAAGGAGATGCTCAACTAGCCCTCTTTTACTCTTTTACCATGGTGTGAGGCTGCAGGTAGGTGCCAGAAGGTCAGGGCTGCCTACACAGGCAGTGCGGGCAGGCACCCATGGATGCTCTCTGTGACTTCTACTTCCATAATCAAAGCTGAGCTGACAGTACCAATGCGAACAAAGCCATCCTGCCAGCACTTTGCTGTCAGATTCGCAGACTCACTTCTTTAGGTCTGACCTTCATTCCTGTTTCCCATGTCAACTGTTTTTCTTTTGTCTTTAATAAAACGTGTCTTGTCCTGTTGCAACCATCTAACTACATCACACAGACAATTCCTCAGGCATCATGTGAATTTTCTTAATTTACCAAATCAGTGATCTTTTTGCCAGAAAAAAAATTCAACCAGTCTAGCATGAATTCTTGCAGGATACCATTGGATGTAACCCCATTCACAAATGTTTTCTCATTATATTAACAAAACCACCTCTTTGGAAAAAAAAAAATAAATAACTAATCAGAAAGTTTGAACTCCTTCTTCAGAACACAAGAGATTTTTTTTTTTATTTTTCAATGATTATTACCTTGCACTTTTATAATTAGACATAATATTTCTTCAAAGTAGAACATTTGGCATTTGACAGATTTAAAGAATGACAGATTCAGTTGAGTAACAATGCAAACAGTTGACCTTTCATTCCTAAAAATCTGTCCCATTAATATGACCCCCCCCTCCCAGAAACCTGAATAGAGCCCTTTTAATCAATGGGAAGAAAATAATAGTTCTCGTTCTCAGCTTGAAAAGAAATACAGACAACAGTATGGCTAGCAACACTAATATGAAAACATGTTTTTAAGCACACGTTCTTGAAATGATTATTAATGAATTGTCTAGGTCCAGATTATCAAAGTGCCTCATGTGCACCCTAGGTAAGAGGCATTCAGGTAACTGAATTGTTTGAGAAACAGGACACTGTTCTCTTAGGGGGGATATTCATAATAGTTACCTTTGCCTAAGGAAGGAAAGCTACGGCATCATCACCTAGAGGACATTTTCTCTCTTCAGACACTATGAAATCAGGTAGTTTTACTAAGGCAGTTGTTTTGAATAGGCCCTCAGAGCCCTGCTTTTACGTCTGTGAAGTGGGGATAATACAAAGTTGCCCTCCTTCAAAACATCATCATGATAAACTGTGCCAAGCTGTGGGATTTGTACAACTATCTGCGGTATTTGGGACCTAAACCAGAAATGCAGCTTCATTAGCTTCCAAAATAATAATAAAAGCAGAAACATGTTTTGAATTAATCTGATGCATAGTGCTCAAGGAACTCTGTGCTGCCATGACACTGTATTATCCCAGTTTAGAGCACTGGTATGTGTGCAGTTCAGCAGTCACAGGGAATATGTGGGATGTATTAGCTGGTGATAAGAAAACAGACTTCTATTATAAAATTCAGGAAGATTTCAGAAATTTAGAAACAGAATTTTCTCATCTTAAAGAATCAATGTAAGTATTTTGCCTTTAAAAGGTCAGCTTTTGAAAAACCTGCATTAATGTGTCAGTATTTTGTGCAGGAACGAAGAAGAAAATTATATTCTTTTATTTTTTTTTATTACCCTTTCAAGTTCCAAAACTTGAAAAGAGTTAAAACTATGAAAAGTAGATACTCATGTATCATGCACAGGTAGGTGACTACAGGGAAAGGAGGACTCATTACCTAGTTTTAGCCATCTAAATTGAAGACACACATTTTAGGTCTCACATAGCTAGTGGAACAGGTGGGCACTTTCACAGAACACTACATCTAATCCTAAAGTAGATGTTCAAAGGAGTTGGGATGATCATGCCATCCTTGCCCAGCTGAAATAGGGCAGATGAGTGCCATCTGAATAGGTGACACAGAAATAATGTGTGCCTCTAGATATGAATCCAAACATGAACTCTATTAACGGTGACACTCCAAAGGTGTCATCAACCAGAAATTACTATTATTCAAAGGTACTGTTTCTTCTGTCTTTCTAAGGACTAATAATAACTGCTGGCCAATGATAGCAGCATTTATTTTTTTTCATTTAACATTGGCTCTGTTAATCAAGAATGGTAGGACTAAGACCCCACTAATGAAATGTTGAAATGAGTCCAATACAAATCCTATGTATTCACAGTCAAAACCCACATACATCTGTAAAACCAAATGGTTGCATCTCAGTTCTGGTATACAGCTGAGAACAAAATGTAGGTGTTTACTTGTCATGGATTGACAAAGCCACAGGAAAATACACTACTACTACAAAGCTTGGTTAGGCTTTTGTCTCTGTATATGTATTACATTACAAATGGGCTGGCACTGCTCTTTGACCAGAATGCTTTATCTTCAACTTGCAACTGCAATCCTGCAAGTAAAAATTCCAGTAGAGCCTAAATGAATTCTCTAGGGGATGGTGAACCTGGTGTGGTGTGTCTGAATTTACTTGAGTTACAAACTGTCTAAACCAGACTTGTTGATGGAAAGCAAACAGAAAGCAGAACGAAATGGAATACACGTTGTTCAAGAACATGTCAGAACCACTCTTTCAAGGCCTACCAGCACTGTTAACATTTGCAGATTTTTTTACTGAGTGGTAGCAGAATTTGACACCTGTGCCTATTTCTTATCTATAGAGCCTTTGTTTCCAACCTCAGCCCTTGTAGCAAGGTGACATTCTGGAACCAGTGTTTCCATTAACTCAAATCAAGTACTGCCTTATTTCTGAAGTAGCCATATCTATTTTAATAGAAGTATTTAATGGCATAGCAGCCTCCTCAGTAAAAATGACAGTGACAGAATAAGACCCTCATCCTGCACTATATCACTTAGAAAGAGAAGACAAGAATAGGCCATAAAAGCAGGATTCATGTGAAGGTTTATCTAGTTTATCACCAAGGAAGATGGCAGGAGTGAGCCATCATACATTTCTAAAGAATACATTAAACCAGGAATAAAATAGTGGTTATTGGTAAAAAACAGGTAAGACTTTCAGCCTTGCTAAATATTAAACCATAAATATTAATACTTAATAAAATGTTGTCTAGGAATAAAATAAAGAGTTGCTTTCAAAGGAAGAAAAAAAGGAGAACTGGTTGCTTTTTAACCAATCCTTATTCTATATAATGCAAGGAAAAAATGTAGTATTTGATCAGATCTTAATAGACTCAATTGCAATGTTTCAGTTTGGGGGGGGGGGGGGGGAAATCATGCTTCATTTTTAGGAAAGAACCCCCCACCCCCACCCCCAGTAAATTAACAGAATACACCAAGTTTGTGGCTAAATTCTTGAAACCCGCATTACTAATGCAGCTTATGGATGGGTATTGTACTATCTCATAAACTTTACTTAAAGGCAGTTCTGTGGGTGAGGCTTTCATAATGTGTTTTCACTTTCCTACGTGGATTTTCTAGTGTCTAATGAGAACTCACATTGCTGTCTTCTCCTCATTAGTAGGTGCTCTTTCTTTAGTTTTTGCTTTTCATAAGACATGTCAGTCTTTCATAACTTTGAGGCCACTATCCCCCGTATAAAATTTGGCTGAAATGGGCCAATCAAAAAGCAACTAGGATGGGATGAGGGAGAGGGAGACAGATAGAAAATACAGAGATGCACACACTTACTGAGCTTGTTTCTCTTTTTCTTAAGAGTCTAAGTGAGTTATTTGCTTGAGAGGAAGATTTAGAGCACTCATGCTGAACAGCGATTAGCTCCCTAATTTACTTGGCAATCCTAGAAGCCTGAATTTCTTATACAGAAACCAGACAGAAGTAGGATGTTACCAAATGGAGATTCAGGGTATTTACATTAATTATCCAGAATAAGCAGTGAAAATACTATCCCTTCTGTACTCATCCTTCTTCATATGCGACTTTCACTGTCACAAGGGCCTTAAAACCTTGTTCTTTGTATATCTTGCAACTTCTTCATCAAATAAAGTGTGGGTTTTAAACTATAGCCTGTTCAGTACACAATCATAATTATTCTTGATTAACATCCATCATTTAGAGTGTTTCAGGGAGAGGTATTTTAAAAAATACAGTATCTGATGAAGTAGGTAGCACAAGGTCACCATTACGGAAGATATCCATCTTGAATCTCTGGAGGCTGAAGTGGGCATTCTTTCATAGGTCAATCTAGAAAGATTAAAGGTAGCATTTCTTCATTTGCCACTATTTTTTACTGCAAGTAAAAATAAATGTAATAGGTAAGGCCTGTATTGTAACATGAACTTTAAGATTTTAAACCCAGAATCTCTACTAAGTTACAGGTAAAGATGAAGCAGGGTGGTGATAAGGTATAAGGTAGGCATGGGAATCTTTGGCTAGCCTAGATCAGACCGATTTCATTTAGCGCATTGAATCAATGTAAACTTATATCAGCAGATCTGTAAACTTAATTTTTGCTTTTCCTGACTTACTGTGAATTTAATCTTTTGTTAGTCCATATTTTATTAGATTAAACAGAAGTAGCAGCTCTTCCAAGACATAATAATTACTTAAAATGCCCAGTGAAAACTAATAATTAAAAATCAGTTACTGATTATCTAAAGAAAAACTCACTATACGAGGGTACCTGTATACTGCATACAAATTGTGTGTGCACCCTTAGAGTTGTGAAAAAAATGTTGACAGACAATTGCTCATTAAAATCTGATAATTGTAATCAGAGTTCTTTGACTCCCTCTAATTGGTAACAACAGAACTAAAGCAATCTGCGCTTTTGGCATTCAATCTGTCTAATGCATCTCATAAGAATTAGAAAGCAATATATAGAAGAAAAAATGCTTTATTAGTTATAGAATTTAAAAGACATCAATTAACTTCTTTAAACACTCCCCCCCCTTTTTTTTTCTTCCTTTAAAAGATGAGGCAATTTGTTTTCTTGATGTGTGAGCCATCATCAAATCTAAATTCACAGCAAGAACACTTCTGAGATAGCCCAAACTTTTCATGAGGTTAATGAACCATTGCACTAGTCCAATCAAACCCATTTGTCAATGAATAAAATTGCTCATCTGCTATCTTGCAACATAATTTGGAATAAACCTGTCAAAATAAGAATTTAATTATGTTTCTTTTTATAAAAGATTGTTCCTTCAGATGGTAAAACGTATGTATAATAGGTCAGTAATGTAAAGAGAGTTTATTATTTTGCAGCAAAAGTCACATGCTCAGTCTGAATCAATTTCTGCTTTTTTGGAACATATGTGAGAGCAGAGTTGGAGCTACAATATTTCAAATAATTTCTGTTGTGAGGCCTATCAAGACAGTTTAATACAGTATTTTGTATGGGTTATGTTACCCAGAATTTTTCAGGGAACATCAGGGCTGAAAATTTAAGCATAGCAGGTCATTATTACCATGCTAGCATGCTACTCTGCTATTGTTGTGTTTACTTATTTAATTATTTATCATATGTGATAAACACAAATTAGGCTGGATGCAGTGTACCAAAATCTGAAGGTTCCAGGTATGGAACAGTTAACAAAGGGAAAGCTGCTGATAAATAATCGTTGCATTAGTCACAAGGAGTTTTATGCTGTTAATCAGAACACAGAAGCAATGAAAGTAAAGGGGGTGACATTTTCTGTTACACAGAAAGAAATGATACAGTTGTCTACCTGCTGACACTGAGCGTACAGACGTGAGCAACCATGCTGGGAAACAAGTGGCTCAAAACCTGAGTAATGACTATTCCATCCATGGGAATTGCTGCCCACTTCAGTCAGAGGTGAATGAGTGTTGGAAGTTTGGACAGGGGACGGAAACAGACCAAGTAAGTTGTTGTAGACCTCTAAGCCAGTAAAGGTGAACAAGGCAAAAATGAAGTGTAAGACACTTACAGTGGAGTTTGTTTTTGGATTAACACACCTGAAGTTGGAGAAAAATTTATGAAGTTCTGCAAAACCCTTCTTGTCTCCTACCACATTTTGTTGTAAACAACGTTCACAGAACTGCTTAATTCTCCCTCAGTGGCCCACGCTACAACAGAAGAGCCTCATTTGATGCTGAGTGTGTGGGGTGGCCCACCCTGAGAGTAGGTCAGCCAGCGTACCTATAGAAAACCCGGGTTTAAGTTTATATTTGTTCATATGATATGAAAAGCCTCCAATACCACCTGGATATTTTATGTTATCTTCTCTGTCTCATGAAGGACCAGTGCTGTCAAGCAGAAACAGAAAACCTTTAAAGGATAATAAAAAAAATCCCATAGTGATCCAGCAAAGACCATTAAGTGCAGAACAGCATTTCCACTTACTGTCTACACACAACTTTTGATTTCTGTGGCTCACTATCAAATGCTCAGTCATGGGTATAATTTGTAGCAGAATATAGGATGTAGAAACTTCCCCCCAAAAGTTACCCAGCCTTTAGACTTACAGTACATGCCTGTACTCACACTCCTTGCTTCAAGTTCTTGCTTTTAAAATTTTACTTTGCACTTCTCAAGATTATCAGTTACATTTTTCAATTAGAGCTCAGTTAAAAGCATTAGGTGCACATGCTCAACAAACTCATGGTTTCTTATGACAGGCAAGAAGGTAACAACTGAATACTGTATTTCTGACAGATTTCTTTGGTTTTCTTCCCCCAGAATTTCTCATTCCTTAACAAATAGCACCGAGACATAATATTTTCTCTTATTTGTTCTCTCCAAATATTTCTCTCCATTACATGTATTACTAGATACATAGCTGTCCAGAGAAGATTTTGCATGGAAAAACCTTGTGCCAGCTAAGCAAGAAAATTAAGGCAGAAAGAAGGTGTGTGCAGAAAAACTGGTATTGGCCTCATTCAAGGAATGAAATAGGTCTTCTGGAAAGGTTTCTGCTGGAGAAGAGTTGTCTTTTCCCGCTGCCATAAGATGGTGCCTGGGATGGGTGTGCCCTGAGGCGGTTGTATTGTACCAGTGATAGCCAGTACCTTTAACTATTGGGCTGTATGTTTTGACCTAGAAATTCTCCATCAGGCATCGAAAGTAAGCTAATTAAAATGACAGTGAAGTGCAACCCTGTGTGAAGGACCCATGTTCCATTTTTAAGCATGTGCTTATAATTTCAGACAATAAATAAAAGGTTCCTAAAATAAAATTTCTCATTTTGGGAACACTATTTTGATTTATTTACTTTCTCCGGTGTTAAAATCAGAATCAGTTACAAAAATAGAATATATTACCAAAAACTTTTAAAAATATGTTGTTGAGTGTATACTTGGGGGGGGGGGGGGGGGGGGAGAAAAAAAAAAGACAGGATTAAAAATATGAAGGCAGTAAAAATGTAAAAAAATGATGCTAGGCATAGACCAAGATTCAGAAGTCAAAACATTAAAAAGGACTGGCGTGATCATCAACTCTGCTTATAATACAGATGCATGCACTTTTAAGAATCTATTCTTGATCAAAATGTAGCATAACTTGTGGAAAAATCTATCTAGTATTGCTGATCATGGAGAATCTCTAGCAATTGGCATTACATTATTGTAAATGTTAATCACCTTTACTATTAAAAAACATTTCTCATTTTCACCTTGACAATTCAACATTTGCCAGTGGATCCTGTCATATCTGGTGTTATGAAGAGGCTCTTCAAAAAGCATTACTTGTGATTACTTGTCCTTACAGATTGGGATCATGTCATCCTTTGAAAATCTCATTTATAACATTAAGTCATTGATCAGCTGTGATCTTTCATGCTAAGACTTGAAGAGAAAAAATAATAGGGCAAGTAAGGAAGTATTTTCTACTCTCAGGAGCAGATCTGTGCTTGAAATAGTCAAGGATAGGATTTTTCAAAGCTGTCTTCAGGAGTTACCTAGCCAATTCAGTTGTAGATGGGTGGAACACTTTTGGACCTCTTTGAAAATCCTAGAGTTAATTATCAGTGCTTGTACAACTCTTTGAACATTCAAGATGTTCTAAAAAAAGGTAAGTGTGATGGTAGTTTGTATTAAACACAGCTAGTAAATTATATAAATCACACTTTATATCCCTCAATAGATTGATCATGTTCTGGGAGTTTTCCCTCTGGGACATGTATAATCAGATTCAGTTACAACTCTATACTGCATAACATAAGCTTATTAAGCAGATCATTGAAAACTACAAAGCAAGAGACTGAAACCGACCCTGAGGTAAGCTTCTACGAGTTTCACCTTACTTTCAGCATCATGTTTAAAACACATACCACATCTGATGTCTTTAAATGCTTCTGGTAAAACTAAACTATTTTACGTAAAGGTAATTTAGATACTAATAATTCATGATCTACCCAATAAAAGATTGAGGAGGAAAGGACTGCCCCAATAGCTCCTCTTCCTGAAGTTGAAAATACCACAGGTAGCCTTTAGCTGGCGAATGGCAGCTCTCTCAAAGTTTACAAGCTTCCAAACCCAGAGTCTAACAAGTATATGCATAGAGCTAAAGCTCGTGTGTTTGGGACAAAAGAGAAAAGGATTTGCATTAATAGATTGTTTCAAATTGTTCTTATACTATAGATTAGTTTTTTAAAAAGTATTAGTTACTCTGCAATGCCACACAAGTGAGTGATTTTCCAGTCCTCCTCTGACATCCTGGTTGCTGGAAGGGGCATTCCTGTGGTAGCGTTTTGGAGGTGCTCTAGGTCCTTGAGATGCCTAAACAGCATTAGCTTTTTGTCTTTCTTAGTGCTGCAACAGATGGGCTGAAGTCCTGAAAGGAAGTTAATGTTATTCATTTGTGTGGCGTGCCAGAAAAATTATTACAGATGAACCACTGTACAGATATTGAAATATATTTTTATAATCAGTGCTACAAAAATGTTGGACAGCTCTAAAGGTTCTTGCTATGCTAGATAAATAATAGCTATAGTAGCAAAACCGCCATGTGTCCCCAAAGCTTAGGATTCCAGCAGACCATGTAGCCAAAGTATGAAGGGCAGAGGCACAGAAAGATGGTTACAAAGGCAGTAACGGGCAGAAGTGATGCCTCCTCATGCCCCATCCTAGGCCTCAACCGCTATTAGTCTGGCATTATCATTACTTTGAAGTAAAATATTAAACAAAATTCACACTGAAAAAGTGAGAAGGAGCAAACAATCTTTCTTTTCAGAGGTGTTTTCTTAGGCAGCAAACTCACTCGATTTAAATGATTTTTTGCTTTCTTCATAAGCCAGGCCAAGATGGTTGAGAAAAACGGCCTACTTGGGACACAAAGCAGTAACAGGCCTTTGATTGTCACATAGTTTAAAAGTTTCTTAATCTGATGTTTGATAAATAATGTCTGTTTCCTATGCAAATCCAACAATTAGTTAATATATTTTAAGACCATTTAAGGCAGTTTGTTCCCGAAACCTATAAAGTTCTTGTGCTGTATCCCACCTGAGGGCTTTCTAACACAGCAACCACTCCTTATTTTACATCTGCTTCCCTAGACATACTTATGATACAGTTTCTATACTGCCTGAAGTTATATTCCAGAAACTACACTGCAGATTTGTATGTCTAGGAGCTACAAGGCTTATATGGACAGTGGCTTATTCTGGCATATGTGTGTACACTATGCAGATAGTGAAAGAGCCTTTTGGGCTTCTGTGACTTGTCATTTATAGCAGTAGTGGCTTCCAGATGTGGAAAAGTCAGTATTACGAAGGTTTGCACTAGGATGGTACCTAGCTTAAGTGCCTACACTTTGGTACCTAGTAATAAACATAGGGAAGACTAGTAGTTAAGTCAGGCCTTTCTCCACAGAGATATTACTGCTAAAAATGTCTTGAGATGCCATGGTAAAGTATTTCCTAGAAAGTTATTATTTTTAACTGCGTAACAGCATTTCTTTGTGGCCCAGCTTGTGCACATCCAAATGTCCTATGCAATGCAGATATATGGTATGAGACAGCCCCTGCCCTGCCTTTCATGCAGAAATTTCAATTTAAACAGAGGAAAATGAATCCTTCAAACTACCTATCACAAGTGTGCCACTGCAATTTTTTTTCCTTTTTTTCTTTTACTTAAATTATTACAATAATTAAAATATTGGCAATTAGTGAAAGGATTATACTTGTCCAATCACTTTTTGGTCTTAAAACTTGGTGATACTGTAATGACAGGTAGAGATTGTCCTATTACTGAAATTTGGAGAAAAGCTTGACTTACTACCTTGGAAAAAATTATCCATGTCCTGGTCATTAGTGGACTGAAGTCATTGTCAAGGGAACAGTGCCCAAATCACCAGTTCGTATCCATGCCTTTCTCATTTAGGTTTGTTAGTCCCATTTTCAATGGACATCTATCTAGCCTGTACACAGTGTTCCTTCAGAACTTTGTATTGCCACAAAGACACACCTAATGAAGTACAAATGGAATAGCTCCAGCGTAATTACATAAACACTTTTCAACCAGCCTATGTAAAACAATCAAACAAGTGCACTTACATCAGAAAAAAATCCATATATAAGTTTGTATTTATAAAAATGCTAGAACTCCTCTCTTAACCCTTAGTTACTCTCATCTTTAATGGGGAATTGTTGGAGTTTTGTTACTGAAACATCTACATGGCAGCAAATCACTTATAGGCTCTAATTCCATTCCACTCAGCAATAAACACAACACAGGGAAATCAAGAAGCTCCATAGAAGTCAAGGAAACACGGGCTCCATAGAGGTCAAGGAAGAGGATATGGGAATTTCAGCACCCTGCAGTTCAGTCATTTTGCTGACTTCACTGTAGTAATATTTCACACAGTAGTGTTTGCAAATAAAGGTAAAGTTTTTGAGTGATGCTGGTAAATAAGGCAATTACAATGTTTTAAGTCACTCTGCTAAAATTATTGATGTTGAAAAGAAGTGTTTGCTTTAAAAATGCATTCTCTGATCCTAGTTAGCAAGGGAGGTAAGGATAGAGAACGAAGGTACAGAGACAGAATATTCACAATGATAACAGGAAATGATAATAAATTTCTAAGTATAGGCACTTTTGACTAGACTGGTGGTTTAATGGTGTACAACACAATGGCGTTAATTGATTCCACACACCAGCACCCCACTACACCCCCCCACCCCCACCCCCCTCAATGACATTTAAAATTCATCTATTGAAGCAAAACAGTACTTGAATGCTAACTGAGGAACCTTGCTTGTGCATTTCTGTGTCAGCTTGGTCACTAACTGCATTTAGCTCAGCTACCTTCTATGGATTGCTTGTCATGGTTAAGTGGAGCTTCTGAAAGAAATGGAACAGAAATGTTCATGACAAGGAATGTCTAATTCCCCACTTTCACTTTGTAAGTGTTCTATGATCAGATCTTTCTGATTTCAAAATCCAAGATATTGAAAAGATCTTGGACACTTCTTGGTGATAGAATTCAGCATATAAAGAGCTCTCTCTTTTTCCTGTAGAAAAGGATATAAATTTTAATTTCCTGTGTCCTCTCTGGAAGGTATTTCTCTAAGAGGCTGACTTCTTGTATTGTTCTACAAGGTGAAATTACACTTTACTTTCTGATATGTCAACTGTTCTGCTTGCTTTATTGATCTTTCTTTATAACTATCAGGACCAAGTGACTTTTACATATATGACTGCTTGTAACAACAGTGAACAAGTGTTTGTTCAACTTGAGGAGAATATAAATCTGATCAGACTCTTAATCTCAACTATAGTGCTGTGCTGTTGTAATACTGTAATAAATGTTCAATTTGGCCATTTATGGAGGGTTAAAATGTAGAAACTGTCTATGGAGTTTCTTGGTGAAATTGTCTTTTTTGCTCAAACATTAAAAAATAAAGTAATATCCTTGGCAGAGGTACATGAGTGGCTATTTGGCACTGTTGGACAAAAATAGTATTGTCAATCAACAAATATTCAGAAGTAGGAAAAGGATCCATGGAAGTCATGGATAGGGATTTCTTTTATTATTTTTCTCACCTTGGTTCCTGTTGTGTTGGAGTAGCAACAATCAGCCTGAGTAGAGCCTCTCTGGCTTTCTGTTCCAGTTACAGGACTGGCAATGTCAGTTTATTACCTTGGAAATCAGTTCTCAACCATTTCCAGATTTCTCCTGGAGGAACTATCAGGCAAGACTGGGCACTTGTAGAGAAAAACAGTGGTGGTGAGAGCAATGAAACAATGTCATTTGTGATCTGTCTTATTAATTTAATAGATAGAAAAGGTTCAGGCAGCCATTTTCTTCATGCTTAAGAGGCATCACTAGTAGTCAGGTAGCCACCAGAAAATTAGGTAAGCAGATAATAATGATTATTGTCCATTCATTATGAATTTGACCCATTTAAGAACAGTTATAGAAGCTATGTTACGATAAACCCCATGAGCCATCTAGTCCCTCTTATAATTCTGATACTCTCTGAAAAAAAAATACAATACAAAATAAGGTAGAAAATTGTGAAACTTATGATGGACAGCAGTCTAAGGGAATAAATTTATTTTGCAATGGCATGAGAAGTAAAGCATGGTACAATAATGACGCCAGTACTGTTTAAGAACACAGATGCAAACAGCATCATTTTGAGTTATGACTGTACTTTATTTTGAAATGAGGATAACACTGTCCGGTCATGGCTGATCTGGATTCAAACCAGCCATCCGCAGAAGACAGCTTCTGCCATAAGCATTTATTAATTCCCTTAACCATCAAATCTTACTCCAGAAGATTTATCTAAAAAGAAGACAACCTCTGTTAAGGCAACTTTATGTGTTTGAAGTAAAATGGAGGTCTTATTAAACCATTATGTTTTTTTTAATAATACAAAGCACTTTTCATTCAAGCCAGTTTTGGCAGAAAGATGAAGCATTTTGAAAGGGTGTGGCTCATTTCTGAACGTCTAATGGATATTTGGTATAGATATCATCTAATTTTTAGTGGACTTTAGGTTTTATAAAATTTCACTGATTATTTCTTATGAAACCAACTTCAGTGATACTGAGATTTCACACTGAGATGTAAAAAGATGAACCACTGATTAAGGGCATACTGCAAACAATACTTTTACCTTATAGCTATTTTATTGCTCACCTGTGGTTATGGAGATTTTTCTGCTTTTCTTCTGAAGTATTTTGCAAGAGGCCTTACTATATTGCTTGTTGAGTTAATGGGCTTACTTAATCATCACGGTTTGGAGAACAACAAAGGAAACGGCATGTGTCCCAGTTTATACCGCAAATGGAACAAATGTCTTCTGTAAGTATAAAAGGATGGTTTCTTTTAAAGAATAAAGCCCTTTGAAACCAATTAATAGTTGACCTACATAGTAATGCACACATCTCCATGTTTCCCCCCTCTTTTCATGGACGTGATTTTTCAGTAGCAGAAAAGGAGTAAATAAGTATTTGTGATCACCCACTCCTACAACAAAGACTTTGAGGTTAAATATGCAAGCATTTTTTACACCATTTCCATAAAACTAAACCCATTTTGTCTTTACAACCTGCTACAATAGTAGCTGAAGAAAACAGGCTGCAACAAATCTTTTCCTACCTAACAGTTTCCTTGGTATCTCTGTGCAATGTACAATGGCCAGTGAGAACTTGGAAACACAGAGCCTTTCATTCTAAAGATCCAAATCCCCAAAACATTTGTGTAGCTGGAAGCATTTTTCGTCTGCGATTCTTGAACACACAACTAGGGGAGTTAGACGGAGGCTCATGAGGAGCAGCATTGCCCTTGCACAGCATTTTGTTTGTTGCAAGATCCTTATATATTGTTACCAACCTTGCTTATAACTTTTGATGTGTATCATTACTATTCTTGCTTACAGCTCCTGATGTGAGAAAAGAAACTTTGAGATATGAATTATGGAGTTAATAAACATAGTATGTATACTGGGACAGAAGCAGTGTGTTAAAGGCATAGCAACTGTGCTAGCTGGTTTAATGGCTGCAGAATCAAGAAAACAAAAGCAAGAGGGGCCTAACATTATTGTACACACACCATGGAAGAATAGTAAATAGTAAGATTTTTGGCAAACAGATGTGCTCTGTCCAGCTGCTAAAAATCAGGTTACTCTCTCAGCCTATCTCAAAATGTGAGGTTTTGTGTTGATCTCACCTTGTAATCAACTGAAACTCCTGAGTTAATCTTCACAGAATGCAGTCATGCTATATGAAGTCTAACATTAATCCCTTCCTGAAGTTTATTTTTATTAGAAACACTGCTGTTGTGCAAAAATGTTTAAACCAGACTCAAGCAATCATGCGAGAAGTAGGTTGATCAAGAAAAATATCTTGGTAATGTAACACCAAGACTGAGAATCAATCAAAAGTCACAAAAATTGAAGACTGAATCAAAGTTAATGTCACTCCTCAAAATACTACAGCAAAGGAGAAAGGCTACAGAATAACAGTGGCATATTCCTGCACTGGTCAGAAATATCTTTAGGCTGGAACCTGAAAGGAATATGCTGACCATCAGAGTCATGAAGTTCTGTCACGTCTGTTCAATATGAAAAGAGAAGAACAACTTTTTTATTACTTTCAAAGTAGAGGTTTACATTTAAAATAAACATTTATGGGTGAGGTTGTATACTTGGCAGAACGGGCAGGTAACCAGGCTCAGTGATGTAGTCCTACATCCCAGTGGGGAAAAAAAAAAGGCTTCTGTTTTCCACCAACACTCCTTTGATCCAAAATTTATCTCCCTCTGCCTGTTCTACCCAGATTGGGTCTGACTAATGCTTTTGGTACTAAATCTCATTAACAATTTCATGGTACCTTTATGTTGCTTTCAAGCACCTGTTAAATGAGTGACTCAAAAATAAACCTGCTACACAGTCCAGAGATGTACAGATTAATGTAATTGAGAAGACAACTCTATTCATAAGCAAAAGGAAATGTATGTGTTGGCACTATAGGCAGAACAACCAAACCATTATTTTCAGTGTTATACGTAAAGATATGAAAACGCATATGGCCCTTCTACAAGATAATCCTTAAGAATTTTAAACGCGACTGTAAAAATCCATACTCTTTGTTCTGCCCATTTGCAGAAAGGTGACTACCCACAGTATAAACTAGGGCTTTCTTCTAACCTTTCTACTTGTCTTGCTGATAACATTCTTTGTTCAGTAAATGGAGCCATATTTAACAATTAGACTGCACACTTCCCTCTATTTCAAAGGGATGCAGCACTGTCAGCTTTGTATTTGCATTATAGAGCCTTCAAATACAATTTTTGGATCACTGCACCCTGAGCTTATTTTCACTTTGAACCATTGTCTCCTCATTTACCCTTCCTAATATTATCTGTAAATTATTCTTTTGACATTTTGTGTTATATGAAACCATTACTCACTGTCAATGATCTCTACCTTACTCAAATGCTTTCTCAGACATTTGCTGCTCTGTCTCTATATAACTCTCTCCTACACTGGATTATTATTAAAATTAAGTAATAGTATTTTTCATTTACATATCAACCCATATGATGCCCATATATGGCTACATCTGTATCAGCTGCAGGGATAAAATGCAGTAATTATTTTACAGGCTACAACAATGCTGTTTAATAGTTCAGGGCAGCTGTTTTCAACCCGCAGACTCTGTAGGTTGCTTCCGAGACACTTAACTAAGAAAAACGAGTGCATTTTCTAAGCTAATATTCCCTATAAAGAAGAGTACATCGACATGGTATTTTCTCTGAGGTCCATAAAAATATCCAGCACCACCAGTTTAACATAAAAAGTAAAAAGAAAAGACTCATCCAAGAATAACTAAAGAAGATGCCGGTGTAGGCCAATGGAAATGGAATAAAATTTCAGTGAATACTAAACCAGCTCTGCAAGCAAACAGTACGGGATCTCTGAAGTCTGAACTGTTCTAAAAATTGCATTTACATTTCTTCCAGAAGACTGCCACCAGTAGAACTATGCTTCATAATACCCTTCTTTGCCAGCTGTAATGCCTGTATGCCAAGACAAAGTCATTTTGGGTTATCTCCCTAGAATTTCATCCAAAAGTAAAGATTAGCTGGAAGATGTTTTAAAAAGATAACGGGCAGAAGTTTTTATATTCTCATCCCCTGCAATAACTGGGTGATAAATATAGTTCATTCAATTTAAACCATTGAAACATAGGTGTAAATTTTCAACTAATATAAGGTTAATATTACAAGCCCCTACCTCTGATTAGTATTTTCAACTACTATGATAACCCATGTTATATGCTCTCCACTTTCCCATTCTGAGATAGTGAATAGGAAAGCAGGAAATAGATCAGATAGGCACAGAAACTATTCATCCAGGAGAGTTCAGGACTTTGCCCACACAACTGGTGTTGCATGTGTTAGACTTACAGCTCCATAGGGAAAGAGCAGGAGATAGTGTTTATTTGATTTAAGGAAAAGTAACCTACTTTATACAGCTTCCCGTTTTCCCTTCTATTTGCAAACATAGGAAGACATGAAAATACATCTTACCAGTAACAAGTGACAAACTGTATAGTATCTACATGCAAACTATTAGTACTCTTGCAACTGCTTTCTTGGCCTTCTTTTAACTTGCTCAGCAGAAATAGCTGCTGATGAACAGATGAATACATCAAATCTAGTACATTTTTATAAAAAACACAAAATGCAGCTAAGGTATTTTGATGCAATGTTTCCTTAAAAATGTGTGGGGTTTTAAAATCTCAGAGGGAAACATCAGCATCATGTGTTGTGGCTGTTGCCATGGTAACTATACTTTTTGCTTTTATTCAATAACAGTGTGAACTAGCTCTTAAGCCTGTGCAGCAACATGACCTGCTGAAGACTAAATTACTAGGGTTCTACATACTTATACACACTTTCTTTTTTTTTACATTTTGCCTCTCAAGAATAAATGGATTTTAACATAAAAGAAAAGATTTTGACCAGCTGAGTCCTTTCCACTACTTGCTGTGCCTCTCACTTTGTGGTTCATAAATATATGAAGTAGGCAGTTATGCAAAAGTAGAGGGGTCTTCATCAGTCCAAAATTTTCATCATTCTTTTGAAATAACAATAGGGAAATCCTGATTTTCCAGCACAGTAAAATTTATTTGCATTCAGATATATCTTTCTCAAAGATTAAAAAATATCCAGACTGAAGCACTGCGAGATGCATAAAGACATTTTTTTAAATGTTGACTAGCAAACTAAATATTGTTTCTTTGTCTTACAGTAGCACATCTAATCTCCATTTGAGATTGGCTACATTGAACACTGTGCACACATGTAAAAGAAGCAGAGCTTCTGGAAAAACCTGAAATGCATAACTTCAAAACTTGTTTTTTATTTGTTTATCTTTCAGAAGCTAGAGGAAGGGAGGAGAAAGGCTGTAGCAGCAACTGAGATGCAGGTTTCTGCATGTACTGGAATGTCCTGGTTTCAGCTGGGATAGAGTTAATTTTCTTCTTAGTAGTTGGTACAATGCTGTGTTTTGGATTCAGTACGAGAATAATGTTGATAACACACTGATGTTTTAGTTGTGGCTTAATGCTTACCCCAAATCAAGGACTTTTCAGTTTCCCATGCTCTGCCAATGAGAAGATGCACAAGGAGATGGGA
Organism: Falco biarmicus; assembly: GCF_023638135.1. Lineage (NCBI taxonomy): Eukaryota > Metazoa > Chordata > Aves > Falconiformes > Falconidae > Falco > Falco biarmicus. The sequence continues at coordinate 27,208,761 of NC_079292.1, forward strand.
GGGAGCAGAACCAGGACAGCTGACCTGACCCAGCCAAAGGGATATTCCATGGCATGGGACATCATGCCCAGTATATAAATGGGGGGGGTTGGCTGGGGCCACCAATTGCTGCTCAGGGACTGGCTGGGCATCGGTCAGTGGGTGGTGAGCAACTGCACTGTGCATTGCTTGCCTTTCTTAGAGACTATCCCCACCCCCACCCTCTCACCCCTCCCAAGTTATTATTATATTTTACTTTATTTCAGTTATTGAATTGCTCTTATCTCAACATCTCAGTCCATGAGCATTGCCTTTTTCCTGTTCTCCTCTCTACTTTGTGGGGCAGGGGGAAGTGAGCAAGTGGCCCTGTGGCCTTAGTTGTTGGCTGGGGTTAATTCACAACATGAAGGGAATGAACATGTCAAGCAAAAGACCCCAACACTGCCCATGGACTTACATGCTTTTAAGTCTTTTCTCCAGATCTCTTAATCACATTATAAAACTACCTTCTTTTGTCATGTGTGAGATATGTTAAAGCGAAGAAGCCTAGTATTGCAACTCACGCTAGGGAAAGAAAATGTGAAGAAAAGGGTTTGGGAATACTGTAGAGATACATCCACACTGCAATGAATGGATATACTGTAGTAATTACCACCTTCTAGTAACTCAGTCTCATTATCAGTGCTCATAATGGGAATTGTCACATTCATAAAGTCTTGAGGATGAGTATTGCATGCAAAAAAGTGGAAATGTGACGACAACAGCCAAACCCCTTATTTAAGTAATTTTGTGCTAAGGTATTAGCAGAATAACAAGAGCCTCAGATGTGTGTATGTGTATTTAGATACACAAATATTATTCCTCTGGACAGCCTCAGTGTTGAGTTTCTGTCTTATATCCCTGTAGAAACCACTGCTATTTTTCCAGGACAGAATTGGAATTTTTTTTTTTGTTTGTTTGACTGCCTTTTACAAAGTGTTGGAATTACAGCAGTCCCTGTAGGTGCTCTCTCTCACTAGCACCGACTTTTTTTTATGGCAACCTGTTCTTTCCTGCTTAGAACTCTCATTATCCATGAAATTAAAATCTGCCTAAAAATCTTTATATGCTCTAACCACCAAAAGTGGCAAGCAAGTGATGCAACTTTATCTGTTTACAATATGGACTTCTTCATATGAACTGTGATTCCATCATAATCAATGGAGGGGAAACACGCACTTTCAAGACGCAATTTATCTGACTTATGTCAGGCACTGGCTTCAAGATTATATAATTTGTGCATTAGAGCCTTTCATTTAGAGCCTCCATAAGAAGAGGATGACTGGATGTTTACATTATATGGCACTACAGTAATTTAGATAAATGCCACCCATGTGCAGCAGGATTCTGAAAAGAGGCCGAGTCACAGAGTAATGTATCTTCAGACAAGAGTCCAGGGAAGGGACAGACTTGGGCCCAGGAACAAGAAAATGAAATCCAGACTGACAAAACAAGGCAAGTTAGACTTTGAGCCTTAATCACTTAGCGAATTCGCAGTATTTGTCTAACTTGTTCTGAATTTTCCACACTGAGTCATCAGTTAATGATAACATTTACCAAAAACATGTTGACATTTTCTAACTGCACAACCTCTTGAGAACATTTCTTGGAATGTAAATGGTAAGAATAATGCTATTTTACAATACAATAACATTTTATTGGGGGGGAGGGGGGAGCTGCTTTGTTTTGGGGTTTAGTTTCTGGGGAAATTTATCTTGAGGAAAGTATTCCATTGAGTGGTAGAAAATGTAATCCTCAGTCATGAATTCTTGGGAATGATTGAAGGAAACTCCTTATAAAACTTAAAAAACTAACATTCTCTCATATTCTGTGTAGAAGGACGAGTAGCTTCAATTTTGTCAGCAAGGACTTTCCAGAGCTTCCAAGAACTTTGTTTCCATTTCTCTGCCACTTCTTTGAGAGGACAAATGAGTACAGATGGGTAATCAAATCTCTGTCAGGGGGAGGAACTGAGCAAGCAGCAGCTTCTGATGCTCATATGGTTAGCAAGACACTTTTGAGTCCCAAATGCCTGCAACGTGTAGTCTCATCCCAGAGCTGACAAAAAAAGCCCACTCAGAAGCAGTCTTCATTTCCTGCCTGCAAAGCAGTTCTAGAGCTTCTGAAATGTGTGACATATATCTGTGAGATGATACAGTCAAACCAGGACTACAGCCAATTTTACTGTATAGACTATGCTCATAACACAAATTCTTGATTTATTGAACTGTTTATGAGAATATCATCAAGAACTCAGTTAATCAGAAGGGTTCCAACATCAAGATCCTCAATATTTTGGAGCCTGGATCCCACAGACATGAATGCTGTAAGTGTCTAATAGATGTCTAAATACTTCTGAGAATCTTGCTCCAGTTGGCTTTAACCATCTTTGGATCTGATCACATATGTTTGGATAAATATATTAAACTTTGGGACTTTTACTGTAAAAATTACTGTACCAAAACATCACAGATGATGCTGAAAGTAAAACTAAATCCTGTGCATTTTCTCATAGCTATACTGACCTAGAAAGGCTAACAGGGGTACCACTACCCTTTGCCCAACAAAACAAACTGAATTTAGACAGACAAAAGGTGTTTATAATAAAGCTGTGTCTATACGTTGAGCTTTCTGACCATGTATCTTTTGTGCCAGATGTAATAAAAAGCTAACACACTGCTCCGCAATCACCTGTTTCAATGTGAAGTATCCAGCATGGAAAGAAAACTTTGGCCGAGCCATCTGAGGTCCCATGCAGATGCTGTTGATGAATCCAAAGTTTGCAAAATAAACCAATGTGTGTATCTTGCAGTGTCTAAATTCCTAAAGCATTGGAAAGCTAAGGCTTCTTCAAGCTTAGATAGAAATTGAAGGGCAGATGTTTTGGGCTTTACCATTCTTGTGCCTATTTTGTATCTGATTGTGCATTCAGGCCCTGAGCCAACAAAGTGTCAGTGGAGCTCCTCTGAAGTTCAACGACACACACGTGCCTGAACGATTTTGTGGAGCAGTGGTATAACACTTTAACACTTTAACAAAGCCATAAGATGATGATAGTTCTTGGCATCTGCTGAACTTGGACCCAATGGTAGTCTGTACATACTCAGCCTAAAACATTTTAGTGGGTTCACACGAAAATGGGAGGGGGAGCAACGCCAATGGTCTTTTCCAAGCTGAATCACAGAAAGAAAAGAGGAGGTCAAGAAGAGAGCACTTTAACAACTTTCTTGACCCTTTGCAACTTATATTTTGTGTATAACATTTTAGATTAATGTGTATCCAATTTCTTTTTTCTGCTGCAGAGTCTGTTAAAGAAGGGGATTATATTTTGTAGAAACATTACTTAAACATTCTATGCAGATGTATTGAGTTCTGTAAGAGAAATGTATTTTCTATTTTAATACATTATTTTTACAGTGTAATAGTGGAGTAATGAACTTTGCAGAACATTTAAATGTTAGCTCATTGGCTCAAGCAGACTGAGAGCTGAATGCCAAGAAATTTCTCTTAATTGCACAGGTGTCTTATAAAATGGCCAAATGTCTTTTGATTGAATCTGACTTAAGCATTAACAGTTATTCAGAAATAAACAACCATACTTAATCTTGGGAAAGTAACAGAAGAGTGGATTTAATAATACGTTATAATACTCTTGTAGTTTGTTGCCAGTAAATGAATGACAAATGACAAGAGACTAGGAGTGGAACAATCAGAATTCCTGAGGACTGGGCTCATGTTCATGCCATTCCCATGCATTCAGTCAGAATCTGGCCATCATCTTCGAAAGACAAAGGCAGATTTTTGCAAATATCTCTCCTGGTGTGAGTTCCTCAGTATATCTTCATTTGCAATGCCCTAGAACAAGAAGAAGCTTTGTTTCATTGTTCAGCATTTTATTATGGATTTTGTATTCCATAATTTAAATCAGCATCAAAGGCCTACACACAGATGGGCCCACAGGCTTGGTAATTGCACTGTTGATGGTAACACCTAGGAAACTGTTCTCATAGTGAGAAAAATCTTATTTATAACAGGATTTTGTAATATTTACAGAAATAGGACTAATTTCCATTAGCAAGCATTATGAAGCACGGTTTTGAAGAAACTAGGAATTTTTGACCCAGGGTCCTTGCCTTCCATAATGCTACATCTATATTTATAGACATGTTTGTAGATGCAGATGCAACTCCCTCTGCTGCTAAATCCATTTCTCCTGCTTTTTTCCCCAGGTAATTTAACTGAGTTTATTTCAAGTAATTTATTAATTAATCTCTCAGTGCTTGGTATTAGGTATTTGTCTGTCCTTATCTGCAAACTTTTCAAAGCAGCTTTACTGATGCTAGACCCTGACCTTGAAAATTACAAGATATCAACTTATATGAGCATTTTTAGGATTTCAAGGACTTCTCCTGTCCAAAGTTGGGCTAAATTGTGATGACAATGATGATGGTGGTGTGACCTGAAATTACTTTCAAGAAACTGCAGAGTGGAACAGCTGAATAGTTTCTTTTTAATAGTTTTAATATACTCAGTGTTTACTTTTATTTCAACTATTACTATTTATTTTTATTGCAAGTTAGCACAACTTAGCACAGCATTGGGGGTCATAATTTCATCTTTCTTTTCGTACAAAGACCCACATAATATATTTAGCAAATGTCACTTATTTTCAAACATATTTCAGTAAAGGAAGTAAAGAAAAATGAACCTTTCCTGTAGACAGTTTCGGTTTTGACAAACTGGAGTGTTTTAATGAGGGTAGCCGAACAATCTCTTAGCTGCTACTAGAAGAAAATATACAGAAAGTGTGTACTGAAGGAAGAGCAGACTTTTAATTTAGAAAAGAGCATAGAATCATCTTGGTTACACATACAGTTTCCAGCACAGTTATTCAAAGACTATTTGAACACGGATGTGTGTGTACCAAGGTACTATTACTGTCTTATTCACCCTAATTGACATCACGTCATTCCCCTCTCTTTAATCAATTGCATTGTGTTCTGCATTAAGAAAAATACATTTTTCCCTACCGTCTTCTAATAATTCCTTAATTTATGGTCACCACTGCTTCTGCTTCCTGTGATTTGAATTCAGACACACTGTTATAACAGCAGGGTCCTGTAGCTAGTTTGTGCAGCATTCATCTAAGAACTTGCAAAGTAAATATTATTCAGGTGTAAAATAGGGAGGGGGCACAATCAGGAAGCAAGGTGTAATATGTAAAGTTGTGTCCCAGTGGTTTCCTTGCCTTGATGCCATTGCTTCTAGGATGATTTGTTAGAGGCACAATGTTTTGCATAAACTGTTTCCCCTCTTCAGAACACCATTATAGTTTCCATGCTACGTAATTTCACATGCCACTTTCTCCATGGCAGAATCTGAACCCCCTTCACATAGTGCATGAAAGAATACGAGCAATATCTGTCGTAGGTGGTTTGTTCTTTGTCTCATCTTCTCCCTGGAGAGAGAGCTGTGTATGTAGTGGATAGTGATATAAATAATAGATTATTCCTCTCCTAGTCAAACTAGGAAAAAAAAATTAAAAAATGGGTTTATCCAGATTGAAATTTGTTTTGTTGTTTTTCCTAAGCACAATGTTAAAAGGAAAGTCAGAGGCATATCAAACTTTCCATTCAGTTTCAGAGGAAATATTTTGGTTCTGCGAACAGACAAAAGAAATGAGAAATGAAAGGTTAGATTAATAAAGCTTTGTGGGAGAAGAAGCTAGCAAAGAGACCTCTTCATGTCTAGCAACTCAATGATTATAACACTCAGCCCAGAACATGACATACTCAAATCATTGCACATCTGGGTTCCAGATGATGCTCGTGGATTAAGTCATTGTTCAGAGCAAAATGGGGCAGTCTTCACAGGAGGAAGTGAAAGGTCCCAGCCTGACAGGGTCTTCTTGGTGTTTATGGCAATTTCCTAAGACAGGATATCCCCTTTTCTTGTGCTTTTACAAGGAATGACTTCTGTTTTCCATCCAAAATATATAGCAACTTTGAGTAATGCATTAATAATTTCAAGATTACTAGAATCGCAGTTATTCCAGAAGAAAGCTATATTTACAGGGAAATAGTATGTTTTTTCGTAAATACTAGTTATCTCCTACTTTTTGGCTTATTCTTCAGGAGTTCCTGCATGATTGTCATTCTATTTAAGCAGTCGTTTACTAGTAAATAGTAACTTAAAGGATTTTTCAAGTTGTACTGTTATATAAGGTTATTATAATCCTTCTGGTTCTAAATGAAAGAATCTTTTTACAAGGTGAATTATTCCTAGGAAGGATTTTAACACCAGAGTGGATCAGCCATGATATAACTAGCACATCTTGGTATTCCCATAAGCTGTACTTCTCTTTACCTCTAGCCATGTGATATTCTGAAGTGCAGGAAATTGCTTCTTACTGTTAAAAACAAGCAGTTCTGTGAGCAGTGGAGCTAACGAAACCTTCTTTCTGATGGACTGTGTTGTACCTTTCCTTTATTCCTTCCTTGCCTCCAACAACAACGGCCTCAGCTCTGACCTGTATCCCTTGGATAGCCCATCACATTAGCAGCAGACTATCAACAGCATGATAGTAAGGCTATGGCTGGTTGGGAGCTCTTCATGTGCTCATTGCCCAGAACTGCTGCTAAACAGAATATTTATCAGCTGAGATCTTTCTGTTTTTTCTTCACTAATATAAACCTATGTCTTCTACCTGATTGCTGAGATTCACACAAATTTAATTCTCTCTGAAATAGCAGTGTTTCTGTCAAATTTGGTTGAAAGTGACAAGTGTCATCAAAGCTGATTGGGTTGAGGGGCACTAACAGACAGGTAAATTCAACTGAATTCCTTTTGCTTGCATAGGAAAATAGTCTTTAAAGGGAAATAAATTAAACTAAAAGACTTCCAATTTCATCTACATTTAAAAAATAAATCAAGTAGTAGATGTCATGATGTCAGGTGTGTGTTTGTGGCACTGGAGGCTATCGCTTTTGGGGTTCCAGTTTTGACCCATTAATATATTTTGTAGTCTCAAAGCAGTCTTTACTAAACTCAGCCTTCATTTTATCTAGTTGAAAATGACAGGTATAAAAGGCCACTATTTGGATATAGTGAAAAAAACCCAACCCACCACTCCATGGTTCCCAATACTGATGTTCAGATTTCAGGTCTTCTGGTCACTTCCTCTCTGACCCTGAGCAAGTCATTAGTAGATCTGAAGTAGGTCAACATTCTGTTAATAAAAGATAAAAAAAGAAAAGAGAGAGGAAAATAGAGAAAAAGACAAGAAAAAAAGAAGCAGCTATATCAATATATCTATCCATAACTATCTTTCAAATTATACACAACTCAGATGCTGGCAACAAGATAAGTACAACATTCCTCTTGAATGGAGTAGCAAGGCTACATTATTGCAGAAGTACTTCCCTCTGAAAGAACTCCTCTTTTTCCTTTCCAGTGTGAATTTAGTGGCATTGTATTGCTTCAGGCTGCTCTCTGTATCATAAGCCTCTCAGATCACATCTAAGTTCTTTCTCCAGTTTTTATTTCTGTATTTTCCTGCAATTTCATTGTACAATGCTCTATTATTTTGTTAATGACAGGGTTACTGATTTACAAAGAAAAAAGTCTCTTAGAACTAAGTGTTATTCCTATTGCAATAATTAGCAATATGAAGACCTTGTTCCTCTTAACTACGATGTCTGGAAAGAGAAGAGGCAGTGCAGGATGTTTCCTAAGTGTGTCAATCAAAATAATTTTTACTCTCCCTTTTCTCTCTTTGTCTTCCCTTGAGTTTCACAACCGCACTGCTGTAAAAAAATGGGGACCTGATTTTATTATTATTTTTTCTAATTTCGCCCCTATGATTATTGCATATTTTTCAGGGCAGAGAGACTTTTATCCTAAAACAATAATGTTATGGAACAAAATGGACAAACCAGAATTTTTCTTTAAGATTGTTCATGTTTTAGTAGTCTGTGAATTCCCCCAGTAGAGGTATTTTTATTACACGCTGGGTGCTATGATATAGAAACGACTACAGTCACTCTGGAGAACAGAGAGGTTTCTGCTGTTACTAAATCTTATTTTAAGATACAAAACTCCCTAAATCTTTGTGGGTCCAGTATCTATAAATCTCAGTTTGGATATGTCCTTGATTGTTCTCTGATCAACACCTTTGAATTGCAGTGCCAAACTAAATATAAATGACAGTTCCATATTCACAAATACAAAGTCTCAAGTGTACCTTATTTTTTACCCATTTACATTCTGATTACAGAAAAGCATGATTTCCAGTGTTAACATCAAATATCCTCCAGCAATATAAATCTTAATTACTGTATGCTGGAAGTACTACTAACAAATGCATGAGGTACTTTACAAGGAAGTAAGTGTGTCCCTATGTACACGTAAAGAATTTCAGCAATTTCTTTCCTGCAGCTAACAAGACCTAAATCTGTTTAATGGTGAGCAATCTCTAAGAAGCAATATAACTTGGATAATTATTCAGACCTTTAGGTTGTCTTCCTAGTTTTCTTTTAACAGCGTTTTTCTGGAAAACATCCACATTAGATCTGACATCTAGTGAACTGATGATCTATGAATGACAATCATCATTTAAAATTATTCATAGAACAACTTAGACTGAAGTTGTGAGTCTGGATGATCCCGTATGCTGGGAAGTCAGGTGCAGAGATACTTCAAAACTGTTCAGCAGAAATCCGTCACCAGCGCATTTATGCAGGAGAAAGGTTTAAGGGAAATAACACTTCAAATGTGTTAATCAGAATTTGTGTTTCTGCAGGCAGAGAAAGCAGATAAAATGGCACTGGAATGGAGAGAATTGCAGCTCTTCATGTTAGTGGCTGAAACGTTACTTGTACTCAGACTTCTTTTAGCCTATCGCCTAGAAATAAATGATAAAGCAAGAGTTTCAAATACCCTTCTAATTGTTTTGCATTTCTTATGGTTGGGAGGACAATAGTTATGTCTTCATGCATCTGCAGGCAGTGAGAAAAGCTCGCTGTTCTTTATTCATTTTACGGAGCCAGAAATCCAGGGGCAGCTTGCCTTCCCCGGGAACTCACCACTCAGACAGCACAAGCTCTGCTGGCACGACTGGTGCTGGATGACTACTTTCCGAGAGACATCTATCCGCAGGAAAAGTGATAACAGGGACTGAAGAATGCCTTCCTGCAGACAGCTCGAAAATATGCATGGCCATGATGCAGAGACAATTACCCCAGCAGAGGAACATTCAAAGTACTCTTCAGGCAAACTGCCTTAACTCCGCTCTTTTCACCACTCGTGCTGCTGCTGCTGCATATATTTGCCATTGGTGCTCCTAACGGCAAGCCCTTTTCTGTGAGGTAGTCAGAGAGGATGCCAGGCATCCTGGGGAAGCATCAAGGCACAGAAGAAACAGCAGAGGTTCAAGCAGTCCAAACAGTATATATATATATATATATTTTAAAGTTTCTTTTCTTTTTCTTTTTTTTTTTTTTTTTTTTTAACATTGAGCTAGAGAAGTAGTGAGCAGTAATAAGTAATATTTTTGTCCTCATTTAACATCTTTTGGACATTAGTGGCTAGTTGCAAGGGACAGCAAACCCTGTTCTCCTTTAAGTAATTTCTATACATTCCAATGGACGTCGATTAATCGCCATAAAATATTTTTTCTGATTCTTTTTCAAAACCTTGAAGAGAACCAAAGTTCATCTACAGCAAATATTTGTAGTCATTTTAAGCCATTTTAACCTTCTTTGGCAGCAGACAGAACACGCTTCTCTGCTCTACAGCTTTTCAGCACCTTGCTTAAAATAACAAATTGTCCCCTTCTGCTCTGGGATTGCCTAGCCAGATATAGGGATAAATAGCTCCTTAAAACCTCAGGACATTTCTCTTGTTGCTTTGGCCTAATCCACTACCAATCCTGTCATTATCATTCACTGAAGAAAATGTCACAGCTAATGTACTGTAAGACCACGATTTTAATTCAAAATCACTGTATGGACACTACTTCTTTACTACAGGCTATATAACTACACATATAATGTCTTTATCCACACGTATAAAAAATTAGTTCATTGAAGCTGCTTGGGCACTTAGATAAGAATGTCTTTGCAGGATGAAGTACTCGGCAACATGTCAAATTCTTCCAGATTCCCCTCTAGCACTGCAATGTATCCTTGGCACATGGACAACCATGGTGGAGCTCCAAGAAGGACAAAGAAAAGCGATTTAACAGAGGCAAAGATCTAATATTAAGCCATCTAGATTGTGCTCATCTAACACAAACTGGATTTTATAGCTCTGCAGTGTGAGTAAATATCATTTGATTGTTTTAGTGAATCAGCATCACTGTATAATTATCAGCAGGCAGTCAAAATCAGAGGTGGCTGATATTTCAGGAAATTTTTGACATGTGGGAAAAAATAAATTAAAAAAATGGGAGAAGTTTCGGAAATGTTTCCTTTAGATTTTGACCATGTCTATTTAAAGTTTGCAACTTGGGAAGCTAAATTTAGGCTTCTATATTCATAAACTCAAGTTAGAAGACAGATTTCAAGAAGGTTTTTTTCTTCTTTTTTTTTATTTTTTTTTTTTATTTTTCGTGTTCTCAGCTCCCACCAATCTGAGGGGGAGCAGCCTGCTTAGCGTTTCTCAGAGTTAAGTGCTAAAATGAGAAGGTTTCCATTTTGCGATCAAAACTAATACACTGAGAATCATGGGAATAGTGGGAATCCACCTGTTTCATCCACAAGAGATACGAGTCCGCAGAAATCTTCCTCTTGAGTATTTCCTGCAGTAGCTCGTAGTCTAATCCTTAATGGCTTGTAATTTAATACCTGCTATTTCTGGGGATTTGATAGCCATTACAGCAGATGTTTCAGCTGGTTGCGCTGTGGCTCAGTCTGAGCTTTGCAAAGCTTGGCAGCTCCAGCCCTGCACGAGACTACAAACCTCTGTTTTGCCATTGTCAGGCCTGAGGTAACTCAATAACAAGGTGAAACAGCTCGGTGCACCAGGATGGATAACCATTTGGCTGGGTTTGTATCTGAGCTAGTGAAATCACAATTTCCCCTGTATCATTTCCACCCGAAGATATAATAAATTGGCTTAGGATTGCTCACCTTGAGAAACCAACCCAAGCTCTTGCTTTGTGAAGAAGCACAAAACTAAGCAAAACTGCAGCTCAGTTTCATTACCAACACTTTGTTCAGCTGCAATATTAAAACATTTTCTTTCTACTTTTATCTTTCAGTTGTCACCTTCCCTAGCAAGGCACCATTTTCTTTCATCAGGGCTTTAGAAATAGTGCCAATTTGTTTCCACCTCCTCTCTGTACAGCTGTGATCTTTAATCCCTGGTATCAATCTCTTTTTCTGTGGTTCCTGCCTCACTCTGTAACCCCTGCAACCTTGGAGCAAATGAGTCTATTTTTGTCTCTGGGGATTTGATGGCAGATAACACAGTTATTAGGGACATATTTTTCTTGCTCTTATAATGATGATCTGCCTTCAGTAATTTTTCCATGACTAAATAGCCAGCATGGCTAGAGGGACACTCTGACATGTTATTCCTGGGTGTGCAGATTGCTACTTCCCCGCCCACCCCACCCCCCCACCCCCCCCCTTTTTTTTTTTTTCTTTCTTCTCTCTGAGATATTTATTTCAATTTCTGATTCATCCAATCCCCTGGTATGACTTATCCATTCATGTGTAGCTTATAGCTGTCAACATTTACAGTAGGCTGCTCAAATTTATTGCTGACCACTGATACAGCTATAATTTCATTTTGGACAAATAACTTAAGCTCTTTTACATTCCCACAGTGGAGTTCTTATGCTAGCACCCCAGGAAAGAAATCCCCACTGCAGCATTTGTGTAGCTTTCCTGGATTGTAGCACAGTGTTATAAAGCGAGGCTGGATACACTGGAAATGACCTGTTACTGTTTTCTCTCTGATGTATCAAAACCGTGCGGGATCACAGCTGAGTATGAGCTGAGGGAAGAGAAGGTGTCTCAGATGATGACATCCCCCAACATTTATAATGCTGAAGAGTGAAAGCCACATTTGCAAAATCCCACAGGCAACTTGCGCAGCCTGAAGAACATGAGGTATGCAGTGTGATACATGGGATGTATGTGATCCATGAGATCCAAGTGGAAAGTTTCATCTAATATTTGAACTGCAACATCATGGATTATCTTCAGCTTTTGAGGGACACCAATTATAGCTTTGGTTAGCATTCTCTTGTGCACTGATGACAGTTTTTTATTATGAAAAGATACAAGAAAAAAAACCAAACAAAAATAAAGAACTCCACTGTTGTGTTGTCACTAATACCAGCCTATCAAAAACCTGGTTTGTTTCTAATCAGGTTGGCTGGTGAGATATTTTCTGAACAATATCTACTTGGTTTTGATCGGGTTTTAGTATTTTTTCCTCTACATTTTCACAATCTTTTGTAAATGTAAATCATCTTGAATGAAAAGAAAAAAAGCTCTTCAAGAACTCTTCTGAAAATGATGTCCTCAGCTTTCTGTCCAAACATGGTTACTTAAAGTTGGGGTTTTTTTTGTATTTTGGATAAGTAATCTTTTTTAGCACCATGTCCTTTAATACCTTTATATATATGTGTACACATATATATTTTATATATATAATATTATATAGTATAAGAAAAAGAACTTATCATAGCTTTAAGTTCAGACAAATTGCCAAATTTCTCTCAGATTCTTGCCTGGTAGAGGAAGGTTTTCCAAACATTTTGATCCTAGAGGTCACTAAGAGTCTCCAAGCTTTCCCTCTGAACCACCGCAGCCACTCAGAAATGATGACAGTGCTGAAGGAATAAGCCATGTTGTTTGTTATAGTTCTGTGGGCTCCTGTAGGGGAAACACTGCAAGAACCATTTCATGGTGCTTTCAGAAAAGGGAGATAGCCAGCTGGACTATTTTGGGAAATAACTTGTGTAAATGCATTTTACCTTCCTTACATTTCTAAAAATTAGAAATATCCAAAGATACATAGGAATCTCTTATTTTCTTTCTGTTAATACGATCTCATTCACTGATGTCCCTTGTTGTTCCTTTTCATGCACAGTTCACTCTACTTATAGCTGAATCAAACCAGAGGACTTTCTGATGCTGGAAAATTAGTCCTCAAACTCATTGCTGATTGTTATTGCAATTAGCCGGATGTTTAACCTAACTTCCACTTTTATTATGATAGAAATTTAGCTTTCAGCTTGTGCTGCAAATACACATGATGTACCAAGACAGAACTCCTTCTGGAGGAGCCAAGAAAGACTTCAGGAAGCCCTGAGCAACCCTGATCTCTTTCTGTGTTCCGATAGGAAGCATCTCATAGAAAAGAAAGCTTAAACAAGTTAGGATATGACCATAATATTTTCTTAGTAAAGTAGGGTATAGTCAAGAAAAATGCCGTGGTGACGTGGTTAAAGGTATTTAAAGAGGATGTGCGCTAAGTATTTGGTCACAGGTGACTGAGTCTACTCTTTTCCTGCTTGGTTAGTTTTATGACTTTCTCTGCAAGTTGTCAGAAAAAAAGGAAACTGTGTGACAAATCTTTCCTTTTTTCTTTTTCAAATATGTGAGTGGGTAAAGGCAACCAAGCTTGGTGGGAAAGGCAGACTTGAATCAGTTGAGCATTATTCATTATTCAGTAAGACACTAGAAAAGCCCAGAGAAGCATACTTCTAGAGAAAAAGCTTGTCCAATGTGCCAAAACTAACATCTGAGAACTTCTGCATGAGGCAGTACTTCAGCTCCAGAGACAGAAACAGGTATCTCACAGATTTCACTGTCTTCTTTCTTAGTTCAAGAAGACATAGCCTCTTAATACGTTCATAGTAAGGTCACTAATAATAACTGTAGTCTCTGATGATGTACCTTTTGATTGTGAACAGCTTTTGTCAGAAGCCAAACTTTGGACTTTTGTTTTGTTGTTTTTTTCCTAATTCCCTGTTTAAGAGAAAACTGAATCAATCTTTTTTTCTTTTTTGCTTAGGTCCAATAACTCTCCCAACAGTGATTCTTCACTCAACATTTGGCTGGGAGTGGAATTTTAATTTCCTAATCAGCCAATGTGAGCCTTGCTGTTCAGACTTCATTTTAGCTGTCTCAGGAATTTAGTAGGTTAAGATCATTTCTGTCTCAGTGGGATATGTAGCTCCTGATTCACATTTTATAGCACCACAGTTGGATTATTGCTACTTTGTGTTTGCAGCCTTCTTTGACCATTCATTGCCTAAGTCCCTGGTTTGCACAAAATTTGGCATCTAGATGGTCACTTGCGTACATCAGCTTATCAGACTGCAATTGAGGATGCTACACTGGCTTCCCGTCAAATGCATAATTGCTTTTGCAGTACATGCATACTACTCGCATCTCGTTTTCATCTCCACTAACCTCCCTGAACAGCTGATCAGTCACTGTCCTTGTAACTGAGACTTGTCGTTGCCCTTTGTTAAAGATTTGATATTTTTTTTATATGAATTCCTTCCATCAGAGTTATGAGAAATTTAATTTTTTTTCGGTTTTGGGTGGGTTTGTTGGGGTTTTTTTTTGATGCCTCATCTTGACTTCTCTAGCAGAAGTTCTCTTTAATTGTAATGTAGTTTAAGTGTGTAATGCCATGTGTTGCTTCTGCATGAAGTGTGCTATATAAATGCAAATCAGCTAATTAATTCATAACAACAAGTATTATAGCAACACATTGACTGTCATGCTCCACAGTTTCGAGTTGAACACTGCGTATATTACTTGTTGGTAAAGGAACTGCAGCAGGAGGGTTAATAATTTTAAATCTAAGTAGCCTTGGATGTTTATACAGACCTGTGATTGTCTATTTGAAGCATGTACAGATTAAGGGACCAATGTTTCTACTCTCATCCTTAGCTGACATCTTTCTGTGTGAATGTGGGAGAAATCAATTCTTTGGATGCTTTCAGACATCACCTGTTTGTGAAATGGGGATAATGATCCCTTTTCCTCTGTGGACGGTACACAGAGAGCAATGGATAAATTGAGTTGTGTAAGTGGAAAATACTGAACATTATATAAATTCCGAAGAAATCATGCTGAGTTCAACTTTAATATTCTGGTGCAAAGATTAAATTGCAATGATAAAATTACATTAAAATTGCTCTCTATTTCTCAACTGTTTCTAAATCCAGTCTATCTACAAGATCTAAAATGCTCTTAAATTTCAACAAGTTATATGTAAGCCACTATCTGACAGGCACAAAACTCTCCCTTCTGAGACAGTCTTCATGTGAATGGTTGGAGTATCATCTTCATCTTTGCTCAGAAAGGCAAAATTTTTATTTAAAAATATTTAATTTTAACCTTGTCACTTTAATGGCAAAAGCACTCAGAGGAATCTGAGTGCATGAAATTCCTTTCATATGCTTCCAGTGGACACTGAAATCCACGGGAATACTGCTTTGTGTGCATTAATGGTAAAAGTCTGACTGCTCAGAGAAGGACTTCAAAGCAAGAGTTTTGTCACTGTTGGAACAGTTCTCTAAACAGAATTTAACAAATAGAAAATAATTTCTGTTCAGCTTCTCAGTGGAGAGTGTTGGCTAGTTTTTGAGAAAGAAATAGAGAGCAACCAAAGACTTTAATACCTTCAAGACACTCAGGTTTTAGAAAGTTTGCAAGGAAAAGTCTGCAGAAAATTTACACAAAACACAAAAAAAGAGCCCAAATATTGTTCTTTTAGAATGTGTGGGTGGAAACATCATCACTGATTTTTATACTCTACTGCAGGTTTTCTGGTACAACAGCAGAACGGCTGGTATTCAAGCATTTTTACTAATGCTTTGTGTAGCAGCTTCTCAATGCTTCTCTCCATTGCATGAAGAAAAGCTGAGACCCCAGACTCCTGTCTCTAAAACAATGACTGTAACCCGAGTGCAGAAATGTCCATCCTTTCTGTAGCTGAATACTTGCAGCTGAGTGATGCACATTAGCCCTTGCACAGCTGCCAAGTCAGATTTGCCCTGTATCAGCTTCTCACAAACAGCAGTCAGCAACCACAGTGCTCTAAGGTGCGCGGGGTGCACCTGGATCAGGAGGAAAACATTGGAGAGATAAAAGCAGTATTTTCAATTGGAGTGGTTCCTGTTATTTTTCTTCTCTTTCAATGGTATAATACACCCTAAACTCAGCATTGTTCCCTGCAATTCTTTCTAAATAACATCAGAAGAGTGACACAGCTGCCCCAAATTCTTTGTTTTCCACCAGCCTTCAGAAACTCATCAGAACAAATATCTCCTCTACCTTCATACTACCAAACCTTTCCTCAATTTATCAAAGAGTTATTAACAACCACTCTCCAATGTAATTTCAAAATAAGTGAATGCTTTATATGATTATGTTTCCAAGGTCCAACAGTTTATTAAATGCTTCTTTATGAACACATTTCCCTTCTCATTTTTATGTGCAAATACACTTGTGTATGTACAAATACAAATGCACATGCATGCATATTAAACACGACATATGCAGCTATGCATATTTTTCTGTGCCTCACTGTCTCTGTACACATATACAAACTGAAAGAAAATGCTTCATGTTTAGATACAAACATCTAATACAGCAAGAAGAAAAAGAAAAAAAGGCACACTTAAATTGCCCAGTTATGGAGAAAATCCCCAAGTGAAAGACTGAAAAATGACATTAAAAAATATATAATGACATTCAAAAATATATATATTAACTGTGTAATTATGCAAACCATCATATTTCTTTCTACTGTTTTGTTGCATAGTTAAATTAAATATATGAAGGGTGCAAAAATATTTGTATTGTACAAAGGGACTTAAACACTTCAGATTGCTAAAAACATTATCTTAATTATCCGCATATTATGCTCAGAAGAAAATCATTAGCTTTCTCTTTAGAAGGACCATCAATGCCAAAAATGCTTCTTTCCAGAAAAGTGGGTTTCAGGAAAAATGCTCAAAACAACTCATACTTAAGCCATGAATAGTTTTCTTTGGACCTTTTGCTTTTAAGCACTTCAAAATTAACTTAGCTAGAGACAGAAGAATCTTCCTCCAAGCATCTGTGAACCTCTGGAAAAAGATTGACTCCTTTGGCCATTTATTACTAATGAGAGAGAGTGGCAAAGATATGTCATATGAGGAAAATGAACGATCCACAGCATAAGAGAAATGTGATTAGAACTTAAATGTCAACACATTATTGTAACAAAACTAGAACAAGTAGTTACAGAAAGACAGACAGAAAGAAATGGGGGACTCTGAATTGCAGCCATCCGAAACTGAGGTCTCTAGTTTAGCTCTTCAACAAAATTCCCTCCCTGATTTAAGAGAGAGGGAGAGACAGATACTCCCAGCAGATGATTCACCCCACCCTCATGTTGGACAAGAAAAAAAAACATGTAACAATGTTATGCTTAGGACAGGACTTCAGCTTAATTTGGAACAAGAAAACAATGATTTGTGTCCTGAAACAGAGGAGTTATCCATTCACAAAAGTTACAAGAAAAGAGAAAGAAATAGCTGCACCTAATCACATAACTTGGTATTAAATACCTAATTAAACAAAGGACAGTTTTTAATCAGTACAGCAGATGAACTATGATCCTACAAAACATGTCTTGAACAATTGCAAATAGTGCAAAAATAAAGAAAACACAATCTGTTGGTAGGCATAAGAGTTCAAGTGAGCCAAACCAATATCAGTATTTGTGAATTCTTACTTTCTAAATATAAGAAATTTTGGGTTAAGACAAGACTTGACTACAGGCAGGTCATGGGCATAATTTTTGGCTCTATTAGTGATTTTCAGTGTGGCTTAAGGTATATTATTTAATATGACCTTTCCTCATGGGCAAAAGACAGTGAAAATATTCTTTTCCACTTTTCTTCTCTATCTCATGCACTGAAAATCTTTCTCAACTTTTTAATTATCTAAGGCAGATAAGAAAAAAATTTCCAGAAAAAAATTCCTCCTGTACATTTGTACAGCTTCTAGCACACCTGAATCCCCAAATCCAGAAGTAGCTTCTAAGTATTTCTACAACAAACCTGACTGCAATAAAATAGTTGACCTTAAAGGATTCAGGGATTAATAAAACAAAAAAAAAACAAACAAAAAAAAACCCCAAAAAACAAAAACAAACTAAAAAACCCACGAGGCCTGGGGCTATGAAGATGTTGGCCTCCTCTACTAAGTGAGATTAAGCTCAGAGATCACCCATCCCTCGTGTTAATGACAGTATTAGTTCTTAAGAATAAATACTGAGGGAAGAGTTCAGGCATGAAATTCAAACCATCTATTTTTTCAAGCTGCTGTAACAAACCCTAACCTTTTACAAGGTCAGATGAGGCAGAAAGAGAGTGGAGATACTACAGGGTCACTCTAAAAGCCCCAAAGATCATTGAACTGCAGGATTACACCCCCAGAGCAGGGACAGAGCTCAGAATGTGGTTTAACAGATGTGGTGTCATTAACAGTGGGGCTGCTGTCCAGGAATACCAATGGGTGAGTGAAAATGTACAAACTGAATCTGAAAGGTCTGTAAGCTGCCTCTAAAGAAAGCAGGCTTAGCTAATAAATGAACAGGCAGATGCGTATGCTGTTCAGTGGAAGCTTGGGAGGGGGGATCTCTTGATTTCTGATTCCTTCTTGCACCATTCCTTCTGCAGCCCCTATCACGTCACATAAGACAGGAGTACTAGAAGTCACCTATGATCTGGAGTACTTCCATAATGCAAAACAAACCCCGGGACATCTAGGACCTTACTTCTGCAGTGCTGAGAACCCAAACCCAAAAATGACCACCAAAAGGTTTGCTTTTACCCTGTCTTTCAGGGCCCCACCAAGCCTCCATTTCCACAACACTTCTAAGGGTTAGCTAAAGTTTCAAAGCATTATCCTAACAGTAAGTGTGCATGATAGTAATGAGAAATATGTTTTCTCCAGATCTTAATTTAAAATAAAAAAAAGTCTAAGTAGCAATAATGCTGACACAGTTTGTGCTACAAGGAAATTTGTGATCATTGGCAGGCAGTACTTGGTTTATTCATTCATGGAGAAAAAGTACAACACAATATACATACTGTACAGAATTAAGAAAGGATCCTAAACAATCTTATCCTTGAATATTTCTAGCTTTCCTGGTTGTATGTCACAGTAAAACGTGTTATTTACCCAATGGACCAGAGCATTTTCTCTGGAAAAGATGAGCTTGTAATGGAAATGCTGACACAACCTCCACTATAACAGCATGAACGAAGACACTTTAATAACATTTTTATTGCTGTAACATCTTTTAAAAATGAAACACCTGGGACTTGTGCTTAAAAAAAAAAAATCAGGAGTAGAATTGTAAGTTCTGCTCTCTTCATATGATAGGAAATTAATCCAACAAGCCAAAGACTGGGATGTTAACTTACCTTGACAACATTTAAAATCATTCAATGGAAAGATCATTAATAGACATATTAATATCTTTCCCTGGAAATATATTGTTATATGAGTTAACATTTAGAACTTCCTACCTTTTAAAGAGGTGGTGGATTCCTGCTATAACTTTACAGATACAGAAGACACTGTACAGAGAGAGAAGTTTTTGCACTATAGCACAATTATCCTCTGAAATTACAAAACAGGAGTGATGGGGATTTTGTGGAACACTAAGGATAATCTGCAGGGACATATTGGTACATAAGATGTATCTTGAGAATGATGCACAATTAGTAAAAATATGAAAAATGAGTAACACCTTTATAATGACTATGCTGCATTGCATGTGAAGAAGACTGTTTCTAGGAAGTAGTCCAAGCAGTACTTTGATCTCCTTCCTGGAAAGTCACAACTTTTGGGATTGTAGAGAGAGAAAATGAAGAAAACACAACTCAAATGTCAGTGGGCCAGAAAGGAGAGACTGGGATTATTTCTTGTAGGATTCCCTTACCTTGGGACTTGCATTTCTGAACAAATTACCACCACATTGTTGGGCGAGACAAAGCTGAAGGAAAGTCATGTGAAGCAATCTTATACTCAGAAGTTTGACAAGCATTCGAGCTCAAGCAAAAATGTTGGCAGGGCCCAACTAAGAAGTTCAATGAGTCTTAGGCTTTAGTGTCAAAGTTTATTGTAAACCTTGTTTGTTGCTGACATAGTCTAAAAGATGGTAGGAGAAAAGGCAGCCAAGCTGTTGACCCTTGTAAAGGTTTCAGTTCTATTAGCTCGGTTCTTCTGTATCTTGAAGTTGGTAATGAATTTATGGAAGGCTGGTGTTAGAAAGACAGTTAGTGAAACTTCATTTGGAAGCCCTTGTTGTTATTAGGGGCTGCTTTCACCTCATCTAACTTTATTTGTACAATAGTGTTTAATACAAGATACATTCCTGTTCTGGTCAACGGACAGTGATGATTCGTGCCATCTTACAACAATGTTCAAGACAGACAGGATGAATTATACTCTTGAGGGGCCAGTCTCCCTGTACAGTCTTCTGAAGGAACCTACACAACCCTCTTAGAGAACCTGTCTATGTTTCACATGCCTCTAGTTTGCTTAAAATAAACTCCATCCTCTTTACAACTGCAAAACCAACTACATTTTCCAACTAACAATTTCATATTAATCTAACTGTTTAAAAGTTGAATATCTGATGATCAGACTAAGCTTCTTATTAGTGGCTCTGGATAACCCACTGAAAAAAGAATAGCAAGATATTAAATATTTAAAAGTGCTTGGACTCCTTCTCACCATTGATGCTAGTAAGGTTTTTTCATGTCTCTTTCTTATTCATCTAAGTGCAAAATTGGGGAAAACTAACTTCCCTATGATGTGAGATATTGTGACAATATGGTCAAAGGTTACATAGCCCTCAGCTAAGATGATTAAAGTAGCTATAGATTTTTAACAAATAAGTAGAAATTATTTGAATTTTTAAGGTGACTTTTAGTGTAGCACAGAGAAAAAGTGACAAAAATTGAGTTATGGATGTGTTATAGCTATTACTGTTACCAAGAACAGTCACTACAAGAGCAGAAGTATTAGATTAAAGTATGAATCCTGAATCCTATCCCAGACCCCTTTTCAGTATCCGTCTTGATTCAAATGAAATAGTGTCCTGATTATTTAGCTTTGATTCAGAATTCAAACTTTCTTGAAATTCAAGAACACTGAAGCAACATCTATTCCAGATGACTGGTTTGTTTTACTCTTTTTTTCCTGTTTTTGGGATAGCATCAAATTGTTGTGAGTCTTCATTAAATTCTGTCTAAGCGATTAAGTTCCTTCTCTATGGGAGTAGTACAGAAGTACCCTTTATTGGACCATCTGTGCTCTCTCTGAAGCGTATGCCTCAAAAGATAATCCAAAAATGAATGCTTTTCTATAAAATCATACACGATTATAAATGGGTGATTGAAGAAAGAAGACTTCACCAACATGATAAAACCTATTTGAAAATTGGCATATTAATTTAAATAAGCGTAATCTAAACCAGGTGCTTAGTTGGGAACCACAAACCTAGTCATTTATATTGCTTGATGAGCTGGTGCTGTTGATTGGGCAGAACTGGACTTACATTCATGGACTCCACAATAAAACATCCAAGTGGATAAACTATAGGAATTTCCAATGTGCATTCAGAAAGAATTTTTTTTTCTTTCCCCTTTGCATAGCCATGTCTTGTGTCTCTTTGAACTTCCTCGTCAGGATAGAATGTCAAAGAATTAATTTAACATCATAGCAATCTGCATTTCCGCTCTTATTTACTTACCAATCACACATCTTTGACAGAGGTTTTATGAAAAAGGAAAACCTTTTCATGTGCTATCCAAACCATCAATTTTACTTTCTTTTTACTTTTTTTTGGTCTAACTGCTTTAGCTATCTACCAGAAAGGTGATTGTACTATTCATTCAGGGTGAAAGTGTTCCAATGGAAGATAATGAGTAAGACTTAGCCAAATTTTCTCAATATTCTAACGATTTCAGAGGTGGGGAAGAGTTTTAAGTTCAAGTCCCTGGTCTGCATCAAGTGGAGTTAGTGGTGAGCAGTGCTTGGTTGGTTTTCATTATTATTTTCACTACCCCCATCCCCGCCCCCCCCCAAAAAAACAAACCAAAAAACAACAAAAAACAGCAACAACAAACCCCCCAAAAACAACAGAAAAGAAAAACAACAGAAAAAACAACAAAAAAACACATAAGCAAAAAAAACCCCAACAAACCCCCCAGAAACAGTCTAAGAAAAGCAAAAACTTCCACTTGAAAATACATAAATGAAAAAGCATTTGAAAAGGTTTATTTTCATCCTGACAGAATGCAAAACTTAAGAAATCTTACAAATGGGGAACCCATCCAATCTAGTTATACCAGGAGCTCTTACTTGTAACATATGTATTGTGGAACACAGTGGTCTAAATTCTGCTTTGAGTCACTTCTGTATGGTCTAATTTCCCTCTTTTTCAAATGATAAATCATCCTTTTTAGGTTTCAACCACTTATTGGAAGTATGACTGGACACTTCAAGGTAAAGATTCTGCATAGTATATAGTTACAGCTCTTGCCTCATTCAAACAAAACACCTCCAGGATTTTTTTCCCCACTATTTCTATGCATACTAATGGACTTGGACACATGGATTTACTATATACCTATGTTTCTGTAACAAAAGTCTCCAAAAGTAGTAAAAATTATTGTCTGTGTAACATTTTTGGTCAGCAAATTTATCTATAATCTAGGTTAATTTACAAGTAATCTCAAAAAATCACATTCTCTTGTGGATTTTTTTATTCTTTTTGCTGAAATACACTTTCAATACCAGTAGTTTCCTGTTCACTAAGAACAAGAAGCCAGAAACAGTACTGAGAAACTGAGCTCTCCCATCCCAAAGAGCTCTTCCCCAATAGCAGTAGGGAGGAAAATAAAGGTCAGAATTTGAAACCATGACCCAGAATTCCAGAGGATACAGATAATCTCTAGCTTTATAAAATTTACAATCTATATTTATGATATAGTAAAACAGGAACCATGGGAAAGTATGGTTCTGGGAATAGAAGAGGAAACAATGTACTTAGAGTAAATTTCAAAGAAAATGGTCAGGATGAGTGGTAGCCATAGCTCTCAACTGTTCCACTTGCGTCCAAACATCTCATAAAACACCATCAGCTTCTTAGTTCCCTTTATTTGACAAAGACTATAGAAAAGCTAACAGAAAGGCAGTCTCCAATGCCACCTACCAGCTACCAGTGTCCTGAATATCCACCAACCAGACTTGCTGTCTCATCCACAGATATCCCACAGTCCACAGTCCAATCCCATTCTCCTAGATAATATGTGATGTTTGTTATTAATCATCACCTGTTCCTGTCCTAGCCCAGGAGGGAGCAGACTGATCATAAATGCTTTGAAACACTTCAGGTGCCCTCTCTCAGACTCATCTCATGGTCTTGTTATGGACAACTCAGGATTTGCATGGGCTGTCAGGGTATGTTGACTTTTCTCACACAAAGTACTTACGCATTTTTATGATTTATTGCTATGGAGAAGACTGTTCAATGAAGAATAAATGCACTGTGACTATAAAAGTTTTCTGGCAGAAGGTAAAGAAACCCAACAGAAAGATATTCTGAGGTACTTAGAAACAGTTTAGTATATATTTTTCACAATACAGAACTTCTGTGCCTCAACACTACAATTACAGCAGCTGTTAGTGTCATGAACTGAAACGAAAGCACTTTAGTTAAGATTAGCTTTTCGTTTTCTTCCAAACATGAAATGGCTGAATTACAAAAATTTCCATATTTTATTTTTCGGTACATCTATGCTAACTCAAATGTCCCCTTCTGCTCCTTCACAAATTGGTCTAGAGGAACCGTGGTTTCAAATACCATATTATAAATGAAAAAAAAAAAATTCCACCAATTTTGATGCTTTTAAAACGCTTGGGCTAAAAAACAAATTACTGAATAAATAAAAGGGTTCTTCAGATATTGTGCACTTGTTAAGCAGAAATCTAGGCAACTGCTTATATCGCTATTCAAGAAGTGTGAAGCTATCTTTAAATATATAGATAGCTTATTTAGATCACGGGGAATGTGCATGCATTGAAGTTAACTTCTGCTTGACTACCATGCTGCATTAAGGCCTCAAGTAAGAAATGCAATTTTTAAGTATTTTAAGGTTTTTTTTTTTAATTAAAAAAAATAATTCAAGAATTTTAAGTATATATATATAAATATATAAATTTTGAGATAGAGACAAATCATTCAGTAGCCTTTTTTATTCCAGCCATCAAGATAGATGTCTACTCCACTTGTTCAGCATAGCACTGAGCAGTAAATAAATTCTTACTTACATGTAAGCTGAAACGAAGGGGTCCTTCTTGCTTATAACAAAGGCAGCCGAACCACTCACTGATTGAAATGAGGAGGAGGTCAGGCACAGACTGGGCATTGTAAATAACTTTCTTTTAGCTCAATTCCAAATGGAATCCACCCACAAGTCAGATGAAAAACAGGTATGTGACCATGTACATACAATTTAATATCTGTGTGCTTGCTGTGAAATTAAGTAACCCTATTTTTATAGTGCAGCATTTTCAGTCTATGAATTGTGCAAAACATATTCAGTGCTTAAGATGCTCCTAAAGTCTATCTCACAAAATGTAGAAATGTTATTCCTTTGTGATGTCCAGCTCTGATATAAGCCATAAGAGTCTCAGTGTTGATCTGGCTAAAAATATCAGGGTTTACTTGCACTTTGAATAGTTTTGCCAGGCATCTCTTGGGAATTAATATCTCTTTTATCATTTCCAGAACTTCCTGTTTAGAGGCTTCTGAACTAGGACTGCAGAGGGAATAGTCATGATTTAAGGTTGTCAGCACTTCAAGTGCCACATGGAATTTGGAAATCTAGAGAATTTTAGCAATGAAACCTGATGGGTGTAAAGGTTAACAAAACATTCTGTAGGTGTTTTTTTTTTTTTTTGTTAAAAAAAGGTGGATTAATTTTTATTTTTCATTATTAAAAAATATTCTTGCTTTAACTGATCCTTCCTTAACTAGTTTTAAATACAGCTGCTGTGGCTGTCACACTTATATACCGTACATTTGTTCACCTGTTTTTATAAACTTTGTTTATACTGATCTTGAGGGCAAACTAGTGAGAATTCTAGGTGCCGATATTAGGAGAAAAAGAACTGTAGAGTAAGAGCCCTGTTGCCTTTACAATGGTAATTAACAGCATCTAAGCCTTTCCTACAAGAGCCTCCCCTTAAAGTATTTGCCTGCCCCTTGTTTCAGCAGCATGAAAAATATCCCTGAAGGTCAACAGAGTGAGAGGCAGGGATACTATTCTCCCTGTACTCTGCTGAGGACAAAAATCCCAGCTCCTAGCTTTCAGGCTGTCCTGCAGTATTAGCAAAAATGGAAAAGAGTCTCATGTACATAGACCATGAAATGTGTACAGTTATCTCAGTTATCTGTTACGTTTTTATATACTTTATAAATTTTGAAGCTAATATTCCATATTTTTATATTACTGGACCAAAAAACTTTTGTGTATTGGAGTTCGTACGCTACTGAACATAGTGTCCAGCAAAAGGCAGAATATTGTATTACAGTTCATATTTTCCTTATGTGCCTACAACTCATGAGATTGTTTTTATTCATATATTGATGAGGGTAAGATTTTTCCAGTTAAAGTAATAATGAAATCTTATAAAGGGTTTGGTAACAATGGAAAATTTTCACTGTGATTGCTCTAATAAACCTATGCCAACAGCTCCCTCTATGTACCATAAAAAGGATGCTAGTAAATGCATTGCCTGGAATATGTACTTCTCTTCCAGAGAAGGATATTTTTGAGGAAAAATATACATCTTTGTGTCATTTAATCTATCTACATTAACAATTAAGAAAGTTTCAATAAAAAGCATCAATTGGTGTTACCTGCATAATTATGGTGATGCATTTTCCTGTTCAAAATTTCCTTGATTATTTACCATACAACTCTGATTCATTCAATTCCCTTCTTAATCCCATTTGACATACATATATTATTGCAATGCAGATACTTCTTTGAGTACACAAAATGGAACAATGCAATAAAAGGAAGGTAACTAATGTTATCTGTGCAAAGCTGGGAAATGGAAGATGAGGGAGCATGGAGGATTATCTCTAATGAGAGCTGTACATTTGCTTGGAAAAGAGTGATACATTATTAAAAGAGCATCACTGTTAACTGCGGAGGGCACTATTGAAGAAACCAAGAGGTTTTGTTCCTCCTTCAAACTTGTTGCTTCTTTTCTGTCTGACAGCAGATGGGTGCCCTCATCTCCCTGTCTTGCTTCCCTTCCTCCCTTCTCTGTTTAACTAATGAAATATTAAGGTGGGTTTGATCTGTCATTGTGGGCTGAAACACGTCCACCACCACGGGCTGTGTCCGTTAAACACAATTTAACTGGTTACTGTGTATCAGACCAACTGAGATAATCTCTGCACAAGCCTGTAAAAATCATGAAAAATGAGATATTTTTTTTTTGACCTATTTCATAGCAGGTTATACAGGGTTATGTTAACCTGCATTTTCCATAGGCTGAAGTATGCTTACAGTCCCTGGCACTCAGCTGACACACAGGCAAGCTGTTAAACTGCAGGCATTTAACTGGGACTCTAACCATGGGTGGTGCCTGCACAAATTTGTCTTGATAGATGTTTTTTGCTACCAGCTTCCTAAAAGGAGCAGCAGAATTAGTGAGTGCTCTTAGAGCTGAATTCAGATCAATTCCACTAAGTACTTTTTACTTAATTAACAGAAAGTGATCTGCTTGCAAATCGGGGAGAAAATAAATGAAACTGCACACATGGAAAACAAGCAACACCTTTTTTCTTTTTTCTTTTTCTTTTCCTTTTACTCATTTTTTTTTTTTTTTTTTTTAATCCATAGATTACAGTTAGCTATTAGGCATTGGCCATGTCTGCTTGCCAAAGAATTTATCAAGTACATTAAGGAGTCAGAACATGACATAATCACCATGTGGAAGTTTATTTGGCAGAGTGAGTCAGAAGTACACAGCATTATTATTCTGCTGAAGTTTAAAATTATACCTCATTTTGTGGGAAGGAAGGCAAGGCAAGGCAAGGCAAGGCAAATTAGCTTCATTCTGGATATTTTGAAATTATTCTGAAATTATGATTTAGAAATTTCATATGGGATTCAACTAGCAATATATGTACATGACTGTGTTCACATACAAGCACAGAAAGCTCCTCAGCATGCATGTACTCGGACAGATGGAAAAGGAAATGAGCCAAAGCTCAGGAAGCCTTTCAGGACTGCTGTTCCCACTTTTGCTGTTTCCTTCCTATGTGGTTTTACTTTTCTCTGATCCATAAATAAAGTGGTATCAGAGATGTCCCTTTCAGGTAATCCCCTTCTTTCCTCCCCAAAAGATGCAGTATACAAAGCTGTTGCTCTCTTTAATAATGTCTTTTAATTTAATGGCACCTGTATGTTACCATGGAAAACATCTTTCTTTTTTTCTTTTTTTCCCCTTCTAGTACTGTATTAATATATCCATTTGCCTCAGAAAATTTGCAGTTGAATCAGTAGAGTGAAAGATGAAACAAATTGTTCAAGTCCCAGGGACTTGGGGTCCGAAGCACCACAGCACAGCACTGTCAGCTGCCCTTTCGCTGGGCGTTTTCACTGCAGCCAAACTTCTGTCCTCCAAAGACCTCCATCCCATCCATCCTGCCCACACCTTTGATTCAGGTGTTTTCTAATCCCTTGCTGGCTCCTATTCTCTTGAAACCAGTGCCCCCTGTGTCACCAACTCCTCCAAAATGCAATCTGTGTGGTTTCTTCCAGACCACTAATGCAAAGCACTTGGATAGCCCCCTGTTTACTTGCTTCAGAGCTGCACTTAAGGGTCCCACCGCCTGAAACACTGCAATCAAGCTGACAACACAACCAATCAAGGTCTGACCTGCAGCCGTTTCCTAGGAAACTCAAGCCACTGCCACAGAAACAGATTGTACACAGTGGAAGGAAACATATATTTTGGGTGAAGGGGAAAAAAAAATAAAAGAAAGAAAAAAAGATGCATTTCAGATTTTTTTCCAGTATTTCTGAGTTATTACAAGGCACTTCTAAAATAATAGTAATGAAAAATGCTCCTGTTAAGAAAGATTGAGTGATGATGGTCATGTAAATACTTAAAGGCGGGCAGAGAGCCTCCGAGAAAGACCATGAACCAAGGCTGCTTGCGTGCTTGTTCCTGCTTTGCTGCTGAGTCACTTCATAACCATTGCCAAGTCATTGCGAAAAGATTTCCAAGCCATTAAGTCTGTAGTTCCAATGAACAATAAGTTCAGATTGAAACAGGTTGAGTACCTGAAGAAGAAAACTTGGAAGAAAGCAACAAGATTATCATGACCACATTGCAAACCCTGAGAAAATTATCAACAGGCAAGGACACCTCTCCTACCTGAAGGAACAACATCATCACATTTTACACGGATGAGTCTGCTTAGCGGGTGTATTTATCATTTAGAAAACTTTAGGTATTATTTCTCTTTGGTAGAACAATTTATTATATGCTGTGATTTATAACTTGTAGATCAAGTAAACTTATATTTACTTGTGAATCGATATATAACTGATTGAACACAGGGTGGATAAAGGAGCAATGGCATTTCATGTAAAATGGCTGATGGGTGTAACAAAAGTTGTGTGTTGCAAGCTGGGACCTCTCAGTTTTAATAAGATTACCAGAATGGAATGAGGAAAAGGTCCCAGGATGTTTTACTCCAAAGTCTAGACAATGAACATGGTGTGAGAGACTTCTAGATTACCATTACTGTCCTAAGTAAAGATCCTTACTTCCAGGATGTGATTAATTTCACCGTAGACTCCAAATGCATTGTGCTCTAAGAACAGGTCTTTCTTTCCACAGATCATGGAGGGATCCCAGAGTGACTAGCTCAGGGGTGGATGTCTAACGCTAGCTTTCCACATTTTGTTAGTCAAATTCTGCCCACCACTGACTGTGGGAAAGTGGAGGCTGGAAGAAGGCTGTCAACAACAAGGAGTAAATAAAAATTTCTTTCAGACACGTTTTGGGGAATTTGGGAGAAGAACTTTGGGAGAAAGGCGAGGCAGTTAGGTTGGTGGAATGAAAGGACTGTCGTTCTGCTCCACGAACAACTACCAGGAAGGACATAGGAAGCTGAAGGTTTTCTGACTTTTGGTCGTGACTATGAGGAAGGAATCTCAGGAGGGCAGGAAGGGAAGCTGAGGACTTCCTTCTGTGGTTTCACGTTGAGTCTTTGAAGAATTTAGCTTCACTGTGTGAAGCCTGGATAACTCATGGAACCCTACCCATAAGCCTGTGCAACAGATATGTCACAATTAATTGAACATGAGTCAATGAAGAGGCAGTCAGGCATTGGAGGCAAAACTGACCTCAGCAGATAGTATTCAGGCCAGTCAGTATTCAGAAAACATCACAGTTCTGAAAGGGGATAGAAATGGTTGTTTTCCCAAGAGAGCAGTACTGTTCTTCCTACCATGAGTTCTCCTTAAGTTCAGTTCTCTGCCCAGCACTTTCTGTTTTCAAAGCCCTCTTCTACCTTGTGCTGTGGCTATTAGTGCATTATGTGGCAATTAATAAGAACTGCGAATCAAAGTTTCCAGCCATGATGAGATAACAGATCAATTAACAGTAAAAGAGGTTTTGGGGTAGAAAAGTGAAAGGATTCTCAGTCAGGCTGCTCACACTCTAATGCTAATAAGCTAGTCTGAACAGGAATAACCCTGAGTTTTTCATAGGATCCTTCCTAAGCCTTTGAATGTGCCTGTTACATTTTACAGTGGCCATGAGATACATCAAATGGGTCTAGGGAAATAAGATTGACCTTGAGCTTTTAGCCATCCACTCACATATATGTTGTGTGTCTTTATCCAAAGCCTTCAAAGCTCCTGCCACCCTTCCTTTAGCCATAGATCACCCTCAGTCTCCAAGCCTGCTTTCCTTCTTTTATTTGTTACTTTTCCCAAGTACCCTCACTCTTTTTGACACAATGCTGTGCCTTCATTTTTGTTTCTGGTGCCAGCCGTACACCATCGTACATTGCTCTGTCTCAAATGGGAGACTTCATGCTGTGGAACTTATGCAATGAAAACTCATTATTCTCTTTACACAGAGCATAAAATGACAGAATATAATCTCTCTATGCCCATAATTTGAAGTCAAGCATGCTGTTCAGACAGAACCAAAGGCAATGTATGTGTGGTCCCTAGTGGCTGAGGAATAAGGAGGAATTCAACTGCATTGTAATTAGTGTAATCAACAAACTATGGATTCTTTTTTAAATCAAGAGACAGATGCAAGGGTTTTTTTATGGACTGGAAAAACAGACCAAATTCCAGTTGTGCAAAATTTTGCAATATCCATTTAAGCTTGGCTCTTTACGTGCTGCTCAGCAGCATTTTCTTATTTTGCATATAAAATTTCTACTAAATGATTTATAATGTCCATTGCCTTTCCTCTGCCTAGGCAACTATAATATTCACTCTCTGGTTATCATTGAGAAGCTAATAATTAAAAGTTAGGTGTTAGATGCTTGCTGTCAGTTTAGCAGCACCGTCAATACGTCTTGTAGGACCCAGGACTGCTAAGACTTCTTCTGGCGGGTCTGGTTGGGAAGAACTACAGCACGAGCTGGAACAGACTTGTATTTTACTAGGCATCCTAAGGGACTTCACTGATGGTGCTGTCTTGTTTACCATCTTCCTGGCATACAAGGATACATTTAAGAAGGTGCTCTGAACGTCCGGTGATTCCTGACACTTCCAACACCCTGCAAAACCTCTAAGAAGAGCTTGTTTTTAGACAGTAGTTATTAGTTTGTGTCTGAAGGGGAAGAGAGACCTAGAGTTCATTTTCGTGTCTGGAAAACTAAAGCTCAGGTTCAATTTCCTTTGTCCCAAGATTTCTCCCATGAATACTTACAGGATGTCTAAACCCAATGATATTGCTTTGTACCACGTGATTCAGGTGGATGTATTTATCACCCAAACTTTGTAGACTTCAACACTAAGCAGACACCTTAGTCCTGGTTATTTTCAAGGTCTCTGGGCTACAGACCTGTCACACTGCACCTGAATGGCATTTGGGCATTGGGCCATGTGATTTGTCAGCTCCTCAATAGCATTACAACAAACAGGAAAATAGCAAACTTAGGCTGATAGAGTAGGAGGGGTGGGGGGTGGGGGTGGGAAAGGGGCATGTGAGGGTTGTGTGGGGTGTCCCAGAAAATGAGCAGTGATTATAGCTGCTTCATTTTTAAAGGCAGAGATTAAAAACAGAGATCGGGCTTCCATCATCTTTTTCTTTTAATATTGCATTCTGAGCATGAAAATACTCTGTGCCTCTGCTTAGAAAGGAATGCAAAACTGAGGGGCCAGAGAAGATCAAAAAAAGAGCAGATCTCTGTGTACTAATTAAGATATTTATCTGGGAGGAAAAATGCTGATTTTTTTCATGCCTTTTGATAATCAATCTGTAGAGCCACTGGATGAAAATGGAAACAGCTTGGGAGTGGGCATTTCAAACCACAACTCCCCATTTCTATCTGACTATAACACAAAGTCATGCTGCTCCTTTGCCCCTCTGCCACATCTTGTTTTCCTCTCCTCAACAGACTTGCAGACTTAAGAGGAGGAGTAAGGAGTGATCTCAGCTAGCTCATTCACTTGGTGATCTATCAAATGTAGGAGTACTTGGGGAATATGAGCTCCTGCCTCTTTTGGGAACAGTATTTTAACCAGGAGACATATTAATATATAAAAGATAGACAAGACTAAGTCTTTTTTTCTCCAGCTACATTGTAAGAAACATCTATTCCAGATTGAATTCCAAGTTCATGGAGAATCTTCTCTAGTGATCTGACTGAGATGCTTCTGCTGCACATAATGCTGAAGTTCATTTTTGTATTTGTATGAATATTTGTATTAACTGGGTCTGTTTAGCTCATTATTGGATATCATCTGTCTGAGGTGTGTGGCTCTTACCCAGCATTAAACAACGGAGTCAAGTGTGCAATTTTGATCTTGGATTCTATTTTTTCATCTGGACCCCTTCAAGTTATCAGTATAGATTGCATACTTTGTTGGACCTACCCCTTCATTTGTTAGGTGCTGTGAACTGTAAAGCAGGGATAATTGACATTTCCCAAACCTGCAGAAAATTATGAAGACAGTAATATTAAAGAGAAGAAACTACTTAGAGTCTGAGGTGACAAATAGGACTGCATGGAATGTAATTTTTTTCCTGTCCTGTTAAAATACTGGAGAATTCAAAAGGGTGTCTGCTCTGCACTGAAATGAAAACAGGAGAAAGATCTGTCTCACATCAGTCAGGTCCAAGCACTCACCAGGCTTTAACTCTACTGTTAAACCCATAATATGAGCCAGTCAGAGAGAGATTTTGTACTTTGTTCACCCCCACAAATGCCCTGGTCATGCATATTAACTACTCCAGAACAAGTCTCTTTCCCATCTACTGTAGGCCTGTAATATATCTCCCATCGAGATTTCTTTCAACACTTCTGAAAGAAGTTGGGCTGTGCACAGAAATTAATGAATAGTCACTTCACTGAACAACTTCCCAGTGAACTGTAGGGATGGGAGCCTGTCTGAAGGTTTTTGCATTCGTAAGGGTATTTCTACTTTGAGAAATGTTTCTCTTTCATGTGTAGGGTGTATTTTCTAGAATTCCTTTTATCCCAGAAACCAGAACTAACTTTCTTAAGAGTTCCCAGCAGATCTAGCAATATAGGCATTTACTGAAATGAAGACAAAGCCTGTCTTTAATTTCAGCTTTCTCATTAGCTCTGTCTTTCTTGGAGAGATACCTCAACTGGGCATATGAAACATAGTTAAGAATTATTTATCTTTTACAAAATTCAGCCTCCAAGTATGTTTAGAAAGATAAACAGGAAGAGATTGTGTCAAATTCACAGAAAAGACAAGTAACAACACTCATTATACCACCAACTCATTTCACTCTGACACCAGTGCTCTACCCACTGGACACGCTATCTTTTCTTAAAAAACATTGATTGAATACAGTGTGAGTTTTTGTTTGCTGGAATGCATTGCTTAGAATTGTTCCCAGGATATTTAC
This sequence comes from Falco biarmicus, assembly GCF_023638135.1. Lineage (NCBI taxonomy): Eukaryota > Metazoa > Chordata > Aves > Falconiformes > Falconidae > Falco > Falco biarmicus. The sequence goes on from NC_079292.1 coordinate 27,241,991, forward strand.
TATTATGTCCTTACCCATTCTTTGGCTGTTTTGCTGTTTCCCTAGTTGATAAACCTGTTATTCCCCTGTGCTTAATCCTCCTCTCGACTCCAATGCTTGCTTGTATGGGGGTGTTATCACCACTGATTGACTGGTCATGTCGTTTATTCCCTTTCTGTTTGTGTGGGTAGGGGGTTAAAACACTGAAAAGAAGGATTAGATGCAGGTTTACAGCTAGTTACTCAGCACTTAGACGACTGAGGTCATGGTAATTAGACATTGGCAAGTTCCATGTAATGCCATTGCATGGTTATCTTAACAATTTAAAATCCAAATGGGTTCTTTGCACCCTGTAGTTGTTGCCAACATTTTTTTTTTTTTTTCTTTTCTCCTCTTTGAGTTCACTGAGTTAAAAATCTCTTTTCCTTCTTGGAAACAAAGTTTGTGCTGATCTCTGTCTACAACTGATTGTGTCCTGGTTGCTACAAAATTCCTCTTCTGGTTTGTTTAATCATAGGTTTATTTCTTTTTCTTCTTTCCATCATAAATTCTTACGTACGGCATCTGACCTGCTTGAAAGAAAATCGCCACGTTACCTGCAAACTGGCTTGACTACCTTTGACATGAGATGACTGTCATATTGATTTTCAGGAACAGTTATTCACGCACAAACCTTAATAGCCTAGCACCTGCATATCTACCGAACTCTTGGTAGCCCTTGCTTCTGTGCATACGCTTGGGTCAATGAACAAACTGCTGCTGTCGATTGTATCCATTTGGCCATCATCTCTAGGGAATAAAGAGGAATCACAGCTACAGAACCAAAGGTTAGGAAAATTCATTAAAAAAATAATGAATCCCTCTGTTCCTAAGCACCAGTCTGGCAAAAATATTTAATTACTTGCTGGTCTTTAGTCGTATCATCTTAGTGAGGTATGTGTTTATGAACTTGTGGTAGATAGGAATCAAATACAGCTTAAATTCAGCATTTAAGATTTTTTTTTTTAAAAAAAACAAACTTTCCAGATTAGATTTTTGAAATTATTGTGATAACACTGATGCAGAAAGATTGCAGCCATTTTAAGCATAGCTATCTAATAATTTCGGTTTTCTTTTATAAAGGGACATTTCCAATTTATATCTAGCAGGGAGTTATAAATGCTTCTTAATCGCTTGGAATAGGATACCTGTGCACATAAATTTGCCTAAGTGCACAGCTACTGGGTACATCTTTCTGGCTACACCTAAGCATTTTTAAGACAAGAGCATTTTTATTGTGAGATTGCCTAGGAGATACTGCCAAGGTTTACAGCTCCACTCATTTGTTTATCTCTACTAAATAACATCTCTATGAAGATCTGGAAAGGTGAGCCCAGCAAACTTTGGCAACACTTTATAAAAGTCTCCCCAGGAGACTCCTGCCCCCTTGCCACCCTCCTCTTTTATGTGTCTGGGTCTTTGCACAATGTTAATGAGCATCTTTGTCAACCCATAGTTATTTGCAATCTGTATCTCCACTACATGACATTTACAGAAAATCAGAATAAAAAGAAAGAGAACAGAAGCAATTCAAAAGGCCAGTACCACCATTTAGTCAAACGTAGCTTACCAGTAAGTGTGGTGTGCAGGTGCTTCATGAAAGGTGTCAGTGTTTTCACTCAAGATAGAAACACCAGATCTTTTCCTGCTGATGTTCCTCAACTTAATACACTGTACACTGTTGGTTGACTGTCTCAGGAAAGTGCTGGTGGATATATCTGTGTGGAGCTGAAGGACATCAAAGTGAATGTCATAATGCATGACTGAAATGTCTAAATATTTTTTTAAAGGTATTAAGATCTGAAAGGTTCTCGTGATCATCTAGTCTGGGGTTAAGTTTTTGGTTTACCTTTTTTCCCCCTAGAATGAAGTTTTCCTTATTAGTTTTCTCAGAGACAGTGAGTTATGACATAACTTATCTGCCAATACTTTTTCAATAGCACCATGGGGTACAGTGATGTATTGTACTACAGATCCCTTGGGATCCAGGAAACTGAGTGTTTGTGTCTGCCACTTGCCTAATCGCAAATTATGCCTGTTTCTGCATCTCAGATTCTTTTCATCTGTAAAATGGAGAGAAAGATATTGCTTGCTTTGTAAGAGGTCTTGAAGTTTCCTGGCAGCCTGCTGTTGTTGAGCCTCTCTACATTTCTGAAGAGCCTAGTCTCTTTGTTGAAATGAACCCTTTCAAAATTAATCATCCTTTAAAAATCTGAGTTCATTATCTACTTGGCTTATTATTTCCATGTTTTGGACAGGCCTGTGTTACTGGCCTCAACACAAGACCATTCCCATGAAGCAAATTTATTAATGCATCTAAGAAATAAGGCACTGCTGTTCTCACATTCCATGGTATAAATCTCTTCAGCTTCTCCAAAAGCATCTGTCTCTACTTTAGTAGATGATTCTGACATTGTTGTGCATCCTGTGATTGATATTATGGCATGTTTCCAGCTGGTCTCTGTCTAGCATGTAGTATGAATATAGACAGAAGAGTTAGCATGCTTCCCTTACCATCACTATTTCTGGGTTTTTGGAAGATAACTCCTTTATAACCTGGTTTTGACCCAAGGATTTTGTCTGATATCGAAATGAAAGGGTTCACCCTCCTGCTGATAGCATGCATTTCCTGAAAAAATGCTAAACTACTTTTTATTCTTTTTCTCTTTTTTTCTTCTGCTTAGGCCTGGGAAGAGGTTGTCTGACATCCATTACCTGGCACAGGAAAGGTTCACAGGATGTTAATACCCTTTACATTACTTTGCAACTTGTTAGAGCTTAAATTCTGAGCAGTTCTGTTGAAAGGAAACCAAAAAGAAACAAAAGTAACGATGAAAATAAATATTCTGTAAAGCCTCTTGAGATAATCTGTTCTTTCTAAGAGAAAAGTTTCGGGTTTCTATATATCAGATTTTCACAAATAAAACATAAAGGGTAAGAAATGTATCTGGAAGTCATGGAGTTTAGGGACTCCAGTGAGTAGTATCCACAAAATGATATTTCAGAGGCGTGTCCTTGCCACAAAAGCCCAGGGTAGCCTCAGTGGATCTCAGTGCCTACTGTTGCAATTGTTGCTGTTTGGAATCATCCCATAAAGGTTGCTTTGTGACCTGTATGAAAATCATTTATAGTACCCACAAGCAATTACTTCACTGACTGCTCTCTCCATTATATAGAGCCATATTGGTACTATTCTGGATCACCTTTGACACCCCAGAGGTAATATGTGCACGATGCACTCTTTTTATGATTCTAGTGCAAGTTTCTTTCCTCTTATACTAATGCATAGTGATAAGCAATCAGAATTAGGCTTGCATTGCTCTTTCTTATACCCTGTCTGCTTTTGGGATGATGAAGCACTGGATACATAATAGTTGTGTTGGTTTTTTTTCTATTGTATTAAATTCTACCATTGTCTGGCACTGAGACGACCCTCCGTGCAATGACTCACATTTACACTATTAAATCTTTTTCCTCCCAAAGAATGTCCCCAAAGGACATTCAGAGTTATGGTGTTTGTCCTCCCAAGTCACTGTTTCACGTGATGAAGCCCTGCTTTGCTGGAGGTGGCCTGCCTGCTGGTGGAAAGTAGTGAATTGATTCCTTAAATTGCTGTGCTTGTGCATACAGCTTTTGCTTTACTTATTAAATTGTCTTTTTCTGAACCCACGGGTTTTCTCACTTTTACCTTTCTAAGCCGCTCCCCCATCCTGCTGGGTGGGGGGCTTAAGCAAGCAGCTGTGTGGTGCTGAGCTGCTGGCCATGGTTAAACCATGACGGGGATTGACTGGTCTGAGTCTGGGGTTTGCAAAATGCCCTTCTAAGACTTATGGACCAAGTCATGATGTCTGCCTCAAGCAGGCAAGATTACAATGAAAATAATACCATAAAAGCAAGAAATATGTTGATAGGGATTAAAAAGCCCTTATTCTGTAAGACATTAGGCAATTTTACTGAGCTGTGGTGAATCTTTCTCAATGGGGAGGTCATTTTGCAAGCAGTCCCTTGTTAGAGTAAAATTTCTTTATGCTTGCACTTGGCTATGCCACACCTCTAGTCAACAGCAAGACAGGATATCATTCTCTCTATTTGTTACAGGGCAGATGACATATTGGTGTGATACGTATAGAATGCACATCTGAAGAGTGTCAAAAACCTATGTCAGGTAAGAGCTGGGGACCCTTTTAAAATTTAACGCTATCTGCCTAAATCTCCCCAGCTGTAATGTGAGGAAAACATGTCCTGGTGTGTCCCTACTAACAGCAAACTCTTTCCAGACTGGCAGCAAAAAATCCATCTAATCAGAGCAAAGTACCAGATCAAACAATTAAAAAAAAAAAAACCAAAACCTGAGCCATTTTACTATCTTAGAGATCCAAATTACCTAGTGTGATGGTTATGATCAGGAGTTAAAAGAGAAACAAAACAAGAAATGGCCAAATTAAACGACAAAAAAAAAAAAAAAAAGTTAAAAAAACATCATTTATGAAGCAGACAGATAATTTCAAAAAGCTTTCATACCAGGAATAGGGCACCATTACAATGAGAAAACCTTTAATTATGTTGTAAAGGTCTGATATCCCACTGAAATGTCATTTCAAAATAAACTTCTAACAGTTAATTATCAGTGATATTTAACTTGTGGGAAAATTAAATATCACCACATACTCCTGTGATCATTTTATTGCTTTTGTAGACATTTTAATATTTTAATGGTTTCCAAGTAACAATGAAAAAGGCATGCCACCAAGTATGTTTTCTTGACTTTCTGTGGATAATCATATAACCTTTTCTTTGTCTTCTTCATACAAAACAGACCTCTGAGTCAGTGAAGGACAGGACTGAGGGGAAAGCTTTTGGAAATAAATATGGGAATGAACATTGCTGATTCCCTTAGCTAGTGTGGTTTCTGGAAAGGAAGTTTTATTAACTGTTATAACTAGAAATACAATGCTGAATGAACAAATATTGAGGCCCTATTAAGATTCAGCTAGCAAATCAGATGAATGCGCAGTGTTCCAGTTAGTGCCCTATGTATTATCCAAAGCTTATAAAATGTGCAGTGCGAATGGACCTAAGGATGTATGCAATGACCCCTATCATGCACAGTCTGGAGACTGGAATAAGGAACCTCCTGTGCTCTTGTTGTATAAATCAATACTATACAAGCTAAAGGACTGAGGTTGCCAGGAAAAGTTATGAATTTTAAGGCTAGAAGACACTATTACGTGAATGACTATTCAACCAGCTATTCTGATTGAATTAGTCCTAGAAAGGGATACGTCCAACTAGTCGCACCTGGCTGGGTGTTATGCATCCTTCTCTAGGGTAAGACAATAAAGACATGAATCATTAAAGGGATTTGGCTCAAGAATGTTGATTTGTTCCTCACTGCAACATTTAATTGCCTACTTCTAGCAGCTACTTTTAGTTCCCAACATTGTGCCACCAAAAGTTTCAAAATTATTCTAGTGGAAGGTGCCCTGGCCCATGGCAGGGGTGGTAGAAGTAGAAGGTCTTTAAGGTTTCTTCCAATCCAAACCATTCAGTGATTCTGTGATTATAAAAATGGCTAGGAAAAGGATAGAAGAGTAAGATCCATATAGGTCTCACTACGATGTTTAGCATTAGCTGAGATGCTCACCCAAACTCTGATCTCTGGGGGCTTTACTTAAAGATAACATAATTTGTGAAATATGATAAAAATCCTGAGAATTGAAGGGACTGGTATTTTTGGCAAAGTCATCAATCTCTTGCATGGAATCATGAAATTAATGATTTTGCTTGCTCCTGTAAATTAACTGGTGTGCTAATTGGTCTTCAGAGATACTGGGGAGACTGAATCTTTTCATGGCAGCAGGAAATTCATCCAATATTTCTTCAGCACGTGAAGTAAGAAAAATGCCTCTAAGCTAGAACTTCCAGGACTGTTGTTGACTCTTTTAATGTGTAACAGGCTTCTGCATCATTCATGAAGTTGCTTAGTCTTCTAAGGTCATATTGTTTAAATGTCTCCTAAATTCTGTGCCTTTGGTCCTGTTGTGCAAACTGACAAATGCCCCACAGGAGCACTGCTACCATAATGACAGTAAACGATACTGTGATGCTGTTAGATACAACGTGCCTGGGGTTGACAGACTGAAAGAGTAGCCAGTTCATTGGAAATAATGCTGCCAATGGGATCTGCACCCATAAAATAAAATTTTATTGAATGCAAGAGAGATTGCTTTAGTAAGTGTTTTATTTTCCTTGGTGCTTCCTGGTAGTAAACCTTTTTATGTTCACATGTTTGCAGGTCTATGTAAAGCCTGCTTCCACCAAAGCAGTTGGAAGTATGTCAGACAATTTCACCAGTAAGCAAGCAGCATCACAGGCAGCATCACTGGCATTTTAAAGGACTATTTAAGAATCTGGCTACTAAAATGAAGAGCTAATGCTGAAGAGCCAGACCAAAGAAACGGCTAGAGCACTTTTTGTTTCTCTGGTAAAGAGCTCATGGTAGTGTCCAGAGGTCTGTTAGGATAATCACAACATTTTTTCTCTCTTTTGCTCAGATCAGGTCTGCTTCCAGTGAGAGATTAAGGTTCTGACAGCCTTAAGGGTTTGTTGGTTTGGACAGATTCCAGCACCAGCTCTGTCTCCCTTCCCTCCCTAGAGGCAGTCAATAACATCTCTTTTCCTCAAAAAATCCTTTTGTCCTTAATTCTAACTGCCAGGCCTTAGCACTAAGCCAGATATTGAGGGAGTATAAACTGGAGTCAATTATCTGTGTGCATTTATCTCTGCTAAAGATTTCTTTTACAGTTATTTATCAGTCACAGTACTTTGGGGAGGGGGAGGCACAGTCTACTGTGGAGGTGAAGATGGTACTACTGCCTCAATCATCTCATTTTTGACACTGCACTATGTTATTACTTCATCAGAAAATTGTATTTTACATCCCCCTTTGCTAAGATCTATATGACTATACACACCACTGATACAGAGAATTATGCATTTATTTCCACAACCTCTTTTTTTACCAATTTTACCTCTGCAAAAGGTTGTAGTCTATTATCACTCCAATTTATTACAGATTCATATCTCATGCTTTTAGTTCTTCAGGTCCTCAGATAAAATTCTGTTGCAAATATAATGAGGAGCACAATTAGATATGAAAGACAGGGGAGAACCAGGCACTTACTAATGCAGGGAGATGTTTCTGAAGTTTTTTGAACTAACTTGTTCCACTGAGGTCAACCAACTTAAATTTCAATAGAATCTGGATTTCCAAGGAAAATCAACAACTGCTTCCAATCTAGTTAGAAACATTTTCTTCCCAAGTCTTAAAATCCACAGAGAAAGTTTTCTTGTTGATTTAATATTTTTAAAAGGATGAAACAAAGTTTGAAATAAAATAAATAATTCTTTGTTTTTTGAAGTAAACAATAAATTGCTGCACGGAAAACATTTTTCTGGCATTTGTACGATCCAATTATTATTTTTTTTAAGTGGAAAAAATATTTCTTGTGAGTTGTTAAACATAGAGCAAACACTAAGAAAATTCCAGAATATTGAATAATTTTCAGTGTTTTACACTGATTCTGGAGGTAGTGGAAAAAAAAAGCAATAAAACCAAATTCATTTTAAATTAAAATCTTCTCTGACCTTGGAGTTTGGATAAGTTGTAGTGAATGAGTCAAAGCATAGTATCTGGTAATAGGTGAGCAGTTATTATGCTGGGAGTGATTCTCAGCTGGCTGAAGTCTTTGAAAGTCCCACTGTATTGCTGAAAACACTTCGGAGCAACAAGAAGCTTTATGTACACCACCAGCAGCTCTTCCACAGTTGTTGCCATCTCTAGGGTAATGTTTGCAGGAAATAGTGGAAAGGAAGTATACACGGTGGCTCAGAACAGAAAATATTAGAGGAAATTTTTTGGCATGAGTTGAGATGAACAGACAACATGATCAAATGATCCATTTTATATTTAAAATCTTGGGCCTAAATCAAGTTTTTTATAACAGTTCCATTATGTTCACTGTACGAACATTTGTATTCAATCTCATACTTTTTCCACTTTTAACATGATATTAAAGAGTACTACGGAAGTTATTAAGAGATTAAGAGTGGTCAGCTGATTTATACCACATTAACAGAAGGAAAACTGTTCAATATTTGGTGCAACAAACTTAGTCCCTCTTTGCCCCAGTATCTCCTATCACGCTTCAGTTTTCCAAGTTATCTGGGAAACCTGAAATAACACATGCAGTCAGAAATGCTGCTCTTAAAGAACAGTGATTTAGAAACTGAAAATGAAGGAAAAGAATGGCTGCTACCACTGAAAATTCCGTGTATGGTCCTTTTCTCACTAAAATTTACATGACATATCACCGGAGACAGTAAACACATATATACAGATGCATGCGACACACACAGAACTGAGGTCAACTGACCTCCATCCATTTATACCATCTATGGATATCTCTACTATATATATCAGGATAGAATAATGTTGTCTTGCAGCACTCTCATTAATTCTGTCAGTAGCACAGGCCATGATTGTAACTTAAGAAGAAGTAACTCCCATTGATATTAAAAAACTACTGAAGGGAACAAAGTGGATTGATTGGATACACTTTTTTTCCCCAAAGCTTATCAAATGAAAGGCTGAAGTAAAAGAAGCAGCTGGTTCCTCTAGAAACTTGGGCAGCACTTTGGCCAGGCATGAATTATACTGAAAAAACTAGTTAGCAGCAGAAAGAGCTAATGCAAACAGTATTGGAAAAGGCCTAGCAAGTGTTCAGAACTAGAAAACATTGTGAGGTATAACTGCAAGGCTCAAAGGACATGAAAAAAATGGTTTGACTTTCTGTCCTCCATCTGCCAGTATGAACTCATATGTACAATGCAGGTTGCCACTTCCAGCACAGGTTTTGTGGTTCTAACCTTCTGGCAAACATATTAAAAAATCCATTAAAGTGAGAGCCAAACTCCTGTCAACAGCCCAAGGAGAAGGATATAGCTCTGGCTTCTACAATTTTGCATACAACCCAGATGGAAGTACAAGCACTTCTATGTTGAAGTGCCAAATAACTCTCCCAAGGCTTATATTACCTTTTCTTCATCTTGCCTCAGAACAACTTCCATGCTTCTGGGGACTCCACAGCTGTGTGCACTCTAGCGAAAGACCGTGCGTGGCAAGCCAAGTCCTGTGTATTTGCTCTCCAGCTTCTGTAACAAGGCATCCCCTCCCTCCCAGTCCCATCAGGGACTGTTCAACCAGGAAATGCAGCTGCAGAATCTTCACAGTTTCTTTAAAGCAATTTTTAAAGGAAAAGTCCCTCATTTTCTTGAAGCAAGCTGCATTGTAAACAAAAGTACACAAAAGCAATGATGCAATAACTGCCTAGGAGAAAGGTGAGGAAAATAATATGGGGACGTTGTAAAAGCGAAACTGGAATTTAGCAGACTTGATATCTTTTAAACATAAATCTGTGCTTTAATTATGTTGTTTTAACCTTGCCAATGGAATCCTTTGTTCTGAAAAACATACAGTCTGAGCTTCAAGTTCCCGTAAATCAGAGGATTAAGACACAAAACTGGAATATAGAATGATTACTACACCAAAGTCATTAACTTCAAATGCAGTCATGCCTATAAATAGTGTTTCATAAATATATTTTGAGTAATATTAGCCAATATTATCTCTTACTTCCCATGAAACCAAATGCTGATTTGAGAAAAGAAATGACCTCCAAGTAAGGTCTATATCAACTTAATTCATCTTACTTCAGTGTCAGGATATGCCTTTTGCCCCTTCTGAATAAAAATAGATGTATTCTTCCTAATTTGACAGCATGATGACTGAGCTAGTATTATTTAAGGGATAGAGAAAAACAATGAGGCAATACAGAGGCATGGTTTGACCAAGTACGTGTAAGAAGAAGAGTCTTGTTTGTAATTGAATATATAATAGGAAGAAAAATACTCTAAATCAATTAATTCTATGTATTGGGCTGTATGGCCATTTCTCTTCCTGCATTCAAAACCAAATGCTGGAAATCTTGGACTCCTTCAAATGGATGACTTCTGGATGAAAATTTTTTTGCCTTCAAACATCACAGAATTGAATGTGGGGGAGACAAGGGTAAAAAATAAGCTTTGTGAATTCTGGTATTGTACAGAATACATCATTTCCTCCTAGTGGCTTCAAGACTAAAACAACCACTTTCTGCACTGCTTATGTTTGGTTGCTCTGAGGCAACTCTATAGCTGTTCCTATGAAGAGAAGACTTGGCTATAGGGAACTCTTCACACCTCAGCATGATGGGCCTGGGATCTTGAGATCTCTCCTTGCTATCATGTCAGAAAGAAAATAAAACTTGGGTTCCTCCTTGCAAAGAGGACTGTAGTTCTTCCTAAAGGGCTCTGATATCACTTGTTACATTGAGATTTACAGCCCTCAGCTCAGCCTGCACATAAGCTTTTTTAAAAAAAAAAAGATGGTCTGGATTACAGTTTAGGCCATGGAGACTGTTTGAATTCAGAGAACTGCTAGGATCATTTTCCAGTGTTATGCTATAGTTCTAACAGTAGTGACTTTAAACATAAAATCAATAGCCTATCCTACCATAAATTTAATCCATTCTCCTACAAAAGTTGCATAGTTTGTTTATATCTAGTGGAACATCTTAAGCTAGGAATAAGGGAAAACGTCCTTTTTTTTTTTTTTTTCCAGAGAGGTACTAAGAATAAATTCATGAGAACTGTAAAGTTCTCATGCAATGATCTAGGTTATTATCAAAGCAAGCAACTGTATGGAAGGTGTCTGTGCCTGCTTGGGGAAAGGGCAGCTTGTTCTGAAAATTGTTGATTGCACTGAATTGCATTGATGCACTCTTAGGCACATGAGGGATATAATTTTATATCATTCCAGTTCGGTCGAGCTACCCTGAAGAGTAGCTAATTTGAAATGTGATACATAAATCTAAATAATGTCTTCTTAATGATACATACAGTTTTCACAGTTAAATTATTTAGTTTATAGGGGAAAAAAATGTAAAGAATGGCTGCTTCATTCTAACCTGGCTGCAACATCAAAGACTCTGTTATTCATACCTACCTCTAGCAGCTGTAGCATCATTTTCAAAGCCACCAGTTGTGAGTAATGACGATGTTAGATCAGAATCACTATGCCTGTTCCTTCGAATTCTCATGCACCCTTTTGCCAAAAGTAAACATTTAAGAATTTAGTGTTAATTTAAAATTTAGAGTGACAACCTTACTGATTTCTTTATGTAGCTATTTTTCCTTACATGGATTTTAATATTTTAATCTTAATTCATATTTGGAAGTTTCTTATTTGATTGATACATCTGGTGATTACTCTGAGAGAGGTGCCTTCAAAAGAACCCATTGTTTATGAAGAGCCTTCTTGAGAAACCTCAACTCTTCCATTCTGTGCAAGCTGCCTGGCTATTACAAGTTATTGCTGAGTACAGGGTTCAGGACTAGCTGCTGGGGTGACCTGAATGAATAAACCTCAACCCTCCAAGTCTTTTACTACCTGACTGATGGATGACAATAATCACGCACACTCATGCAGAGCTATTATTTCAGCCTGTTAAGGTCACTAAGCACGTAAGATTAGGCTGAGATTTCAGGCAGGAATAAAAGAATACTTTTTTTATAAATAACATCTGGGAAAAAAAATCACCTCAAATATAAGTCATAATAGAATGTAAGTAACCAATATGCACCATGTTCAAGATCCCAGTCACCATTAAATCATTGGATTCAATTAGATATATTTCAAAGAAAAGTTATGGGAATGACCAGAAGGCTAAAACCCCCACCATCTACAGGGAAAGACTGATTAAAATGGGTCTAAAAGAAGAGCAGAAGGAGATGGGTACTTGATAATAGCAAAAAAGATAGATGGACAGATGTTAAAAGGTTAAAGTGAAAAACTTGTTCTGCTTGGCCATGGCAGACAGGACAAGTGCAATGGACATTCAGTTACAACAAAGATTAAAAGTTAATGTTAAGAAAAACTTTCTAACAATAAGGTTAATGAAGCACAGAAGATGTTTTCTCAGTTGCTTACAGAGTCTTCACCCACATAAGAGGTTTTTAAAAATAGGTTGGGAAAGCAGCTGTCAGACATGATATATGCATAGTTAATTTTATCTCAGGAAAATGAATTTTCTAGAAAACCTCTTGAGATCATTTCCAGACTGAGGAATCCATGGTTGTATATGGAACAGAACCAGGATTCACGCCACACTACACAAGGAGCACTAATTGCCACAACAACCATGAATCCTCTGATAGTTTATCAGTTGAACTTTGCTAACCCAACATATGTATTGCTCACATTGTTGGACCTTCTCCAACTCCTTCTAGCAAATAGGTTGGAAGAAAAAAACTAGGGACCCAAGGGAGACTAAGAAAAAATAAATAAATTTTCTTCCTTGTTATTCTGGCATGGCTGCAATCTTGACAATCAGATGATAGTAAAAGATTTATAAAAAGAAGTAGCCTTTTTTTGTTATTGTAAAACTGAAGCTGTGATAAAGGAGACAAAGATATCGTCATGCAAGATCAGGAAATAATATGAATATGACACACATCTTTTTTTTCAGTAAAACATTTGATTTTGGTAAAAATATTGTTTCATCCTATAAACCTTGTTCTCTTTGCTTACAAATATTTAAATCACATAGGCATTTTCATTAAAAAAAAATATTGGTAGTTTTCAGGAAGTCACTAGTCACATATGTTAAACCTGTCTTAGCTAAGACATTTGAGTTTAGCATTAACTTGTAAGCTTAAACAACCTATATTTCTGTACAATTTTAATGAGGCAGGTTGCCTGGGAAGGTTGTGAGGTCTCTATCCTTGGAGATATTCAAAACCCAACTGAACACAAACCTGAGCAACCTGCTATAGTTTAACCAGCTTTGAGGAGGAGTGTTGGAGGAGACACACTCCAGAGGTGCCTGCTAACCTCAGCCATGCTGCAGTCCTATAATTAATAGAAAAATACAGGCAACTTCAGATGATGTCTGAGTTCTGTGGTGTTTTTTCTCCATTAACTAGCAAAGAAACTGAGGTAACTAGATTCCCAGTGTTGTTGTTTCAGTGAAGTATCCCAAATTTAGTTTAAATTAATCCAAGTTACAGCAGGACTTTAACAGCTGAGCTAACAGCCTCATTTAATAGAAACTGCCCATGTCTTATGTGCATAACCCTATTCCATAGGCTTTTAAGGAAAATGAAATTAAGAAAATGGGATTCTTTTCAGCATTCAGGTGCCTTTTCCACTAGCTGATATTTGCTACTCTTAGCACAGCCTCTGTGAAAAGCCAAGCAAAAATCCAAGTACCATGTTCAGTCTTCCACCTACTGTGATTTATCTGAGCTAGCACCAAGGTACCTCAGCAGCTAAAACCAGTGAATTGTTTGGGGGAAAACAGCTAGTAACATGACCAAGAGGGAGATGGGATTCGTGGACACTACAGCTCTCAGAGCTGTTAGGCGCATTATCTGTGACTGAGGGTTCACAGAGCAGATAATCGGTCACCACAGACCATAATCTGGAACAATCCCTTTGTTTCACATTAGTCCTGATACAAACTCGTATTAAAGGTAAGTGCTGTCTTCTGAAAGACCATACATAATCAAAATTTTCCCAATTTCTGCCATGGCTTGTTTTGTGCATCAAAGCCACCTTCGTTATGCTTTATGTTTACCAAGGCTTGGTGCAAGAAGTGTCACCGGCTTTCTTGCAGCATGCAAACTGGAAACTAAGACTTGTCTCAAACATACGATTGTGTGTGCCAGGCTCTTTGACTTGCTTTTCTCCAGAACAGACAAGCAGGGTGTTCACTGGAGTCCAACTTTCTAAGCAATAATGATTCAATGATCCTAACCACACTGAATACCTCCTGGTTCTCTCTCCCTGTTGGTCACAAACTGCCACTGGTTTTTTTCCATTTCTTTTCTCTTCAGTTCCTTCATATCTGCCATGAACTCTGTTGGAAGCTTTGAACCGCTCCCAGCTGCTGCTCAGTATTTGAAAGAGTAAAGAAAAGCACCAGAAGAAACTTGTGGATACTTTGTAGCAATATACTTTGCTCTCAGAAGTGATAAATTCTCAAAGGAAAATATACAGCTGAATTTCCAGCATTGGTAGATAGGGCTAGTATTTTTTTTTAACGACTTTAGAATTATTTTTATTTCCAGAATCTAGTAAAATGTATAGCTTAGAAAGGTTACAACTTATTGGTAATGTCCCAAAGCCTTATCTAATTTTATATATGTGGACAGGAGAGAAGGAGATGATCAAAGGGACCAGATATCACCATGACAGAACATGTTATATTTTGTCAGGTTTAGATACACCAGGCTTGGGGATGGATCCCATGTTGGCTGTGTCTGCATGGAACCCACCAACTTCGGTGAAATGAATCCTGATTTAGATTTGCAGTAAATAGCTCTGTCACTGACTTGGCCAGGAGGAGGAAAGGGATGACCAGGTATACTGGATGGTATGGATTCGATGGCCTGCCACACCAGACCCACACAAGTATAAAGTTTTGGTAGCATGGGGGCTACAGGGGTCGCTTTTGTGAGGAGATGCCAGAAGCTTCCCCTGTGTCTGCTGGAGCCAATGCCAGCCGGACCCACCATAGGCCAAAGCCGAGACTATGAATGATGGTGGCAGCACCTCCAGGATAACATATTAAAGGGGGGGGAGGGGGGGGGGGGGAGGAAAGCACAACGGCATCTGCAACTGAAAAGAGGAGTGAGACTTCGTGAGAGCAACAGCCCTGCAGACCCCCAGGACAGTGCAGGAGGAGGGACAGGATATACTCCAGGTGTCAGAGCAGATTTCCTGGCAGCCTGTGGTGAAGCCCATGGTAAGGCAGACTGTGCCCCTAGACCAGGGAGGTGAATGCTGGAGCAGATCACCTGCAGTCCGTGGGGGACCCCTTGCCAGAGAAGAGGGATGCCCAAAGAAGCTGTGACCCATGGGCAGCCTGCGCTGGAGCAGCTCCTGACAGGGCCTGTGGTCCCAGGGAGAGAGGAGCCTCGGCTGGAGCAGGTTTGATGGCAGGGCTGGGGACCCTGTGGGACACACACACTGGAGCAGTCTGTTCATGGAAGACTGTCTCCTGTGGGAGGGACCCCAGGCTGGAGCAGGGGCAGAGTGTGAGGAGCCTTCCTCCTGAGAAGGAATCATAGAATTACTTGGGTTGGAAAAGACCACAATATCACCTAGTTCCAACCCCCTGCCATGGGCAGGGACACCTTCCACTAGCCCAGGTTTCTCCCAGACCCACCCAGCCTGGCCTTGAACACTACCAGGGATGGGGCACAAACAGCTTCTCTGGACAGCCAGTGCCAGTGCCTCGCCACCCTCAAAGTGAAGAATTTCTTCCTAATATCTGATCTAAATCTACCTACTTTCAGTTTAAAGTCATTCACCTTTTGACCTATCATTATATGCCCTTGCAAAAAGTCCCTCTCCAGCTTTCTTTCTGTCTGCCTTTGGCCAGGGAAAGGCTACAAGGTCTCCCCAAAGACTTTTCTTCTCCAGGCTGAACAACCCCAACTCTCTCATCCCGTCTTCCTAAGAGAGGTGCTGCAGCCTTCTGATCATCTTTGTAGCCTCCTCTGGACTCGCTTTAACAGATCCATGTCCTTATGTTGGGGGCCCCAGAGCTAGACACAATACTGCAGGTGAGGTTCCATGACAATGGAGCAAAGGGGGTGAATCCCCTCCCTTGATCATGCTTCTTTTGATGCAACCCAGGATTCAGTTGGCTTTCTGGGCTGCAAGTTTACATTGCCAGGTCATGTTGAGCTTCTTGTGAACCAACACCCCCAAGTCTTTCTTGTCAGGGCTTCTCTCAATCCATTCTCTGCCCAGCCTGTATTTGTGCTTGGGATTGCCCTGACCCACATACAGGACCTTGCACTTGGCCTTGCTGAACTTCATTAGGTTCACATGGGCCCACATCTCAAGCTTGTCAAGGTTCCTCTAGATGGCACTTTTTCCTTCCAGTGCATCAACTGCACCACTCAGCTTGGTATCATCAGCAAATTTGCTGAGGGTGAACTCAATCCCAGTGTCCATGTTGCAGACAAAGATGGTAAACAGTGCTGGTCCCAGATGGATGACCCCTGAAGAATGAATTTATCACTGCTCTCCACTGGGACATCAAGCCATTGACTGCAGCACCTTGAGTGTAACCATCCAGCCAATTCCTTATCCACCGAGTGGTCCATCCATCAAATCCATGTCTCTCTAGCTTAGAGACAAGGCTGTCATGTGGGACAGTGTCAAATGCTTTGCATAAGTCCAGACAGATGATGCCAGTTGCTCTTCTGTTATCCACTAATTAACTCCACTGTAGAAGGCCACTAAATTTGTCAGGCATGAGTTGCCCCTAGTGAAGCCGTGTTGACTGTCACCAATCACCTTCTTATTTTTTATGTGAGGAAGGAGAGGCAGAAACAACATGTGATGAACTGATCCAAAACCCCATTCCCTGTCCCCTTGTGCCACCAGGGGGGAGTGATAGAGTGGCTTTGATGGTCACCTGGCATCCAGCCAGGGTCAACCCACCACTAACAACAACGAGACTTTGGTCTCATCTGTAAAAGCAGCCTGCAAAAAATCCTTCACATAATGTCCCATAAGATAGCAGGACATCAATTTTCAAATCAAGATGGTGGTCAATTTATGTTCTAAAGCAAGAAAACTGGCAGGTCTTGTAATCTGCTTTACCAAGATAACACAACCGTAAAACTGTTATTCTTGTACTTATCTAGCCCTTCTTTCAAATCTTCCTAAATGGTTCCTCAATTATTTCCTGCAGCAGTGGGCTCCTTCCTGGAGAGTTAATCATGCAAAGTATAAATACATACACCCATTTAAAATTTGTTACTTTAAATTTTATCTGTGGTGCAGGTGGAGGGAGTTGAGTCGCCCAAGACAGCTCATCAGTTATGAAGGTTTATTTTGTAAAAATAAGTTGAAGTTTTATTTTTTTTAAACCCTTTTCACTGTCGTAACTACAAAGAGAGCTTGCGAGTGAAGCCTGTTGTGATATTGCCTTCTGAAGGCGGACAGACTTCATCTACAGCAAAGGACATGTTGCACTTGCCATTTTCTCCTCTCAGGGTGGCTCTGTACCAACACTGATACAATTATATGAGTTCAAAACCGACAGCAGCAAGAACTGACACATACTACATTCATTTTTGAAGGTAGGAATATGACTGGCAGGAAAATAGCTGATATTGCTAACCTCTAGGTTTTTATCATTAGCCTTGAGAACGTATGAGCCATTAAAAAAGAATACGAGTGCTGTCAGTGTTCAACAGTTTGTGTGTCTACTTACTCTAAAAAAAGTCCTGTGCTTGACACTAAAATCCACTTTCTCATCCTACACTCACACCAGATTTTCTTACTGAGAGTTGGAGTACCAGTCCTCCACCCACTGACCACACTGACTTCTTACTTTTTTGACATTGCTGAGACCAAGTTAATTTAGCTGACAGAGTTTTTCCATACAGAGGATTCAATACAGAGTTTATGAAGTTAATGGAAATCCTACTATTTATTTTACTGGTTGCTCTATCAGGTTAGCCAAGAACAAATGCTCCTGCTTTAAGCTCAAGTTTATTGCTCATTAAAATGGAAAGAACCCAGTGAAAACCAATTGACAGTCTCTAAAAGGGAGGGCAACTGTGAAAGTGCTCACCTGACAGGATTGCACCAGCTTTGCCCTAACAACATGGCATTGGTGCTGTGCAAGCATCAGTCTCTGACACGTGGGGAAGCCACATCTGGGGGCCTGACTTGACACTTCTCAGCAGGGTAGGAAGCATTGAATTTGGCCATCTCAATGCTCAGGACAGAGCTAGACCACAAGAAGTGAAGAAACAGAAGGAAGTGGTACAACTGAAGCAGGTATCTAGGAAAAAAACTAGGCTATAGATCATCCTGCTCCTCCTGCCACCAGAGCATGAGGAGGATGGAAACAGCATTTCTGGTGCAGGTTCAACCCACTCACCCTAAAAGCAATTTTAATCCCATGTTTGCTGAAACTTCCCCTCCAGTACCACCGGTAGCAGCAGCTAACCTGATTTTTGTGCACTCTTGCAAAGAGAAGGAAAGAAGAATCAAGGAAGGTTTGCCACTTCCTCAGTAAGTCTGTTGCTCTAGGCAACTTCTTTTTTTGCTTATCTCTAGAGTTGCCCCTCGTACCTACTACATAAAATTACAGCAATTTCAGGCCTGTATGATACCAACTGGTTTTGGGTTCCACAAGGAAACTGTTCTAGTGCTGCCTGATATACAGAGGTCACAGGGATGTCTCTAAAAATGCACATAAACTCCATGGAACACCACATCAGACAGTAGAGGATTTTGAGTTAACCCATTGTGAACTTAAACTTAGCATGAGAAAAACCACAGGGTTTTCTTAAAAAAATTCCTCATCTTTTTATATTAAGAACATGTTCTAGTTTTTCAGATGGAATAAGGGAAAGCATACTCATTTCCTTGAAAGAAAGTTCTCAGGGAAAGATGTGGCTTGTGTGTCAAAATGACTGACTTTTACAGATCACCATAATTTTTCTTTTTGCATTCGAATGCGTATGCTTCAAAAAATATCCTGGTACAAATTTGTATGCCAAAAATCAACCCTCATCTCTCTGCCTACACCCCCTGCCATTTCAGATTTCTGAAATGGAATAAGAAAAAAAAAATCCACATAGAGAAGCTCCAGGTTGATCTTCTCTCTGCTATTATATCTTTTAATATCACTAACATCTTTCCTGTTACAGTTCTATCCAAACTTAATCAGCCGTGTTCTGATAATTCTCTTTCACAGAAGCCCTCCTCCCCACCAGCCGTGCTTTTCATCTTTTTGTTGCCCTTCTCAGGACTTCTTTATTTATTTCACTTACTTTTTAGGACAAATTGATCAAACCTGAAGGTAGTATGCATGGTGAGTGAATGCAAATGATTCCTATAGTAGCCTTAACATTTTGTAAAACATTCTTTATTCAATTTTCATTTAGCCTTCAGTCTCACTTGTTGTTTGTTTTTGTTTTTTTTTAATCATTGCTAAACATTTAGACTGTGTCTTTCATTAAGTGTCCTTGCAACCTTTCTTTAAGACACTAGGTGTATATAGGGTTTGTCATGTTTCAGCAAAATGTGTTTTTGTCAGAATCCCCTGATTCATTAAACCCAAAAACATGTATAGAAAACATGCCAGTTTTGACAAGTAAATCCAAAAGTAACAGAGAGTGCCTGCCTTCCCAGTTCTAGGATGACCAAAAGTTTTATTGAGGAGTCTGCTTAGGCCATGGTAATCTGAGGTGAAGTCCTAATTCTGCCTAAAATCAGATTAGGGGTTTACATCACAGACACGAAGCTATTATTAACTCCTCAGTCACCACACTGTGTGGCTGCTTATCTATCTTTTCTGATAAACATATCTTCCTAAATTGCTAACTAAGTCAAATCAGGCTCTAAAAGTGGTAAACCAAGATTTTCATGGAGCAAGAAAACTATCTATCTCATACCTAGCTTTAATCAAACTGCCACAGTTTCTGTGCAATTGCATCTCCATGAAATCCTTCCAAACAAATGGAAATATAAATTTTAACAAAGCTATATTATAATTTCTTTCCAGTATACTGTGTACGCAGGATGTACAGATGCCACCAGTCCTATCTGGTTTCGTGCTTATCCCACCTCCAATGAACTATATTTTCATATGTAGCTACAGGTGATTAAAACATTCTCTCTTTTTAAGAGGAAAAGAAAGAAAACTAAGTAAAAAATACTTTTAAATTTCTTTCAGAGCTGCTGAAACTCTTCAGAATCTTTTTTTTCCAGAAATACACAAGCATCTTTCCTCCTTCAAAAAGTATTGTACTTGGCTTACAGGGCTGCTTGTTGAAACAAAACGTAGAACGTTTGTGAATCTTGTGGAGGCTGTTAAGCCTACGTGAGAACACTGTGCCTAGCACCCTTGACTTTCCATGAAGCAGACAATTTAGTAGACAGCTTCTTCCTCTAACAGAAAAGGTGACTCTGCTGACAGTGTAACAACATTTATCAACATTTTTGCTATTTCTTTAATTTCAGCCATGAGACACATGCAGGTCATTATATTACAAGCTTTATGCCAACTTACACTCTTCATTTGACACTTTTTTAAAGCTACGTTTGGAGAGGAAGTTATAGTGAACAAAGATTTAGAGTGTACAGCCCCCTGTTAGGGATGGCCTGGATTTATGTCTTTAGGCAACATAACATATCACTTCCACCTACTTTATGGAGTTCCCATTGGAACAGGAATCCTCTCACTTATGCTTCCTTTATGGTCTACATGTGTGTTCATCTTTGCCCTTGGTGGACATGAGGTGGAAGGATGAGCTTAAAGACCATCCCTATTTTCTGGCTTTCCATGAATTTTCTTCCGGGCCAAATCAAACAGTAAATGGTGCACTGCAGTACATCCAGATTTTTATTGGCAATTCAGAATGCCATTCTCTTTGAAGATACTGATAAACTCTTCTTCATCCAATTATCTGATTGCTTTTTTTTATGCCTACATCTTTTCATCAAATTAGCTGAAATTAACAAGTGATCACACAAGAAATGGGATGTAGAACCAGCTAGATTCCTGTATTGCTTTATCAAATTAGTCTCTTTATCTGCTGGAAGCTAAGATGAAAAAATGTAGGATGGATTATTGTAAGTGTGTTGTAAGTCAGTGTGGCTTCATTACTTAGCAGTGCTGAGGAAAGCTGAGTACACAAGCTCCTATAATAAAAATCTATGTATCACTTGTAAATTCAGATAGTACTCTGCTGTAGTCAGGGAAGGGTGTATTGACATCTGAAGCACAGCACATTAGCAAACAATAATGAATTGAAATATTATCATTCACCTGGTTAAGCACAGGACGGAACAAAGTTAAGCGCTTTGTGAAGTCTTTAGTGTTCAGATGCTCAGCTGGAATAAATCAATATCGCTCTAATTAGCTATGTTCAAGTTTGCAAATTGCAAATCAGCTCCATTGTGGTTCCCCCACCCCCAACCCCCTATATAGAAAAAAATTGCTCTTTGATCTAATCCTGACTGATTTATTGAAATCAGAGAGTAATTCCAAAATGTTTAAGCTTGATAAGAAATTAAGTTTAAAGATAGCACCTAGGTCCTTCACAGTCTGGAGGACTGAAAGGTTGTGCTTGTACAGCTCCTGATTTCATCTACATTTCATCCTGGTTCCCCTTAAAGGGGTAACTTAGTCTGGTTTATGTATACATAAATGTCCTTTAGGGCTCTGTTCATTTTTTTTTCTCTAGCTATATAGAAGTAATGAGATCCCCAAAGAAAGCCTTAAGGGTCTCCTAAATAAGCAGGGAGGAACAACTGACTGTCTCATAAGCCCTTGTGAAAATAGCAATTTTTTCATTAATCATGGAAGTAGAGCTTCATCACTAGAGAATTAAGCTAGCCTTACTCCACTAATAACAACAAAACCACCTTCAACATGAGTGAAACATTCATCATGCCAAGCCTGTAAATTCCACATAATGGCACCACATTAACCCTTTCTCTTTTTATTTTATGAAGATTTTGCTTGATACAGTAATTATGACTGATCTAATACCTTCCTTCCAAGTCCATAAAAAAGAGGTGAAGTGGCACTGAATTAATTTAATGACCCTGGACAGTGTGTTTAATACATTTCTACTAACTTGCACAGTGCATGTCTTTTTAGAGGGGTTTTGAGAATTAAAGTTTCCTCTCATTATTAGCAACAGCTGAAATTACAAGACTGAAAGTTGTGTAAAAGGTAATGATTTGGAGATGGAGTCAAACACCGGTGTTTATTTAAAAAGATGCAGGTTCTCGACACTTCAGCCCACAGTTAGGAGAAAAGTCATCAATGGCCTCAGTTATCAGCTTCTTATCACCAGTCCCCCAATAAAAAAATAAAATCAGTCTTTTGCAGGATTCAATTATTGCTAGGTTTTTCCCTTTAACAAGCTCACTACTGGTTACAGGGGTCATGCAGGAAGGGTGTTGGATAGCTGAGATTCAATTTACTTGGGGAGCAGTGGGGGGAGCTGAGGCCATCCAGGATGGGGAGGGCGGGTGCTCACGGGCACCTGGTGGCTCCCTACAGCTGCCCGGCAGGGGCTGTAGGCAGGGGGGGTCGGTCTCTGCTCCCAGGGAACAAGCGACAGGACAAGAGGAAATGGACTCACGTGTTCCCGGGGGAGGTTTAGGTGGGATATTAAGGAATATTCTTTCACTGAAAGGGTGGTCAGGCATGGGAACAAGCTGTCCAGGTGGAGTCATCATCCTTGGAGGTGTTTAAAAGAGCTAGATGCAGTGCTTAGGAACATGGTTTAGTGATGGACATGGCAGTCCTGGGTTAATGGTTGGATTTGATGATCTCAAAGGTCTTTTCCAATCTAAATGCTTCTAGGATTATATATATAACATATTCTTATATCAGTGAGTTGAAAATTACCATTTAGAATTTATTCTCCAGCATTTAAATATTACCCTCAGTATGAGATAACTACCTTGGATCTCATTGTGATGGATAAAGATGATGGGGCTAGACCTTGGAGTGTGCTTTGGGAACTACTGTGATAACCTTTATTTCATGCAGACGTTCACAATAACATAGACTCTCTCTGCCTTCACATGTATACATTCTATATAATTTAAAATAAAAAGCAAAACTCATTGTGATGAAAAAATATTTTTGAATAACAGTATATATTGGGTCTTCTTTATCTTAAGGAGATATAAAAGGAGAATAGGGAGGGGATGAAATCAGACTTTTCACTCTTTTACACCACAAAAAAACCCACAAAAGGAATGAGTTACAGGCTGTGAGAATGGAAATTTTTGCTGCATAAAGCCAAATGATTTTGCAAGGAGGGGAAGCTAAAACATGGCCCCTGAGAGGTTGCGGGATCTCTCTGAACAGTTTCTAAACTGCACTGGGCATGCCACTAAGCAACCTTATGAAAATTTGAAGTAAGCCCACGTTCAAGTAGGAGGTTGAATTAAAGACATCTGGAAGTCCTGCCTAACCTGAATTATTCTATACTTCTATAGCCCTGTTATAAAAAGAAATTAAAACCTGGATAAAATCTGGATAAAATCTTCTTCTACTTCAATGACAAAACGATGGTAGCATTTAAGACAACATTAAGAAAAGTAGTATTTAGCAAATGGGAGAAGGTGTAAATAATAATAAGTAGTTATGTCTCAAGGAATATCTATATAAGCTATAGGTATATTGGAAAAAAAGATTAATGTTGGGATGGGGTACACACAATGAGAAAAGACATTAGGAATAAACTAATAAAACCATTCTCATATAAGACTATTGCTAAATGAGGTGGCAAAGCAGTCCACGATGTTACAGAAGAAGGCATTTTCATTACAAACTTTTGTTCTTCATTTTTTTATGATTACATCATACCCATCATGACAAAGTAGTTTCTAGTCCAGTAGAAACAAAGAAATTAAGTTCTGAAAATATGAATGTTTTGAATCCCTGAGTTCTTTGAGATTATCAGTCCCATGATGGAGGCTGTTTAATGAATTTAGAAAATATTCAAGAAAGTGTAGAAGGCTTCAGAAATACCTGCGTTACACTAATATGTCAAAAGATGTTCAGGAAAATTATAAGAATGTCACCACGACATCAGTACCCCAGAAAAACAATTAAAGAGTGCATCCAAATGAGAAAGAACAGAGAGTGGCGGTAGAAGAAATTCCACTCCACAGGAAACTGGTCAGCAGTAAATTTTTTCTTGTGCAAAGGAGATTCAGCGTACATCTAGCAAACAAACTCATGGGAAAAACGGTGGAAAAATGCTGTTCAGTTTCGCTACTAGTACCAATTTTTCCATTTCTTCCCCTTCACTCCCACTTCCAGACACGTCAAGCATTATAAATAATAATTCAGAGCCTTGTTTTTTCTTGCTATGAATACACAATTCAGACAGAAATGGATTTTTAAACAGCAAAATAGCAGCTCACTGGTCACAATGAGAAACTTAGGCTGACCTGATATGATGGAGACATTCTGTACCAGAAAGCAGGAACTATGAAAGGTTCTAGTGATTGCCCTGAACTCCCATAGCGATACTTTAGTAATAAGGCTAACACAGTCTATTTATCAGCACAAATCCAGACCTACAAAGAGTAAGGAGATGAGTTAACCTCAACATATTACAGGGTTGATTCTAGATCATTGTTCCTATTTTAATGTTCACAGTTCAAAAAAGCATGTTGAAAGACTGGAGTGGATAAAGAAAAAGAGATACAGCAATTATTTAAATGTTAGGGGAAAGGTAGTACAGTTAGAGACTTCAGCAGCTCAAGAGGGTGTGTTGAGCTGATTTTGATCATAAATACCTCCTCAAAGAGAAAATACTGGATATATCTAGAACTGGGGTCCTCAAACTATGCATCCCCTGGTATTTACAGACCCCCCTGCCCCCCTCCCCCCGGGGGTTGGGGGGGAAACCAAGCAGCCGCAGATGACTGCCTGCCAGTTCATGCGCACGCCGGCCCCTTGGTGAAAAAGTTTGAGGACCCCTACTCTAGAACTTCTGCATGTAGATGTGGGACCAGGACCAAATAGTGACCAATTAACTTTTGGACTATACTGCAAAGATAAATAGATGAATCGTGGTCTTTGAAAGAGGTGAAATCAGGACTGGATGACTTTTAAGGTTCTGGAAGACATCTTGCATGAAGCATAGGTGATTGAGCTTGTGGTCAATTGAATAGAATTTAACTGTCTGTGATGGTGAGGAAATTAGAAAAGATGGCTTCCTGCTTTTTTTTATTTGGTCTTAAGTGCTCTTAAGTTTATGCTCAAAGATACAAGTATGTGAGTGAAGCAGTAATAATGATCCTTCAGCTTTATGCTTTCCCACTCAGCCAACCATCAGTTGTTATAATATTTGTCCTTGTGTTAAGTTTGAAGAATCCTTATCTATGAGCCTCAGAATTAAAAAGTTCATGGCATTTCAGAACATGTTGCAGCTATTGAGGGTCATGCAGAGCAGTGCTGAATGTGACACTTGTGCAAAAGATGAAGTCGTCATTCTCCTGGTGTCCACACACAACACATAGTAAATTGGCAAGCCTATGGGAATATGGGGACCATGACTTTGCTGGGACATTAATACAGTCATGGAGTATTTTATATATATAGATATAGATATAGATATAGATATAGATATAGGCTGAGGTATAGTAATGTAGATTTTCATTTATTACCTGAGCTGGAAAAAGAGAAAGAATCTGATTTAAGTCTTTAATATGTATTAGTACATATTAACTATATAGTGAACATACACATGGCAAAATACCTGTAAAATGACATGGCCCTGTGTGATTTCTAAAAAAGGACACGGATGACTGAGAAGGAAACCAAGCCAACGTTAACCCACTCTCTAGGTGGTCAATTCGTTGAGAGTGGAGGTGCCATATGCCCTGCACCACAGCCTCTCAGCTTCTGTCCTGGCTTACACACCAAAGTGGCCATCAGCCAGGAGAATAAGGGGATAAGGAGCCATTCTGTGATAGGGTAAAAGTTATAGCTTAATGTTTTCTAAAAAAACATTTCTAATTTTACTTTGGGTAGGCTTGGAATAAGTGTGGTGCAGTGTTGAAGACCATCTTGGCCCTACCTGGTGGCACGTTCTTTACCCTGTCAGCTCTGAAGGTCCTATAGCTCTTTCTGTTCTCTCTCCTGCTGCTGACTTGCAGTGTCTTTCAGGCAGTCATTAGAGGTGTCATTAAGCATAAAGCTATGTGATGCTAATGGACCAAGTATGGCTATAAATCACTTCAGAGTAGCTTCAGATATGGAAGTGGAATTTAATAATATGGATCTTGCAGGCTTGTGATGTTTTTCTAAGGCTTGCAATTTGTATTGAGAAAAAACCACATCAACTACAAAAACATGAACTGTGCACATGTAGTGGTGGTATTTCTCTCCCTTGCTCTGCTTGTTTATTGCTACAATTCTGCAAATGTATTTTCTTTGAAAATTCTTTTTTTTAATTTTGGTTGCAGTATTAGCCTTCAGAAGGTTTTGTTATATAAAGCCTGCCCCACCTTAAGATTCAATCAAGTGAAAACTGTTGTAAACACCTCCTACCACAAGCAGAACTGCACCAAAACATCTATTTTCACCAAAACTTAGTCTTATTTTGCTACAGTGTTCAGCAAAATAGATGGAAAACACAGCCAAAGGTACAGTGGTCCTTGTGCAAACCAAAGCTGAATTCTCTTCCACTTGCAAGGCTACTAACAGTTTTGAAGGAACAGGCTGCCCATAGGGTGGCTAACTACCTTCCCTTCTTACCCTGGTATGAATTATGTGAGTGTACTGATAGTTTGGAGCATAGGGAGGAAGGAGAGATGTTAGTTTTCTATATAGACACTGTCTTTCATGTTCCCTCTTTAGGTCCTTTTTTTCTTATTTTTTTAAATTTATTTTATTTTTCTTTCCTTCCTGTTCTGGATGAAATGTTGAGTAACGAGGCTTTGTGTTGGAAAGATGACACATAACCCTGAAATTTTCATCTTTAATTATCTTCAGTGAACATAAGAATGTAACTCAGAATAGTTGTTTTTAATTTGTAATCTCAATGGAAATTTTCAGGGATGTTGCTGAATCACCTATGAATTACAAATTCAATGCACAGGCAATTGTTCCCTTCCTCATGTGCTGATTTTTTATTACATGTGTAGCAGTTTTATGCCACTGCAAGTTACAAGCATTCTTCTAAAGAAGAACAGAGCCAGGGCATTGCCTTAAATCAGT
The DNA here is from genome assembly GCF_023638135.1 of Falco biarmicus. Classification (NCBI taxonomy): domain Eukaryota; kingdom Metazoa; phylum Chordata; class Aves; order Falconiformes; family Falconidae; genus Falco; species Falco biarmicus. Next base: position 27,268,912 of record NC_079292.1, read on the forward strand.
GTGTATAGAAGTTATCATTAACAACTAGAAAACTTCATTAGTGCTACACAAAAGATACATGTATTTTTTCCTCTATGTGTTCGAATAAAGATGGTGTTGACTTTTAAAATGATATTACAAGAGGTGTTAGATAAATTAAAATTTTTCTCCATTGGCTACCTGGTATATGTAGAGACAATCCTGACCCAGAAGAGCTTATTTTCTTCACAGAAAACACACAGAGAGGGATACACTATAGAAAAAAAGAGACTACTGTTAGTTAAAGTACAGTCAGTTTTAGTGGAGTGTCTCACAGAAAAAAAAAAAAACAAACCCAAAAAGAAGTTATGTTTCATTATGTAGTATCATTTAGATACACTATTTCTTCTTCCAGAAAGACTGAAACTTTTCCAGCTCCTGGTTGACATACCATAACACTTCCAAAAAGTTCAGTGGAACCTGTGGATTGTACATATATAATATTCCCCAAATATTACAAAATTCACATACTATTAAAACCTAAAGAAGCTTTAGAAATTAACACCAGCAAATATATTCCTTTGGCAGAGTGAAGTACTGAAAACATGTATGTTTCTTATATAGTGATAAATTGATATACAAAGTTCTGTAGGACATGCTGGCATCACAAAACTTGATTACTTTCCCAACCTGAATTAATCATTGCATTTGAATGATCTATAGATCTATTTAAATAATAATAATAAAAAAAAAAAAAGAAAAAGAAAAAAACAAGAAAACCCAAGAAACCAAAGAAAACACCCCCCACCCCTCAAATAATTTAAAACCACTTTGTTTTGTTCTGGATTTTCCTTTGGCATATTGAAGTTATCATTGCAGAATAATAACTAAAAAAATCAGATCAAAATCATGTCAATCAAAATCTCGACAGATCTTTACCCAATCTAGCACATTCCTGCAAAATATTTCCCTGTCAACAAAGGCAGTTTCCTTAAATGTTATTTATAAAAGAAAAACATTTTCTTATCCAAGGAAAACCGGCTACGAGAGGCCAGAGAACAGAGTCCATCGAGCTTTTTGACCCTTAATGGATCAGCTATACCATGCCACTTTAACTCCTGTTTTTCTCTTAGAAGTCTTTCAGAGCAGGTTAAATAATCTGTTCCAGTACTTCATCACCCTGTCAGGAAACTTTTCCTGTTGTCTGAACTAGATTTTTTTTTTCTCTGCTGAAGATTAACCCTTTATTTCTGTGTTACACCTACTGTGAACACGGAAAACTGGTATCTCTCCATCCTCTTTGCAGAATTATTCTCCTTATATTTGAAATCAAATATCTCCATCTCTCATTTTAGTTTGTTTAGCTTAAATAGCTGCAAGGGTTTTTTTTCACTCTTTATACAGAGGTCATAGTATCTAGATGACACAATCATTGTTTTCTGAAATGTTTACACCTTTTTTGTTGTGGTTTTAATCCCTTGTACTATACTTCTAAAATACAGATAGAACAGAATCTTTATCAACTAATTTATAGGGGTTTGTTGCTTTCCTGATTTGTTTTGAGCACAAGCATGAAGCTTCTTCTTAGCAAACCCCTTGAATTCCAGCCACCTGGAATACAATTTTTTCACTGCTGTGTCGTCCACCAGAGGAATATTTATTATCATCAAACAGATCTTTTAATGAAATATGCATTTGTATTTGAAATCAAGAATATGAATTTAAAAATAAGGTCTACTCCTAGTTAAGACAGTGCTAAAAACTCCATGGGGATTGAGTAACAGGGAAAACAAGTCCTTCCAGTGCAGCAGGGCAGCAATTTCTGTTGACTGTAATGGGCTCCAGGTAAAATCAATAGGCAAAGAGTTAAAGAAGAGTTTAGAATATGGTAGAACACCAGTAATGACATAAAACATTTCATTTCAATAACTATAATGTTAAAAAAAAAATAAAAGAGCAGATGCTATTGCTTCATAGGAAAATAAAAATTGCTGTCCCACAAAAGTTAAGAGTTGGAATTTTACTTCTTTGCTAAGAGCATGTATAAGGTGCATGGTACACACGCTTTATGAGACTTTTTACCTACAGGTTATTTCAATCTCTTTTGGTTACAATTCATCATTATAAGCCTGTCCTCTTCCTGACTCCAATCCTTAGCTATCCAAGCTTAGTAGCAGCTGGTTTCTCTCATGAGTTACACTGAATCTTGAAATACCTGCTGTTTTACTCACAGCCCTGACTGCAAAAGAGAAGTAATCTCAGATTCCATATTCAGATCTATAGTACAGGAAAACTACTTGAAATGTCTGTCTTAAATGACACCTAAAGTCTTAAAAGGGAAGTAAAAAGTGTGGTTTAGGTCATGGTTATAAAGTGATGATGTAAGATATTGCAGATTCTGGGGGTGAGTGTGTGTAAATTTTTATATTTTTTTAATTAATATTTTGAATTTGCAGTATTGAATGACGCATAAATTAAGAGAGAAAAAAAAGATTGCTAGGAGAATATCTAGTTCCTATAAAGACTCAAATGAAGTTCTGACCTAATGAAGGAAATTACCACCTTGGCACAGGTTTATACAAGAGCTAGATTTCACTCTGGGATGTGCTGCTGTACACTGTTAGTCTGAAGTGTTATTATCCCGGCAATCTCAAGTTTTGCATTTTCTGGGTTTTGATGGATTTGTTGCAGGATACTATATAACAGCAAAGTGGAATATTCAGCAAGATGCATAGGATGAGACAATAAAGGAAAAAGGGACTTTTGTTCTTCTGTACGAAGAACCTGTTTCTTACTTATTAGTGCATTTCTTCTAAGTGACAAACAGGAAAGACTGGCAGATTCAAATTAAAGGTTAAGCAAAGGGTAGCTAAGAAGAGCAAGAACCAACTACTTTTGTTTAAAAATAGAATTAGAATGAAGCCAGCTACCTGAGGGAATTGACATGAAGCAGATTATAAGGAAATTGGGAAGGCTCTTTTATTACAGTTAAAACAGAAGAAATGAAAAAAAAGTGCCTGCTTTACAAGGTTCCAGTTCTGCCTTCAGTCAAGCAGAAAAGCTAGTGGTCTCAAACCAATTAGGGATTAAAATGAAACTTGAAGTCAAACAGTGATCATCTGTTCCATGATATCCTTTTTGTGTGCGCATCTTATAGTGATAACACATAAAAAGTTTTATGGGGTGTATTCCTTCCCCGCAAGATGACTAATTAAATGTTACTGTGCACTAACATTTTAGAATTAAAGCAAAATTAAACAGCCTTTTCATCACATTTAACTTCAAGGGTTTGATTATTATTCAAATTACACTCTCTGGTTCAAGTTCTCTTTTTCATTTGTAAACCAATTTTGATTGAATACTGACATCAGAGGAGGAGTATTTATTTCAAGCACTAGCGAGGGGGAAAAAAAGGGTGGATACTGCACTAGGAGAAACGGGAATTTCACAGAGCACTGCATGCAGTTACAAGATGCTAAGGTGTATTGGACTTGTTCACTTTACGGCTTTCACATACACATAAGTTCTGTTTTTAGTAAAGATTGTTCAGATTTCACAGTGAGGACTAGTGTTGGTTGTAAATAATCATATTCATTGTGACTTAGCTTAGCAAATTATCTTTTGAAATTGGTAATTTCTAGATACAGTCAAACAACAGAATTCTTTCCTGTGGAAAATTGCCTTTTTGATGAAAATCCTGAAGCTTTCGTTATCTGACAAAAATTGAAAGATTGGGGAAAGCAGACACTGTAGACATGCGTTCAATGAAAACACAATTTTCTGCCCCAAAAAGTTCACAGAAAATATTGGACAGACCCTAATGATTTCTTTTTTGCCTTATACCTAGCTTACCCTTCCTGTGACACATTACTGAGAAAGTTGTAAACAGATAGAATCTGGAGTATTCAGGTTCCCTTAATCCATCTTGGTCTAGTTCAGGACGAGGCATAGTACATAGCTTCAATAGTTCACAGTTTCTGGAACTATGTAATGGATAGACAAAATTGATTTTTTTTTCTCTTAAAGAAGTATGAGGCCTCCTTTAACACTGATGACTTCTGGGGACATGGGAGACGTAATAGCTCTGAAATGGATTCCCATGCTCTGAAATGCCAAATGATGACATGCTGTTCCTCATTTGGTACATGTGGGTTTGGTAAAGGTCTCCTGCAGCATTCTGCAAAATTACTTTATATGGATGGGCAGGTCAGTATTTAAAGAGATTTGAGCTGGCAGTCATCAGTGCACTAATGACATAAAGCAGCTCATTTTTCCAGTGCGTGGCTGCAATTGGTATGTAGAGAAAAATCAGGTGGTTATATGTCATTAGAAAAAGTAGTCTGATCTGTGCACTTGATTCCTGCTATTAAAAGATTTGTACCTCATCAGTTTGCAGGTATTTGTTCTTGATCTGATCAGAGTCTAAAATCTGCTGTTTCTTATTTATACTTAACTATGACTATTTGTTCTTGATCTGGAGCTTGCAGTTTTGGTTATCATGAATTTTGGCATGGAGGACCTTAATGTATTAGGTCTGGGGCAGTCCTTGAAAATTGCTCAAAAATTGCAGAGCTCTGTGCCATGACTGTTAAATAATGATTTATTTCTTCTCTGCTGACTTTTGAGGTTTCTCTTATTTTCTTTATGTGTAGATCAGGGTTGATCTATTATTGACCTATAGAAAAAAAAAAAAATAAAAAATAAGCACATTAAGTTTAACGGTACTGCCATTTCTCATATAAACCCCTAGTTATTTTACCAGGTAGCAAGTACAAACTCAGTCATCCATATCAGCAATAAGCAAGATGATCTGTTGACAGCATATCACAGTGACACACTAGCCTCAGTTAGAAACAAGCTGGAAACTTGGTCAATTACTGCATATCTTATGTCAATCTCAATGTATTTAATATTAAAATAATCCAAAGTATTCATCTCAATGGTCTTCTGCAGCAACAGATCCCATAGACTTCCTGGTGACTTCAGAAAAAACAAGTTCCTGTATTCTAAATTTAATCTAAATATCAAGGCAAGTTACTTATTTCAGAGCTGATGTCAAGGAAAACGTTGACTGGAAGGACTTAAGGTGCAGTTATATGGTTTATATCTTTTGTGCTAATAAAAAAAATACAATAAATCAAAGCAAAGATGTTATCCATCAAATGAACAAAATTCCACTTCTCCATGCCACCATGCTAGGACAATACTCAGTGATATTGAAGTGAAGTATATGGTCATATCTAACAAGAAGATAAGAAATGTTGTATTCTTGCAGTCAACAGACCTGTTCTGCCAGAGGAACCAAGACAGAAGCTGAAGGCAAAGATGAGCACATTGAAACATGTGAAAACCCTTCATATCCATCTTCACTATAGTAAAAGTCTATCCAAGTGATTGAGGCTTCCGAGAAGGGGTGCTGCATCAACATCTGTTTCCCTCTTAAGAAAGGGATTCACTTTTACTCCATAGTGATATTAATTTAAGGAATATTACCCATATTTTCCCCGTAGTTCTTCCTTTATATACCATTACTCAATGCAATTAAACACATAGCACACACAGTCAGTAATGCCCCATGTACAATATTAACATCTAAGTGGCAGTAACTCTACATGTAAAATGAAATGAGAATCTGGTAATGTCTTGAGGAGGCAATGCCCAGAGGAGGTTCCCCAGCAGCCATTTTTTCCTTCCAGAGTGGAATCCTAACACTAAATCAATTCCTAATGTATGAAATGCACGATCCGTTTCATTTCCCTTAGTACTGGTTTAATTGCTGCCATTCTTGGGAAAACAAAAAGCACCACAAGCAACCAACAAAAATCAGTATTAAAGAAAGGACAGAGTCAAAACTCACATCTGAAATATAGATCTTGTTTAAGCCCCAAACCTGACTTGAATTGTACACCTAAAATCAAGGGCTAGTACTTTTCTACACTCCTAATTCATGTATAGAGAGGAATGAATACAGGCTAACCTAAATTGTCATTTCGTAGGTTGTTTATACTGCATAAATAAGGTACAGCAGCTATTTGAAACACAACTTGAACTAAAAAGGTCTCTGTATTGAATCCTAAAGTATTTATATTCAGTATTTTACATTGTGTTATGTTTTCACATTCACTGGTGAATTTGTTAAATCACAGGTGTATTTGTTAAAGTTTAAAGAAAATGTAATATTGCATCAATACAAGTTACCCTTAGATTCTCTCTCCTTAAGCCTAAATGTTTGTAGCTAAATACAAAACCTTTGACATAGCTATCTCTACTGAACCAAAACAAACTGCAGTGAATTCTTGTTTAAACTCTATCAGCCATGATTATTATACGGTATTTGTAATGAAGCAGGCCACTTAATAACACTGCAAGGACACATTTCATAGTGTGTAATAGTTTTTACTGTATATATGATTTCACATGTCATTAGTCAGACTTTCCAAATGTGTTCCAAGTAGCTTATAGAAAAAACACTAACATGCTGAAACAAGATTATTAGCAAAATCACTATCTCTGAATGGGCAATTATGTTTTTTCCTACTTGCTATTGGTAACTACTCTAGCAAGACCACAACAATATAATCTTAACATACCATTTGTCTGCAGTGCTGAAACAAAAATCCCAGCCCCGCCCCCAGAAGTATTGGCTATAGCATGTTGGAGTTGAATTGAAGTTTTATTCAAGTTTTTTCTCTTTCAGGTAAGAACTCACACATAGGAATGTTCTTATTAGCCTCAAGACTATCCCCTTTAAGCAAGGAAGCTAATTACTTGTGCCAGATTCCTTTTGTCTTGCCTTCTTTCTACCCCATGACATTCCTGGCTTCACAGTGAATTCACATAGACCAAACTTTTAGCTGTAGGATCTTGTGAACAAGTCACTTTTTTGACCTCTCTCCTTTGTGCATCCTAAATTTTACATTCCTGATTGCCCAACAGCATTACTTCAACAACAGGTAGACATTGTCCAACTCTTCTGCCTTTCCTTCTTCTCTAGCTGTCCTGGTTTTGGCTGGGATAGAGTTAATTTTCTTCTCAGTAGCTGGTACAGTGCTGTGGTTTGGATTTAAGATGAGAATAATGTTTATAACGTGGCACATGAAGGCCCGGACCCCAGGTGAGATCCCCCATTGCGTACACCAGTGCTGGTTATACCCAACCGCTCATCCACCCAGGTTCTGCCCTGGAACGTGCCTACGTGCAGCAAAGCACCTTGGCAGCCAGGTCACACCCCACCGAGCTGTTTACTCCCCCCTGCTCACCTGAGGAGGTCTCTTCTTCCCAGCTCAGGGTTTAAGCTGGGGGGGCTTTGGCCAGCCCCTCGTTGCAGATGGGTGAGCACAGAACTGATGTGCAGGCGAGCTCAGGGAGCCAGATTTAGTGCCAGTTGCTGCCTCACCACATTTTCAGGCAGAATCACTCTGCAGCCCGGCACCCAGGCAATGGGCAAAGCCTTTTCTCAGAAAGGGCCCTTACAACAACACACTAATGGTTTTAGTCATTGCTAACTAACATTTAAACTAACTCAAGGACTTTCAATTTCTCAGGCCCTGCCAGCAAGAAGGGTGGCAATCAGGAGAGGATACCACAGGGCCAGCCGACCCAAACAAGCCAAAGGGATATTCCATACCATAGACTGTCCTGCTGAGTATATACCGGGGGGAGCTGGCTGGTGCTGATGATCACTGCTCAGGGCCATCAGTCAGCAGGTGGTGAGCAACCGTATTGTGCACCGCTTGGTTTTTTCCCTTTTTGGATTTTATTCCTCCCTCCCTTTCTCTCTTTATCAACTTTATATTATTACTATTACTATTACTATTAATTAGTTAATTAATTAATTGATTAATTAATTAATTAAAGTTGTTTCTATCTCAACCCATGAGTTTATCTTTTTCCTAAATCTCCTCCCCATCCCTTGCAGGGGGAGGGGGAAGTAGGCAAGCAGCTGTGTGGTACCTGTTGCTGGCTGGGGTTAAGCCGTAACACTGGCTCACCAGAGAAGACCCTTAGCTGTGTGTAATCTGAATATCCAGACTGTGAGGGTGATTTAACACTACTCATATTTCTTAAGGGTGTGAGGCTTCTATCCATAGGAGTATGAGCTAATATGAGGATTAGGGTCCCTCAGAAAAAGGGCAGCAAGCGTGTTCTGGAATAAGAACATATAGCTGTCTGGGGGCAGGTATGCAACTCCTCGTTCTCATGACAGAGAAAAGATAGGAAGGAAAAAAAATCACACGGACTTTTGGTCAGAATTGCCTGCCCCAAGGAAATACTTCTAGTTACTATTTTCATCTGTCTGATGGAAGCAGAACTGAATTCTGAGAGGTCATGAAGGTGGGAATTGGTAGGGAAAGGGTAGGCAGATTAATAACTGTTTTGGTGACTAGCCATGGGGTTAAGATGATTTGGAAGATCTGCGACAAAAAGAGAATGCAAAACTGTGTTTGTGCCTTTTAATAACTACTGTAATAACACGAAGAGCAGTGGAGAAAGGTAAGGAATTTGACTGCAGATGCTCATAGCTATTTATCTGATTATGTATAATCCTTATTAGAAATGCTGGCTTTAGACTCTTCTGATAATGATCTTTGAGCAATCATTCAATTTTATGATCGCATATGTGATATGATACAGTGTGAATACATTTTGCCCTTGCGTAACTGAAATATTATTATTTAGTCATTGTTTATGATCATTCACTCTTTACAGGTTTAGATATGTTGATAAATCACTTAATCTAGTTCTTTCTTTGATTTCAGAATATCTGAAACATAAGTGGTTCGTTGTCATCGTTGCCGTCCCGGCCCCGTCCGTCGTCTGTCCATCCGTGTATCCCTCCCCCTCCCCCCGTTTGGATATTAGTAATTTACTTAAGTAGTACAGGAAGGAAAAAAAAAAAGAATAAAAAAGAGATAAAGAAACCTTGATTTAAAGGGATGCTTGCATCCCTGGTCTTGTAAACAATTATGTTCTTGCCTAACTTCATTTGTACAAGCAATCTTATTTTTATGCTTACAGGCAAGAAATAAAATTAAGATAATGTGTTATTATTTGGAAATTAAGGACTAGAAGATGTAAAAAGTTTTCTTTGTGTCTGTGTGTGTGTGAACAAAAATATCTAGAAATATAAAAATATCTAGAAATGACAGAAAAAAGGAGGGGGGGAGCTTTTCATCTTTTCATGCACTTCATCTGGAGGAGTTAATTCAAAAATTGAAAAGTTTAACAAAAAGCAAATAAGTTACTTTTCCAGTTTTCCACAAGAATAGTGCCACGGACCTCACTTGAGATAAAACCACTATCTCACCAAGCAAAAGTTTGACCAGCTTTGCTCCCAGACATAGTGTGAGACTTTTCTTACATAATCAGAATGATTAGAAAAAGCAAAAGACATACCAGTTTGAGTTGGACAATTTGTGAAAAAATAGACAGAATCCTAATGTAGTCATATAAGATCCATTTAATTGCAGACATATATTACTTTCGCAGACGTTGGGGCTCAAGATGGAAACATGCTGCAAAATAGTTTCTTTCTTTAGGAGTGGTCCATGTCACTCACGGTAGGCATCTGCTCTGCTCTGATCATTCTGTCCTCTGCTAATATGAAGAGAACTAAACCTTGCGGACATGTAATTTAATCTGTTCTGAAAAAAACAGACTAGCTGTGGTGAATTGCACCTTGAACTTTTCTCTTTTTTTCTAATGACTACAAAGAAAGTCCAGCAATGAACTGTGAATGGCCACGCTGTACAGGTGCTGATTTACTCTTTGGATCTTGAATGGTCAGAAAATAATCAGAACTCTTCTCTAACTGGAAGAATGTAGGGCTTTTACTGGGCCTGTCTATGGCTTTGAGACTTACAACACCAGCACATTTCACTTGGCACTCCTAAAATGTTCTATTTCTCTTGACAGTATTAGAAATATGATGATCTGTGTGATACTTGCTAAGTGTTTCTCTTTTTGTTTTTTGACTGTAATATTAATAGTAGGCATTTTTCACAGGTTCTATCCTTTTGCATACTATTTGCATCTTTTTGATGTGATTAAAAGAATGAATAAAACCTCTTTTGTTTATAGCTGCGCACACAAGTGTCCACTGCTTCACTCAGTTTCTAAATTGTTTATGGCATTTGAAATGTCCTGGGGTATTCTGCTTTTCCTCCAGCTGCTCTGAAGGAAATGTCTTCATTATAGTGTTTTGTCATCTTTGTGTAATTTATCATGTACTCTAAAAAACCTCAAATAGTTTTAGTTCTCAGTTTTATACACTGAATCAACTCAGGTGGAGAGTCATATACTTATATATATGTCTCTAGATTTTGGCTCCTGACTGTTTTGATTAGATCTTCATTACATAGCTTGAACCTTCATTATCAGCATGAGCACTACAGCTGATTTATCCTTGCAGAACTGCATGTTGCTGTGTGCTATCTGAGGCATCCTCATGGGATTAGCAAATATAACACAAGACCTACAGGAAACCTGCATCACTCCAGCTTTGGGAAAAATGGCTTCTTCAACTGCGTAAGACCCCTCTGTACAGGCAGCTGAATTAAACCTCTTACCTCGCAGCCAAATCCCTAAATTCCACTTCAGATTTTTTAGTTTGCAATATTTCAAGAAGCCTGCAAAGAAGAAATTTTAGGGGGGAGAAACAATCTATTGGTTTTCATGGGACCTGCTACATTACCGTCCAGTGTGTTCCAGTAGGCAGGATCTTACCATTACCTGGATGTTTAACATAAGGAAATATCCAGTCACCTTGCTGGTAGGATTCAAGGATCTTTCAAAAAATATATGACCAGTCTTTGGTGCAATTTAGTTACCTAGACACAGATGTCTAGTTCTACCTAAGCCACCTACAAGCTCTCAAACATCTACACTTGTGCTGTGGCAACTGGATACCCAGTGGGAGCCCCTAGGGCTTTTCAAATGGCACAGTGTGCCTACACTCAGGAAAACATAGCACCTCCTTTAAGTCTTCAGGTAAATGAATTTAACATTAAAAGCATTTAGAGACAGGAGGTTTTTTAATTCATTCTGTTTATCACTTATTATTTAAATATAGCTTAACAAGGCAAACAAAGCAGACTGCCTGTATCTCATTATCTTTTTATATACTGGAAAAAAATAGACAATGCACAAAAAGTGTCTAAAATTGAACAGCTTGTGGTTATGTTGCTATAGTTACAGGATGATCAGAGGCTTTGCTAAGCCAGAAAAAGAAATGAGCAGTTTCAAATAGTTTTGCACCCAGTCACTGCAGATAGTGCTACATTTCCAAGTACGCAGTTTTGGTCTGCTTCACACTGGTGAAATGCAGAGAAGCCCTTTGTCTCTTGAAACTTCTTATGAATAAAAAAAGCCCTTTGCATTTTACATCTTAGGATTGCCATGTATATTTCAAATAAGAAAACCAGCTGCTATTAATAGAAATGGTCAGAGAATATGTTTTTGTTTTCCTTTGAATAATTCTTTTTCCATTTTTCATTATAAAATGCAGCACTTAACATTTTTGTGGCTGAAGAACAAAACCTTCTGCTTTCAAGCTAAAATCTGTTATCTATAAATATATACATATGAATCTATAATATCTTTCAATTAAATACTTATGTTTCAAGGGAATAAATCCAGCCATATGAAACGGTCAATTAAAAAAAAACAACAACCAACCAACCAAACAAACAAACAAAAAACAATCAAAAAACCCCACAAAAAACTGAAAACAAAACCAAAACCTGACACATTTGTTACTAGAAACAATTCCTATTAAATATACTAATAAACATTCTACATTTTCAAAAATAATTTCTATACAGATTATGGGTAAAAACACTCACTCAGAGATGTCAGTGCTGGAGACTACAGCAGAACTTGGAAAGTCCCGATGGGAATTGGTGTGGAGAAACAAAAAGTTACATTTACACCAGCTCACAGTCTGTGCCTAAACTTTTATCCCCCTGTTTACATAAATTCTTAAGTTTGCTTTTGCATTATGCTTCACTGAATGAATTAAAAGCTTTCTACCTAAATGTGAAGGCTACAGAAGGCTATGCATTAACACATGAGACTCCTAATACTCTCAGCTCCTCTTCAGTGAATTCTCATGCAGGCGATGAAGCACCTGCTAGTTCTGAACTTGTCTATCTTTCTTTGTGTATTTAGGTGTGTGTGGTTCAAACCTTCTGCTATTTCACTTTAATTTATTTTGTTGTAAGTGTATCCTGTTACCATCTAATAAACTGCACTGTAAATTAAAATAGGTACTTAAAAAAAGAAGTCACTATAGGGCATTACTATGTCTTATTGAAATCAGTAGGATGGCAAAGGGGTTTCATTCAGGCTTGGAACAGCTTTGTTTTAAAGAGAAGAAAGAAAGGACTTGAGCTGAAATAAGGCAAGGAGATTAGCTTCAGTTTGTCTACCAGGACTTGTCCATTCAAAGCAGCAACTTGAAAGGAGTATGCAAGATGATTATGCTGCAGTCCACTAGCTTTTTCCATGTATCTCTTGTACATGGGGCTTGTAGGCTTCTGCAGGCTGATGGGCCTGCTTTGAGCAGGGAGTTGGACCCAATGGCCTACAGAGATCCCATCTAACCAAATTATTCCATAACTTATGCTGCCTTTCAGATATCCTGACTCTGGTGGGTTTGCATGAACAAAAACTCATCTCTACTTCCTCTGAAGTCTGAAGTTTTACTGACCTTTGCTATGGAAAAAGAGCAATTGAAATCCCTAGCTACCAACTTGGATGTGGCCTTCAAATAAAGGCAAATGTCTCAGACCATATCCACCAAGCCTAAACTTGCCTTCTACCCAGATCTAGGCTTGTGATGACCTTTGTGAAAAAAACCCTTAGGTTTCTGCTGATACATAAAGCAGACACAGTTGTGTATCTGCTTGTCTCTGGTACTTTGATACAAGCCACATATTTCTTCAACAGACCCCCATCACCCTACAGCGAGCAAGATGAGCCCCTGACCTCAGGCTGCTCTCAGTTACAGTAGGCAGGGTTCCTGAGTTTGGTTCAGTAGCACATCCTTAGATGTCTAGTACTATATGAGATGCAGCAGGACTTGTAAGACATGCATATGATGTAGCAGATATAATGAAGAGCAGACTTGTACCCTTCTGCAGAGTCATATGAAGGCCAAACAGGGAGCTTAAAAGTAGACTCAAGATGCCTATACTTAAGTAGCTGAATTGAGCCAATAATTAATACAGGTGGTGAGGACAGGATTCAGTTGTCAGTATCAGGTGTATTCAGGTGTCTAGTGTCATAGTAGGTATTCTGTAATCTCCTGTTTGGCCTCCATCTACTGCTCAGAAACTGCACATTACATTTGTGTCCAGTGTCCTACTTGCCAGTCATGTATGGACTTGTAGGAAATCCTCAACTGTCTGAAGCAAAACTAATAGTTTTGAGGGAACTGAATACAGCCTCAGATTTTCATTGACTGAAAAGAGTCAAAATCTCATACAGATACTATAGACATATTAATCACTGGCAAAAACTTAGTTTTTATACCTATCTGTAGATACCTCATCTGTAGACTGAAACCCACAGTTATAGTTTCAATGTCAGTAAGAAGTTAATCACTCTATCTTTGACAGTTGATAAAGACCTAAGATTCATTTCATCTCAGTGTAGATATCTACAGGAGATGAAAAGAATCATTCCCAGAAGTGATGCAGTTACTCTTGTGAGGATACCTGGTCCCATTTGAGATGTGGTCTCCCGATGCTGCTCCAGAAGGCCACTGGTCTCCCATGGGTCTGATGTCCTATTTACTAGCCATATATGAATGTCTTAGATGTTCTAGGGTGTCATCATGACATTTGGTACAATTTGTTGCATAAATATAGGTCACTTGCTCTCCCAGGTTATAAGTCTCACAGGAGACAGAACACTCAAAAACAGGTCAAGACATACTCAGTTTTAGCCTACTGTATATCCCAAACTGGTAAAGACACTGATAAACAGTTACAGACCAATTTCAGAGAAAATGTGTAATGGTTTGCAGGTTCACTTATTTCTTAGTGTTCTTAAGTTTCTAAAGGCCTTTGAATGGAAAACTTATGCTGTTCATTATGCATGCATTGAAGATTTGCCATTAGGCCAGTAATTTTTTTAGCATACAAAAATATCACCGAAGTAGTTTATGTTTCAAAGGAGATACAAAAAAACCTTGCAAGAGCCATCAGTGGGATAATGTGCCTTTGTGGTGTGGGGAGAGAAATGTTTGGCATCTTTTGGGTAGAGGTTATTTTTTTCCATGTAACTTAGGTGTTTCAAGATATTTGTACTGATCTCTTAGCACAAAGTGAGTTAACTGTGATATTTGCAATAATGTGATTTTGTCATACAAATGTTTTTCTGCTTGAAAACTAATCTAATTTCTTTTGTGTATGTTTGCTTTTTTATTAATCTGAGAAAAAAATAGGAACTGAAACAGAACTGTATAGGGTTACACACTGCCAATACTAAATCAGTTTGTACAGAACTGGGTTATAGTTACAGTAGCCCTTCTGAAGCTAACTTCTCAATTTAATAAAAGATTATATGAAAACATCACTATAATAATTTTGAAATAAAAGACATGTGCAAGTCATCCAAAGTAATGCCCAAATTGCTCTGGGGGGCTATAATTTCTTAGCAGCAGTTCTGCCATTCTGCAAACCTGTTATTTATAAGAGAATTAAAAAGCATCATCAGATGACTTAACTGACTCTGAAATTGTAGTATGAGGAAAAAAGGGAGAGTGAAGTGCCAGACTATCAACTGAAACATTACTCTAACAATGTCCAAGATGATCAGAGAACAAAAGTCCATACTCCCATTCGAAACTATCAATTAGGGAAAAAACACTCATCTATCCTCATGAGCAAATTAGGCTAGAAATCTCCATTTGAGATTATTTGAAATTGGGATTTTGTGGTTGGTTGGTTGGTTTGGCTGGTGCAAGTTATTAGATTGACAGAATTATTTATTCTTTCCTCATTTCTTCTCCTTCTTCTTCTTATATGCTCTCCATAATACTGGAGTAATAAAGGACAGAAGAACAAAGTTGTTTAGGCTCCTAACTCCAGTTAGGTTATTAGATACCCAAGACATCTAATGTCCTATAAATTCAATCCCTAAAAGCTCATGTTTTCTGATCGTTCTGCATAACGCTAATTATTGTGCAGAAGAACCTGATCCCCAAAGTGAGAATTATCAAAACCGAGAAATGAGCATCATAACTGATGCTCTGACTACACTTTGCAATTAAGAGAAGAAAGCAACAGTGGAGACAATGTTTGTTCTATGGGTGTATTTTGAGTTGATTTCAGATAAGTTTTAAAAACACAAGAACAAGGCTCTGACCCAATAATCTAACAACTGGTACTCTGGGTCATTCAAGACATTTTAAGGTAACTGATCTTCAGCTCCCTTTCCAAGGAGGTGCTGGTCTCTTACAAGCCTTGGGGTACTTGGCTTAAGAAATTAAATTGAACCTCAAATGCCTGAGCGCAATGCTGCCTTTATTACAAAGCTGGGCTTAGGAATATCAAAACAGTTGTATAGGACAACAAACAGTTGACTTAGAAAACCTGCCATGGCTGGTGGCTGCTGCTGCTTATAAAGGAGGAATCAGGGCTTTTAGGATTATGTCTGTCAGAAACCAAAGTCATTGCCTTCAGTCCTTCCAACACCTTGGGAGCAGCAGGCAGCACATCTTGACTGACTGCCTCACCTCCCACCCAGGCTCTTCCCCTCATTCCCCCCTCCCTCAGCCCTGCCCCCATCCCTGTGATAAGAAAACTCTACAAAATAAAACAAAACTCCACAAACCCCTCATCTATATTTCTGCAAAATCGCGAGCTGACTCTGTTCTGTTATGCAATATAATGACAAAATAACTCTGTTGGATTCTCTTAACAAAATACACCTTCACCAACATAAAATTGACAGCCTAAGATACATTTATGGCAACTAATATTATAAAATCTGGACACTTCACATGCTTTATGATATCCCACAGAGGTAAAGAAGGAAGAATTATTTGACAATTGGGAGTAAGAGGCACAGAAAGGCAAAATGACTTATGTAGGATAACATAAAACACCTGTGACAGTGAAGGAAGCCAAACCTGGGTCCCCTAATTTCCAGGCTTATATTCTACCCACTAGATAATCCTTCCTGCTCCAAGCCTGAAATCTTGGTGTTCTCATTGATCCTGCATGTTTTTAAAGCAAGATTTTCAGAAATGCACAGTTTAGATGTTGGATGAAGTCTCTCTCCATTGAACTGAAAAAAAAAATAAAATCAAAGAAGCCACCACTGCAGGAATTAAACCAAGATCTTCACTAATTCATCCTGACCTAAGGAAAAGCTCAAATTCCCATTTTTTGCACTCTGCACATGCTCACTACACAAGAAATATAGGACTCTAACAAATTCAACTGAAATATTTATGTTATTCAGTATATTTTAAAAGACATCAGCATTTTCAAGCATTACTGCTACAGGTGTCAATTAGTAGTAGACTAGTTTTTACACCAGCACCTTCTCAAAATAAAGCACCAGGAGTCTGAGCTGCTTTTGCATAAACATATAGTATCATTTAACCTCTACCAATGCAAGTCTCCATCTCCCAGCCCTGTACAGCAGTCTAGAGTACACTGGGTCATCCCAAACTGCAGTACATACCTATGTCTGGGGTGCTCAATGAAGATCAACATTTCTCTAAAGCAAGTACAGCAGGAGGTTCCAAGAAGTATCTTTGAGTGAGAACCCCAGACTGGGATAGTTTGTACAATAAAATTTCTGATTTGAGAGAAGGCTGAGGTTGCAGCCTCAGTTTGTCTTCTGCTGCATCCAGAAATTCGGGTCTTTAAAGTCTTTTTAGAAAGAGAGAGAGAGAGTAGGCATTTAATTAAGGTTTGCAAGACCTGGGTTAGGAATATTGACAAGTTACTAATTCACAGGGTCTTCACAGAAGAGCAGCATTGCTTTGGCTGGAAAGGGTCTCTGGAGATCACTGGTTCCAACTTCCCCCGTCTGAGAATGGTCAGCTACAGCAGGTTGCTTAGGGCCATGTCCAGTTGAGTTTTGGATATCTCAAGGACTTCACAACCTCTCTAGACAATCTGTCCCAGTTAAAAAAAAAAAATTAAAAAAATGTGTTTTTTATATTTAGGTGGATCTTCATGCATTCCAGTTTGTGCCTGTTAACTCGTGGCCTGTCTGTGGGCACCACTGAGAAGAGTCTGGCTGTCTTCTTTACTCCACCTTCACTGTTCCCCCCAACTCCCATTAGGCATTTCTACCCAATAATAAAAGTCCTCAGCATGTTCTGATGCATGATCCGTCTTATGGGCAGGACTTTGCATTTCTCTTTGATGATCTTCATGAATTTCCTGTTGGCCCATTTTTAGAGCCTATCAAGGTCCCTTTAAAAGGTGATATAATCATCTGGCCTGCCAGCCAATCCTCCCGGTTTTGTATCATCTGTAAACTGGCTGAAGATGCACTCTTACCCATTATCCAGGTCATAAATGAAGATGTTAAACAATATTGGCCCCAATATTGGCATTATGAGCACACCGATAGTGACTTGGCCCCCATTTAATTTCATTTTTCATGCTTTTTTTTTTTTAAGCCTAGCCATCTAAAATGCTTTATGAAGCAAGTGGTCCAAGTTTCCTCTAAAGCCATATAGAAGAAGCAGTGTCAGGGAAAGGTTTGTGTCATCCTAAAAGACAGGTACCTGCCCCATCCAGCTATTTCTTTCAATTGACTGTGGCTGAAGCCTTGATTACTATGGCTAGGCAGAAGGTTTTTAGAAACTATACGTAGATTAGATGAATCTCACATTTATTTAAAGAATTAAATTGAACTATCACTAAAAGAATAGTTTGAGAAAGGGTCCACATTAAAATGCCTTAGAGGCATAAGCACTCATCAACATTTCACTCTGATTTGAAGTGTGCCGTTATCAGAGTCCACTCTGACTTGATTTCCACACGGAGCTTGAAAGGGCTACCTAACAAGACTTCTTCTGAAAGGAACACAATTTTCCAGAAAAAAAACCCTTCTCAAGAAGTCAGCATCTCCTAGAAAAATGCATCCCAATGTATTCTGCTAGGCAAACCAATATATTATGTAGAAAATATATAATAACTGCCCTGGGTATCTCGATCCTTGGTTGTGCACTGTCTGTATCATAAGTCAAGAATAAGCATTTCAAATGTGACTTAATCCCCATGAACCACCGCTTCATAGGTACTAATATGAATTGTGACCAATTCAAACAAAGAACTGTCCTTTTTGTTTAAAATCCGCTGCTTGACAGATTTCAATGGAACGGAAAAGTACAGCAAAACCCACGTGTGCTTTGCACTTTGCACAGTTTCATCACTAAATAAATAAGCCAAAAATAAAACAAAATGAAAAACAAAGTCCAATCAAAATGGAATTTGAGAATATCCTAAGGAAATGCGCTATGGGAAGTTGGATATATTTGAGATAAACAGCAGATGGCATTCTCAGGTGGTGGGAAAGATAAAAATGTGAACTTAGAAATGTTAGGAGTTTTGTAACTGTAGAAAAAGTGTAAATGTTGGAATTCAGCAACAGATAGTCTAAAAGCCTGTTTGCAGCTTTGGGGAGCACAGCTGCTTTACATACCCTCATACTGTCTTAAGAGGAAATCTAAAAGTATCTCTGCATCTTTAAACTCTGCTGGTCAGAACAACCACAAATATCCCCAGCCATGCACAGAAAAAGCACTGGTAAGGGATATATTGTTTCCATGCAAAAAGCAGAATTACATTGGGCTGCATTCACTTGGAATTATCTTAGTATATTAAAAAAACCCAACCAACCAAACCAAACCAAACCAAACCAAACCAAACCAAACCAAACCAAACCAAACCAAACCAAACCAAACAAAACAAAACCAAACCAAACAAAACAAAACAGAAAAGCAAAGCTAAAATGTCCTTTAAAAGACCTGAACTGTGCCTGTCTCTCTGAGTGCTTATTTTTCTCGACAGGAAGGTCTTGGAGGTTTAAAGGTGTGGTATAAAGACAAGAAAGCCATATGAGTTTCACACCTGGAATTCAGTTTTCTTTCTAGCTTTACCTCTCTTGTGCTACCATACTTCATTCATTAATTTTATGATAACATTATACAGGGTTTAGGAATTTAAGTTTCATTTTTGGAACAGTATGTATCCTAATGTTTCTTGACTATCTTCTGCTATGCATTATTTCATCATGGTTAGATGGAGGAGAAAAAAGATTGAATCCGAGAGACTTAGCTATGAACAAGGTTACACTGAGAAGCAAAATCACTGAATACCTCCCTCTTGGGAAAAGAAAAAAATATGAAAATATATCTAATTTTTAATATATAAATGAACCTGTTTTCTACTGTCTCTTTTCTTTGAAAAATGCCATAACAAAAGACTAAGGTAATCCATGCTTATGATTAGTCAAGAAGAGCAGAGCATGAGACTCAGAGACAGAGGAAGCAGAAAGGAAAAACAGAATGACAAAATATTCCTTTCATTTAAATTTCTTAACCAGCTCAGGAAGAAAAAAATGTCTAAGGAGAGGAGAATATGAGTTCAGCTCACCCTTATAATTACAAAGACAAAACTTGTGCAGAAGAATAATAAGAATCTTGATGAAAGTTCAAGGAATGATAAAAAAATAAAATAAGCCTGGAAGAAAAGTGTTAAGTGGTTTTTTTTACGTTTTTCCTCATCTAATTTTGTATAGATCTATAGCCAGCTAAAGCAACCAGCAGGTCTTTGGAGCCCTTTGTGCAGACTACGGGGTGTGGTTGACGTTCCCACTTCAGTTGGTGAACTAGAATCACGACAGAGTAAAAGGGGAGAAATAGGCACTTTAGGGCCTGATTCACCTATTCACATTGAAAGTATCATAAATCATAATAATGATCTGGAATTATTTTTTTTTCCCCAATGATTGCAAAATAAATCCAGATAAGGGTGCAGATTTCCAAGTTTAGGTAAACATGTCTCAATGAACTTTATATGGTTGGAATGCTTGGGCAGTGATGGCCTAAGTGAGGTCTGTGAGGTCTGTTCCTGTGAAAGATGAGAAAAAGACGGGCTGTGCCTGTGGATGAAAAGAGCTAATAATAAAAAAATATAACCCTGAAGGCTCCTTTATACAAGGGAACAGAAGATAAGCTAGATGTAATGAGGAGGGAATTCAGACCAGGAGAAGAGGGGCTATTGCCACATTGTAGAGAAGTTTATATATAGAAATATACTTTTAAATTATTTTTAATATCATGGTGGTCTACATTTTAAAAAACGAAAGAAAAAATACCTTTTCTCAGAGTGCTAGCATTAAGTAAGGCAAAAATCTGGGCAGAACCTTTAGTGTCCAAGTATTAAAGAGGCCTGATAACTCTTAGGTGTCTTTGAGGAAAGACAAATACACAAAAGAAAGTAAAGGATTCATCTGTCTATACGTGCTAATGCTTATCAGATGCTAATACTTACAGGTATTACAGGTAGAGAATAAACAGGTGCTGGTGAAAGTAATCTAAAAAAGCAGGTTTTCCATAAAATGAACATTTTAGGAAAGAGGCATTTTTGCATTTGTTAGCTTTATAGTAAGTAAATGAAGCACATTCTTGGGCATGAAGACAAGTAAAAGTATTTTAAATACATATACAATAAACAATTTTGAATTTCAATGTGTATGTGGTACATAAAAGATAAAATAACTGCTGGGTTTTATTTTTTCTGATTTCCAGATGACAAAATATAGGTATTGTCTACCACTTACTGCAAATAGAAAAATAAAATTATGCCACATATTTATAAAGCAACTACTGTGTAATACCAACATTGCTTCATGTTTGAGGGCAGCGAGAATCTTCTGTTCTGTGCCTGGAAAACCCCTGTCTCATTGGAGCCTCCTAATTGATGGGGGTCACTTTCTTCTACCACAATATCAAGAGTAATTGGAAATGTATCTAATTTCACTGCTTCAATTCCACTTAGCAAATTTTGAAAGATAAGACTCCCCTGAAAACAGAAAAATCAACTATGGGCATATAGTGACAGTTTAAGGTCTATGCACGCATCATAGTTTGTGTTGTCTTTGCACATGCTTCTCCCTGGTTTGGCCACCCTTAAGCTCTAGCCCTACTGTTGGTAACAGGAGCAATAGTGCCACTTTTACAGCTCTCCTTGCCACTTTCTGTCTACTCTAAAGACAGTGTGACACAATATTAAGAGATTTCAGCACAAAATACCTGTTTCCCAAACTTTTGAAGTGCCAGGCCCCATGGAAGCCAAGTGGTCTTTAGGAAGATGAAGCATCAACACTAATAGCTGCATCCAAGCAGAAGACTGCACCAGTTTTATGGCAGAGCAAACCGAGGCAGGCACCCATGTTTTGGATACAATCCAAATTTGAAACGTCTGTTTCATGGAGCAATTAGCACTAACTTTATTTGTTGCATAAGCAAATGTTTGGGCTCCAGAGAACAACGGATATAATTGTTTCTTAACATTCTCCAGTTCCCTTTTTTATTCCCTTGGTAATTCTTTTTGAAGTCTTAGGGACAATATAGTGATCTAAGGAAACTAACAAATTTTGGAATTCAGTCAAAGCATTTGCTAATCGTTACTACTGAAGAAAGATTTCTTTTGAGATGGAATGTGATATATTTATAAATATATAAAATTATTTTCCCAGTAGTGTTATTGCATGACCTTTTAACCATCTTTGCATGGGATAAATATTCTTTTTATTATTAATGGATAACAAGAGTTGCTAAAACCTTCCATGCAGTGACTTGTAATTCTCTTGCTGGCAAGAAAGTCTCCTCTGGAAACCGTCATTTGTTTAGCTGCATATAACCCTTTGACCCTTCTTTTTGTCTTTAGATCCCTAACAGCACCATTAGAAGGGGTTCAGAATTGAATCTCCTGTTACAGAGAAAATACTGATATTATAAATGGAATCAAACGAACTGCAAATGCTTGTGATGAACAGTAACTGTCATATATGCATTATAATAAGAAACAAATAACTTTACAAATCATAGAAAATTTAGCAAAAAAGAGTTCTAGGATAAGACTTGTTAATTCCTGAGTTCTGATGCAAGTTTAGTATCATCTGTCATTTCTAGCATTCTGGTTTTCTGTACAAATTTTTAAAGCGAATCGCAGGTGAGATTCTGTGCCTTTCCAAGTAATCTATTCCAAAGCTTTGTTAGCCTTTCTAATGGTAAGGTTTTTTCTTCACATTCAACCTGAATTCTTCTTCCTTTACTGTAAACTTTGTAATTTTTGTAGTGTCTGTAATGACATACACATTAAAAATCAAAACAGAAAGTGTTGTATTTTCTTTCCCTTTTCAGCAATCTTTTTACATTTCCAGAGACACCAAACTAAACACATTCTCTTTCTTCACTCTATCCTCATGTGTTTTGTTTTCTAGGCTATTAATTTTTGTTTTCTTTTCCAGTAGAAATTTAATGTTCTAAAGTACATAATATTCCAGCAGAAAACCCATGGGAACATTATTTACACTTTATATTACATGTAATTAAAAAAAATATGTTATAGTTGGTGATTTAGTTAAGCAAACCCCCAAATGTTAAGGAAAAAATTTAAATGTTCCATTTTGATGAGACTGAAAAACTCTGTTTCAGCTTTTTGTCTAAGCACCATTTTTTTTTAAGGTGGCTTTTTTGGAAGATTATGGTAATTCTGACAACTCAGCCTTTTTCTGGCAAGAAAAAAATAATTCGAAAACATACACTGACTGAGCAATTTCAGGAATTCAAGGAATAAATTGATCAAATATAAAAAGAAAAAAAACAGGGAGAACAAGGAAATTAGTCTCCTGAGAATTACCATAAAGGAAGCTTGACCCTAAATGGATATTTTTTTCATTCCACGGTGTCCATTAGGATTCTAGTATTGGATTTGTGTTTACAAGAACACAGATCAGAAGCTGAGTTGCTGGGCAGCAATATCAAACACTGACAAAAAACTTTTTCACTGCAGTTCTCCCATACCTTCACTGAGCTTATTCCCGTTTTGCATCCCTGCTTTCATATGAAAACACTACAAGTTACAATGATTTACCATTATTTCCTGCCATACTCAGAACTTACTTTTCAAATTCTCTGTCTTACAATGGTGCACTTTTATTTATCTAAAAGCACTATCCAGGGCCCCTAATAACAATTAAGTTTCTTGAACATAAAGAAAAATGTGTTGCTAGCCCAGAAGAGTTTACAATATGCTAGTCAATACTATTTTCAGTTGAGCTGAGGTACTTTAATAGCCATGTTACATAAAAAATCCCCAAGGACCAAAAAAAAAAAGCATAAAGGGCTTTGGATTTTGAAGAGTTGTCTATATAATTGATTTTTCCTTCCATTAGTCAGTCAGCTGAATATTTCCTTTAACCTCTGCTAATGTTGTGTCTTGCCTTGTTGTTTAAGGAGAATATTTCTGCAAAGAGTTTGCAGACAATAAATGCAGGAAAGTTAAGGAATATTTGTAAGCCTGCAGACTACAGTGAAATGCTAAGAAACGATGAAGAATAGTGTTAAGAGCAGTGACAACGCTGAGTTCCCCCTCCAGTGAAAGGACTATTCCTGAGTTTGCAATGGTCAATGAAGCAATTAGTAACATTAGCTATTCTGGTAAAGTGTTTCTAAAGATTGAAATCCTGTGCCCAGCATAAAAATAAAGAACCAGGTAATCAGGGATGTAGAGAAAGTACAAGGATGTGGAACATCACTTCTATACAGGATGCTGCTTCTTTATTATATCCTTTCTACTACGTTATTCAGACTAAGCTCTTTAGTGGAGGTGTACCACGTTTAAAAAGCATGTACAAAAGCTTTATCTCTCAGTTAATAGTTGTCACAATAATAAGATATTTGAAAATAGAATAAGGGGCTCAGTTGGATAAAGCAAACATAAAAGTAAAAAGAAGTGAAGAAAAAAGGGGTTGGTTTTGTTTTGTTCATAATAAGGAAACAGGTGTTTTGGATCAATACACAGTATTGTATTTGATACAAAATGACTTGTGAAGGTGTGTTTGAGTTCTTAGCCCCCTTTATGCATAACTTCTGTTTGATGAAAATGTATTTTTATCACATACCCATGCATTCTTTCTTTTTTCCAGCTGCAACTATACCCTAATGCCAACTGCACAGGCAGATGTTTTCAGTCCTCTTAAAACTCCATTTTCCACTAAATTTACTAATAGTTGAAAAAAGTTGTGTAATTTAAATAATACTACTCATAGTAGTAAGCTCTAGCTTTATGAATGGCCATCCCCATGGTCTCAGTCTTGATCACAGGTTCAGGAGGCCCATGGTCTTGATGGTCTTGAAAAGTGATGCAGGAGAAAGTGGTCACTGGGAATGCCGCCTACACTTTCTGCATATGGAAGCAGAGAAGTGCTTGTGTGCTTACTGCCTCATGCCAGTGAATGTCTCTTGCCCAATGGTTTCTTCAGTGTACAAAACGATGTAAAATCTGAGCTTTCAGTTAATCCTCTTCTGTCACCCCTAACTTCCAAGGATGGCTCCTCTGGATAACAAAACTGTGTCTAAAACTTGCATTAAAATCCTTGTATGAGTCTGTGGCTGAGCCTCTGCCTGCAGTGACACAAGAAAGTAATTCCAGTTCAGTAAAATTCATGCAGGTTAGACTGCCTTTTCATCTCTCTCATTATTTTCATTCGAACGAAAAGAAAAGGGCTGTCAAACTGCCAGCAAATGCTTTGTTTCTGGGGTGCAGAAGAGCTCTCTAGAATATAGGGCAGACTGACAGCTATCGTTTCCTTTCCCTGCAGACAGAACTGATATTTCCCAGCCTTTCTCGGTGCTAGAGTGCTAAGAAGAAAATCGCAGCAGACTGTTGATAGTGACAAAAATGAGTAAGATTTAAGGAAGGCCCTACGAGTTATGATAATTTAGGCGGAGAACACAGCAAACTGACAGATTATCTTCAGAGACCCAGCAACATGCACAAATATGATGAAGGAGCCTAACTTGCTTGAAAGGGTGAATGTGGGATGATTGGCAAATGAAGGCAGTGAGATCTAGAATTCATTGTAAGCTGCCTTATCTAGATGGCACAATGGAAAACAACATTCTCATTGCTTTGTAGTGACTGATCACTAACAATTGTTAAGCACTGCTACAAGACTGACTTCTGGCCTTATTGTCTTTTTCACAGATCAAGTGAGATCTTTCCAGCACGTCACCTTTAATCTCAGTTCTGTTCCGAAATGTACTGTATCACCTACCTTTGGAGATTTGTTCTACTAAAAGGGAACTTATTTGTCCATTAGCACTATCAGCAGTACCTTACGGCACCTGATTCTAGCACAGGGCACATGAAAATCAGATTTCCTTTTTCCAGTTTTGGATATATGTTCATATTTAAGTCAGATTTTACCAACTAACTTCTGCCATTCTGGCAGAGTAAAGAAATCTGAAAGTGACTGCAGTTGTTTTCTCCGTGATCCTCTTCAGATTAACTTCAGAGCCATTTCTGAATTATCTCATGTTTATTGTGCAGAATGAGGAGTATTTCAGATCAGCTCCTTTTGCTCCCCATCTGGTAACGAATGTATATCTGTATTTTGACAACTGAGTCCCTGAGGGCCATTTCACAGCAGAAGTGAATGTAAGTTGCAAATAAGTCCTGTTCATATCCCAGGTTTTACACAGAAGTCATTGGGTTGTACTTTCTCCCTGCTGTTCCTCCTAATTTCACCCAGATGTGAGACCCCAAGGTTTAAACTATAAGGCTGAGACTTTTAAACTCACATATCCCATCTTTCAGGGAATTTCCTAACCAAAGGGCCCTGTGGGGGTTGCCTGTTTTCTGCTGGCTCGCAGGTGCAATCAGTGCAGTTCCCACACTAGGTTTTATTTCCAGACGGGCAGAGCTTTCTGCTGAAATGTCTGAACTGGTGGGAGGAACAATCACAGCCTGTGCAGATCAGACTAATGAGTTTCCTGCAACTCCACTGCAAACCCAGAAGTTGCACTTTTATACTTTCTCAAAGCTCTAGACTGACTGCGTAAGTGTGAGAAATTCATCCTGGCAGGAACATGAATTGGGGGGAAAGTCAGTTTGCATATGGGTGGTAAATATGGCCATGTGGAGGATTACTAAGCATGCAGAATGTGTGCTGCAGGACTATACTCGGCATGCCCAGTACCATCATATTTGACATATGTAGTAAGAGATGGGTAAAAGTTCAATGTAATGGACCTCAAAACAAATTAGTGTCTAGGAGGCTGGTTTTGCAGCCTGTTCATGGTTCACCCCAGGAAAGGGTGGTCGGAGGAGATGCCTGTGGTCTGGGTTCATTTTCCTGCTGGGCTGCCTGCAGCCTATAGGACTGAGGTTGAACACCTATAACCCGTGATAAAACCTTTTCAGAAGACAATACAGCAGGACTTTGATGAGATAAAGCAAACTGTAACACACGTAGATGTCAGCAAGGGGCAGGGTTTTCTGCAATCAATAGGTAGTCTTATTTTAATATAGGACGTATCCCTCTTGGGAGAGTATATCCTTTCCATGGAGGGAAAATGACTGGCTGACCTAATAGATCTCAATTTCAAAATAATATGACTCTGTAATAACACTGGCAGCACTTACTGCCAACAAAATAATGCATCTCAGAACAGCATTTCTGGTTCAGCACAGAGTGGAAGGGAGGAAAAATACAGTTGCAAAGAGAAGCCCACTGTATTTGTGTTGCTGTGTTTGTTAAGATTTGCAGTACTAAACCATGATGGTTACAATTAGTTATCTTTGTTTAATATTTATTATCTTTTTGTTTGCCTGGGCTTGGAAGAAGTGAACAGTTGCATAGATTTCATCTGAAAGGATGCCCAGTTGTCCTGGAGCTTCCTTTAAGTACAAATTTATTCTTAGCAAAATCCTGTTTTGGGTAATTCCCTCTCAGCAACAGCGCAGCAGTGAATCATAAAAGAATGAAGCAGTGACAGCTGATGCAGCGTTAAGATTCAGTCTTGGTTTTCAGCTTAAGTTTTGCTTTAGATACTTTTCACCAACAAGGGGCTCTGTCGCTTACTTGTAGGCCATTTTTTTCATGTCTTTCTGCTCCTTTTCCTCTACATTGGCCAGACTTGATTTTTCAGCAGTTGATCAACGTATCTTAATGGGCTACAGTGAGAGATTTTCTGCCATACTGGGAGGATACTATCAAGTAGATTTCTGCTGAGCCTGAGCCTAGTTATGCTTTTCAATATTGATCTGAATGATGGAATTGTAAATTGTTGTTTAGCTGGTAGGAAGGTAAAATGCAGACGTGTCCTGGTTTCAGCTGGGATAGTTAGTTTTCTTATTAGTAGCTGGTGCAGTGCTGTGTTTCGGATTTGGTAGGAGAGCAATGTTGATAGCACACTGATGGTTTTAGTTGCTGCTGGGTAACATTCATACTAAGTCAAGGACTTTTTAATTTCTCAGGCCTTGCCAGAGAGAGGGCTGGAGGGGCATAAGGAATTGGGAGGGGACACAGCCAGGAAAGCTGATCCAAACTAACCAAAGGGATATTCCATACCATGGGACGTCATGCCCAGTATATAAGCTAAGGCGTGGGCCAGGAGCAGTGATCGCTGCTTGGGAACTGGCTGAACATCATTCAGTAGGGGATGAGCAGTTGTATTGGGCATAATTTCTTTTCTCCCTTCCCTTTGCATTTCATTCCTCTCCTCCCTCCCTCCTTTTCATTATAACTGTAATTATTATTATTACTGCTTTTTAATTGTAATTTTATTTCAACTGTTAAATTGTTCTTATCTCAACCCTTGAGTTTTACACTCCTTTCCAATTCTCCTCCCCATCCTTCTGGGTGAGGAGGGAGTGAGCAAGCAGCTGCAGGGCACTTAATTACCAGCCGAGGTTAAAACATGACAGATTATGAGTCCTAGGGAGACCAGAATGGAAAGTTGCACAAAAAAAAATGAGGAAATGGTTTGAAACCCAGTTCATGGGTGTTTCAATACTACTACAGACAGGTATAAGGTGCTACACTTCTTAGAACGAAATCAAATTCATGTAACAGAGAAAAAACTAGCTAGACAGTAGTGTGGGGGAAAAAAAAAAAAAAAAAAAAGAAGTTGTTGAAATTTTACTTGGTGTAATCCTGGAACAAAAAAGGGCACATTCTTTCCTGGGCTGTATTGATAGGATTGCCTATGTAAGCCTCAGGTGGCAATTACAGTGATTGGCTCACCAGGAGCCTTATTTACAAGGCATTGTATATAAAGAGATGAGGATCAAGGGAAGGACAATGAAAGATCTAGAAAGCAACACTGCTGCGGAGGAGCTAGATTTACTTTACCTAGAAAAGGGAATCTATTCAGTTGCCAAAGCATGGCTGCCTAGGAAAACTGGAGATGCCTTGTGTCGTTCCTAGCCTTTACAAAGGGCAGGCTGAAGTGAGGAGGTGGAGACCAGGCAGGATCACTAAGGCATTTGAAATGGTGCCAGGTCTCTCTGAGCAACTGAAACATGGGCCAGAGGATAGAAAGGAAATACCATAATCTTTTAATACTGAGAAGATAGCTGCTATTATTATATTATTTACTACTACTACCACCACCACTAAGATACCAACCAAATCTTTTCCTTTTGAGTACAAGGAGGGCAAGAAGAAAATAATTAAAGTTGCAAAAAGATACTGGGAGAAGATCTTCAAATTTAAGGTGTAATTTGGGAATAGACTGCATACTGCTTCTATGTATACAAAAAATTTAGATGAAGGGTCCCCTGAATGCCATTTTACACAAAGAAAACTGGGTTTCTGGAGGGATTAAGATATGGTGAAAGGTTTTCTGGAGAATAAGATGCACATGGTACATCACACCTACATTGCAGTGTGTCTCAAGGAGCCTGGGAGCTCATTAGCTGCTGCTCTTACAGAGGATTTGTGTGTAAAATGCTCCATCTTCTTCTCAGAAATTATTTCATATCACTGAATAATATTCTTCCGATTAAGTCCAAAAAAATCATAATAGTAAACTGGAAAGTCACCATGATTTAGGTTTTCATCACATGAGCCTCCATACCTAGGAAGGTGTGCTCTAGGCTTCTGAAAGTGCCTTCAAGAGGAAACATTAGATTCTGATAGAATTTGGCCAATGTGAAAGTGGGCCCGTGTTGTTCATAGAAGCAAGGAGTGGTCTTAACATGACCTGCTTTTCAGAAATATTATTGGAAATGGTGTTCTTAAGCTCTTGCTAAACTTCATGAGAAAGATAAGAAAATAGATCTACATTTCATCATAATAAGGCAAACAATCTATGCTGCTTTTACAGGGCTGTAACAACCAGGATTAAATTTAGTGTGTTGTGTAGCCACCATTTCTTGAAAGAACCGATTTTCAGGAGCTTTCCCTGAAAGTGTACTCTTCTTTCCTCATGTGCATTTTAAACTGTGGATACAGTCTAAAACTGTGGCAGCAGAAGATTATATCATCCATCTCATCTCAGTTGCATACTACCATGCTTCTGCTACAGTTTGTTTGCCCCATCCTCTTGTAAATGCTGCCTGAACTACTTGTGTGCATCTTCAAACCCGAATAGCCAAAATGACCCAGATTTGGAAACTGGTGTAACCTAACACATCTGCAGCTTTAAAAACCTACACCAGCAGCAAGTAAATAAGTGCCTGAATAAGACAGTGTTAAAATTACTGTCAGTTTAAGATGAGAAAGGAGATATGATGACTGTGTATAAAAATGAAAAGTAGTTTATGAAACAGGGACATGTCCTACAACTGGTTTCTGAAGACACTGTTTTCACACCTATATGCTTTGAGACATCCCTATAAACCTCTAATAAAAAATATAACATCAATTAAAATATATAAAAATCATAAAATAAAAGAGAGGGCATAAAACCAACAACAATAGCAATCACCCCAGAGATAAATTCCTATTATGGTTCATTTGACAGGGCTGGGAGCTGTATGGCCAAGATGCTCCTGGAGCATCTCTGTCTTGCCTCTATTTTTTCCATAGATCTTCCATAAAAGTTGTTACTTTACAACCGAGTAAAAGGTCACCATATCAGTATTAAAGTGGTTCTTTCATTGGTAAATCTTCTTCTGTAAGTTTGTTTGGTTTTTTAAGAAAGTGGATTACAGAAGCTGGAAAAAAATAGCTGTAAATCATTTGCTTTCCTACAAGCTGTTAAAAGGATAAATCTTCAACAGAAAGCAAAGGAGGAATGCAAAAGAAGTTTCTGAGGTGTTGCTTCTTGTGTCTGCAGATACACAGAGGCTTCAACTTGTCGCTGATTTTTACTTTTGAGCTCTAGATCAAGGTTATCCCTAAAACTACAGTGATTTTGAAGGACAAGAAGGGAATTAAGGACATAGTATGTGAGGGTGAGATTCCTGTGACTACAGAAAACAGATATTTGTGAATCTCATTCTTCTTATGTTTTTCAATAAGAGAACTTGAAAAGCTGTTATTTTATCCATTTCAGGAGGAGTTAAAAAAAAAAAAAAAGATGCAAAAGATAAAGGATTCCTCAAATTCCTCATGTACCACCTAAAATCAATCATCCTTAGAGCTGGACTCAGCCATGGCTAATTTCCAGACTGCATACTTCAAAAAAAGGAAAAAAAAAGGAAAAAAATAATTATTATGCCAGTGAAAATGTGTGGACTCTAGCCTCATGTGAGGTACAGATCACAAAAAGGGAGCCTGGAGCATTTGCAGTATTGGAATTGGATTTGGCTTATGACGTTCAAGCACTGCTGCCATTGAAGTCAAGGACTGAGGACTGCTGTAAATTTTCCATGTAGATTAGGGTGTCTGCAGGACACTGTGGGTAAGAAAACTCTCATGTCAAGTTTGGAAAGATGAGAGAAAGGTCTGGGAAGACAGTGGAGTCTAAGTGATGAGCATGGGGTTGAGACTGTGGGTTCAGGAAACATTGAGGAAGGCACTATAGTCTGGTTTGAGGAGTTAGAAAAATGCCATGAGAAAGTTGGAAAGATTCTGAAAGACATGTTATTTGGTCACTTGATTCAAACAGACAAAAACCTGTGAGGGGATAGAAACAAAAATGAGTGAAATGACACTGCAACTTCTCCCAGGGTATTGCTTTTGCAACGAATGATAAAAGACAGGCAACACACACCTATAAACAAAATCTGAAGCTATTTCACTATGCATGTGTTTTTCATGATTGGCTGAAGCTCACTTTCCTTTTCCAATATTTATGAGCCTGTAAAGCATCCCACAGTGCAGATTGAGTCCTGTATCTTCAGCTCAAAATGTGAACTGTTCTTGGTGACCTGATATGGATGGGATTCTTCTTCAGGCACTTACATTTAAATACCCTCCTTCTGTTACCCTTCCTCTCAACTTCCAAATGCTGCTCCAGAAGGAGCAGGTGTACCTTGGGTCCTGTGTCACATCTTCAATCCTATGTTGTCCTGGACACTCTTAAGTCTCTCAAATGGCGTTAGAAGTCAACTGAATCCAACCCTAGGTGTTCATCTTACTGTGAGCTAAATTGTTCACTAGGATTTGTTCACTACCTTGACTAGATCTCTTCTGACTAAAAGAAGACCTCTACGTATTTGCACTCAGACACCAAAACATGGGTGTCTTGTTCTCAAGCTGATCTCCATGCCAAGGTCTCACTTCAGTTGCCTGAATGTTAGAAATTTAGCAACCACTCACTGTTCTAGTAGGGCACGGGTCTCCCAGAGGTCTTGTGTTATTTCTGCCAGTCTTATGAAGTGGTTTTGGCTACCTCAGAGCACTTCAGATGACACTGAATGCGTGTCTGTATAATATTTACATAGACAAACTAATGACTGGAGACCAGTCTGCATGCTTCTGTTCCTGCTAGGAGTACAAATGCTGAGGGGTTTGTACTTCAAGAGGAGCACGACACCTTTGGAAAAGCAGAGCCACTTAACAGCATGCTGAAATAGTCCTTTGGGTAAGCAGATCTCCAGCAGGTATGTAAAAGTGTCATTGAATGTGCCAACATGTTTTAAGGTAAAAGGGGATTCTTTAGGAGAGCACCTCAAGATGGATGTGTGGCTATCAGCTCTTGTGGATTTCTTTGCCAAATGAAGGAACATTTCCGTTTAGGACACTTCTCCCAGGAAGAGTGTTTGAGCCAAAGCC
Organism: Falco biarmicus; assembly: GCF_023638135.1. Taxonomy (NCBI): domain Eukaryota; kingdom Metazoa; phylum Chordata; class Aves; order Falconiformes; family Falconidae; genus Falco; species Falco biarmicus. The sequence continues at coordinate 27,301,087 of NC_079292.1, forward strand.
ACAATGAAAGCTGAGAATGATTCTCTACCCAAAGTGAAAAAGAGAGCCAATCAGTCACATTAGACATTCACCTGTCTTCAGAGTATGAGCTTTTTGAATGACTGATAATGAATCAAGTCCACTTGATAATGAAGAGCCCATTTACCCTTCACTAAGCCTCTTTCTTCACCCCAGTACCACCGAACAGCTTTTCACACTAACAGCTCACACAGGCAATGGCTTTCAATCACAACTGGAGACTAGTCCAGGTTTTTATTGATCCAGGAGCTGCATGTGAGACTATGGCATGTAAGAGTTTTGATGAAAATATCAGAACTGCTGTCACTGAATAGCACCAAAGGGTGGTTTGCTGATGTCTGATCAAAGTTTTTGGGTATGCTTTAGTGACAAGGCCAGTAATTCAGAGTGAAAGTTCTCCACTGGGGCCAATGTCGTATCAATCTTGTTTAACATCTGCTTAAATGTTATTCCTGCTATCTACAATCAGTACACAGGTTCAGCTACACAGACAGACTGCATCTTGCACCTCTTAACTCCTTGATTGTGTCTGTGAATTATTACTGTCATTTTCATCCACCTTCTTTTTTTGCTTTTACTCTTTTCTGTCTTTAGACATTTACTGTGTCATATTGAATTTAGTTTGAATTCTAGCTAAAGACAAAAATGCAGGCTTGCTTTTTGAAATGCCTCACACAATTTCAGGGCATCAAAAGAGAAGATCGACATTTGCTTGCTGGGAACGATACGTCTGTATGAAGACAACCCATCACTTTTGCGTTCACTCCTCATACTTCCCCTTATGCTTCTCAAGAAAAGTGAGACTGCAGGATAAATTTTGTCACCAGGGAGTTGACTTGATAAATTCATTTTTGGAGGATGTTTTTTCCAAGTACAAAGATTAATATGGAAAGAAGCATGGAGTTGTTTGCTAGAGGATATCTATTGGCAGTGCAAAGTGGAATGGAAGAAGTATGGGAATTCTGGATTTCTTGCACGAGGCAGGAAATTTATGTTAGATATGTGGCACAACAGAACCTTCAAAGTATCTCAAAAGGAGTGATTTAAAAATGACTTGATTATCTGCACCTGTGGCTTTAATGCAGGGGGAGGCATTATAAAACTGATTTTAAAATTTGAATTAGTGCCTAGATTAAGATGGCTGAAAAGAAACCATTCATTACATTAAACATTCTATTAAATGTCACAACTCAACTGGTGTCTTATTCAGCATGTACTAGACTAATATAAGGGAAGAATTTCAAGTAAATATTGAAAGTTAAATCTTGACCCCAGAGCTAATACAGCCTAATCCACTACTTCAGGGCAAATAAAATTCCTCCTTCTTCTTTTCCAGGAAGAACGTTATTCTTAAAGAAGCATATTTAACATTTGTTTTAACCTCCATGTTTTCAGTACTTGTAAAGCAATTGTATATTCTGTCAAAAAATGAATTAAACATGGCAAAAAATAATTAAAAATAACTTATATTTTACCAATGACTGTATGTCATAACTAGGCAGCACTAAAAATTCTCTACACTTTACTGTTCTAGGTTACTGTCACGTTTTGTATAGGATATACTAATCCTTGTCAAGAATGTAAATTCAAGTGAATAATTTTATTATTATCAGAAATGTTGATTGTATTCAGACTTTGCAGTAACAAGTTTGCAGGAAATTTGTTAAAGCTGCATTTATATTCACAACTTATTTTTAGAATTCTGTCAATCCAAAAGATACTGTTCCATGTTAGTCATGTAATGCGTCGTTCATCTCACCTCATTTTGGAAATCCAAAACTTAATAGCTACATCTGAGCAGGACAATCTAGGCTGTCTTGATAGTCAGCAGTGAAAAATACACATTTTCAGAGGGTGATTCACAAAATCTGTCTAATCACCTGTTTTAGAATACAAGAATACTCTTTTTTATTCCTTTTTTCTCTTCATTGCATCCTTTCCTTTTAGTGACAACCTCAGGTATAGAGTATATTCTTAAAATCTCAGTTGTGGCAGGTGGATCCGAATTCTCAATGATTTATTAATGTTATTGGGAAGTTTTACACAGGTAAGACCTAGAATTTCATCAACAAGAACTTTAAGAGCTCCAAAATCTGTATTTAGGCAGCAAAAGCAAAAAAATGTGTCCAAGAAATAATGCTACTTTTTTCAGACACAGACTTCTGATGGGTAAACAAAGTCTAGTGGAAGGATTTTGGTTTTCCTGGCTGTAGAAGCATCTTGGCATGGAAAACAAGGATTATTCCATAGACTGAATCTCTGAGTTCTGCAGTACATCCACGTTTGAATTATGATGTAGTTTGGACACTAAGGATATTAACATGACTCAAAATTCACCTTATATTATTCAAGATACATATTTCAAGACTAAATATTTCATATCAAATGTTAGAAAGAAAAAAAAAAAAGAAACAAAAAGGAAGAAGGGGAAAAAAACTGAAAGAAAAAAAAAAAAAAAGAACCTCCCTCTCCATATTATATGAAATGCCCAGAAAATTAGGAAAACAGTTGAAGAACCAAGTCATAATCATCTACTTTAACAGCTTAAGACTGAGAAGGAAGTAAAAACTTAGCTAATGACTTACTTAAATTAGGCTAGTCCAAACTAAACGTATTGTTTGTTTTTAAACACTGATGTTTTCCTTAAAAACAGCTCAATTTCAAGTGGCCAATTAATTTCAGCTGTTCACAGATATGAAGTTTCAGACTGAGCCTTAAAAATGTAGTCATATTCATTAAAAATTTCCCCAGGAGTGCTATCAGCCAACAACAGAGGAGAGCTCTCTTTGGCTGTGAAAACAGTACCTGTTACAGTTTTAAAAAGTTGTTCTTGCCCCAATGAGCTAAAAATCTCAATCTGAGAGGTGAGGCAGAAGTAAAAGAGATATGGGAAAAATAAAAGCCAGCAATGCTAGAAGGGTAATAGCATTCCCCACAGCACTGGAACTGTCATTAAGCATTTTTAGGCTTACCTGAGAAAGGTGCACTAGTGCATTGGGGCAGCTTTGTGGATTGTGTTGGTGTTCTGTGTCGAGTGTGAGGGGTGGCATGGAAGAGGGCACAGAGAAATCAAGGATGTAACAGCGGAACAAAAGAGTCAGTGACTCTGACAGCAGAGTCTTAAACATTTTGGTAGCATGTGAAAGGTGGCAGGTCGATGTAGAAATTAGCAGGAATATTAAGACTGGTCTGGAGAATGTATGAATAAAAATGTGCATGTGTGCAAAAGCATCAGCAGCAATGGCACCACCACCACCCCACCACCACCACCCCCCAAAAAAAAACCCCAAAAAAACAAAACACCAAACCCCCAAAACTAAAAACCCCAAAAAACAACAAACAAAGTTAATGAAATAATTTCCCTTAACTGATATAGAGAACTCTGCCCATGATGTCATTCAAATGGCCAGATAAGAAGAAGAGGAAGAGTAAGGTGATCTAAAGCTGTAGTGAGAAGAAGAGAACTGGAATCTTATACTACCCAAAAAGGAAAACCGAAGAGCAGTGAAATTTGGGAATTTTGCTTAAGATTTATGAAAAGTCAGGTAAAATAATAACATCAATGGTCCCAAATAAAAGGCTTATCTGAAAATCAGCTTGTCATTGCCAGCCAAGGACAACCCAAGAGATAAGACGGTGGCTTGGTAACCAGTGTCAAACAAGGGATCCTGACCAGACCCATCCATCCAGACATACATGCCTTGGTCCTTGTGAGTGAGTGGGTCTGAGGACATGAACGAATGAAATCTATGTAAGAAAGGGTGTGTCTCCATCAAATCAGAGAAGTAAATGTATGAATATAGTTGGAGAATTAATTCTTCTGATAACAGAGAAAATAAATGTTATGCAGACTGGGAGGGCTGGAGACACATCTGGTCTGTCTTGTAAACAGTCATATAAAGTTCTGAGTGTGTTTTGTCATATGCATTAGCCTTCTGTACCATTTTTTTTTCCGTATTCACAAAATGGTGGTTTTGACTGCATGAAGGTTTGAAAAATGTTACCTGAATATTCCTAGAAAAGCAAAACACTCACTTGTGCCAGAATAGTGGTGGTGAGTTCATATGTGTTTAGCATCAAACAAGCACTCATTCTTCAAGCATCATTATTTTCAGAAGTTACGGTTAAGCAACTACATCTGTAACGTGCCTTCAGATTTGGGATTCTTTATTTTAGATATCGGAGATTATGTTCAAACTTTCTGTCTTTGGAAATTTTAGTATGGAGTAGCTTTTGCCTGGTCCAGTGGACTGAATGTGCTTTAGCACCTGGAGGAAATTGTCTGGCTTAATTTCATCAAAGAAATTAAGAAATCTGGCTTGTGTTCCAGCTTTCTGGAACACACCAGCCTGTGTTGCAGACCAAAGCATGGTACGAGCTTTACTTGTTTATAGAGAATGATTTTAAAAGCACATTCATGATCTGTAATGAAATGCTAATGTAGATCCACCTGGTATGATGCTATGCTATCCAAAAGTTCTTGTTCTTTTCTTTAGCTTTTGCTCTGGTACAACAGTTTTACAGTACTTCAGCAGACTATACAGCATAAATAATACAGAACTACAACAGCTTTGATTCTTCTTTTTCACTGCACCTTTTTTTTTTTATTTACTCTTACTTAACAGGACTTTGTGACCTCTTGGACTGAGAATTTGGAGGGCTGCCTAACAAGAATCTCAATGGCAGTGACTCCTCCCTATATGAAGAAATAAAAACAAAGTAACAAAGCTATTTCCAAAAGCCACACTGTAATAGTTATGCTGTGGGTTTTCCCTTGTAATGTAATTAGATATGTAACACATATCCCCACACTTTTTTCTCAGTTATTCTAACCACATTTAGGTTTTGCACATAGTCTCACATAACAGCTTCCAGTAATCTGCAGCAGCAAATAGCTTTCAGTAATCTACAGCAGCAGCTCCGAACAATTTAGCAATTAGTACTTTAAATACATTTAGAAGTTCACCCAGGATTTTCCAGCATTTTTAATAAAAATAAAGCATTTAATACTTTAAAAGTGAATTTTAATATCCTAAGGATTTTTTTCTTAGAGAAAAAATTTTAAAGACTCTTAAAGAGAGGCATCTTTATTTCTTAAAATGTTGATGCAACATGGTAGATTTAATCTGACTGAGAAAAGTACACACAATTCATTTTTTCCTTCAAGTTTTTTGGGTGGATAATTGTCACTGAACATAAAGACAGGAAATCTTTTGACCTTCTGCAGTAGTATTAGAGAACTATTAATGCAAAGTAATAAATCTGTTTCAAGAACTGCCTTAAGAAAAAAATCAAAAAATTGTATATGTATACATATTGATTTTTACCTAATTTCTATCACCTTATGTTTAACCTGATTGTGACTATTCTTGGATTTGTCTTTCATGGAGATGCCAGAACATGTCTATATAATTCTCTTCTGACTTAGAAAATTCTAGTTCTATATGATGGCATGTAATCAGTAAGAAATTACTAAGAAATTATGCTTAAGTTTTTATGTTAGGAACATCTTTCTTTACTGTTCTCTGAATTTACATGCAGGTTGTAGCTTCTGATATTTTAAAACTGTATAAAGAGTTAGAAATGTTTGGGTTTTTTTTTTTAATTTTGAGCCTCCTTCTTACATTTGCAGTTATCATTTCAACCAAATATATCCTTCAATTATGTGTGTTCTACTGAAAGATAGTCTTCTGAGTATCAGCATCTGCCTGAATATACTGTCCCATGTAGTATACTCAAGGTCTAATTAAAGACAAACAGACCTGAGCCAATGCTTGCTGAAGTTGATGGAAAGGCAGGCTAGAAGAGGAGTCAAAATATCACTTCAAAGTATGAAGTGAAAGCTAGACAGCATTCAGTTACCGAAGTTCAAAGGGAAAAAAGACCTGCAGAAACTCTATTTAGCTTGCAGAAAAGCAGGTGGACATCTAAAATTCTCCCACTGTCTACCCTCGTAAGGACTGGTCTCACATGGTAATGTATTTGTAGACATATTTGCCACTTAAAATAATTTGGGGTTCACTGGGTGGGATTCAGCTGCCCAAACTTGGGTACCTAAAGCCAGCTGAGATGCCACAAAGTATCTAAGACCCCCCACACCTTTCTGGAGTTGCCACTGAGGATCAGGTAAGGTTACCTCAGTGCTTCACGTGACACTGGACACCTGGGTTGAAGCAGCTCAAACCTACCACTTGTGCATGTATCCTGTGAAAGATGCAATCTATCATACTTAACATTTTGAAGCCTAAACTCTGACTTGAAGTCCAGCCTGCAGCATCAGTTGGAGGGATACAACTACACATTTCTTGGAAGCAGGAGTATCAGGAAAGCACTCATCAAGGAAAAGAGTGACGCTTCAATCCCAGGACCTCCTCAAGGTCCCCTAGCTTGAGAGAGAGCAGGGAGACTGCTCACATTTGATGCTGAAGATAAGAATACATGAATGTTGGGAGGAGGAAAAGATCTGTCCAAGGAAAGGTTGGTTATGTGGGAGAAAGGGAGGTGGAAGGAGAAGGAAAGAAGAGAGGATGGAAGGGAGGGAGGGAAGAAAAGACAGGGAGGCAAGACATCAACTCTACCTACAAACTTTTATAAAGCACCAGCTATTTAAGACTCAGACATTTTTACATTTCAGTCTCAGCTAAGCAAACTATGCCTCTGCTTATTTTTACTTCTAATATTACTATTGTTATTTTTCTCACATATAATATTGCAAGCTCCTTTTATACTTTTAATCCTATTTTGTAGCTGTTCCTGTATTGCAGCCAGTTTTGGTTTATTCCTTCTCTTCCTCTACTAATCTGAAAATCATATCTTTTCCCATCATATCTTCATGTCCTTTTGGTCCTGCTGCACTATGTCTCTTCCTCACTGGAGCTGACAATATCTCCTAGTTTTACACGAGTAGTGATTATCCTTAACATATTGCTTCTCTCTCCTCCAGATCATTACTGAAAAAAGTTAAGTAAGGCCAAGTCTTGTATATAACCGAGGTAAAATTCTTCCTAAAGTTAAAATGCTGTTGTTTATCACTGATAATTCTGTAACTTTGTTATGAAAATAGTAAATTATGTATTGAAATAATTTCAAATGCCTCTCTGTCTGTAATCTCTATGGCTGGTGAGTCATTTGGAATATTCACTTAACGTGGCTGTGTAGATGTGGTGGTAATCAGCAGGGTAGCTTCCCCTGAGACCTTCCAAGAGCTGCCAAAAGAAATCTTAATGATGGAGTCACTACTAGGCCTACCAGAGCTTGGTCTACAACACAGTAGAGCCATCGGGACTATTTCCCATCATGCTGGAAAGAAACAATGCAATGGCATCCAAGACCAGACTCGTTTAATTTAAATGAGAAATCGGAGGCCTCTTGGATCAGGATTGTATTATCTCCACAGTTGTAGAGCAGACTTCCATTTTTTTTCATCAATCTATTGTCATTAAAACAGCAATAACTGAAATTCAGGAGTCTTTTATTGTCCTTACATAATCATTCTTGACAGTAGGAGCTATCAAATTTCTCACTAGAATTTGAGGTTTTACCTATATTTCTTTTTGCTCCTATGGTCAATGTTTCAAGGCAGAAATGCATTCCATTGTAGGACTTCCCAAAATATGTTTCCCTACCAAAAAACATGGGATGTAACCATATGTTTCTATGTGAATATATCTTTTGTATCATCATTTCCTATAAAAGAATTAAAAAAAATTCAGATTCATTCCACATTTATTTACGAAAGTTAGAGATTCAGGAAAGGATTTGTGGGTGTGGCTTGGATGTGCGTTTTTTTTAACTCAGTCCCAGAAATATTGTGTGAGGGCCTTATCCTACATCACTGAACTCAATGGGAGCTGTAGTCTCTACTTAAAGCCTTTCTGCACAATTTCAAGCCTATTTCAGTAAGCAAGAGACTGCTTGCTAATTCCCATATGGAATCAGATTCAAAGACTATTGAACTCATGGGTTTCCCCCTAAGGAACTATCAGGCCAAAGTGAGGTATCATTGAATGCATTTAATCAGATTAATGTTGAAATTGCTGATACAGTTTTCCTTGAGGACAATTAACAGGAAATGTGAAACATTTTTTAAAAAACTAGATAATGTTTCTCAACATTGGTTCATGACATCTGGATAGATTTTTTTTCCTGTACTTAGAATTGTAAGTTCTCATCTGCTACAATGTTTTTGTATTTTCTGCATTAAATTTCTGCATCATCTTTGATGCTTCCATGTCATATAAAAGAGTTTGAGTGATTTGCTGGCTTATTATGTTAAACTCTTGAACAAAAGTAGGTTGCTTTGACATCAGGGAATCAGCTGAACACAGTGGAATTCTGCAAACAAGCAGCATCTGAAAAGGAAATGCAGAAAGCTGGAGCTTGCAATAAATATATATAGTATACATATGTGTATATTTATGTCTTGGTAAATGCAACAAGCAACGATGTGAACAGAAATGAAAGTTGATTCCCATTCAAGGCTGAAATTCTGCTCTTATTCACCTGGTCATAGAGCATTCAGGAGCTGGAAACCACATCCTCAAAGAGGATTATGATGCTTCAAAGGGAACTCTGCATTACAGCACATCACACAGGGAGTTTTGCTTCCAAATTTTGGCCTCAGAAGTGGCCCTGAGTACCTTTTGCCTGAATGGCCTGACCTTTCTATTATTGGTGCAATAGGATGTGTTATTAGTTCGGCTTGTAAAAATAATCTTGACTCAGTAACGCCTTTTAGAATTTAAAATGTTGTTGAGGCTGGAAAAGTCCCATAGGTTCAGCAGCTGGGAGGTGAAAAAGACACTAGGAGAGATGGTTGTCTTCAAATCTGTGAAAATTTTTGGATGTTATATAGGGATGAACAGAGAAATTACTGTCTTTTTTTTTTGTGGACTTCGACTCTATCAAGCTCATAATTTTAATACTGAAAGTTTATTTTACTCAAAAGGAAGCAGGTCACCTGAAGTAGGAAAATCAAACAAATCCTTTAAAAAAACACATCTGTGCTGATGGGAGCTGCCTTGCTTTGCCTAGGAAATAATTTTTTACTATTTTTACTATTTACTATTAATGATGAGTAGAAGCCAGGCTTTCATGTAAAAGGGAAAGATTTATTTCGGATTAAGGCTATGTTACAATACAGTGCTGTAAGGACAGAAAAGTGCCTGTTTTCCAGACATTACTGTTAGAAAATTACTGATCACCATCTCTGTATCTTAAGTGATAAATCAAATAAATAGGACAAAAAACTGGAGCAGCTCAGCTCTTCATAGGGTGAGGACATAAGGGACCCACCATGATTGTTCTGCTCATTGCTGCTAATTCTTAAAGGATATCACATGCTCCAAATCCTATCAGAAATGACATTTCTCTGACTTCTGTGTGCATCTATAGAGCCAAGAGCTCTATACAGATGGACTCTGATGGTCCAATCCAGCAGTCTATACACTCTAGGCAGATGTAGGATGTACGGGGAAAGAGGGAAAGGTTTGCTTAACATCACAGGGAAGGGTTGGTAGCAAAACTGAAGGAGAAAGCTGGAGGTGGTGGGCGTCCAGCCAACCTCTCTTCAGTGGGGCAGGTCCATCACCTCACCTCTGCATCCTTCTTGGGGCTCTGGAGGCGAGCGGCATGACTGAGCTTAATGATTGACCCTGTTCCTCCCTTAAGCACTAAGCCATCCTGGCGCTGATACTCTTATGCATTATTTTCCTATACAGCAGTGCCAGCTTAGCGTTTAATTTTGTTTCATTAGAAGAAAATTATTTTTTAATTATATTTCATTATTTCTTTTCATATTTTCAAGACTGGTGCTGACAGAGGCTTAACAGAATCCAATCCTTTTTTCATTAGAGAACATCTCTTTGCATTCACCTCACATCTCCATTACAGGCTGTCACATGCTTCATGCACAGCAGTAATGGACTGGGTAGGCACTCTCATAAATATCCTGCTCATCTCCACAGCAGTGGTGTAATTGAGGGTAAACACAAATTAGTGGTGTTTGCCCACTTCTAATGTGGATATTGCAGGTCTCTCCCACTTCTCCCTGTATAGTCTGGGTGGCTTTTCCTGAACACCAAAGTGCTGCCCTAAAGGGCAGAAGAGACTTGCTGAAATCATGGCAGTACCCTGGCACTTCTGCTGTCCTCTGTTCATATCCAAGAAGGACTCTTGGATGTCTTAGCAAGGACTGAGGGTTTCTTGGCTCAACACACATGTAATTCATGCTTTCTGAAGGCATGGAATCCACCTGGGATATGTCATTCAGAAGCTTTTCAGGCTTTTCTGCATGTATCATTTTGTGTTTTTCTGTGATACTGTGTTTTTTCAGGCTTCTGAGGTCATAGGGAAAGAGGTCACCTTTAGCTTCCTTTTAGCTCCTCTCCTGGGCAGGCGTGGTGTGCGACTGTGATAGATTGACCCTGGTGGGACACCAGGTTCCCACACAATCTTCTCTATCACTGCTCTCCTTAACTGGGCAGGGCAGAGAAAATATAACAAAAGGCCCATGGGTTGGGATAAGGGCAGGGAGAGATTGCTCACCAATTACTGTCACAGGCAAAACAGCTTCAGCTAGGGGAAATCAGTTTAATTATTACCAATCAAATCAGAGTGGGGTAACAAGAAAATAAAGCCTGAATCTTAAAACAACTTCCCAAACCCCTGCTTCTTCCTGGTTTCAACTTCACTTCCAATTTCGTTACCTCCTCCTGCCCAGCAGAGTGGAGGGATGGGGGATGGGGCTGCGGTCAGTCCCTCACCCGCTGTCCCTGCCGCCCCTTCCCCCTCAGGGACAGGGCTCCTCACCCTCTGCCCTGCCCCAGCCTGGGGTCCATCCCACAGGACACAGTCCTCCAAGAACTTCTCAGCATGAGTCCTTCCCACCAGCTGCAGCTCGTCAAACACTGCTCCATCATGGGTCCCTCCAGCAGGGTGCAGCCCCCCAGGCCCAGCTGGCCCCAGGGGGTCCCCAGCCTTGCCCCAGCTCGGGCTCCTCCCCCACAGGGCCACAGACCCTGCCAGGAGCTGCCCCAGCGGGTGCTGCCCATGGGTCACAGCCCCCTGCGGGCATCCCCTGCCCTGGCATGGGGCCCTCCTCAGGCTTGGGGGGTGGGGGTGGTGGGGGCTCTGCTCCTCCATGGGCTCCATGGGCTGGGGGCACAGCCTGCCTCTCTGGGGGGCTTCACCGCGGGCTGCAGTCTCTGGTGCCTGGAGCAAGCATCTCCTGCCCTCCTCCTGCACTTGGTGTCTGCAGGGCTGTTGATCTCACACTGTCTCACTCCCATCTTCAGCTGCAGTTGCTGTTGTGCAGTTTCTCCTCCCCCCCCCCTGCTTCTTAAATATGTTATCCGAGCAGTGCTCCCACTGTCGCAGATAGGCTCAGCCTCTGCCAATGGTGGGCCCATCTTGCAGTCAACTGGCATTAATTCCATCAGACACAGGGAAAGCTTCCAGCAGCTTCTCACAGAAGCCATCCCTGTAGCCGCCCTGCTACCAAAACCTTGCCACACAAACCTGGTACAGTGACATTGCTGCTGAGAACAATATATTGTTTATGCAACTCAAACTTTTGCTCTCTCAGGCAACCTTCTACTCTTTCTTCCATCCTTCTGTCACCACATAATTTTGAATTATTAACTGCACCTTGGTGGCGGAGCCTGAATCCTGTCTCCTCTTTCAGGAGAGCATAAAGTGGTACAGTTCTCACTTTACACTTAATGACTGAAATAGAAATTTCTTTACCAAATAAAACAGGTCCATTAGCTATAAAAGAGCCCAGATCACCAGTTCGTAATTCGCTACACAAAGGTGGTCACTGGGTGCTATGTAGCAGCCTTACCCAAAGGATAGTCTGCACATGATAAGCGGAGTTACTTAGCTTAATAAAGCACACAGGCTTTGAGCTGGGGACTCTTCTAGTCCAATATGCTACAAATATTAGGCCCAATTCTAAAAAACATTCTTTGGTACAAGAGTTGTGAAGGAACAAATTTATAAAAGAAGAACATATTTGTTGGGGTTTTTAATCCCATTTATCCATTATTTCTTTCATTTTAGGATGCATGTGTGGTATAATCTAGGGTACAAATTAACCTTTTCAATATTTCATGATAAAAACCTAATGGATTTTTTTAACTCTGGAAGAAAGGATCCCAACCACAGGGAATATTAAGGCATAGTGGGTACTCTGGTAAGAACTTCATAAAAATCTTTTCTCCACCAGAGCTTCTGCAAATGGCTTTGCAAGGATCTCACCACTTGCAGAAGTATTGGAAGGAATGATACATTTAGTAGGAACTGCATCTTGAGTTAGAGGATGTTAATTACTATACTGAGAGTACTGGATTGTGAAGTCGTCTGTGCATATTAACATAGGGAAAGTCAGAGCATCAGGTAGTTCTTGGAATAAAGGCAAAAAAAAGACAGAATTGCACTTTCTGCTTATTTCCCACTTTTTCCTTCCCCTCTCCCCAGTGAAAGATAAGAGTCAGTGCCAGATATCCAATGAAGGTCTCTATATACAAGCTTTCTTGACTGTTTGCTCTTTCACAGCAATGTTTCCTTATTATCTGTGAGGCCAGGATAAAAAAAAAAAATAAATCTGGGTGATATTAAATTCACAGTGTGCCATTTCTTCCTCTAGATCTCTACATAGCTTTGACTAGCTTGACAATTGTTAAACAATAAGTACTGTCAAATTTATTTTGAATAATTATACACCAGAAGAGTTACATCGAGAGGCATTTGCCTATAATTTGTGCTATGCCAGTAGCTTTCAATTAAATCTCAATTTGATCTCTTGGAGTATCCTGGCCTAAATTTGCAGCTAATTCTACCCTGAGCTTCAGAATTTAATCAAGTATTTAAGGGTGAAAGAAAGCATTTCTTAGGTGCTGCAATGACCTTTTAATCTTCCACAGTGCTGAGATATTTCAACGATAAACATGAAAAAAACTATAAACAGTTTTGGGGTAGAGTTTCTGAGGATGAATCGTATATCATACACATGTTCATTCTATACATTCACTGCAACAGGCAAAGGACAATATCTACATATGTGTTTGTATGTGTACATGTTAAAGACACCGAGAGGATTTGTAGCACTGAATTCCCACTGCAGTTCCTAGATCTGGTTGGGTCAGAAGGTAAGAATTTCCACATGCACATCTGTCTCATTTAAATGTGTGATTTCTATGGCTGAATGTCTGAATCAAAAGCAGTATGGAAGGTGCCAAGCTAGAAGCAAACTTAAAATCATGTTCCAAACTGTAAAGCATGTTTCTTGCTTGAGGAGCCTGTGAGGTTGGACATAGTACCTTCATACCATAGTTTTTGGAAGCTCTTCTGAGTTCCGTCTTGAAAACCTCATACATAAACCATAGGGGTAGCTCTCCCATGATTTTTTAGATATCTCTCCATGCACTTTAGCAATACATCTTTAGTGGTTTCACCATGGCTCTCCAAATTTCCTTGTAAGATAAAGAAGAAATTTCTCTCACAAGAAAGGTCATTTAGGAAATATATTGCTGTTTCTGGAAAGCATTTAGTAAAGATCAAGCAAGATGGAAAAAAAAATAAATTCCACAAGATATAAAAATTCTGCGAGGAAAATACCTAAGAGGAAATGGTAGAAAAGCATTTCAAAGTTGCCATAGATATTTCTGAACTTTTAGCCTCACAGGATTCAAATGGGCCTTTTTTCCTCTTAACTGAAGGTCAATAGAAGTCTGAGGTGCTCAGGTTTGTAAGAATAATTAGGTAAAAGTTATGAAACTATCATATGCTTTTTTTGCATGAAATCTACTTTCCCCGTGCAAAAGAAATAGCATTATTGTATTTACTTGATCCTGAATAATAAGATGCAATAAGAGAATTTAAGGTGACAATATGAAATTAAAGCATTTGTACTTGTGTGCCATGGGTTTGTACTGCTTACTTATATTTGTGGCATGTACTTCACATCAACACAGGGCGTCACGCAGCTTTCTATATTGCTGAGAACCTCAGTGTATGATGAATGCATGAGTTCTGTGATTGTCTCTCTGTGAAATGCATTGAAATATCAGAATGAAATGAAGGGCATTTTCTTAATCAATTTGCTGACAGCTTGAAGCTTGGTGCTAACAAGAGTTTTGTGACTTGAATGAGTTTTAATCAACCCTCAATGGATAGTTTTGTGTGCACTGCAGCTATTAGTCACATTCCCTTTGATTCCAGTGATTCTGGGTCATATTGTAAATGCACTGCATTATTTCTGAAATACATAAAACTAAACAACAAGTTCCTATTGCTGTCTACCAGGTCCTAGTTTACTATCCAATTAAGCACAACTTTAATTCCATTTCTTCTCAGAAACATATGTATGCACATAATTTTTAGCCTACAATCTTTTCCAAATAATGTGATACTTCTCATAAGGATTATAGCAGTGTCCAAGCTTTAAATTAAACTAAATACTGAACACAGTTTTGGTTTTTTGTTTTGTTTTGTTTTTTTTTTTTGCTCTTGGGTGTTATTAAGAGAGAGCTGGGAAGGATATATTTCCCATTGGCAGCATATTTATTCCCTTACTCAACTCTTAAGGCAGCGAGGTTATTTATTCAGCAATTATAACTCTCCTTTATTTTTTTTCTTTTGGCTACTCAGTCCACCTTGTATAATCCCTTCTTTGCACACAATTCACTGCAAGAAACAGCATGTCTTCATCTGTTTCAGTTTAAGGTTTCCTTCTGCGCCAGCTCTTGTTACACTGAACTTCAGACACATAGGGCTATTAAGTACATGTTAGGCATAATGACCCTCAGTCAACAACAGGAAACTGCCCAAAGAAGCAGAGATCTGTAGGGACTGGACAGACCTCCAAAGTGGGGGAGGGCTGGGGGAGAAGTGATTTTGCAGTCAGCTTTGAATGATTCCTTATGGAAGGAAAGATGAGTAAGAAGACTGGATGAAACCCTGTGGACAAATTAGTGGCTGTGGGATTCAGAAGTGTACATTACCTACCCAGATTCATCTTCTCCAACATCTAGACTAACAGTGTCTACTCTGAGTAATCAAGGGAGGCAGGTAATGAACAGCCTCAGTTCATGTCATTGTGAGTTAGAGAGCTTAGAAAGGTCAGCTAAGTCAAACTATAGAGATGCCTATTTTTCTGAAGTTGGATCTGAGACCAGACTCCATTCCTCGCATCTCCATGTACTAACAAAGGGACTCTAAACAATATCTGTAATAAATACAACTCATAGTAGAATCATTAGACCCACAGGATTTGCTTTACACATAGCATCTTTCCCCAAAAAGGCAGTCTTGCACATCCTGAAGCTCTTCTCAAATTCAAGTGTAATAGAGTACATTTTTTTTTTAATAGATCTAATTGGTGCAGTGGTACATTGCACTTCAGATATGCCTCCATCTGAAGACACTTCAATGAGCATATCCTACAGGTATCATGTTAAAGACTGTTCTATGGAGGGATGTGCTCAGAGTCTCCTGTTGACATTGCTCCATTTTATGAAAATCTTCATATTCCCCTGGAAAATAGGCTAGAACGCAGGTATCTGACTTCTCAGGAGAATGAATCTGACACAAGGTTGCTCTGAGGTCATTCTTCCTCAGTTCTTCCCGCTAGTGCTGTTCTACTTTGCATTAAATGCTTAAAAGTCTTTTGAGACAAAGAGAATTGGTCCTTATTAGGGTAATCAGGACATATGCTCTAAAAGTGGGGCACCTGTTTTTTACTTTCAATGCTAATGAATATTTAATTTGCATATAGTAGGACACCATCCATAAATGAAACCAAAGAGGGTAAAAATTTCCCACAAGTGGACAAAAAACACCATACTGGACACATAGCCAAGAGATCCAAGCTATTTCCTTCATCAACCTGATGGAAATTTGGATCTACTATTTCTTTCATCTGGGAGGCTGTCTTTGCCAGCAGACCATGATGAATCTAGGCTTCATTTTGCTTTCATTTTTACGATTAGCTAACATAGAGTTTTTGCTGAGCAGTTATTTGTTTCAGATTTTTCTTCAATAAGAAACAACTAAACTAAATATAGGTTTTACTAGTCATTCTCCTCTCGTCTCACCTTTCTCAGTTCAACATTTACACCACAAAATCAGTAATTTAAGGAGGTTTTAACCACTGTGATTAGATTGCAAAAGATGGTTAAAAACCCACTGAAAATCAGACCAAAGTCACCACTACCACTAAGGATTAATTCCATTTTCATAACTCTATGTGAATCTTGTGCATCTGGGCTTGTTTTGGTGTTTGTGTGTGAATGTAGCCTTAATGCATATCCCATGCATTTTTTATTTCCTCTGTGAGCTATGAAGATATATTCCTTAACCTGAAAGTGCACATAGGTTAGTATTCTGCATATACAAAATGTCAGTTTATCACTACTAGGGAGACATTTTTATTGTTTACGTGTATTTCCTTTACCTTTTTCCCCTCATTCCTATCTACAAGCAAAATTATTCAAAAGATAAGAAAAAATGTCACAACTTCAGTATATTTTTTTCAGAATTGTTCATTGTTACCAAAAAATACAGCTCCTAAAATACACATTGGACTTAAACAATGATAAAAAAATCAAACAAAACAAAATAAAATAAAATAAATACAGAGAAGAAAAGAAAATAATCTTACTGACATTTCCCTGAAAATTGAATGTTCTTTTTATACAAACACTGAGGACTGGTTTCATTACTGAGTGTCAGAGGGTCACACGATAGCAAAATCTTCTGCATGTCACTCAATCTACACTTCAGCATTTTACCAACAGGAACCTGGTTTCTATAGGGGAAAAAGTACAGGGGTAGGTGTAATGTTAAATGAATAATGAACATATGAGAAAGTCGTAAAGGTGCTCTAACACCTTTATTAACTGCATGGGCAATAGTATCAGGGTATGCCTCCTGAAGCTTAAGAAAAAGACTACCTATTGCCAGATTCTGAAATAATCAACTACCACTGGACTACAGCAGCCAATTTGCAAAAGCATCATGATATTTTTATTTCTATTAGCTAATCATACCTATAATGTTATATTCGCTGTAGGTCTGAAATGGAGCAAGTTGGCAATCTAGTATTATAACCTCAAGTCTGAGGTCTGAGACCAACCTTCTAGCACTGCCATTAAGTCCAAATTCCTGGAAGATTATAATTACATGAGAATGTTAGTTAGCTTGGAAGCCAGAAAGGGGGCCTCGTGGCTAGAGTGGAAGAGAGGGAAACCTTAAAAAAATTAATCCTAAAGGCTTAGAAGTCAGAAACTGAATGAAAGTACATAAAACCAGACAAAACAAACAGAAAAAAAACCAAACCAATCACTTCCGGCTTTCCTTTATCAAACCAGAGACTTTCTCTTGCCTCAATTCTCAGTTCTATCGCTTCAGTTTTAGTCACATCTCTACCCTTAGCTTGCTATGCGACTTTAATCAAGTTCTTGGAAGTTGTATCTGAATGTTACTTACAATCTTCTGTAGAGAATTTTAATTTTTTATGTACATCATCTTACCAATTCTTTATATTTGTTACTTTTCTTCCTCACAGCTAACAATCGCCTTTGACATAGCATTACTTATAATGAACGCAAAAGATTTGTAGACAATTTTCTAAGTCATTATGTTTATTAAGTATACTCTGTCACAGAATTATATGCAATGGGAGTTGTTTTTTTCATGACATAAGTATACATCTGACTCGAATACAGCTTAACTATTTTGCAGTTTCATATGTGGGCATTATTACTCAATCACCTTTCTTAATATTTTTAATGCTCTGAGTTTCAGAAGAGTAAATGGATTATATGGAGGTGAATTAAAATGTGTTCAAAGTAGGTGATGGTAGGTAATTTCCAAACAGGACAGGAGTGAGCCAATATGTGCTCAACAAAAAAATTATTTGCCAAAAAAAAGTCAACATTAATTTCTTACATACCTGAACTGACTGGCAAAAAAATTTCAACAACACAAAAAGGGACATAGATGGCATCCATGTAAATAGTTACTTAAATTTATTTTTTAAAAATGAATTAAGAACCTCTACAAAACAAAGCCAAGTGTTTTGTGTTGAATTGGATGTTTCTATTAGCAGAAATAATTTGCTCTTCACACTTCTCTGCTTAGCATCATCTGTAACAGATCTGTGCTTTTCAGCAGAATAAACATTTCAAGCAAGGCAAGAGGAGCACTGGACAGTCTTACCAATGTACTTCTTGGAAACACAAAATATTTGAAACAAATGTATCTGATAAAAAGCAGTTTGTCATGATTAAATACTAATGAAATAACAATAAATATGTTCCTTGCATAAATGCTTGACCTTGACAATCAGTTCTGGTATGACTTCATTTGAGTCTTGCTACTACAGCTTCACCATTACCTTTCCGTACCATTCAGGTCACAAAGCACATCCAGTGTTTGTGTCCTGGTTTCAGCTGGGATAGTTAGTTTTCGTATTAGTAGCTGGTGCAGTGCTGTGTTTCGAACTTGGTGGGAGAGCAATGTTGATAGCACACTGATGGTTTTAGTTGCTGCTGGATAATGTTCTTGGGTAACGTTCTTACTAAGTCAAGGACTTGTCAGTTTCTCAGGCCCTGCCAGCAAGAGGGCTGGAGGGGCACAAGGAATTGGGAGGGGACACAGCCAGGAAAGCTGATCCAAACTAACCAAAGGGATATTCCATACCATGGGACGTCATGCTCAGTATATAATCTGGGGAGGCTGGCCAGGAGCAGCTGATCGCTGCTTGGGGACTGGCAGGGCATCGGTCAGTAGGGGATGAGCAGTTGTATTGGGCATCACTTCTTTTCTTTTCTCCCTTCCCTTTGGATTTCATTCTTCTCCTCCCTCCCTCCTTTTCACTATAACTGTTATTGTTACTATTATTATTGCTT
This sequence comes from Falco biarmicus, assembly GCF_023638135.1. NCBI lineage: Eukaryota > Metazoa > Chordata > Aves > Falconiformes > Falconidae > Falco > Falco biarmicus. Next base: position 27,320,016 of record NC_079292.1, read on the forward strand.
TTTAATTTTTATTTTATTCCAATTATTAAATTGTTCTTATCTCAGCCCTTCCTTGAGTATTACACTCCTTTCCAATCCTCCTCCCCATGACTCTGGGTGAGGGGGGAGTGAGTGAGTGGCAGCAGGGCACTTAATTACCAGCCGGGGTTAAACCACGGCAGTTTGTTAGCAGATCAAGGTGCTTGACTGTCTCTCACTCTCCCATGTGAGGTGTTTGCTCATGAGAAAACTTTTAGTCAAGTCAGCAAGAGCTGGAATTTCTCAGCACCTTCAAATATTCCAGATCCTTTAGTTACGTGACTTATTAAATTTGATCTCTAATTTGGGGCACCCAAGTTAGAAAATTTCAATGTGAAAATACTAAGCCTACCAAAGACAGTGAGAATTTTCTCCCTATGAATATTTACATCATGCTTTCAAAGGAGAAATTAATAGCAGAGTTTCAAATATGGTCATAACACATTTAAGTCCCTACTTCAAACCTGCCAGGATGCAAGTTTACAAATCTGGCCATCAGCCTACATGAAACTGGAAAAATATTTTGTAATTTTACAAACCTGTTATAGACATGAGCTTTTATTCTATGCCTTAAAAGTCATTATGAATGACAATTGAAACTATGACTGTCTGCCTCCCCCCTCTCAAATACACTGGTGTTGTTCTATGCATAAGCTTTCATTTTCTAGTATCAGCACTATGAACCGCTTTGAAATACCACTGGCTGTTTTGGCGGCTCCACAAGACTGTACAAAGTAAAACAAGCAGAAAGTAGTTGGGTGGGCAAACATAATGGCTAGCAGACAGATGAGTAATCAAAACAAGAGCTTGTATGTTATGTTAGCCTAATATCACTACTTTGTCTTTCTATTCTATTGGCATTTAGAGTGAAAAAGGAAATTCTAAGCAGGACTAAACTAAACACAGTTCATGAATACAAAGTGTTTCTGCCAACAAAGCAAAGATTGCAGCTTATACAATGCAAATGAAGAATTGCTACAAAATTCTATTGTTCATGAATCTGAAAAGCTTTAGCATATCTATAGGGATTATCTAACTCTATGTTGTGTTTACTTGGATTTTCCTTCTCTCCAAAACCTTTTTTTTTTTTTTACTCCCCTGAGACATGTGAGTAAGTATGAGATTTACCTATTTTTGAATCTGGGTAAAAACAGGACTGTACAGACCTCAGCTGTAACTGATAAACTCAAGCATTGGCCTATGACAAAACAAACAAACAAACAAAACAGACTATTTGGACATAATTTGAGTATCACATGCTCCATTACCTGGTGGTCATGGATTACTCTTTGAATCTGGTTTAGTTCCTCATGAGGTTAAGGGCCATTTGCTACACTCTATCATATGAGTTTTAAACTGAGGATGACTCACATTAGTTAGCTTCGAAGTTTATTGTCTCTCCTATATAATCTGCCACAAGTTTTAAGTTGAATTTGAGTTCAGTTAATTTCTATCTAAAAAAATGTAAAGTATAGACCTTTCCACAGAATTTCAGAGAATTATCGAGGTTTCGAAGAACTTACAGAGTGTGTTAGGAGTATTTTCAGTCTTAATCTAAATTAAGTTGCAAATGAAATTCAGAAGATTTAAAAATAACTTAAAAGTTGTATTTTTTTAAAAAATCTCTCTATTTTTCTGGAAGTTTTCCATTATTTGAGAGTATGACCTTTTGTGCTTACAGAAACTAGAAACAAAAATCTTTCAGTAACAGTGAAAAAATAATTTATTTTTTGTTAATAATGTTTTTTTTAAAGGAAATAAAGAGCATTTCTATAAATATATGTATTTGCTGAAAATAGAATTTATAATCAGGGAAGTAAAATATGTGACCCACCCTAATAAAACTGTATGTATCTTTGAATGTTCTTCATTAACATCTAGATATAGGACCACACCACCCTCCACACAACTACAAAGACTACAGTAACTCACAAAATTAGTGTGTAAAGTATGCACTGGGGCTGGGAAGTCCATTCAAAGTGACTCAGTCCTTTGTTTTTATACTTTTTGGAAGAGTTAAGAGAGATTCTTTTTGGTCAAATAAAAGAAAAAGCTATGTTGGAAAGTGCTAGTACATCAATACTAAAATTTCCTTCATGGGAACTTGCCAATTTCAATTAAGAAGAAAACTTGAGTACATAACGGATTAATTTTGGTCCAAAAATAACATGCCATCCCACTATAGCTTCAGGGTTGGGTAACTCATGAGTGGAATTAATCTCATGTAACATCAACTGTCTGTTATGTAGGTGTTTGGGTTTGAGGCAATCAGACCTTAATGTTAATACAGGTAGCCAAACAGGCACCTTAAGGGTCTGATTTAACTGTTCTACTTTAGAAGTCTACTTTAGGGTAAGACAAATCATGCCCAGAAATTCTTAGTTTTGTCTGTTGACCCTAGATGCTGTTTCAACAGCTAATGCAAATGCATACATAGAATCATTGAGTTTTTTAGGTTGGGAAAGACCTTTAAGATCATCAGATCCCAGAATTAACCCAGGACTCCCCAAATCCATGACTAAACCAGGTCCCTAAGCACCTCATCTGCATGTTGTTTAAACACCCCCAGGGATGGTGACTCCACCATCTCCCTGGGCAGCCTGTTCCAGGGCTTGACTGCCCTCGCAGTGAAGAAATTTTCCTTAATATCCCATCTAAACCTCCCCCAGCACAACGTGAGGCCGGTTCCCGTGTCCTGGCGCTTGTTCCCTGGGAGCAGAGACCGACCCCCCCTGCCTACAGCCCCTGCCAGGCAGCTGTAGGGAGCCACCAGGTGCCCCTGAGCCCCCCCTCTCCAGGCTGACCCCCCCAGCTCCCCCCGCCGCCCCCCCCCAGCCCCTGCCCCAGCCCCTGCCCCAGCCCCTGCCCGGCTCTGGACACGCTCCAGCCCCTCTGCGTCCCCCCTGCCCTGAGGGGCCCGACCCTGAGCCCAGGCCCCGAGGGGCGGCCGCACCGGTGCCCAGCACAGGGGGACGGGCACTGCCCCGGCCCTGCCGGCCACAGCGCTTCTGACAGCGGCCAGGGCGCTGCTGGCCCCCTTGGCCACCTGGGCACGCTGGGGGCTCCTGCCCAGCGGCTGTGCCCAGCCCCCCCGGCCCTTCCCCCCGGGCAGTTCCCAGCCCCCTGCCCCCAGCCCGCAGCTGCCGGGGGCTGCTGTGCCCCACGGGCAGGGCCCGGCACTGAGCCCCGCTGCCCCTCACACCACTGGCCTCGGCCCCTCGGCCCGCCTGCCCAGAGCCCCTGAATCTAATATTAAAACCTAGTGTTACTTCCACAGTCAAAAATGCATCAGGAAGCTGAATCAGATGTTTCTGCTATGTAGACACAGACTTTAACGGAGGAATAGGAATTTTCTGTACTGGTGTATCCATGAAGGCAGTTAAAATTATTAGAAACCAGAGTTTGATACTTGTCTGTGTGTTGGAAGTGGAAAGTAATTTCCCCTCATTGCACCTTGAGAACTTTTTTGTATCTGTAATATTTGGACAAGAATGCTGGTTTGTTCCTTGTTTTTTTTCTTTTTTTTTTTTTTTTTTTTCCCTCAGATGTAGCTTACCAGATGTTTAAACTAGGAATCTAAAAAACGAAACCAACTTATTAAAGGTAACTGTAGCTCAGAGAAATTCACATCTTGATGTGACGGCCAAGCCATATGTAGTTTGTGATAAGTTTGATCTTCGAACTGCTTTAATTGATCTTCATCGAGCTATTGTTCTGTCCTATGTTGTGTAAGATGTGAGGCAGCACAAAAAGAGTTACTGCATAGTCTACTGACACCTTGTTAGACTTCCATATTTGCTGATCAGCCTTGCTACTGCACAGTTCTCTATTCTTACACTGACATAATTGCTATATCACTGACCAAGACTTTTCCTTCTCAGCTTCCCTTATTATTTATTTGTATGCCTAAAATCACACAGAAGGATTGCTTCACTAAAATTAGATGCTGTTTTCCATGTAATCAAGGATGTTTGGTCATTTGAAAAGTTGACTGTCTTCAAAAGAGTCTTGCCTATATCTTCATTTTGAGAAAGTAGCATGCGAATGCTTTGTTTGAAAGCTGTTGGTATCCATGGTGAAAGTATTCTGAAGTGCGGTTTGGATCAGCCATCACAGAGCACTGGAACGTGGAAAATACAATAAACTATTTGATAATATAGTAAGGGGTGGGTGGGGGTGTGTGTAGGGGGGGAGGGGGGAAGTGGAATGGAATGGAATGGAATGGAATGGAATGGAATGGAATGGAATGGAATGGAATGGAATGGAAGAAAAAAGAAAAAAAAACACACAAAATTCAGGAAGTCATGGAAAGTGCTGGGATACCACGAATTTCACCTTCTCCCTGTTGAGAAGTTAAATAAAAACTCCATTTGAAAAATGTGCAGCACTCCACACCCCACACCCCCAAAAAAGGATGCTGCATCAGAAAAAAAGGGATTCACTGCATTTTTCAAATTTGTGCTATTTCAGTCAAACCTGTGCTTCAGTTCCAGAGCAGCACAGCCTCTGTATGTATTTCAACCTAAAGGTGGAAAAGTCACTTAAAGTTTTGAGCATCCATCTGATTTTTTTTTAATCAAGTCTCTAGTCACCTGACAGAGAGTTTATTTTGAAACAGATAGCTCCTTCGTGCTTTTAAAAGTTTTTTAATCTGAACATACTACACCAAAACTTTTTAAAGAAATTTTTCACTTATGAAAATGATATCTAGACATTATTCATCACTTTCTAGCTATGTTTCCAAGATTTTTATAAAGAAAAGAGTCATCTTTCCCCTTTTAGGAGGAAAGAAAAGTGAACCATAGAGAGAGCTGGGCTATTAACTTTTTAACCTCTCTGGGTACTTGTAATCTGGGGGGTTTTTTGTACTGTGTTTTTGTGGCTTTTTTTGTACCCAAAACACCAGTCAATGAGGAGTCAAGCTACAAGTATGTATATGGGCATTTGGGATCAGTTTTTCTTCCTTCAAAAATCAGTGGGCTTCAGCATTCTCCTTTCTGTTGTATCTATCATACTGTGCAAATATATCCAATCCAGCCTTGTTAGCAAGATACCAGTACTGCTTAATATTTTAATTAATGACATAGACAGTGGGATCAAGTGCACCCTCAGCAAGTTTGCAGGTGACACCACAGTGAGTGGTGTAGTTGGCACACCTGATGGATGGGATGCCACCCACATGACATTTTTTACAGTTAGGATGGTGAAACACTGGAAAAGTTTGCCTAGAGAGATGGTAGATGCCCCATCCCTTGAAACATTCAAGGTCAGGTTGGATGGGGTTCTGATCAAGCTGATCTAGCTAAAGGTGTCCCTGGTCATTGCAGATGGGGCTGGACTAGATGGGCTTTCAAAGTCCTTTCCAACTCCAACAGTTCTATGGTTGTATGCTCCCAGGATGCAGATTTTGATTTCTTTATACAACTTTACAATGTGCTTTATAACAGAAAAGTTTGGCCCACACAAATATCTGCTCCACTTTCTAGAAAAAAACAATAAATCCCAATAATAAAGTATTTTATGTTGTGTACACCAGACAAATGAATTGTTCCAAAAGAGATTATGGTCTAGTAGATAGTGTATTGGATTGTAATTCCATTGGCCTTGGTTTTATATGTGGGTCTGACAAAGGCCTGCAAGGACACCTTTCTGAAGTCAGTTAATCTTGTCTGTGCCTGGTTTTGATAGCTGTATGGTGGGAATAAAGGCAGGATTCTGGTTTCTAAAGCACTGATATCTACTGAGCTCTGCATAGGAGTTAGGAGGTATTATTAGTAATAACATTAATGTTAATAAAATGATAAGAAAATAAAAACCACTTTTCTACCAAATACAGATATCTATCCAGTATTTTTTAAAAGTGAACCAAGCTCATTGTGATACATTTGCAACTTTTTTCTTCATCTTCTTTTAGTTGTGCAGTCACCTCTGTACTATAAGCATTGAGCCTGGTCTGAGGAACTGAATGCCTCCAGGTAGTTAGAGTGCAACAGGTGTGAGCTGGAGTTCATTCTCCAGTTGAGTTTCATCCATAGGGAGTGCAGGTTATGCAGTCCAACACCACTCCACAGCAAAAGCTGAGGTCTGCATGGATGATCAGATCTACTTCAGACCTTTACATCTGATTTGTACTGCACTAAGCACTGAGTTACTAACTTGGGGTGGCAATCTGATGCCTATTTACATCCTATATACCTGTAAATCTGACTTCAGCAACCACGTCACAAAACCATATTCCAGACAATAGTGTTTTCTAGAAACATTATCCTGCAGGAAGTTCAAATACCTGAAAAACAGGGAGAAGGAATGAATGATCCACAGGATTGAATTACATTGAAGAATAAGCAGGACAGATAAACATCAATACTTCCAGTCTTGAACATATTGTAATTATAAGCAACCTCCAGGACCCAAGCTTGACAGCCCACCAGTTTTCAAAGTCACTATTGCAAGGACACTAGCCACACATAAAGAGGTATGGCCAGAAACCATATGTGATGACCAGATGCTAGAACAGATGCTGGCAGCTGCCATAATTGGAGGATCTTACACACACAGAAAAAGGAAAAAAAAAAAAAGTGATGGGAGGTTGCCTTTGCTCTCTTCATCTATACTCTGAATGTCCTTTTGTGGTATCTCAGGATTTGGGACTATGAACAACTCTGAAGAAAACAATTTCAAAGGAAACAGCCAATTTCAATGGGCTGATGCAACACAACTGATATTTATAGGATTTTCTAGGGGGCTGTGGCAGAAAAGTCTCTGAAGGCCTTAAAAGAATATATGGCTATTTACAAAATCAAAGAGAATCAAAATCAAAGAGAAAAGTTCATGAAAAGTACCTACAACCATTTACCCAAATAACAGTAAATAAAGAAGTATCCTCATTATTCTAAAGAATATTTTTCCAGTGGGTCTGAAAAAATTCTCTTCTAATGTTTCTTTTTGTGCTATTCAGACCAGAGCTTTGTTATTGTGACAGATGACAGAAGTTATGGGATCTAAACCCATTTAAATAAGGATGCCAACTGCAACCACAGAAACAGCTTTTAATCCAGCATACCTTTTTTCTGCGTTTTGGTACATTCGATGCTCATTGTACAACACATCCAAGACTGCCATCTAATGCTGTTCAGGAAAATTCTTAGTTCAATCATATGTTTTTGGCATAATATAATGCCAGTAGGAACACTGTGGCAACATAAAAAAAACCTCTTAGAAGATAATTTTTTTTTAATCAAAGGAAAACATTTTGTTTTGCTACTGCTGTTTAATTCCCTGCCGGTTTGGATGTTAGGCAATAAGTAAAAACAAATTTTAAATAATATAGCTGTGATGAAAAATCTTTTAACAGAAAATTCTACAAAGTTGCATTATGTAACATGATAAACATTGACCTATAAATGTTTATTTATGCATTGTCTGTTTGCTTAAATTTATCAGTAGGTTGAACATTCATGCCACTTGCAAATTCTTATCTGAACTTGTTTCTAAATGCCTTGCAAATAAAAGCTCCTGTAAATACTAGAGTTTGATCCAAAGCCATTAAACTAGATAAGATCAATAAGCTGATTGGCTTCAAATAGCTGTGGATCATGTACTTGAATAATACATCAGTTACCTTGATTTTTAGTACGTTGGTACTTAGTCATTCATTATTAAAAATAACATTTATTTAATCTTGCTGAGAATGTCTGAAGATTATCGTATGATACAAGGGAAGAAATGCTTTTACATGAGTAAATTCCCTAAAGGAATACTGTGAGATTTATCAAAATGGTAGTTGATAGAGTATAAGGAAATAAAATGTATTTCTTTGTTGAGCTTATGCTCCAGATTGGTACTTGTATTTTTAACTGTATTAATTCCATGCACTGGTTACTTGTGTGGGCAATGAGGAATTACTATCACTGCCAGCTACCGCATCCTAGCCTTCCTTTAAACCTTCCTTGTACACTGACCTTCACAAGCAAAAGTTGTAGGCAATTCTGAAACTACTGACAGAATTAAACATTCAGGGATCTCATGACCTGTTCACCCACTTGAAGGTAGACCGATTCAATGTTAAGACCTATCTCTCTGCACTACCAGCATGAAACAGTACTGTCTAATGGAGTGCAGATTTGGATGTGTGATAACATGTATTCTCTGAATACCTATAAAGTCCTTAAACTTCACCAGCAGTGCTGGACCCCTTTGGCTTGACTTTCTGAAAGTGGTTCATCCCATATGTTATCACAATTTGGAAGAATAATTCAGTTCACAATATTAACGTTAAAATGATCATCACCTGGCATCTCCACCACAAGGATGAGCAAGTGACTTAACATTCCTCATGGATCCAGGATTTTGTGTAAATTTGTTTAAAACTCTTTAGTAAGGGTTCAGTGCCATGACTATAACAAAAGAAACCTATGCATAAATTGAGATTCTGGAAAATACAGTACAGATTCTATGTAAAATATGTACAATATGTCAGAATCCACTGGCTTAAGGACTGATGTTTTCAAAATTATGTGTAAAGCACATGATTGATTACTTGACGGTGTACCTGTCAACAAAGAAATTTCTTCAACACTTGGTAACATTCTGGTGGATTCTGATTTCATGCATGCCTCTAAAATTTGCCATTGAAATCAGTGTTCAAGCTCTGCTGGTTGACTAGATGTGCTTGGATTAAGTCCTACTGATGATCTTTTCTTTTGGGATTTGGGTTTTTCCAGTTAAATCCAAATTTGATGGGCTTAATCTAAATAAATGGAAATGTATCATGTCAGCTGAATCCCACATTGAACATCTAACTCATGGGTCTTCAGTATAGTGCGTGTGTCAGGCTGATACCTTTGCTCCCATTACAGGGTTTGAGATCTGAGGTTCAGTTCAGGTGTCTCCACATGGATGTCTTACAGCAGCACAGATGCCTAGGGCATCTGAGACATCCAGACTGATCTGGCAAATATGAACACATTCTTACAGGAGCCCCGTGTCCTTCTGCAGCAGAAATGGGAAGTCAGGCAGGATACCTGGGGCATCTTGAACAGTGCTGGGCACATTTGTGTACTCATCTGAGTAGGGTCTAAGGAATCTGTGGCATTGTTATTACACAGATGGTTTAAAATCAGTGTGCTGAAAGAGTGTATCTGTACTGAATATACCTGGAAATATACAGATAGCTAGATAGCTGCACTAGAAACTCCTAAAATTAAGCAGACAAAAATTGCTTTCATGGCTTTCATGCAGATTCAAGTGAATAAATGTAAAAACTGCTTCATTTTCTATGAACTATGTCTACTACAATGGAAAGTTTAAGAAAGTTTTCTGGGATACAAACAATAAAAAGGATTGAAATAGGCCAAGGATGAAGAGTATGCACAATTTAATGTGTATTTACTGCAATACATAACAATAATCATCAAATCTAAAAGTAAACTGAATGTTGCATACTACTGTTATTCAAATTAGTGATAACTTGTGGAAAAGACTTTGTCTGCAATTAAGGATTCTGATTTAGAGATTTTTTGAGACTATATGTTCCACAGACCCAGCAACCAATACACCCAAACTATGAAGCTTAACATCCCCTCTGTCAATTTTAAGAGGCATTTAGACAACACCTTTAAAAACAATATGCTTTAACTTTTGGTCAGCCCAAAGTAGTCAAGCAGTTGGAGTGATGGTTGTTATAGGTCCCTTCCAACTGCAACCCTTCTATTCTATTTGATTAAATTTGATTCAATTCAATTCAATTTTACTCTTATTTGGGGGGAACAACAGCATCAGTTTTAACAGCTTTAAGGAGGTCTATACCATTATTCCTTGAACTTGCCATAACCAATAAGTGGACAAATAATTACTCTCATCATTGGGAGGAAAAATCCTCATGGGCAGTATTCAGCTTCCTCCTCTGTTCCTTTTCCTTTCTACTGGGAGGATTTTACTCTTTGCTGTTTTGAGATCATGTCAGTAACTTTCTGCTTGCTTGTTATTTCAAACATAGTCACAAGGTATATTGAGAATCAAAATTGCTTCGGTACTTGACAGTATGGTCTTTGTAAATCCTTCCTTATCCCTGTATTGTAGAAAGAAAGTAAGGATTTGCAAGTGAAAGGGAGGGAGTTCTTCATTCAGGATTCATTGACTTAATTGGTGAAACTGTTTTGAGATTTGTAAGCATGCCATGGGACTCAGAAATACTTTGTGAGATTTGCAAAATGCACAGGCCTTCCAATTTCAATAACATACTCCTGAAATCAGCTGAATATCATACTAGTAGCTTAAAACAAAATCAGTTCGTTTGTAACAATGCCTGTTCAATTTTTCATAGATCACAGACTCAGAGACATCTCAGTTACCAAGATTCAGTGCTTTCCAAGACAGGTGCAGCTGTGAGTTGTTATTTTTCTCCTGACAAGATGCCTGATGGCAAAGGAACGGACAGCCAGGTATCAAGTATTGGACTGTTAGAGAGCAGATAGGAAGAGGGCTCCTGGCGCTGGTGGGAGATGTAGGGTCAGACCCTGTGCAAAGACTGTTACAAGAGTTTATTCTCAAGGCTAACATAGTAAAGACATTAATAAATTGAAATGGCATTTTTTCTGCCACCTTTGTAAAGAAATCTGAAAAGGTCTTAGATGACTGTTGGTTGTTTTTCTTACTTTGGCCCTTCTAATGGGAACAGACTCATATTCAAGAAGTGCCTGAAGGAAAGGGACCCACAATGGACGAACACTGCTGTTTATTAATACCCTCATTAGTGTATTTCTGCAGAACTTGATCCAAATCTTGTTGGGATCAGTAGCAAGGTTTGGATTCACCATTTCAAGAAACAGGAGACAAAACCACCTGTATTATTAGTGGCCAAATATAGCTTTGTTATCTATTTAAAGTAGAATAGAATAGAATAGAATAGAATAGAATAGAATAGAATAGAATAGAATTAGAGTAGAATAGAATAGAATAGAATAGAATAGAATAGAATAGAATAGAATAGAATAGAATAGAACACAATACAATAGAACAATATTTCAGAAGAATATTTTCAGTTGGAAGGGACCTGCCAACAATTATCTAGTCCAACTGCCTGATCAGTTCAGGGCTGACCAAGTTAAAGCACATTATTAAGGGCATTGTCCAAATGACTCTTAAACACTGACAGGCTTGGGGCATCGACTGTCTCTCTAGGAAGCCTGTTCCAGTGTTTGACCACCCTCGATAAATAAATGCTTCCTCATGTCCAGTTTAAACCACCCCTGGCACAGCTTTGCACCATTCCCACACGTCCTATCACTGGATACCAGGTAGAAGAGCTCAGCACCTCCCTCTCCACTTCCCCTTCTGAGGAAGCCGTAGACAGCAATGAGGTCACCCTTCAGGCTCCTTTTAAAGGTCTTAACCAATATCTATGATCTCAACAACAAAGGTTCCTGCTGTTATTTATAAAGCATGTCAAGATCATGGTTCTTGTCCCTGTAGGTGTTAGACAAATATATAAAAGGATAAACACCATGTTCTAATAAGCTAATAAGATGGTAGCTGACCATAAATAACAATAACAGGAACATAAGAAAGAAGGATGACAGCAGCAAACATAGGAAGATTACACAGGTAACTGCTGAAGAAGTTGGTGCCCTATTGAAGGCAAAATTTTTTTCTATTTACAAGCAAAATAAATGTAATTAATGGTCCATGGCTGATTCAGAACCAAACCATCATATGTTGGCCAATTCCTCATAGACATCACAGCAAACACACCTCATCTAAAGCTTACAAGAAGCAGGTAAGTGAGTAATGCACTGCTTCCATGCTCAGCGTAAGACAATTATTATTTTAATTTTTTTACAATGAGAAAAGACCCATTCTCAAAGGCATTTTGCCCAGTTTCACTGGTAAGAAATTTTGATTTATTTTTATGGATGAAAAGGAATTACTCAGTGTACTGCAAGTTGTTTGTTGTCTTGTGAAACAAGGTTATACATTCTGTGAACTAAGGTAAACAATAAAAAAAAAAAAATCTCCCAAATTAATATCTGAATATAACTTAAGTACAAAAGCTTCACAACTGCCCCATGTTTCATGGCTGGAGCTGTGTGCACCTCAATGGACAAATTGTAGCTGGGAGGGAGAGGTTCTGGTAGGACTTGGTCTTTTCTCTCAGACCACACCATTTTTCTATACATCCATTTACACATTTATAGCCTAAGCAGTGGTGTAAATACTCCATTATTAAGAGACCTGAAATACACACCAGACTAGGAAGCAATTGCAGGACAACAGGCCAGTGTCACCTCTGCACCATCCATATTTCATCAGTCAAAGCAGATATATAAGGCTACTTTCCTTGATTAGAGAAGAAAGTGAGATTTGTTAGGAGAAAAGTGCTACAAAAAACCAGATAAAATCTGGGAGGTCTTTAAAAACAACTGAAGTACCTAAAATGTCATAAATACACATCTAAAAGGGAGGTCAACATTAGTTATAAACCTTCCAGGCTCAATAAGAGATTGGAAGCTGCACTTAGAAATTAAAAGGCAGTATTTAGCAAACAGAAAAGTGAAGCAACAGCTATCAACTAGAAGGGCAAGTTATAGGTTTTAGGAAATTAAGGCAGCAAAAAGCAAAATCTCTGACTAGCTGGAATAAGGTAGGTTCTAAATAATAGCTATAATAGAATTCTGATGCTTAGGGGCGTGGCAGAACTTTTAATGACAATATTTCTGTTTTGTATTTTGAAAGAAGCAGGAGGATGTATTTGAATCATGTGAACATGATAAAGTATTTTCCAGCCCATTAGTAACTGTGGAGGGTGTTAAACATCTCCCAGAGATAAATAATTTTAAATCAGCAGGCCAGGATACTTGCATGGATGGATTCTGTGTGAGTTGATGGAGGACATCTGTAGTTCATGCTCAGAATTTTTAATAGATAGCAGGAACAGATAGGGATGGAGGGAAAACACCAGCAGGCTGGATGAATCCTAGCACTGTGCTGTTTCAGAGATGGTAAGCAAGATGCTCTAGGATACTATGGACAATTCTCTGATATCTGTCACAGACAAAATTCAAGGAAAAGCTGATCCTGGTATAAATTCCTAAATGATTAGGCTGGAAAGGTGATAAATGCCCTTTTTTCCCCAGGAATATCAATGCAATCAAAGCAAAAAAAAAAAAAAAAAAAAAAATGACAGGCTTGATAACTGCAAGCATACTAAGACTTCTGAAGAGTGTAGGATTTAGTGTTTCACTACCTTCTGGCAAAAGTTGTCAAGAAAGCACATTAGGTGGGCTGAGAACTAGCTAACTGTCTTTTCTCAGAAGGAAGTTCAGCACAGAATTATTGTCAGCTTAGGGAGAAAGAAGAAATGAAACAGATTTGCAAAGACTGGCCTAATGCCACTCAGTATTTTCATAAGAAAATCAGAAGAAAAAAAGCAGGTGACATCACAACTGAAAGTGTGGGAAATTGTGATGAAGTCAGATCAGTTTGCAAATGAAAAATAGCCCAGTAAGGGTAACATGGATTCAAGTGTTTACACACAGGCAGCACAATGTTGAACAATGAGGAAGAGGCAATGAAGACCATACCTGTAAAAAGAAAGCCTGTGTCCTGGGGAACAAGAACTGAAAGAATTTAATGAGTCAGTGTAATTGAGGCAAATCTTGGACCCAAGCTATTAACTCAGTCTTTTGACCTGTGAACAAGAGATTGACTTGTGGGATCTGTAAAGGATTCTGCACCGAGACAAATACTACTGCAGGGCAACTGTTTATCTTGTTATTTTGAAAAAAAATTATTAACAGTGATTTAAGGGCTGGAGAAGTTTTACACCAAAAGACCTGAAGAATTTGATTTGTTTAGCTTCTCAAGAAGAAGGGGCAACCTCTTTACCATGTTAAACAACTTCATTAAGACAGTGTGCTGTGTGCCAAAATGTTCTTTATTCTGACAAAGATACAACGAGTAAATTTAAAGGTCCAGCCAGATGAAAGTGAATAAGAGTTAAGACATTTTCTTTTAAGAGTAAGGATGTTTAACTATTGAAAAACAGTGACAAGGGAAGTAACAATCCAGTTGCAGAGTTTACTGGTAAGATAATGAGGACATAAAATAAAATGTACTATTTTTTTTAAATTCTACCAATCCCTAATATATTGTACAGTAGTGCACCTGTCAGGAAAGGTTTATAATCCAGACAGTATTAGCGCAACTCATAGGCAAGTCTTGATCTTGGTGGCCACAAAGGCAAAACTTCTATTGATTTTAATGGAATAAGCAATTAGTGAAGTCTGGTAAAATGTCAGACTAGATGGTGATCAGTAACAACATATCTGAAGTGATTTCTTGATATTTTCATTCTAGTCAATAATTTTTGGCTCCTTTGAAGTGCAGCTCAGCTGTGGCCAGTTATTGCTGCAGTGATCATTATCTCACAGATCTGCCAAGCACCTAAAACCCTTGTAGAATTTGCTTCATTTTGCAAGACAAAAGATTTTGCAGCAAAACCAGAGCAGCTAATTGATAACATATAAATAACACTGTTTAGTTGAAGAAAGAGTGTGATTTTACTTTTTTGCTTATCTGGTTACTGAAATCTCTACTTTTATGCATTTTGAAACAGTGATTATTTTATCATAGCGTAGATTTCTGTGTCAGATGCAGGAAGAGATTTCTAATCTGTGAGGAAACAAATCAAACAGGCAAATATTACTAACCATGAACTAACACTGCATGAAAGAGAGCATGCAAATTCAGACCACCAACAATTAATACAATAATTACCCAAGTCATTTATTCAGTGTAGGAGTAACATTTGCACAAGCAACTTAGCATATGGTGATAGCAAGTGCAAATATGGTTGACTAAGAGAATTTTCACTGTGCTATCTCTGATGATCAACTCAATGTAAAAGACTATCAATAAGGAATATCCATGGAACAGATCTTTAAATCCTTGCAATTTTGTAATCTCTTTCCAATTAGCCACAGGCTAGTATGTTCCCACTGGTTGTTAATATCTATATCAAAGTTCAGGTATCATCTAGGGTAGCTCATGAATGGGAGGCCAATTTGATAGGCAGAATGTTCTTACCACCCTACAAGACAACCCATCAAGATCACATTGGTAGAATATATTTGCAAAGGAAAAAAATCATTGGCAAAAATGTTCTAATGCATTGCACTACAGCTGGCAGATTAAAAGTATGATTAAATGTATCTTCAAAAACAGAACCATCCTGTCAGTAACCAGCAGGAATAGGGCAAAAACTGTAGACTATTAGAACAACATGCTATTATTGTTTTTTCGTTTTGTTTTGTTTTGTTTTTAAGGCATGCCTGGCAGCTGAATATTTTCACCTTGTCTGCAATAACCAGTCAAGCAACTCAGCAAATGCAATGACAACTTGATAAGAAAAATGATGTGTTCAGAGATATAAATAGTTTGAGCATACACTTCTATTTCCATAGATTCAGAGAGGTTAGGAATATATCTTACATAACAGAAAAAAAAAACTGTTGACAACTATTGGGCACTCTGCAATACACATCTTAACCACAGTCTTTTAAAAATGAGGGAAAAGAAAATAAAGTATTTTCATTTTTTTTACCATATGATGTATACTCAGAAACCCTGCAAATTATACATCCCCAAGAGCATGAATCAGAAGCACAAGTATAAGCTTATGACTTGATAGATGCAAAAGTGGTATAAATTGCTGTTAACATTGAATTTGATTGCAGCTTTGCCCAGTCTCCAAAAAGGACCAAATGCATCAATATCACACAAGGATTCCCCCTGGCTCCCTCTTCACTGTGTTTTAAATGCAATCACCAGGCCAGGCTTGGGGCAGAACTGGTTGATTATCTGGATTTTTTTTCACAGGTTCTTGTTTGGATTTGGTTTTAGCTTGAACCTATTGGGATGCTGACAGTGTTGTACAAAGAATGATGAGGGTTGCCTATATGGACAAAGTTTTATTCATGGGATCTCTAGCTGGTGGCATACACTGACAAAAGGAGAAGTTACTTTCAGGGGATAAACAGAAAGAGAGATAGAATGGAAACGTGAAAACTCCTCCCCAGAGCCCAGCCCAGAAAGAAACAGTACTGTCTCCTGGATGGGAAACCTCTTCTAGATGTCCTCTCCAGTGCAGCAGATACTCCCTCATCCCTCATGTCCTGCACAATCTTAGCTGATGGTTCCTGCCTATGGTCCTACTAGCACTCCCTGGAACAAGCTTTGATCACAGTTTACACACTGATTAACCTCTAAACTTTGTGCATATATATTTTTAGATAAGTACTGTTGGCTATTTAAATAGTTTTTATGTACTGAGTCATTCATTAAGTCTTCTTTTCTTCTACTACAAAGTTATACACTAAAAGCTACAAAACAAATGGCAGATGAAGAAGGAGAAAGAAAAGAGTCATTCTCAAATCAGTGTCAACTGCTTCCAGGAGAAACTTGACTAAATCTGTGTTTCAGGATTTGCAAGTGCAAGGTCATGAAAACAACATGCAAGAACAACAGCGTAATGTATGCAAGGGTAAAAACACCACAGCAGCACCAGGGCGCATAGGTGAAGGTAGGAGAGTGGGGTCACAAGTGAAATGGAAAGTCCTCAGTGTGAGAAGGGTCATGACACCCTGCAACGTGAAGAATACTCCAAGTCTTTCCTCTGCTTTAATGCACAGTCAGGTGGGCAGCCACCTGCAGAGCGCTCTCACATGTTGTGCCTGCCCTCTGGTCCTCCAGGCACCCCATCTGTCCTTGTGGTGATTCACCCACCCAGCTCTGGGCAGATATGTGGTGGGAGTCCATCTTAGGGAGACCCCAGTGTTACCTAGACCTGCCACAGGTGGGAACTGCAGGCAATCTGAATTTAGGCTAGCTGTGAGGGTGATGGAACTGTAGGCAGTTGAGTCTTGAGGATGGACTGGAGACAGGCCATTTCATTCTCAGTACAGTCATAGCAGCTGTAACCAAGAAGCTTGGGTTTCTTGACCAGGTTCAAAAAAGAGGTTCGTTCACCTCAGCTAGCTCAAATTACTCTTTTTGATACATATGGCAGAGGGCTTACAATGTCATTGCCCGCATAACTAAGAACAGTTCCAGAAGCTCTGTGGGAGCTGCTCTCTGTCCTTCACTGCCATCTGCAATGTGGGTAACCCCATGGAGGACAGGAGTCCCTCTGTCCTCCTATGCAAGCAAAGTCAAAATACTTGCTTTAGGGCTTTGCCATTCTCCGCGACTTTATCAACATCAACTAAAGAACACTTAGGCCCATGTCGCTTCATATCTCCATATCTGCACATGGGAAAGAAATTATCATGTATCCACTTGTTTTTCTGGCAGCATGGGAATACATTAGGAAATTTCTGTCACAGGATCAGATCTTAAGAAGGGGTTAGACCTCCAGTCAAGAAACAAGGTAGATGATATCCAAAAATAACGAAATTAACAAAACCTGACCTGGAAGTTTCCTAAACTCACTTGGTTAGATCTCATTATAAGTGAATTCTTTAAAGTTAGATAGGAATAATAAGTCTAACTTAAAAAAATAAAAATACATGTGTATCAACATCGACACATCAGACTTTATGATAAATAATAAACCTCTCTTAGTGTAGGTTATTAATTTAATTAAGCATCTGGAGGTTTGTGGTAAGGAACAATACTGGGCTGCATGAGATTCTGCTTCTAGGGAGCTCCTAGAAAGATGAAAGAAAGGTTACATGGCACAGCTACAGGAAAGTGTTCAGTTCTTTTCTCATCCAAAATAACTCTTCCTCAACAAAGTAGTACATAATCTAACAATATTGTATTGCATGTTATTAGCAGGATCCTAGGGGACATCATCATTTTCCCACACCAAATTTAGACAGGTTAAAGAAAAATACATCTTGGAGGAAGATTTTAATTTCATTTTATGAAACCAAACATAAACCCTTGTGAATAATGTTTTCCTCTTGTCCAGTCAGGGAAGGTCATGTCATTGTTCAACCTATTCTAAAATTTGAGCCTGATGAGGCAATGAAGAACAGGGTGGCAAAAATACAAATCTAAACTCAGATTGACCTACTTTTAGCCACAGACACGAAGACTGCAAACCTTAAAGAGCTCATGTGTCAGACATTGTCCTTGTTTTTACATCTGCTACATAGAAGAGCTGAGAACAAAACACAAGCCTGCCATGGGAAAAGCAAACCAGCAATCAAAATAAAATCTTTTCCCAAAATGTTAAAAGTCCCTTGAAGGAAATCAATATGTGAAATGTATCTTATGAAGAGAAAACATAGGTGTCTTTGGCACCTTGATTATTCTGTACAAATAACAGTAAATATATTTAACATAGCAACATGTCAGTTGTACTAATGGGAAATTAATTTGCAAGATTCTGTGCAAAGATTGAAATGGCATGATTCTTCCCTAGCAAGCCTTTTGTCACACATTCACAGACATGCTGAAAAAATATATTGACAGTCAAGGGCAGAGGGATATATCCCATTTACCAAAATGGACCCTGTGTTTTCCTTCCTAAAATTCACAATTCTGATTTAAATCCCTTCCCATTCATGTAATTAGGAACAGAGCCAGAACAATGAGTGTTGAGTCAGATCAATGAATGTTCTTGGAAAACCTACCTATAGCTACAACTATAATAGTGCAATAAGGTGTTTCTGAATAATTTTTCGCCTTTCAAACGAAGGTCATATTATGTTCTTGGAAGTGAAAGCATACAGCTCACTGTGTATCTAATCCAAGCTGAGTGTTTCTCTGGATGACCTGCAGAGCAGTCTGGCAAAAAGATAGTGATGCAGATGCAATGACCAAAAGCACTGTTCTCCCTTCTCCTTGCAATCCTTTGTATCTATCTTTTATGGAAAAAAATATTGCATCCAAGTTGCTAGGTGAACAGTATAAATCACCCACACAGTCAGATTGAAGTCTTTGCTTCCAGACTTCCAGAACAGGCTCAGATTCCTGTAACAACGCCATAGTCTTGGCTCTCATATGTGTCTCTTCACAGCTTCTGGAAAGGTTCAATCCAGAATTGTCTACTGTGAATGCCAAGGCTTGCTCACTGATACTAGGCTACAGACATCAAGCTGCAATGGCAACTCTGCTGAAGAAGCAGAGAGACAACTTGGAAGGCAGAAGAGAAACCAAGCCTCAGCCAAGATGGCAAAACAAGGACTTACAGCTCATATTTCACAAATTAATGTTGTGGACACTTGCACACAAGCTCTTGTCCTGTCATTGAGAAAATATGAAAAAGGCAATTCATAGACTATTGATGTCAGCTTGAAAGAGCAGAAGGAGAACAAGGAAGGAATAATTCATTATTGATAACCATTGCAGTGCATAATACAATGATCCTTTGTTTCCTTACCATTAAAACCTCAAAATCAAAGTCCAGGATGACATGTTCAGCCCACCTATTTCCAAACTGATTCTTCAGTTACTCTTTCATTGGGAAAATATCAAGCATATCATATCTCTTCTTCACATTGTTCAGCACCCAACAAGTATCAACCACTCCCAGAAGCAAGAAAGTAGGTGGACTAGTAGGTGGTGGAGAAGAATACATCCAGTTTATCCAACATAAATTTCATCCTTTTACAAGACAAATTCTAAGCTTTTTCAAAACCTGAAGTAACCTTTTCTTGTATGTATACATACCCTTAAATAAATTGAGAATCTAAGAGGAGAGAGGAGAGGAGAGGAGACGAGAGGAGAGGACAGGACAGGACAGGACAGGACAGGACAGGACAGGACAGGACAGGAGAGCAGAGGGGAGCAGAAGACAGCAGAAATGAGTGGAAGAGAGTGGAGGAGAAAAGATTAGAGTGGAGGATAGCGGAGGAGAAGAGATTAGAGCAGAGGAGAGTGCAGGAGAAGAGATTAGATTGAAGGAGAGCAGAGGAGAGGGGAGAAGAAGAGAAGAGTGGGGGAGAGGAGAAGAGATTAGAGCGGAGAAGAGCAGAGGAGAGCAGAGGAGAGCCAAGGAGAACGTAGGAGAAAAGACTAGAGTGGAGGAGAGTGGAGGACAACAGATTAGAGCAGAGGAGAGCAGTAGAGAGCAGAGGAGAAGAGAATAGAGAGGAGGAGACCGCAGGATAGTGGAGGAGAGCAGAGGAGAGCAGAGGGGAGTGGAGGGTAGTGGACGAGAGCAGAGGAGAGTGGAGGAGAACAGATAAGAGCAGAGGAGAGCAGAGGAGAAGAGATTAGAGTGGGGGAGAGTGGAGGAGAGCAGAGGAGAGTGGAGGAAAAGAGATTAGATCAGAGGAGAGCAGAGGAGAGTGGATGAGAGTGAATGAGAGTGGATGAGAAGAGATTGTAGTGGAGAAGAGCAGAAGAGAGTGGAGAAGAGCAGAGGAGAAGAAATTAAAGCAGAGAAGAGCAGAGGAGAGTAGAGGAGAAGATATTAGAGCAGAGGAGAGCAGAGAAGAGTGGAAGAGAGTGGAGAAGAGCAGAGGAGAAGAGACTAGAGGAGAGGAGAGCAGAGGAGAGCAGAGGAGATGAGATTAGAGTGGAGGAGAGCAAAGAGCAGAGAAGAGAGATTAGAGCGGAGGAAAGCGGAAGAGAGTGGAGGATAGCGAAGGAGAAGAGATTAGAGTGGAGGAGAGAAGAGGAGAGTGGAGGAGAGAAGAGTGGAGGAGACCAAAGGAGACCATAGGAGAAGATATTAGAGTGAAGGAAAACGTAGGAGAGTGGAGAAGAAGAGATTAGATTGGAGGAGAGCAGAGAAGAGTGGAGGAGAAAAGATTAGGTTGTAGGAGAGCAGCCAAGAGCGGAGGAGAAGAGATTAGAGCAGAGGAGAGTGGAGGAGAGTGAAAGAGAAGAGTTTAGAGTGGAGGAGAGCAGGCAAGAGCAGACAAGAAGAGAGTAGAGGAGAGCGGAGTAGCGCAGAGGAGATGAGATTAGAGTGGAGGAGAGTGGAGGAGAATGGATTAGAGCAGAGGAGAATGGAGGAGAGTGGAGTAGAAGACATTACAGTGGAAGAGAGCGGAGGAGAAGAGATTAGAGCAGAGGAGAGCGGAGGAGAAAAGATTAGAGTGAAGGAGAGCTAAGGAGAGTGGAGAAGAGTGGAGGAGAGCAGAGATAAGATTAGAGTGGACAAGAGCAGAGGAGAGCAGAGGAGAGCGGAGGAGAAGAGATTAGAGCGGAGGACAGCAGAGGAGAGTAGAGGAAAAGAAATTAGAGTGGACGAGAGCAGACAGGAGCAGAGAAGAAGAAATTAGGGTGGAGGAAAACAGGAGAGTGGAGAGAAGAGATTAGAGTGGAGGAGAGCAGACGGGAGTAGAGAAGAAGATATTAGAGTGGAGGAGAGCAGAGGAGAGCAGAGGAGAAGAGATAAGAGTAGAGGAGACTGGAGGAGAGCATAGGAGAAGAGATTAGAGAGGAGGAGAGTGGTGGAGAGCAAAGAAGAGAGGAGGATGGGAGAGGAGAGTGAAGAGCGGAGGGGTTTGGCAGGGAGCAGAGGAGAGCGTAGGAGAGTGCAGGAGAAGAGATTAGAGAAAAAGAGAGTAGAGTGGAGGAGAAGAGATTAGAGCAGAGGAGAGCATAGGAAAGTTGAATAGAATAGACTAGAGCACAGGAGAGTGTGGAAGGAGATTAGAGCAGAGGAGAGCGGATGAGAGGAGAGGAGAGTGCAGGAGAGTGAAGGAGAAGAGATTAGGTTGGAGGAGAGCAAACGAGAGTGGAGAAGAGATTAGATAGGTGGAGAGTGGAGAAGAGTGAGGAGAAGAGGTAAGAGTGGAGGAGAACAGATAAGAGCAGAAGATAAGAGGTTAGAGTAGAGGAGAGTGGAGGAGAGGAGAGGAGTTGAGATTAGAGCGGAGGAGAGTGGAAGAGAGCGGAGGAGAAGGGATTAGAGCAAAAGAGAGTGGAGGAGAGCGGACGAGAGCAGAGGGTAAGAGATTAGAGTAAAGGAGAGCGGAGAAGAGCAAAGGAGTTAAGATGAGAGTGGAAGAGAGTGGAAGAGAGCTGATGAGAAGGGATTAGAGCAAAAGAGAGTGGAGGAGAGCGGAATAAAAGAGTTTACAGTGGAGGAGAGCAGAGGAGAAGAGATTAGAGCCAAGAAGAGCGGAGGAGATTGGAGAAGAGATTAGAGCACAGGAGAGAAAAGTAGAGGAGTGGAGGATAGTGGAGGAGAGCAGAGGAGAAGAGATTAGAGGGGAGGGGACCAGAGGAGAGCGGAGAATATATTAGAGTGGAGGAAAATGTAGGAGAGCAGAGGAGAAGAGATTAGAGCATCAAGAGCAGACGGGAGCAGAGAAGAAGAGATTAGAATGGAGGAGAGCAGAGGAGTGTGGAGGAGAGCAGAGAAGAAGAGACTGGAGTACAGGAGAGCAGACGAGAGTGGAATAAAATAGACTAAAGCACAAGAGAGCATGGAAGAAGAGATTAGAGCAGAGAAGAACAGAGGAGAGTGGAGGACAGGAGAAGGGAGCGGAGGAGAGCAGAAGCAAAAAGATCAGTGTGGAGGAGAGCAGAGGAGAGAGCGGAGGAGAAGAGATTAGAGTGGAGGAGAGTGGAGAAGAAATTAGGTTGGAGGGGAGCGGATGAGAGCAAAGGAGAAGAGATTAGAGCAGAGAAGAGTGGAGGAGACTGGAGGAGAGCAGAGGAGATCTGTGGAGAAGAGATTAGAGCAGAGGAGATAGGTGAAGAAGTGATTACATCAGAGGAGACTGGAGGAGAGTGGAGGAGAAGAGATTAGGGTGGAGGAGAGCAGAGGACAGCAAAGGAGTAGAGATTAGAGCAGATGAGAGAGAAGGAAATTGGAGGAGAGCAGAGGAGATGGGAGGAGAAGAGATTAGAGTACAGCAGAGGAGAGTGGAGGAGTAGAGATTAGAGCAAAGGAGAGTGGACAGGAGAGGAGGAGAAGAGATTTGAGTGGAAGAGAGCAGAGGAGAGTGGTGGAGAGCGGAGGACAAAAGATTAGAGCAGAGGAGAGTGGAGGTGTGTGGAGGAGAGTGGATTAGAAGAGATTATACTTGGAAAAGAGTGGAGAAGAGCAGTGAAGAGAGGAGGAGAAGAGATTAGAGCGGAGAAGAGCTGAGGAGAGCAGAGGAGAAAAGATTAGAGCACAGGAGAGCAGAGGGGAAGAGTGGAGGAGAGAGGAGGAGAGCAGAGGAGAAGAGACTAGAGGGGAGGAGAGCAGAGGAGAAGATATTGGAGCAGAGGAAAATGTAGGAGAGCAGAGGAGAAGAGATTAGAGTGAAGGAGAGCAGAGGAGATCAGTAAAGAGCAGAGCAGGAGAGATTAGAGCAGAGGAGAGCAAAGGAGAAAAGATTAGAGTGGAGGAGAGCTAAGGAGAGGGAAGGAGAATGGAGGAAAGCAGAGGAGAAGATATTAGAGCAGAGGAGAGTGGAGGAGAGTGGAGGAGAAGAGGTTAGAGCTGAGGAGAGCAGATGGGAGTGGAGGAGAGCGGAGGAGCGCGGAGGAAAGCATGGAAGAGATTACAGAGGAGGATAGATGTGGAGAGTGAAGAAGACAGGAGGATAGAAGAGGAGAGTGGACGAGAAGAGATTAGTGAAGGAGAACAGAGGATTGCCGAGGAGAGTGGAATAGAATAGACTGGAGCACAGGAGAGAATGGAAGAAGAGATTAGAGCAGAGAAGAGCAGAGGAGAGCGAAGAAGAGAGTAGAGTGGAGGAGCGTGGAGGAGAAGAGATTAGTGTGAAGGAGAGCAGAGGAGAGTGGAGGAGAAGTGATTAGATTGGAGGAGAGCGGAGAAGAGTGGAGGAGATGAGATTATAGTGGAGGGGAGCGGAGGAGAAGAGATTAGGTTGGAGGAGAGTGGACGAGAGCGAGGAGAAGTTATTAGAGTAGAGGAGAGCAGAGGACATCAGAAGAGATGAGATTAGAGTGCCAGAGAGTGGAGGAGAGTGGAGTTGAAGGGATTAGAGCAGAGGAGAGTGGAGGAGAGCGGAGTAGAAGAGATTACAGTGAAGGAGAGCAGAGAAGAGATTAGAGCAGAGGAGAGCAAAGGAGAAGATATTAGAGTGGAGGAGAGTTAAGAAGAGCCAAGAAGAGTGGAGAAGAGATTAGCACGGAGGATAGTGGAGGAGAGCAAAGCAGAAGAAATTAGAGCAGAGAAGAGTAGAGGAGAGTGGAGGAGAACGTAGGAGAAGAGATTAGATGGGGGGAGAGCAGAGGAGAGTGGAGGAGAAGAGATTAAAGTGGAGAAGAGCAGAGGAGATGGGGGGATAGGGGAGGAGAGGGGAGGAGGGGAGAGGAGAGCGGAGGATAGCAGAGGAGAGCAGAACAGATGATATTAGAGCGGAGGAGATCATTGAAGAAGTGATTACATCAGAGGAGTGCGGAGGAGAGTGGAGGAGAAGAGATTAGAATGGAGGAGAGCAGAGAACAGCAAAGGAGAATAGAAGAGAGTAGAGGAGAGTAGCAGACAGTGGAGGAGAAGAGATTAGAGTGAAGGGGAACAGGAGATTGGAGGACAGTGGAGGAAAGTGGATGAGAAGAGATTATAGTGAAGAAGAGCAGAGGACAGTGGGAAAGAGCGGAGGACAAGAGATTAGAGCGAAGAAAAGCAAAGGAGAGCAGAAGAGAGTGGAGGAGAGGGGATCAGGGGAGAGAGAGTGGAGGAGAGCGGAGTGGCGGAGAAGAAATTAGAGTGGAGGGGAGCGGAGGAGAGTGGAGGAGAGCAGAGGAGACAAGATTAGAGTGGAGGAGAGCAGAGTGAAAGAGATTAGAGCAGAGGAGAGTGGAGGAGGGTGGTTGAGAAGAGATTAGAGTGGAGGAGAGCAGAAAAGAGTGGAGGAGAAGAGATTAGAGCAAAGGAGAGTGGACAGGAGCGGAGAAGAAGAGATTTGAGTGGAGGAGTGTGGAGGAGAGCAGATGAGAATAGATTTTAGTGGAGGAGAGCAGAGGAGAGCAGAGGAGAGCTGAGTAGAAGAGATTAGAGCAGAGAAGAGTGGAGCAGGGTGGAGGAGAAGAGACTAGAGCACAGGAGAGCATATGATAATAGTGGAGGAGAAATGAGGAGAGCATAGAAGAGATTAGAGCATAGGAAAGCGGTGGAGAGCGAAGAAGTGAGGAGGATGGGAGAGGAGTCTTCAGCATAAAGACCATGCCCAGCAACCACAGAATGAAATACAGCATTATTTTTATAAAGGATAGTCACAACTTAAAAACAACTCCAAATATAAAATGGAATTAATGGTATTCAAAGCAGGTTTTATCGACATGTCAGGAACACCACAGAAGACAGTGTGAATATTAACAGATGAACATTAGGCATGCAGTCCACCCACACACTGAAAGTGCCTCTAATGGCTAGTGAGATATTTCTGAGATGGGTGAGACAGAGTATGTGAAATAATTTAACCGGAAAGGTATGCTCTAAAAAGGAGATTATTCCTGTGACCCAAGAAGACAGGAGGAAAAAGCATTTCTTTTTTTTTTATGGGTGGAAATTAGAGAAACTCCATCAGCTTCTGGGGATTGACCCCATTATACTTTAGTTGAAAATCTGAATCTGCACTTTCAAAGGGTCTGAGGATGTGCTCTTCTCCAATATAGTTTCAGATATGGCATTTTATATTTTATGTTATATTTTATAGATATGTAAATATGTTTGATTATATTAAGATCCGAATTAATACTTTTGTCCCTACACACTTTTGTAAAACTGAGCTAAATAATTCCCAAGAAGAAACAGATACATCAGATTTTTACTACCTTGGTCATTGAGACAGACTCTTCTGTGAGAATAAAACAACTCTTGAAAAAAATGCAAGAAAAATGTTTTTATCCAAGCCAAACCAGAAACCTTTTCATGGTTTAATCCTGTTTCGGTTTAGGCACTTTTATATAACACTAAGAAGGTGTTACATTTTGACTTTAAAATACAATATGTTTTTTTCTTTTATTTGTCAGGAAAACCTGTACAGGACAACAGCAAACAATCTTTTGGCAGTTAGCTTGGCTGTAGAGATCAGCACTGTGTCGGCAAGTGGGTAAATAAGGTGTCCTTTAAAAATCTAGTCCTTCTAGCTCGCTGATTTTATGATTTCCTATAGGTAAAAGACAAGATTTGCACTTTTTCACAATGAAATGATGATGGCTCCAGACACATGCAGTTTAGCTATCTGAGCTCATTATATGAACGCATCTTTTGTAACCACACATACATTCTGAACTACATATGATAAGGTCATTTTCAGAGATGAAAGATCATACAAAACCAGCTGGTGTGGCTAGATTCAAAAGTAATTTTCATCCAGCCTCAGCGCAGTGGAAATCTGTGAAAATGGTGTTTCAAGGTTTGGAATTTCCTTCAGTTCATAAATACCTTAAACCCTTATTTAAGGTCTTGTTATAATCTCCCTGTAAGTAGAAGTTCATTTATGTTGTTCTCTACTATTAAGTCAAGAGGCACAAATGACAGCAGAATGTCAGGACAAAAACAAAAACAAAACAAAAAAACACACAAAAAAACCCAACACAACACTAACTCTAACACTAATAATCTCATATGAAAATGTTTCAGATGTGGATATCTGACCTTTTTTGAATACTTTATTAAACTGCTGTCTTTGTCAGTTTATTCTCCTTTGTGTTTCGATAAGTTCCAAAGAAACTTCAAACTGAGTTTAAACTCCATATAAACTAAGGATCTACATCAGAACAGCAGGGCGGTACAAGATCAACACTTCTGTATTCTTACACTAAATGGTGCTCCTTTTTATTCTTAAGAATAATTCTGCTTTTGAAAGCAGAAGAAACTTGGGCTGAATTTTTAAGCCTCATCAACTTAAAACCAGCCAAACTTTTTGCTGTCTTTGTATTCCAAAATGGACATTTGAGAAATTTCAAGTCATCCTGCCTCCTTCTGGTTGGGTTGAAAGGACACAGAATTGTGCTAGGAAGTTTCCCTGATGAATAGAAAACTTCTATACTGTTTAAATCGGAACAAAGCTTTGGGAATGGTTTCTGTCTAATGGCTTTCATCCTGGGGTTATTGTTCATTCTGTTAAGTCCAGGATTCCATAGCATTACCTTTGCAATAGTTTACATTCTCTCCTGCTTTTTTTTTAAGAGGTTGCAACTGTGGTTTATTTTGCATGTGAGAAAGTAAAATAAAGTATGTAAAATAACAGAGGATGCATTTTATTTGTTTTGAGAAAGGAGTTCTGCATTGTATGAAGCAAAATGTAGTTTGTGGAGAGATATTTTTTGTCCATATGTTATATCTCTGTCTGCAATATAGTTAGTTTGAAGTATCTTGTCTCCTATCCCATTCCTATTTCTTTTTCTTCCCACTGTTTCACTTCATCAGCTATTTCAAAAGCACTCCCTGCTGTATCTGTTACATTTAATATCTGCAAGAAGCCACTTACAGAAAGGTGTTTGCTATTATTAGGAGGGAAAAAAAATAATTCTCTCCCATTCCTATTAACAAATTGAAAGCTACCTATTTAACTTTTCTCTTTTTTTTTTTTTTTTGGTTGGTTTTTTTGGGTTGGTTTTTTTTTAGTTTACTTAATACAACATTTTCTTTAGTGTATTAGCTACAGCAACTCAGTCTGGAGAGATACATGAGATGCATGTAAACTCAGTGTCTGGGGGCTTTTATACCCTCTAGAATGGAAATTCACTATTGGTATTTTAGCCTAATCAATTTAAATACAAGAATGAAGTACTGAACAAAACTGAAATTTGGCAAATATTATAGTGACAGTTTACTCATTGGAAAGTTTGTCATTGACTGAGAAGGGACATGGTTAGAGAAGAGGGCCTGAATGACAGCTTACCTAAGAGTTGAGGCCAGGTGTGCCTGGAGAATGGTGGGATAAAGACAAGGCATTCACCTGCCTCATATCTTGTTGCAAAGTAAGTTGGTTATTTTGTTATTAGAAAAAAAGGCATGTGTGGTTAAGACATTTGCCTCAAAACATAAAGGAAGTCAATGATAGATGAGAGAACAGAATATAAATTTATTTTCACTCATTTCTCTCTCATTCTGTTTTTATCTTTTATCGGAAAGTGAAAAAATTGTCCTTTAGTAAGAAAGCTGTGACTACTTTCTTGGAAGAAAAGGTCTGAGTATCAGATTTCTTGCTTGTTAGAATAAGGTTTTACAACTTGCTTTTGATATTGATTATATTAGCATCTAATACATTTCTCTAAAATCATCATCATAGAATCCTAGATTTCTCAGAAATAATGCTTGAATTGATGTTCTCT
This sequence comes from Falco biarmicus, assembly GCF_023638135.1. Taxonomy (NCBI): domain Eukaryota; kingdom Metazoa; phylum Chordata; class Aves; order Falconiformes; family Falconidae; genus Falco; species Falco biarmicus. The sequence continues at coordinate 27,348,243 of NC_079292.1, forward strand.
CAATCAATCAAACCTTTATTGAAAATCCACATGTTTGCTTAATTAACTCACATAAGGATGTTTAGCACCATCTAAACACCAGTTAAACACTCAGAATGTCAGGTGTGATATTAAATCTTGCAGTGGCTTTTTAATGTATTCAGAGGCAACCTTCACCTAAACTTTTTGTTTAAGAACACTATTTATATAATGAAATACACTGAAATTACCTGGGGTTTTCATACCACTTCACCAGCAATGCATTTATACCTCTGTATAAAATTAATAATTGATCTCTTTGTGGAAACTTTATGATGCAATTCTTATAGGGAGAAGCTTATATCCTGTAGGGATATAGGTCATAAACTTATCTTATAATTTCTCCAGCTGACATTATTATAGAAAATAGAATAACTGCTGGGCACACATGTTATTCTTCAGATCTTGTATATTCAGAAGGCCATCTCTTTTTCCCAAATATATTAACAGATGTAGTATGAGAGAGTACTTCTACCTACAAAGCTGGTTTTGTCAATATCTCCAGACAACATTGGATACTAGTGCAATTCTCCAATGAGAATAAACATGGAATTTTAAACTATTTAACACTTTTTCATACTTACCCAGAAATCTTTTTGCCGTCTACGGCTTGACCATTAATGATGTTAATCCTTGTAGACACTATCCTCCCTTTACTACAGATATCTGCGGCAAGGTCAGTGAAGCCTAACTTGGCCATCTAATATGACAACTTAGAAAAAGTTGTTATAAAATCTTCTTGCAAGTTTGTTTGCTAGCCCACTTTTAATGTCCCTACAGTTCAGTAACTTATGCAAGCTTGGTTTTAATATTTACCTACAGAGACCAGCAGGAAATTATCTTTTTTTCTCCAGTGCAGCCTCCTAAATCCATCCCTTCTTTGATTGGCAGTTAGTTCACATGACATGAACTCTGCTGCAGGCATGGTGCCCACAGCCTACTTTACATCTGCATTCATTCAGCTGCATTAGTCATTCTCAGACATGAGCAATTAAAAGGCTTGTACACCCCTGGTACATGATTTCCTCGTTAAGGTTGTTATTAATTTTGCTAAAGGTAAGGGTTATGGCTCCAGAATAATACTACTAAACATATTTTACTTAAACATAGGTTTCTTAATGAGGGCTGGCTTTGAGAGGAATGAGAGAAATTGATGGGACGTAAACAGCCTTATGCATCTTTTTAGTGCAGATTTTACCCCATTTACATTTCACCCTATACGTGAGGTATGTACATAAAATAGGACTGAAATCACTCAGATTTTCTTCCTGTTCAGGGGGAAGAAACAGATACAAATTCAAAGAGTAGGAAACCTGGATCAAACAACATTTGTCTGTCCGATAGATTCTTGTTGTAATTTGCCTGTTCTTCCCTCTTACTTCCCCCTTGTAATGAGTGCTATTGCTTTCAAAACTAGTACAAGTTAAAGGTTTTTCTTTTCCTAAAGGACTTTTTTTTTCTTTTTAATTTAAAGAATGGTAATGCTGATGGCTGGGCTTTCAGAAGTAATTAAAGCAAAGTGTGCGGCTTAACCAACAAAATTTTGAGCTATTTAGTAAAGTTGTTCTTCTGATGCATTCTAAGTATTTTTTCAAAAGCAAACATCAGCTCATAGGTGGCTTTGTAAATTGATGTCCATCAAATTCTCATAGTATTTATCTCCTTCTCAGAAGAGCAACTTGAATGGTTTAAATTACAACAAACAACTAATACAGTAAGGAGGACAAATTGTTCTGACAGTCAGAAAGTTGTAACATTTTCCAAAACCCATGAGGAGCTGATAAAGTTGTGGACCTGGATGTCAAATACTGGTCATTCTTTCTATTCTTCAACTAATAACAATTAGACTTATTGCAGGTTTAGACCCAGATTTAGACCCCGATTTAGATCCCAATATAACTGTAGACCCCTGATTGGCCTCACTTTCCTTGGCAGCCATGGAACCTGACCAGGATATTTGCTTGGGCCTTGGACCAGAGTGTAACCAAACAATTCCACATTTCCTTAAACAATTTTGTGGTCTTTTTTTTTTACCTCAAACACTACATGTTTCTTTTCATATGCATAATTCTTATCAGATCTGTCAAGGCAATACACAAAAATAAAGTGTGCAATAGTGGCGATGCAGGAACTGCTGAAGAGTGGGAAGGCAATGCAGCTTCCAGGCTAGAAGCTGTGTGATGAATTTAGTGATAAGTATAAATATGATTTCCATCATGGTAGAGCTCTGATTTGCATAGAAAACAAAGCAGGAGATTCAATTTGTTTATGCAAACAATTTAATCACCTTGTAAGAAGGAAAAAAGCCACAAAAATAAAGAGTTTCAAAAAATGCTTTCTAGTAGAGACTCAATGCTGTGAAGATGAAATGACTCTGGTCCACGTCCTTCACAGAAAGGAAAGATGGAGAGTGATGGGAGGCTGTAACACAGCAGAGAGAGCAGAACCAGACCCAAAGAGTGGATGTTGAAGCCTAGCATTTGTGGCAGTGGAGGTGAGTAGCTTTTCTGGGGGAAGGGGGGAAGATAAAAAAAGGAGAAAAATGGATGTGGGATCCTTATGGCTTTCAATGCTGCATTAATACTTTTATGGGAGAGCTGTCTTGATGGGATCAATGTAAGAGTCCGCAGGTAAAACTTGCTGGCCTCCAACTCAGAGGAAGTTAGAGCAGATGATCTAATGGTTTCTTCTGGTCTTTAAACCAATGAATCTGTCATCAAATGCTTCATAATCTCAAGCACCACAGGCAGTGAGATCTGATGACCATGAATTTTACAGGGGTAGAATGCATGATTCTTGTATCAGGCCATCTTTGTATAATACGCGAAGGAGCAGGAACCTGATCTGTGATTCTGGCCACTGAACAAAGCATGAAACAGAGACGTGACATAGAACAAAGTCTGCCAATTTTTGTAGATTCTTATGTGAAACAAAGGAATGCATTTCATGGCTGATGGGGAGGAACATCACCCTCTGGATGCTGGTTTGGGGGCACCCCTGTGAACCACCCATTAGATGGATGCACTGCTGTAAAGCCTATTGATGAAAATCCTGTTCTGGGGATGTTGTATGACAGCTCATGTGGCAGAATGACTGTCTTTTCCCATCACCCACCCAAGTGTATGAAATCATGGCAAGGACAGAAATGTTTCTCCAGCCACTGCTTCCATACAGAAGGTGCCGGGAAGGAATTCTTTTGCTGGCCCTCTCCTTCCCTTTGCAGCTATTGAACTGACACGTCAAAACCTGCCACATACTCACAGACTGCAGATAAACTAGTTTAAATCATATTTTATAGTTTTAAATATAAGTTTATTGACCTAGATTTGCAAAGACTGCATTTCCTCTACTAAAACATATTCTCTTTGTTCCCTGGTAATATGTCCTCACATCCCTTTCATGATTCTCATACTGCTGTTTAATCATATTAGTATTTAATTCTGATCCCTGGTTATATTAGCAGATGAAGGGAAGCACACAGTCAGAGCACATTTGTTTAGCAATGACTTGCAAACGTTTTTATTAGCTGGAATTCTGAAAATATCCCTTTGTACAGTGTTTCAAGTGTTAACTAGCAACTCTGAGACCAACAGCAGCTGTTAGCTGATTAGCTGCTCTGCACCAAGAAGATCTTGGTTCATATTTTTTTCTATAAACTGCCTAATAGTCCTATAGATAGGTGTGTATGTAATAACTATAATTAATATAACTAATTAACAGTGCTGTAGGAAGTACACAATCAAATTAATGTTCCTATGGTAATTTGGAAGAGAATGAAGATGTTCAGAGCAGGGAGATCATCACATTTTTCACGCCCAGTAGTGCTCTCCTATCACTTGGGCAGCTTGGAAGGTGGCAAGCTAGGGTTAAAACCCAGGACAGTAAAACCGAGTGTCTGGTCTTGGTTTTTATCAAAACAGACATGGAGTTAATAATTCAGGGTGGAATTCTGAAAGCAATCTTCAAATCTGCTCAGGAATGCAAAATAGCTATATTAATTTTGTGCAGGTTTTACTCATGCAAGTTTTTCAGCTGGTTTAGCCTGACATTTAATACTCAATTCAAAATAATGCTGAATCATTTTCTGGCAACTCTCTGCCTACTTTGGAACCATGGTAGGTATATTCTTACCCTTGCAGACCCCCTGAATTGGAATCTCGTGTCCAGACTACTGGAGGCAAATGAGATTTTTTAAAAACAAATCAGAACAAAACAAAACCAAAATAAAACAAACAAACAAACAAAGAAAAAAAATCAAACAAAAAAAAAAGCCACACACACAAAAAACCCAAAAACAACCAAACACAACAACAACAACAACAAAAAAGACCACCAAGAAAATATACCAAGAGTCTGACTGGTCAACATTTTCCCATTAAACTTTTTTTCTTCTACCACCTGCTGTTGCCCTTAGAGATACCTAAATAGAGCAGCACCTAGGAGATACAATTTTGCTAGTAAGTCTACCCGATGATACAGAAGTGAAGGCCAGGGCAATGAAAAACAGTTCCCATAATCCTGAAATGTTAGCTCAGGCACAGTGAGATTAGTGTTAGACTGACCTTAAGTAAACCATTTCTGCTTGGCTAGTAAAGTAAGACATTTTATTTTGGTCTTATTTTGATCTTATCTTTGTTTTGAAGTATTCCCATAATCTTTTCCAAATCACAGTGATTTAAGGTGAGATTACTGAAGTTCCTTCAGGGGGAGAAAAATACTCTAGGTTTCCAAGGAAAATCTGTACGAACATGAAACAGTTTTCAGCTATTTTTTTCAGAAAAGCAAGCTAAAACTCCATCATGTTTCTCAATTCATTCTGTTACAGAGAACCACAGTAATTTACATCCCACTTTCACAGTGATGATTTTATAGAAGTTCAGAAATAGGCCTTTGAAAGTTTGTGAGAACCTAATACCTTCTCAACATTATGAACAATAACAAAATGTAGAAAGACATAGTCATTCCCATGTGAGTATAAAACCAGAAGGGCAGCATTGATACTTTGGCTGCAACACACACCCTCACTGCAGTCAACTATACCTTGTTCTGATGTGACTTTAAGATGTAAGTGAAATGGTTCACAAGTTTTTTGAGGTTCAGCCTGTATTTTTCCACCATCCTCATCAGTGTTATAATCATTAAAGTATGCCCCATATAGCCACATTACTTCTGGCAGACAGTTTTCAAATGTTTAAGAGATGATCTCAGATGCATTTATCAAAATTTGAGCTCATGCAAAACTTAATGGTTCTTCTGAAGTTCATAAAATCTTTTTTCTTTTTCTTTTTTTTTTTCCCTGTAAATTCAAAAGAGATTGCTAGACATAAATGAAAACCCAGTTTCATCCTATATGTAAACATCTTTTCATTTTGGAGCATTTACTGAAGAAAAAGTGGATTTTTTTTTACTCTCTTTTTTTCCCCTCCTTTTTTTTTTCTTTTGTCCCCTTGTAAAATATGGTATGTCCAAAATTCACATTTTTCCTTACAAAACGTCACTGGTTTATCTGAGATGGCTACAGAATTTTGCATTACTAAATCTAATTCCTTCATTCTTACATATTTGAAACTTCTAAATGTTTATTTCAGTTACTTAGAAGTATGCTACATGAAGACAGGCACTAAAAGCAAAGATAACATTTCCATAATACACTCTGAATTCAAATTGAAATGAAATTAAGAAATTGCTAACCTACAGCATCTGACCACCTCAGGCGCAAAGGAGAAGAGGCTCCATTTCCCAAAAATGGAGTTGAGGACCTGGGACAAAAATTTTTCAAAGTAATAATTACAGCTTCTTATTTCCTTCCAGATTATGCTGTAAAGCTGTACTTTTAGGGAGCAAAACCAGACTCCTAAAGGAAGCATAAGATAGTTCACAAACCAACAAGCTGTCCCATTATGAAACCACTAAACAAATGTCCTATTAATTCAATGTTGATTTGGGGTCAGAGTCCCCTTTTGCACACACAAGCACAAAGGCAAGGGAAGGGAAGCCCATAGCAGCAGTTGTCTGTCTTTGGAAGTTCTCTGTCACCATCTGCTGGAAGGAGTGTCTCATGGCTCTGGAAAGATATAGGTAGCATAAAGATATTGGCTATTTTGAAAATGTAAATAAGTTTCTGAACACTCCACTCTCTGAACTACACTAGATCTTCTCATCATGACTTGTCTTTAAAAGCAGTATTACCATTGTGTTGCCACCTGGAAGTTATAAAGAAGAAAATAATTAATTCTAATTAATTATTGTTCACAAAAAAAATATTATAAAATAACTTCATATACATAATATAAAGGAAACATAATATAATTATAACAGCACACCATAAAATCCAATACATTCAATAACTAATAATATTTCATTAGTTCAGTACTTAAAAGGGGCTTATTAAAAAGATGAGGACAGACTTTTTATTATGGCCTGTAGCGATGGGACAAGGGGGAATGGTTTTAAGTTACAGAGGGCAGATGTAGATGAGATATTAGGAAAAAATTCTTTACAGTGAAGGTGGCAAGGTACTGGCACAGGTTGCCCAGAGCAGCCGTGGCTGCCCCATCCCTGGCAGTGCTCAAGGCCAGGTTGGATGGGGTTTGGAGCAACCTGGGCTGGCGGAAGGTGTCCCTGTCTGTGGCAGTAGTGGGGCTGGAACTAGGTGACCTTTAAAGTTCTTTCCAACCCAAACTATTCTATGATTCTGTGATTCTACAAATTGTGACCAAAAGTAATTTCATACTCCAGTAAACAACACATTACTCAATTTCCAGAGGAAAATTTTTGTTAGCTCTCATTGACGTTTGGCTAGTTACACCTTCCTGAATGGATGATGCTTCCCAAAGTGCTCACCAGAGTGGATGGATTTTTGGAAAATCCAAGCCAGGAGAAATTCTAAAAAATTGTGCCTCAGCTGGGGACAAAAGCAAGATAGTTATTTTCATGGAAAAATTGGTGCTTAAAAATGTGGCTAAAAATATTTCAAAGACAAAAGGAGCAACTTGTGCTGTCTGATCTCTAGGAATAGAGGAAGAAACAAGGAAACTCTAACTCACATATTAGGGAAAGTTTTCTAATGAGAAGTTAATCACAATAGGTTGTTGATAGATGCTATGAAATCTCCTTCACAGGGGTCTTTTAAAATCAGGTAAAACAATTATCTATCAAGAACTAGATAGTTACTGTTGATGCTGCTTTGAAGGTGACAACATCTCAGATTGTTTCCAGTCCTTTTCCTGGGATGTTATTCATACTGAAGTCTTTCATGTCTTAAGATACTGGTCATATCACAGACTCAAGGCACCACTCATAAGCTGTCTTCCCAAATAAAAATATATTGATCAAATTTAACATTTATATCTGTCAAAGTCAACATTATCATGGAAATCCTGCAACTATCTGTACCACTTAGAGACAAAAGGTTTAGCCAAAAAGGTTGCTTTGTATAACACAAGGAATGGAAACCAAAGTTTAATTAACTCTAGATGCTACAAAGCTGATCAGATCTATCCTGAGGGGAAGAACAGCTTCCGCCTCACTAATCCAGGGGGAAATCTAGAACATTAGGCTGTTGATTCCAGAATACAGCAAATAAACTTTTGAATTGGGAGGTACTGGGAGTGTAGGATATTCTCTGTAAATGGCATAAATAACTTTCTGTTTATGGAAACAGACCACAGAAACCTAGTAGCTAAGGCACATAGGAAGGCTAAAGGATGTTTTTCTCCAGGTCTTCCAGCTATCTAATAGCAGTTAAATGTGGCTATCAACAGTTGTCTCAGCACCACAACAGATCTCTTCAACAAGGTCAGCAATTTTCATGGCTGAAGTTATGTGAATAATCTGACAAAAATTCATAGAGTTACAGCTGCCCCTGAACTGTATTTTTCAATAAACAATAGCAATATTAAAACCAAAACCAACAACAAGTAATCAAAAAAAACCCAAACCAAAACACACAGAGACACAAAAGATGCATGCATTTAGGATCTCTTCCATGCTCACAAGTTTATTTTTAATTCGTTGCCTAAAGAGCACTTCTGTGTGAAAATATTTTAATTATTTACCGAAGTTTATTACACTAACAATGTTCCAAAAGTATTGCTGAAGGAGTTTATAACTGTACATAATAAACTGACAGAAAAAGGTCAAGTAAACAGTAATACTATAGTAGTACATCAATGTCTTTTATTCAGCATCAAAACAAACTGCTGTCTTTTTCACACTGAATACATTGCTTTTAGAGATGGGGTGACCAATGGATTTAAGAAAGAGTTACTGGAATAAATTGTTCCTCTTAAAATTTTGCTGAAATGGAGAAGCTAACTGCTATGTGGGAGCTCTTCCAAGTCTTCTTCCTCAAAGTGCCTATAAAAATCCCACCAGACGATAATTAAAGAACACTCTTCCTCATAGATAAAAAAAATATATCTTTTTGGAACATTAGCACTGTCTATAATTTAAAAACCTAATTGAAACAGTTTGCCTAAATGTAGGTGTTATGTATCACAGATGGAGGGTGTCCAAGAGTGTGCTGACTCCAGCTCCTGCTCCACGAGAGTTCCTGCATGCAAAGAGCCTGTAGTATCTGCCATGTTGTGGTTTTGGATACCATAGGTTGTTTCATATGCTTTTGTTTCAGCAACTGACTTGAGGTCTTGCTGCCTCCACGTAGTTGTTTCTACATAAGGTAGTAGCCACAGTGGGGTAAACTGAGTCACGTCCTAGGCTCCTTTGATATTGACCAAATCCACATCATATTGGACACCCAGAGAGCCAGTAAACACCCACACACAGATTCTAAACACAGGTGCCTTAAAGACTTAATTCAGGTGCCTACACAAGGGCACCTAGTGCATGTTGAAATACTCCAGGGTGTTTTGCCTGTCCTAATACTTATGCTCTGGTGAGCACTGATCTCTCAAAGGGATTATCCCATTGATCACATTTCTATGGATGCTATCAGTGGCTGTGGCTTCTCAGATGGCACTTAGACATGGGGCCATAGTTCTGGCTTAAATCCCACCTTAGCTGAGCCCAAAGTCAATTCATGTATGTCAGCAGTCTAAGTTCCTGTTAGGCTCTGCTCCAGAGGTCAAGTCTGAACAGTTCCAATGGGAAATACCTCCTAAAAATCGTGAACACCTAAAATAATCTCATAAAACAGATTATCCTTTGGGATATTTATTTCCTTCCATTGGTTACAATGGAAGGGATACCAAGAGCACATTTCTTTATAAGCTTTGACAACAGGTATACCTTCAACACCGCGTAGTACCTGGAATTCTACAAAGAATTCACTTTCCCTCCTGCAAAGCATGTGCATAGCATATTTAACATCTTCATGATAACTTAAGGGGCACACTATCATCCTCCTCATTCTTCTCTTTCACATGCATACACACATTGGTTAGGATCCCATTTCATAAATGTAATATCTACAAGAAAACTGATCTCTCGTAGGGTTGTGTTCTGCATGCAAATACACGTAGACATGCTGGCTTCCCTAGATTATTTTGAACGGTAATAGAACCTGTGTTCAGGCAACTGAGTCAAACTCACACCTTTATTTTTGTGGTTGTACTTACCAATAGCTTTAAGATTAAGTATTTAAATCTTACCTAACCTTTCTTAATTCCTCCTGTGAAAAGAGAGATGTAAATAAGGGAAGGATGCTGGACACTTGTCATGATTATGGGGAGAGCTGAAGAAAAAAAAAATGTCACAATGTAAGTTTGATTTGGGTTTTTTTTTTCCCAAAATTTTCCATCTCACAAAGACATGTGCATCCCATAAGAGAAAAAATATGTTAATGTAACTACTTTGGAAAAGGGAATGATAACAGCAACTTCATTTACAAGTAAGTTTGTTCTCAAGGGGGGAAATCAAATAATGTGCAATTAGAGTAAACAAGACAAGTCAGGCTCTTGCTAGTATGCCCTGCTTAGGCTTCCTGAATAGGCAGGTAGGACTATGTATTTGACTGAAGGCATAGTTTCTGATGGAGTGTTAGGCATTAACACATTAAATATTTTATAGGAAAGGTATTTGATCTATTGTCTTAAAGAATTTTACTTCTTTATTTTTCCCTCAAAGAACCCATTTCAACAACTGTTTCCTATGTGGAAGATGCTAACTTATAACAGTACAAACCACCCAGGTGACTAACACAGATTTATACAACCAAGTTTTAGGCATCTAATGTTGGAGGAATGTAAATCACACAGAAGGCTGGTGTATTGTCTGTGCAGGAAAAAAAAAAAAATGAGTTCAGGGGATTTCTGCTTTATGATGTCACTCTTCCCTTTTTCTTTGAATTAGCAGAGGTCATATAACCAGCAGTTATGTTGATTCACAAGCTTTCCCTGCAGTCAAGACTGCAGTGGGTCACTACCTGCTGCTCATCTGTCTTCTGTTTTCCTTTGGGTGACTGGCCCACTAAGGTTAGTGGAACAGTGGAAGAATATTGCTGGTACAAAGTGTTATGTTGCACAAGCAACATCATCCAGCAAAATAGATCCATGCTTTGCTTTAAAACAGAAATGATCCCTTTGATGTAAACTAAACACAAGCAGAAGTGCCTTGGTGGGTTGGGGAGAACATTCACTGTACAGTGATAATGACTACCTGGGTTCATGAGCAAATACCCTTGTTTGCATGTGAATGCAGCTGTTTCCCATAATATTCTCCAATTATTTCTCTGCATGAGCAACAGCGCAAAGAGGAGTGAAAACCACAAAGCACCTGTTTGAAATCTGAATGAAAGTTTGCCAGAAATGCTTTCTTAGTATTTACCCAATTCTACCCTGAGTGAACAAATGCCGATGAAATCCTGTTGGGGTTTCATTGGTTGGTTGTGTTCTTGACATGAGTTCAAATACCAACTGGACAATTTAATGGAAGATGAAATTAAAAATTTTAGAGTTCGGGGTGGGGTGGGGTGTTGTTTTTGTTGTTTGGGGGTTTTTTGGTGGCTTTTGGGTGGGTTTTTTTTGGGGGGTAGAGACGGGGGGTATGCATGAAATCATGTCTTAAAGCCCAAGAAGCGTCAGAACCACAGATTACTGCAGCATGGGAGAGTATTCTGGGAAAATATCACGACACACTTACCCATCTCTTATACTGTTTTTATGATCTGCCTTCCTAGATACACTCATAACATAAGGTGTGGTACTGCGTGGGTGTTATAAATAACTCAGCTCAACCCAACTGTGTAAGGAGTGGCTATCTACCTTTGGCCACTGTTGGAGACAGGATGGTTGGGTAGGAGGATCTTTGGTTTGACTCAGTGTTACTGCCATTATGCTCAGTCATTTATTTTTCCTTAATATTTAGCAAACAAAAAAATCTGTCTTCCATTCAAACTCCCCCATTATTAATTGACATGGGACTCCGTCCCTCAAACTCTCAATGTGTAAACCTGAGTAACAACGGAGTTAAATCATATATGTCATCCTACCTGCTAAATGTCTGACCTCTCCTCTGATAGTACCTCTCTATTGACTGTGGACGATAAGGGCTCCATTCAGCTAACTAGGCATAAACATCTAATGTCCCTGGAGACACTGCAAGCTGTCTGTGAAAGCCACACATTGCTGGAGAACACAACCCTTGAACTAACCAGGGAACGGTGTCCTCTCAAAGCAAGATACAGAGGGTATCAAATGGCTCATGGCTGAATCAAGATCTAAATGACTAACACTAACCTGACACCTAAAGTAGGATTCATCACACCAAATGTAGATATCGCCAAAGTAAATATTTACATGAAAACTAAATACCTAGGTTATTTTCTAGCCAAAAGAATTAAATCAATATTTTAGCCCACATCATAAAATACATATCTAAGATACTGGGTGAACTAAGTCAAACTTTGTAGGAAACAGTTTCTTTCCAGAAACCTTGTAACGAAAACTCTCCTCGCAAAGGCACCTTCTTAAGTGTCCCACCATTAAACAGCAAGGAACATTTTCACATTTTCTCAGTTTCTTACCTAAAACTGGAACATCGAATTTGTATGCGTACCAGGCTATATGTCAGGAGTTTGGAGGCTATGAGGCACACAGTAAATCTTCACAGGCTGCTTGTGTAAATCCCCCTTGGTTTTCCAGAATTGCAAAATACTCCGGGGACACAGCTCATCACATTTCTGTTAGTTTTTGCAGGTAACCTTCATCAAAGGGTGACACCAGAGACCTTTTAGGCTCTTTATGACATGAGAGACTTTTTGGAAAGGATTCCACACAAGGATCATTTTTCGGCTGTCTGTTTTTTCTATCTGATGGTCCTACCTCAGAAGAACCAGCAGAACAACTAGCAGCTTTACAGTCTGTTTACACTCCAGAAAGATACAGCTGACTTCCCATATACCGGTTGCATCTCAGGTTCAGCCCAGAGAAAAACAGGCAGCATTGCTTTTCTGCTGGTCCTAACATCACTGCAAAAGTTGGCTAATGAAGACAAGAGGCAATTCTGGCCCAACATCTGAGCTTCTCACTACACAGCTATATTACCAGCTCCAACACAGACCAGGTCCTGAGTAGTCCTCAAGAAAACAGTCACATAAATTAAAATAGGAGTCTATTTCTCTAAGCATTTTCTAAAATTCACTGGGTTGTGGACTACTGTCCTTACCTGAAGAGCAGGTACTTGTGGACCTGGTGAATCCAATAATTGATTCCAATTTGCCATTTTTTTTTTGATCCTTTGGTGAAACACTATGGTTTTAAAAAAAGTAAATTTTGAAGCATCAGAGCAGTGGTGATGCCTCGCAGAACAGCAAAGAAAAAAGGGATAAATCTCAGGCCCATACCCTGAAAGACTTTATATTTTTGCCATTACATTACTTTTGTTTGTCTTTACTGCAGACCTCTCAATCTTCTATTGCCTTAAAAACTTAAACCTTATAAACCAACATGGTTTATGTGTTTGACTGTTGCACCTGCCAAGACCACTCCATGAGAGATAATACACAGCTTTTTAACTATAATTTTCTTCCCTGACATCTCAAGAAACAAACTCCAAAGCACAGAAATATTGACTTAGAGGCTAAGGCTTTTTCCTGGGACAAGAGAGGTTTGGATAATTCTGGATATTGATATTTTTGAATACATCTGTATTTTCCTGTCAGATGATATACAACAAAAGCTAACTCTCCATTTTTATGTCTGTTTTGAAGGGGACATCCCTTCTTTCCATTCAACGCATAGCCTGTAAACTCTGGAGCTGGGATTGCTTGGCTGGGACTAGTGATAGGGCTTATTTCCATTGCTCTTGAAATACATATATTAAATGCACTCATGCCCATCTGCATCACCAGAACATGCCTGCAATAGGCTTCTCCGGGCACCAAGAGTAGAAGGATGAAGGTTTTTCACTGTCATGCATTTACTAGTGGGGGGAAGTATTTAAGACAGCTTTGTGGAGGTTTATTTTTACTAATTTTAGCTGTTGAGAGATGACTGTGGCCTGTAGGTGCCACTGCTGCTCCATGCCACCGAGGGGCAGACAACGCATCTGCTTTGCCATCAGTGAACTGCTGTGTAACAGTTTATCTATTTTGCGACTGAAATACAAGGTGTGGAGAGAAATAACCTACAGGCTGTGAAACAAATTTTTAGTGTTTTTTAATTTCAATGTGCAGTGCATGTTCACACCCTATGTAATCAGCAGACTAGCTCCTTCAGTTGTATACTTCTGCTGGTTTACTCAATGCTATGCTTTTTTACATACCTTCTGAGAAGAAAAGGTATATCATGTATTTCTGTTAAGCAGAAAAAAAAGGAGGGGGAAAAAAGCAGAAATTTTTGAATTAGCTCTGTTGAGAATCACAGCGACTAGTCACTGGGTTTCATAAACTTAGCAGAAACTTAATGACAAGTTGCAGTAAAAACTGTTTAAAAACCCACAGAGAACTAAATATTAAAAGTACTGTTTTTCCTCTGTGTGTGTGTGCAGTGCAAATATATGTATAGACGCACTTTATGTTTAGCATGTGAGATAAAGGTAATTTCATGTATATATGGAATTATACACTTTCTGAATTCTGTAGGTCTACTGAATTCTCTACTAAACCTGCCTGTCCTCAGTACTTGCCAATAACATCAGATGAGGAAAGTAATTATTTTTCTCCACAAGATGTCAGCCTTTCCTATAGTTTATTCTCGGTAAGTTTGCTGGCAGTAATTGTTCACAGTATCTTTGGAGGAATTCAGTTAATTAAAAATGGAACGCGGTCAAACATGCAACTCAAAGCATTCTACTATTTAAAGAGTTTGCCTTAATTGGAGAAATGAAGCTGTTGACTCTGCTTCTATAGACGAAACTTGAAAGTTCAACACAGTAAACCCAATGCTTTATCTGCTTACTTTCTCTGGTATGACAAAAGATACGGGACAGCTGCCATAGAGAAATGGAGTACTATGAGCTGCGAAAAATGAAAATGCTGTTCAGAAAGTTTCTGAGATTCCTACCCAAAAGCAAACATTAAGTTCTTGTTAGTATACCATCTATTTCAAAATATTCTATATGCATATATATTTGTGCAAGAGTTACTAATACTGCTAACTCTGACAGCAAACATTTCTTTTAATACCAGTAGCTAAAAAATTATCATTTCCTTTTTGCCCACAGGATGTCAGAGTTGACTTTAGAATATAGTCGTTGAAAAATTGGGGACAAATTCAGTCTTTGCCATTAGGGTTTGCAATATTCATAAACACATAGTTTAACCAAAAACAGTAAAAATGAACAAAGTAGCTGGTGCTCAACATAATAAACATGTAAGTATCCACACGCACAATCCAAGTAGACATGTTGACTTCATTTTTTTACATGGAAGAACAGATTTCACTTCCATTCAGTTTCCCTTAGCTTCAGTGGGTTTTCATCACTGAAAGCACCAACTTCAGCAGAGTTCATGGTTCTCTATTGGTTGGGTACTCAGGTATCCAAACCAAGCTGCAATATTGAGTCACTTTCATTGTCCATTTAGTTCCAGTGAGGTTTTTCACAACAAAATATTGCAGGTCAAACAATGCTATAATCATCTGCCTTTTAGCCTGGTGTGACTGCACAATCAATAGTCCTGTCTATCTGCATCTAAACACACCCATTTTTAGCAACAAAACATTCAAAAATGCAACTTTTGAAGACAAACGTTCATTGGTTTCTTATTGGACCTCATTATTTAATATCACATCTGAATTCATCAGACTGAGATGGACGTTGTACACTTATTACCTAGCTAACTTTAACAGGGATCCATGATCCATTACACGTGTGCAAGCAAGCATCTCCAGGAATAATCCTTCACTCCTTACACTAGCAAACACACCGTCTCAGACATCACTGCAGGCAATGAAAGCTTTGTTTTCCTTAAGGCTACAGAATCAAAGCTGCGATGAGAACATGGCAGGTACTTGTAGCAATTAATCCACTGGAGGACACAGACGCTGTTTTGTTTGCAAGTTATCTATCTATGCACAAGGCTTGTTTGGAGGATCTGTTTGTTCTTTGAGATGGGTTGAACCTTTTATTTCAATACGGGGATTATTTAGCAGCCTTTCACTACCACTGGGCAGCTGAAAATTGGTAATTTGCTAAGCAGCTAGCCAGTTCCCCAACTTGAGATTTTATTGTACATTTGATGGCATTTGGTGTATTTCTTCAGGTCTCTCATCCTGATGAGGGTCCCAGACTCATGTGAAAATTGCATGACTGAGTATCAGGTGACAAACACCCCCTTCTCTTGATTTGAGAAAATATAGGGGTTTATCAATGTGATATTTTTTTTGCTAAACCAGTCCCTTCGACAATCAACACAGATGGTACTTCAGGGAGGTGTCTCAGGCCATTCCACCTTTGCTACATACCTACATTACTCTATATTAATACAGGTTGCACCATCATTTCCCCGTCACTCTAAGAGAATTTCTATCTCACACAGTTTCAGATTGCTAATTCCAAGTGAAACCATTCCCAAACCAGATACAAATCTGGGATTTCTGGTTGTTTTAATCCAAAACAGGGACAGCTGTAGTCACTGAGTGAAGGGATGGGTTATCTTACAGTATTGTGCTGGAGGACCAGAGCTGTGCAAAACCTCTTGTGTTTTTTGTTATCTGTTCATCATATTCGGTGAGCCAAGAGCCCTAAATTTCCTCCAAGCAATTCCATGAAATGAATAACAGCCTGGAGAAGCACCTAGATAAACACTGATGAACTACATATAAACATGGGAATCTCCGTCTCCTTTAAAATGTCTTTCAATGCATTGTTTATGAATATGCCTAAGGAACATACCACTCTATTTCACAGTCTCCAGTGTTTGCTTCTCTGGAAGGGCCATGAAAACTTCAAGATGAAGAAAGGAATTCTGAAGTATGGATGTAAATATATGAGACCCAGTACCTGAAAGAGCAAAGCAGAACTTCACAGGAACCTTTCTGCATCTACTGTTAAAACACTAGATATAGTTTGTAGAAGAGCACTCAGATATAGTGATGCTTCACAGCAGATACTGCAGATGACTTTGATTTAAATGACTGCTGCCAAATTCAATAATCTTTCCTTGAACAAAACCGCTGTTGATTTAACTGTTTTACACTTGAATAAAAAATCAGAACATGGTTCATAATTTTTAATTTTCTATTTCTCATTCACCTGCTAGCTCCTTTTAGGAACCTACTTTATATCTTAATCAGGGTGGGTCTAAGAAGTAAATGATATCTCCTGTCTCTAAAGTCCTAATCTCAATAGGACTACATCAGTTTTCACTACCTGTATGTGTGGCATATAGTATTTAAGGAGAGAAAAAAAGATGATCCAGCCATTCATTTTGTGCAGCTATCCTAAAGTTAGTTGTAATTTCTGCCCCAGGTTTCCACTGTGATCCTTTGGGGCTCAGCTCCCTGTAAGTAAAATGGGTGTAATGATATTTTCAGGTGGAAAAAAAATATTTGTAGTTATAAACATACAAAAATTTCTGAGAAGGCCAGATACAATGACATTTTGTATAATTGGATTATAACTTTACACTCCCATTTACATGCTGGCAGTGGTCAAAGACACTTCCTCCCTTACCACTGGCAGCAAACCCCAGAGCTGTGGTCTTCTAGTTCTCACCCAGCACATGTCTCACACTTCTGTTTTAGAATTCAAATCAGACCTTTATTACTTGCATTACTTAAACTAGGCATCATGCAAGGCATCATTGAATTCAAGGAATAAAGCCTGTAAACTTAAGCAGTCAATCCTATTCCCGTTGAAGCAAGTGACTTTTTGTTATTAATGATAGAGGACCAGCACCAAGGCCCAACACCTTCCATTTTGCCACTTAAAAGCCGAAGAAAAAAATAGAAGTAAACTCCCTTCACAAGCACACTTCTTTTCTCTTTGCTTGCCTCCCAGTAATATTTAACATTCCCTGGAGAATGAGTAAACAACTAATTTGGGTTGAGTAAAGTAGGAGTTTCAGAGGTGATCAAAGTCAGGGTTTTGTTTTTTTTAATCCAGCATTTCTTTGAGACAACACATTATGTCAGCTCTGCTAGCTCATTTGTCTGCTGCAGTTCTACTTTATCAGCCTGGAGTAAAAAGAATTGATAAGTCTGGTTAGATAAAGTAAATGGAAACTCAGGACTCATTCCAATTTGCTGTGCTTTGATATATTTCACAAACCTGAGCATACTGCATATAACACTAGTTGCTATTTGTATATAAATATTGCACATTAGAAGATCTCTTAAAGTAATGTTTATGTTTATTTCTCCCCTTCCTGCCTCCCCTGGTTGTGTGCTTATTGGTTTTCTGATTGGAAGACAAATGTCATGCTTTCTCCCTACATTCTTTTTCAATCCAGGATGCTACCCTGAACAAGAATTCATCTTCATTGGTAGCTTTCTAGTCTGATAAAACAGAAGGAGATATTTTCCAGGACTGCTGGATACTAATGCAGCTGAAGCTTATAACTGCAATAAGTTATTCTGTGCAGGCCAAGATGAGTTCTTAAAGATACTTGATCATTGCCACCAGACAAATCTATCTTTGTTGTAATTTTGTTGCCTAGACTAGAAATGTGCTGAGGATGGTTCCTGAATCAGGTCTTATGCATTAACTGTTTTGTGAGGTGTTTTAGTGTAAGGCTCCAGAATTAGGAACGAAAAGGAACAATGGTCAGGAGAAATGGAGAAATGCTGGTACCAGTGACCACTGAATGTTGTATTTCTGGTGGGAGAGAAGAATTATTTTTTTTTTTCTGCTCTCACTGCAGGAAGCTATATTATGCCCATCTGAATTCTTACTAAGGTGATTTACTGCTCAGGAAGGCTGCTTTACAACTAAACACAGTTATACAATGGTATCTCCTGGTCATGATCAACTGAAATGTCATAGCACATCAGCGGACATCTACTATAAAGTAGGGGCAAGTATTTATATTTATGAATTGCTTTTTCTGCCAGATGGTTTGAGAGGGGTAGGAGCAGGTCTCAGAGCAGAAGGAAGAATATTGCAAAAAGGGACACCCTAGTTGGATTTTATCTTATTTGTCTCAACACACAAACTTAGGATACAACTAAACACAGTTATACAATGGTATCTCCTGGTCATGATCAACTGAAATGTCATAGCACATCAGCGGACATCTACTATAAAGTAGGGGCAAGTATTTATATTTATGAATTGCTTTTTCTGCCAGATGGTTTGAGAGGGGTAGGAGCAGGTCTCAGAGCAGAAGGAAGAATATTGCAAAAAGGGACACCCTAGTTGGATTTTATCTTATTTGTCTCAACACACGAACTTAGGATCCAGATATTCTTCTAAGACAACACCATATTTATGCCCATGAGGGACAAATATAATAATACCCCCCCCCCCTTTTTTTTTTTTTTTTTAGGGATGACCTTGTATAGGCAGACAATTATCTTAAAGGCCTTTTCCAAACTAAATCATTCTACAGTTCTGTGATTCCATGGCCCTGTAGTGGGGGTGTCAAGTAATGTTGCAGCAAATAAAGTTGCAGCACCTACCTCCTGCTTCCTAAATGACACATCTATCAGTAAACCCTGGAATTTGTGATGGTAGCATGGGACTCCTGTTTGGAGAGGACAAACAGGATTTGCCGCCTGTCAGACTGAGGCTATATAGGAAACCCAAAGTAAAGCTGGGTCCATAGTAGATTTTACATGTTAATGGCTAGGATAGAGCTGCGGAAAAATGGGAAACTCAAACTGATAGAAGATGTTCAGTGTTGGCTTTTCATTTCTGAAAATAATAATTAAAAAACATAATTTCAGGTAGGCCCATAATGTTATGTTTGAGGTTCAATGAAATAGTTCATTTTGCTTCTAGGTGATTAAATCTATATTTTTCCCACTTCCTGAATATGGTAATTTTTAGGCAAAATACAGTGCTTTGAAACAAAATGTCAGGAAATTTACTTTTTTGATACTGATATAAGACAAGTTAGCATTTTTTAGAAGAAAGAATTCATTTAGAAAAACATAAAAGCATATACTGTGCTTATTCAAACTCTTTCTTTTTACTTTTATTTTCTTTTCAGCCAAAGCCACTCACAATATTTAGTCTGAATTTTCAAGCAGTTTCTCTATCTCTGTATCCTGAAAGGAAACCTTCATTTCTCACCAGATTTACCCTTTGTTGAGAAAGAGCTCAAACTGAGAAACCCTTATCCACTGTGCAAATTATACATCTTTTGGCAAGAAACCCCCCCATATTTCAGCCTCTAACATTGTAGTATCCATTATTTTTTGCTTTAATTGGTATTTTGCCTAAATAAGACTATTTAGGAGCAAGTCTGAAATTGTCTCTACAGAGGGCTCTGGGCAGGCGGGCCGAGGGGCCGAGGCCAGTGGTGTGAGGGGCAGCGGGGCTCAGTGCCGGGCCCTGCCCGTGGGGCACAGCAGCCCCCGGCAGCTGCGGGCTGGGGGCAGGGGGCTGGGAACTGCCCGGGGGAAAGGGCCGGGGGGGCTGGGCACAGCCGCTGGGCAGGAGCCCCCAGCGTGCCCAGGTGGCCAAGGGGGCCAGCAGCGCCCTGGCCGCTGTCAGAAGCGCTGTGGCCGGCAGGGCCGGGGCAGTGCCCGTCCCCCTGTGCTGGGCACCGGTGCGGCCGCCCCTCGGGGCCTGGGCTCAGGGTCGGGCCCCTCAGGGCAGGGGGGACGCAGAGGGGCTGGAGCGTGTCCAGAGCCGGGCAGGGGCTGGGGCAGGGGCTGGGGCAGGGGCTGGGGGGGGGCGGCGGGGGGAGCTGGGGGGGTCAGCCTGCAGAGGGGGGGCTCAGGGGCACCTGGTGGCTCCCTACAGCTGCCTGGCAGGGGCTGTAGGCAGGGGGGTCGGTCTCTGCTCCCAGGGAACAAGCGCCAGGGCACGGGAACCGGCCTCACCTTGTGCCGGGGGAGGTTTAGGTGGGTGTGAGGGGAAATTCCTTCATGGAAAAAATGGCCAAGCCCTGGAACAGGCTGCTCAGGGAAGAGGTGGAATCACCATCCCTGGGAGTGTTTAAAAATTGCATAGATGTGGTGCTTAGGGACATGGTTTAGTGGTGGGCTTGGCAGTGCTTGGGTTAACGGTTGGATTTTGTGATCTTAAAAGTTTTTTTCCAGCCTAGGCAATTCAATGATTCTATGAATCACTTGTGCTTGAGAGCGATAGAGGAAGCATGGATGTATGTGAATCCAAAACATTGCCCATTAATATCAAGCCCATACAATTATACTGCCAGCCCACAAGTGGTGTTCAGCTCTGTGTGGGGGAGCCATGGAGGAAGGGTCAGGTGGATATGCAGTATGAAGGAAAGCTCTTGTCTTTCAAAAGCGGCATGAGCTATAGCAGTGCGCTGAAAGGCCGTAAGTGGATAAACTGAACAAATAGCTTTGGAAGTAACTCTGCTACAATAAACAAGTGTGTCCCAAGGGAAACTGAAAACATTATTTGTATTTGCAAGTATATCCACCCTGAGACAAATCCTACTTTGCAGTTAGACCTGTGGAACATTTTTGCACTCACTGGAACTGTAGACATACAGCCAAAAAGATGCCTCAAAAGAAGAATAATTTTAATCAGAAAGTGCCAGATCGTTGCTCCATCCTACACTGACTTAAGTAAAAATGAGAACCATGGCTGTCCTGTTCTCTGGGGAACCTGTCTGATTGTCATGTTCTCAGAATGCATCTTGGTACATGCACTGGAAGGTAGAGAGGTAGAAAGCATGTCTATGGTTCTGCCACAAACATCAGGGTTGCAGTAAAAAAAAATTTAGCTGGAATCTCAGAACCTTAGCTAAAATGCCAGAACCTTATAAAATCCACCAGAAGAACAGAGATATTAGCACTGGTCTCTTACTGACATTTTTAATCCTTTGGATCTCTGAGGTTAAACAGTTTTCTGAAGTCATGAAAATAACTGACATTTTTTTTAAAAAAGCCAAACTTAAACCAAAAAATAAATCTTTACTTTAAATTGCATGAATTTCAAGTAAATTTCAAAACAAAAGCATTGCAACTCCTAAGATGCACATTTTGGTGCTTTTAGGGACTTTTTTGGAGGTGAGAGTTTGGACAAAACAAATCAGTACAAATTCATGAAATTAATTTAGGAGTTTCAGTTTGTGTGAAACAAATTTCTTATGAAAAAAAAAAATACCCAGTCCTCAAATGTGCCATTTAATAGACAGGAAAACTGAAATACATAAGGTATGCAAGGTACCATATCAATGTTCTTTTCAGCTCCACTAGAAAGCCAAATAAAAGGACTTTAATTGATGTATGAATCCTCCTAGAAAGTCTCCATTGTCCACCAAAAAGTTACCAGTTTTCTTCAGTCTGTATAATATAAACCCAGTTTTATTTTATTCTGGTCCTGCTGAGTAACATGCAACTGCATAATATCAAATAAATAATAAAACAAAGGTTCTGCACATGAACTCGATTACCAGTAAAGTATCTGTAACATCCATGTTTTTAATTTCTAACTCCTTCTCCTTGTGCCAATATTGGTTAGCCTGCATTTACAGAGACAAACTGCCTGCAAGTTTTTTATGAGGTATTCTATACCATATGACATCATATTGGGTATATAAACTGGGGGAAGAAGAAGGAATGCTAAGTGGTATGCCACTATTGATATTTGGCTGCAGAGTGCAGGCCACAGTTTGCCTTCGCTTGGAGGGGCATCCAATACACCTGGAATCGACTGCCCAAGGGGTGGAAACACAACCAGGACAGATGACCCGAACTAGCCAAAGAGGTATTCCATACCGTATACCACATCATGTTGAGTATATAAACTGGGGGAAGAAGAAGGAAGGTGGGGGCATTTGGCATTATGGCATTTGTCTTCCCAAGTAACCGTTACATGTGCTGCAGCCCGGCTGTCCTGGGAGTGGGCGAACACCTGCCTGCCCATGGGAAGTGGTGAATGAATTCCTTGCTTTGCTTTGCTTGTGTGCATGCCTTGTGCTTTACCTATTAAATTGTTCTTATCTCAACCCTTGAGCTTTACATTCCTTCCCAATTCTCCTCCCCATCCCTCTGGGTGTGGGGGGAGTGAGCAAGCGGCTGCATGGTGCTTGGTTGCCGGCCAGGGTTAAACCACGACACCTTTTAAAAGGCTTTTTCAAATGACAAAGCACTACAAATGTATTTCAATTCCTGGGAGGGGAAAACCCAAAAATCCCCAAACAACTTTATAAAGAGAGACAAAGGGAAATTAGAACCTAGAGATGACAAGCTTCTGAGTCAACAGTAGACGAGTCAGTAGGCAACTGGGCAAGGGAACTAACATGGGAGTAAGTTTAAGACCATCTTGGTCTCATTGTCCCAGTTCCATCTTACGATGTGTTTCACTTTGTGTCTCATTACCCTTGTACAAAAGGAATGCAGAATACAAGATAGTCCAACCCTCTGTGTACAGGTTTCACAACAGATGAGCTTCCAATTTATTCAGTCATTTCACTAATTACCCAAGTTGATCGTCTGCTCAATCTGATTAAGTCTCCACAGCAATGAATGATGAAAACACAATAAAAGCTTGCTAATAATAATGCTTTTCTTTTTCTCATGATCAGTATGAATTAACCTATACACAGCCTTGAAAAATACAAATCAACATCCCTCTATGCAACAGACAAGAAAATTTCAGCAGCAAAAGTGTGTTTTGCTGGAGAGCATCTATGAGGAAATTAAGAACCTGAGAAGTACTTCCAGAACTGATTCAAGTTTTGTCCCTAGCCTGAATTACTGAATGACCATTGTAATTCTCATTGGTGTTTTCCAGCCAGTGAAATTCTGCACGAAGTTTGCAGCTTCTTTGTATTTTTGGAAGTGGCCTTTGAGGACACCCTTAATTTGTTTTTTAAGGCAGCTAAACTGGAGAAGAAAGATAGAACAAGCAATCTGATACTTCAGTTATGCAGTTTCTCACACCATGAACAGGCAAAATCCATTGCATGCCTTCTCAAGGTGGGAGCAGCTGTGCTGTCAGCACATGCTTATGAGGGTCCGTGTGGCGTGTCAACAGAACTGGACAAGTACTGCAAAATCATATGTTTTCATCTCTGTCTGAATTACCTTAGCTATTGTTTTTGCATAAGGATAGTCAAGCTTTGAAAATGAAGTAGGAAACATACTCAGAAGAGGCAGGTTATGGCTCTGTTTTTAAAGCTTTCAGGTTTTTTTAAGTGGTTGGAATGAATGAAGTGAATAATGGAAGTTACCTGAAACACTCTCAGTTTCAGTTCCCAGTCGCTGTAACAGATAAATGGTTTCAGAAACAGTATTACCAAAGGATTTTTATAGTTTTACATGCAGCAGCTGTTGAATTTTCCATCTTGTTTTTCCCTAACTGAGGTCCCTAATATGTGACCTCATAGAGACTCATCTACATGCTGCTAGTTTCAGTGAAACCTTGAGCATTTCAACAGACTTGAAATTTCTCCCTATCGCATATAGCTGACACATTTTAAGATTAAAGGTCTTTGAAAGGAAGAGAAGGTGAGGAACAGAAAGAGAGAAAGGTATATGATCACATGAAGCTTATTTCTTTATGAACACAAGATTCAGGATTAATACTTTTTGTCTGCAGGTTCCTACACCAAGACTATTCCTTCAGTGCAGGATCAGTCTTTACTAAATGAGAAGCTCCTCAGTTTCTCTTGATGCTGGCAAGGTTGGTACTGCTTCATTTCACTGGCATCTGGGAGAGGTGTTCTCTACCTCCCTGAAGATGTCTGCTAGGTCCTTCCTCTTTCTGCACTGAAGGAGCTCTTCTTCTGTCATGGATGAGCTGAAGGAGTTGTGCTTCTCTGTAGTTACTCTAGTATGGAGCCATACTTTCACCTCCCTTACTCAGCGTGTTCTGTCATCTTCCTTCACTGCTTTTTGCTAATGCATTGCTTTAGCAATAATGTTGCCACTTCAGAAAAATGGAAATTTTTTTCACGGCCTACAAAGTAGTTAGCAGTCTGAAACTCACTCGGGGATGTTAAAATGTTTCGGGGTAACTGTGCTTAACAGACCTGAATATTGTCCTTAACATTTTCTGTGTACAGTCCCTACAAGTCCCACTACCAAAACTGTTCAGTCCTGTCTCCCTGGCAGGAGGAAGATGACCAGCAATTTTGGAGCCACACAGCCTGACTCCTGGCAGTGTAGTCCTTCGATGAATTTTTCTGACAATTGCCACACACTATGTATATGTGATGACCTTGGTGTTTCAGGAGCAGTTTAAGGTTTGTTGATTGGTCATAGGTTGGGAAATTGCGCTCTCCACTCATTGTTTCAAAAAATAAAATCAAATGAGAAGATCTAACAGAATCAGATATGAAATGAAACTAGCACAATCTATTCATCTTTCTCTGGGTTCTTCCAGCCTCCTGGTAAGCAATAACCAATAGTGCGCATCTAGGCAAACAAGGGACTTTTATTAAGTCAGGAATGCATGAGAACATAAAATTGGCATTTTAGTAATTTATTCTCATCTTGGGAAAGAGAAGGGAGAATCTTCAACCTCAAAACGATTCACCAGCTTCAGTTAAGGAGAAAAAAACCAACCCCAATTTCTTAGAACAGCTATCTTTTTGAGATGTCTGCAGATATGACAGGGGAATCAATCAGAAAGATCTGTGTAGGTCTGATTCAGAGCAATAGAAAGGCAGTGGCAAATACACCAGGCAGAACATCCAAGCAAGCACACTATTTTCATCTTTTGCTTACCTTTTAGCCCTTAGTTTTGCAACTTACACTGCACCACAACCTCAGCATCATCAGTGAGATTGGAACCAGTTCCACAAGTCTGCATGCCCTCTCTCCCACATGTGCAAGAGGGAGTCAAATGCCCTGTTCATTGTGGCCAGATTTCTTTTTCCTTTTTTTTTTTTTTTTTTTTTTTTCCCTGAGAAAGAAGGAAGGAAGGAAGTTTGGACTGAAAATCTGATTCTAAAATTCAGGGCTTGAAGTCACACTTGGTACTCAGTTAACATTTGTTTCATTTTTTAAAAATTACTATTATTCATTTGATACCTGAGATAAAATAAAACACCTTGTGGCTCAACCTAAATATAAAACATAAGAATATATATTTTATATATATATAAATATATAGCATTTAGGTTGATGATAACATTAAGTGCAAATGAAAAATTCTATTTTCAGTTCTAGTGACCTTGTTCATTAAAATATCACAACTGTAGCTCAATTTCCAAAAGCAAATGGTGTTTCTATTTGCTTGAAGGTTGAAACATTTCATTTTGGAAAAGTAAATATAATAATAATATAAAAGATGCTTTGAATTTACACATTTCTCTCTCACACATTTCTTGTTTTGGAGACTGAAAGTGACTCTGGAATTAAATTTTGTCCATAAATTCCATAATTCAAATCCAAGTTATAATTTTCAGATTTTCATGAAAAGCAGTTGCTAAGTATTACTCTTTTCTAACAACAACCTCTGTTTCACAGGGTTTGTTTCCTATATACTCCATATGCAGAAAATGCTTTGTTAAGTTAAGGCTGGTGATTGTTTGTATGTAGGATCCTAAATCTAGATTAATTTTCTTCCCTTATATTTGAAACATTTTAATATTGCCCTTGATCTAAAATCCCCTAAGTGAACTCAGTATTCACCCTGCAATGGCAAAGGGATGTTCTCAGAGATCCATATTTGTCTTTTCTCTTTAACTCTTGATCTTTAACTTCTCTGAACAGTGTACTAGATTTCCCAGTAACTGAGAGACACGACAGAGATGCAGAATAATCTTGCCAGTATAGATTCAGCTACAAAGGTATACATTACTTCTTAGCTCTGTAAACTGTGAGTAGATATTTTTTTTTTGCAAGCTTGTATATACTTATTTTATGCTTTATTGCTGTGTTGGTAAATCTTAATTTATTTTTTTTCCCAATGTTTTATTATGTTTGCACTCAACTGAGTTAGAGAACAGAATGGGTGATTGTTACACAGTAGTTTACTTTTAAAAGAAATAGGGCTTCTCAAGCAGCTAATACAGGAAGATGTATCACCAGCTTGAATAATTGTGACAACCATAGACGGTATCAGTGCCTGTTTGTTTGCACAATACCCTACTGCATTAAGAAAGCCATCCCAGCTGTCTTGGGCTCTGGAGTCACCCATTTCATCACTTGACACTGCAGCAGATGTTATGGATTGATAACAGACTTCACTTCATTCACTCCACATCTAAGATTACCTCTAGAAAAAAAAAAAAAAATCAAATACATTATAACACTCCAAGCCATTTCGGGGGGGGGGGGGGGGGGGGATGGGGGGATGGGGGGAAATATCAGCAATTTATCCTCTCTTTTCCAGCATTAAATGTCTCCTTTGGGGCTTTGAAAATATAAATTTCATATTTTTTTCTTTTACTTAACACATCCACGTTGGTGGGTATGCATTTTAGTACCTCCTGAAAGAGAAAGATGGAGATTGATTTAATGATTTAATTATATTAAGACCTGGACAGGTTTTAAGATTAATAGTTACATTCCCATTATATCAGATGCCTTATGTTTTTAGTGATAGTATGTTAATGCAGCATGTTCATTGTGTTGCTGGCAGAAACACCATACAAACCAAGCCCTGCAATTTTTGGTCTAGTAGATGAACACTGATATTTGGATGTGCTCTGCTTTCCTTCTGGTGATGCTGGGCATTGTATTTTATTTGAGATACAATAGTTAAATGTGTAATTAAATACTGTAGTGTCATTCAGATAAGTGACCAGAAAATGTGTATTTGTGGCAGGGTAAGGGTTGCCCCCTCATCTTTTAAGAGTGCAGCTAATGGAAGAACTGCATAAAATATACGGGTGGAATAAAATGCAAGGCACTATCCTGCCATCGCCTGCAACCTAAATCATAAGCTCGATAATAGTCATGGGACTCTCCTCTCTGCCTTTGAAGGGGCTGGAGCAGCTGGTGTCTTTTGTGGGACTGTGCCAGGCATAAACTAATATTGTATCCTGTGAAAGTTCAAGGGGTGCAAATGAAAGCACTGAGGTTCAGTTTCACTTCTCTGACTCTGGGCAATTACATGAATCACCAGAAGTGGGAGCACAGTCATCTTGCATTCCTTGTGCAGCTGCCCAGCAGTCCTGGGCAGGCTGGATCACACCCTGGAGATCACACATCTGTCTCTCAGCAGCTGTATGGGCTCCTGGGGCAAGCAGGGTCTTGCTTGGCTCAACCAGGGAAGTGGCTGGAGATACGTGGGGGAGATGTAAGACTGAGAAGGGGATTTCAGTGAATTCTAAGGGAATGTGGTGGGTTTGACCTTGACTGACCTTGCCCACCAAGCCGCTCTATCACTGCCCCTTCTCAACAGGACAGGGGAGAGAAAATGCAATGAAAAGCTTATGAGTCAAGATAAGGACAGAGAGATCACTCAGCAATTACTGTCACGGGCAAAACAGACTCCACTTAAGGAAATTAATTTAATTTATTTCCAATTAAACAGCATAGAATAATGAGAAATAAGAACAAACCTAAAAATGCCTTCCGCCATCCCTCCCTTCTTTCCAGGCTCAGCTTCACTCCCAGTGGTTCTTCCTCCTCCCTTTGACTGGCACAGGGGGATGGGAATGAGGGTTGTGGTCAGTTTATAATGCTTCATCTCAGCTGCACATTCCTCCTTATGATCTTCCTCTGCTCCAGCATGGGGTCCCTCTCATAAGATACAGTTCTTCACCAGCTTCTCTTATGTGGGTCCTACCTATGGGCTGCAGTTCTTCAGAAACTACTCCTGCATGGGCCCTTTTCATGGGTCCTTTCCTATTCCAGTGTGGGTTCCCAATGGGGTCACAAGTCCTGCCAGAAAACCTGCTCTTGCGTGGGCTCCTCTCCATGGTATTATGACACATTATATGCTGTAGTTACCACTCCAGTGAAAAAGGATTCTAATGTCAGTGGCTATTCAGAGCAATAGGATTTCTATCTTTTCTCACCCTTCTCTCTCAGCTGCTGTTCCACAGCTTTTTTACACTTTCTTAAATATGTTACCACTGTCACTCATTGGCTCAGCTTTGGCCAGCGGTGGGTCTGTCCTCGGGCTGGCTGGAACTGATTTTGTCCAACATAAGGACAGCTTCTGGTGTCATCTCACAGAGGCCACCCCTGCAGCCTCCTCTGTTACTAAAACCTTGCCATATAAATCCAACACAGGGAAATATGTGTTATCTGGATGCTGAATTTCCCTGGACACTTTGAAAATTCCAGTATGAAAGACCTGGTTTTAAATTACTTTGAGGTATCTAACTTTTTGGTGTACAAACAGTATTGGTGTTTCTAGCACAACTGATAAAAGCTACAGAACACGAGGTGTCCAACGCTTCACTGAAGACTGGTCTTGTAAAGCAGCTCCTGACTCCTTGTCGTTTACAGCTTGGCAAACCAAATCAGAGGTTTTGAAGACCACAGGAAGGTCTAAAGTGAGTGACTGCTTGTAGGAGAACAAAAAACATATCCTTCACATAAAAGCAATTTTTCTGTCAGTTTTCAAACCACACTACAAAAATTGACAACATCTTGACAAACTGTGATGAGTTTAGTATGAGTGACTTCTTCCACCCCAGTATTTACTTATTAATAGTATATCCCATCAGCTATTACCTCAGACCATACAAAAAGATACTAAATACAAGCTAGGTACATGAAGTTGTTTGTTTCCATTAATACAGTTACAGTTCAGCAGATGAAAATGAGTAGCCTAAGAAATGCTTTTAATATCATTTATGTAGGTAGCTCCACAAAGTTATTGTCTATCCTGTGCTTCAAGTCTGAGAGAAAGAAGTTTACTCTAAGTTTACCATGTAGTTTGCAGAGTTTGAAAATATTTAGCAGGTTTTGTTGGGGTTTTTTGTTTGGTTTTTTTTGTTTGTGTTATTTTGTTTTGGTTTTTTTCTGATCTGAAGAAGAAATCATACATTGCTCAATCTAGTGAGGAACCACTAATATTTCTTAATATGACTAAGACCAGGCAGATTTTGTCAGGTATGAATGAGGTTTAATTTACCATATTTTTATTCATCTGCTGGTTCTTACTGTCTTCATAATCTTCAGGGCACGACTCTGCAGTTATGGAAATTTAAGCAGAACCATTTTTGTTTAGCTGTTTTTTTAGGGCTTTTTCACACATACTTTAAAAACTGCAAGAGCCAAAACAACACATTACTCTGACACCTTCTTCTAACTTGTCCCTGATAGCCTTAAAGTAGCTGTTGCTAGATATGACAGAAAATTGGTGTTGGGTCTTCAAGTAAAGGATGACTTCTGGATGCAGTCTCTGAACATCTGCAACTCTCCATTTCACACAACTGCAGAAATGCATGTTCTCGTCTGATAAAAGACTTGGCAGAGAAAAGCAGGTAGATTTCTCTCCCATCTCATATATAATGAAACATTAATATAAAGTCTCAATGAAGCTTCTCAACTGAGAAAAATACAGAAAATTTTCATTATATTAAGTCAAAGCCTCCAATTCATCTTGTCTACAGTAGAAAGACATGCAACAGTAACTTACTGTAGGCAACATTTCATAAGTTAATATCTAGATCATTATTCTTGTGTATGTTTCCTGGAAAGAATGTTAGATGTGTGAGTTTTTTCTATGACATACATATTCAATCAGCTTATGAACTTTCTATTGTTATTGCTTGTATTCTGCCTATTTGACTCTTCTGACAAGGTACCTGCTAAAGTCAAACTACTGAGCTCAGTAGAATTATTCTCACTTACTCCAGTACTGTGGAAATTTGAATTAGTCTGTCTCTTTGGCTACTTCTGTGCTAGCTGTTAGATATGATATCATCCAAAGTTCTACCTGTTTGTTGTAAACCTTTATATTCTATACAACTGTATAGTAAACCCTCACTTTACTGTCCATAGTTATCCATCTGGGTCTTGGTACCCTGATCATTACAAACCATTTGCCTCCCACCCTACTCCTTTGCATTGCTCCTAGCGTCTGCTGCTAAATCAATCACACAGACCTTAAACAAGGAAGCCTGCCAGCATCAACACCCCCCTACTCCAATTTTCTGTTTTCTGGCCCCTTATATCTCACTTCTAGTTCATAGATATAAATAAGGGCAAGCTGTCCTCAGCCTAACTATTGAAATGTCCCTGCTTGGCCATGCTGACAGGTTTGCACATAGTCAGAAAAAGATCATCTGTGTCTTTCAGTACAACAATATATAAAGGTCTGTGATCAGAGAGCAAATCTGAGCTCTTAACCACTTCCAACACAAATCCAGTTTTGCCAGGCATGCAGCTAACAGGACAGAAGCACAGTGATTCCTTTCCCTATGTAAAGTCTGAGCCTAAATACCATGCACAAACTCAGTCACCCAAATAAAGAGCAGGAGGAACTCATCAGGAAGATCATAAAGTGTAAATCAACAGTTCTTCCAAGTAAGTTTGCCCCTCATTAAGTTGCTGGCACTTGGATGATACATGGCATTTGTGGATCCCTACAAAAGTAGGGAAAATGCTCAACTGAAAGAGTCTCATGAGTTTTTGAGGACTTTCCTCCACTCCTCACTGCCCAAAGAGGCAGAAGGAAGAAACACTAGCAAAGCACAGTTTTGGCAGCTTTGCTACACACTTCATGTCAATCTAGTCCTAACATCTGCACCGTTTTCCTTACCCATTGCTAATATCCTATGTAAATTTATCCCTTCTTTGCACACATACCGTGCATTTCCCATATTATAACACGTTTCTTTCATTCTTGTCCCCTCTCCCTAGTCCACCTAAAAATTAATTTTTTTATACACTTTTAGACTGAGGCTGTCCAAGGAAACAATTGTGGTTAAAGTCAGGACCCTTAAGGGAATCCTTCAGTTTTCTATTTAATTCCAAAGAAGCTTTTAACTCCATTGTTCCTGTTTGGTAAACAGTGTATAAATTATGTATAGCAATAAAATCTGAATGGATATGTATCCATCCTAGGAAATGTAAATCACTATCATCTACATTTTAAGAGTGGGATATTAGCATGCAGAATATATGTAGATTACCCAAAGCCTGGCCATCGAGTCAGTAGCTCTGTCAAGGGCATAACTCTTGCTGTTTTTCTGGTTTCTTTCTCATGACATTTAAAGTAGAGGCAAACAACTCTTGAGAACCATATTCGTTCTTCTTTTGTTTTCTATGGGTTTCTTAGTCTGAGGAAGGCTCTTCACTTTCTGGTGGAAAATCCTAAAATTTGTTTCCAAGCATTTCTGGAGTTCTGAATCTAGGAACTTTATCTCTCTACCCATAAAAAGAAAATACGTGAATGACTGTGAAGAGCTAAAAATAATGATGATGAAAACTCCAGGAATATAAAAGTCTGTGTTCCCCTGTATTTTGCCTCTGATCCCCAGAAGGAATGGACTGAGAGTCTCTGCACACCTGAGGATTCAAAATTTCAGCTTCAAAATCCCGTGTTCAGGAAAGTATATGCCCCAAGACATTCATTCCTCCACACCTTACTTCAGGAGCCTAACTTAAAAGTATTTCTTTTTTTAATCTCTCAGTATATAGGAAGGATGAATCTGTTCCTCAGAGCTTCGTTCTTTGACCTGGGGGTTTCCCAGACATCTGAGACATGACTTTGTTGCCTCAGTATTGGCATTTAGTACCATCTGAGACATCCTGCAAGTAAGAAGGCTACCATGTGGGACTGGTAGATACGACAAGAAGTCTACTGCTGTTACATACTTGCCACGTAGTTCTAAATTAGTCTTAAAGATATATACAACCAAAGTCTTTACCAGTAGAAACTGATATAGCTCAGTGGAAAAAGATCTTATGTGACTATTTTTTTCCATATTGTACTACAGGCAGCAAAAGAGGCATAATCCTGCTTTCATGTGCACTGGTTTCATACTGGAATAAATTCATTGGCTGTCATGGAGTAATTCCTGAAACATATCAGTGTCACCAAGGGGAGAATCAGGTGCCTGTAATAATGTTTGCAATAAGAAACAATTAATTCTTCATTGAAGAGGTCAGAAGAGGGTCAAAAGGGATTCCCTGCTGAAAAAGAAAATAAGCCCCTATTTGGAAAGCCTTTTTGAGATTGTTAGAAGATGATTAATGTATTTTTCTCTGCATTTTCAACACTTATTATGGAAAGGAACTTTAGTTTTATCATCTCAGATGGAAAACATCCCAAACGCTATTAATAAGTAACATGTTATTTCTCTAAGCATGATAAATATGTGAATGCTGTTGAACTAGATCTTGTTCTTTTGCTTCTTATGACTGTGATACATATAATTAGCATTTTCTCAATGAAAAATATTTTGCAAGAAAAAATATTTTCTTTATGTCTTTGAGTTCTGCTGGTTTTTTTCTGCCAAGACATTATCTGCCTACCTTTCACACCTATCATGTATAAGTCCCCTGTGATGTTGGAAAACACTGTTTTTACTGTCTCACAGACATTTGGAAACTTTGCTACTGAAAGGTCTTTGAGAAACTCTTTCTCAGGCAGTACAAGAAATGTGTGGAAAGAACAGAAGATGAAGAAAGCTGTTCTGAGGTCCATGTTACCACCCTAAATACAAGAATCTTTGATCGGTCCTTTCTTTTATTTTTTTAAAGGTGCATGTGATCCTGTCTGGACCTTGGTAATAAATGTACATTCTCTGTATTATGTTTCAGCACTCTTCCCTGTAAATAATAGATTCTAAGTCATGTTTTATGAGTGTCATCCATTCTTTTCTCCATCTTAGAGGAAACATTGCCAGAAAATCTGTAGGCTTTTTCCTTCTATTTCTTTCTTTTGAATTCCACAAAAAAGCTGATGCAGCCCAGCACTTGAAAAAAGAAGTTGAAGATAAAAAGTGTGGGATGAAGTTATACCTGAGTAATACAGGTGAAGCATAGCTGGCAAAACTTGACAAGAAAACTGTATACATCTCCAATTATGTCACTTTGCTACCTTGTCAGAGAGCTGAGAAAACTATGGTATTTCTGCACAAGCTTCTAGTGGAGAAAAGAAGAAAAAGCATCCGTTTTTACCAGCAGAACACGATGTCCTCAGCTCAGAAGATTCAGCAATGTCGATCCAGTATTGCAGTTCAACAGAGATGACAACTAGCATATGGTGTGAGGTGATGCAGAAGGGGATCACATCACCTATCTCTACAATCTCTCTGATGTAACTTTCACGAAAATGAGGTCATTTAGTACCAGTGACATGGTTTGCAGTTGGTTTTTAGTTATAGAGCCAGAAATGTGTAAGAAAAAGGTATAACAGAAAAAGGACCAGAATAAGGAAAACAAAGAGCAAAAAAAGTTTGTTTCTGATATTGAACAGGAAGTAAGGAAAGCTGTATTTAAAATCTGATATACCCCTGCAATCAGCATTTTAATGAAGTGTGATTTGTTCTATAGGATGGGTGGAATTCCTTCCTTCCTAATATTAACCATTTAAAATGAGGCACCTAAAATGATATTAATTCCATTCCACCCTGTATAAAATCAGATGCCTAGGCAAAGCTAGCTTTTTAAGCTCCTTCTTTAATCAATAGAAAGAGATAGCTACACCAGAAAGTAATTAGTGCCAACTGTCTTATCATAGGAAGGATTGCCTTTTGTAGGGGAATGTGAGATGACCTCAGAGGTTAGAAACAGCAAGGGGATCCTCAGTACTCATGGACATACAGATTCCATGAAAAAGGATAAGAAGTATGTATTACCACCAGAAACAAAACAAGTGATCCAGGAGTTTCAGTCAAAAAGCAGAGGCTGTACAAGAAGGTCTTGCTTGAAGTAGTCAAAGATAACTGGAGTACTAGAACAAACTACAGAACACCAGTACCTAAACAAACTCATATGATGCCATGCTTATGTGGCAGAAACCCAGAAGCCAGGAAAGAGGTGATGGTGAAGGTCTCCGAAGACTGATCTCATGAAGACACTGCAAACCATGTTGAGCAGTACTAGCCATTAGGACACAGTAGGCACGGCAAGAAAACGATCCATTTTCTTACTTCTCAGTTATGTTTCTGTCCTTCTAGTACAAGCGGTTCAGTTAGCCACTTTTAACTTTTAATACTAAAATGTACGCTTTGGAAAAGAACAATATGTTCCATGAAATTTGACTCATTTGACCAGTTTCTTGGGTGTTTTCACTCACGGTTGCATCATTAAAACAAGGAGAGAGCAGAGATCATGCATTGACTTGGAACGATCTTTATCTCCTTTAAGGCAATACAATTTCTGCTGTGTGGTCAGGAATCTCTGGGAAAATTAACTTAAGCCCACATATAAACAATATACTGGGAGCTTCAAAAACAAAGGAGAAGCTGAAAATGGGTTTTCTTCAAGAATGAGAATTTGAACAGCAAAGAATGGTTATCTGCCTGATGCACTGAAAGTGCTTCTCACCATGCAGAGCAGGGCAGTCACGTCGCTTACCACGCTGAAGTATTTTCCTGTTTCCATTTGTCCTCCACAGAGATTCTAAGGTCTGTGGGACAAAGAACTACCTTTCCATTTGCATTTTCATGGTCTGTAGTGTACCACAACTTCATATGCCACCACATGATCATAACTGAAATGAACTGAATTACTGTGATAGAATCTCCTTTGGAAGACTTTTAGGCAAAAGCTGGGGAAAAGGTGAGATGGGACATACCTTGAGATCACACTTCTCTCCAGGCATTAGGAATCACAGTAGCAGCTCAAGACACTATAATGAGGAGTTCAAGTCAGCACTTTGTCACTTTATATTTCAGAAAGGAAGCCAGTGTAATACTTTAGCAAACTAAACAGATATTACCAAATTTTGATGTTTCCAGGGGTACTACCTTGATCAGTGAAGATAAATTATAGCCTTTTTGTAAAAATAAACCAAAATCAACTGTTTTATCTAAGGACTAACTTAGTCACCTTGTTTAGACATAATCTCATTATTCTAATAAGGCACAAAGATATTCATATTTAGCTGAATGATGTCACTATTAGGATTCACTTTGAAGTCTGGCACGCTGACTTTGTTTTCCTTCAGTGGATTAGTCTCCACAGAATGACTTTTGTTCTACATGCTACTCTGTCAAGTAATGGCCATACGTACGATAGCTGCCCTCCTTCAGAAATTATTTTCATACAGTGACAAAACCCTGAGCAAGAAAAACAATATATGAAAAATCATTTAGCATGGGCCAACATATCTGAAAAAAGAGATAATCACAGCTAATACTGATCACATCAGTAAACTCCTTGGCACTGTGGGCTGAAGTTCTAATAAGAAGTGATTGCTCCCATATAATTTGCTTTACAGCCTGCAGCACTAAAATCCCAAACAGTACATAAGAGCAACACTCAAAAAACATTATGTAGGTGTGAGAAGGACAGTGGCTATCTGATAGTCTTGACTGGGATCCTAAATTGTGAGAAAATGTAGGTAGGCAGTGTGAGATAAAAGGTCAAGAAAAACAGAACGCTTGAACTGAGGAACAAGATTCCTTTGTCCATCTGCTTAAACTCAGAGTTACTATGAGAAAGAAGAATTTCTGCCCACATAAAAGTTTGCTTTAAATATTCCATGGCAAATATTACTTCTAATAGTTATCAGATGCTTAGTAGTTCCTTATTACTATCATTGCCACTGTGAGTACAGAATTCCTCCTCTAACATGTAGCAGAAAAAGCATCCAGAGGGATGGAAATAAAGATAAAAATAAAAAATAAAAACTAAAAACAGGGGTTGGAAAAGAAAATATTTCAAACATTTTTTCTTTAAGTTTCTCCTGAGTTCTGTGGAAGCCATCTAGTGTTTTTCAGATATTTTAGAAGCCTCCAGGTGCATGAGTGCATAAATTTTACCATTGTAACAGTGTACTACTTATCTAGTTACATGCCTAATTCTTCATGTACTGCTGTAAAAAGTCTGTTTTCTGTGGTACCAGTGTCCCAAGGGGAAATCCAATTGCAAATGTAGCTGTGCTTCTTTGGTATTATTACCAGAAATCAGAATTCCTTTGGAATCCCTAATCTTGCATACACCTTTGTGTGTCAGGCTCTGCATAAGCAGGAGCAGTCTTCTTATCATGTACTGAAGCATTTCTAGGATTTAGGATCTGCTGAGAGAAAGGTTTTTTCACTACATATTGTTTTTAAATGTTTTCAGATAAGCAACCGTTTCAAAGAATCAAAACCAACCAAATAAATTCTTTTCATTTGCCATGTAAATCCAATAAGATGTGCGAAAAGTGGCAAAAATCATTAAAGTCTTTGTTATAATTAACTCTTAAATTATTAGAAACTAAGTGATAAAAGAGAACATTTTTTGTAAGAGTCCATCTCTACTAGATTGAACTGCTTTTGGAAATTTTTTTTTTTCGTAGCATCTGTTTAAATGTACATATGTTCCTATTTATTTTATCATTATAATATTCCATCAGATTTTTCCCCACGAGATTGGTTATACAGTATCTTTAAAAAATAATGCCCATTTGATTCTATGATTCTAACAAATACACAGCAACTGACAGGGTTCTATTGACTGTACATTTCTTTAACCTCTGCTGGGGGTGAGAGAAAATGAATATCATAGACACTGAGTTTTTCTGTTTGAAACTAATACAGTACATCTGGATTGACAAATGCTAAATAATCAGTCTTAAGAATCTGACATACTGAAAAGTCTGGTCAGACTGCTCAGTTAATGGATAAAGGTATCATATGTGCCCTCTATCTGAAGCATTTACATCTGACATGAGATGCCCCAACATGAAACAAAATCCATGACCCTAATTTCTGACAGTAACAGTAGCTGCAAGTACTTAATATGTTGTAGAGCTGGTAGTAGTGAAATAGACAGACAGACAGACAGACAGATAGATAGATAGATAGATAGATAGATAGATAGATAGATAGATAGATAGATAGATAGATAGATATTCAGAAAATGCTGTAAAGGGTTTAATTTCATATCCTTCAAGTCTGGAATCACAGTTTGAGATATGTTCTCAAATTTTCAGGGAATCTTCACATTATGAAGAATTTCATAAATTCTCAGGTTCTTGAATGTTACACTTGGAAAACATTCTTTGAGGAAATCCTAGCACAGATTAAACCAGAGATCCCATACTCCATTGGTATAGATCAGATTAGTTGATTTTCCCCACTTGAGAAATTGACAAAGGAACTGTATATTATTTGCATTTGATTTGTAGGAACACACTGAAGCTTATATATTTGGATGATTAAAATTTCATATTAATTCTGCAAGCATATCCAATAATCTTCGCTCAATTTAATTTTATGAGCTGAACTGAAATACCCCATCCATGCAATTAATCAGATGAAAGAAAGATTGCAATACCTGGTTGCAGAAAACTGTAGAGAACCAGGAGACCTGTTCTCCCTCATCCTTCCTCTCACTGTCCAGTTTAAAAATGATGAAGAGGAATGACCCTGAAAAAATAATGGAACTATGTTAGAATAAATGGGAGCATAAATAGGACTTCTCAAGTTATGTATACTATGTACCACGTCTGCATAGGTACATGCAGAAATCTATGATTTTCCTCAATTAAACCTTTATTAGATTGTCTTGGGTTTAGGATGCTTGAATCAATATACACTGAAAAGGTTTTGCAAAGTTTATGCATTTACACTCTTGTTTATGTTTAAATCACATAAATATATATGTGATGCTTTGGTCAATTGTCTAGATTAGACTGACAATATTCTGGGGATCCAAGCCGGCAGCCATCCACTAAGATATACTATATATATAGTACGTAATCCAGTATTATGGTATAAATCTTGGAATATACAATACTTTTTAGAGCTATACATATATAACATTTACTGTAAAAGTGTTTTGCTTGGCAAGAAAATAACACATATGCATATTTCTTATGCCACCGGCAACCACAAATTAAACATCTAATTTTTATATATTCATTTCAATTTGATGCAATTGAACTCCAATGTGGACTCAAAAATGACATGAGCATCAACTGCATTAGGAATGCTCTTCAAACATGGCTTGTCCACCAAAGCTAGATGCAGCTTAATATGCATCTGCATAGGTATCATACCGTTTGAAAATATATGCATTTACATGGGGATTTCGACTTTTCTTCAGATCTCTTTTTAAACAACCAATATGAAAGGAAAAGAACTTTAAAAAGCTGGCTTTTCAAGGAGAATAAAACTTGGCTTGTCATGCTTCTTCTAATATGTTTTTCCTGTCTGACCTTTGCTCTGAATGTCTACAATGGAAGTTTTAGGGTTGTAGAACCAGGAGGTAAATGTTTGTCAGCTTCATAAGCTTTTTTGGAGAGTACCCAGCTTCAGATCCAGCTTTATAAGGAAAAAAAAAAAAGAAAAAAAAAAAGTAAAGAAAAAAGTAAAGAAAAATATTTTTCATGCTGCTTCAATTAGGCCCCCGGGTGAAGATCATACAGCTTTGAAATTGTTCCGTTTTGACAAAGTTCCAAAGTGCTATGCACATTAGGGAAAACTAGAGTTTGCTGTAATGTAAACTGTTTAACATGCACACAGAGGTCAAATCTAAATTTTCCCAAGCGTTTGGGTTTGTTTAAACATTAGAACATGGTTTGGTGTCAGTGAATAGGAAAACTTTAATGTTGTGGGTGGGAATCTACCCATCTTTCTTTGTTAAAGTTCCAAAGGCTACTGCAATAAAAATATTCGTTTACCAAGGGGGCTAATGTGATAAGCGTCCAAAGACATTATGCACTGGTGTGAAAAAGCCAAGCAGGAATAGACATCAGCATTGTGGGTGAAAAGAAACAAGTCTTCCTTTCTTTTTTTTTCTTTTTTTTTTCTCCCTCTCCCCCCCGCCCCCCCCCCCTTCTTTGTAGGAGTTTCAAAGTCCAGTTTTAAATGAGTTTTTTTCAGGGTGGTCTGGTTATCTGCACTTCCATATTTTTCTGGTTGAATACAATAAAGCTTGGATAGCTGTGAGAGTTGCTAAGTTCAACAATAACTGCATATTTTATTTCTGTTTTCCAATTATGCCCTCAAAATCAATGTCGACTGTATTTACCTGTAGCGCCTGAATCATACACAGAGGACTACCTGGTTTAATTCAATATAGCTTTTCTAGAACAGCATCACCAATTATATAAATCACAAGAGGTTCTGAGAATATGGTTTCTGAACTTAAAGACAATTTTTTTTCCCAATTAGTATAGAACCTCAGACATTTAGCACTAAGATAATATTGCTAGTTAATCATGATGTTTTGCAGTGCCCAAAAGTAGAGAATTGTCATCAGTAAAGCACCCTACTGATTTGACTGAAATGTCCTAACTAATGTATTATACATTTAATACTTTTAGAAGATTCTTGCATATTTTAGAAGATAAACCTTGTGTTTCTTTCTTTTTTTGCTTTTTTCTGCTTTTTAACTATGACTTAAAATTATTTGAGTTTTTAGTTTATGATACCAAGCTGGAGTAGGTAAATTTAATCCTTTTCTCCATAAACTTTTAAAATTCAAATGTCTACTACTTGCTGATTAGAGAAAGGAGATAATCTGACCCAATGAGAAAATCACATACTATGTTGAATGACAATCTATGTGTTAAAATACATACAAAAGAAGGCCATAATGCATCATCCTCCATTAATCTGGTATCTGGTTTTGTACCAAAAGGGTTACATTCACAACAACTCAGCCCAAGATGCCTAATTAAGCCATCTATGTTAGGTAGCTAGAAACATGCTGAGTCTCCTGGCCAGATTTACTTTGCTACCTTTCCTTATAGTTCTCCATATAGTTAGTGTAGACAACTAAGGTTCTCCAAAGACAGCTCAGAGCATTTAGAAAAACGCCTTAAAGAAATAATACATTTCATATCAGAGGAAAATAATAGAGAGCTTTGGGAACAAGTCTAACAGGGTTACAGTTTTATAAGAATTCTGCTTCCTTACTTCAGTGCCCAGTACATACACATGGAGAGCTCATGAGCTGTGCATTTTCAGGTGATCTCCACTGATGTTTAAACAAAACCAAACAAAAAACCCAACCAAGCCTCGCCCCCAGAAAAGCACCCCAGGAGTATTAAATAACGAAATTCCAACCTACGCTTGTTTTTGGAATCTGAAGCAGCATTCTGGGGTGGCACTCATGAGGGCAGAGTAGGTTAAAGTGTGCTCGCGTAAGCCTTTGCATAAATTATGGCTCATTGTTGGTAGGATTGGGAAATTTAGAATGTTGGGATGAAGGAAAAAAAGAGTGGGCCTTCTTCAATATTATTTTTCTTAGCCAGATATAATATTGTTGGTACCATTGTAGTCTTCTCCCCACAAAAAGCTGGCCGTGTTAGATAGCTGGAGATGTATGCCTATACTCAGTCCAATCCACCTGACTAAACTCTTACAGCTCTCTCTGTAATCAGTGCTGCAAGGTCCCAGCTCGGCACATGGCAGGGAAATAGTAACCTAAATAAAAACTGAATACAGAATAACTTGTAATACCCTTTATCCTATTGAATTTCTTAGTGGGAGTGTAGGACCAGATACAGAATTTAATTTCCATGAGTAGTTTGACATGACCAGTGTGCTTCCTACATTGGTCTGAATTCTATCCAAATTAGTAGCAAGTGAAATCCATTGCTATCCAAAAAGATGTCTAGAGGTCTCTGGGAGAAGAAAAGCATTTCTTTTCTTGGGTCTTTTTATTGCAGCCCTCTATACCTTCAAAAGTGATCACAAATAGTATAAGATAGTATGTCTTACCCAAATTATTGAACACGGAATATTTGACTTCTCCCAGGTAAGTGCTGGTTTTCTGAATTTGTGTGCATTGATGAGGTCCCGTATTTAAAACCTCTTTTATATGACTGTCTCTAAAACTTTCTGAAATGCAGTTTGGGGCTAAAGGCTCCCTATAAGAAGTGGTAGTTACGTGTCTGAATACAGGCTTTTAATTGAGGGAGAAGGAAAATAAACACTCTGCTTAAGACTGCAGAGACAGGTTGTTTGCAGTCCAAAGGAAAACAGCTGAGGCGGGTTCTGGTACATGAAAAAAGAGCTCTGGTGCACCTTCTAAACAGCTCCATCACCAAATTGGCCTTACATAGCTGTAATTATAAATCAGTTTTTCACAGAAAGGTAATGGTTACATAGGAATGTGTGAGCCTTTCCAGAAGTAACATGTTGATGCTCTTTCGGTCTCATGCAAGGACATGATCCGGATAAGAAACCGGGCATCTGTTTCTTCAAAGCAGAAGGAAATCATTTAAGCCTTTATTATAAAATAGAAATATAAAGATGATCATCTCTAGAGAGCTTCATGGGCTTCTTTTGTTCTGTATCCATGTACTTGCTGTGTGATTCATAGCATAGATGCAGATCTTGGTCCCCCTGGAAAAAGAGAGCTCTCAGATACTATCCCTTGACACTACCAAAATGCAAAAGCCAGCTGATGATGCAAATCCTGTCGAAACTGGAACTCTGAGGTATAGCTCTGAATACAGAGCATGGCTTTGACCAAGTTACCAAAATGTCTCTGTGCCTCTGCTCTTTTGCATATAAAACAGGCATATTGTAATGCTGTCTTACATAAGTCACAAACTGAATGCATTTGCTAATCGAATTTTAACAATAGAAGACAAAAAAGGATATTTTTGGCATTTTTACACATATAAACAAAGGGATCATCAGTGAAATGCCAAGAAATGCAAACTTCAACTGCCACCTTCTGCCCCATGCTTTGAGATCTGTAGGTGCAAATAGTATAAATCAGACTCCAAAGCAATGGCCGACCAGACTCCCAAAGCAGTGGGAATAGATCCAAGAGGTAGGGGAGATTCAAAAGCCAGCAGGTGTTCAGAATTAAGAAATCCTGTAGAGTGAGGTCTGTTATCAGTAGGATGATGTAATGAATTTATGAGCTGCAGAACACGTGCAGATTTGCCATAATGTTTCGCTATAGAAACGCCAGCTTCCAAAACCTGGGGTAAAGAAGCTATGTGTTAGTTATTTCTTGAAATAAGGCTCTTATTTCTGCTGTAGGGTAAATACTAGATGGCTGACCTGTCACAATACATTACATACACTGCAGAAAGGGGAGATGACAGCTTTCTGCCCCTCCAGATTGCTATGCATCTAGCTCAGATTGTGCTAAGACAAGCAACCACTTATTACACAGTAAGTGGAGATGTACTGCACCAATTCATGCAGGGAATTGCAGACTCACATAAAAACACTTTGTAGAGCCATGTTCAAGGCTGACTGAAAGGCTTACCTTTAGGCATATGGCCAGAACGCTGAATCCCAAACTAGTGTGTGATTGCATAAACATATCAGCTTTTGTTAAAAAAATATTAATATATCCCTTGTTATGCAGGTTGAGAAAAGAAAGAAAGCTTGACCACATGCATTATATTGAGCTAGTACATGGAAACAGCCTGGATTTGCAGGAAAGTTGAAGGCTTGGAGAAGAAAGAGTTGCCTCAGGCATGATGAGTACAGCACAGTCTATTTAAGGTAGCTAACTTAGAACCTGCAGTACCATGGAATTGCAGAGGACATGGTACTTCTGCTCTTAAAAGTCCCAATTTGCTACAGAAGGAAATGTCTGTGTATTAAAAAAATTGTGTTTGAAGAATCAGGAAATTTGTAATCAGGAAAAATTTGGCATCACCAAGAGAAACATTCTCTAAACAGCAAAACTCCCACTTAATTCACATGAAGGGAAGCTCTTTTCCATTAAATCTGCAAGCACTATAATCTGTTCTGCAAATATCTTTAATTAAAATCATATTTAATAATCAAAAATTACTTAGAAAGTAAAATCTTTAACATATTACAACTTGAATGAAGCCCAACTATATGGCATGGTTTGTAAGTTCCCCCCCACGGTGCTGTAACACTGGGTTAAACTGGTGATTTCTACCAGTCTGCATAGTCTATGGGATTTTCCATGTCTTAAAAGAATGTTAATCAATGTCATAATCAGCTAGAAATCAATGTCTATCAGCTAGAAATACTAGAATGTCTGAATGAAGGACAGAATCTCTTATCTGGGAAGCTCCCACTGACCTCAGGAATATCTACAAATTTTAAACCTTGCTTTCACTACGCCAGGCAATGAAACACTGACCTTGACGATTGTGAAAAACCTAGTATCTAGTCAATTCATATGAAGAAAGAACTGCTCTTATTGTCTACGTTATATCCTTGATTTTGTCATAAGTTTCAGTAGCTTCTGAGATCACTTCTTCCCGCAGCAGGGTGTGGGGGGTGGGGTAGTAAACTTATAAAATAGTGAAATGGGTTAATTAAAATAAAGCAAAACATCTCTTATTCAAACTCTGTTATATATTGCTAAGTGCTGGGTTTGCATGCTACTGATATGAATTTTACTGATACCTTTACAGTATTACCTTTAGGATCTTTGGTCCATTTTCATTCTTTCCAATATACTGAAATAGTAGTGGAAGAAAGAGCATTCCCACCCCCCACCCCCCCCCACCCATCCCCAATTTCTCTTTGCAGTTCATGGACAAAACCAAGCACCTCCAGGGCAGAGCTGACCTAACTGATATTTAACTCCAGTGACTGTGCAGGAGGCCTACAGCTGCTTCATTCAATTAGATGGGCTAAATTAGTAAATAAACAAGTCTAGCCTTGTTTAATATAAGTCACCATGGCTTCAGCTCTTCTTTCTGCTTTATATATGTATCATCTGTAAAGCCTCTTGATTAATACATAGATTTTCATTTTCAACCTCCAGATGTGTCACAAATAGAAGTTGTGATGATACTTCTCATTTTCTGTTGTTGACATTGTGAGCAGATGCTTTTCTCTTGGTCAGATTAGTACAACATATCAAAATAAGGAACTGAAGATTTGCATATTACAACTAAAAGTGAACCCTCTTATTCTTATCACCCTGATCTTCCTCCTAGCTACCCTCTTGTGATATTATGACCTCCTACATTGATGAATACTGCAAGAGCAGAGAGGTAGATATTAAGGGTGTATGCCTGGCTTTTCTGAGGTCAATGGCTGTTTTGCCAACAACTTCAGTAGCTCCACAGAGTCATTTCATGGAAAAATTTGGCATCAGTCCTGCATTAGTTACAAACTAATATATCATGCCTCCTACTCAAAGTCCAATTAAGGTTGGTTCTATATGTAACTACAATCTCTTCCACTGAATGTTGTCAAAGACCTATAAGCATAGATGGTTGTTACTCTAATTAGCAAGGACAGCAGGAGGACTTTGTACAGATTGAAGGGGAAATGATGCAGATGCTCCTAGGAATTCATGGTACTATTTGAGCATAGGGAAAAGATTACTGAACCATCATCTTATCTTTTATC
The DNA here is from genome assembly GCF_023638135.1 of Falco biarmicus. Lineage (NCBI taxonomy): Eukaryota > Metazoa > Chordata > Aves > Falconiformes > Falconidae > Falco > Falco biarmicus. The sequence continues at coordinate 27,393,088 of NC_079292.1, forward strand.
CATGGCAACATAAATGAAGCCAATGGAATTTTTTTACTATTACTATATGGACACAAGTAAAAGCTCCACTGAGAGGAGAATTTGAGCCATTACAACTACTATTTTTTTTCTTTTGCATTTTTTCACCCAAAAATGAAAAACCACAGGATTCCATCTTGCACTGAAGGAAAAGGTAAAGGTCTGCTTAATTAAAGGCCATAAAATTTAGTCCACCACTCATACTGTGTAAAGCCAGTGCACATTTACTAGGGGATGTTGGTAATATTCATTAGAGAGCAAAGGACCCTCAGTTTGAAGAGCTATGGTGATATTGTCAAATGTAAAACCATGCAGAGGAATTACCAAATTTGAGTATTAACAAAATCACAGTTTTCAAAAGAAGGGAAATTAATTTCCCTTATTTTTATCAATATGGAGGAAAAACTTTCTAAAATGTGAGCAAAGTTGATCTCATTGGGCATGTTTTCCACTGTCTGTAGTATCAATTCTCTCTGATCTTTTTTTTTCTCCAGTTACCAGATGCAACTGTAACAGGGGCAGCAGATGCCACCCTGTCAACTGCAACTCTAAGAATAATGTACATCACTAAAGCTGCATACAGCAAGATATGGAGCCATACACATAGTAATGTCCCAGCATTCATAAGGAAAGCAGAATTTGAAAATTCCAATTCACCATGTCATGGAGAATATAAACCAATACTTTTCCCTTCCAGTGCAGATTTTCTGTCTGGGAAGAAACAATATATATAGTGTTTACCTCAACTGTAGTATAAGAGATAACGTCTCCATGTAAAGGAAGCACAGGAAAATAATTTGTTTCAATTACATAAAACTGCACCTCTGAATTTCAAAATTATTCATTGTATTAATTTCAAGAACATGTCCAGTTATGTTATATGGCTATCAGATTTTTATATTCTGAAAAAAACTCATAAACCATGGTTATATGTTATTGTTGAGACACTAGAGAGAGAGAGAGATAAACAGAGAGATTGGTCTAAGAATCATACTTGAACTAATAACAGAACCTCCTTATCTGAAATCTTCATCCTCACTTTTTTTTACCTCCAGTGGGGGCCAGAGAATTATTATCAGTTTTGTAAAAACAAAACCAAAAAAAAAAAACAACAAAACAGAAAAAACCCCAAAACAAACAACGACAAAACCCAAAACCAAACCCCTCAACTTTTTACTTGTGCTGTTTTCTGCTATTTCACCTAGGAAAACTTGGAAGCATTGAAAGCTGCTTCAAGAAACTCATGCCATCTGACCTTATTTCATGTGTTCCCTCCTATGAGCTGGAACAAAGGAATGGGCTGGGTGGAATTAAAGAGTGGAGCGCGCGCACGTGTGTGTGTGTGTGTGTGTGTGTGTGTGCGCGCGCGCGCGCGCGCATGTGTGTGGTGCATGTGTGCCTGTGTGCCTGTGTGTATAAAGAAGTGGTGATCAGACGTTACTGATAAGAGAAGCCAGTGGTGCTTCTGGGTGATGTGTGTATTCAACTCCAGGCTGACTCCTCTTATGCTAATACAACCAATTTCCTCTTTTATTTCATTTCTGGAGCCTGAATCTGTGATCTCTGATAAGGTTCCCAAGGATACCGCCTTCACTCACAAATGGGCAAGCCAAGGGGGGGTAGGTGACGGAGACGTGTAAATCGCAGAGAGCACTAGTGGATGAATAATTTAAAACTCCGCCCGGAGATTTGAGGCAAAACCGAGAGATAAGAGACACCACAGGGTCTTCTCTGTTTATTCAGAGCTTCATCTTCCAATGACAGGTGACCTCCGAGGTCAAGGGCGTTATGGGAAATGGAGCCAACAGTGGGAAAAGGTACTACATCCCAGAAGGAAGTAATGATTCACTTCATGTCAAATGAAAAATTGATCCTTTTCCCCCCTCTTCGCAATTTTTCTTTCTCCTGGTTTTCACGGAGAAACTTTGAGCCCAAGGCGGACACAAGTCTGAGCTGCAGGAGCCAATCGCCAGCAAAATGGCTGGTAGTGCTGGGATTGCACCAGTGCGAAACTGGTGCAAGATAAGAATCAGGATCTTTGTCTGAGCAGCATGCTGTCTGTGTCTGTACACAGGGAGTCTGCTTCGCTAGCACTTTTATCAAATCAGATATGTATAAAGGCAATACCTCAGAAACATCACAGACTCAATCCACCGCATGTAAATTGTTGTTTTCCAGTGGAGCAACCTTAATTTAAATCCACTCGGAATCTGCCCTCATGTTTTAAAACAAAACACTCCCTCCTAGCAGTTTTATACCTTAATTTCATTTATTTTATGTTGACCTAAAAGTGTTTACTGTCAGGGTTTTATCTGGTGTTTGTAAAGAAGCTGAAAGAGCTGACAATTCTCAAGAAATACATGGTCTTCCCTGGGCCATAAGTGAAAAACAAGGCACATTCACAAGCTCTGGCTCTTGTTGCCTCTTTCATTTGAGAAATCCCAAACTCGATGCCTCCTTTGCAATTAGAAAAATCTGAGGGCTGTTCACTCTGGTCATATTTATATTGTTAGCTTTAGGATCTTACAAATTCTGACAGTAAGAAGTATCCCTAGAAGAGCTCTGTTCTACATTATCAAAACCTTCTGCTCGGTCATTCCTATTTGTTTCAATATAATGCAGCCATGACCTCTACAGTAAAAAAACAGGCAAAGTCAAACGTTTCTCAGTGCTGGTTTACATTTCCCTGCCTCTTAAACTGCTGTTTCTGCTTTCCTCTGTTTGAATGTTACCCATGTTTTCATTCCTGAGCAATCACATACCTTTTATCTTTTTAGATAAACATGAAAACATGCTAAGGTCACTACCCGGTGAGAAGTTAAGGTTTTGCGTGACTGCCACCCGCTTGCACCATGTATGCACTTCCCTTCCAGCTCCCCCACTCCCACTGCGAGCCGGTCCCATCTCAGAAATGTTTCTCGCAGGCTTTTGGAGCTGTTTGGACAAGTCCTGGGGCTGACTCACATCACACCATACTTAGTAGCTAACCTAACCCAAGCAGAGAGCAATGTGCTGGGCGGCAGCAACCTGCCTGGACTTCTGGGGTGGCTCACACCCAGCCATCTTGCCCACTCCTTTTCATGTCCTTGTTTTCATAGTCATACCCTGATGAAACAAATGTGCTCATGGGCCTAAACCTGAACATCTCACCCACAAAAGCCACACCACCAGGAGGGCTTGAAAGAGTTAGGTGAGCCCAACAACCTTGCTGATACTTATGTTCACAACAGATGTTTGCCATGAGGGTCCCTTTGGGTTCCTCCAGCTGAGCCAAAGACAGCTTTTGCCTCATTTATACCAGTTGAACCAGGTACAATCCTTGCAGTCTGAAATGGTGTTGAACTGGGGCAAGTTAGATGGGAATCATCCCTCCTGATCTCACAAGGGTGTTTCTCCCTAGCTATGAGTAATGGTGGTGGGTAAACGAAATATGCTCCTTCACATTGCAAGTGGCAATAGGGAGGTAAGGGATGTAGATACTGCCTTTGCTTTAAATCATTGTACTCATTCAGTGATGGGGTTTTGCTCTGGAGGACAGGATAACAGCATTGAGTCTAAATGGTCAAATATTATAATGGCCATCTATGTGTACCATTTTATGTCTCAAAACCAAACTATGCGTTTGTACATGTGCATACTTATATACTGGCGAAGTCTGGAGTATTTCAAGACATTATACCTAATTAAAGCAGAAATGTATACATATCCACACTATGTCTAAAGCAAATGTATATTACTTCCAGTTCAGAGTCATAGCCATAAAAGCTGTGCTGGACTATACTGCTTAATTTATTCCTCTCTAAGGCAGAGGGGGGCTTGCACTTTTCTTTTGAGATACAGTTATAGTTTACACTCCAACATTCACTCCCTTTTCATAGAATAAGAAAGCAATTACAGAAAATGCACACAATGTGGGAGGTTTTGGTTCAGTTCCTTCTTCTATCCAAGAGGGTTCAAACACATATTTACAGACTGTTTTGGCTTGGTTAAACATTTGGAAAAAAAGTTCAAAATTTCCTGCAAAGAGAAGAGGAAATGCATTTTTTCCCCATTAGTTACTTAACGAAAAATGTGTATCTAGCTGCTGGAGTAGGACTCAGAACTCATACCACCTCCTCAAAATGTGTCCTGACCACTCTGCATCTCCTCAATTATTTCCTGTGAAGGGGAACCACTTCAAAAGGAAGCTGAATAGATGGAACCTGTAGACTGGAGGTTAAATAATTTTTGAGGGAGGCTTTTTATGTGCAGCCTATTAAATGAAGTCTAGCATTTCTTGGAATGAGCTTAGTTTCCAGGGTGGTTTATGACAGCAGAAGGATGATGGCACTGTATTTTTTAAGCAATGTCATGGACAGTTCCATGTTTTGTAGGTTTGTTCTAATGATGGTAAAAGAACAAGTAAAGTATTGTATCTCCTGGAAAACAGAGAGGAGGAAGGTTTAAATGACAGATCCTAACAGCACTGATGTGAATTAAAAACTTTCTCTGCCGGAGAGAAAACACCACACTGGGTTTGATGAAAAGTTGTCAACAGAAGTTAAGTCTTGATACACCATCGTATTAAAATTTTGTCACTCTCTTTTAATTTTTTCTAGTTTTAATGATTAAATGTTCTCTTAGTAAGGGCACTTCAGTTTTGAAGCTGTGAATTGCTGCAAATTAAATAGTAACAGCTCTTCAAAATTAAAGATACTCTATCAGTTTTGGTCAGAAGCCTACGGCGATGTTACAGAATCTTGAACTGAATCTGAAATACTGCATTCACAGTATCATTCTCTTTAAATTATGGGGAAACAAAGAAGCATTTATGACAACGCTTTTTCTTAGCTGTTCACAAATTAGAAAGAAACAAAGTTAGATGGCAAGTTACCACTTTTTACACTAACTGAGAAGGTTTTTTTCCAATGAACTGGCCTTTGTCTCCCTTTGCCCCACCCCAACCCAATTCCGATTGAATTAACATATTAAGAAAAGAAAAAAGATAATCATGCTGCTTTAGAATCTGTCATTTACAATATCCTCATAATCCACACACTCACTCTAAACTTTAGAAAACTGTATTCTGACTGTTCTAAGTAATTACCAATGGGGAAAAAAATGGTGCAGATGTTATTCAGTCCTGTTTGTTTTAGCACACTGCAGTGAAGATTGCTATGGGACTTCCATTGCTGAATGAAAGGACGGATCAACCTGATAAAATGAAAAATGGAACCAACGTGAACACAGGAAGAATCTGGTTAATATATTATTTTTTTATCTCTGCCTTTCTTTTAAACATCACCAAATACTCCCCCTTCCAGATTATGGTTAGTACAGGAAATTAAAGTGTGAAGAGACTGGCTACAAGACTGGACCTGGTTCAATGAGGTGATTCACAGTTCTCTAATAAGTGTTGATGGTTGAATCTCGGACCCATTAAAATCAACGTCAGGCTCAGTGATTTGCTCAAGGGCTACAGTTTTCTGTCTCTAGCAATCATACTCTCCGTTTCATAAAAATGGGAAGAGGAAGGACTGTAGACATTAAATAATAGAAATAGGACCTTGCATCAACTCTTCTATGCAACAGGTAGGAGTAGGGCTCCTGAATCCTAAAGGCATACTCCATTCAGAAGACAGACTCAGCTTTTACTGCTGAACAGACCTTTCAGGCATTTAAAATTGGTTCAACCAGTGGTGGAGAGAATTTGTAAAATGAAGGGCCCCAACAAGAGTATAAAAGTGAGATAAAGGCTGTACCACATATTAGGGGTTCCTTTTAAGTGCACCTCCCGCAGAAAGAACAGTAGCAGGAAATAACATTAAATACTTTTCTTTCATTTACATCACTTTTACACTGACATAATACCATTCAGTTTGGTAGAGCTACTCCTGATTTATGACGAGGTAAATGAAAGCAGAGTCAGACCCCAAAGGAATATAATATAGACCACCTGTTTAGAGAGAACAACTGGGCTAAGAAATGACTTGTATACTGTACATATAAGAAGCATGTGAAAAGGGCATGGTGGGAGTAACAAAAGCCTTCAATTATCCAGGCCTAGACTGGATTACATTAAGTGGAGGAAATAAGGTTGGCAGTATGTTTGTGGATCTGGGACAGGATTGCTTCCTAATTCAATATGTGCCACGACCAACCAGGAAGGAAACCATATTAAAGTTCTGATTAAGCACTGAAAGGGCATGATTGAATACTTTCCCTCCCCTTCAGAGGTAGGGGACACACAAAGATCATAAGCTCAAAAGCTCAAGAACAAACTAACCAGAGAAGTCGGACTTGGGAAAAATGACCCAGTTCCTGAATTTGGAGAGATTAATATAGGAAATACTTGCTGCATATTGGTTAGATAAACATGTGCGTTTGACTTCTGTTGTCAAGGTGATTACATGCCTTGATACCACTAAAAACAACCCATTGCAAATTCATAGGCTGTGGCAAAATCTCCAGTTTGTTTATAATAAAAGTAAAATCCATATAGGCGGCTGCAAAACCAAATAAAACAAATAAAGTCTCATCTACACTTAGTTTTATAGGGATAGCTACACTAACAAAACTTTCTTGTGGACACTGCTTATACTGGCAGAATCACATTTTGTTGGAAGGGTTTATATTGGCTCAGCAAGCGCTATGAGCTAGGAAAGGAAACCCAGTATTTTGCTGGCTTAGCATCTACCCTGGAACAGGGTCTCACCTCCTTTAACCTTATCTCACTACTTGTCTAGTCACTAGCTAGACATCTAGGACACACTATAGTCAACAGAAAGTGACAGGTATTTCCAGAAGAGGATAATTCCTACTCATATTTAATAGCAACCTTATGATGGGTTCAGTTACCTCTAGGGTTTCTGGGTTTCTTCATTGACCTCAGGAATACTGACAGCCAAAACTAAATGTGCTGTCTCCTACCATCAAGTTTTTTGGATAACTACACTTTGCAAGGATTTTAAAGGTACCCAAACTACTTGTGAAGAAGCAGGTGTGACAACACAGTTTGGGTCCTACAAGTAGTAGGGTTACATCACTGTGGCTAGTTCCTGGGCTAGTTAACCTGTTCCTCTGGTGGTATTTCATGTCAGTGTGGTTCCACTGCTTTGGGGTCCTGAGTTAAGCCCAGTGTTAGTTAAAGAAATCCCCACACAGTACTACTTATCAAAGTCAGATCCTTCTGGCAGATAAACACCTGAACAACAGCAATGAAAAGCATATCTCTGAACAACATGTGGTGAGGTTTTTTGTGAGGACCTGGCTTAAGCTGCTGATTGCATCCTGTTTTGAATTCAGCTGCCCAGGAGAGCAGGTTCCGACATCAGGTCTCCCTCCCTCCAGGAGTCCATCTGTCACATGAGGTCGGAAGCACCTAACCTTACGGACACTAAGAAAAGCAGCTAGAACTCCTGTGCCTCCAACTCATCTGCTCCCTTCTTATAAACACTTACTGCTTGGATTGGTAAAAAAGCAAAAAGAGTGAGTTGAAAGAACTGGACTGTGGACATCAACTCATGGTTTTGACAGGACAGTTCCATTTGGATAAATAAACAAGGAATATAGCCTTTCCAGTGGTTGTGTTTTATGAGTAATTGTATGCCAGCCAGATTTTAATTTGAAGAGCTACATAATTTCCTTTCAAACTGGAATTTCAATAGGATAAGGTAACACAATTTCCAAAGGCTCTTAGAGGATTAATTAAGACACACAGTTTCTTTTAATTTCACATCCAGGAGCAGTGTACACCTCACTCTCCAATATGCTTTGGAAACCCTTCTCCCAGTATACTCCCTTTCCTGTGTTATATTATCCAGCATTTTAAGCCACTGTTTTCCACACCACAGTGGCTTCATTAGTGAAGTTATCTCTAACTGTCCAAACTCTCTGAGAATCACTGCTCATTCTTATAGTCACCGTAGGTCTTCTTCAAAACTGGTCTAGAGACTAGAAAATGGACAAGTACTAAGATGATTAAGCTTCTCCTAAGGCAAAACAGCATCATTACAATAGCTTTGCTTTCAAAGTGAAATAATGATTTGTGTCCTGTTTGCAGCCCACACATGAGTGCTGCTTTCCTTCTTTTTCTTTGGTTCCCAGATTTCACAAGGAAAATAGAGTGGCAAATTGGGACTATGAAAGATAGATGGGAGTGGGTTGGAGGTAGCGAAGAGAGGAAGGATTAATAAAATATCAGTAAACAAAACTGAAGAGTCATAAAAAACTTACCAAAGAAGGCTAGATTTAGCAGAGGGAACTGATAAACTAAACAAAGAAAAATAATCCATAAAAGAGGTGGATAATTTGAAAATGAGTCAGTAAAGGCTGCTTATAGACAAGTGTGGGAGAATCTGTGACAAATGAGCTTAACTTTTGGCAAGAGTTTCAGCTAATTCTCCCCGGCATAAAAAGATGTTAAAAAGTAGATATCTGAGACTATCATACAGATCTTTAAAGAACAGTAGTAGTCATTTGTCCCCTTACTAAACACTGGTTGATCAAACAGCTGGGTTCAGTACACAAGCAACTAGACGCAATAAGATAGTTTTCATTTTAAAGGGAGTTGCATCATTCTACAGTCCTTTCTAGCTCTAAAATCTTTATTTCCATGAACCTGAGGTTTTCAGAGGCAGATACATTCATTAAGCATCAGATCATTAATCTGTTTAACACGACTCCATCGTCAGTCTGGAAAGCTGTATTGCTAACAACAGATTTAAGTTAAGTAAGTGCTTGACCACCTTTCTGAATTAAGGTGTAGATGACTTTTTTAACATTATGCTTTAAAACTAAGGTGAGATCAAAGACTTGGAAAGAAACATTGCACAGTCAGAAATTTCTATGCATGTTCTGACTCAGTAGCATTTTAAGTAGCCTCTTGTGTCAGGAAGAACTTAAGCTAGACTTTACATTACATGTAATAGCAAATATCAATTACTAGAAGCAGCAGAATCGTATCGCCATGCTGATGTTCCCAGGCCTACTGTTCTGTATTATCTTCCTAGTGGGGGATTCAAGAGGGAAAATATGAATGAACAATACATTTTTCATTCCTTTGTTTATTTCAACCTAAAGAAACAAACATTCTTTACACAGTTTAGAAAACTGTCATTGTACTTCCATAAGGGAGATACCAACACAAATATTCCTGTGTAAATGCTTATGATAAAGACAGAAGAATGGAGATTGCTGTTTTATAAATGTGCAATTACATTGCTTCTCCAGTAATGTTATCTGTGACAGATCAAAAGTAGAAAGTAAAGCCTCTGATGCTTGGTCTAGTACCATAAAATTGACGCAAAGCTTCTCATCCAACATATATACTCATACATGCCTATGTATGTATAAATACTTCAGGTCAAATAATCATCTTGAAAATACGTAAGAACATTTATGTGGGACATTTCATATATCCCACCAGTAATTGCAAACAGGAACATAGCCAAGCCAAACATATGCATGTTCATTCCCATATCTATTCACTTTTCATTGTTCTCAGCCAGGTTTTATAATCAGAATGTCAAGCATTGAAGAAAGCAATATAAATAAGATCCTGAAAACCCTAAGTCTGGCTTATGAATCAGGAGTTGGGCACACATTTATATGCTCGTTTCTGTTTCATTTTACATTTCTTTTTCCTTCTGTACAACTATGTGTTCCAGCTGATTCAATTGTAGCTCATAAATAACTTGACATTTTTTCCAACTTTGTCATACCTGAAGTCATCAACAGCTAATACCGGATAATAGTATCTGTGACATATTTCTTAACTTGTGACCAGAATCAGAAGGGTGAATTTTTAATTTGTTTTAATGGAAATTGAAATCTTTACCTATTTGTGTAGTTCTGCAAACTAGGATTCACAAAAGTAAATAATTTTATAAGATTAGCAATATTGGAATAAAGTTATGCTGAGGTTCATTCGTTTATCTGTCTGTTTCTTTTCATCACTGTTCTGCTGCATAGTTTCATGCCTCAATTTTCTTTTGAAGAGCAAAAAAATTATTATTGCAAATTTTAAATACAAATGCGTCTTACATGTCAAATACATGGGTATTCAAAATGAAAATGACTAAATTCCACTATTCTCAGTTGTTACTGTTATGAGTTACAGGAAACTAATTGTATCTGCCTGACTGATCCAGACCCAAATGATTCAAATGAAGGTGTCCTATACCTGGCACTAACGCAAACTCTTTGAAGAAGTGCTATAGGACCTGGGAACACATCAAGATTTCTTCATGGTGTTTTGTGGAGAAAAAAACCAACCCTGGGTGCTGCACTAATGCAGGATGTGCATAAACTACTGAAATATTTACATAATTTCTTGGAAAATGACATGTTCCTCCCATCCTTGATACAAATCTGGTGTTGATTTCATAACATTAGTCCAATTTAAAATTGATTGGCTAGTTGAACAAGGGCAATGTTAGCAGACGTGACAAAATATATATCATACTTATATCCTCCTAATTGCACATAGGCCTGTTTAAATTCCTCTAGGGAATTTTGGTAACGTTATTAGTCATAAGGAGAAACTATCCCAGAGGTATTCGAAATCCTTGGTTCACCATGTTGCAGCTAGTATTGACCTGGTATTTTTAAAGCCTGTAGTTTATTAGCCAAATCTACCTTTCTATCAGTCAATCTATAGAACACATTTAGGTTCTTTTCGTATTCAGTGTACTTTCTTAAATTTCTTTCATTTCTAATTGTGCAATGTATGTCTAATTAACGTGTTGCATGTAATTAATTCTCGATCTCACCCTTTGCCCAGAGGGAGGTAAATGATTGCCATAGAACATTTTGTTTTGGTAGGGCTAGATGGGTACATGTAACTTTTTATTAGGGAAATAAAGGTGAGATACACCTGGTCTGAATGGAAAACAGAGCAATGTTTGGGATAGTCTGTTGAACACCCCATAGTCTCTCACTTTTTTTCAGGGAAACTCTGTGTTATGTATAACTTCTGTTATGATTTCTGCAAAATTTTGACACAGGACAAACCATACTAATCACAGCAAACATGGGTGAGGTAGTATTGGACTGAAAGGTTCTCAGTTTTTCTCCTATTCACCAGAATATTTTTTCCCATTCCTTCAGTAATGTTTAGTATCTTTTGTGGGGACATTAAATGTCTACTTTTTTCTGAAGAACAAACCAAAGCAAACATACCTGACTTTGAATGGCACAATGGGTGGACTGGATGTGTATCAAAATCAAATCGTCTCAAAACAGGAATATTTGAGAATTAAAATGTTTTCAAAATAATTAAGCTACTGTAATTCCTCTATAGAAATAGGTGTTTATAAAACCATCATAAAGGTCTTGCAATATTTCTCCAGCAACATGCTCATCCCAGTTCTTTATTTTATTCAGAACATCGGGTATCTGTCTAGCTGGCATGGGCTATATTGTCAAGTGTGACGTGCTGTCGTACCTCAAAGCTGATGCAGACCTCTCACTGTATCATCACAAGCCTGTACCCTCAGACCCAGAATCACACCTAACTTTAGGGGCTTAGCTGGAGTGCCTGAACTAGCAGGAGTCACACCAAATTCTTTAACAGTGTCTAGAGAAACAGACACCTGAGATTTTAAGATTCAGCTTTCCTCTGCAGGTGATTATGGTTTTGGTTTTTTTTTGCTCGTGACACAGGGGATCTCAGATAACCGAAAAGCTAGGTACTGCTATCAGAAACGGGTCCTGAACCCTGGATACCATTTATATTCAATGACTTTGCGCACTAGAAAATACTATGGAAAAAAACCTCAGCCATTCAAAGCACATGATTAGGAAGTAAATGCTGCTCCTAAACATCTGAAGATGCATCATTTGAAAAAAACGTTACAACAGCAGTGCTGCTAAAATCAAATGAGCTTCTCAGTCCATATGGTGTCCAGGGTCAAATTCATGAGCAAAACAATTCCATCTTAACTGATCTGGATGTTTCACAGCTGCTCTGCCTCCTTGTTACAAAGTAAGTATAGTGCACCAGTGAATCTGATGCCAACTGTAAATCTTATAAATATGAAATAGCCCAGAGGGTCAAATTCATCCCTGATTGAGATGCAGTAACCTTGTTCACTACCTTGTGTCTCTTATTTTATAACTTTGCAGTGGTGTCAGCTTTGTTTAGGATGTATTGGCATAATAATAATAGGAAAATGACATGAAATATGATGGTCAACCAGGTTTATAGATGGGTTATAATCATACGACTGGTAAGCAAGACAGAAATCAAACTGCTAATGACTAAATACCTCCAGCTCACAGTTTGGCTGAGATCACTTGCACTATGCGAAACAAATCACAGCCAGCTATTATACCCAGAATCTTCCTGATTTAGTCATAACTTCTAGTTGTCACAGAGTATGTTACTCCCTTCTTTACTTCACATTGGATTTTTCCTGCCCCTACACTGGGAAAGAATCATTTCCCCTCTGTTTCTATTTATGTTCCTTGTCCTAAGTGGAGATGTGTTTAATAATGGACAAGGACTTGGATTCTTCATAAAAGCACTAAAATATACCAGTCACTTCACTTTTGTCTGTGGAAGGGAAGGCAGGAAAGGGAGAAAGCTTTGAATGAAAATTATTAAATTGGGATTGTTTGAACTCATTATTGGAATTATCAAGTTTTCTGTTCACTTGAAAGAAAAGTTCAGACAAATTATATGCACTTACTACATGTTCTTATTTTTCTAATAGCCCAAAGATAGGAGTAGGATTTCTTGCATACAATTGCAGTTAAGGCATAAAAGACACATTTTATTTCTGCAGCAGAAGAAGAGAGGAGAAGGAACAAGTTTGATTGCCATATCTTGGTTTTTCCATAGAAAAGAAAAAGGTCAAAATCTTCTATCAAGTCTTCTACAGATGTCCAGTTCAAGCCCCAAGCAATATTTCAGCTCTCTTAAACCCCTGAGATGGCGTTTATGTGCTGTGGACGTCTGGTACCAGGATGAGATGTGTTTTCTCTGATATGGTGCAAGGAGGGTTTTTTCATGCATATGCAGTAGCCCGTGGTACCACTGGATGGCAATGGTTACATTTGTCACTAACACTTTTAATTCCTCCAGTCACTGTGATCGTCTGTAAAAAGAACTGCAGCATTGAGGACCTGGTTATCTTCCAGCAAAGCTATTGAGAACTTTTCCATTGCTGTCTGCCAGAGCAAGATTAGACTTAATATCTTCTAAAGAATGGATAAGTACCGCCCGGCTTTCTCCCATGTTCATACTCTTAACTGCGTAGACAGAGACCCTCACAATATGGACTGCAGGTTGCTGAGCATTGACGACTTTCATCCTATATATATATATATATATATATATAGAGAGAGAGAGAGAGAGAGAGAGAGAGAGAGAGAGAGAGCGCATCCCAAAGGCTGCTCTACCACTGTGAGAGTGCAGGAGAGAGCTGGCATATCACCATAATCTCCTTGCACGCCCCATCTGCCACGTGTGCTATGATGGATCTGACTCTGCTGGTGTATGTCAGCTGTAGCAGCCTTCCCCGCAACAGGAGTTTGTCCATGTTCTCTTTTGCACATCACATATAAGTAGCACAAGAGGGACTACCTGTACTCAAGAACTTGGTCTATAGCCTACACAGAAAAAAAACCCTACCAACATCTTCTTTTTTCTTAATCTTCTCTGGCTGTTCAAAAGAGTAGAGTCACCAATTATACATCAATTGTGCATATAGTCCTATTCAGGTGATGTGAAGCTTTTCAATGTATTCGTTTTCCTTCTAATCTGTGCAGTGACAAGTAATATGTTTGCAACCTATGTGCTCAGTTTTGGGTCAAGTGGGAAAACCATGCAACCTCTGTGATTTTGCAGACCTGTAATTTATTGGGGTTTTGGCTTCATGCAGCTAGCAAGCAACAGATCTACAGACAAGTGCAGAGAGACAGGGATGCTTATACCTGTTGCATGTAGCCCTGCTGGGAGCTCAACCAACATCTACTGTTGGAAACCACAGCATCCAATATTTACAGCTAAGGTTTGCACTGCTTATTTGCTACTGATGTCTCAATCATGTCTGATCACAGAAGGTGCTCAGATTTCTGATCCAGAAAGTTTGGCATTATTGGTCACCCTTATCATTCAATCACTTAAACAGAATAGATCACATATGAACAGTGTAAATACTATTTTGTTGTTGTGATAGTGTTTTAGACCTTCTTTTCTGTGTTTAATTAGGCAGAATATCAACTATGAATTTCAACAGCTCTACTGAGAACTTTTTCAAATCTAAAAGTTGGAATAGATATATTTTACATTTCCAAAGACAGGGAAGAAAATATCATTTGTTGATAAATGTGCCAGATAGTCATAGTCATTGTCTTATTGGTACTATTGTCAATGTAGAGATGTAGGCACATATATGGTGTGATACACCTGACCTGTGATATGAACCCACACTGACAGAGAAATCTGTTACTTATAGACATGTAGCTCCACTCACTGACTCCAAAACCAATGTCCAAGGTGAAGTTGTGTGAATCCCACTGTTTTCTGTTGCTTTTTAGCTGCAACAGAGGAAGAGCACAGCATGCTGGAATGCTTCATTAAAAAAAAGTGCAATGGTTAGATGATGCTGATACTATGTTGGTTTCAGAAGTTGCTTTGTCTCATTATATTGGAGGTTGTCTCCTCTATGTGCCTAGCTAAGAAAGTTGTTGGTTTGTTTTTTTTATGGGTTCAGGCTAAGAAAATAATGAATCATAATCTTCATGGCAGAGCTCCACAACTGTCCTTTATTGAGTCATTCAGGTGGGAAGGGACCTCAGAAAATCCCTGGTCATCTTCTGCTCAGAGCAGGGTCAGACCAGTGTGGTTAACACTTTCCCCAGCCTAGTCTTGAAAATCTACGAGGACAGAGATTTCAAACCATCCCTTTGTCTCTGTTTCAATGCTTAATTATCCCCATAGTCAAAAAAATGTCCTCATGTCCAGTTCCCTTATTATGTCTATCCTGTTTTAATTTATGACCATTGTCTCTTGTCCACCCACTATACTTTCCCATGAAGATCCTGAGCCACCTTCTCAATAACATCCTCTGATATTGCAAGGATCCTATCAGGTCCCACCAAGCCATCCCTTCTTCAGGCTGAACTAGCCCAACTCCCTTAGCATGTCCTCACAGTGCAAGTGCTGCAGCTCCCAGCCATCCTGATGGCCCTCTGCTGAACTTGCTTCTGATGTATCAACATCTTGCTTGATTTGGAGCTCAAAACTGTACACAGTACTTTGGAAGTATTTTTCATGATGGAAACTCATTTCTGGTTTGTCCTACGTACCACTGTGAAGAACTGAGAAGCTCCTTCATGTTTGGGGTCTGAGCCTAACTCTGGGCTGTAGACAGAGGTGGGAACTGTTGTTTTGCTTCCTCTGTGGAAATGAAAAGTAGTCAGGGCTGTGAAAGTGGAGTCATGAGCTAGTCTTTAACAATCACAGTGGGGAAAAAGGGTAAGGAATGATGATGTAATTTACCATCTTTAAAATCAGCAGGACTCACCTTTCTCCTGCATGGGGGAAGAGCAAGGAGACAGTACCTTTGAAGGCATGTGCCCAAGTATCTGACCCTGCTCAAAATGATTCCTCACAGAAAATCCTAGGATTCCGTGCGGGAAACTGCAGATAAAACACTTCACTATTATCAAAATGAGCTCATCTCTGAAGTGGAAACGGGCACAGAGAGCAAAATTGTACACTCCTTTCAGCTCTCACTCTCAGTCACAAAGTAAACACAAATTGAAAACAGGAAAAATTTTAAATCTTCCATAACTCACTGAGCAAGTCATGTCATCTAGCTTTAGGTGAATGCCTTGTAAACTTCTGCATGAGAATGAGTTATCTAAAGTCCCCTGACTGTTAATGGGGAGATAAAGGCCTTTCTTGGGTACAGCTCAGTTCATCCTAAGGTGGGTATTTAGATGTCATACTGTTAACTTCAGTCTCTAAAAGCTTATACTTTTATTGTTAGGAGAGCAGTGGGTGACTGACTCGGCTGTGTACTTTTAGCATCTAAAGGGGCTGTAGGGGCTGTTAAGAGTTACACGATTTAGTATTAATTCATCTGCTCCATAAAATTGAGAGCTGAGGCATATGGAAAAGAAAAACAGGGTGAAACAGGGGAGGCATGAGAGCTCAAGTAGAACAGAAAAGGAGATGTGAGAAAACAGGAGGAAAAACTTGGTGATAGGAAGAATGACAAAGGTTGTACTTGACTATATCATTGTCCTCTACTATTTCTAAATTGTGGGAAGTTTTGAGGCTTTTTTATCTTTTTCCCATTAATCTAGCTTTCTTTAATATTTTCCCTCTGTTCCATCAGCAGTTGAATGCAACCTTCCTCTTTCCTCCCACCCACTCTGCACACTCACTCTTCCCTCCTCCCACACCCAGGATGCTTGACCTTTCACTGATATCAACCATAAATTAGCTGACCCAGGTCAGAACTCTAATCATGAGAGCAGGCTGTAAGGAAACAGATTGCTGTGCAAAATTGTACAAATTTAAATGTACCTTTTTTTAGTTCACCCAGAAATGCTGAAAATGCATCTTTATTTGAGGAAAAGGTTGTTTGCAACAATGTGAGAAAGAGACTGAAAAATTCTTTCCAGGTGGAGGAAGGACCATCCCACAGACTTTGTAGGCAGCTTTTGCTCAGCTGCCAGCATCAGAGGAAGATGTACTTGTGATAAACTATTGGACTCCAGAAGATCAGCCACCTGAATGACATTTTTCAGGATTGGGTCTATTGAAGGTTTGGAAGTATTGCACAGTTTTCTGAAAAAAAATTTGAGCAAAATCATATAGGTCAGATACTCATCTATGATAAGTTAGAATAAGATCCATTCAGTGTTGCACTCACAAGTCTACATCAGTCCCCACATCACACCATTTTTAGCAGGCTATATTATATGTACATTAACTCTGGGCCTTCAGCATTGCCATTGTTACACAGAAGCCTGAAAGATGGGGAAATACTTTCTCTTATATGCAAGGAAACAACAAAAGTAGATTACAATGACTCCCCAAAGGTGATTTAAAGAGGAAGATTTTAGCAGATGGTTCCTCAAGCCTACCCAGTCTACTCCAGTGTGGTACCCATCGCAGAACATACCATATACACTTGTTTAACAGGTTAACAGCATCTGCCTAGTTAACCTGCAAGGTTATGGTGGCAAACCATACTGTGTTCTTCCAGTACTCTCTGCTAGAGAAGGATACAGAGTCTGGACTACTGTGTAATTAACATGAAACTCAGTCTGGGTTCATTGTCCAGTCATTACCCCTTTTCCATTTCTAGCTATCCACATTCTTTCTCCTGGGAGCTGGATTGTGTATGCTGGAGATCTACCAGTGAGGACATTAAATGAATGAGAGTTACACTGGAAATGAGACCAGGTTCCTTTCCCAGACTGCTGACTATTGGTTATGAAATCCTACAAAGATTAGTCAGATCTTCTTGGTACAGAAATTGTTGTCATCTTGGGCATAGTTTTAAGGGAAGATGGTCACTTATCCTTTCAGGTATCCCTGCTCCTTCATAGCACTTGGAAAGTAATCTGTCAAGGTCTGGGATTCATATTTTAGAGACAAGGAGAGGGTGAGGAATAAAAAGCTGGTTGCTCTGCTTTGAAAAAAACTTGAGCTAAAGAAAGCTGAGAAAATATATTATCTTTACTCCTATGGAAATCATGTGTGGGATAGAAGAGGTAGAGATTTCATTAGAGTTGGTGTGCAGATCCAATCTAAAATAGGATTGAGTTAAAACAGCATTTACTGAATGACCTTCTGAAATGAAAAAAACACCTTACAGATCATTCCCTCTTGCACCTCCTGTCTGTGATGACAAAAGGTATCAGAAAACAGAAGGTATTAAAAAACAAAGGCTGAAACTGTAGTGAGAATTTCTAAGTCCTAAAGTTTTATTCCTGTTTATGGTTATACTAATGCAAGCCTGAAGTGACTCTGTTCAAGTCTGAGTGTACAAATGAGGCCCGCAAATTAGATATTCAAGAAAAACAACCGGTAGACAACCAGAATTACCCAAAACAGAACATGGAGCCTTTTACATCGAGTCAATAAACTATTGCCGTCTGAAGCAAAGGGCAAGACTTTTAATTGCAACCTTTGTTCCAGCTACATGTGCTCTGCTGCTTAGACATAGTATATGTTGAATAACAGAGTGTAGACATATTTTCAAGCCATCAAAGCAACCCCTAGGCCCTGTCCAGCAGACCTGACATCAGAGAGCTTGTTGAATCAGTCCCACTGATGGCAGTCCCTGTGGTTATATATAACATTTACACTTCTCAAAGAAAGAAAAAAGTATGATGCAGACTAAAATCTCTCACATGCCTTCAATTACATCGATATTGACTACAGGAGCACTCCTTATTTTCCATGCTTCTGAGTGACTGAATTCAGTCAGTGGAGTCTGGTCTTAACTTTGATGTTTCACAAGCTTGAAAAGAAACTATGCAATCAGAAAAAAAAATCTAATCAAAAGAAAAAATTATAAGATCTGAAAAAAGTTGCAGGAGTCAGGAGAGAGGGGGAGGGAGCTACGTATTAAGAGCTTACTTTTAACTCCAAGAGAAGTTCCACTTTCATGTAAAAATAAATAAAATACTTTGTTTTTAAAATTCTTTTTTTTTAATGATAGTGAAGCAAAATTTGTGCAACTACATAGAAAAATAGAAAATTCCAATTTAGAATTCCATCATGAAACGACACCATTCTAATTTCTCCAGGCCACGGTTTGTTAATATTCCACAAAGTCCCAGGATGCAACTATAAGACAGCATTCAAATCTATGAACATGAGGCAATCATGCTCAGCAGAGTATAACAATAATTATAATAGAGATTAAATAAAAATAATTAGAAAAAGTTCATCTAGTTTTGATGTATTAATTATTCTGACCCTGTTCTATTCAGAGTCTAATTATCTGGTTCAGTGAAAATGCCAAGATTTCTACGACTCATAAAAATTACATTCCAGTAATTATGTCAGCAAACTAAACAGTATTCATTTACCATGCCTTTTTATGCACACATTTGAATATGCTTTTTTAACTGTTTTTGCTCTTTGTTCCTATTCATGGGAAATAATACCTGTAGAGAAATTTGAAAGTCAGTAGCACTCTAAACGTAATGTGCAATTCTTGCTGATATTTTTCTTTTGTGAGTCTTCTGTAAGTCTTATATAACCTTTGTTTAAAAAACATGAATTAAAGTTCACTCTTCAGTTATTTCAAAGAAGCATTTTGAAGTCTGTGCTGTAAAAAAAAAAAAAAAGTTTAAAGTGACAACACACAGCAGAATTTCATTTCAAATATGTTGGCCATAATGGAGATTACCAACCAGCTCATTCCCACGATGACCATGGTGCAGAGTGCTTTTAGAGGGACAGATCCTCATCCCTGTGTATTCTCTTTTTTGCTTCATGCAAAGGTAAATAAAATGTATCTCACCAGCTACACAATGCCAGATGATATAAATCACTGAACCTTATCAGAATGTAAAAAATTTGCAGTCAGGTGAGGATCTGGCCCTTATTTTGATGAGACTGAAGCTGAGACTAAGGCTGCCTTTTTACAGCAAAACAAACTTCATCTCACCATAGGGCTGTCAAGATCTAGTTGGTATTATATAATTTTGACCTATCTAATTTTATGTCATGCTGCAGCCTTGTCCCAGTCCTTAAACACTGAGCTCTATCCAGATGAAATGATGGAGTAAATCAGAGTGTTACCTACCAGGAGGCCAGTAAAATCACTCTTAGGGTAAGAAGAGGGTGCAAATGGGTCATAGTATTTTACCATAGAAAGCAGCATGGGTGCTGTGTGAGGGGTCATAAAACAGTGACAAAAGCTTTCTGCAACAAGGAAAAACCTTCATTATATGAAATTTATTTGCACCTGAGGGAACAGC
Source organism: Falco biarmicus (assembly GCF_023638135.1). Lineage (NCBI taxonomy): Eukaryota > Metazoa > Chordata > Aves > Falconiformes > Falconidae > Falco > Falco biarmicus. The sequence continues at coordinate 27,413,047 of NC_079292.1, forward strand.
CCAATGGTTAACAGACCTGGTTTAATACTACACAAGAAAAACAAAATGTCCCAAATCAAAATGTTGCAAATATGCAACTGATTTAAATATTGATTCTTCAGATCATATCCTGTGGTCAAGACCCTTCAGCTTCCAACTGATATTGTTTGACCTGCACTGAGCAGGATTTCAAATATATACATATCGGGGTTTGGCTTATTTGAGTTTTGGAGGTTTTTTTCAAGAAAAAAAGATGACAGCAAGCTGATGTCCCTAAAATATCCACTAGAGTTTGTCTAAAACAATATCCTCATTATTTGTTGGAATAATTTCTCCATTTGCTGTTGCTAGCAGTAGTTGACTGGCTGCATAGGTGGCCAAGCAAGGAGAGGAACCCAAGAGGAGGACACATCCCAAGACTTTACTTTATTCTTGTGCACAGATATGTAACTATAATCCTTACATGCATTTTAAGTAGAAATTCACATCTGTTGCTTCATTACTTGTGCTGAAACAAAATTATGTTTAAACTATCAGAAAGTATTTAAATTTCAGCTGACTGCTGAATTTTTCCTTTTGGAAGGGGAAATGCATAAAATATCCTAAAATTTCCCACTCGAGTTTACTTGCTACTCCCTAAACAAGTATATCTTAGGAAATTTCAGAGTCTGGGTGGTTGTTTAAGGCTTTCCTCATAGCATTAATCACATTTCAAGTACACAGTTTTCTGGTTATCGGTCTAACAATTTCCAGCTGCTACAAGTCAGTCCCAAATCTACTTTCCCAAATAACTACCGCAGTGATATTTTCTGTTCAGCAACCAACAAAACTGGTTTTATGGGTGTTTTTTTTCTCCTTGCTTTCTGCTTTATTGTAGGTTGAAAGACCCTGTAACATTGGCCAAACCTAATGAGCCATGAAGCAGCATAAAATATTACAAGAAAAAGACCTTTAATGCACAGCTCCTATTCCATTTCTGGAATTGCCACTTGTCTAGTATGTTTAGCTATTTTTTAAAATGTCACAGTTTGAAGCTTGCTGTGTTCATAAACTATGTATTGCTTAGGCATAACTACCTGGGCTTTCACTTCTGTTGCTAGAAGGAAGAAATTCCATTGCACATTACTCTTCCCACCAGAAAAAGACACACCCAAACCCAAACCTTAAAAAAAGAATTTTAAAAAATTTATCTGCTGAAATTCAAAGTCTTATTATAAGTCATATTATGGCTGTATGGTCAGCTTTCAGGTAGAAGCAATATGTATCTGTGTTGGTAATATTTAATACACAAAAGATTATGTCCTGGAAGACTGAAAAGATGTTGTTGTCATATCTCATAAAGGACTATGTATCATATGAAAAGACTGCCTGCCTTAATCAGTAAGATAAATTCTTAATAACTATGGAATTAGAATAAACAAGTGTACCCTTCCACTATAAGAGACTTCTAAATTATCACAGCTGATTTTGGAAATAAAGTTGTTTAAGTGTCTCAACACATGAAATTTCTTTTTCTTGCTATCAGTACCACTGATGGATTGACGTTCAACTTCAACCTGCAGTGCTACAAACAGTTTGATCCAAGTTGCTTGCTGCTCCTATGCATTCCCCAAATGTTGTGATATTACTCTGTATAAAATATGCGAAAAGACTAAAAACGTACTATATATTTCATGTACTTTGATATTTTTCATATAGCTTTGGGACAAGGAGGGAAAAAATGCAGACCTTTGTAATCTCCTCTTGCAAAATCAAAAGGCAATAGGCAAAAGGCAAAAGGCAAAAGGCAAAAGGCAAAAGAAAAGAGAAGAAAAAGAAATAATGTTCATATCAACATTATCTCTTCTACAGGCAAATTTTGTTTACACTAATGTGCTAAAAAATCAATTAAACAGTTCCATACAGTTCAGCAGAATAACTGTGATTCTTTTTTAAAGTACAAAACAAACCAGAAAACACTCACTCAAAAATGCCATACAATGCCTCATTTTGTGGAGATCTAAAATATGTCTGTTGTGGAAGGAATAAAAGAATGACTCCCTATTATTCCAAAGAAAAATTATTTGCCATCTAAACAGAATCATTCCTCAAAAAAAAATGACTGCAATAGCAAACCAAGGTTTCTCCCTGCACCACCTCCCCACCACCCCCTTCCGCCCCCATCCCCCCTCCCCGCACCTCCCAGTCCTCTAGCTGGAAAGGTTCAGATCATCTAGCAGTACCTATGTCAGACCACAGCATTTTGATTTAGTGTTGAGATGTCAACCTAAATTATTTCTATGGATAGTTCCCTTATGAGAGGAAAATTATCTCCATCAAAAAAATCTATCAGATGGGTGGGCTGCAGCTATCAATTACCCTCTGAGTACAAGCTTTGGCTAAATCTTGTTTGCTGCTTATTCCCTCGTGGGCCAGAGGTTAACCTGTTAAGTTGAGAACTGATCCCAAAGTAGACATTAATGTCTTAATGCATTTAGTGGCTGTGGATCTTTTTGGCGGCAGGCCCCTGGGATTGTATTGTTTCTCATACTTGACTAGGTCACCACTTGCAGAGGGCACCTGGAATGCTTGAATAAATATGGCTCGGTTTACCCTCTTCCCCTAGTTATTATTTCAAAGCTGTATGTCTTTCTACTGTTTGAGAGGTTCATGTGTCATGAAATATTTCCAAGGAACCAATAAGAATAATACAATTGGTCTTTGAAGCGGCACGGACCGCCTTTCATTGTGTTGTTTCAGGAATGGTTATTGTAGCTTTACAGGACTGTAATTTTTACTAAAGGAAATTATTTGGGCTTCACCTTTCTCTACATCACACTTCAGTACTGGAAATGAGCTAAATAAGTGTTCGCCATGGGTCAAACTCTAAGGTCTGGCACCGGTTTGACCAGCAGACTCAATCAGCATTTTTTTCCCTCTGATATTCACATTTAGGTGTTTGACTAGGTTAGGATAAATTAGAGGATTAATTCATAGCATATAATAGGTGAGAATGCTTAGCGTATTTTAAAGGCCTTTTAGGACTTTTCCAGCTACTGGTGTTAGTCTCAGAACCATTAGCTCTCAGAGCTGATAAAACATTTTCACTGTAAAATTCTCTGTATAGGGGTTTGGGAAATGCTGGTTTTGTGCAGTGCTTGATATCTATCCGTGCCCAGTCTTAATCTTTGGTAGAAAGACCACACACGCTCTGTGAGCACGGTGGTTTGTACCTGCTGGCATGGCTTTGCCTCGTTGGGGTGCTCCGTGGAGAACTGAGTGATTGGCTTTCACAATCAGTAACACTTCTGCAAACTTGACTCTGGTGTTTCCAGCTAAAATCGAGTGTTTTCTGGAATTGTTAAGACAAAGACGAGAGAGTTTTGCAAATCCTGTGCCAGAGTTTCTAAGTACACTGCAAATTAAAAAAAAAAAAAATAAAAAGAAAGAAAGAAAAAAAAGAAAAAGTAAAAAAGAAAAAACCTCACACACGGATTTAACCACAAATTTCACAACGAGGACTATGTCTACAGGTATTTTATATCAATTACAGTGGCTGCTGATGAAAGAAAAGTACAGTAAAAATAATCAGACTTGAAGGAAAACAACATATGAAATAAATAACTGCAAGACGGTGTTTGCAAAAGCCCTGTAATGAGGGGCTGCTCTTCCAAAGTACCACATTATCTTCCTGCAAAGTCCCAAGCTTCTGAGTCCTTTTAAAAGACTCAGCTGCTCAGGGGTGATATCAACCTTTAGCTGGATCAGTCCCAAAATGAGCCACCCAAGGATCAGACCACACTGTTTGCAGCCAGGACTGTGCATGCATAGGCAATTACTCCAGGAGAAAGTGATGAGAGAAAATGTAATGTAAACTCTGCACTCAGCCAATAAATCTTACAGTAGCCTAATTTTTCTGGGACTGATGCCTTGAGCAATACCTGTGTGGGCCGGAAAGGAAGGAAGAAGAAAAAAAAAAAAAAAAAAAAGGAAAGAAAAAAATCTTGAAGTTTCTGAAATTCCCTTATCCTGTTTATCAGAACACTGCTGCTTCTCTTAAATTGTGACCTTTCCCTTGGGGATTTTGCTCTCCAGATGAAGCTTCAAAGCCTTTGGGTTACTGCAGGAGACATCCTTGTCCAGGAGTGGACCAGAAACACAACTGCAACTAATTTCATGCTGTCAAAGCAGAGTATAACCTCTGAGTCAGCAGCCATTGCCTGTTTTCAAGTGACTTTTGTAAATCTGACCAGTGTCAGCTGACTGAGGTTTAGAAATAAAATTTTTCTTTTTGGGTCATATTCTCTACTTTCTGGTCAAACATTTCAAGCAGGTAGACAGCTCAGCTGCAATCTGCTTATGAACATTATGCACTCAGAAAAAAAAGTTAGTCGCAGTCTTCAGGCTTACAAACCCTTTGCCTGTAGCAGGGAGGGATATATAAAATGACTTCACCTACCTCAGTCAATGAGGAACCCATTACTTTTGCGTAGTACCCATCAGAGGGAGTAAAAATGGCAAGGTGAAGAAATCATAACAATTGTGAAGGACTGAGGTTCTTTCTTCTTTGCAAAGAAATCAAACAGGTATTTGTTTTGTCCAGATTTCCCCACAGACTTTTTTTTTATTCCAGACCAACTTGCAGAGTTTTTTTCATTAAACAAAATGTGAAGTCTTCAGTTATTGACTTAGCAGGCATCTGGTTTCAGTCAGTAAAAGAAAAATTTCAATAGCGATTTTGAGAAAAGAGTTGCTGAAAGTTTTTGCTAAATAGATTTTAAAACATTGTTTTGGTTTTGCTAGATTTTTTTTGGTTTCCTAGGACTTCTGTATTTCCAATTTAAATAAAGTTTCAATAGGGGAGAAAAAAGAAATAAAACAGGAAACAAATCCCCCAAACTTATTTTCAGCTATATTTTCCCCCAAGAAGGTAAAAAATCTCTCGTACCTCTTAGTAGAACATAAACCACATGATTTTTAAAAATAGACAATGTATTTAACCCTAATTTCATGTCTTCAGCATACTTACTCTTATTGAAACATTAAACTGAATTAGCAGAACTCCCTTTCCTGTGCTAAACCAAACTTTGCTTTGTTGTTACCTCTCACTTACTACAGCTCAAAATCACGTACAGGGGACAGTTAAACCACAGGTCAAGTAAAGCATTGTAACATTATGCTATGATAACCACTTGTGAGTCTGAGCACAAACTTGCATAAGTTAACTACATTAAATATATGTGTTTAATTAATGGAACTGTGCCTATATGGACAGGTAACTGTGGTTTAAAAACAGCTAACCTGAGAATACTTAACCCTGTTATGCTATTAGTTTAAGTCAGAAAAAGTGTGGTTTTAACCAGATCAGGTGTATTGAAGGGAAGATGAATAGGAAATAAAACAAATCCAAAGTTTTGATCAACTCTAGTTCTCATCAAGGAAGGTGGAAATTCTTTTCAGCCTTCATTGGGGTTGTTGCGACTGTTGTAACTTACTCAGCTATTACTCAAGTATCATGAATTACCTTGCTATTCTGTGATTGTAGGATATATATTAACCCCTTTTTTTTCATATATTGGGCATAAATGCAAGGTAAATTAATTGACAGACCTTAAATATACGTTCTTGGAGCATACAAGACTTGAGGTGTATTTTCAATCACCTTGTTAACATCAGCACTATGAAAGCTCTTAAGGGTTTTCACAAAAATTAACCTCTAAAAAGAAAAGTAAAACAAGCTGTTTCTGTTAGTGGTTATGCTGACACAAGCTGGTCCTACCTTTTCTGTCCACATTTTTAGTTCTTGCTTCTGCTCAACCTCAGTCTTTTCTATCACATAATAGTGGTGTTAAATGGTGAAAAATAACATTTTATCTATTTGGACTAAAATAAGTTTGTGTTGGTTTGGTTTTGGTTTTTTTGATCATTTTGACTGCTTGTTTTTCAGCAGAATTGGTTGCCTGATCCCGTTTTACTCACGGTCCCACAGCAGCGTGAATTCCACGAAGACAAGGAAAAGTAGCTAGGAGGGACATGGTGGGGGAAACCTTCTCACAAGCCTCACAGCCTCCAGCAGGAAGGTATGTTTAACCATCCCCAGAAGTTTTATGCACCAACGGGGAGGAGAAAGACAAGGCAGCGCTTGAGCTTCAACTTTGAAAATGTCATGGTGGATTTAGGTACCTAAATCCCTTTAATAACCTATCCCTAAGTGATTTGACTGAGGTCATAACGACATTTTACAACAAATCAGGGAATGAAGCCCAGATGTGCTATGGCTCATACAGGCATCCTAACTTGTGTTATAGTTTCCCCTTTTCCCCTGAACCAAAGAGAGATATGCCGGCTAAACCCTTGTGACCTTTCCCTAACGTCTTTAAGACAAACTCCATCTTTGGTGGTTTAGAGCATCAAGGACCATCATAAAATTACCATGAGGGACAGGATTTGAAACACCACCACCACCACCACTGAGCACGCAGAGCTTTTTCTCTATTTCACTCCCAAGGCGAGGAATTTTTACAATACCCTCTGGAGTTCCCCTGGCCTCAGCATCAAACATAGAGTGCAGCAGCCAAGAACAGGCCCACACCCTGCACAACTTGCCAGCAATAATTAATTAACTAAGGAGCAAACAGCAGCAAATATTCCCTGCATAGGATCACACGGTTTCATTTGGTTACATTCCAGTGATTGGAGTGTCACTGCAACTCTGTTTTGCTTTTTGCCCCTTTTATTTTTTTAAAAATGTGTGGGTGTTTTTCTGTTGTTCTTGTTGTTGTTTTCCTTTAGATGAAAACTCAGAATCTGATTTAATAACTTAAATCTCAAAGCTGGGCCCCAGGAATGAACATAGAAATCCAGCAATTTAATCTGTTTTATACCTTGCTAAACTTGAAATCTCAGTGGCTCATCAACATCCTTCCAAGCCGATTACTGCTCCTGCATGAACAGGGCAGCTACTTCTTGACAGCAAGGATCTGCTCCTACAGCGAATGCTTCTAGAAGCACTGCTCCTTGGCAGGTCTTTTGGCACAGTTCTGTCAAGAGACTCATATGGGACTTCAGCAGCTTGTTGTCAGCTTGACTGATGCTGCTGCTACCTAATAATAATGCTCTCCAGAAGCCATAAATGCCAAGAACTACCTCACTCAGAAGTACTACCTCACCAAGACTTTGGAGTTTGGCTTGTATGTCATTGCTAACCCAGAAAGGTAAATACAAATGATGCGCTTTTCTACTGGCTCGGAGGAGTCCATCTGGCAGGTGTTTTCAAAGCATGTGAGCACAAAGCATAGCTGCCAGTTTAGGAGCAGTCCTAATTGTGGTCCCGTTATGTATAAGGGTTCTCCAGCTAGAGTGCACCCCACTGCCAAAGCCCTATATTGATTGCTGTCCCTACTCCACACCTCTCATCTAACAAGTAGACATCCTAACCTAAGGTTTGCATCTCTTGCAAGATGCAGAGGATTGCACTCCACAGCTATTGTCGCTGTCCTGGGAGCTGCAGTGTGGTCAATTGGTTATTACTGGTTGTAAGCAAAGTGCAGGATAAATTGGTCGAGGTGTTCTAGGGGCACAGATGATCTCTAACTTCCTGGCTGAAGCCATTCCAGATTGCAGGCAATATTCAATATTCCTTAAGCCTAAAGTAAAAGTGCATCAAAGCACAGTAGGGAAGCTGCAGCTACTATGTGCATATGAGCTACTCCTGGAGTTCCCCCTCTCCTTGTCTTTCCAAGGTATGTGTTGCTGTGTGGATCTTGGCTTTAAAGACATCTTGATATGGCACTGTGCTGTTTCATAACCTAGTTAAGGCGCTCACCTGGCATGAGGGGAGAGGGAGTTTGGGTTCTAGCCTGGAGGCCACTAAATATTTCAATACCTGCTATTAAGTATTCAATGCAGTGAGAACTTGAGTCTCTCTTGTCATTAAACTATAGATCTGTGTTTAACTGTGCTTTTTCTTTAACTGGATTGATGAAAATTCATGCAGAGTGTAATAGCCTTGATCAGAAAGATTGTGCAAACTTCCCCCCGCACTTCACAACCCAGGACACTTAGCAACAAGATGCTGAATATGGGTTAAAATGGTTCCAAAGAGAGAAGAGATTCAGTTGTTTCCCGTTTTTTTAATAAATACACTCTATTTTGATGTTTGTTGAAAATAAAGGATTGATGCATTTATTTCACCTAGCTTTGAAAAGAAGAGGTCTGGGTCTCTAATTGAAAAATGTTATGGGATATGCAGTTTAAGCGCAGGGGGGCTTGCAAGCCCTGGGAATGGATAGGAAGCAAACAAACTTTCATCTCAACCTTTTCTTTCCGGCAGAATTAGGCAGGATTTTGCTGAATATGATAACTTTTGTTGCCTGTATTGATAGGCAATTAAAACTCCATCTTTTGGGTAGCTACATGAAAATTGATCACCAGACTGCTCAACATGGTGATGCCCAAGTTCCCTTAATGGATTGAACTTTATGAATTAAACTGACCATAATGAAGGGCAAACTCATGTGCTTTGGCTTTTGTGCTTTGCAGAACATTGAACATAGCTTTCGTGAAGACAGGAGAGGGAAACTGGCCACTTGTCAAGTCACACCAAATATGTTATGCAGGTGAAAACCTGGGGATGGAGCACTGTGAGCTTCTCACATCGTATTCTTGATTCTCTGCAGAATCTAGCCTATATATGTATACAGCAGCTTCTTTAGTATGTTTCTAAAATTGCCTGCTTTTTCAGGAGTCTAAGACTTTTAGAGGTTATATTATTTCTTCAGTGTGGCTACAGACTCCACTAGCACTCATTAGGATGTTTTTTATTGCCTGGGCCCGCCCTCTGTATAATTGTTCCCATTTAGTCAAAGCAGTTATAAAACCATCAATAGTTCTAGAAAGCTCAGATTTGCTACATAATCCACCTCCCAAATTTGGCCTTTCCTTTACTGGATTACTCCATCTGTTAATGAACACGAACCAGCTATCCGCTCCTCTTATAACACTCATTGGGCCAAGTCATATTTAAACATATGTTATAATAGATAGCTTGTCTTGTCTTGACCAGATTTTTAAATGCAAAAGAGCTAAGAAAACGAACGTGACTTTTAAGTATGTGCTGATAGGCTGAAGAAAGTCTTAGTCACGTAATGAAAGTGGCCAGAATTTACTCAACAAGACATTCTTGGGAAACTTGTCCTGGCCATAGGTGTAGCATTTGAAAGCCTGGCTGTTGTGGTTCTACTTTATTAAACTTTGTTTCCTATCTGTGCAGTCTGAAAACTACTTATGGAGAAGAAGGTGAAATATTCTTTCACACTCAATAAAAATTACTCAGGGGAGATCTTTTTGCTCTGTTTTCATCCCAGCTCCTTTCCTGTGTTTGCAACAGTTCCTCTTTGTTGTTCTTGAGTTAAATCTCAAACAATGGCACATGTGGAAGATTTCCCAGACCTGACTTATCAGGAGATGTGTGTGTAAGGAATTTCAGACTAACTTAAGGACCCATCATCTCAGCAAAGGAAACAAAGAAAAGAAAGAAAAAACATTTAGACTGGTCTTCAGTGCCATGCATTGGTTACAGGGGAAGGTTTGGAAGCCAAATGGCAAACTTGTTTAAATTAAAAGGTGAACGATAACGGGGGGGGGGGGGGGGGGGGGGGGGGGGGGGGGGGGAGTGGGGGAGGGGTAAGAAAAGAAAAAAATAGAGAGGATAGAGTTTTCTGGAAAGGAAAGCAGCAGGCTATAGTCTTTCCTTTTGCTTTTGCTGGGCTCTTTATTTACTTATTTATCATCAATTAATTAGCAGCACTGCAGAAACACTAGCTCCCAAACAGCTTGCCACTTGTGCTCAGAGTAAATACCCAGTACACACAATGTAATTAAAAATGTAAATAATGCTATCGTCAAATACTAGCTTACGTGTCAGTAGAAAGGACACTGCAGGACTTGGGAGAAGGAGTAACAGTGATCTGAAGGCTACAGATCTGCTCATTGTGTGTGTTGACCATAGGGTAACACATGGGTCTAATCTATTTACTCATCGTGGTAGTACCTCATTGTTGATCACCATCAATATGCACACTGAGCACCAGCCAAAAAGAGAGCAGCCACTGTTGTCATGGTGATGTTGTGAAAAAAGGCAGCAAAGAAAGCTCATCCAGTTACGGGAGCGGTGGCTGGGGGCTTGGGAAATGTAGGTTTGAGTTCCTCCCTTGTTACAGGGCTTTGAATAGGACTCCGGCAACTCACTCATTGGCTTGAATGCCATTAATTTCTTTGAAAGAGGCATTTAAATACTTCAGAGAGTCCTGCCTCAGTTCCACATCTTTACTACCTCACTACTCACCAGTATCTTTGGTGTCTATGTGCATTTATAATTTTCCTGGCCTTCACCTATATGTAAGATCTCCCTTCCATGTTAATTCTTAGGTTTCTAATTTAAATGATCTCTCCCTTGAATGGCAGGACCAATATCTTCTTAGTGAGTTTTGGTAATTTGCCAGAACACGAGTATTCTTCCAAGCTGCAAGCCTCTGTCTTAAAAAGATTTTGAAGGACATACTCTGACAGATACATATATACAGATTCTGATTAAACATTCCCTACTTTCCCCTCAAAAAAAACCCCAAAAACAGATTGAAAGAGTGGGGAAATGAGCCTCTCAAATTACAGTCATTATGAGTGAGGATCTGCTGAAAACTCATTGAGACTAACAAAAACTAATGCTGCTGGACTTTGATTTTGGTAGGATTTGCCATTAGCAGGAAAGCTGAGGGTATAAGGTAGATTGTGTGCCCCTGTCAAATGTAGAATAAAAATGTATTGTGAATCCAGCACCGCCACTCATTTCTTGCCTAACGATCTTTTTTGCTTTTATCTTGCACTAGCCTTGCTGTAGAGGTGGGCCCTGCCAATGGCTTCTCCTGCCTTGACCCCAGCTTCCTGGAGAGTGAGAGATAGAAAAATCTCTGTGCTTTGCTTCTTACTGGAGCTAGAATTTGGACAGGTCCTGTACCAAAACAGCATGGTGGTTCTCCAAGAGCCTGTAGGGTTGCCAAGCTCGAAAATACCATCTGTCCACAGATCATCCTTTTGAAACAAGCTGAAGAGCTGTGTTCTTCTGTTCATGTGACAAATCACGAACTCCAAGGAACTGAAGACATGCACTGGTCTAAAAGGGGCCACCTCTGCAACAAGGTGTGATGGTCCTCCCACAGTGTTGCAGATAAAGCAGCACTTCTAGCAGGACCCCACTCAGTATCTCCACCCCTTCAGCTCAGATACACTGCTTAAATTCCCATGCTCTTTCAAGAAAAGGTGTAATTGCTTGCCCAGGAGGAAACCTTGCTCAAGTGTGTTGCCACAGAAATCAGATTTTGTAGGGGAATATCCATAGGCTGTGAAAACGCTGAGGAACAGCTCTGTGATTGCATTTCCATGGTTCCATGGAGCTCATAGGTCGGCCTTGAGCTAATAATTGTGTTGGTACTGATTTTGATTAGGTGGCCTACACTGAGCACTGCTCAGAGATAGCTCCCACAGCTCAGCTTTGCACCCTCCAGCCATCCCCTCCAGAAAGGAGATTGTCACTGCAGACCCCCTCCTGGCCGCGGAGACCAGACAGCCCTGCAGGACACCTCTGCTTCATGACTCTGGAACTAGGGTGAAAAAGAGAGAGATTACAAACTTTCAAGTTAATATCTCCTTGCAGGCCTCCTCCCAGCGGAGTGGCATGTCATTACCCATCCTCAAGAAGAAAAATCTTGCTTTGTTCTTTTCCTGACCTCACTTTGGGTTTTTTCTGCCCTTGAGAGCTGTGAAGCCTTGCCGCTGCAGATCTATCATAGAGCTGACTGACTTCCTTGCAGCAAGATTTGTAGGAAATCCAATACAATGGATAGTGTGCATTTCCCCAGAAGCAACCCTAGATTTAATTCTTTGGAATAAAAATAGCTACTTAGATCACAGCAGAGCATTATTATCTATTAATTAAGTTGTTGAACATGATTCCCATATAATTACACACAAAAAAATTAAAATGGACAGTGTCTTTTCTGTGCAGTAGGTTATTTTCTAGGAAGTGACACCAGCTGACACAAACAGCAGCAGTAAAAGGTTTGTTTTAATTCTCTTTTTTATTTTAGATCCCATCACAAATTAAAGGTGCTTTTCTACCTGTAAGATGAACTACATGTTTTTTTAGAATAAAAAAAAAATCCCCCTTAAATTTATTAAACTGCCTCTGTGTTATGAAGTGAGGTTCTGAAAAACTGTCCTTTGTCACTGAAATGCTCATTCCCTCCCCGCTGCTCTGTCCTTAAAGATGAACAATTGCCATTGCTGTTAACCCACTGCCTCACAGGAAAGTCTTTAAGCATGTGTGTATGTGCACATATGTGTATGTGTATGTGTATATAAATAATTTAATCCAGCGCATTCAGTCTCTGATTTGGGCCACTAATTGCAACTGTTATATTAAATAGTAATAATAAGTAATCTAGGATATACAGAAGGAAAAGGGCTTTGAAGGGAAGTCTGCAAGATTAACAAAATCACTTTTTCTCCATTTCTTAATGCAATCTTAATTTAATATTCTGATCAGGAATGAAGAATGAGTTGAGCAAAAAGCTTTGCTTGGTTTAGGCAGGGGTTTTGCATCATTAACATTATTCCTTGATAGTAATATTTTCTAAACTGAGGGCACTGGATATGGGTTCTGCTAAAATACCACACAGAAGGGTTTCTACTGCTTTAGCATGTTTGTGTTAGCTGCCTTAGCAAATGAACAGTATGTTTAAAAAGCTTAGAATTTGTTTTTTATATCATTGTATTGGTCACAAATTGTATTGATCAAAAAATATTATTCATTTTAGATACTACCCAAATCAAAACACTATATACCATAAGGTTTGTCTTGGCATATTCTACACATCAGTAGAAAAAATCAAATTATGATCTCTGCTCAGGGCCTTCCTATGATTTCTTGAAATTTTAATTAATAAGTAAAGTAAGCCTGAAATGACTATGAGGTATACTTGTTTGTAGACTGCTCCCTGAGATACGTCATTTGAATACTGATTACTTTTTATTGGAAAACAGCAGGAAGATTTTTATATTTTTTATTGAAAAATAAAACGGTACATTTAGTCACTTACAAGCATGTAAAGCCTTTCTTCTTCCCCTTTGACAATAGAATTCTTACTTTTCAGTTTTTTCCTAGTGCTGTTTATATGCCATATTATACTCTCTAATTTCCTTTTATCTTTTCTTTATTTTGCAATGTCTCAGTACATGTCTCTTTAAGACAAGTTAATTTAGTCAATTACTCCAGTTTGGTTTCAGATAAAATCTTTAATTTATCCAGGCCCCTCTTTATTCTTTCTAAGATCCCCTTTCCATTAATTTCATGAAACATTCTAATTCTCCATTTTAGGAAAAAGCTAATTTCACTCACTTGCACAGACTTCCTCACTCTTTTTCCTCTACTGCACGTTTTACTTAAACTAAAGCATGTGGGGATTGCTGATGCTCTTACATACCAAGAGCAACTTTGCTTTACTGCGCTGCCTGAAAAAAAGTTACAGATCCATTTGCCTTCTCCTGCACCTCTGTACAACAGGGAAAATGATGGGTTCACAAAAGGATGAGAAATTCTTCCTACACAAGTGTGGGAGGACACATGGGCCACAGTCACTGCAGCCATGCCATGTCTTGCAAAGGCACCCCTGAATGGTATGGCATTGCCGATTGTTGTTTGGGATGAGATGGGACACTGGTGGGACAATGCTGCTGCTGCCTATAGATCAGCATGTAGATAGAGGTAGGTGTGTCATGCAGCCCTGCTGGGGTCTCTCCAGTATTGGATATGGAGGTTGCAACCGTCTTAAAGCCTCTCCCTCCCCTCTCACCTAGGATTTTGTTTTTCATGTGTATTTCACATCCTGACAGCTCTCCAGGCTCTGACAGGGACTTGTTTTGCCTCCTCCAGCAATTTGCTTTCTTGTGCCTCATTTTCCTCATTTATGAAATGTGAAAGATAAACCCATTGCAAAACAGCTTGACCACCGATAGCGCCAAAGGGCATGAAGCAATGAAAAGGCAGAGACTGGTCATTACTCTAAGTGATTATATTGCTGCAGAAACACCTTTCCTTGTTTAGCAATTTTCTCACTCATCAGCAGTCCTTACTAGCTTCAGATAAATGGTCTTAGAGACAGAACATGTGGTAGGTCCCTGACTATGGTCCCCTTGTACTATCACAATATTTTAAAAAGTGCAAAAACCTATATACTGTTACTTGTGCAACAGAAGAGTGCTTCCTGCTTTGCCACGCAGATATATGGACAACAGGACCAGGAAACTGAACTTCCTAAAACTTAATCAAAACAAATAAGGAAAAAACAACCCCCACGACAGTTTTTAGGTGGCTTGCCAAGCCGTGTACAAATCTCACCTTGAACATAAGCAGATGGAAGTGGGTTGGTGGCTACAGTACTCAAAACCTGAAAGCAGTGGAGGACTTTGAAAATATGCTGATTGCTAGCAAAAAGAACACCTAAATTCCTGGAACTGTGGATTAAAATATATCCTTTAAATCTGTTAGTAACAAAAACTTAGAGCATTCAGCAAAATTAACCTATTTTATTAAGAATAAGTGTACTCTTTTTGCAGAGTTTTATTTAAAAAAACCTTTTCATTAAAAAAAAAAAAAAAAAAGGAAAAAAAAAACCTAAAAAACCCCCAAGACCTCAAGAAAGACTGGGTACATTTTGAAATGCCAGCATGATACCCAAAGGGAGATGTACATCAGGTTGTCTTTTGCTCTCCATCCTTATAAATGGGTCTCATGAACAAAAGTACAGGTTTTATATATATATATTTCTCTTCTTTGTATTGGGAATGGGTCAAGGACTGGAATTTCATATAGCAAAGTACTCAGAACCCCAAAATGCATTGCAAAAGATAATACAACTATAACTCTGCAAAGGATTGGAAAATATGATCCAGAACCTCAGCTGCAGGGTAGCAAGGCAGTTTAGACTAAACCTATTTGGTTCAGTCGAGCTGTGTTTACACATACAAAATCCCTCTATTTCTGTGCAGAATATTGACCCGAAGTCCTCTAAATTAAACCCATTTTTGCGAAAGCACTTCAAAAAGCAACCTCCTTATAGAATTCCACCAATTTGAACTACGTTTACAGAGATAACCCCATCACAGTGGACTCACATTTGGAATAATATTTACATATTCAATTTTTTCTATCATGAAATGCTCTATCAACTGTTACATTCCAATAACCATGAACGTAAATGAGTGCAGACTTCAATGGACAATCATTAACCTATGCTGTAATGATTATACAACATCCTTCAAATACTGAATGTTTTGAATGTGATCAAGTGATTCTTTCTTGTTATTTTGACTTTCATACTAATTATTAAACTTTAATTACCCATTATGGGTAATTAGTAATATTTATTGTGCATTATTGTCATTGTTCATGGGCTTTTATAAAAGGAACTATAGTTGATATAGAAAAAAACCCATTAAATTAAATATTCATTTATATGTTTTTGCAGCAACCTATTTCTAAAACAAATGGGTATGAGTCTGTTTTTCTATTAGTTGTTACGTTTATAAATATTGATTTAATACCCATTATTCTTCCTGACTACACCTCTGTGACTTTGTATACCTTTATGTTTTCTCTATAAACATTTTCTCCCTTGTTAAGATTACAAATGTGAACAGAAGGAAAAAAAAAAGCATATTAGAAAACCAAACAAATAAAAAGTTTCTACCAGTCACATTAGCACTAAAAGTTATTGCCAGTGTTTGTACTTAGAGTAAGACAGAAGTAAGAAATGCAATCACTGGATGCTTAATTTAAAATTAAGTAACTAAAAAAGTAAATATTTCCTGTATTATTTTCTCCAAAAATTGAGACAGGATAAAGCAAACTGACTTTTCAAGAAGCATGCACAGCTTAATTCATTTTAAATGGGCTTGAATCTTAAAGCAAGGTGCCCACTAGGATTTTCAGAAGTCTCTGTGCCTGGACCACAAACAAGGGGTTTTCCTGTCACAGGGTTTGGCCTGGGGGTGACTGAAGACCTTTGGTGGGACATCTATGGTCCACAGAACAGAACCCACCAAAGCCAGAATACCTGGAAGCTGCCCAGAGGTGGCTGTTGAGAACACACTATGGGTTTGATATATTTCAAACCCGTCCCCTCCCTGGAGCGTATTTTACTCAAAGGTACAATGAATCATTTCCCAACATTCTCATTTATTGGTAGCCACCTACACCTTTACTTTCAAAATCCATGTGGTTCTGGGTTTCTGTTTCCTTTTGAGACACAGCTATAAGTGTTTTAGGGTTAAAGTAGTCATGCATATGCATAGAATAGAATAGAATAGAATAGAATATAGAATAGGATATAGAATAGAATAGAATAGAATAGAATAGAATAGAATAGAATAGAATAGAATAGAATAGAATAGAATAGAATAGAATAGAACAGAATAGAATAGAATAGAATAGAATAGAATAGAATAGAATAGAATAGAATAGAATAGAATAGAATAGAATAGAATAGAATAGAAATTTGAGTTGGAAAAGGCCTACAATGATCATCTAGCCCAACTACCTGACTACTTCAGGGCTGACCAAAAGTTAAAACTAAGTCCTTTTGCACTTTGGAAGAGTGTAAGGCCACTGTCATATCAGCAGTTCATAACGTATTCAGGGGCTAGTGAGGGGAGGAAAATCCTTAGTCACTCCCCAGGCCCTTGGTCTCCAAAGCCCAGTGCCTCTTGAAATTTTTGCATCTTGTAAGTGGCAGATTTACTGAGCCAGAGAGCTAGTAAGGAGCACAAGACCATAGCCTATTGCTATGGATGTTTAATGTTGATGATGAAAGCTCTTCCTCACAGTCTTTTCAAAAGGCCTCCAGAGTGGTGCCATGGTGAGGAGCTGTAGGAGAACTCCTAGGAAGTGGAGGGTGTCTCTTTGATTTTGCTTAGGATGAGGCAGGACTCAAAGTGGAACTTTCTATTTCTGTATACTCAGAGCAGTCTGGTGTATGCCTCCTCAAATTGCACTTCAAAGATTTTTTTTTTTTTTAATAAATAAATAAAGCAGGTTCCTTGTAGCTCTGAGTCAAAGCGTCAAATCTGCACAAAGGGGTTTTAAGTCCTATATCTGATCTGTATGGGCTGGACAGACCTTCTGCATAATCCAGAATTCAGGACTGGAGATGCCACTGTGATGGTGAACTATCTGAGAGTTAACAGTTGCAATGCTTAGCAACATAGCTCCATAATTTTTGATGGATGAGTAATAGGTAAAAGTATCTGGAGCCCCATGTGAGGTTTTAACCCAATGATTATATCCTTGGTGTCTGTGTCTTGATGCAGAAGTGCACAAAGTGTGCTCAGTGTAAGGAACACGTCAAAGAAAAAGTCAAACCTGCAGAAGAGTGAAGGATGCATTATGTGCCCTTGATAAGTAACTGCTGCATGTGACCTTTAGACTTCCAGAAATTATATCTGTGATCAGAATAAGAACTGTGAATTGGACTCCCAGCCTAATTGGTGTTGAATGAGTGAGCTGCAGAGTGGAAAGGAACTTTCTAGGGGTTAGCTCAGCTTGCTGAGACTCGCTGCAGCAGGATGCCTTTCTGCGGTAGCTGGTGAGAATGGGAGGGAGGAGGTGCCCAGGCAATGAGACAGACTGCAAAGGAATACCCTTTTTCCTGCTCCATCAGCCTCACAAAAAAATGAGGAAACCCTGCTGCTTCTCACCCTCTTTCTGCTCTTCACCCAGCACCAAACTGGCATCTCACATTTTCTTTACTATGTGTATGCTTGTACACAGCAGCCACGTTAACCAGAAAAAAATGGGGCCATACTTACAGGGATCTAGAGAGTTACAGGGTTAGGAACAGAGAGATCAGTTGGGCAACTAGCAAATGAAACATATAAAGGTATCAGATTCACCGGGTGAAGCAGAACCACGTCGCAGAAGGTGAACAGACCAATGAGTAGGCTGGTATTTGAGGACCAGGTTGAGATAGTGGGGCAATACACCAAGTTTAGGTTGGGACAAAACTATACTAGTGGTGTCAAGGTCCAGGAATCTGTTTTAACTTTAAATAGGCAGAGTGGCATTGCAAATGTCCCAGACCAGACAGTAAGGTAGTACATAGGGTCCAGAAAAATTTTTGCTAACAGATTCCTTGAAAAATTGTCCAAAACTGAGCTGTGAATACTTTGATATCTTTTACTCTAAAACATTCCTTAAAATATAACTCTTGGTTGCTTTTAGCCTTCAGCAGTTTGCTGAGGCAGTCTCCAGTTGAAGGCCGTGTAGTTCAGTGCCACCGTGCTGTGTCCTACTGACACGTGTGCTCTACCAAGCTCAGGGCATGCATTCACTTAGCACAAATACAAATTCAAAACTCAGCCTCAGCCCCAGACCTGGCTACCATACACTTGCTGAAAACATTTCCAGCAGGAAACCTCATATTCTGAACATTTATAAAAAGTGAGCACAAAATGAATGTGTGCACGCCATTTAAATTAATTTTACAGATTATTTTGACTAACAGTATAAAAAATGAGTTTTTGCAGCATCTACCCTTGTACATGCCAAGCCTTTTCAGAAAAATGTATCATACACTCATTTCCATGGGTCTGATATGACTGTAGACCCAAGCAGAAC
Organism: Falco biarmicus; assembly: GCF_023638135.1. Lineage (NCBI taxonomy): Eukaryota > Metazoa > Chordata > Aves > Falconiformes > Falconidae > Falco > Falco biarmicus. The sequence continues at coordinate 27,431,732 of NC_079292.1, forward strand.
TAGTCATACATAAGAACTTCACCACTTTAAAGGATTTGGATCACATTGGAAACAATGTGTGATGTTCTGTCTTTTAATGTTAAAAGAGGACTGTATCATTTGTGGGTTTATTTAAACCTCACATAATCAGATGTGATATTTAGGTTTGAAAAGCCTTCATTTTCTGTGCGTAGCTGGATTGCTCCTGCTCCCCTAGAAGCCCATAAGAACATGATTTGAAGCAAAACACACCCAGCATGCAAGAAGACAGGAGCAGCGTCTGGTTTATATACACTTATATGCATACTGTTATCATTCTTACAGGTTCATGTAAAAATAATCTCAGGATTTACTTCCAAACAGTCCAAATCCCCCTTTCCCTTTAGGATAGGCTCCACTGTGCTTGTTCAGATTTCCAGGTGTCATTTAAGAATGTGAAGTGCTCCTGAAACAAGAGACAGAACAGCTAAACCTGCTTAGAAAATAAATAACCTCAGCTCCTCTGCAGAACCGAGCTGGCCAGTGGGGTTGACCTGGATGTATATTCACCTGTTTTCTGAGGGCAGAGGGTGGGTATTTTCTTGTGCTTTGTTGTTTTCTTTAAATATCATTCCAATTGAAATCTGAGTAAAATGCATTAAAAATAATGAATGTATATCACCAGAAAACACTGCAAAGGTGTAATCTTTGACCTGATTTCCCTGAAAATGTGCAAGAGACATTTCTATGAACACAGCAGGATTTTTACAGCTCACATTTCTGCTCCGTGAAGCTCTCAGAGGGGCAAACTGCATAGGAAAACATTAGATGCTCGATTAGATAATAGCATTAGCATTTAAGATAAACTTTCCTTTCTTCACAAAGATAAACCCTCATTATTTAAAATGTGTTTCATCCTCTAGTTCCTCCATAGGATATACTTCTGCGAACTACCTGCCAATAGCAATTAAAGCTTAGTTTGCAAGGAAAGCGGGTTTAATTGCCAAAGCACTATTTATAGGAAGTCTCCCATGAGGATTACTGAGCTGCAAGACTGCAGATTAAGCAAAATGAGGGCAGCAGGGAACGTGATGCACTTTGGCTAAACAGCTCTGTCAGGCTCAATAGGTGTGGGTGCTGTAACAGCGCCAGTGACAGCCCGACGCTGCTTCCCCCATGCAGAGCTAGGTGTTTCAGACGGTTTGCAGTGTGACAGCATGTCCTCAGACATTTCATAGCAAAGCATCTTCCCTCTCCAGGTATTCACCACCTTCCCTAACCACCCAATAACCATCATGGCTGAGAATTTCATCCTTGGGGGTTTGCTGGCTGTATGAGTTGGGGGATTATGGTGGTCACCATCCCCAAAAGATATACAGGGGAGCCCCAGCTCTGCCCCAAAAGGGGCTGGAAGGCTTCAGGCAAGGGAATTAGTCTTGCATTTTATTGTATGCCTTGCAGGGGCACATAAGTGAGTCTATAACCTGCCTTAGCATTGTCCAGAAAACAAAGAACATGACAGGTAATGAGAGAAAACCTCAGTAAACCCAGGGGGGAATGTGGGGCCTCTTCAGTGGTCTGTCACCACCTGCCTCCCTCGTGGTCTCCAGCTGCCTAGTGCAGAGCAAAAGCTGGACTGTGTAAATGGAGGATCAGGGAATCACAGAATGGTTTGGGTTGGAAGGGACCCTTAAAGGTCATCTAGTCCTTTATAGCAATGAGCAATCTCAACTAGACCAGGTGGCTCAGAGCCCTGTCCAGCCTGACCCTGAATGTTTCCAGGGATGGGGCATCTACCACCTCTAGGCAGCCTGTTCCAGTGTCTCAGCACCCTCACTGTAAAAAATGTCTTCCTTATATATGGTCTAAATCTACCCTCTTTTAGTTTAAAACCATTACCCTTGTCCTATAAAAGCAGATGTGCTTAATGCCTTCTCTGTCCTTACCTCTAAGCCTCTTCAGCCACCTCTTTTTACCTGCAGAGTTCACCTGCTCCATTTGCCTTTCCAAACAATATCTTCCCCGTATTCAAGTGGAAGCCTGCTGGGAAAATGGGAAACTTTATGCTTTGGTGTTAATTCTTCGTAATCTTCATTAGCATTATCTTCATCGTCAAGTTGAGCAAGAACATAAATGTTGGGACGTTTTGGCAAAGCAGGCACTGAAAATATAAATATCTTGGCCTAACACTGATTAAGATCAGATGTTTCACTAAGCTTTACAATTATTTCTAATTGTTTAAATACAGGCTTTTTAACAATCTTAGATAAAAATTTGTGATAGTTAATTATAAAAAGTTAAAATAAATTATTTTATTTTTTAAAGATTTCTTCAGCCTTATTTAATGAATAAGTTAGCTCATCTGACAGAAATTCACAGACAAATAGATGTTGTCAAACCTACATCTTCACTGAAGGGGTTCCAGCTGAAAATTTACATCCTTCTCAGATTAAATCCCTCATTAAGATTTAGGTCTTTTCTGTCAGTAAATCAGTAATCTGGTAAAAAAGGGTAATATCATCACATTCCTTGTTGGCTTGTCTGTGTCCATCTTATCCTACCTTTTTTTATATACTTTAAACTCCTTGCAACAAGGATTGTGTTCATAACACAGTCCATGACTTGCCCAGTTCCCAGAGCTCTGTCACTGCCTATTAACTCTTACGCTTCCTGAGCTGCAAGTGCCACAAATTCTACAGCAATGATAATACAACAAAATAATGATATTTCATCTCCTTTCAGGTTTTGCATTGCAGGAGCACATGCTTGGATCTAGGCTAAATTTTCAAGATTTCTCTGTGACCGTGAAAATTTGATAGTTTTTTACATCCATTTTTAAGGCATATTGAATGATGTCTCATAATGCCTTGATTGTTGGAGTCGGAGCTTTAAGAAAAAGAAAACACACAAGGGAGGAATTAGACTGAAACAAAGGTTGTCTACATGCATGTGTCTACAGAAGGACAAGCTGTCTAAGCTTCTGTTATACTCCATGGAGATGATAGTCTGTTGAGAGTCAGCAAGACCAACAGCAGAAACTAACAGTGCCATAACACTTAATTTTTCATTTCATCATTTCCACACTGTCTTTTTACTTGAGCAGACACAATATTGTATGCTGTAGCATGGCATTGTATGATTCATTTCTAAGTACCTGCACAAAACAGTTCCTCTTGTAAAACAGACCCATGCATGCTGTGTAGAGTGGGACAATACATGTCCTGGCTTTGCCTCTCTGAGAACCACCTCCACCTGGAGCCCCCATCCTCCTGGTGGTGCAGGAGCAAAGCCCTAATGAGTGCAAGTCACTGCAAGATTTCAGTGCTGAATCAGGACAGATATTTAATAACCTGGACACAGAGATACATAACAACAGCTCTCAGAAGCCAAATTCTTAGAAGAGTGGTCCATTTTTCTGCCATTTTTCTCTGGGGCAATCTGGGGAATGGAGTGTGTATGTATTCACGAAGTGAAGCAAGAACTGAGTGTGAGTGAGACAATATTGGATCTTGCATCACTCAGCATTTCAACAGCCAAAACTATGTCACTCACTGTTTTTTACAAGCATTCATTCTCCGCCTTATTTTTCTCTACTTCTTCCCTCTTTTGAGACCTGCTGTCTCACAGGGATCAATGGTCCCACTGACTCCAACTGACATTAAATGGGGGCTCAGAAACAGATGAGCCTACACAGAATCCAGGAGTTTCTTAAGATTGAAGCTTAAGAATATCCAGATCTGATCAAGGCTTGGCTCCTCCTTGTTCAAAATAGTTCTGTATTTTCCCATCCTTCTGACTGGATCTTTGTTCTTAGCTGGCAGAGGGACAATGTGGTGATGCACAGCTGAACCACACTCCCCAAACAGAAGGCCAACGAAAAACAGGGTCTGCCTCTACAGCTGACTCACAAGCACCAGGAACAAACTGTAACACAAAGGTTTCGAGGGGGAGAACCCTGTGCTCAGAACCCTGTGAACTGTGCTCACTGTTGAGCACATTCTTGCCAAACATTATCACTTCTAATTAATCTAATACAGCAGGACAACTATGTTCTTAAACAAACCTCAGAAACTATTATTTTTAAGGCTGGTAAATCGATGCTAGCCAGTTATTGATGCCATGTTCGAAAGCTCAGATGGAGCTAAATTATGCTTCAGATTAATGTATTGAGCAGCTCAGAGGTTAGACAAACAGCTGTTTCTCAAGCAGGCACACTACAAAGCTTAACTGTTCATTGGAAGGGCAGATACAGCCTAGCTAAAGTCCCAATGGGCTAACTTTTATTTGTTTCTGATTGGGAGATATCCAAAGCTGACTCCATGCTACTGATGACCTCCCTTAGCAGGGGCAGAAAGTTGAACCTCTGGAGCCAGTGTGATTTTACCAGTCTCTGGGAAAAAACACAACAAATCTTCAGTGACTCTGAGATAATCTGCAAAATGTTGCACTTTCAGAAATGAGCTTTAAAAATTCTGGAGAAAAAGTGTATGTAAATAGAGACAGACTACAGGGAAAAACCATAAAAATCCCTGAATCAAACATGGCTTGTGACATTTTGCAAAGCTGTTAGTTAACCAAGAGCAACCATTTCTTCAAAAATGGTTATATGTGACATGCATGCTAAATTAAGTATATTCTAAATGCCAGGTTACTCAATGGGAAAAGCACAACACAGATTGTTTTGTTACCTGATACCATTGTAAGTATTTCAGCAAAGCAATGAGATTCTCATTCAGAGCAGCAGCTACACACTTCAGAACAATGCTTAAGTGCTTACTCTGTAAAAGAACTGGCTATATGGGGAAAAAAAGCCAAAACAACCTACCACCCTGAATTGGAATATGTTAAAAAAAACCCAAACCAAACCAAAATCAGAATTACTGGATTAATTGGTAAAAGTCCTGTTAGTTGAAATGAGTGATTTGATCCCAAGCTGACACAGATCAGCTCCCCAAACATCATGGGAAACATTCAGATGGTATGTATTAGACATCCTCCCTCTGCCTCATATTTAGAGGCTTGTGTCTCTAATGGTCCAGAAGAAATGCCTTCATTCACTGCTCTGTTGGAAAGATGTAAACTAAGCTAGGTAGACAGAAATGATTCAATAGAAACCTTGGAGTTTTCTGGAGTTTATGGATACATGCTCAGAGTGCTTCTGTGCAGTAATGTGTTTTCTGTGGCCTGTAGTGACTTCTCTGATAGTTTTCCTGCCACTAACCTGTCTGATCCAAACATGATGAGACGTGACTAGAACATACCCCTGGACACTTTGATTTAGGAAAACCCATAACATTCATGAAGTGATCTCTGTTGATCCCTAAGAAAAATTATTGGTCCAGAGAATCAGAGCATATTGCAGCCTATGTTCTGAAGTAAGGAAAAAGAAACCTATCCCACTCAAATAATGAATTTCTAAAATTATTTACATGCTTAAATTGAGGTGTATGTACAGGACCTTGCAAAGTACATTTCCAGTTTTATAATTGTGAGACAACCTAAAAGGGTTTATTGGCCTCCTGAAGGTGTTCTCGTGGTATCTCTACTGTCTCACCACTCAGAGTTCATTGCCTTTTCAATGCTATGCTGCAGCTCACCAATTGCTTAGAACGTGGGAGCTAACCCAAGGATGGGAGCCAGGCAGCCTACAAGACTTTGGCTGACAAGGTGAGAGCACAAACTAAGTTTTTGGGGGTCAGGCTGTAATAGCTAAACAGATGTGTAAGTGCAGGGCTTGCTACAAATTCTCCCTGCACCCACACTGTTTGCCTTTTAGATCCTGCTCCAGCAGAAGACAGTGCAGGTACCACACTTGCAAGGTTAAATTAGCTGTGCAAGCTCAAGCCCGCCAAAAGCAATAAAGCTTAAAGATCCCAATGTGTTTTATGTACATCAGGAGTAGATCCATTTTAAATGCAGACAAACTCTTGTCAGAGCAATGGACCATCAAGGAATGCCATGCTGCTGTAGGATGTGTGTCTGCAGCCTCCTTTCCATCAGGAGGTCACCAAGAGGTCTAATGGGGGGTTCAGTATGACCATATGACTCTGCTGGGTGGCTTGGAAAGCTGTCTTGCAGCTTAAAAGCAAGTAACACAGAGACAATTCATACTGAGAAATCCAGGGGGAATAACTGGTTATTAGTTCACTTCTTGTGGGCAGTATGGAAGAAGTGAGTCATTACAAAGGATAAACCCAAATTGCAACCGGCTTTACTTTTGTATTGATAACATCTATTGCTAAATTATAACAATAACAGTGACGTTATCTTGAGAAAAGTGCTTCAAAGTGCCACTTCCCATCTTATTTGTGCTCTGTACCAAAAGGAACACTAGTCGCCTAGCTGAAGCACCAAAGAGATGTGGGTTTGATTCCTGGTTGTGCTACGTGTTTCCTGCCTTGCCTTGGGCAAGTCCCTGAATCTGCCTGTGTCTCATTTCCCCCTCTGTGAAACGGGGATCACAGTACTGCATGCCTTTCATCCACCTCTATTTAGAAGGTAAAACCTTTGTGTCGCAGGCTGCTTTCAACATGCCCGTGGGTATGTGTACATGCACATAAAGAGGGGAGAGAGCTTAAAATCAGACTCACATTGTTGTTGGGTGCCAATAGGTACCGAAGTAATAGAAACACTGATAAATGATGGGATTTATTTAGAATGGACAGTACACGCAGAGTGAAGTCCTTCTAAACAAATATTAATGTTTCTGCCCGAGCTTGCAGTTCAGAATCGCGGCCAGCAGGGATGATTAGGTCCTTCTTCCCCAAATGTATCCTGGGCTGCATAAAAAGAAGTATGGTCAGCAGGTCAAGGGAGGTGATTGTCCCCCTCTTCTCTGCTTTTGTGAGACCCCACCTGGAGTGCTGCATCCAGCTCTGGGGTCCCCAGCATGAGACATGGATCTGTTAGACTGGGTTCAAAGGAGACCACAAAAATGGTCAGAGGGCTGGAACACCTCTGCTATGGAAAGGGCTGAGAGAGTTGGGGTTGCTCAGCCTGCAGAAGAAAAGACTCCAGGGACACCTTATTGCAGCCTTTCAATGCTTAAAGGAAGCTTATAAGAAAGACAGAGAGAGACTTTTTACCAAGGCCTGTAGTGATAGGACAAGGGGCAGCAAGTTTAAACTGAAAGAGGGTAGGTTTAGATTGAACATAAGGAAGAAATTTTTTACTATAAGGGTCGTGAGACACTGGAACGGGTTGTCCATAGAAGTTGTGGATACCCCATCATTGGAAGTGTTCAATTTCAGGTTGGATGGTTTTGAGCAACCTGATCTAGTGGAAGATGTCTATGCCCATGGCAAGGGGCTTGGACTAGATGATACTTGAAGGTCATTTTGAAACCAAAACATTCTGTGAATCTGACTCTGTGATTCTAAAAGCAGATATCATGAACAGTTGAATATAAAGTCACCTGTTTCTTCTAGTACCTATAAAGGAATCCTTTCTGTCAAAAGCTAGGTGAAATATCTCCCCCCGTTAGCACTGTTGTTCTTTTTCTGCATATGGCAACATCACTAGAGACCATTACAGAGCACGTTTCAGGCCCAGGGAGTAATGATTGTTTGGTGCAAGTCAGCAAAGAGAATTGTAACACGAGAAGGTTGAAAGCTCTGGGTAAAGATAATATTTTCATTTGACAAAGCTTTGTTGCCATTAGTAACATGAAATGGGCAGGGAGAGCCCCTTACCTCCAGCACTTTGCCTCTGATAAAGTAAGTGCTGCCACATTGTTTAGAGGAGAGTGGGAAAAACTGTAAGCAGGTAGATTCCTATGACCTACATCCTACTACATCCTTTACCCTAAAAGTTGGAAAGGACGCTAAATCCTGAAATACACACTTTAAACCCTTATTCCCAAAACAATGCCAGTTTTTACCGTAAACTGAGATATTTCCTTGAATCCTTGGATCTGATTGCCTATGAAGTTCTTGGCCCAACCTTTCTTAACAGCTGAGGACTCTGTTGGAGTTGACTTTATCTGCTTATCAACATTACTTAAAGTCACAGCCAGTTCCCCAGGTGGCTGTTAAAACTACTCTGAACAAACTTCACTACTGCTACTGGTGGCAGCTGTCCCAGGGGTAGAATCCCTTTAGTCTGTGTCCTTTCTTAAGGTGGTGGATGGTTCCTTTTCCCCTACCTGCACCTGCTCAAGCACAAAGGCTCCTCTGTCAAGCAGATAAAACTTGCCCATCCTTGCAGCTGGTAGTCATTGTTGGTAGGTTTATCCATTAGCCAAGCTCAATGGCCATGCTCCCAAAACCATTTGTCAGTGGGTTGCTGGAGCCAGTGTTTCACTGTTTGGATGTAAGTAAGATTTGTACACCAATGTTCCTCCCATCAACCTGGCTCATATGCAGAAGTGTGAAATTCAGCACATAGGCAGTTTTTACACCTTGCTTCATATGCCATGCTTGCTAGGAAAATGATCCTACACCCACTAAATTCATCAGCATGCTTTTCAGTGACCTCAGGGGTTGCACATTGAGACCTAAATGGATTATCATCTCCTGCCAGGAAGTGATATTGTTTCAATCTGCACACTCAAGCAGTTCAATTTTATTTATTTTTATTTATATTTTTTTGCCTCCTGTAATGGAACATTTATCTTGAAGACACATGAACTGCTGAAAGCTGCCACCACCTGCTGGAGTTTCTGAAGGTTAAAATGTCAGCAGTCATATGGATTTTCACATTGATAGGAAAAAATAAAAGAAAAAAAAGGAAAAAAAAACCCAACCAAAAAAAACACCACCACAACAAGAAAAATAAAATAAGAATTTTGTGATTTTTCTCCATGAATAGTTGTATGTTGTTGCATCAGTCATCTCAAATTTACTTTTCTCATTCTCCAGTTTCCTAATATTCACCACCGATAGACAAAAATAGAAAATAATAGAAAAACCATGGTGTTCTGGCTCATCATCTGCCATTATAATGCTGCTGTATTGTTTTTCACAAAAATTAGACCAAATCCTCTTTCAGTAGGAAAAAGATTCTCTCTCATTCTCATTCTTGAATTTCTAATAAATTTACAAACTACCTGCACCTGAAATGACAAGAATCATAAGCCTCATATTCATTCTGGCTCATAAAATATTATTGTAATAAACAGCCAGCAGACTGTTTATGAACATATGTCTCCTTGGAGCAAACCAGTGGATCATCTAGCTCAAGAACCCTTTCCCAACAATGTCAGGTCAAGATTCTCTTTAGGATGAGCACAAAATCCCAGACACATTCAGCAGTCTATTATTCCAAATCATATCTCTCAAAGTGCTTGGAGTCCTGTTATGTGACTTTAGAGTGAATAGGCCTGAAGCATGTCATTAAATGATTTGGTCAAGATCAAGCAGAGATTCCCAAGAATATACTCAAAGTGTAGAAGCAAATTCTATACCAATCAGGTGCATTTTTCCATATGTTTTCCTTCAAGCTAATGTTTCACCCAATAAAAGGAACTTTTATTCACTTGATAGCATAATTTCACCATGTTATGGTCGTCTGTGTTACCCAGTCACGTAATTTAGTAATCATGATCTTTCAGCTGCAATGACAGCAGAACCATGAATTGTCCTGACACTTTCCACAGAAAGAGAACACTGCACCTATAATGCTAATAAAGTATTAAATTACCATTTGCAGGCCTCATATTTCTTAGATTAGCCTGTGCAGTCACACAGGACAACCAGCTGTGATGATGATTGTGGACTACAGGGTCTTGCAGGTCTTCACTTACCCCTCCCTGATCTCTGCTACCATCAGTTCCTTCGTGGATTGGAGAGAAGTGGACAGGGAAGGAATCTGGCACATCTTTCCCTTGCTCTGTGAAATTATGCAAGGAGTGATGAAGCAACGTCTAACCAATTGAAAGTCGCACAAATTATTTTCCCATGGGAGCAAGTGGAGGGGCAGGAAAGGAATTTTATAAGTAGAATCAGTAAAAAAATAGTGTAGTTTTATAGATGATGCTTCAGTTGCATCAGAGATCTTTTCCCTTTCCTTTCCTTTCCTTTCCTTTCCTTTCCTTTCCTTTCCTTTCCTTTCCTTTCCTTTCCTTTCCTTTCTTCCTTTCCTTTCCTTTCCTTTCCTTTCCTTTCCTTTCCTTTCCTTTCCTTTCCTTTCCTTTCCTTTCCTTTTCCTTTCCTTTCCTTTCCTTTCCTTTCCTTTCCTTTCCTTTCCTTTCCTTTCCTTTCTTTCCTTTCCTTTCCTTTCCTTTCCTTTCCTTTCCTTTCCTTTCCTTTCCTTTCCTTTCCTTTCCTTTCCTTTCCTTTCCTTTCCTTTCCTTTCCTTTCCTTTCCTTTCCTTTCCTTTCCTTTTTTCTTTTCAGGATGTGGGAGACACTTTGGAGGCTGCAACCTGTCCAGTGTTCTGTCTGAAGCTGAAAAAAGCATTTCATAACGAATACACAACTGGTAAAAAAAAAATCATGTTTCTGCAGGTTCATGAAAAACAAGGCATCATTCATCCCCAGCTGAATGGCTTTGGAACAAATAAAAAAAGCAAATAAAATGAATGTATTTCTGGTTTGTTGTTGAGGGGAAAAGTTCATTACTGGGATCATACTGGGGGGAAAAATACAACTTGCCTAAGAAAATGATGAATTCAAGCCTGGGGCAAATGCATGACAATTCTTCATTTACCTGAGAATAAGAAACAGATCTGAGAGATACTGCACCCAAGGAAAATCCCAGTTCCTATGTATTTCCATAACTTCCTTACCATAAACCAAATATATTTAATTAAAATATTGGACTGAACCTGACTGTTTGTATAGGCAGCCTCCTGTCACTGATCAAAACCACTTTCTCCTCTTTGAATGTTTTGTCTTATAAAAAATTAACCAATGCAGGTTTTTCCCCTCTGTTTTGCCTGAAGCAAAACAGTATGTTTACCTGCCAAAGGCAACCAGTTTTGAATTTGCTTTCTTATGAAAAGGAGTCACTAGTGTTCAAAGCAATCAACATGAGCTCTTTATCCTTGAAATGTTTTTCTGAGCAGCACAAACCCACTTGAACATCTGAAAACTCCACCTGTTCTGTTGTTCACCATGAGACATATTGCAAATAAAAAAGTACATTGAAAGCAAGATGGATGTGAATGTGTATATGATTGCATGCATGAGCAAAAGAGAATTGAGGGAAAAGAGAGCAAATAACGAGGGCCAAAACCTTACCAACCCATTAGAGTACTTGATTTTTTGATAGCATTTTTTGGCAAAACAAACAGTTGTGAATGAGGATGCCAAAATCCATGTATTTGTTGATGAATGTTTTTGATTTAGAATTGAGGCACAAACTAGAAAAGACCACGAGGTATCTGTAAATATCTGGAAAAGCAGCACAGAGCATTAAAATCAAATGCTTTGATTTTCTTTCTTGATTTTTGTGATTGCATTACTAAATTCACCTTATAATATGCATCAAGGCGGTTGAAAGTATTTCATCCAAAGCACCAAACCAAACCAGTTGATAGTAGCAGTGGGGAAGTTTCCAAGAATTGGTCATGTCGGGGACTACTTTCTCAGGGGCTATTTGTTGCCAGATAGTGTTTCTAGATTCCCAGATATTAGATATCTGTACCTCAGAGCAATTCTGGTTCCTAAACTTCATTTGTCAAGAATGGTTCTTCTGATACAGCCAGAGCCATGGATACTTCACCCCTACCTGGGTTCCTATGTCTGTCCTTACCTGTATCCAATATTGAGAAGCACAGACGGTCTAACTAATGTAAGCCTTTTTTGGCCACCAGGGAGAAGATCAAAAGTGGTTGCACCTAAGTATCTTCTTAAAAATAGGAAGTACTTTTAGCACAGAAAATTTGCATATTTTTTTTCTTTTCACTCAAATACTCCCCCACAAACACTGAGTCTGCAGTAAGACAAGGATAAGTTAACTGTATATTCATATGGATATTCAATAACCAGCTCCTCTCTTCTTTGGTGCTCTGAAGCATAGGCTTCAGAACAACTGGTGAAGGCATGTGACTTTCTCACAGGATTTTCCTTTCTTATGTGGTTGGATCCTTTCCAGTTATTCTGGGTCACTCATGAACCTTCTGGTGGTATCCATGGATGATCCAAGGCAGTTCCCACACTGCCATATTTAGAAATGTGTCTGGGGTAAAAAGAGATCAGTTGGGTATATATGAGTGTGCAGGTCCACCCAAGCTCACCTGATACGTCTGCAGAGACACTGTTATGCTGAGCTGATGTGTTATCTGTACATGTGACCCTCTCTATCACCCACTAGCCACAGTGCAGTATCCCTATCATGGTAAAGATTTCCTGTAACACAGGAAAGGGAGTATGTAGTGTGTGACAGCATATTTGTAATAACTGGGGCTGCAAGTGGAGAGACACCTTAGTAAATCATGAGGGATTACCTTTCTCAAGCCAGTGACTAGTCTGGGGTGCTCAGGTCCAAGTATTGACTGGTTTCCATTTGTTTTACTCTTTTCCGTTTCCTATGTCTTAGTGTCATATTGAAGAATTTGAGTTGTACTGAATAGTTCAAAACACTGCAGTGTTAGCAGGAAGACAGGGACCTGATTTTTTTCTGACCTTTAGTAAAAGGCATAGTAGATCAGTTGTTAAGAATCGAATGGTCTTTATTGAAATAATTTGGGTTGGCTTTTTTTCAGGTGCCACTGAATGACTAGATTCTGTGCAATGGGATCTAGTAACCCACCTAATGTCTTTGGGGACAATACAAGCACCTGGGTCTGATGAATTGCTCAAAATTAAATCTTGCCAGAGTCAAGAGTGACAGAGTAATTCATCCAATCAACAGGCATAGCTGAGCAAATACCTTTTTAGAATTGACAATGTACCAGGATCAGAGCAAATGTGTAGGAAATAAGGACCATAAGAAATCTGGGAAGCAAAAAGTCGGCATAGACTGTCTGAGTAACTCACAACACAGTGGTGATTTGAGCTGACAAAATGTTATTGGAGGGATCACTCACTTCAACACTGTTTGCTTTGGGAAGTCAGGGAGAGATTTATTATGGCTGAAAGCCTTTACAGCTGTCAGATATAAGTGCTGGTTAAAAGAAGAGAATATACTAGTTGAATTAACAATGGGGGCTTGGGTCTGAATTCATGTGAAAGCACAAGGTTTTATCTGACTGAGGGTATCGTCAAAATCTTGCTGGGAAATGCATTACTTTTAGGTCACCTTACATACTGGCAAGGTGTGTTTATTTTTCATGTATTGTGCCTTTATTAGAATACGCATTAGTGATAAAGAAGTAACGTTACCATCAGGCTAAAAGCTGCTAATGAGATCCCCAAGCTCTGTCTTACAGCATGGCTGTTAGACTGGGGTTTCTTCACCACTTCCTTTAATAAGACTGAAGGATATGGGTGAACACACACTGCTAAAACACTGTTCATAGATATTACTGGAAAGATCATTAAAATGTAGCTACTTCTGTTCAGTACTGATGATGAATTTTTTGAGCTAGCCCAGAGGAGCAAATGATTTGGGGAAAACATAGCATATACAAAAGCCCAGAGTTCACCTTTATATAAACTCTGCAGCAAAATGTATAGCTTTTTATTTGCTTTGGAAAAAGCATAAGTCCACACGTAAGTAAACACTGAAACCTGAAGCTGTATTTTAAAGGGAAGTGGATGACTGAAAGGAGAGAATATTAGTTTATATTTTAATGGTACTTGGGCTCTAAATATACTTGAAGACCTGGTCATCATCCCTTCTCAGAATACATTCAAGTTTTTCAGGAATATGATGTCTTGCCTTAGTCATTCTCCCTTACTCAGATGAATTATTCCAAGAATTTTGTCAGTCAGACTCCCTGAATGCAATGACCAGCTCTGTCTTCAGACAAATGTGGGTACAGACACATTACATGCACATTTATGTACATTTCATAATAATGGGAGGGTGGGATACAGAAGGACACTGGAGGAAGACCTAGAGAATCTAATTTAGAGATAAAGTTATAATTATAGCCCCATATTAATATTTAGATTGAAAAGGACTGCTGGAGGTTTGGACCAATCCGCCTCTCAAAGGGCCAAATTACATTACATTAGTTTGTTGCATCCAAAAATAACAACAATAACACATCCAGAGGATATAAATATTGGAGAAAGGCACATTTTGACTTTTTTTTTAAATGACTCCTGGGCCACTGTGTCCATGTCTGCCACAGCTTAAATAAGTGTGTGTATATTGTCCATTGGCTTGACTTGTTCCTGCTTCTGTGCATGCTGTAGAACCAAGTGAGAACTATCGTTTCTTTTGAAAAGCCTGAAATCTAATTTGCAGAAACAGGCTGAGGTTGGTGTGGGCCTCTGGAGACCGTCTTGCACAACCCTCCTGCTCAAGCAGGGCCACCCAGAAGAGGCTGCCCAGGACCATGTCCAGACAGCTTTTGAATATCTTCACAGATGAAGATTAAACAAATTAATCAAAAAATTAAACAAATCAGTCAAAAAGCAGGAGGATAGAGGGAGAGCAACTCCCCCAAAAATGTGATGTGCCCTATAGTCACCAAACAGATCAAATGTGCTTAGAAAGCAGTCCAAAGCCTAATAAAATATCAAGGTATTTCTAGGCAAATTACATTACCATCCTTTTTACCAAAAAAAAAAAAAAAAAAAAAAAAAGAAAACCTTCATCGTGCCAGATTATCCAGCATTAGAAGTTCCTTTTAATAAAGCCTATTTTTTCCATCATAGTTGTTAACACTTCCAAGAAATAAGAGGGCCCTGAAGTCTGCAGCAAAGCGATGCTTTAAAGCTCATGAAACGTCTGTACGTTCTTTATTATTAGAAGTGACACCATTGTGCTGTCCAAATGGAGGACTGCCAGAACATGCTGCCAGTCACATTCAGAGCAGCATTGAAAACTCTAACAGAATGCTCTCCTTTTGCAAGTGTTCTCCCAGTTCAGCTCACAAAAATAATTTAGCGAGAACAAGGGTTGTCTGAATTATTACTGAGCTGTTGAGCAGAAAGAGATAGCTTATAGTTGCAGCTGGCATCGCAAGCTTTCGAGGTCATGCAGCAAACCGCTCTCCTCACATAGACTTGCTTAATATGCTGGGTTTGTTTTATGGCAAAAGTCCATTTTTAATAATATAGACATTATTACAGATTTTATATGAGAGAAGGTGTGTGGTCTAATGAGTTGAAAGCTTTGGCACAGATTGACTGTGTGACCAGGCAATATGTCTATGCCCAAAGATTGCCAGCTCTCGGGCGAGGAGGGAATAGCATTGCATTTTGCATATATATAGTGCCTATCACAATGGGAGCTCTATCCCCTGACAGCTAGTAATAAAAAACCCAGTCTGCTGCTTACTCTGGGAGTTTAATCAAGGGAGGTGCCAGCCAGGCACATATTTGTTTTCTGTTAACATGTGATATATATGATTATCGTATTTGCTTGCCTAACAGCTGCTTGTGTTTCCCCAGATTTCTCCCTTAAAAACCAATAGCATGGCCATTATTTCAAGCATTGCTCATGACCAGTCAGAAGGTGTGGTTATACAGCAAGGCCATTGCATGTGCAAGGCTGTTACGCAAGCAAACACAGTGTTATTTTAACTTGCTGTTTGGCTTGAAACATGTTGGCTAGAATTAATTTGAGTTGTGGTAGATGGCGGTAGATTCAGTCTGGTTGGTGGCCTGTAGTTGCAAAGGTACTAGAAACAATAATAAAGGCAGGCTGTGAAGGGTTCGGTGTTTTTCCCGCCCACTATGGACTAAGAGGTTAATTGTGCAAAATCTTGATGTACTTTATTATTTCTCATTTTAATAGAGGGGAGGCTAGGAAATCCATTGGCGAATCAGAGAATCAGAGCCACACTAGACAGGGGATGCCATAAACGAGTGAGAAGAGACAGTCCCTGAGTTTGTAAGCCTACCATCTGTACACCAGACAGCATACAGCCATGGAAATTAAATGGACAAGTGGGAGCTGGCCTGGGAGCGTGGGGAATGAGGCAACAATAAAACCTGGTTAATTTAGTGGGATAGAAAAGGTCTGGACTTGTTGCTTGCTTCACCTGAGTACTCCCTATGAGCCTGGGAACAGCTCATCGGCTCTGATGCAGGGTGAGAAGCTACAGGCTCAAGGTGGGCAGAGCTGCAGGTTCTCCAGCCCCACTGCACGGAGGCAGGCAGGGACACTCCACACGCATTCAGGATTCACCAGACAAGAATTTCAAACTTGGGTACACAGAATAAAGGCCTTTACTAAAGTATCTGCTGTCCAAAGCTGTCAAGAAACTGACTCAAATAATCCTAGTGCACAACTAGTTTAAACCAGGGTGTGACCCAATCTGCATTATTTTGGCCCTAGATTTAACCAAAGAGAAAGACTAATTCTCTTACCCTGTGACATAGATATTTAAGTTGTTCGTTACCTATGACCTTACAGCAATGGCAAAAATGTTGGTAATCTGGAGCCAGGTAGCTTCTTCTGTAAGGTAAATTTGTTCCACTTTATTATGCATGTAAGTTTTTGGTATTTATGTCCAATGCACAGTCATAAAATCCTTTGGAAAAGATTTCTTTAAACTTGGGAAAGCAAATAGCTCCTTTGGATTGATAACATGTTTGGCAGGGTAAGGACTGGGACAGTTTTGGCCTCGTGTGTGGGTAAAGATGGGAAATAGCAGAATGAAGAGTTTGGGAGAGGTGTACTCATGGGCAGAAGCATTTAGCACAGATTTATTTTGCTGCAGTGACGGGAGGTGTCAGTTTCTGCTTCAAACAAACCTGGGGCAAGGGTTTGGGTGCGGTGGCAGAACGAAGTCACAAGCACTTCCTAGGAGGCTTCAGCCCAAATTGCCTGTTTTTCTTCACACAGGGGAATTGTCTCGATTTTCCTCCATGTCCCTAGCAGGGTAGGAACAGGTGTTTTTTTTAATCTACTATCCCACTGAAAAAAGAGAAAGGACTGAGCCCGAGTGCATCCCAAAAACAAGTGGTTTAGAGAACCATTCCAGTTCAAGTTCATCTCGCATTTAATAGCAATCCTGGTGTTGCACAATCCTCCTCCAATTTATTATTAATTCAGTTCATTTCCATTCAGTTCTTTCCGCAATTTCTGATAAGATGGCAATAGAACTATTTTGTTTAATGAAAATAACTACATACATGCACACCCCCCCACACGTACAATCAATCACATTTTAACTATATTAAATAGTGGTGCCATAAATACTGTGGGAAGTAAGTGGGTTTAGAAAGCATGACCTTAAAACAACTGTTAAACAATTTGTTGCTGACAACATTTCTTTATAAGGAACAAGTCTGGATTTATTGTAGTTAAATGGCCCATTGGGAAGCATTCACTATTTTCAATGTCACACACAGGAAACCCACCACATATCTTAGTAAGACAGAATGTGTCCTTTCAGATTGTAGATCTTGAGTGAAATGTTACTCATGTGTCTCATGAAAATAACTCTTTTTGTATAGCAAGGTAGGTTTATTTTATCATTTATACATTAATAGATATATGTAAGAATAAGGCAATTGACCAAAATTGCTAAAAGCCTGTTTCCTACTGTGACTCCAAAGTAGGGAACAACAGAAAGCTGAGCTGTGCTAGAAACAGACCTCAAAACTGCAACAGAGATTCCAGACTTCCAAGCTGAATATAGACAGATGTGATCTTTTCTCCTGCTGACAGCTGGCCAGGTGGAAGACAGCTCTGGGCTGGAAAAGCTATACAGCTGTAGGAGCTTGCAGTGTCCTCTCTCAACATGAGCCTCTCGCTAAGGTTTGTGTGCAACACTGCGACGATGCATCCCTGTTAACTTTCAAATTAAAGATGGTTCATGTGCAGCTAGCTGGTGCTCTGCCTTTACAGACACTTAGCACAAGTGTGTCATGGCTCTGCACAGGTTGGTTCCTGTTTGCATGGGGATTACGTAGGAAAAGTGTTGGGGGGATTATTCAGGGCCTGGAATAAAAGTTTGGGTCTTAAACCCCCAAGTCCTGCTCTGTCTGGGGTTCTCTGTGAGTGTGCCTGTGCTGCTGAACCACCTGCAGCAGGATGGGGTGGAGGTGGCTGCCTATGGTCCTTTGGGTCCAGCTATCATCATGCTTCATGGCACAGATCTGGGCTGGGACAGCAAAAACTCTCACAGATAATGTCCAAAAATTATTTGGGGCATAGCACAAGCCAAGCATTGTTCTCAGTAGGCTACTGGATGCAGCCAGCCTGTTGGGTTTTTTTGCCTTTTTTTTTTTTTTTCCTAGGAGGGAGAGTTAGGCATGTGGACATGAGTCAGGCTGCACCACTTGGCCTCAGGGCCAAAGCACGAGGCTCGCCTGTGTGGTTCAGCACTGGAGAGGTGCTGTATGAGTGTTTCCAACTCTCAGGCCTGCAGCTGTAACATGGGGATCACAACAATTCCCTACTGAGAATGAGAGCTCTAAAAAAAAGTGCATTAAAAAATAAAAGACACAGTTTTCATTAAAAAAATTATATTTTAACGTATACTTGTGGCTTGAAAGCATAAGCTACTGAGATTTCCAAAAAAAGCAGGTAAACATTTTGATTCTCTTTACCTTATGTTTTTTTGTAAAAATACTTATGTTAAACCAAAAAGTAAAACCAATAACATTATCATATTTGCGGGTTTAGTGTATTTTCATGTTTTAAATATGCTGTTATAACTGCAAACTCATGTTGAAATTTGTATCTTTCCAGTCCTCTGACATACTTGAGAAACCTAATTTTTCTGTATTTATTATGAAGTCAAGGGAACTGGCCTTCTCCTTTACATTCAAAATTTATTTCAGTCATTTTTGCAGACAAATATTTACACATTTTCAAGTGGAAAACAAATTGCCCATAAATAAATGAAAATCATTAATTTTTTTTCATTCCAATTTTAAAAGTTCATAAAAAAAAGAAGGACCAAGATAGTGAGCAATAAGGAAAAGGGAAAAAAGAATGGAAGGAAAGAAGAGAAAAAGGAAAGAGAAAAGGAAAGAAAAAGAAAGACAGGCATTTGTCACACAAATAGGGAGAGAAAAATAAATGTTTAATGAGACATTCTTGGAGTATCTCATGTCGAGACTTCAAATGCCAGAGGACAATACGTCTCACAGCCCCGAGTAGGATACTTGTACGTTTGACTGTATGTGAAAATTGGGGGGAATTAGTAACTTTGTTTATGTGTTTTTGCTCCGTGTTACAAAACAAATCTCTTCATTGGGTATAAAAGGTGGAAAAGCGGTGAAGGAGAACAGAAAGCCAAGGCCGCATGGCAATGAGCAATGGAACTGGCAGGAGCGATTACTTTACATTCTCCTTGCCTGAAATTATCTATTTCCATTCTATAGCATCTTTGTTTGTCATTCCCCTGCTTATGTGGTTGCACATAGACTTTCTTTGTTCCTACATCTAAACCCATTATCGTGTTACCTTTAAAGTTTGGCATCCAGAGACACAGGGGTCACCAGTGCCACTTTGTGCAGGGCTTGTATGACTTCATTAGCTAAATAGAACTGTGGGAACAGATTCTGGGTGACCCTCAAGCCATGGAGAACGGTGGTTTGCTTTTTCTTTTTTTTTTGTTTTTTAATATGTTGTTCCAAAGACACGCAAAATGTTCTTTCAATGGTGTTTTCAGTGACAGTCTTACAGAGACACAGATGTGCTGGGAATATAGGATACATCTGCTTTTTGCACAAGGCCAAGTCCTGCCTCACCATGCATAGCTGTCAGGGTGCTGTCAGAGCCTTGCGATCTGCTTGTTTGCTGCAAAGAGTTCCCTCAAATGCACAAATTTCATAGTGTCTTAACTTGTTGCCAGAAATCCGCTGTTTTATTCAGACATTTAACCTATGGAATCAAATCATTTTCCTTCCAGTATCTGGAACCAGATTTTGTGCCTGGTATCTCCTTCACATGAGGCTCTGCATGAGTCTCATGCATGGTTGCACATTTTTGAAATCAAGCCTCCTTTACCAAAAGGTAAAGTCTTGGAAAGGTAAAGGTTTGGAAGCAGGAAATAAAGATGGGCTGGCATGATATTTTTTCTAACCATGGGGGCTCAGGGAATCTCTCCTGATATTACGGCATCTCTTGTTCTGAGAGACAGAGGCTGGCCAGGGAGCATCATCACTAGGACCTCCAGGAACTTTCACACAGTTTCTCAGGTGTGTTGGTGTTTTGCTGCCAAATAGTTTTCCTCATAACAGTTCAGCTTCCACTACACAGGAGGTGCACAGAAGAGAAGTAATTGCAATTTGTCTATTAGCAACATGCTGAACTGTCAGCACAAATTTCATGGGTGCCTTTTTTAGTGACGATACTGTAGTTTTACCAGAAACTACAACATGGCTAGGGTTCAATCTCTTGGACTCATCACAAGAAAAAAGAGAGCCATTTTGGGCTTTGTTTCACATCCTTTCTATACACCTGTTCACATAATGCTTCAGTGTAGGACTTTCTTCAATGACTAAACCTATTCGCTGCATTAGGAATGGCCAGCCGGGTACTGACGGGTCTTCTGGTCTGCAGTTTTCAGCCCAAACCCTACAACTTGTGCTGGAAGTGACCCTGCCCTAAGAAGACACCTGTCTTATGGACAGGCAGCTACAGCACATTGCACTGACTGAAATTATTACCCAATGTGCTTCAATGGCTGGGCTAAATTCTTATTCTCCCACATGATTCTCCAACTTTATTTTATTGAAATACATTAAAGCCCATTAATGACCTACATAAAATCAAATGTGTAGGAGATCAAGTGGAAGAATCAGTGTTTATATTTAGATGTTATTGTTTAAAGCAAAGCCAGATCATTAGATCAGTAAACAGTACTTTAGCTAGAAACGTGGTCAGATGATAAGCATATAGTTTATTAGCAGATAGTACTTTATTATATTTTCAAAGACGAACCAGATTAACTGGGTGAAATGATCATTTTCCACTAGTAATTAAAGTGATGCAATATCTTTGGACCTGAACAATGATGAATTTTGAAAGGAAACAGATTAGAATTTCAACATAGAATGGGCTCCAGACTTTTATGGGAAGGCTTATGTTCATACTGTTCACATGGAACTTCACAACTTACTTCAAAAGGCCGCTAATCCAAAACCAATGTCTGTTTAAACGATCTTTATTTGAAAACAATATTTAGCTTGGATTCAATAAAAATCCAGCTCTTTTAACCTAGCACATCATGACAAATCCATTGCAGTCAACAGTCAGATTACCATGCCAAGGTCCAGATCTTTCAGAGGGTTAAAAAAGGCAGGAATAAAAGAGGAAAGTAAACAAGATTTCCAAAGATTCTTGATTAGATGTTCAGTGAGTTTATATCTCTCCCTAGTGCCTACACATGAATAAGGACCCAGAGCAGGATCTCAGCCTCCCACTCTGCCTTTCTGATGACAGTAGATACTGACGTGAATCTTTGGGGCTGAGCCAACCTGTGAAGTCTGGCTTTTGGTTCAGATCCAAAACCGATAAAAGTTTCTCTCTTGGATTCACTTTCTATAGAGTTTTACCACAGCAAAACAAATGAAGAGATTTCTAGCTTGTCTCTGGAATGAACCTAAACCCAAATCAAAAGCTGTGTTCTGTTTTTATGCATTTCTGTATGTTACCTCCTGGCCCACCTCTGTATGGTAGGAAATTTGGGATATTCTGCCTCCACAAACACATCTACTGCATCATTTGGGCTATTCACTGCCTCCAGCTGCCTTTGAAGTATTTATTGAAAACCTATGAAATCTGTACCTTGGATTCTTGTTTGTGGTTTGTCAAGCTATGAATTAAAGTCCCAAAGTTATGCATAAGTCACTGATGTGTTAATTTGGTAAAAGCTAGAGGTGAGCAGCTCATCTTTGTGACTGACAGATACAGTATTAGTGCCTGTGTCTGCCTTGCTTGGCTTCTCTCTCTTTCAGTTGTAATTGCATCTAAAATCCGTATACTGGGAGAGTCAGAGTCACTCATCAGAGTCAGTCTTTCTTGGAGAAATGGTGGCAGTAGCTTTTTGCTTTCAATTTTCATTTAAAAAAATAAATTAGGTTTTAATTCTTGTGCTGATCTGTTGCTGGTGGCAGACGGCAAGTAAATTTAGCAGTATTTACCATTTCTCAAGTGTCAGCTATTTCTTATTTAGTTCAGTATGTTGAGGTTCACGATTGAAGGATCTGGGACAATCTCCCGCTGCCTCTTTGCTCATCTTCTGAAGGTTCCTGTCCTGAGTCCAAATTTTGCAGCCATGCCCTCTCAAGTGAGAGTGAGTTTAATGCACAGTTCTATAGTTTGTCTATCTTTTGTCCTTGCATGCATGCATATGGAGAGCTCTTCCAATGCAAGTCAACTGCCCAACCTCACATCACTACACTGAATTCACTGGGAACATGCAGCTGATACCAGCAGGACTGAGAGCCACATCCAGCCCTAGCATGTGGTTCATGCTGCTTATCTGCCATTGATGAGAATTTATCTATCTTCTGCATCTAAATTTATTCTGGATGTATTTTGGATTACTTCCTAGTATTTAGGCTTCATGTATATGCTCACTGAAGATATGTTGGACAGACAGTAAGGTGTACACTATGGTGCATAAGAGCATAGGTTTGTGGGATTGAAACAGAAAAGCAGCTTTGTTGTTGTTTTGCTGGGGGTTTTTAATCAAAGGATTTGAACATCTACATTTTACTTCATAGCATTTTTATTGGTGTTTTTGTAGCAACCCAGATGTATCTGTATGTAACTGAGGAGAGCATTCACATATAGAGAGGTGTTATTCTGAATTTTACTACTCAAAATAAAAAATACAACTTTTCCTCTTTTCCAGTACTGATTTTCAAAGTACTCAGGGAAACATTAGATAGGTATCAGGAGCTTCCTTAAGCACAGAAATGTCGTCCTCATCCATTTGACCTGCTAAGGAATTAATCTTGTATCATTGTAAGTTTGAGAGAGTTTTTAAGAAGGTAAATGCTTTTTTTTTTTTTTTTTTTTTTTCATTTCCCCCCTTTTAATAGCAAATACTATCAAGAATGTTTGAAAACTTTCAGAATTCCCATCCAAGTTAATCCTTTTAAACCTAGCTATGCTTATTAGCTTTCTTTGAACAGATAAGGCTTAAACAGATGTGTCATTTGGAGAACTGAAGTCAATTTAATAGCAAAGAAGGATACAAAATAGTGGCTACAGAAGGTGCAATATGGCATTTGATGAAATAGCGGTGATACATTTTTAAATCTCTTCTAAAACTATATTGTTGAAATGACAGAAATTACTAGTGAGCTGTTATGGTTTTAGGAATTATAGGCATCAACCTATTTAGTGGTGCTAAGAAGCAGCTTGAATCCCTGGCTGTCTCTCTCAAGTCATTTCTGATGGCATGGCAGCTTCTGCAGTTAGCTGTATCTGACGACAAGAAGTGCCTTGAATTTATCAGCCAGTGGATTGAAATGTAAAGATAGGAAACCTCCTTATCCATCTTTAGGAGCAGAAGGAAATTCTTAAATCATCTGAATTAAAATGGCAATTTTAATTGAGTTCTTGCCTGTATTTCATTGTATGTCCCCCCGGACAGTGGCAGCTGAGGAACACAACATCAACTCATTTGGATTGTCCTATTGTGCCAGTGGATGTGTCTGCTGTGGCTAGGCAGGGTGGTTTAACGGGGATGCGTATAGCAAGTGTCTATGGAGTTGAAAGACATTTCATTAGACATATCTGCAGCATACATGAACGGCAGAACTTTACAGTGAGGTCACATCGTGCTGCATCTTCAAGGAAGAGTCAAAGGAAATCTTTCCACTTCGCTATACAAAGCTTATTTTGGAAGGGTATTTACAGTTAATATTCCAAACAGGAGGTTTTGAGTTCCAGAAACCTCTCTGAAAGCATGCTCTGGGAATTTAAAGCAGAGGCAGTTTTGGAAACAGGAGGTGTAGGGAGAGCTGGAGGGGGAGGTAGTGGCTGAACAGGTTTGATTTTCTGCCTATGGCTCAGCAGACACTTGGGGCCTGACTCCTTAGCTCAGCAGCCCACTTGCCCTGGGAGAGACCTCAGTGGCTGCAAGGATGTATCTCCACCTCGGGGTCCCTCAGCAGTGCTACAGTGGGACAAAGCAGCCTTACTCCACACATAAATTAAGTTCTTTGGGTGCAGCTTCCCTGCAATTATAAATCATCGTGGCTGCCTTAAAATCTTTAAGCGTCCTGCAGGCACTGCGACCAACCAAACGAACTTTGTGTGTATTTTTCCAGCACTGTTTTATCTTTGGAAAATTCATCAGAAGCTAAGTTTCAAACAGTTCCTCTTTGCAAACCATCACGGAGGTAACCAGGGGGTTGGGGAAGGGTTAACACCTGTGCCCGAGCTGGACACTGTCCCATGAGGATCAGTCCAACAGATGAGGTAACAGGGTTTTGCTGAGGCAGAGGAAAGGGGTGGCTTAACTAGAGATGAACAGGAGCTGCAGCCAAATTTAAATTAATTAGCTTCAGCTAGACTGAAATTCTATTGTGAAAAGTCAATGGCTGGGGCTGGTAAGCAAACTTGGAAACACCAGGCTGGGAAGGGAGTGAAATACTGAGCGTGGATCTGACAGCCCTGCTGATAACAAAGCTTTCCACAGTTTGCAGCTGATGGTACACTGGGATTTGCCAGAGCTGTTTCTGGGGCCATTTTTGAGTGACCAGTGTTGCTAAGCTCTAGTGGTAAAACACACCTGCCTTTGCAAATACAGCTTGAGAACTGGGGTGATCCTTGTGTTGTACAAATCCCCAGCACCTAAAATAAATTTATTGTAAGTTGTTTTTTTATTGCAGCTGCTCCTTAGCTTTTTTATTCTTTTTTTTTTTTTTTTTCTATTTCTGGGACGAAAAAATCTAAATGTATACAAAATGCTACAAACATAAGCATGATCCCATGATTCATTTACTTTGCAATTTAATTTTTTTTTAAGTCAGCCTCCTGATTTTGAGTGCATGAATTCACAACACTGTTGTGGGACAAAAGCTAACTTGGAATAAGCATGCTCGCCGTGACTGAATCTTTTAATATTAATGCTTTTAAGAAAATCCTGGGCCAGATCCTCAGCTATTGTCAGTAGAGGAGCCACCATCAAAAAGAAGCTTCAGAGAAGTCGGTCATGCTACTCCAGTATGTGCCATTTAACAACTTTTCTCTGTAACAGTTGTTTATTTTTTACTTTTTTTAAAAAAAAGATTAAATGTGCAGGTGTAGTTCATATCCTCTAATTTTGTTCATCAAAAAGTCACATCTTTTTGCACATTGTGGTCTCCTAGGTAGTCAACAGAGAAAGCACCATCCCTTGAAGGACCTCTAAAGTCCTTGGAGATGTTCTTTCTCATCAGTTTTTGCAGAGGCAGCCTGAAGGACTGACTTTGAAAGATTTGGGCTTAATGGGAAGAGCGGAAAAAATCCTAAGAGCAGTATGCTTAAGAAAGCAAGCTGCAAATTTGGGAGGATCTCTGGAATTTGACCTTAATTCAACAAAGTGATCTAAATTCAATATATGAGATAACGTGTTGGGTACGAGCATTCATGCTTTGCTGGGCAGACATGGACCAAAGGTAGGGATGCCTGACTTTAGCTGAGCCAGACTTCCACTCATTGTTTTTGGTAGTCAGGGTGCTATTTTACCATGTACATCAATTTTGAAGTATAATTTAAAAATATAAGCAGAAGAGGTCACTGGTGCCTAGAAAGGTGACCGGCAGCAAAGGACTGCCAGTGCCAGCTCAAGGATGCTGTCTGCGTGCCAGCAGTGCTGGTGGGGTGACACAGGTTACAGCTGGCTGAGGGTGTAACACAGGCTCAGTAACATATAGTAGCACTCCCTGGGAGTGCCTGCTCTCTCCTTTGACAGACTAAACACATATGTCTCTTTAGCCACTTAGAAAAAGATGTTATGAAATGGCTGTAGAGACAAATGGGGTTTTAAATGGTTTTAACATAATATGACAATCTGTTCACAAATCCTGATGTGTTTACAAAACATATCCTTGCTGCCTAATACGTTTATTTTAACACTTTATTCAGGCTTAAATGCCATTTTCACATGCTAGGTTTGTTTGGATTTTGCATAAGGTTGTACCACTTATTCAGGAATGTCTGACAATAATGCAGCATTGGGAAAGAGTTCAACTTTTGTTTGGGTTGAATCCCATTCAACTTCTGTTATTCACCATTTAGTGCCTGAGTCATCAAATAACAAAACACAAGCATTAGGACTGTTTAGTTTCTGCTCTTAGCCAGAACAGGTGACCTACTCTTTAGCATGACCACAGGCAACAGAAGTTAGTCTCATCTGGACAGAGCAGGACAGAGGCTAAGTGATTTCCAACATAATCAGGTATTTTGCCATAGTGCAGTTTCATTCGGTTGGGAACAGATACCCACAATTTTCCAGTTCAACATAAAGGTTTGGAACACTGTTGGATTGCTCTCCAGTTCTGTACTTTTTGTTGGTAGGGTCCACAGTACATTTTGTTGCTCTCTTTTTAGTAGGTGAGACAATCCTCTTCCATCTAGTCGAATGATTACTTGGCGCCAGCTGTGTTCATCTTTTCCTGGAATGATTTCAGCATGTGCCATACCTGTGCTCCACATCATTTACCCTGCAAATCCTCCAGCCACTATGAATGCCATGGAGTACCAGATGGCATCTCTTCAGCCACAAACATAACCGTTGTTCCATGCTATACAAGGGATTGTCATGCAGCAGCAAATCAGGTCCAGAATTTCTTCCCTCAAGGTGCTCAAGGGCTAGCATGTCTAAAGGATACAAAACCTGTGGAATGAAGATCATGTGAACATTTTGTTTCTTTGATATAATGAACTTCTACAGAAAGGTTAAGCTAGCTTGTACTGGAGGATGACCACCGACCGCATGTCTGGCTGTCATGGGCTTTTTTAAAGATCAAAGCGGTCATGTCTGTTCAAGAACCTCTTCTAAGGACAGAATTGACTTTTGGCCTCATTCAGGCTTTGCATTAGTTTAACTCTTACAATTTTAGAGTAAGCAATAGGCAAGATGAATACAGAATTGAGAGACATGCTTCAATTTCCATATAGAAATATTTGATCATTAGCAAAGCAGAAGAAAGAGAGCAAACTACTGAATTCCTGATATCACCTTTCCTCTTATTATCCTCTTCTCATATTATGAATTTCTCTTCTGCCCACTGTACTAAGGAGAACAAACATTTAATAATTTATTTATTTTCACAGAAAAGTCGATCAACAGGTCATGACCTTGTCAACAGAGAAATAATAAGGGGTATTAGGCAGAAGGAAAGAATTTCCAGTCCTTACCACTTTCTAGGCCCTGTGTAATTTATATCATAGTTGATATGATATATATCAAATATAACATTTAATATATCTGTTGTTGTGGATCATTTAAATCACATTTATCCATAACTCATCTTTACTGCTGGTGAGGAGTTTAGCTTTGATGCTATCCACTGGTAGGGATGTAGCCTTCCTTTCATCACATTTTTCCACCGGGCTATTATTATAAACTCCAAACTTACAGACTATATAAAGAACCCAATAATTGCAGGGCTAGACATTTTTTTGGCATTTAAGCTAAGGAAGTTCCGAAGGAATTTCATTGTTTTCTTCAGATTTCACCTAACCCAAGTCAACCTGCCCATCATTCATGTTAACATGGATTCAGTACAGCAAGGCAGCAGCAGCCCACACCACATATGCCACAGTGTATTATTCTTTCTAATCAAAGGGTTTGCTTTGGTTTCCAAAGTGTGGGAAACCTGACACAAGATGCCCATCGCAGATAGGGAAGGATCCTCCGCTCTTCAGCATAGTGTAATAATAACAACAACAATAACTTTGATTTTGTTTCAAGACTTCTCACTTGGGATCCTACAGAGGTTCTAATATCCTGCCATGCCAGCATATTATTTTTGGATTGAATGACTGGACGAGCTTGATTTACATCTTATCACACTCTATAGTCCATAATGTGTTTTTAAATCATGTCTAAACAACTTACCGCAAAAGCAAAATTGGAGGCAGGCGGTGGGAAGTATCTTGAATAAGTTGAGCATCAAAGAGAGAAACCTCAGAGGATAAAGAGGGGTTTATTTGCAGCTGGCTGAGTCATGTTTCATGTGGGGTATGGTCCCTTGCTAATAATAAGCAAACTGCTAAAATACTATTCCATGCATTATTAACTTGTTCAGTAAGTTAGTATGTCCTGCACAGACATGTTCACTGGTAACTTCTTTTCTTTAATAACTTTTCCCCTGATAGCCTTTCAGATAACATTAGAAAATATCTTTTTTCCTACGCTTCTTCTGCCTTATGTCACACAGCCAAGCCTCTGAAGAGGCTTCCGTCATAGTGCCATGATGCAGCCTACGTGGTGTTTACAACTAGGAATCTGCAGCAAAGTGTCTTCAAAGAAAAGCGATAATCACACCAAGGGAATGGCTGCATTTTTTTAAAAAATAACACTGCTAGGACTAATGAAGATTGTTGATTACTACTGTTTCTGGATGGAAAATGGGAAATTTTGGGGTAAAAACCTGTTTTTTCAGCAAAGGTTTTGTTTTCTTTGGAAAGTTCAGCTTCCTTTGTTTTTCTTCCAGGATGCTTTTGGTTTGATATGGATGTATTTATTTAGTTGTTGCTGTTGTTGTTATTATTATTTCATTTTTAATAGAGGGGGGGGGTTCTCCTCAAAAGCTGTTTTTTGCCCAAAGAGGAAAGAAAAGGAGAACAATGTTAGAGAATAATGATTTATGCTAAATCAGTTTTGGGACTTAGTTTTCAGGAACAGTACTTCAACCTTGGAGAAAATTCTCACTAAACTCTCAAATATGTAGGCACATGGAATTACTAGTTAAATTTGGGGAAAACTAATTGATTTTTTGGCTAATCAGGCATACACATCCCAGGACAGGGGACAATGGCTGACCAGAGTTGTATGTGACAGAGTCATGGCCACTCAACTATGAAGCCCCTTCATCAGATTTGGTTGCATCTGCCCTGATAATACTGCAGTTTTATAAATGAAAATGTTTATTCAGATGATTTGAGAGTAGGAAGGAGAGAGGTTTATTTGACACGCTACACCTTAAAATGCTCCCTAAGATGCGGTTCTGCAGCTGTTAGGAACATGTGCTACTATTGTTCAAAGGATGCAGTTTAAAGAAGTGGTGAAAAAAAGATACATGACCCTTGGCATAGAGAGTTTATCCCATTTGTATGAAAACATGCTAATCTTTAATGAATGGGAGCTGATGGGACTGCCTCATGTTGGTGACAGTCAGAGACAGGGCATCATGCCCCTTGTGCTGTGGTGAGAATAGACCCATCAGTTTTGCAGCTCTTCAGACACGTGAATAAGTCAAACATTTAGGTCATCTGTGGGTCTCAGGCCATGAAAAGAGATGTGCAGCCAGACCAGGGCATGAAACGGTGGCCTGGGACTTATCTGCTGTCATCATCCCAGCATAATAGGACCAACAAAGCCATCGCTTTGTCTGCCTTGTGGCTTCCATTGGGCCAAGGCACTTGCCACAACTGAGCCCCACAACATGTTTTATGTTGCACTCTAGAAACAACTGTCTTTGTTATGTAGTGCTGGTGCTGAACAGTGGCAGATTTTAAACAATATTATTATGACTCCTAAGAGACCACAGTCAGTGTCTTAAGTACACTGCCTGTAAGACTGTACTGTATCATACCACAGGTCATGGTTCTTCTCAGATAACTGAATATAACTTAAAGTTTAGGGAAGGGGAGGGAAGTGCAAAACCTGATAAAGGGCAGAAGAAAAACAGAAAGGAAGGAAGGAAAAACTGAACCTGTTGTCAAAATGAAAGCTACCCCTGACACTGTCAGCTTTACTCTTAAAATAACCAGTAGTCCTGTATTTAGGACATTGTGGTTGGGATGGAACTGGTGAAAGTACCTGTACTGAATCAGGCAGAACAATTATTTGACCCTTGGCCTTCCCTGTCCACTGAAGGTTTTTTGACCCTGTGGATCCTGGTGGTTTTTGCAACTGGGGTACAGGAGTACTGAAGGATGATCCCCACCTTGATGAAGAATCCCATCCTTGCTAAAGAAAAGATTCCATGGTTCACATTTGTAAGCTGTGGTGTTTTCAGATGTCAATGTTTTCTGTTTTTAAAAAATAGAAACGTTTGAAAAGCCTTTGTCTGTTTTATTAAATCCCAAAATGGGGGGGGGGGGGGGGGGCTGGGTGGGTGGGTGTGGGTGGGGTGTGAAAATGCAACAAACCAATCAACCAACCAAAAAAAAACCAAAAACCAAACACTTTCCCATTTGAGCAATAGGACACTCAAGGCTCTTTTAAGCAGACCTCAGGTTTTCCATCACTGGCTGCTGGAATTGCTCACACTGGAACTACCCCACAGGACTTATAGCATCTCCTGAGACAAAGTCATGCTGCCTCCCAGCAGTGGACCTGTGGACTCTTACCTGCTAAAAAGGTGGGATTTGTCCTTAATTATAGTAACGTTCGCACTTCTCCTCTGAGGGTCAGCACTAGAGGGCAATACAGCCACACGCTTAGCCACACACCAGTGACTTTCAGTGGCCGGTGCTGGACGGCTGTTCCAGTGACATGAAAAGGGGAGGGTGGAGATGAGTTGTCAAAACCATGAGTCAGAGTGTAAACTGGTCCCACCTTAACCACACTGAAAATGCCAGTACTCTGCCATGCAGCAATTTACCTTATCAGACTACTATCAGGAATTAACACTGGGCAAGATAAATATCATTAATTCCATTAAAATAGATAGATAATATAATACAGAGAAGTTTCACAATGATCTTGGAAATTAATAACTTGTATTGCATGTACACTACATGCAACCAGGAAATCCAGCTTTATTCTGATTAATTATTCTTTTTAAAATGGTTCAAAACTGCCCAAAAGGGTTAAAGTCCAGCTTGATAAACAGCAAGGGGGGGGGGGGGGGGAACCAACAAACAAACAAACCAAACAAACACACACACCCCCAAAAAAAAAACAACAAACAAAAACAACACTCAGACAAATAAGTAAAACCAGTACTACTAATGCCAGTCTGCTCAGGGTGCCATTCTGAACTTGGCCTTGCCCTCTACTTTACTGAAACTCTATACGTAAAAATGAAGAGATGGCTGATACAGGACAGGCTGAAAAGTTCAATCTGTTGGGACCAGGATTCATTTCAACCCACCAGTGTTCATTAATTCGCTAAGTGGTGACATAATTACAGGGCCAGGATCCTCAGGGACTGGGCTGGAGCTGGCTCCAGTGTGCTGGCCATCCTGCAGCATGCCAACCCTGCTTTAAGCCAGGCAATGGATTTGTAAAGAAATTGCTCAGCTCCAAGACATACTGAACATGTATTCTTTCCTGGAAATCTCTGACTGCCTCCCATATTAGACTGATTTTAAAACTCAGAGAAGACTGAAAAGAAATACAGTTGAAATCAGTGCTACCCAGCCTATGTTAGCTCATAGCACTGCTTTTTCTCCACCCCAGCATGGTAATTAATGCTCACTTCATCTATCTTGACCACTCTACTTATAATGAAAAATAAACCCAACACATAGCAGACTAGTGAATTGCCCTTATCTAGTTATATTTCAGTACTGTTAACTTCTTGGTTGAGCAGGCACAAATCTCTGCATTTATATAGACATCAAGAATGGAAATTTTACACCATTCCGGCCGAGTATCTTTACATAGGTTCATACTTGTGGGCTCACCACGACCCAAAATCTTTTAAGAATTCACTAATAAAGAAATGGGGATTGGGACCTGCAGAAATGTGGACTTTTGATATCTTTTCCGTGTTTGCGCAGTGGAATTGTGCCAGGTTTGCTACTCATTGGACTACATCTTTGTAACCGAGATGGGATTGGTCCTTGAATGGGTTTACTTTTGAACCTGGCATCAAGTGCATCAGCATGTCCAATATACGTGGAGAAAATATAAAGTAACCCTTCACTTTGATTTAAGTAGCTGGGCCACTCTTTATTTTATGGTGTAATGCTTCTACAGCTTCTTGCTGGCTTTATGGCACCTGCAGCACTGCTTCACCACAAATCTCCATATTTATTTCAAATTAACAGAAACTCATCAAGGCCCAAAAGGCCATGAGTAGCAAGAAGCAGCTCTGGAATAGACATCCTGAAATCCTACCGTTTAAAGAACTCATTATTACTGAGGGAAAGCAGAAAAAATATTAAGTCAATATGGAAGAATCTTCAGAGACATATGAAGGCAGATCATTGTCTAGGGTGGTATGCGGTGGTGAGTCTTTTAAACATCTCCAGATCAGTCTAGAACTTTTGGAGCAACAAACTGGCAATAGATAAATTCATGTTATGAATTAGGTGGTTACTTTTAGGCACAGCTGACTGAGCATTGACATATGCTATCACAGAAAATGGTGGAATTTTTTTTTTAATGCATGTTCTAAGAAATATGTTTTATAAGGTGGAAGTCCTGATTTAGTCAAACAAGCTGCAACACTCCTTTCAGAGGTAGCTGAATGAAATGTAAGGGCCTTCTTTGTATAGAAGGTCAGACTAGCTGATCCAATAGCCCATTCAGAGCTTAAAGTCTCTGGGAGCCTATAGTCTGAGCTACAGACTTAAGCCTCTTACTGAGAGTTGAAACAGTTTTGTATTGTCCATAGATCATGTATAGAGGAGAAAGCAGACCAGACGGTGAGCAGTGGGTTGCACGCACCAGGGAAGATGTAATTTGGAAAGAAATACATCCTTACACTGACTCATAACAGAAGTTTTATTATTACCTCTCCATGTGTGGGTATAATACCTTATTTAAAGTTGAAAATACCAGCTAACTAGAAGCAAAGATTACAAAGCAGAAAGACTTTAGAGTGGTTAACAAGATATCACACTAAACATCACCCTATGCCAGAAGATGAAAGGAGAAAATCAGCAGAAATTTAAGCACTTAAGAGTTGTTATTGTTGTTTTTAAATTTGCCCATCCTCAGTGAATACATAAGCACAGGGAGGTTATGCCATCCTGTGTTTGCTCATCCCTGGTCTTTGTCAGCTCACCTACTGCTTAGATACACTAGAAGCCAATGGCACCTTAAAAAAAAAAAAGGGGGGGGGGGGGGTGAATCACCTCTGATTTGCATCGAATCAAAGGAGTTTGTAGATATCTGAAGTTTTACAAGTGGGGACTTCACTTCAGTGATGAAGTTTCAATGGCTTATTTCCTGGTGCTTAGAAGAGATTTGTGCTGCACCAGTAGCTTGTTAAGTTGTTACCCTGTTTTGTTAGGTACTAATTTCTTTTAATGTGAGTTTACTTTGTCTTGCTTTGTTTGCTGTTATTTCTTGAGTGGGTTTGGTTATCTCCTCCTTAAAAGGAGATTTCAGACTGATAGTATTTACCTAAGCTAGCCATGGACATTATCTTAACCTTTAATGCATTTATCACTTGACAACTATTTGGGAGGGCGTGCTTTGTAGTGACTCTAAATAAATGCTTCTGAGTTAATCGGTGCAGGTGAAAAATTTCTTAAGAATGACGTGAACATAAAGGTTAATATCATCATATCAAATACTTTCTAACTAAAACATCAAAAATGTACACGGAAAGAGGAAAGTGAAAATAGTAGATGGACAGACTTGTGTGGTGGGGTTTGTTTTTCCCCTAATGCTTGCTCCAAAGATCATTAAAGCCAAGGAAAGATCCCCTTTCATCGTGCTAATTGATTCCCATAAAAAACAAGACTCTTGTATATTTACTACTGTATTTGTAAAACACACAAAACAAGTAATGTGTACACAGAAAAAGCAAGGCAACAGCAAGCCCTAGATGCCTTTGGGAAGCTCAAGAAACTCCCTCCTTCTAGCTGAATATCCCACCATCCCTGCCCTGCATGTTAGCATCTTTTGGGGGTTTAACACAGCATGACTGTATCAACACAAGTGGAAATTGCATGAGTCAGCCAATTCAGGCCAAATAGAAAACACCAGCCAACTTTCATCTGAAATCTGAATTTCCATAGAGTTGAAAAACCCACTCACTTCTCTTTCTTTTCTTTTTTCTTATTTTTTACTTTAATCTACACACTTCCCCCCCTCCCCTCACCCAGCCACCACCTGCCCCCAGTTCCCCACCTTCATCACTTTTTTTGTGAGTTTCATTCTTGAAGAGTGAAAGAGCCTCGAGATGGTTGAATTAGGGAAGTTTTGTATAACATTTGACTGGGCAGAGCACCCAAGAACCCCAAATTAGACCACACCATGTTTCAATCTCAAAGTATATGTAATTACTAAACAATTTCCTTTTCTGAAAAAGCTCTGGAAAGTCATATTTTTTCATCATTATTTGAATCTCAGCTGTGTAAAAGAAGAATTGAGTGTTCCCAGTTGAACTCATGAGCATCGTCTAGCCCTTCCCTTCTTTCTCATCACTTCACTGCCTTTTCTAACGACTACATAGGCACAACAGTTAATCTTGCTTCTTTCACTTGGAGAACTTAGGATCAAAAGGGGCAAAAATATTAACATGTAACTTATTTAACAGCAGAAAACACATGTACAGGAATTCAGTAATTTGCCTGAAGTCACACTGGAAGTCCTTTAGCAAGACAAAGACTCAAGCCCAGACCTCATATCCCAGCCTATAACTCAGATTCTTAGGTTATTTATTTACTTATTTTATTCACATACTTTAAATGTAGCAGCAACTACTTTTGAAAGTGCAAAACCACTCTCAGATAGGTTTTTCCTGGCTCTACTGTACATTTTTAAAATTGGAAGTGCTAGACTTTAATGAATTTGTGATTAGTATTATTATTATTTATTGCTGTAAACTGGCTTATGTGACACCATCTGAGATTGTATGATCATAACGAGCCTAAGCAGAGCACCCACAGTCCCTCCTACACAAAGGAATTAAAAATTTCTAAGAATCCAATTTCTAAGTATGATCTTTGGTGAATACCAAAGAAATATGAATCACCTGTCATGAGTCACACAAAAATGTTACAAGGCATAAAACAGGAGCTGTTCACGTGAAACATTTTGCATGAAAAAAGGTGGCCAGCTGACTAGGTCAGCAAAGTGGCTGTGGAACCTGTGAATTTCCAACGAGATTTTTTTTATTTTTGCATGTGGGAAAAAAAATATCCTTTGCTCAAGGCACTGATGCAGTGGGAAATGTGAATTGTGAGTAGCTGTATTTAAACCAAAGTCCAGCAAAAAAAAAACCAACAAACCCAAACCCAAAAACAAACCCACCCCTGTCAAGACCAATTTACCACACCACAAGCTTTTCAATGGATGTGAGAAGCAGGCTGATTCTGAAAACAAAACTGGTTAATAACAGGTTTTCTATTGCTTTTGCACATTAATGCCATAGATCCAGTGTCTAAAAGACAACCAGGGTATCTGCCTTTAACCCTCTCCTTATTACATGATTCACTGTTGTGTCTACTCTGTATTTGGAGGTACCTGGGCTGTTTTTACAGTAGGTCTGTAGTGTGGTCTGTGCTATGTGAGCGGCTGTTGCTGGTACCTACATGAGCCAGTTTAGAGATGTCTTGGGAATCTCCACCAAAACCACAGCCTCTTTGGGGCAGGCATGCCAAGAACATTTCTTTTTGGATTTATTCATGCTGCCTGCCTATAAGACAGAGAATTAATATCTTTTGTCAACACCATTTTGGAGACAACAAACTGCTGCCTGGTAAAATGGTGGGGCTTGCCCACAGTCAAACAGAAAGTCTAGGGACAAACAAGGAGCTGCCCCCAAATCATCCCAAGCTTGCTCGAAAACCTGCTTTGCTGTCATAGCATCGTTATCGGATATTCCTGTACAGCAATTCCATGTAACTCTGGGAATATTTTAGCTATTCATGTTCTGATCAGGAGGTCTTAAAAGACCAAATTTGAAATTAAAAAGGCTAATCTCATAAACTCAACCATGGATAAAGGTTTGGTTCATCAAGGATGGTGTCTGACTTTGCCATTTGACAGACTGCACAAACACCAAATAGGGGCAACAGAAGTAATTTTGCTTGTCTTGAAAGTCAGGGAAAACATATCAGCATTTTAAGTACACTGCATAAATGGTACCTGATCTGGTGGTCTGCTGGCAAATGAAATAAGAGAAAAGAGCAGGGAGGACATGACAGATTCAACCAGACTGGCCCACATCTATGATGAAAAGAAAGGTGTTTGTCCCCAAAAAACATTTAGGATAGCTGATGCTGCCCCATGAAAGTTGACATAAATGTAAGAAAATGGCAAAAATGTAAAATAACTTTCCAAAACATCCTTTTTTATTCCCACTACAGTATTTACTTCTTCTTTAATATAGTAAATATAAAAGATTTTCATCCCAGAGGAAAGTTCTGGACAAGCTATGTTATGCAGAAACATTATGCTTTCACATTTCAGTCATCTAAATATTGTTTTTGGGATTACTCATGGAAACTTCACAGTGGAAGAGGAAAGGGGAGGGGTAGCTGCATGGGGAAGGGAAGGGGGAAAGATCCTTTATTAAAGCTCCATTAGCTCCAGAAAGGAACTCTGTGAAGTGCATGAAAAATATTGTGGATGATTCAAAGACATCTCTCATTTGGGTGTCTGTTTTCAATGTCAAGTTTCCTCCTAACCCCTATCACATTTTTTTCCTCCTTTTTTTTTAATTTTTTTTTTATTTCTGCAGAGGAGGATAATGATGATTTCAGAAGTGGGGAAAGATGGATTGTCTTTATATGAACTGTAAGTGTTGGGTAAGGCAATTAAGCGGAACAGAAAATAACTAGGATTAAAATCCTTTTTTAGATCCTGCCAGGGCTGAAATCGTTGTCACACGGAAGCTGTGTTTAAGCTCCAGCAAACTTTGGGTGAGGCAGCTGTGAAGATGACTGTCTAATGACTGTAAAACCTTCAACATGGCAAATGGAGGGGAAGTCTTGCCGTGAAGGAAGGGCACCTTCTACCCCTGCCCCCCCCCCCCCCCCCCCCCCTTTAATGTCAGATGCTAACTGCACACCTGTGATAAATATAAACCTACAGCTGCCATTTGGGTCGGGGAGCCTCAGGATGAGTGGGCTGGTGGGGACAACAGCTCTCCTCACCCCACGCGGGCTGCTTTCAGCTGGGGTTTCAGCTCCCAGTTCCAGTGAAAGCAGGTGGCGGGGCTAGGGTGAATCACTGAACTGGCAATGACTGAGTCAGGGTTGAGGAAGGGGTTATTACACAACTTTCATGTTTGGGGTGGAGAGCGATGGGTGCTCAGAAAAAAGCAAAGCCACACAAACTCACCTGCTGCCGAGGAAGGTAGAAGCCTTAACACTTTGCTTTCCCTATCTGCCCTCCCAAAGCTGGCAGGAAAGCAATGCAACGCGGAGGCTACAGATATGTCATAAAGAGAATATGTGACATTACACTGTGGTTTGTGTGATGCTGATTACCCACTGCCATCAGACTGGACCTCTTTGCTTTAGAGAAGCAGTTTTAGCAGGCTTCAAGCCACGTGGAGTGAGAAAAATCAGAAAAACAACCTGTCGTGCACATGCACAGAGGGAGGAAGCCGGTTTGTAAAACCACCTCCCCTCTGAAGCCGGGTGCAAGCTGCTGCCAGAGCAGCTGTCCCTCCAGCTACTTCAGAACAGATCCATTTTGCAGCCCCAGGTGCAAGAACCCTGGATGCTGCAGCCCTTCCTCCTTGATTTTATGCTCCCACAAGACCCAAGGCACCAGCTCCCCTCTAACCCTCCCTGCTAGGTCAGGATGACAGATCTAACAGGAGTAATGACAGCTGATGGTATAATTAGAGCAATGAATTAAGTGTGGGAGTCCTGCAATTTGAGAGGTAGCTTGTGACCTCTGGGTAGTATCATTGCTGATGTGTGCCCTGGGACACCCTGCTGCAGTCAGTGGGGTGGCATGGGCAGTGAGTGAGGGCACATTTCACCCCTTTCTGTCAAAAACACTTGATGTAGGCATAAAAAGACAACGTTCACCCTGCCCCACCGTTCATAAAAAAAAAGTGAATTTGACACTGGGCTAAGATATTCTTGCTCTAGTGGCAAATAATCTGCTTGGTATTTTTACTTAATAGTAGTAGGTGTGTAATATTTCTAAATTGTGTAGTATTTCTAAATTGCTTGTACTCCAAGTTGTGTGATCAGACACTAATAGACCTCGCTATGACCTTGTTATCCCCAGGCGGCAGCCTGAACTTGCGGACTGGCTTCTGGTTCTTAAGATCACCACGGTTGTGTACAGCGCCTTTGCTGCTGACGGGATCAAAACAATTTTTTTTTCCTCGTGTTAAACAGTGAAATTTCAGACCCAGAACTTCCTGGCATATGCTTCTGAAGAGAAAGTGGGGAAATTAATCTGTTCTGTTTGTTCTGGCTTACATATGGAAACATCTGTTAAACTGTCTCTGATTGCCTCCTGGCTGCATTAAAAGTGATGACAAATTTTGCCACTGATTACTGGGTATGTTTCATACTTTTTGCAGACAAGTTCTGAGCAATGCTCACGGCCACTGTACCTGGTGGCTTGACGGTGTACAAAATGATGGGGATTAGATCTGCTGATCAACCGTGTGCATTGTATTGATGGGCTTCCCCACAGCTAAACATCGGCGCAAAACTGTCAGCTTTCCAGGAAGGTTCCAAATATCTATACATTTATATTATATCATATATGTATATATATGTATATATATATATAATCTTTATGTATAAAATACATATTTTATATCACTACTCATACGTGTGTGTGTTTATGTGTATATCTATGCTTGTACCTTGCCTCTGCGTTGGCTTGCTGACCAGAAATTGATTTAAGAAATAGAAAAGGATTTGAGCAGAAATCCTATTGCTGAACACAGCATATCGGTGCTAAGCAAATAGCTCCAAATAGAGATGCAGAAAGAAATACTCAACTGAGTAACCCTGGCAAGGACTGATCAGCACTTTGCTGGGGAGATGGGCCAAGTTCAGCAAGCCGTGATGACACCTCTCCCAGGAAGCAGAAGATAACCCGTAGGCTAGCTGGGTCCTACGAGACCAGAAAGTATTTACAGGAAGGTGAAGATTTTAAGGCAGCAAGAAATTTCTTGCAGGTGTTTCTGGACTGGGGAAAAAATCTCCTGAGTATCTGAGTGAAGTAGAGAGAAAAGCACCCAGAAGATGGAGGAGGAAGAACAGAGGAACTAACAGGCTGCAAGGCTTGGTTCTGCACTCCTGATTTGGTTCAGTACCTATTGCCGTCGGGAAAGGACACTGGCGGGCATCATGGGGCAGCACTAATCCTTCCCCAGCTGCTGAGGCAGCCCGGATTGCAGAGAGCATTTAAGTGGGACAAGTGTAATTACCTGATTGGCATTAAGTAACAGTGTAATTAGCACTTTTTGGCACATCGTCCTCTGAACATATGGTATTCAATGCTTTTTGAAATAAGATATTTATATGACACTCCCAGCAATGCCTGTAATGATGACTTTGAGGTTTATTATCCACATTTTAGAGAAGTAGTGCTTAGATTAGGGGTGCTGGACAGCGGGGATTTCTACTGTACAGGAAGGTTGAGTCAATGGGCTAAATTCTGCTGACTGGTGTAAACTGTGGGTAGCATCGAGAGCTTTAGTGAGGCAACTTTTGAGGCTGTAGTGGTAAAAGACAATGCATTTATGACTGATTAAGGAAATTCTTTTTCACATGTGGAAGCTGGGGAATTCCTTACTGCACAGCAAAACTGAAGCAATATACAGGAGAATGGCTCAGGATTACCGAGGGAAATTATTTAAACATAAACTATTGGACTTTTAAAATGAACCAGGGAAGGAACTACATCTTTGTTCTGCAGCTGTTTGCTTGGATCTAACAATTTGATCCAAGGTTTCATAACTTGAACAGTGTAAATACACTGCTTCAGTGCATTTGCTGCAATTCTGCAATTAGTTTCTAGTAAAAGAGTATCTCAAATCATCACCAAAGGTTCCCATTTGCCAATAAGAGGGTAGAAGTAACAATTTCAGAATGTTATGATTATTCATGCTGTATAACCCCTGATTTTTAACAGAGATGCTTTGCATAGAAAAATATTGCTATCTCCACCCACAACTGCTAAAGGTTAAGAGGCAAGTTTCCCTTAGGTTGTTTAATCACAAGCTTTCTGCCAGGCTTCTTGTATGTTCCATGGTAATGGCTGGTTCTGATCATGTGCTGGATCAAGCTTCCTTTCCGGAGGATTAGGAAATGTGATGGTTTTCTCTTGTTCCAAGAGAAATGAACTCGTTAGGCATTTGGCAGAACCCTGTGGCTCGCCATGCATCACAACTTTTGGTCAGTCACTGTTCAATACCTGTCTACGAAATGCTGGGGGAGGAGGTGGGGAGAAATGTAGTAAACTCCGTGCTTTCTCTGCAAAATTAAATTATTGCAGTGAGCTTTGGATGACGTTAAGAAAGTGACACAGTGAGAAATATAACTTTTTTCCCTCTATTGCCTTGAGTCAGTTGATAATTCACAGCGGTGAACAAAAGAAAGCCAGTGGATAACACATGTTAGCAAGGTCTCTGCAAAATTACCATTCGTATTAGACTTTTTTGTTATCACTAAGATCCGCTGCCAGTTCACATTAAAATTCAGAGTGCTGACAAATGCATTTCTCTTAACAAGATCTTTTTACTTTTTCTTTTTACTAGGCAGGAGCAAGGCAATGACTAGCAAGCAGAGCTCTGGACACTCCTGAAGGTTGTTTTTTGAGGGGGAAAGTTGTTATCATTTCAGGACAGCTACATCCAGCTCATGGGGTCAGAGAGTCATGTAACCATCAGCATGAAGAATTTACTCATGGTCCCTCATACCACCGGGGAAGTGGAGGCATCACCTGACACACTGCCCTGTTCCTTCCTCTCCCCCTTCCCACCCTCCCCCTGCCACTGCTACCCAGCACAGGCTTTCTCAGAAGGGGGTTATTATCATGACTTTGCACCTGGGAGTCCAAAAGGAGGTTGAGGCCCCACAGCAATGCAGATTGTCCCATCCCAGACAGGGGGTTTGTGCTTCAGCTGAACTCCATCTCCTGAGCTCTGCTTGCTGGTCACCAAAAAAGGTCTAAGGCAGAAGAAAGGTTGTTTTACTATTATCATTATTATTATTATTGTTATTATTATTATTACTACTGCTACTACTGCTGCTGCTACTACTACTACTTTGGAAAAGGTGTTGTAATGGCCATAAAATGATGCTGAAGTAGCTACCCACTGCAGCTGGTTTCCTTCTGGGGAAGATGTATAGTTTTCCTATGCCTCTGTCCTGATCCTCAGCTGTTACTGAGTCACCCAGGCAAGGAACTCAGATACCACACTGCACATACCTGGCTTTTACACAGAAATGTTTTGCTGTACTAGACTTAAAGTACATATTAGAAAAAAAGATAGAGAAATCTTCATCAGGGGCACATCTAGAAATCAACACAAATCAGAAATTTTGCAAGATTTTTAGAATGAAACTCACCTTTTGATCAAAACCATCACCTCTCCTTTCCATAGTGAAATTTCCAGGGAAGTGATTTTTCCCTGATTTGGGGGTAAGAAATCTTCCACCTGTTTGCAAGCACTGGAACTGTCAAACCTGACAACCTGCATGTACCTGCTGTAAAATCTGTGCTGATAATCAGTGTCTTGATCTCCAAAGATCTGAATGCTTTCAACAGATCATCTGACCTCTCCAATACAAACATCTAACCTCAGATCATCTAATCAAATCCTCTAACCTCTCAAACCTTGCTAGCTATTTATGAATCACATACATGCCATCAGAGTGCCTATGCTGATAACAAATGTAATACTCCAAAACCTCAAGAGATCATTAGTAAGACAACTATCGGGACAAATGCTGAGGCCCAAATTCTCCTCTTGGGGTGGCCATCATGACTTGAATATAATAAAGACCAAGCCAGGGTAGCATCTTTCACCTGCTGAAATGTGGTTCAGATTTTTTTCCCCAGGCTTGCAAATTCAGTTTTCATTTTCTTTGACAAAATCTGGAAAAAACCAGCCCAACCAAAAACAAACAAAAAAAAAACCAACAGGAGAGGAAAAATACTGAATATGTTGTCACATTTTTATTTTTACTAACTGTTCCGTGCTCCAGCAGGCCTTTGGTATTTGTTGCTTTATTTTTTTTTTTTTTTTTCTGGCATCAGGACAGTTAATATTCAGTTATGGAAAAGGAGAAGCCTAGGCTCTGCACACACCGTATTTCGTGCATCCCACAATTAGGTATCAAACTCATGATATTTAGCTGAGAGGAAAAACTCTTTTTAGACACCTCTAATTTTCCAGAGGAAAAGAGATTAAATCTGAACTGCTGAGTCTTTTTCAGTTTCAGTGATGGTTGGCGAGAGAAGACCTGAAACTCTTGCTTTACACTCACCATCAGTCATACATAGTCAGGCTCCAGATAGGTAATTAAGAGTCATTTCACTGTTTACTTATTATGATAACCATGGCTTTAATCTGGAGTTTTAAAGTGTTTATTGCTAGATGAGCATAAATATTCAGGGAAGTTTCTTTTGTGATTTCTCAGTGCACTAGATGGCACTAAAGCATGGCTTTTAT
The DNA here is from genome assembly GCF_023638135.1 of Falco biarmicus. Taxonomy (NCBI): domain Eukaryota; kingdom Metazoa; phylum Chordata; class Aves; order Falconiformes; family Falconidae; genus Falco; species Falco biarmicus. The sequence continues at coordinate 27,474,336 of NC_079292.1, forward strand.
ATGTAGGGGAAAAAATCCCTGCAAAAATTGGTATGTAGGTTCAGTAAACCTGAACTATTTTGGTCAGGTATATTTTATGAAAGTTCTTTGATATATTATTTGTAATTTTTCATTTTAATTTTCAGATCATCAGAAACAGAGAATTAATTACATCCACTTTGATATTAAAAGAATTTCAAATTGAAAATAAATAATGCTGGAAAGTTGAAAAAAAAACCCTGAAGAAACTAATTTACCCCAGGCTAGATGCAAAATTATTCTAATGTTCAAAGATTAGGGGGCTTGATGCAAGTAAAAAAAGTTCTGTACCAATTACATGGCTTTTTCATGAACTTTAGCTATCAAAAACATTAAAGTCACCAAAAAAATGAATAAAGTCTTCAGATTTTCTATATAGAAAAATCATTCTTAATATACAAGCAAATAGTTAGCTCCATACTGTCTCCCAGGCATATCATGTTCAAAACAACAAGTAGAACCATCTTGTAAGAGCAGTGCACTTTTTCTCCCACATAAATAGCAAGGAAACAAAATTAAACTTTAATTTTTCTTTACTTCTTCCCCTCCCTTCAAATGAGGAGCTATGGTTTAGCTCATTCGAAGTTTCTCTTAATGTATTGTTATGTGTTGTATACAGCACTGTTTGCTTTCTTATATGATCATCATAAACAACAACAAAGGAAATATGAAGGGTGGATCCCTTGTAAAACTAAGCCTTCTAGACAAAACGGCGAAGAAATATGTCTTAGGTCATCTTGGGTATTTTTGTCTTGCTGTAATGCTGAGGGTGCTTACGGAGGCATTTCAGGTCCTTATGATCTTTAGATGGTTCCAGGATTATTCACCGAGTACTTCTCTGAGAAAGAAAGCAGGAAGAAAAGAATGCAGAGTTAAAAAGAAAGGAAAAAAGGCAAGATCGTGCGGGCTGCATGTGAGTTTGCTCCAGCAGTGATCTTGCTGCACTTTATTTCCAGCAGCCATACAGCGAGGTGATAGTTGCTCCATTTATGCTGCAGACGCGAAGGTGAGACACGAAGCCCGGGGTCTGAACGCCAGCAGCCGGGGCTGTATGCGGAGCAGGGCTGCAAATGTTACGGTTTCATGCTTGGGACTGTCATTGATTTGACAACGGTTTCAAAAGCAGTCATTTACCTGCAGGGGCTGACAGGATCAACTCCTGCACTGAGAGATGGAGCTTCATCTACCTGCAAAGCCAGTTCAGGGTCTGAACTCCCAGGCATCTACTCTGCCATGGGCAGCAGGGTTTTCTTTTGGGAGGAGAGACCTGTGCATTGCTGCTGAGAATTTGCCCTCATGTATATAACAGAAAGCCCCTATATACCCACTATTGAATTTATTATTTTTCTGTAAACTGCATTAAAGCCTGCACCTCAAGAAAAAGTATTATGGGAAAAAACGAAAATGCCTGCATGAAGCTATTAAACGTGACCCAAGAGCACACAAGTCCTTAAATTACAGTGTCTGCAGCATCCAGCTCGTGCTATTCTGAGGGCTAATATTTTTAGCACCTCTACAGAAAATAACTTCCCTGAGAATCCGAGGTTAAACAGTTTCAGGAATACTTGTTCTTGGCTTCCCAAACACTCATTTTCCACACTTCAAATGCATAAATACAGAGAAGGAGAAGAGATGAAGAGAAATGCACCAATTCAACAATTTTTTTCTTAAAATATATTTTGCTGATGACTTCACAAAAAAAATAAAACCACCAAAAAAAGCAACACACCAAAAGTAACAGAAGATAGCAGAGTTGCACTCTCACTAATGTCAATTGGTATGATATCACCACAGAGTTTGGACTTTACTCTTTTAAATATGATATATGGCTTGGCTGTTTCATAGGGACACTGTTGATCTAAAATGAACATCTTAAAAAAAATAATTACAGACAATAGTGATAACACCTCAGGTTATTAAAACTGAAAGAACATTAAATTTCCCAATTTACTTTTCACTGTGCTGCCTGCAATTCATTCAGTCTAGACAATTTCACTTTTTTTCTCACTTGGTTTCATTTGTTGATTCTAATGAGAGAAGTTAAGGTTGCAGCTGCCAAAGGGGACTTTTTGAAAAGTAAAGTTTCTTAACAAGAAAAAAATTAAAAGCAACCCGCTTGTCCTGATTCTGTCTCCCCTTGCTTTTGTGATACAGGTTTTGTTCACATGCAAGGGGAATTACAGCACTTAATTATTATACACTCACAGTCCTCCAAGTTCTTGGCTCCGAAGTCACCAGCTTCACAGCTTTGGCTGGTGGATTGGATACCTCAGGTCTTCTCCCAAGCTCAGCAGTATAGGTCTTTATTCCAACCTACCTTCAGATGCTTAACTGCAGAACCTTCTTTAGGACCAACAGTCCAACTAAATATCCAACATGAGTCCACTTTACCTAATTTCCATACCTACTGAACACTGATGGCACCTTTTTTTTCTCCTGCAAGCTCCCAGGGCTAGCCATCTGCACACCCTTCAACCAGAGGAGAGCCCCCCCCAAAACTGGTTCCAGCCCCAGGGTGAAGAACAACCAATGTAAGAACACTGCAGACCCCTCCTCTAGGAACTGAACCACAGGAGCTGTGGGATCAGGAGGACACTTGGGTTGCTGGCAGAATTAAATGTCTCTGATACTGTTACATCTTTCTATCAACTTGGGAGCGAGACTAGAAAATCACTTAAATCCCACACAGACATTTGCCACAGAGTTAGAGGGCCTTTGGACTGGTGCCCAATTCAGCAAGAAATTAAGAACACGGTTATGGTTATGTGTATGATTATTTAAGTACACGCTGGTGATTAGTGACTACGTATACTATGTCACACTGCTGTAGCGTTTGTATAACTTCAGGCATGTACCCAGTAGATCACTTCAGTATTTCAAACCTAGATTTATATATTTTTCCATTAAAAATACTGCCATCTTTTTAAATAAAATCAATTAATTTTTGTAATGATTCATCCAAAATTGTGTGTATTGAGATTTTTCCCATTTTTTCCTTCTCCAGTTCCCCTTCTTTCCTCTTTTTCAACAAGGAAGAAAACAGATGATGGAAGAGTAGAACAAGACATTTAACCTAAACTAATAGCAAACAATGTCTCAGAGTTTGGTTTCAGGTTTTAATGTTTTCCCTAGATGATTCACACACAAATAAATTATTTTATTCAAGCAGCCATATGTTAACACAGCCAACAGCTAAAGTCTTAAATAAATATTAAAAACAGGTTTAATTTTTCATTTTAGAAAACAGCTAAACCAGCATCACTGTCAAAGAGTCTGCATACTTTGAAACAAAATACTGTTCATTCCTTTGTAATTTAGCTTAATGTTTAAAACATGCATATAGATGACACTGCAGGATAGAGACATCTTTTCTTTGTATTTCCATTATCTGTCGAAGGAATTCAATTCTGAAGCACCAAGCGCTATGAACAACTAATGAACACCTTCAGAGAACTAAGTTAACTGAAACCCCATCACATCAATGCCGTATTCTGATACCTTTTTTCCCCTCGTGTCAGCTCTGTTCGACTAGTGCTCTCACTACCTAGTGGGAAATGTTATTAAAAGAGGAAACACTTTCAGACCACTGATGCTGATCCAACCTATATCTGTAAAGGTACAGAGGGAATAGAATAAAATTTAGAGAGAAATCAATGCAGCATAGGAGGCTGTTTTATTTAAATATTTTCAGTGTGCTCCAGTACAGCCTCAACTGCCAGGATGCAATGTAGGAATTGGAGTAGTATTCTAAGACCTATGTTTGCAAAACATCTGGCAGAGTATCAGAACCATCCCATCTGACCTTAGAGCCCATGAATCAGTGAGGGGAAGAGTGGTGAGCTCCAGGGAAAGAAATGGGTAGCTTGCAAATGTCAGGTTAAGGAGATTCTGCTGCGTGTGTGAGATTTTTATAGACATATATAAATGTGTACGTGTGGGTCTGTATGTTCGGACCATATCTATCTGTAAAATAAAAGTCGGTTACAATAGATGTTCTTATCTGACCTACTTAAAATTGTACATGAAAGAACAGTTAATTTAATCTCCTATCTGTCAGATTGATATAAATCTCCTGTTCAGTATTAATTATTGTAAGCATGAATATTCTTCATTTTGGGGGGAGACCTGATGATTAAAGCTAATGCAGACAGAAATCCTGAACTCATTAAAATTCCCTCCCACACCCCCTCACTGAATGTGCGTGCAACTTTTCAGACAGGATTCCTCGCTGTTCTGGCTGCCATGCAGTCTTCTGCACCTTCGGATAAAGAGTATAAAATGCTGCCTCTGTGAAGCATTCATGTTTTTAAACTCGAATGAGTTTAAAAACATGTTTTATGTTCATTGTGCTGCAAAGTCAGCGGGAGCAAAGTGGCCTCGGTTTTCATCTGAGCTTCAGCTAAATGCTTGAAGCTCATTTTCCTTCTGTTTCTTTCTGCTTTTAAATTCTGTGAAGTAGCTTGACCTCAAGAGCTCAGGAGGTGATGCAGGGTGTTAGTGACATTCTTGCTCTCTTTTAATAAAATAATATGTTCCCATCCAAAATGATGTCAGCGATAAATGTAGAAATCAGGAATTCAAAGGTAAGATTATTCAGCCATAGTACTGTCTGAAAAAGAAATCCAGAACAAAAACTTGCTTTATATCTAGGTCTCTGTAAGGTTTATAAACCTCATAGGACAGGGTTTCTTTCCACCTGGAGGTGTCTTCTGCCATGAAGACCCTGGTGCTCCCAGGCCCTGATGCCTCCCAAGCTGATGCTTCCAAGCATCAATGGGGTCTCACAGACTTCTGTCCCCTACTGAGCAAGAGGATCTGCCTTCTATGGGATCCGGGATCTGAACCAGATCAACAGTTAACGCATTCAAATTAGGGTTGTTGGGGAAAGAAGTAAAGAATTGTGTTTTAATGGTCAGGAGTGCCAAGTGATTTTAATTACTATCTGCCTTGCACCCACTATTCTCACAGGGATAAGTGTATTTGGATGAAAAAAACCCCAAAGGAATGGCGGGGGGGGGGGGGGGGGGGGGGCGGGGCAGTGTTTTGGATGTGTGTGTGTGGGGATGCTACAGAAGAAGAGAACACATTTTCACTCAGATATGCTGAGCTATGAATAAGCTGTTTTCATTAGACACTTTAAATTACTGTCATGAAAAAAACCTAATCAGACACAATCGCCCCCCAAACCAAGGAAGACACATCCCAGGTTAGTCAATAGACTTATAATTACATGTTCAGCCAAGATGCCTGTAAATCAGGTTTGGCTCCATGCTCTGTCAGAGTTGAAAACAGAGCTGTTTCTGACAGGTTAAGTGAGTCCTACAGTTGCTGGACTGCTCTGGCTATGAACAATATTCTGAAAACAGCACTGTGAACAGTGATTTTTTTTTCTGACGTTATGTTGATTATAATTTATTTTTCTTAAAAAATTATGCTAAAAGTGCCTGTTCAGGTCTTGCTCTGAATTATTGGAGCCTGATTTCTCAGTGCTGCCTCAAAAGTGTCTTTCCCAGGTACACAAACCCTTCCTGTAGCACAGAAAAGATGGCATGTCACTTCCGAGCCCTTTAGAAGATGCTGTTCAGAGAAGTTAATGTAGCCTCTAACATGAAGATTAGTTGGTTATGAGAAGAAGAGCTGCACAAACAGCAATGAGCAGAATTCTTTACATCTGCAATTTTTGTCTGCAGTACACTTAAACCCCAAACAAACAGAATAAAAGAAAAAGGAAAAAAAAAAAAAAAAAGAGTGGGGAAGAATATATTTGCCCATTGCGCTAAAATGAAGAAGAAAATGTGCAGTTTAGACCAGGTAGTTCTAGGTACCTTTGAGTGGCTTTCTTAATCTCACAGCCATCCGTCTCTGAGAAATATTTAGTAAATAGTCTCTTATGCTGTAGTCAACAACCCTCATGCCACCATTTCCAGTGGGAAAAGTACCTTTGCAGTGGCCAGCTCATAATATTTGGTTTAAAAAGTACTTGGTCAGCACAAAGCGTCTTTACTGAATTAGGCATGTCTGTCAGGGTCAGATTTGAAGGTGAGATTTTGAAGGAAAAAACAGAACAGCAGATGAGGGACAAAATAAACTGGTTTAATCTAGATATTCGCTCCCTAATCTTGCAAACATCTATGGTTTTCTTTAACTCTACATGAACCTTTGCACAGTGTGTTTAGCTGCACAGTGCACTGTTTTTTCAGTCCTTTGGTTTGAGAGGAAAAAAGAAGAAAAGAAAAAATAAAACCCAACCACCCTCTCCTCTCAGAGTCATTCTACAAGCCATTTATTCATCAGAAGTAATTGTGGTCAGACATTTAGCTGAGAACGCTGGTATTTGTCCTAATGTTCTGTAAATGTTTATACCAAACTTAAATGAATGTAAATACCTCATCTCTGAGCTCTGTGGTAAATCGTTTGTTCTACACAGAGAACATTTGGCGGGGAAGTTGTGCTACAGCCCATTCCTACTGAAATAGTTGAGACCGATGGCAACTGGCCATCTAATGCCTGAGCTCAAATGTAAATACTTTGCTCCACAAGCAAAGCTGAAAAAACCAAGCCATATTTTGGCCATTTCTGCTCAAGAGAGAAAATAATCTGCACCAACCCTTTTCCTGACACAACTTATTTATCTCTGCATGCTGCTGAGCTCTGCAACCTGATGTATTAAAAGTCAAGTCTAGGCTCTTCGTCTTCTCCCTTCATCCCAGAGCTCCAGCATTTGCTTTCCACCGCCCCCCCCCGCCCCATGTTTTAGCTCATGAGTCAAAGAGATTAGCAGACAGCAAAAGTTGCAGTTTGCTTTGGGTGAAGCCTTCAATATTTGTTTCCACTGCAGGGAAAACTCCCACTGATTTCAAAGGGAAGAAGGACTGCAGGCATGCGCTTCCCACTTCTGAAAATCAGAGCTCCCAGATGCAAATTTGAGACTTGCAATAGACAGGTATCAGTTACGCTAATTAAGTCTCATTTATCTTAACCATTTCACTACTTAATCAGATAGCACAGTGATAAGAAGCTATAAAAATATATGACAGATAGTCAAGGTCTAGACTTCTCTAATGTGGCAATTTTTTATATTATGATCTTTCTTTGTATATGCAGATGAACCACTCTTTTATTAACTTCCCTTTGTAAGCATTTCACACTCAAAAAAATCAGATAGGGCTTTGGGGGAAAAAAAAAAAAAAAGCTTTCCAAGGTGATGAGAATGAATTAGCCCATAATTGGACTGATGGGTAAAAGTTCAGTACAATGCAACAAAAGTACACCATTATCAGGATTTAAACTTACTATGGGGAAATTTTATTGCTGCTCATTTAAAACATATCATCTTTGGCTGCACTCTGCAGGGACTTACCAGTGTTGAAGTAGGTAAAGAAATCTGTAGGAGGAACGGTCCCCACACACAAGTGTAGGTAGAGAAGGCATTTAGCTGTCAACATTTATTACTTGAATTACATTAGGTTTCATGGGCTGTCATCTGAGGTTGAAGATTTGTGTGCTGGGTGCTTTTCATACATCTTCATAGTATTTGGTGGAAAAAACCAGTAAAGAACAGTGGTCATCTCTCCTCATAGAACATCTCTGCTACAAACCTACACAACAGCACAAGAACATCAGCACATTTCCTCCATTAACAGCATGGAGGAGTAAAAACAAAGAGGTCTACTCAAGATTGCAGAGGAAAAGATCACAAGATGGAATGCCTAGAAACTGAAGCTAGGCACCACCCTGACAAGAGAACCAACACATGTCTTTGGGCCAGAGGCAAATCAAGTGTACAAGAAATGTGCCTGGACTTCTGTTGAACTCTAGCTCAAGATGGGGAGTGTTTTTCACCCTTTTGCTTTGTCTCATTCAAATGCTGCCAGGGGAGGTAGATGGCTTCTGTTTTGCAAATCATCAGATCGCCTGTGGTTTTCATGATTCTCTGATTTTCAAACTTCTGGAAATTTCCAAATGAAGGGGCATCCTACAATAAAGGCTCCTGACAAGAAATTTCCTTAAGAAACTTTCCTCTCTTTGCTCCTCTTGGGGATTGCCACAATATCTCTGCCATCTCAGTGGATGTCAAGGGCCTTCAGGATCTCTCAGTTCATTAGTTTGTCATTTTTCAATACCCTAATTTCCTCACAAACTCTTGGAGAAAGAGATTCTCAGTGTGACTTGAAGGTTCTCTCATTGGGAGTATTTCAGAGAAGGGGAAAAGTACATTCAAAATGCACATAGCAAATATACCAACTCATCCTTATTAATGCTGAGCTTCAGTTAGGCCACAGTTGTCACCGAAAAGAGGCAGTGTTTGAGGTAAAGAAGCAGAACATAAGGGAGCTACCAAGATGAATATTAACATCTTGATCTTAACCTAGAAATTTTCTGGTTCTCATGGAAAAGTCTAGCCAAGAGTTAAACAAAACCAAAAAAAAGTGGGCCTAAGCAAAACACCCAAACAACCCAAGCACCAATGAAAACAGGCTGAGCAGGAAAGGAAACACGCAGAATAGCCAATAATTTAAAGGTCCCTTTTGATGAACAGGAACTCCTACAAGCAGCCGCATGGTGACAAAGCTACCCAGCTACATGATCCTGTTATCAAAGCCGCATCTTTTGTTCAAGGCAAATCGCCACAGCTTCTCCTTACATGTCTCTCAGGCTGCTAAGCATGACCCTTGTGGGGCTGACAGAGGGCAAAAAGGAGGATTGCAAGGCTCTCAAGTATGCTTGCAGTAGAAAAGCATCTTTGTCTTACACCACCCTTTCAATCTTGTCCTTCAAAGTCTAGATTTTTCCATTTACCCAGGGATAACACTGACAGCACAAATAGTTCTTCAGTCTGGTAGTACAAAATTTGCTTTGCTACAAAATGAGGAGATTTGTAAAAATGTATTTGCTACAAAAATGGAGTTTGCTGTTACAGTTTAGGAATGGCCAGGCTACTTACAGACTGGCGGCATACTGAGCCTCGGCGCACTGACTATAAATAAGATGCTGTCATATAGGAGAAGGAGTAACAGGTTCAACTATTGCATCTTTTTGGTAAATTAGAACTATCACATCTCTTTGGTAAATTAGTTTATTAGGTAGGACAACCTGAAATTTGTGATCTGAGCTTTAAAACAAAAATCTAAATGGTTTTATTAAAGTTCATATTTTTTTCCTGTGATGTTCTAATCACTAATTGATATTTCACTGTTGAGAGAACTATTAAGATGCTAGTATCATAACTATTATTGACATTGATCCATTAGAGAATTTAAAACTCCTTTTTCCAATAACAGAGACTGTAGCTCATAATTCCCTTTTGAGTTTTGGAATACCTGGCATGATTCATAAGTTTTCACTTACTAAATTCATGTAGCTCCATCAGAATTTTGGGTTTTATGACAGTAAGGCTTTAGACCTTAGGACTGGAGAGAGAGAGAGAGAGATTTTTACTGCAAATAATCAAATACCAGAAAAGAAATTGTTTCAATACACGAAAGCATCCTAAATTTACTACCTTTCCTATTTTTAAATCTTGAGATTGGCTGGATTACCTCAAGATTTAAAGAATGAGGTGACTTATGAATATTGAAAGAGTGAATAATTAAAATCTCAACAGCAAAGAAAGACCCTCTTAGATCTTGATGAACTAAGTCATGCTTTTTAACTGTGCTTTGTAGACGATTTTTATTAAAATTATGGTGATTTATGATTAATTGACCCAAACCAGAAAAATGTAATAACCCCCCCCCCCCGAATTTCTTACATTTTTTCTTCGTCTTCTTATTTCTTGACATTTATGTCTTTAACTGTGAAGCTATTTTTTTCTTTGTCTGACAATCTCCAACTTATATTGGAACATATTTGAATAGCCTGTGCCTGTTTCTTTGAGATTGCATTAGGCTATTGATGACAGTTAAACCAGAATGCATTTTTAAACTGAAATTCAGAGCTTGTCAGAACAGAAACTGAAGTCTCTTAGGTGTTTGAATAGATTATCAAGATGATATTTTATCAGCATTAGGGATATTAGAAATGTATTTATATTGCAGGAAAATAGATTCTAAGGTGTTTAACACAAAAGATACATTATATTGATTTCTACCAATCCTTCAGAAATTCCATTCAGTAATATTTTTTATACTGTGGTTCTAAAACAATGTAAGTTGTGAGGAGATAAGAATACTGCAGTTTTAATTGCCCTTTCTGAAAGGGAAATTACCCTGCAAAGTCCTTTACCTAGCTGTTGTCTGAATGCTTCCAGAGCAGAAGCCTGCACTGAGATACTAACATATCCTGAAACTGTCTTATCTTCATCTTATTAGAGAAGAGCTGGGCAGATGTGGGACAGGCACCCCTTCCCCATGCCTTATTCTTACACACTGATAAAGTTTTATCACCCATTTTTGTCTGACTAGATAACCAAAGAAGATTGCTGCAGCAAGAAATTTGGGGGAATTTGAGTTCATTTATTTTTCTCTCCACCTGGTTCTTCTGCCAACAGTCACTCTCCCAGAAACCACATCTTGTCTATGGAGCTTCAACAGAGCTGAACGTTGGTGGGACCTGGGAGACAAAATCCACTCGGTACATTTCCACCATTGTAAAACATAGATCCTCATTTACCTCCTGGTCCTTGGGTCCTCAGTGTCCATATTTTGTAGAAGTTACTTTGCTCTTGTCTTCTCTTTGGGAGTGAATTGAGACCTCTGCAGAATTAAATGCAACTGTAGTTCCAAGGACAGCAAGTGAAACACTGTAAGGATGAAACTGCTCCAGATTTGGGTTGTTCTGCCTTATGCAATCCTCCAACACTATTCCAGTGAGCTTTCTACCCTCACATACCTTACTCAGCCTCTTAGCACTGACCAGCTGGGGAACACATATTTTCAGGTTCTACTATAGAAATAATGTTTTGGTGGACTTCAGCATAGCCTTTGCATTATTTCAGAAAATAAAAATAAATTAGCAACAGAAAAAAACTTTTTATGACTGCAAGGCAGCCCTTGGGAACCAAGTCTTTACAGATGGAAACAGCATAGCACCGTGCTACTGTGGCTGTGTAGGAAGGTCCAAGCTCTGTGGAACCAGATGCTTTGGACCATTTAATGAGGGCTACAGAGACCATCGTCAGGTGAACATATTTAACAACACGCATGCAGGCAGAGCCTTTTCCTTTCAAGTTTGCATCCTTCATATCCTGTTCTTGTTATGACCTTGTATTGAAAATGGAAAGAGGAGATAAGGGGTTGTAGCAAGAGTGGCCCTGACTGTGGTCTGTATGCTCAGCTCAAAGCAACAGGGTCCATGGAGGGAGGTAATGACCACAAACGTTTGCCATGAGCAGCAAACCTCCGCGTAGGCTGTTAAAAGAAAGAATTGCACCTTCCCTTCTCTCGGAGGATAGCACAGTGACTCATAACAGCCTTGGTGTTGCTCAGCCTGAGATCAAGAAGTGGGAAAGGAAGAGCCCTCACAAATACTGAGTTTACAAATAACAGTGGATTACTGATTCTGATACTTGCTGCTACGAACTCAGAGAATGTCACTTTTTCTCTGCGCACAGTCCTGTTCCTCCCCCTGGAAATCCATTGCAGGCCAACACAAGCTCTCTGGATGCTGGCATCCTCTTAAGTCAAGTGTCCTTAACCCATCCCAACATAGCCTCCTTCTTCTCTAAGTACCTAACTTCGATGAAGTGCCTGAACTGAGACCATATGGACAATCTGTCCCCTGTTTTCCTAAGTTATGCAGAAGAAAGATGCTATCAAATTGAAAAGATTAGTCATTTTCAAGGAAAGGAAAAAATACAAAAAAGAGTTCTAAGGAATTTAAAAAACCCCATGATTTCTGTTTTGCAGGTGAGTAAACAGAAACCTAGAAAGATTGAAATGAACTGGGCTCGGTAACAGGCTTAGATAAGAAAGGGAACCTCATTTTTCTAATGTGAGCCTGCTGGCCCTCACTGTCACACCACTCTCACTAGTAAAGCTGTCAGAGAACCACTCTTCCTTCCTCTTTCATGCTTTGCATGTCCTTTGAAATGGCAAAACATCTTCTTGATACAGACATCAGGGAAATAACTCTGTCGAAACATTTCTGTATGAATCTTTTTAAAATAAGGTGGACCATTTAGCTTAGCATCTTTGGATCTCGACAGTTTATGCACACATACAAATATTCCAGGCCTTGGAGGGGCTGATTAAAAAGGAATTTCCCACGTGTGGGTTTTAAAACAAAACTGGATAAGCACCAGCCAAGCTTCAGATTTCCCTTCATTGGCTTTTTGTCTGCTACATCTGCATGTAAAGTTGTTTTTTGAGCTGAGAGGAATGAACCAAAGACCAGACAAAGATCATAGCCAGGAGCTAATCTGTGCCTTTAAAAAATATTCAATACTTAAACTTTTTTATACCAGTAAGGATGATTCTGACTTGGATTTAGGCAAGGCGTCCTGCATCTTACTCCTCCTGTCTGGTAGGAGAAGTACCAGCGCCATTCTGGTCTGCAGAGGATATACCATGGCCTTGAAGAGTATGCAGAAATTTCTTGGGATGTCCAGGGAGAACGGGGGGCTCCAGGGCTGGAAAGTATGCACAGATAGGATAAAAGGAGATCTTCTCTCTTGATGAACTTAGCAAGTGAGTGGGTTTCCTTGCAAGGAATGGGCAAGGTCAGACATTACAAATATTCTTTCCTTGCGTGACTAAACTCCTGTGGCTTCAGGAGTGGTAACACTGGTACAGCACCTGCAAGCCTTGCAAGATGGGCTTGGGTAAATTGATCTCCTGCCTCAGTTTCCCTCTTCATATGCCAGAATAAAAATGCTGACCTACGCTTGCAATCATTGATATAGATTTGCTTTAAAGAGAAACACTATATAAAATTTTATGAACCTGAAGACTCCTTTAAAGGATGCAGTTGGCTGATGCAGCTACTGTGCATTCTAAGTGGAAGGTCCCACCGACCTGCTGGACACAACCCTGGTTATATCATAACAGGTCTAAGGTTTTGACCCTCTGAACTGCTTCAGGGTAACTACACAGTGTTCACTTGTGGCCAATATTGCAATGTTTTCTAGTTCTCCTCTCCCTCCTGCTATGAACGCTGTGGAGAGATAAAGAGCAAAGGAAACAAAGATGAGCTGATGGGCTTCCTCTTCTCTGTCACAAAACACTAAGGTTAATTTACCAGTAGGAACTGCTGCAGCTTTGATGAGATACGTAAAGCTTTAAGCCCATGTAATCACCATTGCCAAACTAGTCTGCTCAATGGGATAAAATGTCTTCCCCGTGCCCACTGGGCGGGAAGTCAGTTGATTAGAGGCATTTACAGAACCAAAAAGCTTTTTTGCATGCTGCCTCCAGATGACCTTTTATAAATCCCACCAAATCCTAGCTTGCTTCCCACCACGTTTCTAATAGTTTGATCTGTGGCCTGCTAATGAGGTACATATTGCTACAGCTCCAGTAAAGGTATTAGGGTGTCTACTCCGTTCTGCAGTACCACGGAGATTATAGTTGTTTGCGCCAGGAGGAAAAGGAATTTCCAGGGCATAAGTCATCATTTAGAGTTATTAACAAAAGGATTTATTATGTTGCTCTGTTTCAAATGGCGGTATACATGATGTCTAGAGCATGCCAGAGTGCAACTACCTACCACATAATGTCCTAATGAATCACTGCTTGCTGGAGGAGCTGCAGAACCTCAACATTCAATTGTGCATTTCTCCCACATGCACCAAATTGACAAATAAGGCCATAATAGCTTTGCACTTTTATCAGGTAAAACTGATCTCAGGAAGATGACTAGATGAGTACATTGAAACCACGTTCAGAACTAGGGGCGGGGGGGGGGGGAAATCCACTTTTTGGGGAAAAAAAAAAGAAAAAAAAATAGAATCAAAAAAAAGAAAGAGAAAAAGTATTGGCGCAGCAAAACAGCTCTAACGCAAAGCTAAGTGCTAACCCCTAACCCCATGGGCACTGGGGGTCTGGGTCTGTGCCTGGGAAGTCAATGGGATCTTTAACCATGACTTCAGGGCTTGCAGAGTCAAGTCCTAATGTAAAAAGAACCTTGCTTTCCAGAGTTGTGAAGATGAGGCTGACTAAAGGCTATTGAATCCTGCTTGTCCACGCTTGCCTTCTGTGTAATTTATAGTAATTGACGGCCAAAGGCTCTCCCCTCTCAAACAAGCAGTTAAGAAATAATTCTCCTTTTACTGAACCAGGGTCCACTGAGGTTTAATTAAACAATGTTTAGAGTACATTTTGAGTTCTCCAGGTGGCAGGAGAAACAAATTATTATTTATTTGCTTTCACTCATTTTATTTGCATTTTCAGGCTTAAAGGCTAAAATGACTATGTTTTGTTCTGATTTTGCTTTCAGTAAAGGTGCTATAAATTTTCTTATTTACTGCGTGTGGAAGCAGACTCAATTAATATTATTTGCTCATGGTATATATATATTCATAGCTAAAATAATCTCTGAAACTCCACAGTCCTCTTTGGTTATGTTTTGGAAAAGGTGAAAAAAAATAATAAACCTTAACGTATCATTTAGCCCTGTTTGATAACTGAAAAAACGTTGGCATTTTTCAACACTGTTTTTATTTCAAATTCTCACTAATGCTTTTTTAGGGACAAATCTTCCCCTGGCAAAGCCTTCTTCCACCCTTGTGAAAGTAAGTGGCTTTACCTTGGAAGACAGCCAGCCTTTAAATGTACTGCTCAACAAGTTCATCCCCCTCCATGCAGTCCCTCAGCTTCTTCCTCCCTCTCTCCTCCCTCCCCCAACCATGCTCTGTGTTAAGAAGTGGGCTTGAAACACATCCTGTAGTCAGTCCTCTTGGCAGATTGCAGCATTTCTCCTACCTCCATTTATTTATTCTTCCAGCTGATGAGCCTTAGGAGTGTGGAGGACTTTTACCTTTTTGGTAAATTAATCATTCCTTTTGATATCTTAGAGGGGACAAGGCTGATGGCATCACAAGCAATATTTTTTAGGACCATTTAGCATCTCAAATGAAAGAGTTTCTAAGAGGGAAGAGCAGTGACAGAGGTAACAGTCTATTTTTGAAGCAAAGCATGGGACAAATTCTGCCTCCCCTGTGGCACAGCTCCCAAAGCTGAGGCCCAGGGGATGATGAAGCCCGTGATTATACAGCACATTATGCTAAAGAAAAATTAAATCAAATGCAGCTGCTTTTATATAATTCAAAGACAGAACTCAGTGTTTTCTTAAATTATTTTTGGTTCCTTTTCCCCTCTCCCCTCTCTGCACATTTATTCTTTGCCTATAAAGAAAAGCTTCAAAGAACATACGCAAATCCAGCCCTTTTATTTAAGTTTTGCTTTTCTACCTCCCTTTTTTCCATTTTTTTTTAAAGCTGCTTCTACTTGAGTCTGTTGCAAAAAAATCCCGCTTTTTAGTTTCTTCAGTGATGCCTTTGTGCTGTTAGGACTCAAAAATGCCTTAACTGGGGACAAGGTGATGTCTGAACCTCAGCTTTAGAAAAATGCCACCTCCTATTCCAGTCAAATGAACCTTGTACTAAGTCACGTTCATTCAAAAAGTCTTGTTTTCAAACAAGAATCTACCTGTTACTGGTTACTGGAGCCTAGCCTGGCTAAAAGGTAGATCAGAAACTCACAGTGAGTTCAATAAAAGATACATAAAACAAGCTCAAAATTCACGTGTCGCTACTAAGTGGAAAAAAATCATCAAATGAATAGGAAAAGAGATTTGATGCAAGCAGATGCATTGCAAAGTGCCCAATATTACATCACCTCCTAAAGGAAAGTCTTTAGCTGAAAATTTGAGCTGGTGGTTTTTTATTATTTTTTATTGAGTCATTAACATGATTCCACAGTTAAGGACATCTTCTTGCTTCTCAGGTGCTGATTCAGCAAACTTCTTGAGCCCACATGAAACCTGATCATGTTTGTGGTTCCACTGAGTTCAACTGGGGCACAATCACATGAGTGAAGTGAGATACACAAGTGCCTTGCTGAATCAGGGCCCTATGCCCATGGCAAAACTTTAATTGCAAGATATACTGTCAGGCAATTTCCAGTAGAAGTCAGTTTTTGCGTTGTTTTACTAAGCAAGCTGATATTTGATTCTGCAATTGAATGTAAGCAGACATTCTTTTTAGCAGACTCTTGACAGCCAATGTTTGTGGAAATAACATTGATGATATAACCCTGATAAATTTTAAGCTTTGTACACTTCTGCCTTACTTTACATCTCTCAAGAAAAAGCAATAGCAATCACATAAGCAAATTCCCCACAGATCTAGGTGAACAATGTGTCTGATGTTACTGTACTATTTTTAATTATTTGTGAGACGTTTAGAGCAGGTCTGAGAGTATCTGAACTCATGACTAAGTAGATAATTTTACCCATATCGAGATCCAAAATTTAGCACATGTATTTTTAACAATCAAATCATTTTATTTTGTTCTGAAAAAAGGAGGTGAGAGAAAACTGCCGGGGGGGGGGTGGGGTGGGGGTAGGGGGGGGGGGGTGGGGAAGAAAGAAAGAATGAGAAACAACTTTTCTACGGAATTGTTAGGGAAATCAAACCACACTATCAGGTTGCATACATTTATTTTTCACATATAAAGTACTTTGTCCTAGAAGAGATGTTCATAAAAGTCTCTCAATTTGGTCATTTGACAGATGAGATCTGTTCTTCATGTCAGTCACTGAGTTACAGGTCTCTTCCCCTATTCTGCTGCTGTGATTCTTATTCTGTTTATCTTTGTATCCACAGAGTATATCAGTATAAATTTATACATGTGTATGCATATTCTATACATACAGCCTATCTTTATTATGCAGATGATAGCAGTGTTAAGCTTGCTGCAGAGGGCATTTCTTTCATATTTCAGAGGAATGCTAGGCAAGGAGATCTATTCTTGAAGCCCACAATATTAGAATAAGAATGAAACAATTTTCATAGCAATGCAGTGGGAAAAAAACAGTAAAACTCTGAGAACAATAAATGCAAGGCCATTTTTATAAGATGTAGCAAAACAAAACCTGGTGATGAAAGCATTTAGAGCAACCTCAGAGCTCAGGAATGGAGTTACTGGGGTTGATTCACTGCTGCCCTGCGCTCCGCACAGTCAGAGAGCAAAGTGGGTGGAAATCGTTACTGTCCTCCACACTGGCACAGACTTCTACTCCCACCTTGCCTGGTGCAAATGAGTACAAAGACAGCCCAGTGGAAACATACAGTTGTGGTTCTGTGCAAAACAACAGACTATCTTCTCATTTTAACATCTTTCTACTGATCTTTTTTTTTGTTTGTTTTTAAACTGATGCTGGTGCTGTTATTATTATTGAATTAAAACTGAAACATCCATGTTATGGGTTGAGATTTCTGTTTTCTACTGCACACGCAATAACCAAACATTAAGTTCTGTGACCTGTGAAACTACTGAATTCTGCTTCTGAAGCCTTTCAGTGTAGGTTTCCCACAGGCTGGACATTCAATTACATCTATGCCTTCCATGACCTCCCTGGCACTGTGTCATACCAGGGCCTTTCCCTCAGTCCAGACTAATCAGAGCTTTCTCGTTATTCAGCTGCCTATTTTTAAAGACTTCCTCAGGATTCAATATCTTCTGAACTACTCTTTTGATGAATTTTTAAAAAATCAATAAGTTAAGAAAAAAAAGAAAGAAAACCACCCCAAAAACTGTGGGGGAGGAATGGACAGCAGATAGACAACCAATCATTCAGCAAGACCACCTCAGATTTGCTTTTTGACAAAAACAGGGG
Organism: Falco biarmicus; assembly: GCF_023638135.1. Lineage (NCBI taxonomy): Eukaryota > Metazoa > Chordata > Aves > Falconiformes > Falconidae > Falco > Falco biarmicus. The sequence goes on from NC_079292.1 coordinate 27,492,129, forward strand.
TTTATTTATATTTTTGTTGCACACAAACCAACTTTTGAGCTTTTTATTATCATCCCCAAAGGCGAGGAGGATTCATCTGACTTGGCCCTAGTTGCCTACTAGTTAGACATCTATTTGGAAGCTGCCATCTAGGATGAATGCACATGCATGGAGAGAAGGTGTAAGTACCACCTAGTCCTGGAAGAGATATCTCAAACAAACAGCATGACTTGACACTCTAGGGTAGTTCTGTCCTTCTCCATTTCCTACCAAGGAAACTCTTCAGTCTGGTTTACAGCAAATGTCTAACTCTTAGAAGAGAATCATTAGGTGGGGTTTATGTGGCTCCTGGAGAATACCATAGGAAACCACTGTGAGTCAAGCAAAGATATTCTGTATCTCCTGCAATACAGATCTGATGGCCCTTCTGAGCTGATTTTTGAAGAGTTCAGTGGTGCCTTCCTCTTACTTTGACTAGCATGAACATGACACTTGGTGACTCCAAAATCAAATCCACTAGCACCTTTGAGACACCTCCTGTAAGCTAAACTCTGCTAAGCTGAATGAGGACTGAACTACTTAAGTTCACTGCAACTTCAACTTAAACTCTAGTGGCACAATACAGCTCCCAGTTACAAGGTAAAGCAAAGTGCCCGGAATCAAATGATCAACCACCAGCTGCTGGGTTTGCTATTCAGCCTGCATCTACGCACAAGCACAAGGTGTTTCATTAGACCTCTAAAATGGCTACTGCTTTCCCTAGGGTGTCACTTTTGAGGTCTTGGTACCTGCGACACTGGAAAAATCAAGACAAGATTATGATAAGTTCTTGTGAAATGGATGGAATACAAACCACAATAGAGCTCCCCAGACCTAGATTTTGAGGAGACTAGAGCAAGTGCTACTCACTTGTTCATAAACTTGTGTGTTTTGGGTTTTGCTTTTTTTTTTTTTTTTCTGAAACAACCCAACAGATCATCTACACAACAAATACATCTGTAAGAAACTACTGAGACAGAGAGAGGAGTCTGGCAATTCGTAGCGCTTTCTGAGGGCTGGGTCCTAATTTGACCACAGAGTGTCTACCCACACCTATTGAAGCATAGCTGGCTTTGGATTGGACTCACCAATATCCACAGAAAACGCTGCACAACATTTTGCTCTGATTCTTGCAAACTATGCACGATGAAGCCTCAGAAAATCCAAGAATCAATGGGTTGCAAAATGGTGCTTAGCAGAATAGCCTTTGATTTTGATTGCACCTACACATGCAAAAAGGGAGCTGAAAAACCAGCCTTCTTACTTTTTGTAGTAATCTCTACAATTAATTAACAATGCAATAATTCCAATTTATGAATGATAATGTGCAGAAAAGAGCTGTTGAGAAGGGATTTTAAAAGCTGTGCTACTGTAAATCATTGCAGTGTAAGACTTACTTCTACATGGATAATATACCCCCAAATGCTTTTGAAATTCTGCAGTGAAAGGAATATAAAATGAGGGGTATGAGATACTGTAAGCAAACTGCTTCTTAACATCTCTATCAAGGCAATACATTTTAACTTGGTGCGTTAAAAATGCAAACAAAACCTTTAACTCCTAAGATCAATTGCAAGCATAGGCAGACTGGGTTTAGAAGAGCATTCTGTCTTGTCAAGCTCACCTTATCATCATGGAAGAATAAACAGCATAATTATTCTCACCTTTTTGTTTGTTTTCTAATTGGATCATTTATTACTTTCAGGAAATTCAAATCAACATCAGATTTATAGTGCAAGGCTTCTGAAATATTGCTTTGGTTATAGAAATGTCAAAGCTGGCAGGTAAGCTGTCTTGTTGCCTCAGGAGTCTTTTACATTAGCAAAAATTATGGAAAAGGCCTTTAGAATTGAGTAAGTTTAACAATTTGTTTCTCTGTTATGCATGGTTAAAAACTCTGTTCTTTTACCGATATTTCAGTTCCATTTATCAGCCTGCGGTATATAACATTGGTGTGTTTGAATCAAACACACAAAGGGTGGGATTGTAACCATTCTGTTTCTGCAAAATATATTCTACTCCTAGGTTGGCTACAACAGGTTTTCGGATGACTGTTAACATAATTTTTCTGGTTAGTTACCAAATATCTACCACCGTAAACCATGGAGGAACCTGAAAGGACTCCTCTGCATTCCTTGTAAGCTCTCAAGTGCTCAGAGTTTATCCCATTTACCACTAAATGAATGCTGTGCTCTCTGCTGCTCAGCAACGCATGTTTCTTTCACCAAATATGCAAAGCAAGGCCTAAACCATAATTATCTAAAATATGTATATTAGGAAATTTGGTTTAACTTTCTGTCTTATGATGTTGAGGAATTTTACTTGCAGATTCATCACCTCATTCTGTGAGTCAAATTAATCCTACTGGTTACCATATAGTATCTCTTCCAGCCATGTGTATACGGCAGCTTATGAATTTTGTGTGTGTTAAAGGGACAGATTTTCTGACTTTACCAAAAAACCTCGGACAACAAGGAGTTTGACATTTGATCTAAATCTCACTGAAGTCACTAGAAAAACTAGAGCTGAAATCGGCCACCACCATAATAACCTGTCATGACATAAAGAAAAATCTTGCCACAACTTACGATGTTCCTACACATAAGAAATTCCTAAAGTGTGGTGGTGTTTGGTAGTGGCTTTCCGTTTGATAAGCTTTATCTCTATCCTAGACGGGATCAAGTTGTTGCGGGGTTGGGAGATGACTGTGTGTGCCACTGCACTAGTCATCCTGGATGCCTTTTATAACTGGCAAAGGCAATTGGGTGCTTTCAGGACTTTGTTCATCTGACTTCATTTAGACATTCACTTTTAAAAAACAAGATTGACAAAACTGTGGAGGAGCTCATTCATCCTCATATCCTGTACTGGAAGAACAATTTGGAAGTAGGTAGCCATAGAGGGGGTGGCCAGAAGATAAATCGGGAAGATAATTTTTTTCTTCCTTGCTTTGTACATACATATGCAGTTTTTAAAGACAGTGAAATTTTATGAGATAACAAGCAGAGGAATAAAAAGAGAAAGTAACAGTTCATGTGTATACTTCTTCTTAGAGCCTCTATTACAATTACATAATTTAAGACACTGAATGAAAATGTAATCCAATCCTTACATCTAAAGATTATTCAATTTTGCAATTTTCTACTTTCTCAAAACAAGACCAAATACTGTTCAAGATTAGTATTTCTGATGGAAAGAGGAAAACAGACAAAAGCTTTGTAGCTTCATTGAATTAAAGCAAAAACTTTTGCTTGTTCCTAGTGACTTACCACTTATGAAAACTTTCAGAAGTGAGTTATTATTCAGTATATTTTGTATAAAAATATTTTCACTGGGGTAATGTGAAAATATTTCTCAGGCAAAATATCTCATCAGTTCAAGATATACAGGATCATTTGTAATATAGGACATTAAATGTTATTAGGTGTTAGGAAATGGGAATGTTATCAGTGTGTTTCACTTCTAAAAAGCATCAAAAATAAAAAACAAAACAAAACAACTGTAGGAAAAGGAGCCATATAAAATACATTAAAAACAAGCAAACGAATTACAGATTAGTCATGGGGTTTGTTTAGAGAAAATTAAAACAAAAATAGAGAGTTTGTCATCTATTTACACAGATAGTAAGGAAAGACAAGCTGATCAGAGAAATCATAGATCAAAACATGGTATAGCATCCCAAAAGCCAATGCTTTCATGTGCTAAGATAAAACGGTGCAATACTCTCTGTACATGTATAAATTATTTGTAAACAAAGCATGACAGCAGAACTACCCCAAGTGTCTGGACAGTATTGCAAGAAAGGGACAAATTATTTCTGAAGTCCTAAACCTCTGTTGCTGCAAACACAGACAACAGTAAATTTATATAAACAAATTGTCATCTCTTTAAATGACAAGATTTTTATGTTTATTGATCTGTTTGGTTACTTTGATGGATCACAGCCAGAGTTTTCAGTCCTGGTCAGGAAACAGCATCTAGAATGTATCCTAGTGCTGACGAGATTCATTAGGGTTTTATGTCACATTTAGATACATGATAAGAAATCCTCCTAAATGTAACAAGCATGAGGACTGATCCTTGCTTTAGCTTTTATTCAATTAATTGTCTAAATGACAGTCATGAACCCTGAGCACAGGTAGGATCTGACGCAGTTTAGTTATTAAAGCCAAAGATTAGCAGTCGTATCACCTTGATTTTAATCCTCATTTTTTTCTGATTCATAGTAACCTTAGGCAAAACATATTCTCTTTCCTTTATTCACCTTCAAAACAACAGGTTGTAATAATTCTGAGCTGCCTCTGGGTTGCTGCCTTGTAATTTTTCTTTAAAGTGTAATAAATACTTAAAAAATGCTTTCAGATGATAACTGACAAGCACGACAGTACAAAGTACTATAACCTTAATGACCTGCAGAGCTTTGTCTAGCAACTGAACAAGTCCTTAATGACAACGAAAGCGTGTACGTATAATATAATCTCTGACTTGGTATAAACCGGTGCTGTTCGCCGATACCTACGCTTGGAAGCCAGTTTATCCCAAGTGAGAGTGTGGCCCAAATCCTTTTATTCTCAAAAATCTGTGTCTGGTGAATCTTTAATAGCCCCAGTGGTTGTCCCATTTATTTAACAGCTGCATGCAATGGACCACGCCACTCAGCATCGCTAGGTGAGCCGCTACCACTCCCCTTCCCAGCACAACCCAGAGGGTTGGTATCTCATGAAGGTAGGATTGCATTTTGCCAGGGCATGCCGGGGTGTGGACATGGACTTTTCTGAAGCCACATGGTGATCAGCTCATGCTCTGAAATGCTAAAAAGTTAAGTACAGCATAAAATCAGTAATCGATTTGTGGCCCGCATCTGGCAACCATGTTTTTTCCCTATGCAAATCAAACCACGCACAGTGTAAAGGCCCTTCTGGTCCACTTCATTACAGGAAGGAAAAACCCACTTTTTACCGGCATCAGTCGGAAAAAAATGAAATATTCAAATTTCATCCAAACAAATAATCAACAGTGTTTTCCAGAGAATTTCTTTTTGTCCTTTTCAAAGTATTCCTTTAAATAGATCTTTCCTTTTCTGCATGCTTTTTCCTGTATAATACTTCTATTCACTACCTTTTTTGCATACACATCTTTTGTTCTAAGCAGAGAAAGTATTTATTAAACAAAGCAGACTTGGTCTTAATTCACTTAAGGCCTTGCTCTTACTCCTCATTACAAGCTAAGTTAAACAACATCATTAAAGCATTTTCTTAATGTTTTTGGACTTACCTTAATTTTTCTTTTTCCCTCCACTAATGGGAAATGCTGTTACTCATTCACAGTCCATCTGCCTAATAGAAACTAGCTTCTGACAATTAAAGTGCTAGCATGTAAATTCTTGTATGACATGCCCCTATCTGAAGATTAATTTGTGCAATTCATGACTGATGAGATGCATTATTATCTGCAAACTTATCACCTCTCTTACCCAAGTTCTAGCTCAATCTGATCTTTGTTAAGACTTAATGAGAACAAATGCAGTTCTTAAGAACAATGGAAAAAAGGTGCAAAATGCAATACATTTTGTTTAAATCATTTTTAGAGATACTGTCTGTGGGTGTCAGTATAGGTATGAGTCATTTTATAACCAAACTTGAAACAAAACAAAACAAATAAAAAAACCCAGAAAGGACACTTATTCTTAGAAAACTAACAGTCTGTCAAAATGTTTCCCACCTTAGCACCAAAGGTGGGAGAAAATGGAGCTTCAAAGAATTTTAAACTACAAAATTATAATGAGGGAACACCAAATCAAACAAATGATGATTGACATTTGGAGACATTTTAAAATTTTTTACAAAAATTGATCCGTTCAGCCAATCTCCTTTGGGCATTGCCATGAAAACCTTCCACAAAAAACACCTTATCTTCAACAGTTTCTTGTAAGAAAACTAAAGATGATGCATTATTACCAAAACCAATACTTCGGGGGATCTTGGGGTTTGTCTGAATGACTTGCTGCTGGGTTTGGGGAGCACGGATGCTCATACAGAGCTGACATGGAGACTGTTGTAACACAACCGTAGATTTGACCATAGTCAGGCAGAAGGGTAGAATCAAGATCAGAAGTCCAGCCCTGGTTGCCATGGTCTATGGTCAACCTTACAGTCCAAGCAACATACACATCTTTTAGTATGTTGTGGTTTCTGTCCCAGCCTTGCATTTAGCAGTGGAGGCTTCAGCTTGCAGCTGGGTAATGGTGCATGAACACAGTGGCAGCTGAGAGATCTGAATTCCTGTTCCACATCTTCTATGGATTTACCTTGCAGGGTGGTTATTTCATATATTTCTGCCTTTATTTCCCCTCCCATCTTTCACCTGTCTTGTCAATTTAGGCTGCAATCTCTCTGAGTCTCTCTGTGTTTTTTCAGTGCGAGGTGCTGATTTTTAGAGAGCTTCTCAGTACTACCACAACCAAACCAAATCACTGTGTCCAGGAGACACCAAGGATTGAAATCTGGTCTCCCATGCACTGATAAATGCTGACATTGTCATCTGTATCGCAGTGGCATATCAAACTAGACTTGAGCTTCTTTTACTAAGCACTGTAGTAGGGTGATACTTCTGTCAAAGAACTGTTCTAGTTTGGGATAGAGCAAAACTTCCAGTTTCTGTGGTACACACATAGTCTCAGGACACGTGATTTCTATAGTTCTTTAACCAACTGCCTGGACCACAGAAGTGTGGAAGAATGGCTAGAATGAGCAAAAGCTTAAAGCAAACAGCAGAAGGAATCTGAAGGCTGTTCATTGGGGGTGTTAAGGATAGATCGAGGGCTTGCTGGAAAAAAAGGGAAAAAAAACCAAACAAAAAATAAAACCACAAAAAACCAGGAACCTTTACATGGGTTTCAGGGAGCTTTGGAGGAAGCCCTCAAACAACTCTGCTCTTAGTTCTGCTTTAATCCTTGCCTCAATGTAGAGAATTCCTCTGTAACTTACAAACAGCATTGCCAAGGGCAGCAGTTCGTGTTTAATATCACAGGGGAGTGAAAGGGCTGGGAGGGGAAGAGAAGCCTAAAACTTCTCAAAGACTCTTGCAATGCCTTTTCCTTCCTGTGCTGTGCATTGATCTCCTTTGCTTAGATTAAAACCTCCTGCTTCTGAAAGACACCCACAACTGACACATATCCCGCTAGACTGAAAACCATTTGAAAATTATGTTGCACTGTGTTTTTTTTACAGTCACGCAGTGATCAGAGTAGAATAGATTTAAGACAAGGTTATTTACATTAAAAAAAATTTGATTGCTTGTCTAACAGCAAAACATTGTTATATGCCATTAAATGATAAGGACTGAATACGGCTCAAGGATATCTGTTCATTTCATAACACTGAACACATTTCTTATCCTTCTGACATTACAGTAATTTAACTTTGCAAAGTTATACTCAGATGCTGCTAGTTTTAAATGCTTCTGTACATGCTTTTACAATCCATGCTATGATATCCATTCTCAAAAACACTGTCAAGTCCTCCTGCTTTAAAGAAGACACAGTATATTTCCCTGAAATGCTGTATACTGCAGCAGACGAGCAAGGAGGCTGCTAAAGATTTTAGAAACAATGATGTGGGCTATTATTGCCTCACATGGTAGAATCATCATTTATCGAAATCTCATTTGGCAAATTGCATTTCAAAAGAGACCCTGCACAGCACAGGATTGAGGCTTTAGCACAGTTGGGAAGGGGGGACTCTGAAGTCTTTTCCTTCTTTTTTTCATATTTCATGGCTAGGGACATGAGTAATGTCCCTGGATATCAGAAAAATGAACACTGCATGCAGCCCCGGTTCAGCCTGGTTGAGTGAGAAAATGCAATGCTGAATCCTAAAAAGCAGTGTCGTGTTCATAATCTACTTAGTAACCCCCAGGCTGCGATTCAGCTCGCTTGGGTTTCCACAGTCACTCAGTCACCTTGATCAGGATCCTGGTTGCTGGTGGCTCCCCCTGTAGTCAATGGGGAAAGATAAGCTCTTACAGAGGCTGACTCACGTGGTGGGAGGCCTGAATCACCCTGGGGGGTGACATCAGTTCTATGGAAGAACCCATGCCCAAGAGGCATGCTGCTGTGAACCACCCCTCGTACACAAAATTCAGGGAGCAAAACGAATTTTGGTAGAAAAATCCTTCCTTCTGCCTTCCTTTTTAAATGTGGAAATATGTTTGTTTTCAAAGGGCAAGACAGACAAATAGTTGTTGTGCGGTGAGCAAAGACGGGAAATTAAGCGGATGCACTTCAGAGAGTTCTTTCATGGCAGGAAGGGGAAATAGGTTTAAGATACAGCAGTACAGTAGGTTTGCTCACCTTTCACTTCAAAGGCTCACTCATCTAATCTGTTCCTTTTTGGGTGGTAAGATGGATTTATGGGTTATGTCATTTGCCTGACTATATTTAAATTAGCCTTCCTTACACCAGACTGTGGTGGCCAACACCAGCCATGGTCTGCAACCCACCCTCTGTGCCAAGTGTTCTTGAGACGGCATGAATATAGCCCATGGTACAAAGCACAGGAAACTTCTAAAACAGCCTGAGCTAAAACCAAATCAAAAATTAAATATCTGTATTAATATAAAACCTTTTGCTTTCATTAAAAATGTCATTGCAAGAGTGATCTAAGTCAAGGAAGATCTGAATATAGCCCTCAAATACCACCTCAGCAGTGATTCCCTGAAACTGAGGCTTTGGTGACCCTGGAATGCAGACCATGAGTCAAATCCTGAGGACAATTTTTTTTTTTTCCTAGTCCTTTTTTGATGTACAGCAACTTAAAACTTTATTTGAATTGCTACATTCTGACGTAAATTAGAATTGGGTTCATTCATGTGTGGAGTCTGGGAATACTAATTTCTGGACTGCTTTCAGCCTCAGTGATAAAATACCAAGAGAAGTAGGAAGAGGTGATATCCTACTATTGAGGTCAACTAGCCCTGAAGATTTCTGTTCATATCTCTCAAACATGCCAGTGTTGCTCAATCGTAGCTAAAATCCACCTGGAAAACCCAGAAATTTAACAAGAGTGGCCACTACTGTTTATCCTGGCTTTGTGAAGAACAGCTGAGGGTTCTGAGGTAAAACAGTAAATACTACACAGCAATGGGGGATCCCAGCAACAGATCATCAGCTGATCACACCCTCCCATGAATCCACAACCACCTGCAAAATGGATCTGTCCTGAATGTCCATGTAAGATTGCAGCTTAGTACAGCAAACAGGGTCATGAAAAACAAAAGTTTGGGTGCAGGCATCACTGTAAAACTCTGGGCTTTTGTCACCTCAGGATTAGGACACTCTGTACACCTTTTGGTTAATTTTAGCAAAATTGATATAAGATGAAGATCTTGTGGTATTTTGTCCTTCCAGCAAACATGAGGCAAATTCTAGAAGACACTGTGTGTAGACAACACTTTTCAGCTGAAGAAAAAAATAATAGGAAATAGCAGTATTTTTAAGGAGAAGTCATATATTTCTGTGTGGGCCTTAAAGGTTGGATTTTCCTAGACATATGCAGAACATAATGTGTAACAGACTGGATACTTCAGGGAGAGATTTTCTGGATTCTTCCAGGATTGAGTCACACACCCATGCTGGTTTAACAGCATATATACAAAGACCTCATTTTAAAAGTTCTTCCATTTTTAAATGTTCTAAGACACTTTTCCCATTGCTTATTAAGATGAGCAATAAAAGCATCTGGTAGATTCTTTTTGACCCTTACTGGACATGTCAAATTCACTGACCAGGAAGAGCCCCAAGGCCGGGGGGTGGGGGTGGGGGTGGGGAAAGGACAGTGCTGTTTTCATTGCATGTACAGATGCTGACAAATAGAAAAGACTTTATAAACTACAGTTTTATATGGCTGACTGAAATCAAGGGTACCACCAAGTTTGCCATCCTCTGTTTTTCCTGTCTCGTGACCGTAATGCATCAGGGGGTGGGAGTGGGAAGTAGGGGGCAGAGGGAGGAGCAATAAATAGATAAAAAAGGTCTTTTCCAACTCTCCAAATTCTCTGTTCTTGGAAGCCATACATACAGTCACATGGTAATGTCATTTCAACAATGCTAGCTTTTCTGTCAAAATCACTGCCTTCATCGCTGCTGACCGCAAGTGCAGAAGTACGTGGTAGCCTTGTGTTAAATATTGATAATTACTGGATTGCTTTTCCATTTCCAGGGTGCATCCTCTGTTAGGCAAACGAGGCATCAACAAAATGGTTAATAGGACAACACTTTGCAGAGACCTTAACAAGCAGGGGGTTTACATATTGGTTAGAAATGTTCATGGCAGAATTGAACTGAGCACAAGTCACCAGCCACGGTTGAGGAGATACACCGGGCTTTGCCAGCGAGCAGTGCCAGGGTACTGGAGTGTGCACAGTGAATTGTCAAACATATTCTGGGAAATGTAAAAGAAAAAGACTAGATTCTGCCCCATGTACCACGAGGCAAATTAATCAGAGATTGCTTGACAAGTCATGAAAAACAGATTCTGCGACATGGAGAGGAAAAAACCCCAAAATAATCAGAATCTCTCATTGTGCCAAATCAATCAGAATTTGTAGGCTAGATCCTGAAACTCATTTGACTATAAGTTTAAAAAGAAAAAAAAAAAAAAAAAGGGATAAAACTTTGGACTGCCAGCGTGCTAATTCACTGGTCGAAACTGATAAAAATGGGTAAATCATATGAATATAAGTTGTGGTATTCAAATATGGGAGTTAAGATTGAAATCTGATACTCTGTAAATCATAAACATTTACATGCTTTAAGGTACACAAGGATTTCTTTCATATTTATCAAACACCAAAAGAATGCATTGTAATGAGCTGCTGTTATCAGACCTATGGCTTCTGAAAATTGCTGATCTTAAGAATTTTGATCAGCATATCTGCCTCCAGTGCAAAATAGATATATTCCTCCCCTTCTGGTTTTTCACAAAATCATGAAAGGCAGTAGTTTCATACTGATTTACTAGACATAAAAACCCCCTTATTTGTAATTCTGTATCTATCCTAAAAAAAAAAAAAAAAAAAAAAAAAAAAAGAAATATCAAGAACTGAGAAGCTAGAAATTCTAGTATTTCAGGTTGAATTTTCAGAATTAACTCCATCTCAAAATTCAGTTTCCCTTTTTACCACTCATTACTGTTTGTTGGTAAATACGACAACAAAAATAATACGAATAGTAACACATTTTAGAAATTCTTGTCATTATTCCTACTCAAATTGCTGTCATCTTGAAGCTGTCTCAGACTATGGGAAATATTGAAAAGTTTAGGATGACGTTGTTAAGTTCCTCCTAAATTGGATGCAAATGCTGAGTTCAGGCATATATGACTTTAGACCTAGTTGTCTCATTTCCTGCAAACTTGATTTCTTTTGTACACCTTTTTGAGGATTAGGGATTCCAGTCTTCCAACTGCTTAAATTTGGCAAGATATAGATTAAACAGAGATTAAGTTAATAAAAGAACCACTGTAAAAAAAAAGGGGGACAGAAATAAAAATTCCTTTGCATACATTTTAATAAAACTGTCTTGGAAAAATACCTATGCTTTTCATATTCCTTAAGCATTTTGATACACATTTTGTTTAATAATTAAATACTATATGAAGGGCAAAGTATGGTCCCCAATTTTAAGACAGCTGAGCACATATTCAACTTTCTGCATATAACTTCAGCCACTTCAAACCTTCAAAAGAAATAAGACTACTTCCTATTATAAATGCACTTAGGCATGTTCACAGGTCTGTGTTTCAGGTTTTGATCATTAATATTTTTTTATTTGTCCTAACTACATTTTTAATTGAAATATACAAGAAAGAATGTGTTAGGTTCACTCTTGAATAATTCACACTTTAACTTAAAAAAAAAAATAATTTAACGTATATATAAAACTCCAAACATTTACCTTTCAGCTGGTTCCAAGCACGGGTATTTTCAGCCCCTCAAATATATTTTGAGAAAGTTATGAGTTTCTGAAAAGAAAGGGGAGGGAATAGGCTGGAACTGACTTATGAATACCATATTGTGTAGCTAAATCCTGTTTCCTTCTGTTATTACGGAATGTTGCTCCTTCCCTGCAGATTAACAAATAAAGAAAAATATATACTAGAAAGATTGCAGTCTTTCCAAACTATGTATTATACACACTGCTTATGATTGCTTTGATCTTTTCAATTTCAAAATTGTAAGTCTATTAAAGGTTTAGTATACTAAGAATCAGGAGCTAATCTTACATTAAAGTGATTTGACTCACAATAGTGTAAAATGTTGATACAACCATATATGCAATTTATTTAGACACCATGCAAAGACCTCTGAAATGATGGTCTCACTTTTCAATGACTACAGGGAACATACCTGAGTCGGATGGCTTCCTTCTGTAATAAAAGCCAGCAGGGCTTTGACTTAAGACATGGGCAGCCTGAGATAAATTAACTTCACTGAAATGTTCACGTCCATCCCTTTCGCTGCAGTTAGCTTGGCCTGTCATGTATGCAACTTGCCACAGAAAGGAAGAATAAAAAAAAAAAATCAACCAAAGCTAGCATGAGTTTGGAGCTGCTAGTGTTATGCTCTTCGTAAAATGAACCTGGTTGCTATGTAGTCAAGAGGCATGCTATCATGTGAGTAATAACTCTTCAATGCTGTTTTAACTGTTCCTTGCAAAGGACAAATCAACTCTTTGGTGATCCACAGGATGGAAATGTCTCAGCCCAGGGATCTGCCTGAGATGTATTAACAGTGCAGAAATCACAAAACTATACTATTCACTGTGGGGGTAATTCTACTGCTCAAGCAGCAATATCAACCATTCATGTTAATTGAACAGTGAACTAATTCTTTGGAGAGTTTGTGATTGGGTTTCCTCTAATGAATGAGCAACCTACATTTTTTATGACTTCTAGTCTCAAGACTTAGCATTTGATCCTACAAGATGTTTAACAGCCTAGTTCTGATCCTATATTGACTGAAAACACATATATAAGTGCTATGCTGGGTCATTTGTGCCATACAAAAGCACAGACCCCAGGTGAGATCCCCCATTGCATACATCAGTGCTGGTTATACCCAACCGCTCATCCACCCAGGTTCTGCCCTGGAACGTGCCTACGTGCAGCAAAGCACCTTGGCAGCCAGGTCACACCCCACCGAGCTGTTTACTCCCCCCTGCTCACCTGAGGAGGTCTCTTCTTCCCAGCTCAGGGTTTAAGCTGGGGGGGCTTTGGGCAGCCCCTCGTTGCAGACGGGTGAGCACAGAACTGATGTGCAGGTGAGCTCAGGGAGCCAGATTTAGTGCCAGTTGCTCCCTCACCACATTTTCAGACAGAATCACTCTGCAGCCCAGCACCCAGGCAATGGTCAAAGCCTTTTCTCAGGGAAAGGCCCCTACAGTCATTGTCAGATTAGTCAGCACCTTCCAGGACCAAACCTTCAGTGTTATCTTAAGAAGAGGTAAAAACTTGCTCCTTTGCTTTTGCATGACTCAGGTTGTAAATCCAACTGCTAAGATGCAAGGACTTATTACACCAGTTAGATTTTCCCTTCTTTCCTCCAGTGAGTTGCATTTATTGGTGCTATAAAAAACAAAGAGTGGTTTCAGGCTTCCTAAACTGTACTTTCTTGTGCAACTACGAACATCTTTATAGAGGCAGAAGCCAAAGCCATTATAGCAGGTAACTGGTTTTGTTCCTCCCTATGCAGCAGAAACAGTGAGAGAAATCCCAGACAAATTAATGCATCTCTAAGCTGTTAATTCCCTTCAGTTTGGTCTCATGGAGTAGCACATAGGAAAAGATTGTTGAAAAATACTTGAAAATTACATGGTTTACGACATTTTGTCTTTGTGTACTATATTCTAATATATATAGTTGATAAAGATGTCATTTTCTAAGACTGCATTCTTTTAACTTATGAAATTAAATATATGGATAAAATTTGAGGGGTTTTTTTATTGTTGGTTTGGGGTTTCTTTCATTTTGAAATGTATCAGATGTGCTTTGGTCCTTAGTAAAACCTCTTTACGATGGTCTGTTATGTGACAACCACATAGCATGCCATCATTGTGTCTTAAGAAGGAAGTATTCATCATTATCATTTTCATGTGTCTGTAAGACTAATAATCTATAAGCATGATACAGAGTCTGGGTATTTCTGAAATTCAGGGACTACAGTTTTTGATAAATAACAGAAGCATTACTAAGTAACTTGATAAAGACATTTGTTTTACAGATTTTGTGTTTCAAATCATGCAGCAAAAGCAACTCCTTTGCATTTTGCCTGACTAAAACCTTTATCCATTACCTGGTTTTGTTGCTATTCTTTCAGCGTCAGAAATAAATAAATAATGTCTTAATGCACCTCTGAAAGGGTAGAAATGGCATGTAAGGGGTTGTTTTTCAGCTCCCCAAATGATAACAGCTAGAAGTGTCGCTTTGAACGTAAACCTGAAATCCTCAGTCAAAACAAATATTGAGCATGATGATGACACAGTGCTAGAACAACTTACTAATTTATTTCATGTCAAGTGCTGCATGAATTTTGCTGTTGCTGAAATGAAAAATACAAAGTTCGCTATGCCATTATGTATTACTCACTTTCTTCTAAAAATCAGTGTCTGAGCATCACATGCAGAGAAAAAGCCTAAGAGAAATCACTCAGAGGCAGAGCTGTGTAATATACATCAGTTTCAAATTGGGATTTGAAACCTGTATAGATTTTAACTTGATCTTTTCTAAACAACTCAAAAAAAGCAAAGGTTCTGTATTTAAATGGTCAGGAGAGTTGTTGCTAGACAGAATGTGAGGGTACTAGATTCATGCTGAAGATCCTGAATGAATGACTTGACAGGAAGGAGGAAACAGTAGAGGGTCTATTTTACATTAGGATTGCTAAGAAATAACAAAAACATTTCTGTAACAGTGATATCTCCTTCCTCCAGCTGCTACATATGCAAACTGCAAGTTCTTCCAAGGTCTCAGTGAGACAAAGGCATGGTACCCTGTTGCAGTTCTTTCCATGACCTAATATCATCTTACAGAAAATGACTGGAAAATAAAGAGATGGTTTTGAGGGCAGAAATATTTCATTCTTATGTGGTTTTAATCTACAAAATTTTGGAAAGATGCATTTTTCCACTTTCTGCTTATTTTTTACAGTTGGTGATATTTTCATATCTTTTTTCAACTTTCCAAATGACTTAATGAAAAGCTCGAGCCAAACCTTTTTAGATGCCTTCCTTATTACCAAAAACATATCTTATGTTTAATGCAACACAAGTTGAAAAGTTGAATTCAAATTTGAAAATAAGAAAGAAAAGAATTCCAAGTTATAATCTGACTGAAATTCATGAGAGAATTAAAAAAGTGTTAATGTGTACGTACCAAGACAAAACCTTGTGATTAATCTGTTCTTACAGTTGGGGCTGTTGCAGAGGTGAGGTGGCCTTACAACATGTGAGATGCCAATACTGTTGTATTTGGGTGATGTGTAGCAGCCTTTGAACATGTGTCTGTGACTAGAGAATATTTTCACCTTGTTTTTCTCCAGAAGGAATAGAGCTCAAGGTTCAACACGTTCTGGTGAGACCGCACTTTGAATACTGTGTTCAATTTTGGGCCCCTCACTACAAGAAAGACACTGAGGTACTGGAGCTTGTCCAAAAAAGATCAACGAGTCTGGTGAAGGGTCTAGAGCAGGGGTCCTCAAACTACGGCCTGCAGGCCGGATATGGCCCCCCAGGGTCCTCAATATGGCCCCCGGTATTTAAAGAACCCCACACCCCCACACCCCCCGCCTCTGCCGAGGGTTGGGGGGGGAAACCAAGCAGCCGCAGATGACTGCCTGCCACTTCATCCACGCGCCGGCCCCCTGTTTAAAAAGTTTGAGGACCCCTACTCTAGAGTCTTACCAGGACCAGCTGAGGGAACTGGGGTTGTTTAGCTTGAAGAAAATGAGGCTGAGGGGAGACTTCCTTGCTCTCTGCAACTGCCTGAAAGGAGGCTGTAGCGAGGTGGGGGTCAGTCTCTTCTGCCAAGTGGCAAGTGATAGGACAGGAGGAAAAGGTCTCAGGTTGCACCAGGGGAGGTTTAGTTTGGATATTAGGAAACACTCATTCACTGAAAGGGTGTTCAAGCATTGGAACAGGCTGCCCAGGGAGGTGGTAGAGTCACCATCCCTGGAGTATTTAGAAGAGGTGTAGATATGGTGCCTAGGGACATGGTTTAGTGGTGGGCTTGGCAGTGTTATGTTTGCAGTTGGACTTGATCTTAAAGGTCTTTTCCAGCCTAAAAGGTTCTATGATTCTGTGATCCTACTCCTCTGTGCTATCAAATAGTGGTCCCAGAATCACATAGTTTTGTGCCTTGTTTACTTATTGACATCAACAGTCACTAGGGTAATAACTGATTAAGGCAGACTTTCTAACCTCAGCTATTTTAAGACTGTCCCATGAGATTAGCCTCTTTGCAAAATGCCTAAGGAAGAAGCGACTCTTATCTTGCCTGAGACTTTTGAAATCTGTTGAAACAAGTAAGGAGAAAATACAGAGCAAGTAAAATTCAGTGAGGAACATAAATAAAAAAATAGACCTTTCATCAGCTTCTGGGTTTTGATTTGAAAAGGGGTTTAATCTGAACAGTGACTTGAAAGATTTTTGTCCATTTGTTTCAGAGCCATTCTGCCTTATTAAGCTCCCCTAGAGAATTAGAAGGAAATTGCTGGGATATTTTGAATTAGGACTCAAGGTAGAAAACCCTGATTCTTCACAGCCAGAAAGTACAGCAAGATCTCATGGAGCTGAAAAGAGTTTGATTCTTAATTCCAATAAAAATTAGAATTCTTAGAAAAGAAAGTTAGAAACAGAAGTGGAACACATCTTTGGCTCTTGTAAAATCTTCCTCTCCTTGCAAACAGCAAGCACCAAACCTTTGCAACAGCATTTTGCAAAGATGTCTACTTTTTCTTCCTGAGCTTGCCTCAGAACTGGAATGGGGAAAGCACTACTGAGCCATGTCAGATCTCTGCAGAGTTCTGCCATACCTGCTCCTGTGCGTGAGACAGTAAGTCTCACAGGGAGGTAAAACTTATTTCTCTCTGCGGTGCAGCTTTTTAGCCTACAGTACTGATCCTGGACCCCAAGCCCCGGCACTGGATATGCCATATTGGATTGTCACTAGCTTGGGGACTTCTATACTTGGTTCCTAGTCCCTTACTAGACATATCCAATGACATTTCCCTCACTTGAAGAAGAAAAATAGCATTATGGCTCCCCTTTACAAGGTAGGAAACAAACATTCAGTACTTTGTTTTCCTCAAGTGACTTAAGTAAATTGTAGGTGACCACTGAGATCTATCAAAATGCAGAATTCACAACATCCTGGAGAATCTGCAATATCCTGGAGCAGATGGAAACATGATCTTAAGAGGAACATAATTTTACAGGACTGGCTCCAGTCTGAGGGCCATCTAAGTTCACTTTCCTACTCCTGACAGGAGATAGATCTGCTATGTCAGAAAGAGAAGCAAGATCCCTTCCCTTGGGGTTAATTAATTCCCACATCAAAACAGAGTAAAGCTTCAGCTCCTCAGGATTACTTCTGAATTCTTATGGTAGGATACCCTACTACAAAAATACGTGCGCACAAACAAGCTAATATTTTAAATAAGTGAACAGGATATATATTTTAATAATTTCTGCAAGTGCCTACAGATTCAAAACATTCTGTACTTCATCTAGTATGTCTGATGAGTCATTTGAGTTTAGCTTTTGGAGATAAGTATAGTTGGCATTGGAGGTGGGTTTCTGCAGTCAAGCCCAGCATGTGTCTGCAGTTCTTTGCAAAAACATTGGTCCTTATGATGCTGTAGGGTCAGGCATCACTCCCGGTAAGCTATACACAGTACCAGAAGAAATGGTTTCTCTTCCAAATTTAAGCTTTGGTCCAGACCTAAATATACATTCAAACACAAAGCTTTCTGAAATTATAGCTAAAACCAACAGGTTATGACCTAAAGATTCCACTTCTTATAAAAATAAAAAGGAAAACAGCAACCCAGCAACAGCTGTTGTTAACAAGTTTCAGATGCCCGGCTTGCAACTCTGCAAGGGAGTAGATCTGATTTAGACTAATGGCAGCAGGTTTCCTTATAAAAAAACTTCAACAAAACTTTTCTCAGAGCCCCAGTGCGTTTGCCCGGTAACACATCCTTGATCCTATGATATATAAATTTTTTTTAGTCTTCCCCCCCCCCAAAAAAAAAAAAAAAAGTTTACCTGCAGTTAAGATTCATCAAAGAACAGATGTAACTCCGAAGAAGCTATCCTAGGTTAAATATGAAATTCAGCAGTTAGTGAATAATGGGTATCTCCTAAAACTCACGCTAGAGGCTAAAGGCTTAGAATGTGTGAAAAGATTAGGAAAAAAATTATAGAAATATGTCTTTGAGGTCAAATATTTCTGATCAGATTTATTTGCCAGGCTGAGCTGTAGCCTTATCCTAGGTGAGGTACTGTCATGTTACTGCTTTCTCCCTGTAGGCAGAAACCAGTCCTGTGAGAATATCCCAATCTGACCCGAGGTGGACCTGCTCCCACGTCCCCTTTAAATGAATATGTCAATGAAACTTACAACTTCTAAACTTTCAACTACAAAGTAGAGCCAAGTGAGAAAATCCAGCTCTGCTGGGTGACAAAAATAAAATAAAACATTTGAGAACAATCCTTTTCCCCTTCTCGCTGTGTCCTTGCATGTCAAACTCTTTTCTCCCTGATGTCCGGCTGCAGACTCTTTATTAACCATGTAGTACCTTCACCATGGCCATTACTGTTCAGGTAATCATGAACAAACTAGTCAAATACTCTATTCTAGTCTAAAAAGTTTTTCATTCTCTTACCGTGATGAAACCTTATGCCTGGATGTACACGGTATATTTTTAACACAGTAATGGCTGTATCAAAGAGGTTCAACATGACCTCAATGAGGACTTTGTTCTCTAGCCTCCAGCATCTTGGTGACTTGCAGTGTGACGGATTTGAATTCAAGTTCTGCTGATTCAAGACAAGAATCCAGACCACTGAATTTCAGAAAGGCTGTGAAGGCAGAGGTGAGGGGGTTTTATGTGTTTGTGATAAAACTATTCCATTTTCTATATCATCTTTATGTATAATCAAGCCAGAGAAAGAGGGAAAACAGGTGTCAAACTGACCTTAGAAATGTAGATTTTAGTCAAGAGAGGGTAGGTTATAGAGGACATGAACTGTGATAACAGATTATATAGTGTTATGGTTATGGCATCTTCTTACAATGTGGAAGGCTTTAGGTTAAATCCTTTCTTTTTGGGTGCAAGTTACTGCTGGGAAGATTCTGACTGGACAGAAGAAGAAAATGTTTCCCAATGAGAAAAATCAGCCATTGGAATAATGTCCCCAGGGAGGTGATGGATTCCCCAAACACTGGACACTCTTGAGATTTATCTTTAGAACAGGGTGCTGGGCCATCTTGTCTAAAACATGCTTTTGCCAAGAAAGGTTTGACCAGATGATCCTTGAAGTCCCTGCCAACATGCTATTCTATGTTTCTATGATTTAAAAACAGTGTAAAACAGTCTGGGTTTGAATATCATGGTGCAGATCAAAGTACCTACTGTTTGTAAATCAGGTATGATCTCCTTATTTCTATTGTTTTGGATGTTGCTTTTTAGTGTTGCCTGAGAAAAAAACAGAGTTCATTATAGGAAAGACAAAACAGACCACACTGGTGAGGAGCAAAAATAATCCTTGGTTTCCATCTGGTTAGAAGAATTTCCTACAGTTGACTGGATTTGCAGTACTTTTAAATCAACCTACTTGTATCTCTATAATAGAAAATTGGTTTAGGTATTTCTTTCTTCCTCTCCTATCCTATGTATTCAATTTCTCGAGTAATCAGGTGCATTATTATTAGAGTTTTTAAAATATTTTTATATATATATATGGATGTGGAATATTGCTTTATGACAGTCATGGTGTATTTTTTCATAGCAAACTTCTGTGTGCCTACAGTTACTAAATCACATACACAACACATTTTCTCACACATAGAAATGGAAAGAATTCTACTGCCAATCCAAAAAAGAATTATATGCCTTTGGTAGAAATTACATGTATCTCTCCTAATTCTTCCCTAGGACAAAACTGATGAGTTTCACGCAGACGATATTGAATTCCGTAGACATTAATACAGATTCTTTATATCCAACTAGTTTACCCCATTGATTATGAACTGGAGCATGATCAAGCACTCATGCTTTTATAGATTACATCTCAATGGAGTTTAAACTCACAGAAATATTAAGAACTAGGGTGTAGATTGTAGAATAACAGAAGAAAATAAGTATTTTGGTGAAAAACTGAGTGAGTTGAAATTTTTATTTTCTACCTGGACTTAATCTACATAGCAAACAGAGTTCTGTATACCTGCTACTTCGGTGAATGAAGACATTTCTGAAGGTCTGAGTCATTTTCATGCTGTATAATGTCTGGGGGTGGCTCACAGGCCACCGCTTCGCACGTATTGCTTAGTACAGACCAGCACCGCTAAACCTGTCCCAGATAGTTTCAAAATCATTCAGAATCCCAAACCTTCAAAGCCTGAACAGTGAATGAAAGTTGAACTCATTCAAGCACACCCATGAAAGGGAAAGTTTCATGACAATTTAACATTTATTCGTTTTCCAAGGAAAGGGTGAAGCTTTCTTCTCTCTACCTGGCCTGAGACTAACACACTAAAAGAATAAATTAATTCTCTGTGCATGTGTGTGCTCAACTAAACTCCCTCTTTGAATGTTCTCCCTTCCTTTTGAGTGCTTGTTTGCTCTGAAACATGTAATATGCCCATCATGTTTTAACATTACTTTCTTATTTAAAGCAACTTCTAGCATCTATCACAGATCTTCTTAATGGCAACATAATCCCAGCCCTGTTAATGAGTGACTGGGGTCTATGTTCATCCCTCTGAACGTCAGCTGCCTGAAAGCAGCCTAAGTTACCCATCCATGATCCCTGTAAGCATGAGACAGGCACCTCTGGAGTATGATTCCTCCCAGTCCAAGAAAAATTGTCCAAAATAGGTAGGTTGACATGTCTTTGGAAGTGCCTGTGCTTGTGCGACAGCATTCAAATCTCTTTTCCTCGGTTAAGCCATTTTAACTCTGGAATTATTATGCTGCTTTGCTTCACAAGGCTGTCACTCGGATTGTTCACAAACTGCTTTGAAGGTGGAAAGTGTTGAGTTATGACTCAGAACATGTAATTGTGGCCTCCCTCTAATGACAACGGATACCAGGTTTGGTTGATGTGCTAAATGGGTAATAAAGACATAAGCAAAAAAACATAATGTGTTTGTTAAGCTGTGAAATACAAAGTGAAAGTATCCTCCGTTAGATGGGTAAATGTTTCTTCACATCTGTGTAAAAATGTAGATATTTGTACCTGAAAATAATGTACCATTTTACCAGTGGACTTGTATGAGATAGATGTGATGACAGATTTGTATCAGCTTTAGAATTCAAGAATAAATCAAAAACGGATTTATAATCTTGGTCTTTAAAATAACACTTCTCTAATGAGAAGTCAAATTGTCATTGAAGTGCTTCCCCTTTTCAATTGTTAAAGAATATTTTTAGCTAAATTAAGAATTATGTCAAAGAAAGAAAAATTCTTGGGAAGAATTGTTGCTTTCTAAGCAGTTTAATGAAAACAGGTGTTTTAAGGACAACTGTATCCAATGCCAGTAACAAAGTACAAGGGATTTATATATCTTATCTTATATGGAACCAGATGGAAAAAATGGACTTCATATGAGAGAAAAATAGAAAGACAGAAAAAGTGAAAGAATTAGGAAGAAATGCAGTGCTATGTCATTTAAAACCAAGAAAAAACCCACACCAAATGTCATCCTTCAAAAATTTTTGTCTATTTTCTTTTTTTCTTGTTGAAAAAGGGGTATGAAAAAATAAAAAGAACCAGGAAATCTAAAACTATAGAATCATAGAATCACAGAATAATTTTGGATTCAAAGGAACCTTTGGAGATCATCTGGTCGAATCCCCCTGCCAGGGACAGTGACACCTTCCACTAGCCCAGGTTGCTCCCAGCCCCGTCCAGCCTGGCCTTGGACACTGCCAGGGATGGGGCACCCACAGCTGCTCTGAGCAACCTGTTCCAACATCTCACCATGCTCATTGTAAAGAAATTCTTCCTTTTGTCCAATCTAAATTTACCCTCTTTCATTTCAGGCCTATTGCCCCTTGTCCTGTCACTGCAGGCCGTGGTAAAAATTCTCTCTCTGTCTTTCTTATAATCCCCTTTCATATATTGAAAGGCCACAATAAGGTCTCCCCAGAGCCTTCTTTTTGCAGGCTGAACAATTGATGATAAACACAGATACCTTTTGTTTTGATTAAAAATAATAAAAACCTGAAGAGCAAAGGAAAATTGATTTAGTATTTTTGAAAGTTTCTTCATCTTTTCGGAAAATTTAAAATTGCCACACACATGTACACATACACCCTCCTCCTCACTTTTGCTTTTTGTCTAAAGGTTAAGGTGATAATATTTGCCTGTCTTTATTTCTGTATAAATGATTCATAAAAATGTGTATACATAGCAAATTCAGATTATGTGGGAATGAAAATGCATGTTCTTACATAAAGGAGAGAGGAAATCAATTGTATTTGGCATCAGCACTTCTAGACAGGAGTACAGTTAGAAACAGGTGGGCGGCTTTGTGGTAACAGTAGGGGGAAAAATGAATTCTAAGAAATAAGAGGGGGTTAGTAGCTATCTGGAAAACAGTGGGTTATTTTTAGACCTAAGGAACATGCTGTACTAATATGAATGTTTAAGACTTGCATATCGCCTTGGTTTAAAAGGTCACGTTCTCAAATCCCATTTTTGAGACTGACTTCTTACATACATAAAAAGCAATAATAATGTATATAAAAAAACCAATATTGATTCAGGTGCAATAATTTAACTTGAGATGTAGGAGTAAATTGAATTTTATATTTTTATTGTAACACCATTAATTTCTTATGAATGGACAGTATTGGATTAAGGTCTGTGATAGATAAACAGCAGATAGGACAAGATACCTATTCTTCACTGTCCATTCTTGACATGGATGACTTTCAGGTGTCTCTGAAACTGATGTAATCTTCCCCATCATCTAGCCCTGTTTTCCTGTCCAGAAGGCTGGGCTTTGTCAGCCATTAATGGCACAGAGTAGAAGTGTCACCTGAACAATCTGCTGCTACAGTGGAAACACAAATTTAGAAATACCTGTGGGGGCCAGGGGAGAGGGGAGAAGAAGAAAAATCTCAGTTACAAGCTCTCTCCTCTTTCAGGACAGATGACTGATTTCCTGAAGTGCCTCTGTGGCAGATGGACAGTTCTTGGGTCAGTTTAACCACCGAGCACTCCTCAACAAAACTGGACAATTGCTATGTTATATTTACAGTATTTCCATAGACATGATGTGCCAGCCATTTTGGGCAGACATACAGGGGAACTAAAGACCCTCAGTGCTGGGGAAAAAAAACCCCAAAACAGACTTAAAAAACATCCCCACAAACAGGTACAGTTTGGGCTAATAATCCTACTCCAGATGTATACCCACTGAAAGAACACCTATAGTCAGTACCTCAGTTGCAAGTAAGGGTTTGTATCCTTCAGAGGGTAAAACAACACTAAGACGTGCCCAGCTGGCTATTTTTTTGCTGGCCCTAAGCTCTGCATAACATACTGTACCTAATTGTAGGACCTGGGTTGCACCGGCCAGTCTACTGAGATAGAGGTACCCAGTGCACTGCACAACACAGGCAAGGAGAGGTCTTTCACTATAGCTCATCGAGTTGTAGGTAATATCAGTATGAACTAGATGACAGTATTTCTCTCACCTCTCTGAGTCCTCACCACAACACCGCAGTGTGTCTCATGTGTTTCATGTGTGGGGACACGTGAACATTTTTTTCCTATGAAATGGCATTGAGAGGAACATGGGTGATCTAATTGACCAAGGAGAGTTGAGTTCTTCCGTTTTAGCTTAAGTCATATTTGGTGTTGAGGTTAAGTGAGAGAGTCCTAGAGATACTTAATCTCATCTGAAAATGGTAAAATTAAACATGTTCCTGGGGTACTTTTCCTGTCTTTTAGATTGATAAAAAGCCTATACTATTCACTTAAACTAGATGTCTAATTTCTGGAAAATTAAATCTTTCCCAATTACAATAAAAATGACCTAATAAAGTGATTTGGGCATGAAAATAATTAGCAATTCAAGGGTGTCACATCAGTTGTTTCTCAGAGACAAGGAAGACCATTTACAAGCACACCTCAGCCTTTGTCTGGAGTAATATGGATGAGGCTGATTATGCATTTAAAAGAAAATTAGTTTAAAATAGGAGAGGAAAGCTGGAAGGGGACATAAGTCTAGGAATAAGTACAGTGGTCTACAGATATGTTTGGAAGGTAGAATGCAAAAGAGAGACAATCTAAACCACAATGTTATCATGGATAAGGATGACATAAATTGTCCATTAGTACATTTAGGCTGGAAATAGGGATATGATCATATGTTTTAGCAATAGGCTGACCTACATAAAGCAGGATTCACCATCCACTTCCATGTGCCTACGATACAGGCTGTGCAATCTCCTTAGCTATTCATGTCTCATTATACATGACACATCCTTCTTGATGCACATTAGCCACAGAATGCTGTTTTTTGCTGACTGCATCTTTCTCTTAAAAGACATTAAAAGGGGTGAGGGAAGTGAGAAGAAAACCCTGAACTGTGAAAGTAGGAAAAGAAAAAAAGAAGCTTAGTGCAATGTGTGCATGTGTGTGCTCATTTGCAGATGTCCCTAACACTAAACACAGTGTAAAATGTATAGTCAGAAATGGATTAAGACATCAGGCTGGAACTGAATATTTTCTGTCTCACAGTTCTTAATGGATTTGAGATTTCTTAGCTTATAAAGTATCTCAGAAAATGCACTGAACACTAAGACAAAACTTATGGTTGACCACCTCACTTTATAGCAACCTTGTCTCTAAGAGCTGTGTCCTCAGACATGTGCTAGAAGTAATTTTCTTGTTGTTTAAACACAGCACAGGTAGATGCTAGGCAAGGTCTCAGAAAGAGTTCATTTATCAGGCTCAGTGGCTCCAGCTTGGGACAAGGTATTGAATTTCTAGGCCACAAAGACCAAGCACTTAGTCTTTGACCTAGTGACTAATCCAGTTACTCCTTGGGAGAACATCCCACCCAGAGGCATATCTTGAAAGGCAGAGTCCATGCTAATCAGTGCAACAGCATGACCTACATCCTACCGCAAAAATCCATGTATGTGAAATATCCCTGAGAGGCCTGGGGCACTCCAGAGGTTAAAATAAGAAACATATTTACTTAATAGTTAGCTAAAGCCCTAAGAAAAGCTCTTATAATTATAAAAGCTCCCAACCAGTTTTCCATCCCCCATTCTTCCTTCTTCCCCTGAAACTACAAAGAGAACACACACCAAAATACTGGTTTGAGGCACAGAAAGGCATCTCTTTAGATCTTTTGGGGTTACATGATGAGATGCAATTTACTGTCTCAAAGGTCAGAAAACGTGATGAAAAATGATTCAGGAGTCTAAGAGAGAAACTAAACAAATTTCAGCAGCAGAGAACAGCAGAGCAGAGACTGTTGCAGATGCAACTAAGGCAAGGTTAGTGATAGCTTTAGAGAGCAGGACAGGAATCCAAATCCTGTTCCATTCACTCTGGTGACAGTGCCAAGGTGTATGCTTTAGTAAGGTGAACAAGGGTCAGGCGAACAGGTATTTCTTATAGGTAAATGCCACAAAAGATGCTTCCATTTATAGATACAACCAGCTCTGGTTCTCCCTTTGCTGCCTTTGAATTGCATTGTTTTGCTAAGCAGAAGCCAAGTTTTAGCTGCTGAACCTACAACAGAAGCTCGTGGAGCACCTTTTGCTCAACCCAGATAGTGTACTTTAAAAGTGATATACTTAAAAACAAACAAACAAACAAAAAAACCAAAACAAAACAAAAAAAACCTGCCCAAAAATCCCAGCAAGAGAGCAAATTTTGGTTGTTGCCTATACATAGAACATAAGATAGAAGTAGCTGGAGAAGGTAGATCCCTAGGACTTGCTGCAGACACCAGTGTACTCTTCTATTCTAATACTATTCCCAGAAAAAATACTGGCATTCCCCCTGAGTGCACCCATGGAGAGATTTTCCAGGTCTCCTCTTACATGTCATCTAAGAGACGGCTTCCCTGCCTCCAAATTGGAGCACACTCGGAACCTGATTCTTTCACCACCCCTGAAAGACAGGAAGGGCAATGTTGTGATAAAATTGCAAGTGGGAACCGAAGGTGTGGAGAAACTACACCAAAACTTTTCACCCAAGTGGGGAACCAAACCCTAGTAGTCCTACAGCCAAAAATAATCTTCCTTATTTTTTTCATAGCCTTTGGTCTATTATAATCTCAAAATATAACCTAGTCCTGAAATACAGAACATGTGTGGTTACAAACAACTGCTATGTATTTTCCATATATCCACATATATAAATAAATCATAATAAATTTATGCAAATACACACCATATCAGAGCATGATTTTTGTGCCTAAGAGGCAGCTAAACCTCTCTGTAGTTTATCATTTTGTTCTTGTTTTATTTTCTTGTAATGGGCATCTTTCTTCCCTTTGCCCATCTGTGGAAAAGTTAATGACGATGCTGAACAGGGAAAAGTTAGAAACATTGATGACCCTGACCAAGAAATTAGGATCACAAGCAGAGGATATCAGCATGGGATTAAAATTGGGTAAATGCCAACTCCCTTTAAATCTGGTCTTCATTATGAAGCCAACAATTCAAGAAGGAAAGAAATAAGCAGAGAACCAAGATATCTAGTAAGAAAGGAAAAGAAAAAAGAAACGCAAAGAAAACCAGCTTTTAGATATTTTCAGTGCCTCATGGGGTAAAGAAAGCAAGCACACAAACAAACAAAACCCAAGAAAACATCAAAAGAGAGCTAAAACATTAAATTATTCACCTCTGTCATTCCTGTCTTCAACCATTTGTATGCCTCATTTTTCCCCTCACTCATTAAATACCCCCACCTTTATCAGTTTGCTTGAAGCCATCTTCCCCAGGGGACATTAAAATTAAAAAAACATCAACTTTTTAAGTGACTTTGCTGATTGTACCTTACAATTTAAACAACTGTTGTTTGTTTGTTTTTTTTTAAACTGTCAGAAGATAGTACAGAAGTAAAGTTTGAGGAAAGAAAAGAAAAGCTAGAAGGAGAAATGTAACAGGCAGACAGATTGACATTACCTAGCAAAGCCCTCTTAGACTGCAGTAGAACTGCTTACATGTTAAGCAGATGCTGAAGCATTTATCTAGACCAACATCTGAAAGAAGTCTGGGTGTGATGAAAAACTCACTGGAGTCAGCTGAAAGTCTTCCATTGCTTTCAATGGCTATTGATAAGACCTAAATGTGACATGCTAAAGAACAAGAATAGAGAGACATAGGTATCCATAAATATTTGCAGACTTAAGGTCCCTCCCATAGTTCATACATAGAAACTTTAAAGGTATTTCATCCACACTGATTTCTTTTGCATGCCTCAGTATGAAAGACATCTGAACCTCTCCTCCCTCTTCCTGGGAACAAACACATTACCCTGTGATGCTAATACATCTTCTGTCATTTGACATTATTTCAGGTGGCTTCTCTGCTATTCAATCATGTGAGATAGCCAGAAAGATAAACGCATTTGGGGATAGCAAAGAACAATACAGCAGTATTTTAATCTGTGTCCTGGGTTTCTCTCTTTTTTTTTGTTATTTTTAATTCCCCCTTTTAAAGTTTACTTGACAACTGCATTTATTTCATGTTGCAGTTGTTACAGGTTAACAATATTGTTTTATCAGGAAACATTTATCTTCAGGAAGAAAGTTATCCTAATACAGGACATATCTTATCCAAGGACAAATAGAAAGGGGAACATTTCCAGAGGGTAATGTTAATGTCCCTAATGCTATAAAAATAAATGAAATCTGATTAACACCACTAGGAAGAAGTAAGTCATAGCTTGTATATAAAATATAGTTGCCTTGATTGGGCTCATTATTTTTTGGCAGTGTAAGGCAGTGCATTAACAGATGTGATGGCATTAAACTGATGAAAAATACCTTAGTGCTTGGGCATTATAAATAGAGCTTGAAATCTGGGAACCTGGAGATCTTTTAAAGTCAGTTTTTCTGCAGTGAGAAGGAAGTAACACATTGCACACACCCATGACCTCGGCTTTCTGGTAATAGCAAGAAAAATGATACTTGCACTGTGGGGAAAGTTGGGCTGTATGGCAACAGGGACTTGGGGCACCTCTTGTTCCTGGATGTTGATTCATTGAAGGGTGTCTCCAAATGCCAGTATACTTTAAAGCAGTCTCTGGTGTGCTCCAAGGTGTGTTTTTCAAAATGACCTTACCTTATACAGCTTCTCAGTGGAGTACAAAAAAGTCAGCGGCTTTGCGTGTACCCTTCAGCCTCCTCATCTCTGTAGAGGGTGGAATGCCCAAAGGTGAACGCTCAGCCCTGCCAGAATATCATATTTAACAATTGGGACGATCTTCTAACCAGAGACAAACACCTACAATGTGAAGTCAGCCAGGGACAGCAGGTTTGTCAGGAGAGGTGCCACCTTGGCAGCAGAGCCCAAAGGCTGTTATCATCCTGCTGATCAGAGAATGACAGGACAAAGGCAGCTGAAAGTCACAGAAGAGACGGTTCTGATCTTAGGCAGCTATTTTTCAAGTGCTTGAGATAAAGAGGGTTGCATGAGGCTTTTGCTGAGGCAGTGCGCGGTGAGCAGACACCTTTTCTCTCTGGGCACAGAATGACCTTCCCTGTAAGTCTTAAGGCTGTGACAAGTAATGGCAAAAGACTTTTTGTTCAACCTCTGCACCATTTCTCTCTTGTATTCTGGTAAATGCATGCACAGTTGATTATGCCTTGCATGTGAATTTGTAAAAAGTTACACTACAGGGCATATGCTTAAGGGGTGTTGGAGATTCCTCTGAAGACACCTAAGGAATATGAGGAGGAAATGGTGAAAACAAGGAGAAAGAGCATTACTGCATGGACTCCAGTTTTTCCAAGGAATACTTGAATGTAAGCCTGTATCCCATGAGCACGCCTGGAGGCTTCAGACAGGGAACTCTAGAGAATCAGTGACCATAGGTCGACAAGCAATTTGATTGTCCAGCGTTCACCAGAATCTCTGTGCAAGAGCTACACTGTGCATTTAGTTCCAGTGTCAGATCTAGCTGTTTTACATGTAAAGGTCTGCTTAGCAGGAGTTGAAGGTCTATGCCACTTCCACTACACATGCATCTTCCCTTCTGCAAAACCTGTACAATAAAATGGCTTTACATTCACGGATATAATAAAAGTTTCTGATAATGTCTTTCACAATTTCATCCACCAGGACAAAATTTCAGAAAGGAAAAAACATGTATCCAAAACACTGAATAACAGCCATCACCAAGCAGGAATGCAAACAGCAGTTCTTTTTCAGGGCCCTGAGATCATCTGTTTCTTCCTTTCTCCCTTCCTCTTCTGTTTTATTACAAATTCAGAGGTATATGGAAACTAAGTCACCATTAAGGATTCTGGGCATCAGTAACATCCAGGGGTATTTGAAAGAAATTTCATCAGACACAAAACTGAAATCCTGGTGTCAGATCCAGATGCAGTTTTCAGATTCAGACAAAGTAAAATTACTGTTGCTTGAAATAAGCTGGGAGCTAGTCCACTTCTGAGCAGGCAGCAGAAATACAATCTTGTCCTTATATTGCATCTTGCTGTTAGTTGGTAATAGTTAGTAGGTGGAATCAAATAGGAATAGATACCACATTCCTGCTGTATCCTGTTAAATCAATTTCAGGACACAATATTTTGAGAGAAGCTGTGAGGGACCCCAAAAGTTCCCTGTTAAGGGGATTTGCACTGTGACTGATTTGCATTGTCTAAATGATATAAATACCAAAAAATCCTCTCTTTCCCCCTCTCCTGTAACAAATAAATTAATGGGCCAGATTCAGCTCTGGTTTTCAGTTTCCATGAACGTTCCTGTGGTTCCTGTGGTAGAATTAAATACAGAGTTAACAAGGGCTAAAGATTTTGCATTGGCTGTTATCATAATGGCAAAACACTAATGCAAAGAGAAGACGGGCAAGGCTGCAGGGATCTAGTCAACAAGTCAGACATCTGCTTCAGATCTAGGTTGCAGGTGTTAAGTAAAGGAAGCTTTCTTAAACACCCAAATTTCCTATATGGTCAACGCAAAGAAGTAGGGGGCTTTGAAAGCCCTCAGAGGCTTTCTGCCTTCATAGGCAGGTCTTTTAAGGATTTTTAGTACTTAACTTAGATAAATGATATCTCACTCTTGAGAGCCTCAGCAGTTTGTAACTCTCCACATTGCACATAGGAACATTGTAGTAGGTGCCAAAACAGCTGATATACTTGAAATATATAATGAGGCAGACTATATCCCACACTGCATGAGCATCGGCAAAACAGAAATGGAGAGCTACATTTTAAAATCAGAATTATAGCTGCAGGAGATTCTGGTTTTCTGAAGTTCATGTCATTATTTGAACTGGAAAAGATGGATTTTCACTGGGAAATGTCACTCAGGGGAAACTGAAAATTTCCAAGGGAACAGATGCTTGATCTTAGAAAAGAATGGGATTTAAAATAAAGATTTTCCTTCTTCAGTAGTCTTGTGTACAGGAAACATTTACAGTGAAAGAAAATTAAGGCTCAAGACCCTGCTCTATGTACCCAGACCAGAACACAGATATTCTAGGTGTTCTATCCAGTAGGTCATTGGTTTTTTTGAAACAACTGCCATGAACTTCCAGTGAAAATTCTGCATATCTGGAAATTAATTTTTTTTCCAGCTCAAAAGAAATTTTCATCCACGACTATTATTCTATTGACACAAATAATCTGCGTCAATCTGAAAACAAAGGAACCAAAAGACTTTAGGTCACCTTTCTGTTTGGTCTGTTTTTTCCTCCATATATCTATACTTTAATCATACTGATGAAGTGATGCAGTGTTCCCTTCATGAACACATTTTGAGTGCAAAACAAAATCTTTTTATCAAAGATTTTATACCGTAGACAGTAATGCTATCAATTCCTATATAGAAATGGGAATGATGGAATATAAGGTACCTTTATTCACATATGGCAGCCCTTTTCTTTAAGGAATGACAGCCAAAATGATGTTAATTGAGAAACAGTTATTTCCCTGTGAAAGAGGAAAACCTGCCTACTCACTAGGTAAGGTATATTGCGTCATCTTTATTTATTGCAGTCACAGGCAAATGCCTATCTTGGGCACATCTTGGGGCTGCAGAACTAAGCTGAACTAAACTGGCAGGACTGTGGGGTCAACATTTAAGTCCTTGGCTCTGGCTGGATTTTCACAGTGCTGTGAACCAGTGGCAAACACAGCCTTAATAGGTGAGGTCTGCCGTTGCAAGTCTGCAGTTGGACTACTTTGAAGCATAAACCACACACAGAGGAGACTCCCGCTGCTGGTAAAAGGCAAGTGTCTCCCCAGTAAATCCTCACTTCCAGTCAGCTGCAGTGAGGAGAAGGAAAGATGTGAATGGAGCCAAGAAGTACCTTTCAAAAGACAAGCTCTATGCTGAAATGCTGGAACAGTTTGAGTAAAGAAGGCTGGTTCTTGTTTCACATCCATTCCTGTTGCTGCAATATGCATAAGCAAAACTGTTTCCAGAAACAGGAGAGACCCAGGGCCATGTCATTTCCCACCACTGAATTAATTTACATCATTAAGAATTAAAATCTTCATATTTCCATTATTTAAAATTTCCAGGTTAGCAAAGCCTGTAAGCTTTTGCTGTTAAGCTTGTCCATACTTCAACATTTATATTTGCATCTCTTTTTCTGGTACATTATTCATTAGCTTATTTATCTATCTTTTTAATTTTTATGCCCATCTGCTTAATTATCTTTTTAGAGAGATTATCAATGCTTTCCATTTTCTTTGATGTCAATTTGAAAGGGACAATGCGTTTACAGACAACTATCATTTCAGCCATTTTGATGACATACTTGCCCTTTGACCAGCTTGGCAATCATCTGACCCTCTCTCCCGACCTTTGCATAATTACCTATCCAATTTCCTTATCACCATTCTCCTTTTCAGTTCCTAAAAGCAATATAGCTGTGGTCACTGTCAAAGTCATGGTGACCTTGTTAGGACTCCTTCTATAGCCCTAACAAGATAACCAATTAATGACTTATTCCTTTATCTCAGTCTCAAGTAATTTCTAAAACTCCTGTTATGTCTTCTTTTTTTCTTTGACAAAGTGTTAATTAACTTGACCAACTTTTCCTCTTTTGTATTCAGCTATTATTTAAAACATAATAAAATATATCTGCATAGTTTGTTCCTACATTTCCTCCAAGTATTCATAAAGTCCAGTTACTTTCCAGACTCTTTTTCTTGCTGTACTATGTACTCCTTAAATAAACACAAAGTCTAAGCAAATTTTGTGGAAGCAAAGTCTGTGAAGTTATTCCACAAATCATTCCCAAGAATAAATATCAGTTCTTTTCCTGGATAGAATAGATGGAAAAAGCATCAGTTTCATCTAGCTTTCACGATAAGGTTGGAGAATAGTCTACCTGCCTTTCTTCTTGATTTCCTAAGTCTTTCAAAAAGTCCAGGAGAAACAGATAGACCACTCCTGGTGACCATATGAGAAAATTATAACTGGCAAAAAAATAATTTTCCTTACAGATTTCCTCATTTGCCAGCCCTAACCTCTTTATCTGCTTCTAAAACTTGCAGAAACCAAGTATGCTCTACATTTTTCAGAGGAAGGTGGCTCCCTATAGAAGTTGCCCAAATTAAATTTAGCAAAGAGTAAGACAAAATGGAGGCAGGAAAGAAATAATGGACTAAAAAAACCATGTGTCTCTCAAGTCTATATAAGTGCAATACAGTGGGTTAAGGACATCTTCATGCCAAGACAATCCAAGCTGTTGCTGTAGAGCATCAGTCCAAGTATCTATAGCCACAGCCATGTTTACGTTGTTTTCAGCTTGAGTTAATAAGCTTTACATGCACAAGCAACTGGCTCAATTAAACTCAGCTCAGCTGTCCCTGGCCTGTATCTCCTCTCAGGTCTGATTCCAGGGGTAACTTCTGAGGAGCCAACTCAGGTGTATGCAGCCACAGGATATGGACGCCTCGGGAGAAGTTGAATCGAGGCTGACAGTACAGGATCCGGCATGTTGTTCAGGGATATCAGGCAAGCTGGCTTTCAGAGAAAAAACAGGTATGGAAAGGAATATCTTCCAGAGGATGTCAGGTGAGACAGGCATTGCATTCTGTAGTCCTTTCATCTGAGTCCCAGACAAACCATTACAATGAAAACTTGGAGTGAAACCTTTTGATAGATGTATAAATTTTGAGGTCAAAAAAGGACTATTCTGATTATCTACTCTGATCTACTAATAGCAGTGCTGTGGGCTCTTACTACTCCCCCGTTATTTGCCATCCAAGAATATTTGCCTTGAAAGAGGTAACGTCTCATCAGCAAAATTTCTCTGCAGTAAGTGCTCTTAAGTTTGCTATGAATCCCTCCAAAACTGCACATAAACAAAGTCAACAGATGTTAAATGTATGATCAATAGGCAAAGGCTGTAACTGAACAGCATTCATCTCTCCTTCAAAACTGACATATTCGTGAAGGGATTCAGTGCCAAAACAAATACAAGCAAAGCAATAGCCTGGAAATACTTTAAACATATTATTTGAATTCTCAGAAGTATCGTTTTTAACTTAAAGTAAACATTGGCATGCAACCCTAACAGTCTGCGTAATCCAGTCTTGAAGTGTAACTTTATTTGTTATGGGGATTTGCTTAAGGAAAGGGGGAGGGAGGGCGAGGTGGAAAAATAAAATAAAAACACCCCTCCTTCCAAAAAAACTCCTCTTCTCCTACTACAAAGAGGAACTGGTTGTTTCTGCAACACTGCAGACATTTTACAAGGTCATGAAAGTGACTGTCTCAAGCTGCTTTAGCAATTCGGGAGGAAGGAAGGATTGAATCGTTATGCACTTGGATGTTCATTTGGCACACCGGGATGGGTAGGCTTTGTCGCTGTTTTAATAGGAGTCAGAGGCTAGGATGTGCCAGCCAGATTTCCACCCTCACAAGCGCAGGCGCCGGGAGCTGTGGGATTGCTCTTATGTGAGGAAGGAAAGGCCATAACCCTCCTTCTTTGGGAGTCTCTTGTGTCATGCTGCGGCCCACCAGCTTTTTCTGAAATAGTGCCAGCTTCTGGCAATCTCCAAATAAAGTCTCCAATTAACAGGGAAACAAGAGCCTCTGAGGACTCTAGCCAGGATGTGCTATTAAATGGGAGATGTTGTGAGCACCTTTTCCAGCTGTGAGAGAAATAAGGAGAAACATACTGATAATATTTTAACAAGAGACAGTTGGCAAAACAACTCTCCCTTGCTGGGGATCAGTTCTATGCACTAGGGAAGAAACAGAAATATGTATGATTTGTCCCATCTAAATACTAATTTAGTATAATTTTATAACTTTAATTAACTAATAAAGTAGATGAGTCTTCTTGGCTTTATATGCATCGTCTCCATCTCAACACAGTTATCTGACTTTTTCAGGGCTCAGTATTCCTTGATTAGGCTTCCCTTTGACTTTATTACCTTCACTGCAAAATTAAAACTATCTGATTTAATATCATGCCTATTGGTATAATACACCATTTAAGCTTACCACCTGAAAGATGGAACTTTAAACTGTCAAAGTCTAGTCATTTTAAAGGAAAAATTAGTTTTGTCTCCCTTAACTTTATATATCTGATATTGAGATGTCTAGTTGAGGTTTATGATCTAGATTTTCTGGCTGGACAGAGAACTAGAAACAATCTACGAAGAGATTCATTCTGTCCTGAGGTATTTTAGTAAATGGGTAACATAAAACACCCTCAAGAAGTGTCCAGCTCTCTCCTCTGTGGAAGATAGAGGGGTTGTCACAGATGAGCTTAAACTAATATCTTGAATTCTAGTTGATCAATGGTGAGGTGATGAACCTGACCCATACTGACCCATTTTATGCACAAGGTCATGTTGGAACAGGTAGCATCGTTGTCATTTGCCAGTGAGAAAGCAACCAGAACTGACAGCATATAGGACAGATGACATAGACAGCCTACAATAGTTTTCTGCTTTCATATACTGCTTGTCCTGGTTTCTGCTACAAAAGAATTAATTTTCTTCACAGTAACTGGTACAGTGCAGTGCTTTGGATTTAGGATGAGAATGATGCTGATAACACACTGATGTTTTAGTTGTTGCTGAGCAGGGCTTACACAGAGTCAAGGACTTCTTATCTTTTTAATGCCCTGCCAGCAAGGAGGCTGGGGGTGGTGGTGGGGCACAAGAAGCTGGGAGGGGACACAGCCAGGACAGCTGACCCAAACTGGCTAAGGTGATATTCCATACCATATGACATCATGCTGAACAATAAAAGTGGGGGGAGTTGGCTGGGGGCTGCCAATTGCTCAGCTCAGAGACTGGCTGGTCATTGGTCAGCAGGTGGTGAACAATTACATTGTGCATCACTTGTTCTGTGTGTTCTCTTGTCATTATTATTTTCCCTTACTTTTCTGTTGTATTAAACTGTCTTTATCTCAACCTGTTTTATTTTTTTTCCCAGTCCTCTCTCCCATCCCACTTGGGGGGTGGGAGTGAATGGCTGTGTGGTGTTCAGCTGCCCGCTGGGTTAAACCACAACACTGCTTCATATAAAAACCTGAGGGGGATTTGTCTCCACTTAATATTAAATAATTAAATATTCATTGGAAAAAAGAGACAACCTGGTTAAGTAGTTTATGACTTTGTACAGCTCATATGAAAGATCATAATTTAAGTCTCTATCTAAATGACTGTTTAATTATTTATAGAAAGTGGAAGCACTTCAGTAGGAAGTTCTGAGACACCTACTTCCATACTGTCACTGCCACAGGAACTCAGCCAGTTCCCTTGTGTTTGCAGCTTTTATCTGAACTGTGAAAATATGAGGCTGAGTTCTGGACCTAAGAGGAGAAGGACTTGAAGTTAGATTCTTTCCATTCTTGGTGAGTCCCAGAAGCCATTGTACATGTACACTTGTACAAGATGGACATCTACAACTTTCCCTCCAAAATTCAAAACAATTGTCCCAATGTGAATATAAAGGGAGAAAAAGAAATCAAAGCCAGAAATGAAAGTTATATTCAATATCTTCACATCTTGGGAGCTCCTAGTTAGAACTGAAAGAACTAGCAAAGAAGGTTTTAACCTGAAATTCTCAGCAGTATTTTCAAACAACTCCAAATTTTCATAGTGTGAATGTAGCCTTTCAAACTACTGAATGCTCAGACCCATCTGCTATGATTAAGAATAAAATTACAGACATTGTTATTTAAAGAAAAGAAAAACCAAAGATTTAAAACCCTTCTCCACTTCCCCAGTCTCTTTAAAAAAAAAAAAAAAAAAGAGTAGAAAACAAAACTCAGCATAACTGAAAGCCAACTCACCTCAGGAAAATAATTTGGCATCAGCCTTTATCGACAGCTGCACTTCAGTTCAGCACCTGTGTGTATCATTTCAAGTGATGAATGATTGGAGAGGCTGTTTTGTATTAATGAAACACGTCGTGGCAAAGCATGTATTTATATTTACAGGACGAGTTTGAGTTGAACCTGTCTTATGAGACTCAGATCTTGATGGTAAAGGTGGGTTGTATTGGCTGTGTCTATATTATTAAACTTAGGAGTGCCTCCAAATTCTAAGGTCTGAGTAGATATGTTGGCCATGTCCCAATTTAGTGTTAAGGTAAGACCATCTCCTCCCTATCCCAAAGTCCTGGTTTTCATTCAAAGCTAACACAATTTCATTAGACAGAAGCAGTGTTTCTCATCAGCTGCTCTGCGACTGTCATGATCATTTTGCTAAAATCCCATGGTGTTTCATTTTGTACCCAAACTGTAGAAGCTTACAAGAAGAAAATCAAGATTTAGCTGTAAGAATCCACAGAAAGAAGTTAAGATTCCTTTTTGTAAGTGAAGGCAGAAAGATAGCCTGTATAACTGAACTTAAAGCAGAAGGAACTGAAAGTTTGCAGTGTGTGTGAGACAGCAGGTTAGCCTAAATACTCAGATGACCTGAAAGAAAAGTATTGAACACAAGCATTTTACTAAACTCCCAAGCGTCATGTCTATGCAAACCTTGGAAAAACTATATGGCAAATATTAACTTCACTCAGTAACAAACTTCTGCAGAAGTCAAAACTATTGACAGTGTTTGATGCAAATTTAGAAGTAAATTCAGCCAAGATAACAGTGAGAAGTGGAAAGAGAACAAGAAGTCAAAATAAATCATCTTACTATTGTATTTCAAAATGCCATTTTCCAAAGAGATTAACTTGCATCAGGAAAGAATCTTAAAGTGAGGATAAATAATAAACAAGCCAAACATTTCATAATGCATTGGACAAATACTTGTCCACTAAAATTAGAGAATTGTTTCACACAAAAAAAAAGAAAAGAAATTGTTTTGGATTAATCCAAGCTGAAAATGCTTTTTCTGGAGATTTTAGTTTTTCTCATTAAATTGAAAGCTCTTCTTATTTGTACTGCTTGAAGATATTTATTTCCAGAAGCTTACTTCAAATTCCATTGAGATCAGTGCAAGACTATCAAGTGACATTAATGAGTGTTCATTTGAAGCCCATGAAAGTAAACTTTTTTCTTTTCTTTTCCTTTTTTTTTTTTTTTTTTTTTTTTTTTTTACTTTAAAAACCTTATGAAAGTTCTGTGAAAGAATGGTGTTGTCAAAATCAGAGAATGTTAGAATCATAGAATAATTTAGGTTGGAAAAGACCTTTAAGATCATGATCATTAAGTTCAACTGTTAACCCTGCACTGCCAAGCCCACCACTAAACCAGGTCCCTAAGCACCATATCTATGCGTTCTTTAAACACCCCCAGGGATGGTGATTCCACCACATCCCTAGGCAGCCTGTTCCAATGCCTGACCACTCTTCCAGTGAAGGAAGTTTCCCTAATATCCTGTATAAACCTGCCCCCCACCAGCCTTGTGCCCCAGCCCCTGCCTGGCTCTGGACATGCTCCAGCCCCTCAGTGTCTGTCCTGCAGTGAGGGGCCCAACACTGAACATGGGATTCGAGGTGAAGCCCCACCAGTGCTGAGCACAGGGGGATGATCACTGCCCTGGTGCTGCTGGCCACACTGTTTCTGACACAAGCCAGGATGCTCTTGGTATCCTTGGCCACCTGGGCACACTGCTGGTTCAAAAGCCTGTTCTTTGCCTTGTTCTCCTTTTTCTTTATTAACATTGCATTTTGGAGCGATCATGTACATAAATTGTTTAAAGTGCCTTACAAGACAAAACAAACCAAAGCTTTCCAAAGCTTTCTTGTTTCCTCTGAGTGGTGTGTATTTTTTAATATATTTGGCATAACATTATCATAATGTTAGAATTA
This sequence comes from Falco biarmicus, assembly GCF_023638135.1. NCBI lineage: Eukaryota > Metazoa > Chordata > Aves > Falconiformes > Falconidae > Falco > Falco biarmicus. The sequence goes on from NC_079292.1 coordinate 27,530,883, forward strand.
TGGATTCTTGGCTGGTGGAAATTACAACAATCTAATTGATAGTTCAACATCAGTGTATACATCTTAAAAAGTCTGCCCCACCATTTCTTCCAAGTCTCGTAAAACATTTTTAACCTCATTGAAAACAGATTTAGGTCCCTTTTGTCTTGCTACAAAGTACCTTTAAACATGAAGTAATTAGAAGGCTTGATGACAAGCACAATCTCAGGTTCCTGAAGAGACAATGCCAACGGTCTATCTGTGAAGCTTTAGGGTTCTATGTCTTTCAGGGTACAGTGCAATCCTACCTGTGCTAAACTAGCTGATATATCAAAATCAGCATAGCCACAAGGAAGAATAAACTAATTTGACCTAGCAGAACTAATGTCACAGTTAATATCTTATGCATATAAGGACATCCTTTTTTATCATCAGAATTGTTTCTCCATATTTCTCTTTATATCCCTCCAGCATGCGTATGCACACACACATATACACACACACAAAGGTATTTAAACTTGAAATGGTGAAGACTGAAGAAGTTTTAAGTAGGGAAGAATGGCTTTTTCTGAACTGGCAAGAAAAACCTCTGGAAAAATGTATTAAGCTGATAAAAATTTTATTTTTATACTTTAGGTTATGCTACATACAGTATACATAATGACAAGAAATTAAAAATGTAAAGCCATTTAGAAACAGGAAAAAAATCTTCTGTTCAGGAATGGTGACATTCAACTGTTTATGTTGTCAGAAAAACATTTATTTTAAGAATTAATTTCTGGTGAACTTCACTTTAGTCTATGATTCAATTTTCAGTTCAAAGAACTGCTTAAAATGGAGTTACTCTTATCAAATGCAGTTGTATCTATTGACCTAAAATTTATCTTCCTGAATAACATAGTCTAGTCATAATTTTTGTCATTGTACTTTAAGCTCATATTTGAAAATTAAAATAGAACATATTCTCACAAATTATAACAACTATACTATTATTTTTACAAATGGTCTTTCATTTTGTCCATTTTTCAATGTAATTCCACGCGTTACAGAAATAATTCCTTCGGAGAATGAGATGCATTTGCCTAATTACTACAGGTGTGATATTCCCAAATGAAATGATTGCTTTAAAATAGTCTGATGCATGTCATTGGTGTCAAGGGGATTATCTATTTGCCTAGATCTAATTATGCTGAAGGGAATCTCAAATGCAATTAGCTGCTTCTCCCTCTTTCATATGGCAAGGGAAAATTAGCTGCTTAATTAATAATGGAAGCTTCCTGATTTTACCAATGAAAATTAAAAGTGTGCGTTGATATTTTAAATAATGACGATATTTGAAGTTTGGTTGAAATTTACTTGCTTGCAGAATGCTGCACTTGTTTTTATTAAAAATCTACATACAATATATATATGGGAGATCATCCTGCCTAACCATTAAGTTTAGTCCCAGGTACTCATCAGATATAGTCTTTTGGAGTCAAGGAAGATAAGTAGGGATGCACAATGTCAGTGGCTTCTATGATCTGTTTACAGGACACACATATAATGATACTAGAGTTAACTATTCATTAAATAGGCTTGAGAATGATTTGGACATATTTTCACAGGTTTTAACTTAAGTTATAGCTAGTTCAGGTAGCTCTGCATAGTCAAACGTGAAGGACCAGTGTGTACCCCAAACACTGCAGTATCTGAGTATGTTCTGGTCACTAAACAGAATGTCAGCAGAGTTGTGATTTCCACTTTATTGCATGTAAGCTGGGAAACTGAGATTCACATAGCCTAACTCATGTCAATCCTTTTTTGAAAAAGACAGTGAAACCTGAAAACACTCATCTACAACATGGGAGACCAGTACAGATATAGAGGGAACCACTCAGCTCTTCTGTGACTTTTTGAAAAGATCCATACAGGCATGAAGGGTCTGAAATGCATCATCTGCTGCATGAGGGATAGAGGACTTGGCAAAGTGATTCTGGCTGCTAACTACATGGCCATTCACAACACCTTCCTCCCTCCCTGAGACAGTAGATACAACAGCAGTGGTGCTAATGTAACTTTGTCCAAAAAACAACCTATTTTGAGCAGCAGTTTTACAGGATTTTCCTCTTTGGGGTTCTTCCTCCAGACTTGATTCTCTGCTGCAGTCCATCTTTGTCTATCACCTTAAGAGCTTTCTCTTTGTTTTTCTTTACATATGATTTCTCCATATCATTCTCTTTGGAATGTACACGTGGTTATTATGCATTATTAACTTTTATATTTTTGCACTATTAACCTTTTTTATGCTGCTGTAGAAATTTGCCTTGTTTTCAAGCTGTGATGCCAGGTCCTCATATCATCTTTTAAATAAAAATCTTGACATCTGACTCCTGAAACATCACCACCCGCTTTCAAACATCACATAAGCAGGACTTTCTCTGGTCTGCTGTTGATAAAAAGTTAAAAGGCTTTAATGGCTGATTACAGCTCTCAATGATGATTATCAATATATTTTTTTATCTAACAAGTCTTTTTGTCTTTCTGAATGGTTTAGTGGAGTAGTAGATGTCATAGAACTTCACTCAGACCATTTCTTGCTTTCTTGATACAGGCTTTAAGCACTAGAAAGTCGAGGATCAGTGCATACTTACAAGGACTCAGCATATCAGCGACACAGTGTACAACTTTTTTAGGAAGAGTCCACCTTATTTCTTTAAGTAAGTCTATATGAACAGAACCCTTTCTCTGTCTGTCTGTACTTCTATCAGATAACTCTAAGATGATTTTGATGCATGTATTTGAAAGGAGAGAAATTATAGAAGTATCTGTATATTGTTGTATCATACATATTGTACCTACAAGGAGGATATGGGAATGAAGGACTTTCATAAGTCTGAATACAAGTTGCACATTATTTCTAGTCTTTCTCCTTTGGAGAGTCCAAGTTTGCGTAGTAAGGAATTCATGTAGACGCAATATGGGAGGCATACTTTTAATCTTAAACTGATTTTCATGATCTTGGAATTTGTCCAAGCTCCCAACAGAGCTTTTAATGTGTCCAGGGATAACCAAAGTCATGTGAATTTAGCATATTTTTCTCTGACTTAGGTTATGTCTCTCTCACTGCTGCCAGGGATTAGTTACTTAAATCAAGAATATACTACTATCTAACACAATTACTAGACCTTTTAATGAAACCAATTTGATGTAAAAGCAATAGAAGAATCAGATTCAAAGAGCCATCTCGGTACATAGATCTGGTATGTATCATGTGCGTACTCCTCTGTTACAATTTTTAATCTTCTGCTTCCTCTGCTTCATCCTCACTCCAATCCCTTTTGTATAAATTTTCAATTTGTTTCACTCTGCATTCCCTTAGGAATCTTTCTCTGTGTCAACTTATTTATTCCTTTCTTATTAGTCTAATTATATTCAACTTCAAGGTGTATATCCAGTCTTTTAATGGTTCATCAAATTTTGAAGACAAGATTGTTTACTCTTTTTACAATTCTCTTATTTTACTGCTTATTTTGAGGACATTTACTATGCCACATAAAATATTAATGTATTAGTATTTTACTTAATAATCACATCTGTCAAGGCTATTTCCTTATGTAAGAGGCTAGGCAAGCTGCAAATAGGTAATGACTCAAGATGGTTAAACCAGGCGATGTTCTTTGGGACACTGTAGTTGGTTAAAAAAAAAACTTTTAAAAAATCCTCCATACCCTGGAGGTAGAATTTGTCAAGATGCTCACGTAATTGAAATTTTCTATGGCTGTTAAGAACCAAGAGAATAGTAGTTCTTCCCTCCAAATGAAATCACACTGCCAGATTTGTATGACATTTCATGATCCAAGCTTAATTTGTTATACATTGTTCCCAGAAGGTGAGATGAGATTACATGGAGCCATACATTAGATATATTTTACACTTACCCACTCAAAGTTCCTTTCTAGTTATTCAAACAGAATAGAGCGATCTCGATTAGTTAATCTCTCTACATCAGCGTTTTTTCCACAGAGCACTTCACAGAAATGTTTTAAAATTTCACCACAATTAAAAAAGCAATTAAAAAGGATTATCAAAATCAAAGTTGATCTTTAATTACTGCCTATATCTAGATCTTTATTCCATGATATACCAGATAAAATACTCTTAAAAATGCTTTGTTAATAGCTTTTTATTATTGAGAACATAAGACATTCCAGTCTTTTGAGGCACATCCTTTTTTAGATCAACTTCATTTTAAGGTTGTAATCTAAAACTTTATTTCCATCAATCTTGGCTTGCTATAGCTGAGTAAGCCATTCTTTTATCTTCTGCCCACTGTAAGAATTGGCCATCTTGCAATGACTTGGGTAGTGTGGTCAAAGTACAGCTGTAATTTCTCCACTGAAAAATTACTGTCTATCTCCATCTTAGTGAGCAAATCTCTTCTGGCATCTGTTCAGTCAGGTCTGCCTATGATACTGCCTGCAATCAATTTTTGGTCATTTGGAATTCTAGAAATATTCAGCGCCATCGTTTCTCTTTTTCCTCAGACCAGTCCTGGCATAACAGTGTGCTAAAAGTCTTTGCAGTTTTGCAGTTCTTGCTGGAAAATAGCTGTTGTTGAGCAGAAGCAATAGCAGAACAGCAGAAGCTTCTCCAAGGATGATTTCAGCCTGACTGGCTGTATTATTTGGATGAACAGTAGAGAAGAAAAAATGCTGGTACTCAGGACTGTTCTGTGTTTAAATATATATACACATTTAAGATTGTATCAACAGCAAACAAAATCTTCAGCTTTTCACTGCCTCTCTTCCATTAGGAGTAATAGTGCAAGATTCATAAGGGATGTGCCTTTTAATCCATGTTGCCTAATCCACTGTTTTTATTCATATGGCATTAAAATAGTATTAGAGGACCCTGGTAAAAGCAACCAGTACCTATATTATAGGTTTTGTCTTTGGGTTTGACAGTGGGATTGCATCATTGTAGAAAAATTCATACATATGTCCAGTTTATAGTTAAAGCACAAATGTCTGCCTGCCTATGAGCGGTGTCAGTGTCTTATACTTTGAGGTATTTTGGGATAGGCTGTCCTAAGCAAACCTTCAAAAAGCCTTAAAAGAGATTCATGTCAACTATAGGAAAAAAAGACCCTGTTCTTTCTTTCTAAAACTCCTCAGTGGTCTGACCTTGCAAGTTCCCACAGAATTGAATGTTTTCATTGAAGTAGACTCTTCAGGTAGACAAGTGTATTGTATCCCTTATTTCACTGTTCATATTTTGATCATGAGCAGTGACAGGAAAGACCTGGATCTACAATTAAAGACAACGTAGATTTTGCATTTTTAAGTATTCTTGCTGATCTTGCAGGAGTTATTTAGGCACGTGAAAAATAATGAAGACATTTTGCTTATTAGGTTTTCCTTCCTTGATCCTTTTTTAGAGCAGAACAGTAAATTGACAACAAAGAAGGATTTTCCACCAAATTAGTCAGACCTCTTCAGTTAAGTAGAATTCAGATTAAAATAATCTAGATCTTACCATTTTAACACATTTCTTATGACTGGCGTCATTACAGGACTAGTGATATCTAGGAATGGGACAGAAAAGAGAAGAAGAAAACTAATTCTATCATTTTTGCTTCAGTAGAGGCTAGAGGTCCCAAGTAATATACAGGATAAGATCACAAGCATAAAGAAGAGAAAATTATTTTGTCCTGGACAATGCTAAACCCAGCTATAAGGTCACCAAGTCTCACACCCTGCCCAAGAATGGATCCCCTCTACATAATTCTTGATTGATATTGATCCAGGCCTTTTAAAAAACTTTTTAAAACTCCCACTGATAAGGATTGCCACTGTCATTCTGTAGTACTTAGTTACCCTTACATGTAGGAAGTTGCTCCTCCCCAGTATTTAGTCTAAGTCATCTTTGCAAAATTTTAAGCCCATTACCTCTGATCACACGTCTGTAGACATGAAGATCAAGCTATTCCCTTCTTTATTGCTTCTTTTTCTATTTTGAAAATGCATATCATACTCTTTTCAGAACTTGGTGTTCAAGGTAAACCGTAAAAAGAGTAGTTCTTTCAAATTGTTTTCAGAAGTTAGATTTCTCTTCTTGCTCCTTTTTAAACATAACTGATAGTTCTGTTCTTGTTGATCTTCTAAAAGGTAACTCCTCCACTCTGGAACTTGCTCCAACCAATTCCAGAAGTAGCCTAACAATGTGAACTTTACTGGGTCCAGGCAATTTTAAAAGATCCATGCACTGTCTAACCTGTTTTTCCTCACTTATCCTCAGTTGTTTTACACTCTTTGTTAGTGGTGTTAATTACATTAGCTGCTTCATTATCATTCATCGTTTTAGTTTAGACATGAATAGTACTCTGGTGTTCTCAGCATCAACTGTCTATTGTTTTCATTCTCTACTGAATAGCAAATAAACTTTCTTTGATCTGGTCCTTGTTGTTAGTGATCTTATAGATGACTGCCTTCTACTTATTCTTTATATCCCTGCTAGCGGTACCTCAGTCTGTTACTTATCTAATTTTATCCTTATATAGTCTATTCTTTCATTCCTGTTTATTAGAGTAGGTTTGTTCTTTAATGCTATTTCTTTGAGGAGCTACCAACCTTTCTCCTAACCCTTCATTTTCCATTAGACTTTGTCTCCCACTTCTTTTATATTACTGGGCCTATTTATTTGCACACCCACACCCACCCTTCTTTCCTTCTGAAGTATTGTGAACTCTGCTAACTTGCTGTTAAGTGCTCCGTTCTCTATGAGTTCCTTCATCACCAGTAGCATCTGGCAAAGACAATGCCCCCAAGCTGCTCTCTCAAAATTCATTGTTCAAAAATTGTCATCAGCTCATCCCATAAGATACCTGGGCAATGTTCTTATTATTCTATTTCTTACTCTAGAAAGTTTAATCCAAGTATGAAAAAAATAGATAAAAGACAGGAGGATAAACAGATACAGAGATGTGAAGCAACTTTTTTCAGGAGGCTAAGTGACAAAACAAGATCAGATTCCTTGTTGATGAGTGACTAATCTAGGACCTCACCTTCAAATCTGCACTGAAAACTTTTCATGGTCATTAACTGTATTATAATTTAAACAATTTATCACTTAAACCCAGACAATATGCTCTTTCTTTTCTCACTGAATGGTCATACTTATTTAAAAAAACCAAATATGGAAAAATCTTTGAGGCACAATTTTTTGATCAACAGACTTTATGCTATATTGAGGAAGCTTTCATGTTGTACAACTTTCAGTTATACTGTATTATGTAAGAATTGAAGACATGCTAGTAATTTCTATCTAACTTGGGACCTTTGAATCCAAACTACATTATAATGTTAATATCTCAATTGATTCCGGAAACCTAGGTACATTATAATGTTAATATCTCAATTGATTCCGGAAACCTAGGTACGGCAGAACTCAGCTGCACTTTAGAGCCTCTGTATTTAGAGTTGGGATTAATGTACCATAACTTCAGCACCAAAAAGACACCTGGACTCAATTCAGTTCCCACACGTTGATGCACATTGCTATGCGAGAGGCCTCGAGTTATACCACCAGGCCCACTATTCTTGCTCTAGAAAGGTATTAGTCCACCAATGGACCCATATTGTATCTGCCATCCCCACACTGATATCTTAAACATTCTAGAGCATCTCAAGTGACACTAGATAATTTTATATACAGAACTGGATCAAAATTTCTTATGTCTAAGCTTGTAGATAGGTTTTTGCTATAGCAACAATACAAGCACATTCTTTCTCTTGTAATATATTCATTAATACATACACCTTGAAATATTTGCATTTACAAATCACAGTGGCTAAATATTTTGAGTCTTTTTTCTCTCTGTGAAGCTTGACTGAAACTGGTTAATGGTTTCAAGGTCTGTTGGAGGGGACAGACAGATACATGCATACCCCATTGAAGTTCATTTCCTGAGCAAATAAAACTGAAAGGTCAATACAAATATTTTATCCTGACTTCTAATGTCACAGTGTTTGTTCACAAGGTCTTATGAAGGTAGAGTTTATAAGGATCACATTTTTTAATCAAATTTCTAGGAACATATGTGTGTGCCTGGATAGATGTGGCTCCAGCCTCACAGGAACCTGCACATCTCTCCTGCTGGATTCAAAACAGTGCCTCTCAGTTTGATAGTTATGATGGGCCCAACAGCTACCCTGAGTTCCCTGGTAAATCTGTGCCAGGTGCATTAAGGACATTTTTAAAAGGTACACTTTGTAATGTATTCTTTTATCAAAGTCATGAAGTAATTAACCAACAAAATGTTAGAGAAACTTCAGCTGCTCCTGGTGAGAGTGTATGAGTAACAGCAAGTGATTCAAACCACTAGAATATTAAATAGAGGAATTTTATTCTGGCCTTAGAGGTAAAACTTTATGTAATCTGCACGTGATGGGATAGTAGGGAGCAACTGGAAGCTTTCAAATGTGGAAAAAGTAGCTGGGGCTCCTGGTTTGGGAGGAGTTATGTTTGACATTTAGAATGAGTTAAATTTTTGCTTATGTATTAAAAAATACAATACACCTTCCACAAAAATCACAGCACTTATTCCTTAGATGCAAAAGAAACTTTTGGACTTTGTGAATTTTAAAACAAGCCCTCTAAAAATATTTCATCTTTCATTAAGACTATTTTTATGTCAAATTATCTCAGTCATAAAATAACATGCTCTTGAAATACCATACGCTGTTCAAATTCTTTAGAATCTCAAACATGGATAGCAGTAGAGGTTTGTTTTTATTATTTTAGGACAGGATATTATTTTTCTATGTTTTCTTCCACTCTAAAATTTTGCTCTTTAGCAGATATTGAGAAAATTGTCTATTCCAAACAATTCTGTGTAGAATTTCTGCACTGGCTTGGAGTCCTCACAGCGCTTGGTGGAACTGATGTTTCAAGAAAGGATGCAATCATTTTATCACAGTTCGTGTTCTGTCTGACAGGACGGATGGCCTCCACATGATCTGAGTGAACGCTGGCTTCACGCCTATTAGTAATAAAAACAAGACAGTCACTTTCAGAGAAGCATGTCTACAGACTTTAGAGTGTGTCTAGTGTGTAATAAAGATACATGGCTGAGTTAATGGAGCCTGATTCTTGAGCTAATGGCTCCATAATTGTGCTTTTTCATAAAACAACAAATTTTGATTTCTAATTTTGCAATACTTTCTTTTCTGAATGTATGCCTTCAAGATGCTTTATCCTAATAATATTTAAGATATTTAAAAAACGTATTTTCACTTTAGCATGCTGGTTTACATATAACAACACTATAACCATAGTATATATATAATGTAGAGGTGTGCATATACCTAAATACATATACCTTTACACAGTAATACATGAACATATCAAATATTTTAAGAGCATATACATATTACACACAACAGTTTATTTCCTTCTTTATAGTAAAAGAAGGATTTTGTGAAAAACTGAAAAAAATATGAAAAACTGAGAACATGTACATAGGTATAGATATCACTGGTGTGAAATTCCTTTATTCAATTAACAATTATTATTGTCTGCTAACCTCAGATTGTCAGTAAATTCTGATTTCTTAAAAAGGACCCCAGATTACATACCTCTACTTTGGAAGATAGTGAAGCTGAAGCTTAGCTTATCAAATTTCAGCAATCTAAAACCTGTGCATCTGGTCTAACCTAGCAATGGAAGGCTTTACTCACATGTCTCAGTGTCACATGCCATCTGAAGTGCACTTGGTTGCCAATATCTACCTGGCCTGCAGTTGTCTCTCCAAAGGGGCATCTCTTGCAGGTCCTGTATCCCATCTGCCACCCTCATTTGAATATTTCAGATGTATCGGGGTCCTTCAGATGGCACTACACACTTACTTCAGGCAACCTGAATGCAGACTGTTTCCAAAATGCTCTAGCAAGGTTGCATCAAGGATGTAAAGTCATGAGTCGTTTTATCTGATTTGTATCTTAATCTACATGCCACATGTCCTAAATTTTAGATGCCTATACATAGGAGCATAACTGTGAGATGAGTGTCTGAGGTCAACAAAGAGTTAGATAAATGCCAGGGAAAAGAACAGAAATGAGGTCACCATATAACGATAAGAATAATTATATAATGAAAGTTTTCTAAAGTTCTTTGGAGTGGAAAAGACAAATAAAGCAATTATTCTCAAACCCCTTCCCACCCATTTTGAGACACTAGAGAAAGCCCTAAATCATTACATTATTCTACATCCTAATATATAGAAGATCAAAAGCTCAACTTCTGCCCTGCAGCCCTTGCAGTTTGTGGGACCCTGAACCCAACTTGTTTGGACTAGTGCAAATTGATATATCCAAATCAATAAATCCCTTGTTGGCCTCTTTAACTCCACCTGAACTTGTTCAGATCCCAGCCACGCTGATCCCCTACCAAGACAGTGCAAGCGTAAGGCAAGTAACAAATCTCAGGGCCAGGTGAGGCTTTTCTGTTGTGACAGCTGAGTGAAGACTTTGTCAAAGAGCTTTTATAAAGTCACTCTCCTCTCCAGAAAAAGTGCCAGGCCATCAGTGTTTTCAAACTCTCTCTCACATGTGAATTTCAAGACCTGAAATCCTAATGTTGTCAGAATCTTTCCTTTTTAATATCTGGATTCTTTCCTAATTATTTTCAGATTAATTTCCAGCTAATACATAAGGATAAAATTTGGCGTGTGACCTGTAACCCTAAGCATGTTGTAATTCTGTTACCAATCTCCTGATTTCATGGGGGGGCTTAACAAGCACCATATGTGTAGCACTGTGCTCCTCTGCATTACTACAGCCTAACAATCCAGGGAATCTCTCTGCTGCTATCCTGCTTGGCCACACCATCAGCAGGTGAACAATGGCAATATCAAGGTCTGCTGAAATGTTTTTTTCCACATCTATGTCCTTGAGGCTGCAAAGGACCCTAAGGCACCACACACTCATGCATAAATCAGTCCAGAGCATGCTTAAACTGAACTCCATTGAGGAACATAGTGGAAGGAGCAGGAGAGGGCAGAGAGAGCATCAGCTCCATGACTCAGTGTCCTGCTGACTACCACCTTTCAGCCAAGGCTCTGGACTGACAATATTTTTGTGTTAGTACTCAACTTCTTTCATCTGCCACCACTTTTTCTAATCTTACTTGCTTCATGCTCCCACCTCTGGGACATTGTATGGCCATGTAGTAAAGCTGACCACATTTAGAACTGATCGGGTTAGGAGTGGAAAACTGAAATGTTGGGGTTTTATTTAAGCTGGTGGCATCTCTAGGTCCACTTTGCAGTGTGGCTGTGCTAACAGTTAGGCCAGCATGGGGTTTGGCCTGTTTGTTTCTGGTTGGTGCCTCTTCTCAGGTGATGCACAAGGTAGATGCCATTTTCCCCTAACTCTTGTGATCACTGTGGTCGTGCTGTTCAACTCAGACACAACTATTTTATGGTGTAAGAGCAACAAAATTGTTCTGAAGTGGGTTAAAATGGCTCACACTGGAGGGGACCAGGGACAGTCCTTGAGGTAAGCTTTCCCAGATAAGCTCTGCTCTCTCCTGGACCTGTTGCCTCTTTCAGGAAGGTCTCCATTTTCCATGCTTGTTTGGAGAAGGACTTGTTCCCTCTCTCCTTCTTCCTGGTTTGCCAGATGTTGTCCTTCTCCTAATCACCTCTCCCTGACACCAATCTATAAAACCTTGCCAGTCCAACTACACCATTAATGCTTTCTTAAACCCATATATGCAATAGCTCTCAGAAACCACCACGGATCTAGAGTATTGTCTGAAAATGAGCTTCAAATCTAAAGGTTAGCAAACCTGTTGGGGAGAAAAACCATTATATTTGATAGCCCTCTGCAAATGTGAGCAATTACAGATAGAAAAATCCTCCTTAGCACCACTGAAACTTGCTGTGATCAGCTGCGTTCATGGATTCAACATATAGACTGTAGGACTGAAAAGTCTTCACTAATGATTTCTATATTGGACCAAATTATATCCTTGACAATAAAGTAATACCAAGAACCCTCGCTCACTTCCAGTTGTCACCATAGGGGCCACAGGCTTGCACAGATCAGCCAACACACTCCTCTAGACCTGCACTTATGATTCAATAATAAAAGCCCAAACGCAGAACGTTTTTTCTCCCTCTCTTCCCTCCCAAATGCTACTGATCGTCCTATTACCATGGCAACCAACTCCTGCTGGCATGATCAAGAAAAAACCTGATTTGGGATTTTAATTAATTGCTTGGAAATGGAAATGTAACAGTGACTGGCAGTTCAACTAAGCACGTTTGCAAAGTGAATAAAAATAGAGTTTCTGAAATACTTGAAATTGTTTCACTGGATATAACCCACATCTTTTACGAGACACCTTAATTTATTCCGCTTCATAAAATAAATCTGCCAAATGTACTAAGCCATTTTGTCAACACAAATCATTTTGGCAAATACTTTAATCCTTCTTCTTAACAAAATGTATTGTATTAAAGAAAAAAAAAATCTAACCCATCAGTATAAACCCATAGGTTTCATCTGAACATATGCCTTTTTCACCAGCAGGTCATGTTTATAAAAGGCTTTCATCTTCTCTTCACAAAAAAGGATGTGCTTCTTTCTATGCACGTGATCACTCATTAACATTTATGGCAGCTACACCCCCATATTCAGCAGATAATGGAATAGAAATGGCTTTCAGTTGATTTTTATGACCTCCAGTCTCCCTGGTTTCAAAGAAAATAAAGTGGCCATTGTTGGCATATACCGCCGCCCTCTTCTGGGTGCTGCCAGGACTGCTGAGGTGGGTGTCATGGGTCCAGTGTTGCTCAGCCAAGTAACAGCTCCATTTCTCTCCTGATCTTTAGGAACAAGAGGATCAGGAAGATGTCCTTGTCTCTGTGCAGTTCTGACTGGCCATAGTTTTGAGCATCATGCTAATTTTTTAGGTCTTGTAGTTTCACACTATTCATCATATATATATGAATGGATACATGTACCATATGTTGTTTGAGAAATTAGGAGAGTTTGTGAGGGATTCAGAAGCCCTGCATCATACCTGAAACTGGAAGTCAATTTTATCAGCTGCATCAAGTTCTTCAGGTAGTTCTTCACCTTGAAATGTTGGTCTGGTGGGAAAGCTGCATAGCATAAACATTGATGTACTCTACACATTAGCATGGACACTTCCCAGTGACAACATGATAATACAGCGCCACACGGAGACAAAAATTCCATGACATTGCTCAAGGACCTCTTTGTTCACAAGCAGGGGATTAGGCCACCTGGGTGGAATCAGAAGCCTTCCCCACCAACAGCTGCTTTACCTTTCTCCTTTGAGATTTTGGCTTTCCACCACCTTTTATTCTTTACGGGCCAATGAACCCTCTGACAATCAAAGGTAAGTATGAGCAATTCTGTGTTAAGTCACTTTTCACATATTTACTAATTTTCCTCCAAGCAGATTTTGTCAGGCTTCCAGATTTAAACCACACTGCAGCTCCTGTTGCCAGCTCAACAGTTCACACCATGGGATCATATCACTGACCCAGAAGATACTAAACTTCTCTATTCATTGGCTTAATTACATTTGAGGTGACTGTTCTTGCCAGTTTTCACACATTTGCAATATTGCTCTTTAGTGAACATTACTCGCTCAGCCCCCGATCCATACTCCAATTCATGGTAAACGAGCTCAGTGAGCAGAGAGCTGTACTTGATGATCAGAATTGAGGTTAATGAGCTATCTTTAAATATTACACATCTCAGGGTTGGAAGAGGCCCTGGAGAGGTCATCTCACTTTCACTCTTGAGCACATTTATTCACCATACCCCACTGTTTTTCCCATGACATCTTTTTATTATTTAAAAATAATTTCCATTACTGGGACATATTTTAGAGCTAAATATCATTAAGCCAGTAGAAATTGTGATGCAAAATGGAAACACAAGAAATCTGGTGGTTATCTGTCTCTTCAATTCTCTATAATCTATTGGTATTTCTAAGGCAACTATCTCTGTGTTATCTAAGCACTGTAATATAATACAATCACTTGCAAGTTATATCTAAGTGCAATGGGTTTTACTTATTAATAACGTAGCACTTATCTTCAAAGTGCTTCACAAAGTAATTAATTCTCACAACACCTTCTCCCTGTCAGGCAGGTGAGACAACTATTATTCCCATTATACATATTGTTATGATTATTGTTTGAGGAAACGAGGTTAAGTTACTTATCCTATTTCCCAAAAGAGACAGAGTATTAGAAAGAGCACCTGAGCTCAGATATTAGGGAGCAGGGGTTACTGACCTGATTTGAGACCACCTCGTCATGCTTTGTGCCTGGGCAACATAACTGGTAACATCATAATTACATGCTTCATTAAACACTAGCATGGGAAAACATGATGAGATTCTTTGACTGAGATTGACTATTCTTTTTTGTTTTAAAAGGACTCCAACCAACCAGGTTACTCCATGCTGTTGCATGAGTCATCCACATTCGTTGGGCTTGCAAAATGACTCACTGACTTGGCTGCTTCCCTTTCATGTGCTTCATTATGTTGGCATTATTCCCCAGCCAAGCAATTGCTGCACTCAAGTTTCTGCATCTTCAAGGCAAGGAAGACAGATGGGAAGGGTATTTAACTACCAAGGAAAAGAAAGAAATGAAAATAATAGAGCCTACTTGTTGAACCATTCTGATTCCTTGAAAGTGCAAAAGCATTTCTGCCTCATCAGACCATTTACAACTCTATCTCCCAAGTTTATCTGAAGGTATTGACATCTGATGCCATGTAAATATGTGTGTAAGAACTAATTCCACTCCTCCCAGCTTCAATGGCTACCTTGGATTTAGGATCATGCCCAGGGATATTACATAACCATTGACAATAACTAATGACATTCATCATGTGAGGTAGGTAGAGGAGGTAAACAAAGATAAAGGTGTAACAGTTGCCCAAGTGAAGGAGGTCTTATATTAATTAGCTCCATACTACAAAGTAGCCCTATCAAGCTGTAGGATGGCCTATAAGCTATTTAAGCTCCCACTTGTTGTGTAATGATGATACAGTGGGCAGAAATTCACCAGCTGTCTCCTTGTAGGAGAGTATCTTCTCTGGGGTACCTGCCAACAAAAACATTATGCAGCAGGATTAAAACACATTTTAATTATTTGCTGAAGGTCAGCTTGACAGTGTAGCCATTAAGTGTATATATGCACATATATACAGACATACATAACTTTATTCCTACAGAATTAAAAACATGAGAAATTGAATATTGGCACACCTGTATTCTATAAGGATGAGGAGTGAATTTCAAAAGGTTGGTTTGAGTTTCAGGAAAATGCTCCAAGCCTTTGAGGTAAAATTCATCTGCCCTGACTTGGATGTCTTAAAACTAAACAGCTAAGTCTGAGCTCATCACCCCAAGCTCTGCTTGTGGAGAGAAATGGACACCTCCAACATCTTATCCCACCATAGGTGTCTGACATACACAGGATGATTTGCTCCCTGGAGGTGCCCACTTCTGTCTGAAGTGAGCCTAGCTCAGATTTAGACATTTAACCTTTTGATGCATGACATTTAGGTGAAATGAATCCATCCCTTCTATCCTCTACTCAGGTTTTGCCCAGGCCGTTTCACAGTTAAAACAGGGTCAGCAGGGTATTTGGGGGTTTTTTTTTGCTACTTTTCTTTCTAGGTAAGAGGAAGGAAAAAATACCTTCTTCCTCACAAGATTCAGGCAGAGTTAGTGACATTCCATAATTTAATAAAAAGAGGGACTTGCTGGCAGGACACTTTCCATTTGATATTTCTTTACTGAGCCACAACATACAGACCTCTATTTTAGCAGGTGAGTAATGTCTTTGACTTCAGGAAGATCACAAGGCCAGTGAAAGTTGAGTACATACATAAATGTTTTCAGGATCAGGCACATATAAATTAATTAGAATTACGTATTTGAATACCTTTGTGGATCTTGGCCTTTGTTCATAACCTTCCTCAGCTGCGGCTTGAGTCTGTAGCCTTCACAGAACATGATACCAGACTTGTATTTTCCTTTTGGAACGGTGATGCTGAAGATGGAGGGGAGAGAGAAGCAAGGCACGTTTACAATTCTGGCTGGACAAGGTGATTGTGATTTTATTGGCAAGATTCTGATGGTTTCTGAGATATTGTTATTTATGTAAAATTGCTGGAGACTACTCATTTCAGAAAAAAACAGTGGTAAGTATTTGCCAGGGGAGGTCTGAGCTCTGAAAGGGGATGAGAGTACTCTTTAATTTCTACACATTTATTTGCATAAGTACACAGAAATTTGGAGACACACACACACTTTCCACCTATTTCTACTCAAGCTGTTAAGTTCCTTCTGAATGCATTTTAACTGTAATAAATTTTAACTATATAAAATCAGCTTTGTATAGATTTTTCATGTAAAGGTTTTCTGTTCTATGTTGGCACAGCACTTAGAAAAAAAAATAAGAGCATAGCCACGGAAAAAAAAAAAAGCAAAAAAAGTAATAGTCTGTGTCCAGATCAATGGAAAGAAGAGAATCTATAATCATTCACCCACCTTCATCTCCTGACAAACCCTTTTCCTCACATTTCAGAAGAATTAGATCTTGCAAAGGGTCTGCAGTACCACTCTCTTATATCTCACTTTTTAGATGAGTACTTCAAGGTCAGTGGAAAGCAATGACATAAAAGCAACCAATTCTTGTTAATGCAGCCTGGAATAGTGGGTGGGCTGTCTCTCAGGTGAGAAAAGGCAAGCTGCAAAGCAAATACCTGAGGTGACTTCTGCTTGTTTGAGTCTATTACCCTTAGGGCTGTGTTCTTTTGGCTAGGGATATCTGTTGATCTTACCTCTTAACAGTAATTATGCCAGACAGCTTTTTGGCTTTGAGTACTGCTCCATAGGTAACATAAATCATACAAATTATTACCACAATACTAAACTATAATTACCCACAGACCCTGACATGCCAAAAGGTGTATTAATTTGATAATATAATAAATACTTTACTGCATAAAACTATAATTATTATTTCAAAATTGACACTTATACCAGGCTGATTTTTTTTTATTCCAGCAGGCAACTCAATTGTACATTGACCAATAACAGAAATGTTATTTACATTCAAAAAGAGGTATTAAAGTGCAATTTAGTAGTATGTGGTACTTCTTAAAGGAAAATGTTACTAGAGTTATTTTGCTTTTTGGAGATCGTAATTCCAAGCAATAAATTACCCAGTAGTTCAAGAGGAAAGACATATCTGACAAAGAGCCCAGGAAATGGGAACAAAATCAACAAAATATCTGAAATACCACCAATGGGGAAATTGTTTCACTGATCAACGTAAAAAGCCACCCATATTTATGTTGCTTCAAATGCTATTGGGAAAAATAAGTGACTGACACTATAGGAGAAAATTCTACTTTTATGCATGGAAGGACTAGCAAAGCATATCTGTGGGAAGGACTGAGGTCCCAATTCTGCAACTGCATGGATGTGGACAACCCCTGGCACAGCTCCCAAGTTTGTTTTATTCAGTGACTGCCTAATGCTAAATACATAATCAAGCCTAGGAACAGAGGTCATAATCCAGATCTGCTCCTTTTCAGCTAGGCAGCCTAACTACTGTAAGATCAAGTCAGGATCCTGTTTCCCATTTTCTATTATATTTTTCTTCTTCCACATTGTCAGTATAAACTTGTGGGAAGTGAGTCTTACATGCACAAATCTTAAATTTAGGGAAGAAACGAGCTCACTTCTCCCTCCTGAGTCACCATTTTAACTGCCGTTACTGTGCAGAAATCTGTCATATACACCTATATCATGGTACATTGCATTGATACTTACAATACTGAGTGTTTTTGTGACAGTCTCTGTCTTGGTTAGTTATTGCTATTAGTATTTTTTAAAGCATAGCTAATAATGGAAATCTTCATAAGTATTTGTTTCCAACTGTTCTTTAACAAGCTAAATGCTGGTGATTTTTCATGTTATTCCCTCAATTTTTCTCCCCCATTTGTACTTTGGCTTGCAAAGGGAGAGGGAAAAAAGCATCAAAGGAAAAGGGAATATCAAATTTATTTCAAGTTTTCAATCCTGGGTGGTATTGCTATCATTTAACTTCATGTATTTTACACTCAGATTTTTGAGTATGAACCAGTTGCCATAGACATACTCTGTATTCAAAGGACAGCTATAGGCATCTTTGGAAGAGGTAGCAGCTAAATCAGAGGAACTTCCTTCCGTAGGTGCTTCACTAGGAAAAAGGGAGACTACAGTGATTAACTCAGCGTCAGAGTTTCTGGGTTTTCTCATTACCAAAATCAAAATAAAGGGAGGGGGAGAATTGCTCAGAAGGAAAAAATGAAGAATGGGGGAGAAATTAAGGGGAAAAATATTATAATATTAACATTAAAAATCTGAAAACTTCTGGATGTCTCTGATATTTTTTTTAAAAAAGTAAATTCATTTGTTGAAAGAGCTGAAAATGTGCCCATTAAAGAGACTGTAATTTGGTTTAAAATACTAGAAAAAAGAATTAACAATAAACAATTTATAGAGGGAAGGACAATTTGGTATCTAAAACATTTGCCAGTGAAGCAGAAAACCTCATTTCAATACCCTTGTCTAATACAGACTTCTATTGAGAAGGGATTTATTCTCTACCTACCCAGAAGTTATGTATATTGTCAAATCTGAGGGATGTTGGGAAGATACATCTTTTGAAGATTCCTTATTAGGAGACCTGGGACCATAAAAATAGTGAGAAAAGTCCTGATTCTTTTATTTGTAAATATTTATTCAACTCCTGTGTTAACAGTCTTAACAAAGTGAGTTCCTGGGTTACCCCTAATGACCAGTGAGAATGGCTGTTGTGCAGCTTTTTCATTAGCTTTAATAGTTGCTCTTCCAATGATCAAATTGAAAATAGGCAAACAGGTCAATGAAACTGATTGGCAAGCACTCTTTGACCTGCTGTATGTGTTATATAAGGCTGTAGTGGCATGGTTCTCCTTAATCACCTGTTAGGAATGCATTAATGACTTTGGCAGAGCTTCTGGTGACTTTCAACCTAGTGGGACAAAGAGTCAACCATGTCTCCTATATGGGGAGAGCCGGAAGAGGAGCATCATTATCACAAAAGCATCATTATCTTCAGTGAAACATGGGCTGAAAAATCACTAAATTGATTCTCAGACCTGGGCAGAATTATTGGCCAAAACTGAAAAAAGTGACAAAGAAAAAAAAATCCAAAGTAAATAAGAATTTGGTACAGAAGAGGTGAAACAGCCTGTTAGAATACATAGCTTAACTTGGGGAAAAAATGAAGACCTTAACCTGGAGGTATGGAGACTACCTCAGTTAGCTTCCTAGAGAACACTATATACTGTACAACAGGAGTGAACTATAATAGCTTCCCAAACTGTAGGGTAGATGTATGTGTCTTTTTAACTGATATTTTATTCCTACTGCTCATAGATATTCTTGTTCTCAGCAAATTTCTTTTTTGAATGTACATCCTGACACAAAGTCTTACACTATTGACCTGTCTGTCTTAGATTTTTCCTATGTAAATGATTACAGCGACCATTTTGATGTATCATGTTGTTTGATGGAAATAACAGCTGACATACAGAGTTGGAATTTCCTTTTCTACTTACAGTACTTTGGGGGAAGGAGGGAAGAAAATAAAAAGGTAGTTGTGATTACTTAAATCTTTCCTTTTAATAGTGTGGTAGACAGTCAGCAATGATGATGTGATTCATTACTTGCCTATAACGTTAATTATACATTATTAGCTGTTTCGCAGTATGATAGGTGGCAATTGGTGATATGATTCATAAAATGCTATTGTTAGGCAAATCTGCAAATCTATTTGATTTAGGTTAAAAGAAAGGGTGATAGGTCATAAGAATTAAAAAAGGAAAGAAAAAAAAAGAGAGAGAGAGAGAATAAAGAAAAGACACCGACATAATTTGTGGTTCTATTTTTATATGAACAACAAGGTTTACAGTGAAGAGCTGTTGGATACAGTTTCGGTGAGCAAGGATTTTGCAGAGAGATTAGATCAGTTACAAATTGCTAAATCTGATGACTTAGATAAAAATTTAACCAGAGGCTTTGAAAGAGGTAGAACATGTTTCTGTGGAGAAGTGATTGCCCCGTACTTCCCAGATAGAGCTAATCACGGAAGGCCGCACTGACTGTACCCGCTGTAAAAAACTGAACAGGGAAATCATTCATTTGAGAATGGAGATAAGTTCCTCATGTAACAGACTGAAAACTTCACTTCCCTCTGGAAACACACCCTGTAATTTGGGAAGCCCCCAGAAGCCAGCCCCGCAACTGTACTACAATGTGCTCCGTTCCAGTGTAGCTCTAACAGATTTGTTTTACCAGCTGAATAAATTGAATAAAACAACTTTTTCCTCCTCCACGGTCTTTGTAAGATTCCAAAACTCTTTCCCATTTCCAGAAGAAAAAAAAAACAACCAAAAACCAAAAAAACCCAGAAAACCAGCAGCCTTAACCAACCACTTAGAAAACCCAAAGATTTTTTACAAAGATAGCAAATACTCTCAAGGTTAAATATTCATTCCAGACTGGGCCGTATCTGCACTATATCTGAGCTAGGAAGGGGAATTGAACCTCAATCCTCCCTGCTTCTGCAAGCAGCAATTCATTCAGAGTGGACCTCATCCTTTCACTCGTGTAGGTCAAAAGTGAGTTATAGATCTGAACTTCTGTCTCCCAATAAGGGTGCTGCCCATACAGGCCCATCTCACAAACAGATTTTGATTTTTAGTAGTAAGTACTACCTGACTAGAAACAGTTTGATAAAAAATATAAAGCAACCAAAAATATAAAAATCAAAGTAGTAAACCCATTCAAACAAATATTTTTTCTTTATTAATTTCAATATCCCTGTAAGTCCTAGGGGAAGGAGTTAAGGTTGAAGTCATATCACCCTGTTCTTGAAGGGGTTTATGTCTTCTCCCAGATAATACTCCAAAGGAATAACAGAAATGCCATCTACCACACAGTTCTCTCACCCATTTCCTCATGTACTCAGGTCATCTGTGGTGACAAGCCCTACGCCAACCCCTCCAGAGAAAGACAGGTGTTGTGTTTTCAGAACTTCAATTGTATTAAAATGCATGGCCTAGAAATACTTCATGGAAACCCTTAAGGTCATTTGCTGCTATGTCTTATTTCTTAAGGCAATGGTTCAGTGGGACAAAGATAGGCCTGGGAGCTAGGAATTCCTGTGTAATGTCTCCAGGACTGTCTTGACTGTCTATTGACTACATATCACAGTTATTGGGTGATTTATTTATAAAACATAGATTAGATTAACTGAGACAAGATTGAATTAGATAGAACAAGTCACTTAAACTCTCACTGTCTATTTCCTCATCTGTAAAACAGCAATATCTATATTTAGCTATTACACATGGTGACTGTGAGGATTACTTAATCTCCCTAAAGAATTATCATGATTATCATTAATCTGGAGCACAAGAAACAAGTCCCGATAAGGCAACAAGCTTGTTAATCAGCTGAGGTGGAGTAAAGGTACCAAAGCAATTCTTCTGCTGATCTGATAGTTAAGCATTCTTGATAAAGGTTTTGAGATGGCTTCATTTTACATTAGGCACCTAAAAGTGCAATGTTTAATATAAGATAGTTGTCTAAATTCTCCCTGTAGTCCAAAGGTGTGTAGACAGACATCATGCATTAAATGAGTCAATCACCTCATAATTCTAGGATGAATCACCTTATGGATTCTCTGCATTATCTGTAGAGGGAGCCTAGACAGTTAGCCAAGATGTATTTTAAATAGCTAACGTTATGTGACACCAAACTGAAGTTATGTGAGACCAAACTGATTTAGTAACTCACCTGAAAGACTACACACAGATGTCATGTTCGGCCCACACTGGAGCAGAGCAAAAAACCAATGCCAGTCTGCTCCCAAAGGCTTGTCACCATCTATCCACACCCTAAAAATTTACCATCCCTTTTGAATAGTCAACAAGACCACACAATAGTTTTGGAAATATTATTTGAAATTTTCGTTAATTAAGATACAAAAAAGTATCAGAATACTGCCAAGTACAACAGCATGGTTAATTATTTTGTACAAAGAGCCCTTGTATTTGGGGGCAAGGGGGACAGAGGGGAAATGTTTGGGGTAAATTTGTGTTTCCCAGCTGATCCATTCTTTTGAGAAGGGGCAAGATGCCACTGGAAGAAGTCTTCTGTTCTGTAGTCTTTAACACAACAGGCCATTAGGACTCATTTCTTCCCTCTGGAATTTCTTTGCCACTCCACGATGGAGTGAAGGTCCTCCTGTATGATTTTCCACCCCAGCTTTTCTCTTCTAAAGATTTAATTCCCCTCCAACCTCAGAGAAGAACTCTGTTTTGTTCCAGCATTAATCTAAGGGCAGAAGAGCTTGCCTTCATCAGCAGGAAGGAGCATCATAGAATCATTTAGGTTGGAAAAGGCCTTTGAGATCAAGTCCAACTGTTAACCCTGCACTGCCAAGCCCACCACTAAACCATGTCCCTAAGCACCACATCTATGCAATTTTTAAACACTCCCAGGGATGGTGATTCCACCTCTTCCCTGAGCAGCCTGTTCCAGGGCTTGGCCATTTTTTCCATGAAGGAATTTCCCCTCACACCCAATCTAAACCTCCCCCAGCACAACAGCACGAAGTGAGGCAGGTTCCCCTGTCCTGGCGCTTGTTCCCTGGGAGCAGAGACCGACCCCCCCTGCCTACAGCCCCTGCCAGGCAGCTGTAGGGAGCCACCAGGTGCCCCTGAGCCCCCCCTCTGCAGGCTGACCCCCCCAGCTCCCCCCGCCGCCCCCCCCCCAGCCCCTGCCCCAGCCCCTGCCCCAGCCCCTGCCCGGCTCTGGACACGCTCCAGCCCCTCTGCGTCCCCCCTGCCCTGAGGGGCCCGACCCTGAGCCCAGGCCCCGAGGGGCGGCCGCACCGGTGCCCAGCACAGGGGGACGGGCACTGCCCCGGCCCTGCCGGCCACAGCGCTTCTGACAGCGGCCAGGGCGCTGCTGGCCCCCTTGGCCACCTGGGCACGCTGGGGGCTCCTGCCCAGCGGCTGTGCCCAGCCCCCCCGGCCCTTTCCCCCGGGCAGTTCCCAGCCCCCTGCCCCCAGCCCGCAGCTGCCGGGGGCTGCTGTGCCCCACGGGCAGGGCCCGGCACTGAGCCCCGCTGCCCCTCACACCACTGGCCTCGGCCTCTCCTACTTTGGCTTGGGCTCTAAAAGAGAGGTCACATGGCAACTGAAGGACACAGGAAAAAAGGTGGAGGATGTGCGGCTGTAGTGTGGCCGGACATGGAGTGGGGCTGGGACGAGCCGTGTTGTGCAGGCTGAGGCAGAGCTGGGCGCGGGTGAGACTCACACACACTGTAACTATGTCAGTGCACGGAACTGCAGCAGGATTGTGCTGCTGCTACATCATGTGGTTCCAGGTCTGCTTAAAAGCAAGAAGATAGTTCTCCTCCAGCACACATCAACAAACCCTGATGGCAGGTTTCTGTGTAAGTTGAGGGTGAGAAGTGAGAAACACCATCTTAGCACTGCGAGGGAGGGGACTGGAAGAAAACAGTGACTATAAGCAGCTGGGAACAGGCTAAGACTTAACCACCCCTCAGCAAGGCTTAGCTGCAGAAAGGCTTTTAGGTTAGATCTAAAGCTTTTCTGAGTCAGGAGGAAAACTGCTATTGATGTAAATCAAAATATGTGGGTGAAGATTATTGGAAAGTTCCTGATGAAGGACAAAAAAAAAAGCAAAAAGCCTACAAATATGTGAGAAGCCATTTTAAAAACACTGTTTCTTCTTACGAACAATGACAAAAAGAGCAGTAAGATTGAGGAGACTTTTAGAAGTTGTAAAAGCCAAAACATGGCTGGCCTTTAATGTGTTATAATCTTAGCATAGGGGAGAAAAAAAATATTTCTAATTCTAAACAATTTCTTTGTTTTCCTTAAAAAAAGGAAAACTATTTCAGATAAAATAGAAACCACCCTCAAAAGCCATCTGGAACTTGAAATGAATCCAGACTACCTGCAAGTAAGATCTGCAAAGAAGGGTCTGCCCTCACTTGTGTCTTGTACCGAACTAAGCATGCTGTCAGCACTTAATAAATAATGCTAGTAGTAATACTTCTTTTCACACACCTCTTCACTTCTCAGTGCTGGCTGGGACTGGAAAGAACAGAGCATTTCCAAATGGAAACAGAGAGCACTAAAAATTACATTTTTAAAACAAAACAAAACAAACCGAGGCTGCGCTCAAGTTCTCAGTCCAACTTTGAAAACTCATTAGGGGTAGATAGTTCAGATAAGGTATGAATCCAGATGTCTCTGTGTTCAACTTTGGCAATACTGAGTCCAAAATTTTGCTAAAAAAAAAAATGGCTAGCCTCCTAAATCTGATTTTAAACATGTAAGAAAATGCCTTGATGGGTAAGAGCATGAACACATGCAGCTTTTCTTGACCTTAATGAGATGTTCAAGGTACTTAACACTTTTGAAAATCAGGCCACAATTCAGCAATGCATTTCAACATGTGTTTAACATTAAACACATATTTAATCAGATTAAAGCATATACTTAAGCACATTCCTGAACCAGTATCAATTTAAACATGTGCTTATGATCTTTGCTAAATAAGGTTCTCACTTAAGTTTCTAAATAAGAGTTTGGGAGCCTAAATTTAGGTTTTGGGTTTATAAATTTCAGTTTGTTTTGGATGAAATAAAAATTTAAGTGAAAGGAAAACACTTAATACCCTTATTTATTTTGTTAATCACATCCATCAGTGCTTGACAACAAGCAAGTTACTAAAATTTGAGTCTCTTAAGGAGATGTAAAAATATACATTGTTGAAAAAAGTAGATATGCCATCCAGTTTTAACTCCTTAGAAGTATTTTATGTCAGATATTTTGACTCAAGAATATCCAAAATTAGAGAAAAAAATGAAATTTCACTAAATTTTCTTTAATTTTATCCATGGTATTTATAATGCTAATATTGGCACAAGGAACAAAAGGATTTTTTTCTCTCTCTCTCGCTTTAATTTTTCTTCTTCTATTTTTTCTTTTCCTTTATCTTTTTCTTTACTTAATTTTTCTTGTTCTTGTAACAGAACAAGCTACATTCTGTCCCTTTCTGTTAACACCCCTGCATACATCTGAGTTTCCATCAACCGCCCATCAATCTACCAGTTGTGCAATTACATGTGTTAAGACAAAAGCAGTGTTGAATGCCACCATTTTGATTGGGGTAATAGTGACTCACTGGGACAGCAGCAATTCAGAGCATGTCTGTGCACACATTTGCATGGATGTAAGTCAGCCAAAGCAGCATACAGACACATAAATAAGATTGAACAAGAAGAGTGAATTTGCAGTTTGTTAGCGGTTAGACACACACCGTCCTCCCTCCATCCTCTGTCATTCCTGCAAGTCCAAGCTATGGGGTAGTCCATGCCCAAATATTTTCCCTCTTTCTCCAATTCACATTGGACTTCTACCAAGTCTTGACTGCTTCACAGCATTTAATATGTGCATGTTTTCACCCTGCACGTTAAAGAGAGCAATAATTGGAGGTAGATTATCCCTTGATGAAAATTAAGGTTTTTTGGAGAGGAGGTCCTGGGCAGTAAGTGCACTAGCAGGTACTGCTTAATCACTTGCAAGCTGTAAATTCATTTTCTAGCTTATGCCACGATAACTTGTGTGCACATTCATAGCCTTGGTTAAACTAGAGCAAATCCCTATGTGGACACACTAATTTCAGTTTTAGAGTGGCTTATCTCAGTTTATCACAAACTTGTTCTGAATCAGCTTATGCCGAACTGAAATAAGCTTAATTTAAAATTGGAATAAAAGGATTAGGATAAATGAAATTGGTGTAAAATCACACCTTTATTTAACCCAATACAACTCTGTATACGGATAAAACCCTAGGCCATGTGTGTTTATTTAAAAATTAGTATTAGAGAAAATAGAAAAAGACAATGAATGGGGTAAATATTTCCAACCCCCGCTGAGAGGATATTAGTAACAACAAAGAGTTAAAAATAATGCAATTTAAAAAGAACTATTTTAAAATTGCCTAATCTCCATGGTTCAGAGCCTCTCCCATTCAGCTACATTAGACAGCAAGACCCCGCAGGCACTTAATAATACTTTTATATAGTAGCACTTTACATCTTTTCTGTGCTGTAAAAGCATTAGCTAATTAATCTTCACAACAACCATCTGAGGTTGAGAAGTAAGGACTAATATCCTTTTCTTAAAGATAGAGACGATAAAATACCAGGCATGTCAAGGGCCCCCATTCCTGAGTATTATGTACTTTACTTTGCAAGTGAGAAGGCTTCTGACACCAAATATGATGGGATAAAGTTGGACACGAAGAGATGGAGCCTCCCTCCTGCCCATATGTCAGGCTGCTGTTGGAAGTTTGGGTTCAGGAGATATATTTTGCAGACTTCAAGTCAGGAAGGTCCTTGAGCATACACTTAACATGAAATGCAAATAGCATGGGGAAGCCAGTGGTCTCCTGTGAAAAAATATGTATGTAGCTCAGTGCTTTGGTGGCTCAAGTCCAGAGGGATAGATTTCTAAAGAGGCTTAAATGCTGAAGGCCCACTAGTGAGACGATAAGCCAAATTTCCAGACTCCTGGGCTTTGATTTCCAGAGCCAGACTGGAAACTCAGAAGCCCCTTGTAGAATTTGGATAACGTAGATTCACACTGTGGGAAGAGGCATTCACAGAGGCCACCAGTCCCCCAGGAAACTCAGGCCCTCTGAGGCAACGGAGGTGTTCTTAACCATCTTGAGGGATCCTGCCCTGAACCATCCCCTGGTGCAAAGTAGTCACTCAGCCTGCCCCACACAGTCTCCAAAATATACAGTCTCATAAAATGGTGAGTTTTCTTAAGCTAGTGGGTGGCATCACTTTATTTCTCTATCAAAATGATTCCTTGAGCTCCATGGAAGGGCTTATTTCCCTGCACATTTGTGTTTCATTCAAGGGAATGGGGCCTTCTCACCACCAGATTGCACCTGTCTCAAACTTCAACCAACGATGCTTCACAGCCACACCTTTATGAGGTTCCTTTAGCTCAGCTTTTAAACCAGGCAAACTGAATGTCTGAGCTGTTATGGTGGGTACACCTCTCTGTCCTTTGGTCACCCAAATGCTAGGTGTTTAGTCAAAACTAATTTCTTGTTCTTTGAGACACATGGCACCCCAAAGACAATTAAGCCCAACTGAAATCACCATGTAGACAGCCAGCAAAGTGCCTCTCTCTCACTTTCTCGCCTGTAGAGGCACTTTTGATGGCTAGCTTGGACTAAATGTCCAAGTTTAAGGTAGCTAAAATGAGATCAGACAAATGTGGGTATAAGTGAGTCATATATTATTTTGTGTTATAGGAGGCTGAGAAAATTAGTCTTGATAAACCGACATGGTGGTTTCTGATGTTGCTTTTGGTGAGGATAAATGGTTATGTGGTTAAGTGGTTCCCAATGTCAGTTGAAGTGGGACTGACATGAAGTCTGGCTCTTCTTGGAACCGAGCACATATCTGAATTATATATATCACACAACTTCAGTTTAATCCTAGTATATTATTCCAATTACACCGTGAACTTCTGTTGAGTATTTATTTTTAAACACACTTCAGATACCAAATCCCCCTTTTTAGTATTAGTTGAATACAACAGGAGCATCTTGTCTAGCAAAGTGAAGGTGGCTGAGAGGCAGAGCTCTGATCACGTTCTAGCATGCCAAGTTGAGATTTTGGCTGGCACTAACAAGCATTGCAACATTTATTAATTCATTACTTGGGAAATTGTCTCACCCAATTTCTTCAGGCAGCACCTCACTCATTGCTACACGTTTGGAGAATAAGTTAAAGATGCCTCATGTTATTTCAAAATCTTAGTCACTGTTGTTTGGGTGTGGGCACTCCTTAGCCTGGGCTTCAGAAATTGAAAATAAATGAGAGGTGGAGGTACAGAAACTATTCTCATCAAAACCAGGGGGAAATGAAGAAGCAGAAAGATGAACCCTCAAGTAATTTAAAAAAAACAAACAAACAAACAAGAAAAAAAAAACAACACAAAAAACCAACAAAGTTGTCTCCTTGATTCAGATGGTATGAAAGAATTTATATTGGATACTGAAAATACTGGATATGTGATATCCTGGGAGACCACAAGTAGTTATTGAAATGTAAAGCAGTATAGCGCACATGATATCTGAGGTACATCATGTCATATAATCTGATATGCCTCAGTATTTTGGCATTCTTTTCAATGTCGACCTCAGGTGCAGTGGAGACAAACGCCAACAGAAAATGTATAGTTAGTTAATAAGGCAGACTAGGCCTCCAAAACGATGCATAGAATTTTATTTTTCCAATGTTTGTCTGGTGTGTTGTCTTCTTTTACCAGGGTCCAACAAGATCTGGAAACATTTCATCCAAACAACTACCTCTTCCTGAAGGGCTGCAAATACTTTTGATGTTTCACAGCCTTGACTCACAAATGACAATGTCTTAGTTTAGGACAGATACGGTGTTTCCTACCATTCTTCTTTCCTCCCCATCACTCCCTGAGGATATCCCCCAGCGACCAGCCATACATACTCCACCACAGCTTACTGCACAGCACATTAACATAAGCCAGCAGTGCCTTCATGTTCTTTTAATTAGACAGGCCAAAAATGGTGGCTCTGTAAGCAGCTGAGATCTCCCTGAAAAATTGCTCAGGATCATGAAAAAAGTGACACATGGACAGATACAAACAGGACCCACTAATCAGTTCCATGTCATATCTACCTGTAAACCCAAGTCCTCCCTTGTTTCCACCCTGGGTTTTAGACTACAGAGGACTGAGATCTTTTACTGTGATCACAGTTATGAGATTCAATATAAAAGTAGCTAAGGTAAACTTAACAGCCTGAGTTATACAGAATATCAGACTCTTGTTCCCAGTTCTCCTTTGTCTCTTATGTTTCATGAATCTATATTTTTTCTATGTGATTTTACAATATCAATAAGGTTTGGGGAGTCTGTTAGCAAACTAAATAGAGTACATGCAAAGATTATATTCTAACAATAAAAAGAACCTTAACAGGTAAAAATATAAAAATAATTAAATTGGCTCTCTACAGTCGAACAATGGAATATGTAGACTGAAAATCTAGACTTAGTTTAAGCTAGTCCATATTAAAAATAAATGAAAAAAAAATTACAGACATGGCTAATATAGCATGAAGGCAAAAAACATTGCTCAAAGATAACCGTAATAGAGTATAGTTAATTCCATTCCATTCTTTTTCATGGTTCTTTAAGGATAGGTCAGAATAAATATTAAATCCACAGGAGATTTATTGCTTCCTTGGAAAATCAATATGCCGTAAATCAACATTAACATGAACTCTGGACATTCTGTGTTTTCTTTCCTGGGAAAGTTTTTGTAAGTCTGACTATATCTGTGGAGATTTTGACCACGACTCATGAAAAATTGCATTTAACATCATGCCAGCTACTTGTGATTAATAAGTAGATTTAACTAGGTTTGAGGCTGGTGAGATCTAAGAACATTCTTAAGCAAGGTGGAGAATTGAGAGCTAAGCCTTGAATGCAACTGAGCTTGGTCTAAACTGACTTGAAGTCACAGTCAACATTGTGCAAGTGACGCAGACTTCACCAACATCTTAAACACAGCCAACATTTGTAATAGAGACTGCCCCACCTGCCCAGCCTTTGCTAGTGTTGCAGATAATTATATGCCATCAATATTACCACCCTCTTTTTCTGGTATCTCCCTTTTCATCTGCTCTTTCTGTCTGTTGCCATTAATGATTGAAATTTTCCTTAGATGCTATTGGAATGTAGGCTGGGTTTGTGTTGAATTCCCCAGTATTTCATACAAGGTTGGCATACATTGTTAACCTGTTTGGACCAAAAGTCAGGAGATTTAGGCAGTATTTCCCCTTGTTTACTCTCTGCCTGACTGAAGCATACTACTAAGTTTGGTTTGGGTTTTGTTTGGCTGGGGTCTTTTTTTCCCAAAAAATATCTACAGCAGGGGTCCTCAAACTACAGCCCGTGGGCTGGATACGGCCCCCCAGGGTCCTAAATCTGGCCCCCAGTATTTACAGAGCCCCCCTGCCCCCCCCCGCCGGGGGTTGGGGGGGGAACCAAGCAGCCGCAGATGGCTGCCTGCCACTTCATCCGCGTGCTGGCTCCCTATTTAAAAAGTTTGAGGACCCCTGATCTACAGTCTTCTCTCAGAGGTCTGTTCAGCACAACGCCTCGTTAGATGTTATTTTAGCTCCAGATTCAGACACCTAAACTTATAGGTATAATAATGTGAATATAGTCTTAACTCAGTTACCTGCACAGGCATTTAGTGCTATTTAAGACACCATGGCATACCTGAGACATGTTTGTAGGCCTTGCATATTTGACTCAGGACTTATAGGAAACCCTCAGGCTCTCTCAAGCCCTTCCTGATACCTTAAGGTATCACGAACACCAGTAAAAGCCTGTAGTTAGGCAGCTGGATCACATTCTTGTATATGGTCAGTTGAATCCCTCTCATACAGACAAAATCAAAAGTTTAAACACCAGTTGATGTAGACACCTGAATGAAGACAGCTAACTTGGGTATCTGAGCCTGGAGTCAAGTTATTCCTCATCTGGGCTTGTTTCTGTTCCTGAAATAAATATGTCTCGAGATATGGAAGGATTTCCCACCTGATCCCCCTGCACCAGATGATATGTCAGTCAGGTGATGGCCTCCCACAGGTCCATTCATGTATCTGCCATTCATTTGCCATCCACCTTGATTAACCTTGAGTAGCTCAAATAGCAGTAGATACCTGTGTCTGGGCAACAGAACTCTGTCCCTTCTGTCTTCAGGGCCCAACTGTCACACTGCAGCTTTCCTGTCCCTCTGCCTTCCCCATCTTTTCCACATGAGGTTTCAGTCTATACATCAGTCCTTGCTTCTATGCCACAAGGCTGGGCAGCTTTACAGACCCCAGGCAAGACTCACGTAGCCCAAAGGCTTTTTGATCATGCCACAGGTGAGCACTCTACACATTGGCTCTGGTGGGAAGAGGCTGGATCTTTGATTCTTGTTATCAGAGGTAATGCTGCAAGCCTGATGAGGTTCCTGCAGTAATCTCACTGTAGTATCTTGTTATACAGAAATGAATCATGTTTAGGAACAGATTTATTTGCAGGTGGAGTGAATAAGGAGGAAGGGAGAACTGTGAGATATTTAGCTCTTCTAACTTGAGATCTCTTACTTGCTCACCTGAACATTGATCTCACTCATGTTCCTAATCCAGTGCAAACCCCTCCAACAGATGCAGTGAGCTGGCAAAAAGCTCCTTATACAACAAATGCAAAGCACCTGTCAGGGGATCTGGAGCTGGAGGTTCAACCTCCCTCCAGCTGGTGCCTTGGCCACCTCTTCCCCACCTGAATCTCCCCTTTCCACATATTTTATTTTCTGATTGTGAACCATACCAAACTAGTTCAGGGTTAACTGATTATGAAACAGTTAATGGCTCGAACTGGAGCTAAATAAGAACAATTTCAGTTGGACCTAAATGCAAACTAGAATGGAAATGAAAAATGCTTTGCTAAACCCTCTGGGGCAGGGTTTACCTCTTACCACTGAAATGCAAAGTCACACAACAATTGACCTTCAAGGTGTGTCCACAGTGTAAGTAATGGTAAAAATAATAAGCAAAATGATGCCGATGTTGCTGATGACAATATAATAATAACAGAAGATATGACTAGATTAATTTTGAGCAGACCCACTGCCTGAAAGTACAGAACATGACATTCAGGTATCATTTTTCTTTTTTAATGTAATTCAGTATTTTTTATAATTACTATTGGCTTTTTGGTTATCCATCAGCACATGGTGGGTGGAAATAACTTGGGGTGTGACTGATGGAGCTAGTTCTTTTTTTCTCTTTCTTTTTCTTTTTTTCTTTTTTTTTTTTTCCTACTGAATTTCTTGATGTGTATGCTTTTCCACGCAGATGGCACCTTTGGCAACAGCCTGCCTGGCAGGATTTCAGGGCATCATTAATCTATCAAAGCAATGCTAATGAAGTTGGACTCTTAACAGTTTACTCACCATCTGCTTCTAACCGTCATCCTTCTCTGCTGTCCCTAATGCTTCCCTGGTGGAGTATGGGAACTCTGAACAGCTCTGATTAATGTTCTTTAGCCTGGTGCAACTACTGACTTCCTGTAATGCTTTTGCTGAAAAACAGTGTTTAAAAGTCAAACCCACAGACATTGAAAAACTTTGCAGAACCCAAAAGGTCATGTTTTAGACCCTCAAAATTGCATAATTTTGCCTAGCCCTGTAGAAACTTAGGTCTCTACCTAGTTTCTACCTTTCCTCCAGACTAGTTTACTTAACAAAAAATATTAAATTTAGAATTATTCTTCTCAGTTTGTCATTTGCATTAAATGTTCCTGGGTTTATTGTGAGTCTGAAAAAAGGTTTGGGGCTTATTTGCCTAAAACACTTATCTGTTTTTTCCAGTGATATTAGTTGGTCTAAATAAAGACATTGACTCTCCACAAA
Source organism: Falco biarmicus (assembly GCF_023638135.1). NCBI lineage: Eukaryota > Metazoa > Chordata > Aves > Falconiformes > Falconidae > Falco > Falco biarmicus. The sequence continues at coordinate 27,563,576 of NC_079292.1, forward strand.
CCTCACTTCACATTATATTCCCAATCCAGCAGAGTTACCACAACTACAGTCTTCCAGTAAAATCCCTTGCACTTCTGCAGCAGTCTCATATTGCCAAGGTGTTCCACACCTATTCTCATTCCACCCTGGACTGGATTTGTAAACTAGGTGGTTTCCCTGCCTATCTGGCCTACAGGACCTAAGCCAGAAACATTCTCAGAGCACAGAGAAACACATCCAAGAAAATGAGATTTATAACTCTCTTGCTGACTCCTTTTTATTCAAAAGTCTCATGGCTTCACCTGGAATGGGGCAGTCCCAGGTGCAAGTTTCTTTTGTTCCTGAGGGGATTTGAAACCACATCTCTATTTCTCTACCTCCCAGGAGAATACCCTAACCACCAAGAGATAGTCCAGGAGATTGTGGGTCTCACAATCTTTTCCAGTGAATCTGTTCCACTTTAATTAAATATTCATTGTGCTTATGGAAGAGGTAATAACTCTAGATATAAGCAGAATCAGAAAACTTGGGTTCTGATCCCATATCTAACAGATACGCTCAGCATGATGCACCGGTTTTGTGAAACTGACTTTAGGAGATGCATGCATTACTCCATGAGTTTGCCTAGGGAGAATACAGACTCCCTTTGAAGCTGTGTATGCCAGCCAGCAGCCAAAGTTAGACGCTGCAGCAATGAGCACTGCAGTGTTATAGTCTTTCTGCATCTCTAGTGGCTAATACATCACTACCTGAGTTATTTTCTTTTAATTAGAAAAAGGAAATAACAACAACTCCCCAATGTCGTAACTGTAGATACATGGTGATTTATTAATAATGATTACTGCATATGGGCTAAGCAACTTACGACAGTGAGTAAAACTATTAATTATAACCACTGCAACATTTATAAGACTAGTCAATGACAGTGACAGATTCAGCATTGCAATTTATATGATTACCAATAAAATTGTGAGACAAATGGTAGAATTTTGAGCCTAACATTGTCACCATCAAAACAGAGCAAAGCAAGGGCTTGGCAAAGCGTAGTGGAAACATTTGAGGCATAGAAAAAATGCTTATAATGAAACATAGGTTAGGAAAGAAAGAGGATAAACAAACATGAGGAATGTGATAGAGATCATGAAATTGGTTGTTCCCAATTACGCTGTTTCATATTACAAGAGTAATGAAACATCCTATGGAACTGGATGGCAAGACATTCAGAGAGGATAAAAGGGAAGACGTTTTTTCACAATGGATAATTGACCTGTGGAACTGATTGCCACATGATAGCTGCAAGTCCAAGAGCTTAGCAGGTTTTAAAAAGGATTAAACATGTATAGGGATAATTAGTTCATCCATTATTAAACAAGATAAATTTTATTAGTCACCAGTTACATTAAACAAGATAAAATAAAGACCTCGTAGGAAACTTTAATTCTTACCCAGTGAGAAATTCCCGAATCTCAACTTTCAGTGGCATTTTTAAAAATAAATATATTTTTATTCCTGTTTCGTGGAAAATCTTGAATTTTATTTCCAGAAAGGACAGCATGCCACTGCTTTCTCTTGTCTAATATAAGTAGCAAATAATGTGATTTCATCTCGTCTTAAAGATGGATTAGCACTGACATGTCCTGGCTATACAAATAATTGGTATCTGCATTGAAGTAACTCCTGTGAGATGAAATGGATATCAAGGCTGTTCTGCAGAAAAGCACACTGAAGAGCTCAGACATCTTCTCAAAGTGTTTGCTGCTGAGACTATTTAAGTTTCTAGAATACATTCTACCCCAAGAAAATCACAACCTATATACTTTTAGGGTGATTGGATATCTTGCATTCTAGAGTGACAGTGCCCATGTAAGGACTCCACCAATGTGCAATCAACCACCTTTCTCATTCATTGTGAAAATATTCTTTTTTCTTGGCCCAGGTTCCATCCTACACTTGGAATTTACTAGAAGCATCTGCAGGAAAGTATTCCTCCATAGCTTTCTAGACAATCAAGAGAGTTGCTACATCCAGATGGCAGTTTGAAGAATCATGGGGTCACAGAGAAATTTAGAAGAGACTTTTGGAGGCCATCAGGTCACAGCAGGGTCACAGCACTAACAGTAAAGTTAGATCAGGCTCTGTAGGCCTTTTTAACGTCTGAATCACTCTGTGGAAGCATTCTTCCTATAGAAAACTCCATGGTGACAACAGAAGGAACTCAGAAGAATCCTAAATGAACACCTCTGTGTAAACGGGGTAAATCCTGGTCAATGCATTAAAATTCTCAGATTTTCTCCTTCCCTCCCTCATATCATATCCTTTCCACTCTCCTTGCTCATCCATCCAAAATGTGTCATTACCCCCTCAATTAGCAATTCCGAATAGTGGCAGCAAATGAAGTGCCATGTCCTGAAATGGCTACCATCTATAATACCCTTGCTCTGTCCCCTGCTAATTCAGCAAATATATTTCAGCTCATTCCTGAAATACATCTTTTCCCTTGTCTTTCTTATCTCTCTCCCTGTCACTCACTCGGTTGCACTTTTACCTCCATTTATATGACACTGTCCATTGCTCATAGCTGTGGCATATTACTGAAATATGCAAAACAGGTTTGGAAAAATCTGTGCCAAAGATGTTCCTTACAAGAATTACAGTAGTGTTGAGAAACCATATGTTCTTTGTTGCTTTTCCTACTAAAGGAACATTTTTTCACAGTTTTTCACCTAGGCAATACATTGCTCAGAGCTCTACACTACAGTGCTTAGATCTCTAGCCGGCTTAAAGTTAACACAGGTATCTCAACACTGTACTTACAACTAAAGTGTAGACATACTTTATACACAGTTCTTGATGGCAATCCTGTCAACCATTAATGTCAAAAAAACCCAGAATCCAGTTCCAAGAATGTGTGAGATTGACATCAGGTTATTTCCTTCATTTGGCTTTTGATTATTGCACCCTTAGGGATATTCAGGTACGGGCACATCATCAAGCTTCATTTCATTTGTCCTGTATTAATAATTTTTTGTGGTAGTCAAGTATGCAATAGATTATTGGAGCACTGTGTGTTTTTGAATGTATTTATCTTCACATCACTACTATGAGGAAATCAAGTACACTCATTCCCATTTCGCAGATTAGGAACTGAAGCACAGAAAGGAAAAACAACTTGCTGAAGGATCATGTTCATGGAAGAGCAAGGTCTTGAAAAACCAATCCCACCTTTCACTTCAGGGATTCATTCTTTCTCTTGTACTGAAATCTGAGATCCTTGCGTAATCACATGCTTCCAGGAGCTGAGACTTTAACATAAACTACAAAAATTCCCTGGAAAACCTAAGAATTTACAGCACATTATAGACTGAGACACTCTTTCTCCTCAATATTTTTTTTGGCTCAACTCAGTATTTCCTTTTAAGAACTGAATGCCATACATCTATCCTTAAGACATCAACAAGAAAAGGTAGATCTTGCTGTAAAAAATGCCTCTGTACCTCAAAGTGTCACTTCTTCCCCAGTCCTTAGAGTAACAGCCCATTTTCCCAGAAGTGTAGCTCTTGTTCATCCTTAGTGCTTTATCCCAAAGAACCACATGACACACCTCATTCCTCATGCTCACTTTCCCATTCCATTTTCCTTTTTTTCCCCTCCTTGTATCTCTTTTTGGTTTTCTTGTTATTTTTTTAACTCGCACTGCTGTGGGTTATTCCCCCAAACTATGGAAAGATCAGTCATACATTAGAGGATATGTGAGCAAACTGGCCACATTACAGAGCAGCACTCTAGGTTAAATAACAATGTGTTCCCGAAACACCTGTTGGGGTCCTCCAAAACATTTCACTCACAGTGACTTGCTGCAGCACATAGAGACCTTTTAAGACACATGCTTACCTGGGAACTTCTTCGTGCTGATGCTGTAGCTTGTCTAAATAATAACAAGCTCTCTGCAATGCTAAACTTTATCTCTGAATGTTTCGACAATGATGTACAATACTAAAGAAAAAGACAAAAAAGCCTGAATTCTGTCGTTTAGTTTTAATTTATTTTTTACTATAGATGGGTTGTGGATAGGTGGGTTAATCTGGAGATATCTTCAAGCAGTTGGTAATACCAATTTAGCAAGGCTCTGTCTGCATTTTATCTCAGCTGAGATTCTAAATTAAACATGTATTTAAAAATAATGGCATCTGAACAGGGCGTCTCATTCAATTTTAACTGGCTGCACTATTTTGTTATGTTTGCATGTTACTCTGTAAATGTTTGTGTTCCTTATCCTGATTACAGATGCAATTTTACAGCCTGTTTATTGATTTTAAAACTTTAGAATACCGTTGACATCGGCCATAAGGAACCTCGTTTTTCTGGCAAGAGATTGCAGAAAGAATTTTAGACCTGATTAATTTGGTCTTGTGTTGCTTTTCCACTTGAACTTGTAATAGGAAGTGTACATATTCATTGTATTGTTTGTATTTGTAAAAAGCCAGTGCATCACATTGGTGTATTTAAACACATGCAAGATTTTTTTTTTCTTTCTTACTCATTTTAGTTATCTTGTATAAACAGTTTGAAATAAATAAGTGTACACATGAAAATAGATAAGAATTCACAAGGTTCTGTTGAAGAAATTCACACAACTAAATATGTACTGTATTTCTCACTGTAAATAAGTCCAAATAGTATTACATTTTTGATATTGTCATAACCGCGTAAGTTAAGTCAATTTAAATTTTGCCTGAGTAAAGAGTTCATGATCTGACCTATGAATTACCATAATATTTAGCACTAACAGCATTAAAAAAAAAAAGAAATAAGATTTCTTCAAGGACATCTCTCAGACTGGACTCTAAGCCAAGAATAACAACTGATTTAGACTTCACAGCAATCCCATGTACTAAGAATCATCCCAGTTTACATAGAAGAAAGCTAAAGCCACAAAGCTAAAAGACTTTAGACGACACCTGTAAAATCATTGTTACTATTGAACAAATGGTTTACAGGGGTCACAAGAGCAGCAAACATCGTCACATCATGGCCAAGAAGATTTGACCAATGTTAAATTGTCATTGAAGGGTATTCAGTATGATGCGTGACAAATAAACATGCCTCTAGAAAAATTTTATGTTGCATTAATCCCATTATTCTTGAAACCACAGTTTGGACTGCAGCAATATTATAGACAGTTACAGCTGGAAATCCATGGGGGCAGGGGTTCTCTGTGAGGTGCAATATCTATTGGCTACCTAATGCTGGACAGGTTCTTCGATGGCTGAATATGGTTTTTTTCTTAGTTCAGTGCTTATCCCCTGGGATTACTAACCATTACTGGAAAAATACAATGGCTTGCATCTTTTCCCACCTTTCCTTAGACAAAACTGATCAATTTTTAAAAGCTTTGATATTCACATATTCAAAATGAACTCTATCCCAGCCAAAACCAAGACAACTCTACACAAGTTGGCCAAATGCACGTGGCCAGCAGTAGAAAAAAAGATAGTGTAAATAATTTCATGAATTAACTCTATTCAAAGATTGACGGTATTTTCAATCAGCATTGTCCTAGAAACGTTTAAAATCTTTATATTAAAACTTAACACCCCTGATACATCAGTCCTTATGAAAAGAAATTAAACCTTTCTGAAAGAAGAGAGGAAACAAGAGATATTCAGATTATTTCAGAAAGTGAATCTGCTGTAGGAATTACTGTAAAATTTAGAAATAACTTTCTCCTTATATCTGAGAGCAGTCATAATTTATACAATGTCATTCCAGAATTTAGTCTAAAAGGGATTGAGATTTATAAGAAAAATGAAAATTCCCTTTATTACTCTGTAAAGTGAGTGTGTTCTCTTTGATTACAGCCAAGAGGTAGGATTCCTTCTTAACTGGGTCTTAGAAAACTGAAAATCACTGTATTGAGCAGCAATCCTATCTGCCTGTTGTTGAAAGATGAGGTAACCCATGGTTTGGCCATTTTAAGGCACGTTTTGGAAATCATCTTATCTGCTGAAATCTGTACCCAGTGAGCCTTCCATAAAGTGCAGTTGCACAGCAGAAAGGCTGAAGTGATCAGCTCTGTGCAAAGAGAGATGTAAGAATAAGGATGTCTTCTGCTTGCCAACACCTCGGAGTGCAACTCAATCTAGCAGTGTATATGTGTCCATATGTTGATTTTCTAACAGTTACTTTCTTCAGTGACAACTTTAATGAAGGGCATAATGTGAACTTTCAGGGATAGCTGGAAGCCAGTATTCTCATTGTATCAACAATTTCTGTTTCCAGAAAGATTAATGTATCACCTTCACCTTGAGCAAAGAAGACCCTTTCAAGTCATCTTAGAAAATCATTAGGCTGTAGACAAGAAGAGTAAGTGAGGTACTACCAGGAAAAGTGAGATAACTGACTTCAGAGGAAAAAAAGAAAGTACCACAGAGAGTGATGGGAAAGAATAAAATGATAAATAGTGGGGACAAGAATATCCCAGTACTGAAAATTAAAACTGAGCTAAAAACTATCTTTGATAAAGCACTGGGCAGAGTAATAACTAGAGGAATCTGGGGTATCTTTAGGGCCTACAGAACGACAGATACCAGCAGAAAGATGTAACATTTAGGTTAGTCACCCAAAGTCAAAACCCATGGTCAAAACAGATCAACACCGAAAGGGATCCAATGGTTGTGGAGTCTCCATCTTTGGAGATATTCAAAACCTGACTAGACACGGCCCTCAGCAGTCTGCTCTAGTTGATCTTGTTCTGAGTGTGAAGTTGGATGCAGTGATTTCCAGAGGCCCTTTCTAACCTCAGCAACCCTGTGAGACCTGATAAATGGAGATGTGCTACTTATTTTTGTTTCCCATGAAGACCAATCTCCACACTGAGAACCTGCATTCCCTTTGGTTGGGATGCCCATCTGCTTTTAATTGTATGGCCCAGAGGTGTGCATTTCCTTTAAAAGTCCAGCAGCTCTGGCAGCAAAATTTGTGTAGATGTACATTTTGCGTGCATAAAGGCTCTGGAATTTGGTCAACATATTCTACAGGCAAACTTGGCTTCGTTCTGCTCTGTGGATTTAAAATGGTATAAGTGACACCAGTAGATAAGTATCAAGCCTGGCATGTCTTCAAATAGTCTGATAACTATAATGAGAATGCAGTATAAACCAAACCTACTCCTGGTATAACTTCATTGAAATCAATAAAGATGCATAATACAGACACAATCCTGTAGGGAGGAGTCTCAAAACCTTCATGTAACTTAACATTCCTGACATCAGGAATCAAAATAAACGGGTCCATTTTACCAGAGCTTCATGCTCAGAGCTCCCCCATCACAAGCACAGAGGAAGTTTCTTTGAGGATGAGCCAGGACACTACCCTCCAAAAAGCTCACATTCGGTAACCGCAGTTCAGTTTTCAGTGAGACACAGAATAATGTTGCTGTCACGATGTATTTACTGTCGTAGTATTCAACCATCAGATCATTTCGAAAAGGAGATACTGCTACATTCCACATGATGGCAGGAGATCTGTTTTTCTTATTGCAAAACCAGAGCTTACAGTTTAAGATTGTCCTATTAAATATAGCAAGATAAGCAATCTCCTGTATTCTCCAAGCCGTTTTATAATAATGTGTTCTCAAGATATACTCAAAAGGAACAATTCTTCTTTATATATTAAAGAAACCCCAAACATGCTGAAGTAGTTTTCCAAAGTTTACCTAAATGATAAAATAAGTGCCTTGTAAAATAATACATACAAGTAAACTGGTATTTCAGGGCAGATTTACAATGCTTACTTTGTTTTTGTTGAACATAATTAGGTTAACTTACCATAGGGTTTTTTTTTTTTTAGAATGTAGATTTTTTTCTTTATACCCTTTTTTTTTCAATAGAAAGGAACTTTGAGGCACAATTTAATTTGACTGATTTTAGATTTTTTTAATACAAGACTTTTCTGCTTACATTTTTTAACTTAAAAAATACTGGAAACATTAGGACTGGTTTTTCCTGAAGGTTGAGGGGCTTCAGTATGCCTTTTCTTGAGTGCTTTTGGAGAGCTTTAATTGAAAAATCAAACATGAGATTTGTTACAAATATATAACAAAGATGTTGAAGTGTTTAGTAGGCAGTGGAATACAAAGAAATATTTTTAAAATATAAATTTAAATTGTTTATCTTATACTGTCTTGAATTCATGTTATTATTTATTTTTATTCTTTACCAGCCATCTGCTATTTACATATATTAAAAATAAGGAAAAAATCAAACCTAAAATTATATACTTAACAACACATTCTATTGTTTACTCATGGATTGAAATAAACAAAGCAGGAGAAAATCTCACATGATTACTTGTTTTTCTTTTGTACATAGCTCATCTTTAAGCAATATACGTGAATCATTAAATACTTATGCAAGAGTATGATCTGCTAAAAAAGTGCATCGAGTTCATCCTTTGTTTTTCTCTACCAGGGAGTGTCCAATTCTTTTGGCAAGTTCCTCTTTATTAAATTGATTTTAGGGCCAGAAAATAATCATAATATGATATCCTAATACCACTTCTATATCCCATTACCTGCATTGCGCTGTTTCCAAGGCTATTCATGACAGAACAAAATCAGATGATGGGCAACCATTGGTAGAAGTTACTTAGACACTAAAGACACTAAAGAGACAGGCTAAATACATGAATTTTATCATTTTCATATACAAAATTGATTTTTATGTGTTTTTTCCCCCCATCTGTCTCCAGAGTCAAATCCATATGTGGTTGAGCTGACGCGGTAGGTGCAATTTGTGGGACAGAGATGCTGGTGGTTCCCCAGCTCCTTCTGACTCAATGTGGGAGAGGAGCATGTCTGCAGCAAGTGTACAGGTGAAGTTTATTATGTCAGCAGCAGTTCAGACAGGGGTCAGGGTCATCCCTCCACCAGACACAGAAAGTCAGGAGGCAAACCCCAACTTGGGAACCACGCTTGGCTGTACGTTGGTCAGGAGCTGCACGGTGGTCACTCCTTCCTGGTAGTATCCCCAGTTTTTAGACTGTGGAAATTAATAGATGCCTGGAGATTACATGGTGCTTGGGACAACATGGAGCCAACATGCTTAAAATCTCACTTTAATGGCTTTAAATCTATCCTTTAAAAAGCAAAAAAAGGAGATATTCCCCTTTGGTTTTATAATGCAGCCAGCAGAGACTGAAACACACTGCTTAAGGTGTAAGTCCATCAAAGGCTGGCACCTTCTTGCTTAATAAATGTTTCTCTTTGTGTATTTGACTCATACTTGATCATTTTTACTGCATTTTCATACTGTTAGCTCTGGGGAGACAACTCAGCTTTTGGCTCAGAGATCAGGAACGGAACTGTAGGATAATTTTCAATTATAATATCTCTCCTATTGATGATGAATGATACTCAAGAAAGAAAACAAAAACCTGAGCATGATAACCTAGTTTTAACTTGTAACCTAAACAGATGTGATCTGCGGACTTTGAGACTTAATAGCAATGGAATGCCATATTATTATTTTCCAATACCTTCTGAAGAGGAATTTCCCTGAATGAGTGCTGATGACAATTTAAAAAACCAGTTTTGCACTGATCAGTGATTAAAATGCAGTATCAGCTAGCCAAGCAACATTCACTTTGTAAATCTTCCTTGTTTGGTGCTCTGTAGCTTGCTTTCAGCATGCCTTTTAATTTGGACAAAAGCTAGTGTAATTACTTTCATTTTAGTTTCTAGGTCTGTTTTATATCCCAACATTCATGAGCTACTACAAAATTTCTGTTTTTGACTTGTGAAGACTTGAGGGAAATATTTAATTATTAAGCTTCATTTATTGTCTCATCATCTTTTTTATATATCTTAACTAGATTTTGCTTTTGAAAAATCAAGGAAAAAAAACCCCAGTAAATCCCTGAATTTTGAGTAAAAGTAGACTCAGCTATGCCCCTTTAATGAAAGTGACGGTGAATTTTGGAGAAACTGAAGAAGCTATTTCTTTTTTCAGTACAAACGTGATCTTGAAAATACACAAATCAAAATGCTTATCTTGCATTGGTGCCAGCACACAACGCACAGCTCCTTGGTAGATGAATGTCTACCCATAGAATGCATTATTAGTCTATTTAGCTTTGTGTGCTGTGCTGACCTACTTTAACTTATTCTTAATAATGCACAGCACTGGAGCAATATTGACTCATACACTCATTTCTCATATACTATGAGGCATTAATAATGTATTGCATTTTTTCCTCCAAAGCGAAGATACGGTTAAACCAAATGGATCCTAATGTGAACATCCACAAATGATACGGATTGGTGCTTATATGAGCAAAATGACATTTTAGAAGGAAGATATTTCACTCCTCTTCCTTTGACAAATGTTTCCTTAAATATGCCTTTGCTATTTTTACAGTGGGCAAGGTGACGTTCCTGGTATTGTTAGGTTTCAGTATAACATTTAACAGTAGTTTTTCTTACTTGCACCTAGAAAAAACCCTCAGATTGTTGAGCATGTTTTAAAAAGCATTGACAAATCCTCCCAGAAGTACTATTGTTAAAAGGGAACTGTGTAACAAACAGGAGCAGATTCTGAGACAATAAAGGCAAAAATCAGCATAATTCATGTGAAATGAATAAATTACTCCAAGGAATTTGACACCTCCTGAGTTTAATGAAACTGAATTCCTGATGAGGGAAACTAAAGAAGAGATCAATGAATATTATTGTGAAAATTCAGTTGTTTTTGTTATTTGTGACCAACTATAGGACAAACACTTTTCTGTATTCAAATCTTGCACTTGATGAATTTGAACCAGAACATTTTGGTGAATCATTTGAAAACATTCCCTGCCCCCTGCAATACTGTTTTCATTAATTGTATCATACGATAAACCAACTGATTCGGTTGATGACTGGACATATTGCAGTGCTGAAATGCAAGAAATCAGATAATTTCTCCTTTCTGTCTCTGTGAGAGTAACTTGCATCTAAAAAGCAACAGCAATGTAAGCCATCAGTCCCTGGACATACAAAGCCAAATTCAGACATTTAACATAAACCATTTAACATTATTTTTTTCAATCCGAAGCAGGCTGTACTTGTTTTCAGAAATACGCTGCAAATGTCATTAACTGCTCTACTTGTGCTATGAAACTCAGAATTAGGAAGCTATATTAGTATCCTTAGCTCCAGTCCTTTTATTATTTTTAAAGTTGTGAAGCATGATTAACTCAGCTGAAACAGCAGTGTTACACTATTTTTAAATAAAGGTGCATGAGATAAGAATCAACTTGGATAATCTAAGTTTATATTGACTTATTTTAAAATACTGACTGCTTTATTGAATTCATTAAAGGGTATGACAGCTTTGCTGTATTGAAATAATTAACAAGCTCTGTTAAGTGTTAATAATTTGGCCTTTTTTTTTAATAAATTAAACCTTCCTCAAATTTTCAGCTTTAAGCCTTGGATAATACTTCAATTTGATGTGGAGTTTCAAGAAAATTAGTTAATTAGTTTTTCAGAGATCTGTTCAGTTGGATATTGGCCTTGAAAAATGCTTGTACATGTATTATCATGACTTTTAAATCTCCACCAGTTTCAAAAGCCACCAACAGCAGAAAATATTTTTTTTTCCAAATACCAAAATTAGTTGTTCTTCCTGGAATATGGGAATATTCTGTTAATATGCAACAAGGAAACAACATTTCTAGGATTAGTGAATATGAATATAATGTGAAATATAGAAAAAATAGAATGTGAAACTTCTCAAACAAAGGAAAAAGACAGACAGTTTTCTCCAGCACAGTACAGAGAAGTGTTTTGGAAAGATTTAAAAGTTTTCATTTTTTGTTAAACCTGTCTCTTGTTATTTTCCTGCATGGATCTTTAAGGGCGCAGAAAAAAGGTTTAGACAATTTTTAGGATTTTCCAAAGGATAGAACAAGGTCTTTATCCATTGTTTGCTTTTTTGACAAGGCTTTGGCTCCTATTAAAATGCCCAGTCACTGAATTAATGGCACAAATACACCAAGGCACCTGCACTTGCACATCCTTGTGAAATCCTATGGTGTTCCATGTAACTGGAGGGGAAGCACCCACATGGCAGAGAGATAAGGTTGGGTGAGCGTGCTGGAAAGCCTGACTGTGTGTGACTTGCATAGCGTGTTCAGCACCTGTACAATTAGATCTTTTTTGCATTTTTTTTCTAAATATGAAAGCACTTTCATTTTACCCATATGGTTGTACTGAAGGCAAAGTCAGTGAGCCAGACTCTCTGACAGAAATCCCTTTGAGACATGGCATTGCTCCCTTGTAGATCTACACAGAAAAACGTGGGGGACACAAGCTCCTAACCACTAACTTTAATGTTAATTAATATCACTGGACAGTAGCAACCCAAAATTCAGTTTGTTCACTCATGACTTTTTTCCCAGGTACTACAGAATTGGTACAAGTTGTGTAGTAAAATGTAACATATCAGGGCAGTCTGTAATTCTTACTCCTGTGCAGTAAATAACACGTTAAACGTAGAGACTGACAAGTCCATAAATGAAAAGCCAAAGACTACCAGCAATATGTTTCCAGCTTGCCACATAGTCCTTTATTGCACTGACACATCCACTAAGTAGACAACACTCAGTAGACTTCTAGAGACTGGATGTTGTTCTTCCAGTGCCCTATCTCCCTCGCCAAATAGTGGACCTAAAAGGCAATAAAAGTGTATGAAGGTCCTTGGGACCCTGGGAAGGGCTGTTGTAAGGGGGACTTACACCTGGGTGGTGGATCGCAACAGTCCCAGTGGGAGCAGGAAAGGCTGCTACAGGGCAGGACAGTTAGGTTATATGAGGACTTTGGTCATCCTTTAGCCTCCCAGGACAACTATGCCTGGCTCTGCATTATTTGTGGGATATAAACATATATCCTGTAAGATGCTTTTCCCTGTACATGCTCACAGAAGTGTGTACTTATAGAAAGGGTCTCTCCCTAATGTCATGTGAAAAATATTGCAAAATTATTTTTTATGGTTTATTCCAAAACACAAGCCTTCAGTTTCTGTCTCTTTCCTAAAAAGCTATTGAAGGGTTTGTGCTAAGTGACTCTATTCTGGTTTCAGAAAACTACATCACTATGTGATTCAGAGCAGGGACTCAGACAAGCTCCTTCCCCGTTTATTGCTGTGAACAGCATGTGAACGGCATTCTCTTTGCCCTACCCCACCCTCCCTTAGACTAATAATTCCTTAGACAAAAATAACTTTTCAGGGAAAAAAAAAAAAAGGCACTTCATGAGTTGGCACATTTTGCACAGTAAAACATCCCATTGAAAAAATTCCTAAGCAGCTCCCCCTGTAGATGCAAGAGCTATCAGTGCATGTTTATTTCATTGTACCACTATTGACATTGACAAAGAATTTCTTATCTCTAGCTTTTAAAGATCATCCTGACATCAACAAGATTTCTCTTCAATGAGACAGGCTAGCACATGATAAAATTAGGTTGCAGTGTTGAAAGTTCATTAAAGGTGCTGCTCTAACAAAGATATTTCGCCAGGGTTTTTTTGCCAGCTAATAAATGACCCTGGATTTTTTAGTTATTTTGTGTTACATTTAGAATTGCTGCTTAAATTGTGAGGACCTGTTTTCCTAAGATCTAAGCATGTACCCTCTTGTTCTCTATTTCTAACAGGCAATATCTCCAGGTCACACTGTATTACAAGATCTCAGTCTCAATATTCTTTGAGATCGATATAATCTGTACCTTTCTCACCATCATGATCTGCAGTACCAAACACAGGATTTGCTGACCCTGGGTTTTCACAAACCAAAGGAAATTATATTGGGAAAGAACGGTTTTAAGTAAAAGCTGCAGGACCAGGCCCATTATGGTTCCTATGCCTGTAAATCAGTGTATTAGGGATGGATTTAACTACATATGGACAGAATCTGATGGTTATTCTGATACTGTGTCCCAGAGAATATGCAGTGCCTTGTTCCCCTCTCTGCAACAATCTGAGCTTGAAATTGCAGTCTTCTAAAGCAAAGCAAAACAAAAGATTGATACTGAAAGAGGCATCCACACCTTCATTGTAAGTTCCACTTACAGCTCAATCTCATCATCATCAAGAAAATCCTCCAATTTAACAACTAAATTCATTTTTCCTTCCTTGAACTAAATGCACGATTATTAAAGGTAGAAGGATCACTGGCAGTTTCTCCCAGCTTGCTCTGTAAGCTGGAAGTGGCATTCTCATCACACAATTAATTAATGTTCTTGATGCAAAGAGATATGGAATAGATTTACGTTCCACATGTTATTGAATAACTCTCACATGTAATATTGCTTTGGCAGGCTTTATGTTCCTGGAGTTAAAGTGCACATCAATAGCTCAATGCATCGATAACCTGGGTGTCAGTATAGCTATAAAACCTGATTCTTCTTGAACTGTGCACAGTTTTCAGTACACTGGTCTCCTGGAAATGGGTCCTTGTTGATGCTATGAAAGTGGCACACGCATCAGAGCAGCTGAATGATATAACCTCATATAAAACAGGTTTTTACTTTTATCTTTTTTAAATTTATTTATTTTGGGGCCTTCTTTCATCCTTCTGAAGTGGTGCCTTGAGAGGTATTAGAAATGTTTGGGCCTCCATGCAAACACTTTGCTTTCACTTTTCCACAGCTTGGAGTTTGCCCCCTCTTGGGTGAACCAGGCACTTCCAAACTCAACTCCTGTCTTTACTGGGTTCAGTGTGGCATCACTGGTCTTAAGAAATAATATTAATTACTGGAATAGAATGTTTTGGAACAGAATAGAACAGAACAGAATTTGGAAGTGACCTACAATGAACATCTAGTCCAACTGTTGTTGTTGTCCTCTGTTTTGGTTCAAAGGCCTAGAAATAGTGCAAGAACTATTGCACAAACCCTTAGAGTGATATATTTTCACTAGGGTGATAAAGGTATGCTTTGAATGCTTTGGAGAGCACTATAAAGGCGTGTGAAGGTATTTCAGCATTCAAAGTTTGTTGGACTTGTGTTGAGGCACTATGCAGGACAGGTGGAGAAGGTCAAATGTAGTTTTGACATTGCTTGCTTAGTCTCAATAAAAGGAATTTTGTATTTACAATTTTAAAGTTAGTTATTTCCTTTTCCCTCTTTATTTCCTTCTGTCCTTCCAAACCGTACAATATTTTGCTATTATGCAAGCTCACAAGTAGGCTTCATGATTTATCAGGAGCAAGAATGAAGACATGAATGTGCATCTAGCTCTAGTTATGTGGTGATATCATACCAGCAGAATCTCCACTGAGTTTTTTGGATCTAGGTGCAGTAAAACTGGTGTGTCATCAGACTCAGTTCTACACTTAACCAGCCTGCTCTCCTGGTGAGATATGACTTATTATCATTTGAAAAGAGATAACATCATCTGAGAGGAAAGTTTGTGACATTAAGCTTAAGAGGGTTTCTTGTTTGCATAGTAGTACCTCATTTTACTTGCTATTTGATTTGTAAAATACATAGGCTATAGTATAAACTATATTTTGTAACAACAAAAAAACCATCTTTCCAAGTAGCAAACTTTACATAGGTAAGGCTCTACTGGTGTGTCCTTTTTACACACGAGACATTGAGGAATAGAAAGCTAGAATATGATTTATTTCAGCAAATTTCAGGCATACATGTGTATTTTTGACACCTGTAACTGAACTTTTCTTCTCTGGCTCTCCTTACGGTTAGGGGAAAAAAGCAGGTGCTTCTAGGCATGATTCATCTGACCTAACTGAGAAGAATATTTGAGAATGTGACAAATGTGTTCTGGGCTTCATGGGATGCATCAGCTGGATTTCCCCTGACTGTAAAGAGAAACTGGAATGACTTGCACAGACGTAGATGCCTTCATTGCCAATACCTATCTTCAATCAGATGAATCCTATCCATTTTGAGTGACAACTCAAGTAGTCCACGATGGAAAGGCAATTCTCCTGGGTCAGTATCATGACCACCTTTCAGAAACCTGAAAAGCAGACTTTGTCAAATGCAATGCTAGGGTAACTCTCCCTCCGTACCTCCCAGCATTTATCCCCAGTTACCCTACCTATCTTATGGCTCTCAGCAGAGGTGCTAAAAAAAGGAAGGCATGCTGGCTTGAAAACTTGCATTATTTACTACCTAACCAGTAAGTGTGCAATACCACTTGGTTTAACGCTCAAAAGACCAACAGACTCCATTGCCGGAATCCTTACGATAAAAGTTGAGGGCAAAAAGAGTGTATAAACAACTCCAGGTTATCTCAGATCTTTCCTTTATGTGCATTTAATCTCTGCTGGCATCACCCTGACTCATTGTTATGCATTTGGTCCATGGTGTGCATGAAGCAGCAAAGGATGTCCAAGCTGTGGCTCTTGAGTCACATGTGGCTCATTGGTGACAGCTGTCCCCTTGTCCCAGGAGAGTGTCATGGCTGAGGGACAACGTGCACATAGGACAGGAGTTTCCTGGATATGGGAGCAAGTCAGGCAGGGCTGATAAGGCAGGATCACCCCACCCACATCCATTGGGCAACAGCGTGAATTTGACAAGAACAGTGGCTCTCTCAGCTGTGAAATGTAGCAGGAGTTCCCTCCACCGTTGCCACCTCGTGCTCCCTACCTCTCTCCCCCACACAAAGATTTTGGAATGTGACCCACAGAATCAGGGAGGTAGGATGGGAACAACAGTATCCAAAGAACATGGATAATTGCTTACAATTAATACTGACAATTGCACAATCACATGTGAAAGAGTTATATTACACAATCTCTTACATAACACCTAATCTTAACCTAATTCTGCTCAACTGTGTATGCCTGATACTAAACTACTGTTGTCATTTAGGAGGAAGAATATCTCTATTCAAGTCAAATTAAAAAGTGGATGTTACAGCTCTTGAATTATTCAGGAATCTGATGAAAAAGCAACATTTCTGGTTTCACTAAGGTTTATTTTATTTAAGACATTTTTGCCGTAATATCATTTGCTATCTTAACTCCTGGGATACTGATGTAGATTATTAAATTGTGCCTGAAGTAATTTCTAATGGTTCTAAAAGGAGGCAAAAAATGAGCTCCTTAACAGAAAATGACAGTACATTTCCCCTACCCTAGTCTTTGATTTTCTTTTTCAGCAGGATATTCCCAAGTGACTTAAAGGCATTTTATATTTCAACAGGCACTTTTCCCAGTCTCAGCAACCTCAAGGGTAATCTTACCCCTGTTAAGGAATGTGCCTCACTTCTGAGTGTTTTCATGAGGCCCAAAGTCTGTGTCACTGAAACACAACTG
Source organism: Falco biarmicus (assembly GCF_023638135.1). NCBI lineage: Eukaryota > Metazoa > Chordata > Aves > Falconiformes > Falconidae > Falco > Falco biarmicus. The sequence continues at coordinate 27,580,879 of NC_079292.1, forward strand.
AGTGTTTTAAAGCAATTCAACATCTTAAGAAAAGATCTGCCTGGGTCATTTACTAGTTACCGGCATTATTATTATTGAATGTAACCGTTAAAATGCATTATTGTGCATGTTTCATAAGTACTCATCCCCTTAAGATCTGGAACCACTTATCTGTTTCTAATATGTATCACGCTTTCTAATGGAAACCAAGGTCTGCTCTGACTTCTGGTGACAATTTATCAATAGGAGCAGATCATGAGGAGGAGAGGTAGGCTCCTTAAGAAATTGCCTAATTTTTTTTTTAGTCTACTACTGAAGAGGTAGTTGTTGAAAGAGATTTGTATGTGGTCAGATTTAGATGAACTTCTACTGGAAAATTAATTTGTAACTGTGATCTCTAAAGTTTTGCACCACCTCCTACAAAATGCAACCCAAAGGAATCCTACAATACTCTCTTGAAAAGAGTCCTGCAATATCCAACTTCTGCTCCAGAGTTCAGAGGAGTTGCCCAGAGAGACACTGGGATTTTGTAATCCAGGAAACAGTAAACACTCCTTCCAATGCTGTTGTCACAGGACAATAAGCATGAAGGCTTGTTATAATACAGTGTTTGTTAGGCTTGATGGTAATTGCTCTAACACTAAACTTCTCTCTGGCTATCATTAGATAATGTAACCTAGAAGTGATAACAAGGTAGGTCTTTGTGGCTGGAGATCCTTTCCCTGCAGTTATGGAAAGATAATGCTATCACCAGCTGAGACTAGAAAATCTAAGGAAATACTAAACCAAGTAGGACTCTACCTTTTAAAAAAGTCTGCTGAAGATGATTGTGATCTATAAATTTACAAAATGTATGTTCCTGTAACATGAGGAAAATACATTTTTTTCATGCTGCTGTAGAACCTATTGCCACAGGATTTTGTGAAAACAAAAGAAAGAAATTACTCAAATTAGCAGAATAGTCTATCACAGTTATCACACATTATGATCCAGATAGTTTCAGCTGAAGATGATGTAAATCACTGATTATCAAAGGATGAATTATTCTCTTTTCCTCAATATCTTCTATTATTCACTATTAAAAACAGGATTCTGGGAAAGGTTAATTTTGATCTGACCCTGGATGTGGGGATCATGTTCCTGTGCTTCAGATCACTACCATCATCTGAGATGTCAGCAAAAAGGGAGGGGTCCTACATACTCAGAATAAGCTGGAAGAGGATTCTCCTTCAGCAGACAGTGCACCTCAAAAAGAATATAGCACCCTTCCATTTTAGTGTCAGCCAGTATTTGGCTTGCATTTAAAAAAGAGATATGAGACTGGAATACTGAAATGGCTTTTACTGTGGAAAAGGAGTCTTATATCAACTGTGTCAAGTGTTTTTTGCTCATCTTCTCTCAGCTGATGGTGTGCTAAAGGACTACCAGATCTTCAAAGTCCTTTGCTAGCCACCAGCACTTCTTTCATGCTTTTATAGCTGCAGCTGGCATCCTTGCAAGCATCCCACATGCTATCCTACATCCTATCCCCACACTCCCCTGTGCTAAAAGCTGGTGAAATAAGGATTCCTGTACCAATATTTTACCAGACACAGATTCGTCATTGCTTACGCATTGGAGAGCTGAAAAAGATATCGAACGTTTCTTGGTTAAATGTACGTCCTGTGACTTAATGTGAATATACGTTGATTTAGTTTCATTCTGTATGAATTTATGCCACTCAATTACAGGAGTAAAATGGGCTTTGGTTAAAAAAAAACACATTGGGACAGCAGCTATTGAAAAACACACACACTATCTCTGTGCCTTGTGGATTTTTCTAACGTAAAGGCAAGCTTCAATTAGCTCAGCATGATATTCAGGTCATAACTGTCAAAATGAAAGAATGAATCATTTTCCATTTCAGGAGAGAGGGTAACAAAAAGTGACTATAGTCAGTGACGTAAGTGCAACTTGTTGATATATTGAGAAGGACTTTTATTTGAATTGTTTCAGTTTCAATAAACTATTACTTTATTAATCAGACTAAATCAAAATTATTATTCTGCATTTTTAATCACTAGAGTGATTAAAAAAACACATTTTTTTTAAACAGTTCTTTGGTACCTGTTGAAGGGACCTTGTAGGAAGGAGAAAGGTAATAATTACAATAATTTTTTTATGGTCACAATGAGTCCTGAAATTAGCAAAATCATGTTGCCAGGCACTGGAAACTTGAATTCACAATGCTTCAAGAAATAGTGGTCCTGTTTCAGTGTTGTAGGACTGTATGAGGACCCTTTGTACCACCCTGAAGTTAACACCATTTGGCAATAGATTGATCATACACCATTCCCTTTACACAGCAGAGGCAAGGGGAGGTGGTGAAACACAGAATTAAACTCGGTGTTTCCCTTTGTGAAGGCTGGGAGAAAAATACTCCTTTTCTGTATGCAGAAGAGCTCATCTTGCACTGAGGTGCTTCACCTGCCACTTGTGATTAATTTCCCATTCTGTACAATGTCTCTCTTTGATTATTAATGATAATGCTATGATTGATGACTGGTGCCTGCTAAATACTCTGTTGCCAAAGAGGCAACAATGCTCTCGTTCAAACAAACACAGTGGGGGGGACCAGCACAACAGGCAGATGAGCGTGTGTCTTCCTGGGCAAGGGCTTGAATTCAGCTCATGTTTGGATCTTTACCTCTCAGCAGATATATCTTTGGTGGTACCTTTGGAATGGCCTACAAATTCCTCAAAATAAGCAGGAAAGACCACCATAAAAAAGCTTATCTTGAAAGTCAGCCTGTGTGGTGAAGTCCATAGAATATCAGACCAAGGAAACAGGTGATAGCCTTCTCTTCCCTCCTTTAAGAACCCAGCATTGTCACCAGTGAATAGCTAATACATGTTAATTTTCCCACCACAAGACACTTGGTGGGACCAGACGTAATTTTATCTCATGTTAACCAAGGCGAGGTCAGCCCTCGGCTGCAGGGAAGGGAGGGGAGAACGCTTAAAGTGCTGACCTCATTTAACTACTTTGCAGAAAAAACAACAGGTGTCTACTTTCCAATCAGATTTTACAGAAAGATCCTTATCACACATTAAGTATATCATTATTAAAAAATAAAATACACTTTAAAGGTTCCTATCCTAAAACGAATCAGTATCGTAGTATTACCTCTGCTTATCTCTGATGTTCATTACACTTTTTACTTTTGTTTTCACAGAAGAGCCTAGGAGACTAAACTGGGTCGTACTTAGACATTGGTACAACATGCAGAGTAAACAACGTGCGGGCCCCAGAAAGCTTGCAATCTAGAAGGCAAGATGCAACAGGTGGGTGAAGCAAAGCAGGTGGGAGTGGGGAAATCATAATGATAGGATGTGTTAACACTTGTACAGTTCATAGATGAATCATCAAAATAGTTGAGCTAGAGTTGTCTTTCCCTTCCTTCACATAAGACAAATCTTGGAATTATTATTCAGTTTTCTTTTGAGTTTTATTCGGGCAAAATGTCCTGTACAGTTCAAAATGGATTGATTTAAATGAGGTCTAAGCCAGTTCAAGGAACCAAAAATGGGATACTTGCAATGGACTTGCAAGTCCAAAAACAGATTTCTGCAACTAATTAATCTGCCTCTATACAAAGATTCTTACTACTGATTAATTACTCAGCATTAATTTGATGAAGAGCTGTGCATTGATCCCAAGTGCGATCTTGAAGCTATGGTGAAACCCAAATCACAGCAAGACTTTTGAGGAGAAGGAATCTAAATGTCCATGTTTTCCTGAATATCAGACATACCTCAATTTCATTAATTTCTGATTAACCAGACATAAAGGAGACCCATTCAGAGTGACCAGGAAACAAAGAAAAGGATCCCTATGAATCCAGAGGACTAAAAAACTGGAGGAAAGGCAGGGGGAAGGGAAGGAAACCTTGGCAACTGAAGGACCTCTGGGAGGGAAGGGTACTGCAGGATTTAGAGAACGTGAAAGGAATCTGGTAAGGAAAATGCATTGGTGCCAACATATGGCCCTGCAGAGATAGGTTTGACCATATACAGGGCTTGATGATCTTATTGCATCTCTTCCCAGCACAGCAAAAGAATTTCAGTGCCTTCACCTCCCCTCATACTAAACAGCAGAACCCAGTGACCCTGGCCTGGGTTGAATGATTCTGATGCCAGCACCTTTCAGAGCTACTGGACAAGAACAAATGCCAAAGCTGTCCTGTTTTTTCACCCTGACTGTAGCGTGCCACACACCTCAAGATAGAACACCACATCTTGGTGCAGTTAGTCCCACAATTCTGTAGAGTCTTTATCGCCCAAAGTCTATGAATCAAGATCTAAAACAAATTTCACTTTGATACAGTTACAGAGTGAATTTTCATGTTCAGGGTAAAATCAGTTAGCAGCAGGTGGGGGTTTTTTTTTCACATTTTGCAATGTAGGAATACGATTCATTCCCGTAAATAAAGACTAAGCTACAATGACTCCAGCTGGATTATCCATGAAGGAAAAACCGATGCTTGTTTTGGTGTTTTGTGTTGTACAACTCTGAGCTCACAAGAAATGCCTAACAAATAAAACTGTAAGAAATGCTTAAATTAAAGCTTACCACATCCCAGATAAACAGTTACAGTGGGGAACAGGGATGAATTTGTACTGGAATTAACATGAAGACCCCCTGAGACAAGATGGTTAGCTGCAGCTCAGAACAGCTCTCCAAAGCATAGAAATCCCCATCATATCATCTAGACAAAACCCTTTTAATTATGCTATGGCAGATGATGTCTCTGTGGGAATCTTCAGGTTTTTGTCTTTCATGATGAACCTGTCTAGCGTGCGAAAGCTGTAGGTTTGTGGGTATGCATGTAACGAATGGCACACAAATTAGAATTAAAAAATTAGTGCCCTAAATGTCTCAGTGAACCACAGAAATGCACAAATAGTTTTTAATAAACAGGTTTTTTGTAGTTATGTGTTGCCGTAGAAGGAAACTACACGTCATGAGAATGTATAAATGTAGTGTTCAGAAATGGGTTGTAAGATTTGAGATAACTTTTGCATCTCAGAGGGAAAAAATTCTTTGAAACTAACCCACAACTTAGTCTTACCCTGATATTCATATTTTATCAACGATCTCACTTGACGTACATGTTTTTGCTTGGGATTTTGACAAAGATAGTTATCATTTTTGCAGCAGGCTTTGTAGACCTTAGTGGGTTTAATCTCAGTTTGACATCTTGTGCATTGAGCACATCTTTCTCTTTTTGCGTCTGAATAATCAATCACATGTTTTGGAAGCAAGTCTCTAAACAGCATGGATATTTTGGGGCCAAATGATGTTATATTCATGATTAAATGTTAACCTGAAGTAAAGTTTGTCTGAAGAGTTTGAGGGAAACATAGATAGAGTTAAACTCTATTGCATTATACAATGAAATTACTGCCATTCTAGAGACTTGATAAGATTTTGCTGTTCATATTTCAAGAGGTAATTTCCAAATATCTCAAAATTATGAGGGATGTTGGTAAAGCCTTGCAATGGCCCAAGGAGATAAGAAGTGTACTGGTCTCTCTTCAGAGCTGCCAAAAATGCTGGTTGGGTGTCACAGAGAGGAAAAACATGAAAAGAAATCATTGTACCTGATATACACGCGGGTGAAAAAAAAAGTAAGGAAAGCTAAAAGGTTGCCACAGTAAAGTAATGAAAAAGTGAAAACATGCATCAGGAACTTATTAGTAATTAAACTGGAAAAGATGTGTGTTACAATAACCTGTTAGAAACATTTCACACTGCTCACTGGGAGACTCTGACTTTGTGGTCCCGCATGAGAAATGCTCAAGTGAAGTATAATATACTTAATTTCCCTGGGAACATCTCAGACATGCTTGTCAGAGGGAGGACAGGCACCAGATCGCTGAGCTGGGCTGTGGTAACAGTCCTGTGCTCTCTGGATGTTAAACCATGGCTTGGAGAAGACGTGGTGTCCCTCCATGCTCCAAGACACTCCCAGTGACTCCAGAGATATCTTTCCTGGGTCTTTCCTTTTCAGGCAGGGAGCTCAGGCTGCTGGGACTCAGCAATGCCACAGAGAGGTTCACATCTTGCTTCCTTCTTTCCCACAGATATTTACTGCAGCTATAAGTGCCAAAGGCCACCTGAGGTAGGTCAGGGAGGGAAAGCTGGGAGATGACAACTTCTCCCAAGGATCTCACCTCTCCCTTCACTGTGGGATGGGGAGGTGACAGGGAGGTTGGTGCATCCTGGGACACCTTACACTTCACAGCCCTGGCTGACCACTCTCTTGTTTGCATAGCTTACCCAAAGACCACACATCAGAGAACATATAAAGGGCCTGGTTTCAAGTTCATAGATTCCAAATTAAAGCTCATAGCAAAGACTTCCCAAAAGATAAGCATGCTTTCACTCTTTCAATAGATTTCTGTGAAACATATCAATGAAAGAAGCACCTGTAAAGTACTGTAAAGTAACTATTTGGTTTTAAAGTGGCAGAAGATGTTCGTGGACAGGTTTATATTTTCAGTGCAAAAGAGCCTCCATATATCCTGGCTACATCAGGATTAAAACTCTCAGACATCAGCTTTGTCAAGAGCAGGGGACAGCATAAACGTCTGTTGATTCATATTCTTTTTGGCCTGTAAAATTGTAACTATGTAATATGAATACAGGCTCTTTAGGGTAGTTTAGAGCCAACCTGGAACCTTTCCAGCCTGCACCGAAGGATTTAATGGCATAGTTTTTATTTTCTGCTTAGTGCAGTGTACCATTAATTGAAGGTAATTGTCAAGAGGAGACTGGTTTTCAAAAGCTACATAGCTCTCAACTGTTCTGGTGCAGAATGGATGCCCTGAGTTTAGGATCACATTTCCCCTGTGCTCTACATTACATTTGTCTTGTCATACAATTGTGTGATTGTGTTCAACTAAATAGTTATTCCGTGCTATTACGGCATTTCAAAATGGGGACTCAAGTAACACTGCAAGGAAAGACAGGAGAGGGAGAGACAGGTTTGTAGTGGGGTGAGGACTTGTCTGCTTGAACTGAACAAAACCCTGAAAGGTATCACAGGTCTGAAGCATTTAATGGGGCAGCTCATTTGTTTTGCTGAAGAAGGAAGCTTTGCAGCGTCGAGAGAAGCAGCTTGCAGCAGAATATGTTAAAGGGAAGAATTAACTTGTTAGCAAAGAGCTTCAGCAGTCACAAAATGTGCTGTGAGACCTGTCAGCCCTTCCCTGCTCCCAGAATGACATGTGAACGTGCACCACTTCTCTGCACCCTCTGCTTCAATTTGCATGAGGGAAGGAGCAAATCATGATGAGCTCCACCATGATCTCCAGCTTGGACAGTCAGAAGACCAGGACTGCAGGGCACTGCACCATATAGACAGAGAATTGGCCTGCTGACCCCAACCCTACTGCTGTGCATGAAGGAATTACCATAATATACTTAACTGATATTTTTAATTTTTGAATGATAAAAATTGCTGTTTACTATTTCTACTGCAGTAATTCCTGTGAGTCTCAGACACAATCCATGAACCATATTGTGCCAGGCACTGCACAAATACAGAGAAAAGCACTTCCCCCAGTCTGGAGGCCATTTGTATCTCAGGGTGTAACTTGGCCCCAAACCTGGAACTTAATTAGAGCTGATGTTGATGAGGTGTGAGGGAGAATGGAATCTGGTCCATCCTTCCACAGCTGCACTGGCTTTGCAATGTGAAAAACCAAGATGAGCCAAAAGTGATTAAGAAATTATTTTTGAAACTGGAGTCAGCATATGTAACCACAGCTAGACAACAGGGATCAGCAGATCTGCAGTGTAAGGAGGTTTGAGTCTTACATAGCTACTTGAAAAGTAAAGTTCCCCTGTGAAAGTCCCTCCTGATTTTATCAGCAAATTTATCAACATCATCAGCTGAGAGGCCAAGGAGTGTGACCAGCCATGGAGGAAGATCTGCTCTCTTGTCTCTTCTTTCTTAGAAATCATTTATTTGGGTTTTGTGAAAAGCATTTTGTTTCTCAGAGGCATTCTTTGGATGAATACGGGGCTAGTCATTCGATTACAGATGGAATAAATGCACCTGTTTCTAGAAGAAATGTCATATACCATAATTTAACTAAAAACTGTGAGTGATCCCCATTATAAATCTCACTGTGTGAGCTTCATAGGTGGTCTCTGTGCTTATGCATGCACAGGTGGCTAAATCCTGAACAGGATCAAAATGGATATTCCAGCTGATGTTTTCAAACACTGCCTGAGTAAGTGAGTACTCTTTATAAGTCCAAACTTCTTGATCATGTAGAGAAACAGTGTTTGTGAGTGTGTCTGTAGGTCTACATATATATATAAAAGTAGATTTCAGGGGACTCATATATAGATGCTGTACAGTCTGTAATTCATTAGCAAGTAACTTCCCAAAGTTTCCAGCCCACTGATGGGAGAAATAATACTTTACCTGGTTAGGGCTATTGGAAATGAAAAGAAAGTTCTTTTATATGTTTTTGAAAGGAAGAAAAAAAATTATGTTATGCTGTGTGAAATATAAGACTTCCTGGTGGTGGTTTTGTTGTTCCCTTCACTGGACTCATGATCTCACTTTCATTATAAAAACATCTGAAGTACTGGCCCAAGGTTCCCCAAAACCTATTACTGATCAAGTATGGAGAGCCTGTGCATGAAAACAAAAGGATAAGGCACATTTGCAATCACATCTCTGTCCCAAGCACAGGCTGCTGATCAGCTTCAGAAGGGTTTCAACTGCATTGGGTGAACCATTGTACTCGGTGGAACAGAGCCTGAAATTTGTTTTCAGAACCTAAAGCTACAGCCTTGAACTGATTTGACTTTTATTAGACCTTAATGGTCATATTCATGGAGCATGTGCCATTGCTTTCACCAGGCTTGAACATGCAGGTGTGTGCCCTCTCACATGAACAAAGACTGTGGGACCAAACTGAAAAATCAGTGGAACTCCACACAGCAGAGATCTTAAAATCAATAGGAAGGAAGATTTTTGCATGACTGAGTGTGTGCTCACACACATAGGAAATGGCATTTTGCTTTGCGTGTGTGTATATATATTTACATATAAAACTGTCATCTCCAATGTATTTTCTAGACACATCCTGTACTATTCTGAAAACATGTGGGTTAAATGGTAGCTTAAAATATGTTCTGACCACTTGCTCCCATGATACTGAAGAGCTGTATGTGAAAACAGAAGAGCTTACCTATGTAATAAATTATTTAATATAGCCTCATAAATCACCAGTGATTGGAAGAAGCTGAACTAATTCTGGTATATGTTTTAATGAATAACAAAAGGAAATCTCCATTTCCTTTCATGCCCCCAACCAAAACAAATGATGCCACCAGTAGCTTTTAGTAATGTTTACAGTCGACTATCGTTTGGGCTCTGTGGGTGATTAATTGGAGATAGAGAAGTAGGTAAACACACTGCTATTAGCTTGTCTTCACTGTATTCTGATATAGGCCAAGCTTTGCATAACCCAAGGGACATGAAACTCTTAAAAGTTCAGTGTTTGGGAATTTAAGTGATAGAAGAAAGTAATAGCTTTAACACATTTTGCCACTTGCCATGTACTTTTGTGGAAAGCATATTAATAGACTGGAAAAGTTCTTAGAGGAAAAAAAAAATAGTAAGAACTTGTAGTGAGGAAGAAAAGAGTACAGGAGTGAAAGGGGGTGTTTTATAAGTATAATAATCACCATAAGCTTTTATTCCTATAATTAAGAGAAAAAAATAGAGGTAAAATGATTTAGCAAAATGTTGCAATACCATTCTGATATTCTTGTCTGCTGGGTGAAACATTTATGAGTTTATAAAAAATACGGGTTATAAAAATAATAACTCTCTTGTACATCTTTCTAGATGATTCATTTAGTGTTTCTGAAGAAACTGCAGTTTATTTGCAGATTATGTAGTTCATTTACAGAATGTTTCCACATTTGTAACCTACCAGCCTCTTTCTCTGAAGTGCAACAATGGAAATGGAAACGCGAAAAGAGCCAGTTAAAATCAATGCAGCAGAATCAGAAAAGATGTCAGTAAAAGTAATGAAATAAGAAGGAGAAAATGCACATTTATCAGTTTAGCTGGAAAGGAATACGTATATATGTATACATATATATATGCACACATTTTATATATATATAAACATTCCTTTAATTACAGTTCTTTATGAAACAAAGTAGAGACATCTAGAGATTTGTGCTGATAACCTACCTTTGCTGAGGTTTCCTTTCAAGACAGTGCTATGGCACTTTATAAGTTCAAATATGGACTGAACATCCTCATTTCTCTTGGTGTCCACATGATTAGCCACTGGCAGAACCCTGGACCAGTACATTGAAGAATCGGGCTGTATCCTCAACTCTACTCCTTTGTGACCATGGAGCAGCCTCTTCAAACATCACCACCTCCACTTTCTGTGGTATATGCACTCTCTGATTGAACTTTTTGGACCATTTGTACCCATAAAGCAGAACCCAGCTTTAGTGGACTATTATCGGGGGTCTCTGGATATTGCCTTAATGCAAATAGTACTGTACTGAAATAGGGAGAGAAAAAAAGTCCTTCTTCCTCTCTTATACCCTGCATCTCCCAAACTCCAGGTTTTCTGTGCCCTGGCTAAGCATTTTAAAAAAATAAGATTTCCTTTGACATTGACATCTACTGCAGTATATTACTAAGCAAGCCTAATTATCACACTGGTAAGCTGCAGAGATTTAAAGCAAAAAAGACCAAAAAAAAAATTGAATGGAATTGGAACAGAAGAGAAAATAGTGTAATAAAATCAGTATAATGCTGTAAATTGTAAGCAAATAAATTATCCTCCAGAAATTAATGGTGATCTTACTAGTCTAGGTCAAAGACTGTAGTAAATTACACCTGTACTTTAGTATTTTGCTAGTTGTAGCACAATATTCCTGATATGATTGGTAGTGGGAATATATGAAACAAATCATATAAAATGCGTTGCCGAATTTGACTGAATTTCATGAAGTGTGGGGAAACAGTAGCAATGGAAAAACTGACTCAGCAACTAACAAAATCAACAAGAGAGACAAGAAGAAAATAAATATCTAGATGTAGGGTTTCCGTTTGCTTCATTCTCAGAAAAGACGGAACATTCGTCCTAACACAAAATTCTTTGAACTTTGATGAGAGGTCTGTTGTAGGGCTGATCCATAGTCAGCTGGAAAATGTGGGAACCTTTCCATTGCTTTTCATAGTTTTTGGACAAAGACTTATATGGTCAGGTGTGAATACAGGATGAAGTATTGCTCAGGCAAAGTTGTTGGTGTCCAAGAAAAGAACTGACAAAATGGAAAGGTTAGCAGCTAAGAAAGTGTCTGCCTAGCCAAAAAAAGTTTGTATCTTGTTACGAAAAATATAATGAAAAAGGTCCCTGGAGAGTTTTCCAAGCAGCTCTAAAAACAGTAATTAATTCAGTGAAGAATTTCCAGTGAGATATATCTTAAAAAAAAAAAAAAAAAAAAAAAAAAGCACCTGGTATATTTCCGATATTAGATTTATACTTGAAGAAAAATGGCTATGAATCAGGGCCTGTTCTCAACTTAATGTGAATATATGGCTCCCATTGGTGATAAAAGGAACTTCACATGCACGCCAGAAGGAAACCAATGGCTAGTCTAGCTATGAAATATGAAATGGCCCCTCTGAATCCATGCAACAAGAATAAATACATGGGAAAAATGTCTCTTTCTGATATTATTAGCTTAAAAATATCTTAGTAGATTTGAAGTAAAAAATTCTGAAATACTAATTATGATGCAATTTATTACAGTACCTGAAATGTGTATTTGTTAGAAAAAGTACACTGGGAGAAAGAATTGAAGACTATCATAGTATCTCTTTGTATAACATTCATCAGTTTTTCTTCATGTACCACAACTGTTCCTAAAAATATATTTTGAAGTGTCATATAATTTATTATTTCCATTAGTGGCCACAAATATGAATTTAGCATTCCAAGTCCTGCATTAAACTAACACATAGAAGTAACTATATATTAAAAAATAACATAAGGAAACAGTGATTCAGTGAAGTGGGCACAGGGTGAACTCCACAGTTACTTGTTCAACACACAGGAGAAAGTTTTCATCACATGATTCTTTACAACAAATACTACTCAGTGTGCTGAAAATCTAATTTTCATCGCATGTGTAGCAATGCAAAACAGGGGTAAGACTACTAAAATCAATGAATGAATATCAGAGTGAGGATGCAAGTGGATCTGTTCTCTGCAAAAGAGCTGCCTGCCTTCCCCTCATCTTATGAATACAAAATAACGATCTTTCTGCTCTCTAGTTGGATAAAACTAAAAAAATAAATTTCAAAGTTTTTGTAATTCAAGTTCAGGTTATTTTGAAGTTACAAAAGGCAGTTTAGAAAACAACCAACAAACACCCCCCCCCAAAACCCTTAAAACAAACGAAGAAGCTTTAGATGATCCCAGCTTGTTTAAAGAGACTAAATAAGAACCAATGGGGAAATGTTATTAAAATTACATCTGAACCCAAACCATAACCCCAGCATAATCTTGAACTCGAACATAAAATAGTTGTTTCCAAACACTGCTGCTTCTCTAAAAAATAATAAAAATCTTTTCTATTTTGTACTTGGTTTTTCCATTACAATACTTACTGCAGGGAGAAAATGCAATGCATGTGAGCATGAGTAAGATGAGTACTACCAAAATGCATTCTACTCATTCAAGGACTAATCTAAGCTAGTACCCAACACTATCTTTTATGATCTTTTTCACACACTTGTTTCTTTTGTTTTTTCAATAGAGACAGGCATAGCTATGCTGTGTACCTACTGGGAGAGTCTTTCCCTCACTGTTCAGCATCTCTGCTGGGAATTCAAAAGGACAGCAAAAATCGTTTCATAAGGGAAACTGCATGGAGATCTGCTCCTTGAGAACAAGGACAGATGATCACTCATATAACACAGGTAGGAAATGAAACAGGAATGCTATCAGATCCAGACTCCCTCCACGAATAGAGGTAAGCAAAACACACACATGCACACACGCACACATACACACGCGTACACGCACGCACAAAAAGAAGGAAATCATTGACATTTGGTCAATCAGTACAGAACTGGCTGGAGTTGTTCCAGGCACGGGCTGAACTGCCATGACTCAGACACCCAGGCAGGAAAGTTGCTGAGGGCAAATGCCAGCAAAAACATGGGAAATATATTACTCCACTAAGGTTAAAGAGACTTCCCACCCTCCCTCCCTGTGGCTGCTCCCTTCCTCCTGGTGAAACTAGACTTGGGCAGTTGCAAAGCTCTTCAGGGTGGCTCCTACTCAAGATCTGAATTTCCCCTCCTGCATGACTGTCCCTTTCCAGACCACCAGCCTTACTCTTTCTTGCAAAACAGTCACTTTTTAGATATCACATCTGCTTTCTACCATGCCCATATGACGGAAATCTTTCCTTATCCCCCCTTCTCCTCAAGTCCATCCACACAGCTGTACTGGTGTTTCTAAGACTCCTTAATGCTACAAATAAGTCAAAAGAGGCCAGGTCAGCGTGGGGGTTTCACCTGAAGACAGTAACACCCACAAGGACCGTTATTATGACTTCACTTAACTCCTGCTTGGTGCTGTCCGTGGAATTTCAACAGTGCTAAGTTTACTGGGCATCCCTGAATTGTCCTGGAACTTGAGGGTATTTCTCACAATGGCATTTAGTCCAGACTTTTAAGATGCAAATGGCTGAGAGTCTACTCCTCCTGACAAACTGCAAGAATGGTTAATTACATTTAATAAAAATAAAATCTGTACACATGCCCTCACATGGCTTATTGGAGGAATTTTGGAGGTCAGAATCTCATCTGAGGTCATTCCAGTTAGTGTAACTCCCTTAGTCCAAAGAAATATTTGTGGATTATTTTAAATCTTTCTGTTGCAGAATCCAGCTTGTATCTCATTCTTAAATTTCTTCTCAGAGTCATCATTATTTTGATGATATAGGGGTTAAGTTCTGAGTTGTGTGACTACAGTTTTATACAGTCAATGCTAGACATTGAAAGATCAGTTATATTCCCACTTTCTTTACCACACAGCTTGTTTAATTAAAGTTATAATATTATTAATGTCTTTATAACTTACATTAATGTAATAAATTCATATAATGTTTATAATGTTTCCCCACCAGCTAGCATAAAGGAGTTATGAGTAAGCCAGGATCTCAGAAAAAAAAAAACACCCTGAAATGTGAAGTAAAATGAATTTTGATACAGTCACTCTGCAATATCAACAAATCTGAAGCTGGAACACTTTACTGAAACTGATTCAGATATGAAAACATGTACACCAGAGCCAGAAGGTATAAGTTTTTGATAGAAAGAGAACACTTTTTATCTTCTCTGTAACTATGGTTTTAACATAGTAATTGACTCACACTTTCCTATATATGTATTTAAGATCCTAATCCTTAAATGTGGAATGCAACCAGAGGAGGGAATCAGGTAAATGCATGAACTGCTGTTCCAAGTATGTGCTGTGCATAAGCTTATTCATAATAAAGCGAGTATACAAGTATGTGATAGATCGATACATAGACAAACAGATACAAAGTGGATTCTCATTTGCAGAGCTCCTCAAATAGGTGCATTATTTAGTTCTCTTTTATGTATTCAGATATCTATCGGGGCGGGGGGGGGGGGGGGGGGCGGGGAGAGGAAATGCCTAGGAATTAATTTCCTTTGGAAGTTTAACTGTCTCTCAAAATTTATCCAGTGAGCAGAAATTTGTTAAAGGGTTCACAGGTTACTGTGGGCATCTCACAGATACACAGTGAAATCTCACAGTCCTCATATCCCTACAAAATCAGTCTTAAAAGGTCACATTTGTGAACCTTTCTACAGAGCTGACTCAAATGTGGATCTAGCAGAGATCAAGGAGGGTTTCATGACCTTAGCTGGTTAGGTCCTGGTTTTGAGCCTGCAGTAGGAGATGTGGATATGAATGCTCAGCTTTTCCTCCCTCTTTACCATTTGGATCTGCCTATACTTTCTTCCTGTCTCTGGCAGTACTGAACATCGGTTTTGTTCCCCAGATCAGAGTGCTAGGAGCAAGATGTACTACATGGTTGATAGCCTATCTGCCGCACTTCTCAATCTAAATTCACAGAATCTCAGCATCAGTCAAGCTGCAAGCAACCTCAGGAGATCCGTGGTTCAATCTCCTGCTTCCAAGGCAGATCAGGTTGCTCAGAGCCTTGCCCATTAAAGTTTTTAAGAATTAAGATCCCACAGCCTCTCCAGGCAAACTGTTTCAGTGCTTAGCTGCTTCCTTAGTAAATAAACATAGTCCCTGTGTTTAAATGCCCTTTCTTACAACACCAGCATTGTCTCTTGACCTTTTTCAGTGCATAGCTGGCAATAGTCTGTGTTCATCTTTCCATAACCTCCTTTTGGCCGTGGAAGAGTCCTGCTAAGCCTGCCCTTGTCCCAAAGAAGCCTTTTCCTCTCCCTCCATTGTGCAAGAACCTACGTGTAAAGCTACAAGATGAAAACGCATAGCCAACACATCACATCACATTAAAGGCTTGTCTGGCCATGTTCTAAGCAGCCATGTGGTGTGCTGGTCCCACGAGACAGGAGAAAAGGACATCCATCATGCTGCACTTGGGGAGTGCCCTTTCTAAGGGCAATCTTCCCAGTGCATGATCCCACTACATGCTGTTATTCCCATTCTCGCATCCAAGAGCCAAGCACAGCTCATTACCAGGTTACTAATCAAGGCTGGAAGCTGTCTGACAGAGAGGGGAGTACGCAACTGTTAGATAAGGAGGCAGTCTGTAAGACTGGACAGGTTCAGTTTGGAAGCACAATGATCTTGTGTACATCAGAGTAATTCCTATACTACTGTTGGTCTTCCCAGAAGATGACCTGACCCATACTAGCTGATTCATCGACATTATGCTCTATGAAACAAGTGAACAAAACATGCTTAGTGTGAAGTTCTTCAGAGAACTTCAAAGACCAATAGCACTAGAACTCCAAAGTCATTGCTAGCACAGTGATTAGCTGATTAGCTAAACCTTTTTCCTCATTCCCCATGACCATAACATGAGAAAATACGATATAAAAGCACACAAAATCACGCTCTTCTAATGCAATTCTTGTCACTACAGGGGAACTATGTGACTCTGAAGGGGTGTGTAGACCTAGACATGCAAAAGTTAAGCACCTAAGTATGAGATGATCACTTGGAGGTCTCTCATATGAACAGAGGGATAGAGAAGCATGTGCAGAGGATGATTCAGCTCATTGAAAAACAGCCAGCTGAGATGGACCAGATAATTTCCCCTCTGAGAGTACCTCTTCCGTTCCACTGTGAGAGCCTGATGTGATTAAAACCAGTACAGAAGCTAACTTTTGGATATTTAAAGTGTTTGTGAGATTGTCCTCATATGAAAACTTTATCTGCATCATGAGGGAGTTCAAGAATTCTTGAGTCAGAAGGACTAATTTCTGTGTGTCATCATAAAGTTTGCTTTGACAGTGACTGATCTGGCCTGTCAAAAGGCCAACAGAAGCTTCTCCCAACACTCTGTACATTTGTTGCAAACTTCTGCTGCATGTCTTTTTTTAAGCCAGATCTTGCCTCTGATAAAACCACCATACATTTCAAAAGAAGCCCATCTGTGATTCAGCATTAGCAAGGAATAAACCTGTCCACAAACATAATAAAGTAAAATAGGAAGTGTCTGAAGCAAACTTGGGGTAAGATAATTTTTATATAGCTAGCCTCTGCAAATGTTCATAAGTTGCTGAAAAGTCTACCCTTTCTTCCTGAAGCTAGAAACAGAAAGATTTAGTTTATTTTTTTTTCAAATAGGATAGTTCTTAAAAGATGTTGAGATGGGCTTTGAATAAGCAGAAGCTTTGAATATTTCAAAAAACTCCTGAAGCTTGAGGGCTTTGCCTCAGCCTGAATCTCTGAGCCATCTGAGGTTCATCACTCTCTGAACTTCTTAGAGGTGGCTCTGCCCTAACCACCGATTTTTAGACATATGAGCCCAGGATCTCCTTGAAACAACATGTGTCATATTATTGTAGTGTGGGAGAAGAGAGCTGGAACTTCTGAGAGCTCCATGTCACCCACTGCTAAGCTCAGAACTTTGTGAAGCAAGCTCATAAATCAGGAGGTGACAGTAAATTTTTAACAGTGTATATACTCAGGCATGAGCAAGAGCCTAGTTTATTTTACGGGCATGATGATAGCTGCAAAGAATGCTGCAGAGTGATATGGATAACGTGGTGGCACACCTGTAACCTCCAGGACTGAAAGAGAGAACTGTTTGCACTTCATCATTCCAGGAAGAAAAAAATACCCTGTCCTCCTGCCACAACACACCCTAAATGGAGCCTTACTGTCCCGGGGAAAAAAAAAATACATAACTTGCAAAGTATACCTTGTCAATCTCAGTGACTATGTACTTTCATGGTATGTAGAAGTTTTATAGATCAATTACATCCATTGTGACTTTGTAATTACAGTGTTAGGAGGTCACAGACAGAGGAACTTTGCCAGCTCTATTGATTTTTAAGACTAGCCTGAACAGGATATAGAATTGTACTGGACTTGTAACTTTTCAATATGTACACACAGTGCAGTATGCTCAGGAGACAAACATTGACAAGGGATGTTCATGCTAGCGATGGACCAGATTCTGATCTCTAGAGTTCTTTCAACACAAATCTGCATGACCACCCTGGAAAAAAGAGTGACTGTGTGGAAATAAGTAATTAGGTAGAAGTCCTAGAGACTGGAGGAAAAAGTTAAAAGTAGTTTTTTAAAAATGTGAATTTAGCAAGCAAAATCAACCTTACTGACTATCAGCATGGTTCAGATTGTGTCTATCCCCTTAACTATTTACTTTTTTAATCATTCATTCTACAGAAAAAATTCAGTCCTGGACAATAATGTAACAGAAGAGCTGATAATTTTTTTTTTTTTAACTCTACAGTGCGTTTCCACTAGAGAAGAAAATCTAAGAAAGTGAGAGTTTTTATCAAGTAAGTGGCAAAATTGTTCTAGTTATTGAACTGAATAAGGCTGAACTGATCTTACTGAAGTAGATAAGAGCTGTGTTCACAGAGCATGGTAGATGCCCACCACACCAATGTTTGTGACAATAATGGAAAACCTCAGCCATTCTACATACCATATATTCTTTATTATAAGTTTAGGCACATAGCTTCTTGTCAGTTGGGGTACCTGCATAACAGACTAATTTTCTGCAAAATGTAAAATATGATTTTAAAAAAGAACAACTTGGGGGGGGGGGGGGAGGGGATGTTAAAGCAAAATTAAATCTTTTTTCTTTTTTTTTTTTTTTTAACCGAAGGAAAATGTTTAAAAAAATCATCAGAGACTGCACAACACTATCTACTAATTCTGAAGGGAGGCATTCTGGGTTTATTTCAAGCATTATAAGGTTTCTTACACATGCTTTCTTTAATAAATATGCAGAAAATTTATAGGAAAAAAATAATTATCTGGAAACATAATTTCCCTAGAAAATATTGAAATGTAATGCTATAATACCAACCACAATTCATTTTTTTAATTGAATGAACAATTTGGAAAACTGTAGATGGCACCATTAAACATTTTGGTGTAACTGACTGCTTTTTTCACTTAAAAAAAATGGTTTAACCAGAAAATTAATTCTATTCTACTAGACACTCCAAAATGTTCCAAAAAAATCAATGTAAAAATCTCATAATGGCCCAAAACCTTCTGAGAAACTTCTAACAGCCTTTGAAACTAATTGCCTTCTTAATATGCTTCTGAAAAATCCACACCTTTTCTTTTTTTTTCTAAATCAGTGAACTGGACTCAATATCGCTTTAGTTCCCTGTTGGCTTCCCCCTTTGGCATATGCGTATTCTAGATCGATACGAAACTTACCTCTGCCTAAAATCTAACCAAACTGTCCCATAGAGATTAATTTTGATGTTGTTTGAAAAAGATACATTCTTTTCAAGGAACAGAAATATCACAAGAAGTATAATGAAATTTGCTTCTTTAAGACAGGAGAGAGTAGAAGGGAACCTTTAACTGACACTGTGGGCATGACTGTCATTTACACCAGACTTACTGAGCACTGCTCTGTGTAATATAATGGGGACATTAAATAAGGGTAAGTGTAATTAATACATAACATCAGTAAGAGTCAATTTTCATTTTCTTCTTGAGGCCGCCTGACATTATCATTTTTTTTTTTTTTTAATTTCCTGGTGATATCGCCTACTTTACTAGCCTTCTCATGTGACTGAGATAAGCTGTTGCACATTTTGATTTGAAGGCAAGAGGAATGGTAATTAAGTAATTTGAAAATGAAAAGAGCTTAATCAAGGGGGCTTATACAGTATGAAACTGTGCAGAACCTCCATCTACCTTTGAGAAACGCCCTCCTTCAAAATTTCTCCTGGCAAAACAATGACAACCTGATCCTGTTCTCATTTATTTCAAGAACAAAGGCTCTTCTGGTACATCTAACATGACACCTCAAAACATCATTACTCCAAAGGGGTGAAAGCTGGGGGTGTGGGGTGTGTTTATGTATGTTTTTGGGCCGGGCCAAGTAAGTTCAAGTCACTTTGAATCCAAAGTGTAAATTTGATCTACAGGGATGCCCAGGCACACCAGGTTGCATGCTGAGTTGGACACACCACTGACAACAAGTCCACCCCCTGGCCCCGCCAGTTTTCAGTCCCGTGAATTTCTTTTTTCCCACCCTAGGACCCAGCCTGCTCTGCCCCAGCTCTATCTGTAAGTACCTACTGGCTCAATCTGGGGCAAGAAAGGTCACACAGAAGAGACTGTGGTGTTGTGAAGCCCCTTAGTGTGTGACATCTCCAGGGGCTTCAGGCTCATAGGAGACATGGTAGAAGGATTGTTTCCCTGATACAGCCATAACCTTCCTCGATTCTCTGAGCTTAGTCTTTCACTATGAAAGCTGATGCTGGAGCTCGTATCCAGACAAATGAGAAACTTGGAGATATCTAAGAGAGGTGACTATTTACTAAGAGGATCAAGGTGCTACATCTCTTCATGAAATAGGTAAAATGTCCAATATAGGGTAGTACAATAAACTTAGATAGGATAGTACAATAAAGTAGAACATGTTTTTCTTCTTGTGTTGTTTGCCTTTGCTTTCTGAGACAGCAGGAACATACAACAACAATGCATGGGAAAAGAACATAAGAACAGTATCAGTCTGACTGTCTACTAATTACACAGGTCTGTTCAAGGATGATAACAAATAAAGCTTCAGTGTCACTCTGGGATCCAGTAGTTACAGCACTCAAAAAAAAGGAAGGGGGAAACTGGGTTCTGGTTCTAACAGCCCAGGGTTTGCTAGTCCCATAGCTTACCCCATAACCTGTGAAGCAATAAACAAACTAATGTTGGAACCAAAACTCAAGATTGTTTCCTTTTATTTGAGCATGACAGTCAGGCAACAGACAAAAACAATTATAAGGTCCCCATGGCATGAACCTCAACTCTGGCCTCCACACCAAAAATATACATTGTTTTGTTTCACTTCTGATGTAACCTGCTAGATAGTGATTAGGCAATGTCTGCGGGCAAAAGATGATGGAAGTTTGAAGACCCTGTGCATAAAGAAAGAATGACATTTGGGTCATCCGCATCCTGGACAAACGATCTTGTATACATAATGCCTAGATAAGGGAGAAAAGAACCAGGTCTTTCGTTTCCTTTCCAACTAATATACATGTGTATGTGTGTATAGAGAGATACAGATTGTCATGGCCATTTTTCTATACAGATTATGGTAATGATTAAATGAGCATGAATATGGACATCTGAAAACGATAACAAGTAGGGGAAATTCCATCCTATTCTGTATCTCTATCTTTTCTGTGAACATTACTTTGTTATCTGCAATATGCAAGCCTTTTCAATAGGTGCTATTAATTTAATATGCATTTATTCTTTCTGATCTTTCTTTAATTTTAAATTAAGTGAAGTCAGTGATCAAAAAAAGGCCAGAATAATAGCCCTGTAGGTTGATTTTTTTTTCTTTTTGTCCAGAGAAAGCAATGAGAAGTTTCACTGTCTGTTTTTTCTGGGCCAGTTCTGCAATACGTACCTAGGTGACAAAGTTGCCTGCAGTAACACCGAAGTACATGGGAGTCACCCAAATAAACAATTACTAAGTAAAGCAAAGGCCTATGATTGAGCTCTAAACACCCTTATTTACCTTTTGTGTTTCAGCAGTTGCTAAGAGGCACAAGCTGATTCCTCTAAGGCATTAAACTTGGAGCAGAAGGACTATCCCTGTCCCAAAGAATCTACAGTAATAGGTTGTTTAACACTGCATAACTTAATCTCCTTACAAATGAAAGACATTTGCTTACACCCCCAAACTCTCTTCCACAGAATATTTAACAGTGCTTTTTAAGAATCATGTCCAAGGTTAGAACTGTCCATGAGCTACTAAGTTCTTTGTCATTCTGTGGAAACCAAAGTAGTGTCTATTAAAGAGTACTCAGGAAGAAGTGGGCTGAGAACTTACCAATTAATTTCTTATAAACCACCATTAAAGAAAACTGTTTTCAGACAGACCTCTCTAGCATGTCTACAGTTTTATACAGAAAGACAATTCTGCAGAAAGAGGGTACAGCATCTGTTAAACTAACCAGTATGGCTGGGGATTTGATGGGCTAGAAGATGCCCAGCTTCAGGATACAACTCAAGACTGAATCATTCCTTTGGACAAAGATGCCTCCTTGGTGCCAGGAGTTAGGCTCTGGAACATGGGGACCTAAAATTACTTTAAAATTTTCTTTGAAGTTTTCCCTATTCTTGATTTGCCATTCACCTGGCAGTTAAAGGCACTTAATAGTAAGCCCTAAGGTTTGGGTTCTGCATGACAGAGTGTCTGAGGAGGACAAAGTAAGTCCTTATCCAATCTGGACAATTTTTTTTTTTTTTCAAAATTTCATTGGAGATATTAAAATCTTTGAACCTTTTTTCCTTCACATTTTGAATGTGACATGTATTAACTAACTATGTCCCAGAGCTAGTTCTAGTTTTGCTAACTGTTCTGTTGAGTGAAAAAAGAAAATTTTGTTGAATTTTTTAGGGGTATGGGCTCTAATGACTAAAATAAAGTCTAATCTCTGTTCCTAAAATCAATTATTTCTGGCCAACCTTTGCTGCTTGGCTTGTACCTACTGTGGTCAGAACTAGTTGTGTCTACATTGGACCAGCCACATCTCTGTTAGCATTCAGCCCATGTCTCCTCCTGTCTCCTGTAGTACCTCTACCCCTATCAGCATTTTTTTTAAAATTCATAATGCCTTAAACAAAAAGAAAATTGTGTCATAGTATGTGTGGGGGTGTATTTATTATTTTATTTATTATATGCTTATTACAAAAAAATGAGGGTTTCTTTTTACTATTGTGACAGTGAGAGTATAAGTTGGGTGCCTTGTAGCATGTCATATGGACTGTGGGTAGTGTTTTGGCGTGTTTCAGATCTTCTCTGTTAAAGAACTGGGGAGGGAGAGAGATATCACCCCTTTGTATGGGCTCCTCTTCTTCCACCATACAGCGTACAAGAAGAAGCCCAAGGAGTGATCTGTCTGCAGAACTAAACCCAGCTCTGTGTCACACTTTGAGTACTGCTGCGTTTTTCATCACAGAGAAGTTTAACGGAAAGTTAGATTTTGTTACAATCCAGAAGACTATTAACTTCTGCCCAGAACAATGGGCTTAAGAGCTGCGGGTTTTGCAGATGTGTAAATCAGTTATTTCCATCCTCACTGAAATGCATCTATTTCTGGGGTGGATTGTGGGAGTTGCTCATTTCAGTAGCATACAATAGGTTAAGATAGGAGGTACAGATTACTGTTCAAAGCCACTGGAAGGGATGACCTGGGCAAGTATAAATTCAGGCATGAATATCCATTTCTGGAAAGCATCATTAGCCTTTGGAAAACTACGCTGGTTAAATCCCACAGGGTGTATAGATAAACATCACATCCTGATATCAGTGGAAATTATACCCAGTATCAACAAGAGTAATTACTTATGGAGAGAATCACCTCACCTAAATTTGGTTATCTATAAATCAGACATCTAATCCAAGCTAACCACCTAGGCTCCTCTGTAATGAAGAGGCAGAAATAGGCACCAGGAGAGAAAGAGACTTGTCCTATCCCGAGATAAATGTCCTGAGATAGGTAGACTGAATCACCTTCCAGAAGTGCCTATCTCTGTTGACAGCAGAAGGAACACAGATAATTAGCCATGACTAGACACCTAATTTTTAGATACCTAGACACCTAAACGTTAGCAAGATGAATCAGAGATGAGTGATTACCACTAGGTAAACTTCCTTCTAGCCATTCATCAGTGAGAGGATGTCTGACGCCTGAAACATAAAGCTTGGATTCTTTCCAAAATCTTCTTTTTCCTTCTGATTTGGATTTTTTATTCTTCTGCGTACTCCTTTACCTCATACCACCTCATTATGAGGATATTCAGGTAGTGATTTCACTTATGCAGTTTGTTGCTATTAAACTGTATGCAAACTGCTATTTTTATTGAAATACCTGAAACAATGGGCTTTCAGAAAGGGAAATGACAACACATGATAAATACATATTTTAAAACATTGTAAATGCATCGTCTGTATTTTATTTGCTTTTCTTCTAAATCTGGTGTAATTTTATGTGCAGCTTCTATTTCCTACAGGATTTTTTAAATTACATCTTTTTGAGAAGATCTGTGCCTACAAATAAATCCAGCTTAATTTTATTGCAGTGCTTGATATAATTTGTATAAATTACAGCCTAATAAAAGATAGGGCAGCAAACTTCAAGCTACATCATCTGTTGTTCCTCCCCCTCCCCACCCCCCCACCCCCACCCCACCCCCACCCCCCATTAGAGATATAAAATTATATTTGTTCTGGTTCTTTTTATGTGGTTCATCAGATTAGGAAATTTTATTAGACCTTCTACTTTGGGCTTGTAACAATAAGATCCTTCCTATGCCAATAAGTGAAGCTTAGAGAAGTTCTGATGCGCTTATAGGCAATGTGAAAAATATAGGCTGGAAAGGCATCTTCATTTATTTAAGCACATACTTAGTACAAGATTAAAGTTATTTGCTTACATGCTGTCCTTAATATGGATAGGCTTAAAGGCATTTCCATGTATTTTCCTGAATAGGAAACACATTCTCAGATGTGCAATGAATTTTCATTATTGTTTATTTGATGTTAAGAATATGAACATTATATGTGCTATTACACAGAAACGGAGACAGACACTGTTAAGTAAAGTTCATAGAGTGCAATGTAGGGGCAGAAGAGTTGATTAATGGGTGAATAAAAAAATCATACCTTTGGGCTGAAATTTCCATGTAAAATTTTGCTCACATTTCAGATATGAAAAACACATAGTTGTTGCTCTGGATTCTGACACATTTTGTCTCATTCCTGTCTATATTTAGCAAAATAGATGTTTAGGTAGAGCCATGTATGTTTTCCAGAATCAGAATTTCGCTCAGATTCACTCGGTGGCATACAAAACCATGTGCTCTCACAGGTCTAGACTAATGTTTTCCAAGTCTTGTGAAAGGAAGGGAGATTTTTTTTTAAGAAAACCTGGATGAAATAAAAGACTTGAGCAGCAATGTAGGGCTTGCACTATGTGAGCTGCCTGCTCGACCCCAGGTAGTGAAGAGCCAAGAAAAAATTTTACTAGTAGCCAATATCCTCAAAATCATTTAACTCCTTCAAGTGCTTGTAAATATGGACATTGAGATCCCTGGGCTAAGTCACAAAGGGAGACACTGATGGAATAACAGTTTTGAAATTATCACAGACCCTGGGGAACTAGTTTCTGCTTTGCCAGCTTTGAGAGGAATAGTGAAACCAAACCATGAAATCACTGTGACAAAACAAGATGAACTTTCTGTAACGGACAGGTGGGTATTATTTTCTGTTTCTGAAAGGCCTGAAACCTTTTTTTTTTTTTTCATAGGAAAAAAAACACAACCCAACAACTGTGGTTTTGTGGTTAAGGTACTGAATTAAGACTAGGCAGTGCTGGATTCTGTTCATAGCTTTACTTTGGTGTGAGGCTGGGAAAGTCTTTTGCTTTTCAAACCTGCCACAATATTTAGGTGTATGCCCAGAGCAAAGCAAACCAAAGATCCTATAGGTCACCCCAGTCAGTGAACTTAATTGAGAGTATCTACATCTGCTGGACCAAGAATTTCTCTCTGTGTCCCTTCCAGCTGTGTAAATTTAAGTATAATAGACTTCCTTCTTTTTCTGTCTTTATCTACACCATATATTTAAATAAAACCTGTGAAACAGCCCTGTGGTTCTGTTCAGCTTCATTTGAAATGCAGTTTCCAGAATTGAGGAAAATGGAGAGCATCCAGAGGAACAAAAAAAAAATAAAATAAGGCATACCACTGGAGAGAAGATATCAAAACTGGGTCTTATTTAAGGTTGAGAAGGGAAGAAATATGGCATCGGTCATCTGCTATGTAAAAAAAATAGCTGAAAAAGACAATCTGTTCCCCCATGCACTTGTCAGCAGGACAAGGAAGGATGGATGGGTCACACTGGGTGACCCTCCCACTGGCCCCTCCATCCCTATCGTCTGTGATTTCTAAGACTGCAAATTTGGTTTGGATACAGGATGTTATCGCAGTGGGTCCTGAGCTTCTCACACACCTCCAGCGCTACTGCAATATAGAAAAACTGGGCATAAACAAGCATCTTTGTGTTGCAGTTCCTTTTGGCCAGAGTTTATAAGAAGCCATCCATCAAAGAGCAAGAATGCTTACAAGTTTTGAGTTGACAAAGTGCAGCAGCAAGCTTTTGGGGAAATTTCACAATACTGATTTCTTGGTTTGAAGCAAAATATATTTACAAGAGCATCTGCTGGTGTGAGTCTCTTAAATATAGCATATACTCCGTGTTACTGCTTCATCATCATGTATAATTGGCAATAAACCTATTTAGAATTCAAGATGCATAAAACTGAAAGTCTTTGAAGGGAATAGCTGCTGAGATTATACTTATTGTGCTTTCCCACAATATTTTTCTATGCATAATGTGATAAACCTCCAAGGTGGTTGTAGGCAAAGCTAAAATATTCACAAGTATGCAGTTATTATGAATTTAGACAGGTTGTAAGACATTTTGATATCAAACTCTTAATGAATGGCAGTAAACATATTCTACATTACTTTATTAAAATGCCTATTAAAATATACACATCCACAGAATGATCACTGGATGTGTTTACTTGCTAGTAAAAAGCCCATGAAGAAAACAGCATGGAAATAAATTTTCTTTTCCTGCACTTCTATGATAAGAATTAAGGCATGCATTTAAAGTTCATATTATTTTCAATGTGTTCACAGAACATCCAGATAATCAGATATTCAAAGGAGGATTCCCAGTCAATTCCAATATGCCACGACTCATGGTAAATTGAGTTCTGTAAATGATAGTTCCATATCCTATGATGGTCTTGAGATTCCAGAAATCCTCCTCTGCTCCAAAACAATAAACAAAATGAACAACAAATATCCAGCAAATACATTCTGGTTAATTTAATGTTTTTCAAATAAAATTTGAACATATTTTTTCCTATTTTCTTAATTTTTTATTAGCAAGAATTTAAAACAAAAAGAATCATGCTGAGCTAGAAGAGCAGAGGATTTTTTTTTTCCTTTTCAACATTTCAAAGTGCATATTGACAGGTTGGGGGGTGGGGTGGAAATCAAATTATGAGTTGGACACATATGGAATTTTTTTTTCCCTCTGAGTAAAAGTTTTATTTTCTTCCCAAAGTCCTGATCAATACTAGTGACAAACACAAAGACAGAAATCTCCTGTAACATTTGATAGCAGTTACATAGCTCCATACCATGCTTTTAATCTAGAGATACTGAAGATCTTCAGGGGGTGGAACATGCCACATTTTCTGTAGGCAGTGGATAGCAATTGTCCTCCTAATGGAAACATCCCTGTGTGTTGCCTCCATGGGAGACATCCATGTCTCGGTGTGAAATAAGTGTCTACTAGATCAGCAGAAATAAAAGAGCTATTGTGCCATAAATTCAAACAAAGTGTTGCTTTACGGTGAAGTGTGTGCTGGACCAGCATATGGTGCCCTGTGACTGTAGAGCTGGGAGGGGAGTTGGGAAAGGCACCGTGAGAAAAAGGTAAATGATCTTCAAATGCTGGTGTCTTCCTGATACATGTAGCCTCTGCAGTTATTTACCCTGAAAATGCTGGTGCAATCTGGTTCTGAAAAGCTTTCTGTGCTCACAAGGGCTATGGGTCACACCATGGGCTCTGCCTTGCATGAGGGATAAAATCCAGACCCAACAATAATCATCACTCACGCTCCCCTTCCCTGTGGCAATGCAACTGTCTTGCTCTTGATGCTTGCATTTTGCAGTCCTCAAGAGAAACCAGATTGTTTTGATGGGTAAACTGAGTCCCAATAGGCTCAACTAACACAGGCAGAGGCTGGCAATGTGGGTAACTGGACTAGTCTTGCCTTTTCCTTAACCAGTACGTCCATGGAAATGATCAGTACCACTCTGAAAGAACAATACTTAACATCCCGATGGAGTTTACTATTTTTCTTTGCCGTGATTACACAATAGGACATTCCTACCTACCTGTTGGAAGTATTTTCTCATTCAGAAATGAATTTTTGGATAACATACAACAGCAACATACCCCACAAAACTCCTATTTATATAGCACTGCTCTTGCTATAAAAACTGTTTATACAAATAAGTAACATACCCCACAGTGTAATACCTTTCACTTGCCTGATGTACTTTTTGACATATGATGAGAAATTGCAAGCCTTAATCCCCAAGCCTAGGTTGAAATGGCTGAGCAATATACCATCCAAATGAAAGACTGTCATTGTTCTTGTTGGAAACAGACACACTTATTTTCATGTCTGGCAATAATATTGTTTTAAAGCAAACTTTGAAGAAATTATGCAAGCTAAGTCAAAAGCTGGAGTATGCATTTAAACATCCTATTAATAGGCTTGGAAAAGCGTGCATATTAAAAAAAATATATTTGTTTTATAAGGAACTGCTTCCCCTAAGCAAAGTCTACTTGACATGTCTTTATTTACTGTCCAAACTGTAATACCATTATAGCCCCTCTGATACCACTGATAAATGCATTGTGGGATGCCAGATGAACAAAAACAGAGTAAGAATGGAGAAAGGAAGGGAAATAAAGAAGCAACGGTGTTGTGCCACTCTGTCTGACACACTGGGAATTCAGCAGACCGGCTTCCCTGCCACAAGGGGTGTTTTTATGCCCATTGCATGAAGAAAAAGAACATTATCAGGAAGAGCCTGAAAGAAATATATGTGACAATGTGATTCCAGGGTGTTTCCCCCAAGCACAGGCACAGGCACAAAGGTGTGCTTGAACAACTACAGAAGAAGCAAGGGGAGGCTGGAGGAGATGGGTTAGCAGTGAGTTGAAAGAGATAAGCAGATATCATGCATGGAGCCATGAGGAGCCACCACCCCACTGTGCTCTCTGTGCCCCCCTTGGCTGCCCCACACCTGTATGCAGAGGTCCCAAAGCCTCCAGGGACAGGGCATGACTACACATTCACACCTGTACCGCACCCAGTGCTAAGGGCACGAACAGCCACCGCTATGAAGGATTTCTCAGGACAGCTCAAATCCTCCCGTTGTACTCTTTTAGAGCCACTGCAAAGGCGGTTGTATCCCACTAGGTTTACATTAAAGCAGAAAAGTTCTTTATGCCCCAGGAAGGGGGGAAAAGGAGCAAACTCTTCCCAGTGACCACATCAGTTACATATTTCCCCTCTTCTTTCCGCCCTTCCCCTTCCCCCTGTCTCAAGCCCTGCTGCTCAAAGGAAAAAGTAACAGAGATATTTGAGATTATAAAGGGTTTTGGATGAGTGAACCTGGAGTGAGTAAAGCTCTTAGAAAAGAATTTAAAGGATCACAGTGGCATGCAGTCATGTTATATAAACATATTCTGAATGGTACCATCATACACCCAGCTCTGGCGCCACAATTGCATTAAGTGAAATTTTATACAGAAATTGTGAAAGTGCACTGAGGTTGCTTGATTATCTGCTCCTTCTGTTCCCTTTCAGACATGAAGTAAGAAGCCAAGGTGCTGGAGAAGAATGTGGACAGTGCCAAGAGGTTCCTGACCTAATCTAAGCAAAAGGTTTTCTTTCTCTTTTTTCAGGTTTTTTTTTTCTTTTTTTTCTTTTCTTTTCTTTTTTTTTTTTTTTTTTTTCATCTTTCCCTCTCTGGTTTGGTTTCCTACACAGAGTTCAAAGCTGTCACTCCTGTCAGAAATGAACACCTGGAACTGACTGTCACTGGGATTTAAAATTTTCAAACACCAAAGGAAAGAGAGGGAAGGAATTGGAATAAGGCCATGGCGTAAAAGCTGTATGGTAACTTCCTGAAACGTCTAATGAATATTTTCCCTGTGTACCTTGACAGTTTTGAAGTATGTGTAGAGGGGGGAAAGGTACAATACTATTCAGGAATTGTTTATTCTTGGCAAAATAAGTTAATTAAAAAGACGTTCTGATTAAAATGAAAGGGTCTGGCTCATTTGAAATATTAATTTGGGCCTTGAATTCTGCAATCTGCCTGCAAGGGTCTCCCTGCAAGATCAGGGCTGTGTTTAAGTAGTAAAGCATTGTTGCAAGTAAAGCCAACTCCTTTGCTTTTAATGTTTTCTGATCTCTTTCCCTGAGCTAGCCCAGGTCTGTTGACCTTCAGGGCAAATTGTGAAGCGTTACTATCACGTGGAGTTGGGAAAATCTGTTATGTGAGGTATGTGGTAGATTTGTTTGGAGGTTATCTTTCCTTATTTATCCCTTGTGCTACCACTCATAGAATGTTGCCCACCCCTGCCCTTAACCTGTCAGTAACAACTGAGTCACTGCATTAGCAATGATAGAAGCAGTCACTGTCCGGCCACATATGAACTAGATTGAAACATTTAAAAAAAAAATATTTAATATCATTTCTATGAATTTCCCCCACCCCCAAAAAATAATTTAATTTGTTTATTATCAGATAAAATTTCCCAGTCCCTGAGATATGTGCAATTCTGAACTAAGCCCTTTTACTCACTTTCTACACACACACACACAGAGGTACACACACAAGTAAAAATGAAAAATAAAAAAGAAAATATGCCTCCCCTTACTTTTTTCATCAGCTCTGAGTATAAATATTAACCTACGTGCTTCTCTAGTAGAAGCATTCAATACTGTGACAGAACATATCCCAAACAACAGAAGAACCCAACAGGGAGTGTCTGTCAGGGTTAACATCAAGACACGTTCTCCAAAACCCTTAAACAGACAGAGCCTGGGAAATCGCTTCACCCAAATCCCATATGAGGCATTATAGATAAACAGCAGAAATTGGTTCTTCCTATGCATGAACTTAAAAACTCCACCAGCCATGTCAAATAATGTGTTTTACTACAAAATGAGCAAATACATTGTGAAAATTCCATGCAAATCCTGTTATTTTACTAGCGATACTGACACTACACCAACTAGCAGAGAATCTCTTCCTTTTCTCTGGCCAACCCCTGGTCATGCTGGCAGTGCAGCATATTTCAGATCTCTGGAGGATGCCCCATTGCTTGTAGCCTCCCAAACAATATCCTCTGTTGGAAGCGCAGCACGGCAGCTCCAGGTGGGTAAGGGGAAGCTATCAGATTGAGCCAGTTTTAATTTGCTCTACTGTAGTTGCTGGCTCCTGTTCCTCTGAGCCAGAGGAAGCTAAGATATTAAATTGTTTAACATCAGTGCCATTTCTATTTGCTTCCTGACATGGGAAACTCAGGTATGGACTTTCACTCCGGCTGTAAGGATGTGCTGCGGTGCAGTAGAGGAGCAGGTATCCAGAAGCAGGCACTGGCACACATTAAAAGTCGGTACTGCCAAAACATTCATGTAATAAGAATATTTTATCCAAATAGTCATTGGGTTAAAATACACCCACAGCAGCAAGAAGTTGCTGAAACAGTCCTCCTCCCTTCCAGTACTGTGGGTTGTCCATCAGAGTTTGAGTGAGGATGCCATGAAGTGTGCTTGCTCCACTGTCACTTTAAAGGTGGGAAATCCCATGGGATGCCATAGTACACAAACTGAGCAGTCAGCAAACCAAGCCACAGCAGAGCAGTCTCCCTGCATCTTACACCTCCACAGCTCCTCCGTTCCTCAGCTTCACTCTCCTTGCTGCCACCATGGCATGTTCACTGCAAGCCAGGGCTAATGTGCAGGCTGACTTACGCCTGCAGGGAAAGACATTTTCCACAGATCTTTCTTTAACTGTACTTTGTCCAATTCTACGTGCTTTTTTTTTTTTTTTTTGGTGTTGGTGGGGGGTGGGGGGTGGGGGGGTGGGGGGTGAATGGGGGAATCCCCATTGAGTGGAAGATCTTCACAAGAAGGTGTGGAGACCATGCTCTGCTTGCCCACTAGTGTGCGGTGTGTGCAGCAATACCTCTGCTTCACCTTTTGGGTGGGAGAGGGCCACAGAGGGAATGGAAATAGGACAGGGCATTCCCAGGAATGGAGACTGAAAGGAGATTTTCCAGATCCTGAAGGACACTCACTCTACCAAGTTACTGTATCACTGCCATCACAAAACAGAAAGCAGATGCCCCTCCACTTAGGATGCAGCCAACATGCTGTGCATGATCTGGAAACACCCTCAGGATAGAAGCTTTCAAAGAAGAGCAGTTTGTGGGTAGTTTTCAGTTGATGCATAAAGAACACAGAAGTAAGTTTCTGTGAGGTGCTTATAAGTATGCAGGGAATTTAGGCTGTTAAAGTCAACATATATGTAAGGCTCAGCAGCTCCCACATCAACGTTTATTGCATTTGAGAAGCCTCAGGGTACTGAGACATAAAGTGAGGGTCCTGAGTGTGCCTTATAGCCTGCTGAGTATGACTTATTCCTTATGGTACTGACTTGGCAGATGTGAGGACATGGAAGGCAAGTGCCTTTCTGTAGTGACAGCCAGAGAGGAGGTGGGATCACTTAAGACAACTCCAAGTGCCACCAGACACTTCTGTGTGGGCAGCTGAATGAGGCCCTCAGTGTGCTCAGGGGAGCCTAGAGCAGTAGTCCCTTCACCGTAAAATAGACACCAAGATCTGGTTAATTGAATTGTTCTCCAGACTCCATTCAGTTATCTAGTTGTCAACATCAATATCCTCAATATCCACTTATATGCATCAAAACACTTAAACATAAACATTCCCATCCCAGACTGAATCCAGCTCTGTATTTCAGTTGGTCTTAGTTATGAGTCGAGTACTACAAGCAGGTATCAAAAGTGCAGTGCACACCACTGCGTGGTTAGAAGGTCACTACTTAGTTCTGGGGCTCGACAGCATTTTCCCCGACAGTTACCAGGCACAGTCTGAGATTTAGCACAGGCCAAGGAACTGTCCCAATAAGCAATTTAGATGTAACTAGCCTCGTTTGAAGGGTGAGATTCATATGACATGGATGTGAGCCATGCCACGTTCATTAGACTCTGTGCCAAAGAAAGATCCTGTAACCCAGGCTTCTGGAGCTCTGTCATATGGATGAAGGTCAGATAAGTGGGATTTACTGGGATTACAATTTTGGATTTAAGTTCTAAAATCTCTATTTATTTTCAACTTAGTCCATAACTAAGAGTTAGGGACTCTATTTCCCTAACTGGAAAATAAATCAGATTTTGACAGTTTAAGAAGAAAATTTAATGTCCAACAGAAAATATTTACCTATGTTTGGGGAACATCACTTAAAAATTCTATTATATCATTTAAAATCTCAGTGAATTTCTGTTATCTGGGGTCCCCATTAATAAGGGCGCTGAGGACAATAGAAACCCCAGAGCCCATCAGAGCTGGCAGGGTTTCTTAGGTCAGCTGCGATATTGTTTATCCGTGGGTCTGATACCCAAACATCTGTTCAGAAACAAAAATCCCCTCTGAGCTTGCAGGGGCAGTCATTCCAGCTCCAAGTGAATTTCCAGGGAAAGCTATGGCTGCACCCTCCTCCTCTTGGCACCCCACACACAGGCTGTGAGCTTGAGACAGGAAAGAGCAAAGTCCCTCTCCTGAGCCTAGCTAAGCTCACCTGCTCGGCCTCCATAAAATATGTATTCCCTTATCTATATTCTCATTCTGAGAATGTTTATATTTATTTCTCTTATACAAAACATCCCCACTCGGTCCATACTTGCATTCCGTCCCCGTCAGTGTGGACCTTTCCTTTATTACAGTGCAGGTATTTGGCAAAACAAGATAACAGCAGGGAGCTCTGTTACAACCCAAAGACTAAGACTGAAAAACCTGTTAAGTGGGAGTGTTTTTCTGGTGGAAAGCGAGGCACCAGCTGCTTGTCGGGGGTAAAACCTTTCCCTGAACCCGTGCCTCTGTGCTTGCATTCTGTGGTCCTTCTCTTTATATACCTTTTAATTTCCATTTACCTCAAGATTGTTTTCTTAGCGTTGTCTCACATAGCGAAGAGGAAGGAAAGCATGAATAGACTATTGAGAGTCCTAGCTTCATATATAATGCATATGGCACTCTTATCTGTGGAAAATATTATCTTTATAGCAGAATATATTTAAGGGGTCAGAGCACTCTGTTTATTTTGGCAGGAGAGAGCATTCAGGATGACTAGCCACATCTAGCACTATCGTAAGAGTCAAGATGCTTGGTTGTGTTTTCCCCTCTTCCAGTGCTACCTTAGGAAGCCACAGGGTTCTTCTGTGCTCATGTGTGTTAAATATCTTCTCCAGAGCTGCAGCAGGATATTCCTGCGCTCACAGAAGCCTGGTTTCCTCCATACAAGCCCATTTTGATGCCTCTCCTCTAGTTTCATAGGAGAAAAGACAGAGGCAGTATTTACCAGCCTCATGGCACAGTCATTTGGTCCTAAGCTCTTAGCTCCTTCTTCCAGCCTTCCTACCAACCTTTTAACTCTTACAGCTGCCTTTAACATTGCATGGCTGCCTCTGACCCTTCTCTTGCTGCCTCCAGATCTGAGCTTCATTCAGAAGTGAAGGAGAACACTAGAGAAGCTGCCATGCTTACCTTGTGAAGGGGTTGTTCCTTCTGCCAATGAGAGGAGGTAAGGCAGTCCCATGGTGCAAGGTTATGCGGGAGAGTCTAGGATAATCCCCCCATCCCCAGACTTGCCTGCCTCTCAGGACACGGCAATGCTCCATTGCTTAAATACTGTCAAATCCTTTGAAATCGTCAGATGAAAGATACGAAGACATCATTTTGTGTTTCCATGAGTACAAAGCAGTAGGATTCACAGAAGCAGAGTAGATTTGTTGATTTATTTCCCCATTTAATGGGAATTTCTTCACAGAGTAGAAACTGCTTTGATAGTCTGCTGAGAGATGCTGAGCCAAACATCTCAGGAGAATACTCCTCAATACCACCACTATTTATGCTATACATACAAATACACATGAACAAAGGCAGGTAGATGTGAGAGGAGAAAAAAACTGCTTCCTGCTTTCCTCTTTATATGCATTGCCATGAAAGTACCAAAAGAGTAAAAGAAAGAGAAACTTTCAGAGGTCCAACCGAGACTGGAGTCCTGCCGTGATAAGTAGAAGCAGTTCCTAAATGACAAAGCAATCCCTAACATAACTCACAGCCTAAAACAGGAGCACCACCGTGCAGGAAGGCAACTGAGGCAAACGTTTGCCGTATTACACATTACATGATCTGTTGGAGGGTATATCAGTCATAATCAAAATTTAATAAGAGTAACCTGAACCTCTGTTCGAACACAGGACCCTGGCTGCTATTAGTACTGACAGAAAGACTTACCTTTTGGCTGATAAAGGAAATTTATCACTCTTCGTTTCACTTCTGTGTTGAAATACAGTTCTTGAGATCAAACCAGTACGGTTATTGACACTAAGCTGTTCAGATTCCCAGAAGATAGAAACTTCCAATAAAAAGTACTGGCATCGCTACATACAGATGAAGGATAAATTCGTTGTATGTACTCACCTGATATGCAGGATATGCAATTTAGCAGGTTTGTGTACATCTTCAGTAGCTTGATGATCGTCAGCGAAGTGCTCACTTTGAAATGCTTGAACAGAGATGCAGGTATCCTATATTATATCCTGCACAACAGGAACTTGGATAGTGGCAGAGGAAGGAGAGGGAAAGCACATGGCGAGAGCTATTCAAGCTCCTTCTTCAAGAAAGAGTTTCACATGCCATTTTGCACAATGTGGCATATTCCAAGGACAAAAGCAAAAAGCTCTTCAGAGGTTTCTTCATGAGCTGGAGATAAAAGTAATCCCTGCTAGGGATGGTTTAGCAGTATGCATATATGGGGGAGGAATTTCAGAGAAAGGGAAATACCCCTCCACCCATCCTGAGTTTCCAATACTACTTTGTAGTTCTGCCCACTTTTGAAGTAGCTTAAAAGAAATGGAAGTAGTTGGAATGTTTTTATACAATAAATACTTCCTTTTGTATAATTAAAGTTATTGTGGTTGGCTTCTAGAGTGAGAGGCTCATAAATTTGTTTCCAGTAGCAATCAGTATAGTTAATACCCATCCTATCAAACTGAGTTAACTCATGTTCATTTTGGGCCTCATCCAGAGCTCATTGATGTCAGAGGAAAGAAACTACTAACTTAAATGGGCTTTAGAGTGGACCCTACAAGCTGAAAAGAACAGATAATCTAGTTGTTTCTGCAACACAGAAAAATGACATCCAGTGAAAATAAAAAGGTGAATGTCAAAATAAAACAATATTTTAAAAAGAAAAACAGACAAAAGGATACCATGATAAATGGGCGGGCTGTTTTGTACAACCCAGAGTTGTGATAGGGAAGTGCAAGGAACCTCGTGCTTCTGACGGTGACCACATCAACTATTTGAGATCAGGAGGAGATGTAATGAGAAGACGATGATTTGCCTTTCATACCTGATCCTGTAGGATCCAGGTACCTTTCTCTGGATTAATACTTGACCAATGATTTGGAAAAACTATTATATAAGATTACCTTAGGCTTTATGTGTTCTGGCCAGACCTATGATATCAGGTGTTGAACTTGCCCAGTTCAAAATGAGTATATAAAAATAAGATATAAGGCAAGGATCCTGAAGACACACAAACTTAGGGAAGGTTTATAAAGAATCCATCATGTTGAGTCGTGGTTCTGGCCGAGCAA
This sequence comes from Falco biarmicus, assembly GCF_023638135.1. Classification (NCBI taxonomy): domain Eukaryota; kingdom Metazoa; phylum Chordata; class Aves; order Falconiformes; family Falconidae; genus Falco; species Falco biarmicus. The sequence goes on from NC_079292.1 coordinate 27,617,252, forward strand.
GGTGGATTATTGAAAGGTGCAAGGACCTCTGAAATGAGTTCAGTATTCAGCAGGTTTCCCATGGGAACAGGCATCCGCAATGCAAATTCTGTACCCAACCCCTGCAGCTGATTGCCAGATCCAAACATTAGAGTCATAAACAAATCCCCTTTTTATTCCCCATACAAATAATGAAAATATATGAAATAAAAAAGTGATTTTTTTTAATTATTATTTGCCTAATGGCTTAAGGATTTAGAGTAACACTGGCACTCTAAAAGCTTCTCTTTCCAATTATGAGAAATGACTTTATTGTTTAAAACAAGGATGGGGTACTCACTTTCCTACAGATCTCTAATTATGTTCCCAGTTGGCTTGTCTGCATCCCATTTCCATATTCTTTCTTTGATTTCTTTCCCCCATCCTCTAGTATCCATGTTTTCCATGACCTCCTAAAGGAAAACTTCTTCCTTTCAGTGAAACCATTAGTAAAATGCCTACTGAATTCAAGAGGGCCAAATCTGTGTCAGTGACAATTGGCTTCACTTCCTACTTTGTAATGTCTTACTATAGTTAAATCATTCTGTGATTCCGCTCTGAAAATTTTACCAACATTAACAGTCATGGATTTCCTGTGGTCAGGATGCTGCAGCTCCCCTGTGCAGTTCCCCCAACCAAAGTCAAATGGTATTATTGGTTAGATGTCACCATCACCTCCTTCTCATCCCAGTTATAGCTACAGTGATATTGCATAACATTGCATATGAGATTGGATATTAATTCTTACATGTCACTCTATGTTTGCTTTGTTGTATTCTTTTCATACTTTTAGGTTGAAAGTTCAGCCAAGATGATGCTTTATTTATCGGCTTTGTGTTCTGTAGATTTTAAATCAATGTAGAGAACCATGCCACTTAAATAACAGTTCTAGTAACCCAAAAATCAGCTTAAACCTCCCAAGCCAAAAAGCTGACATAAAACTCCAGTCTTCCAAAGTCTTCCGTAAGTCTGCAAAATACCTGTTAGGTGACCTGACAAGTCACTTTTCTGTACTTTGATATGTCCAGTTCTGAAGTGGGGTCACACTCTTACCTTTTTGAGGGTAAAATCAGACTAATTCTACTATTGACAGATTATTCTGGAGACTTCGGCCAATACAAAGCTTTACTAAAGCATTCCAAATGACCTATGTCTAGAAGAAAAAGAATGCTGAGATATGAAAATGAGAGAAGGCTATAAAAGGTCTAACCTTAGTTGACCAGTGTAAATATATAATTTCCTTGTTGCAAAATTAAATCCTTAATTTGTGTTTGCTGATCCAAGGACAATAGTGTCGGAAAGAAGATGACAAGTTTTGCTTCTGCATACATTTTTAAGGCAACAGTTCCTTAGTTGTACTTATATATAAACAAAGCAACTATCAAAAAATTTAAAGGGCGATGGTTGCTTTAAAGGTACCAGGAGCATGTAGACAAACCGTAAAACTTCTATTTATAATAATTAAAAATCAAACAAAACAAACAAACAAAAAAAACCAGGCAAGCAACTCTTCCCCTTTAAAACAAAGAAAGAAGAACAAAATAATGATCCAGGCCTTGCCCCACAGTAACTCACCCTTAAATCCCAAACTGCACCAGAAATGGAATGACAACATGGTTGATGCAGCTGGAGGAGGTAAATTGCAACTACTTGGGAAAATCAGAAAGGAAGCTATTTTAATTATCACACAAGGGTTAAAAAAAAAATAAATGGTGATTTGGCTATATGGCTCTATAGATGCAAATGGAGCAGTAATATTTACAAATACTACACTGAAGGAAGTTTTCCTGTTTGTTTGCATATGGAAAAGTCCTTTAATTCCTGCCTTCGAAAGGGAGGGAAGAGCCTCATCTGCAAGCAGCCTTAAAAGAAACATAAGGAAAGAGAATGCATGTTCAAGTACTTTGAGAAAAGTTTTGGATTTTTTGCAAAAATACAACACCATTACTGGAGATGATATGCCTCCTTAAAACTTTCAAAATTAATCCCTTGATTGGACAAGGGGTCTGGTGCTGTGGCAGTCTGTCAGGGTTCTTGCAATATTAATTTTTGAGCCAGAGTATCCTCTACAGTCTATAACCTGGATAGAGAGAAGCAAAAGAGCTTGTACAGTGTTTTCCATATAAGAAAGATTACCTTGGAGGAATTTTATTTTTGCAGTTAAAATGTGTTCGTGCACCAAAAAAAATCAGTAATAAAACCAAAACACTAGATGGAAAAAAATTGATAATGTATTGGTTTTTAATTGGTAAAACAGAAAAAATAATTAAAATGCACATTTTTCAACAAACAAAATTATTTGATTTTGACTACTGCTATTAACCATGCCTTTCCAGCCTACCTCAGCAGAAAGGAATATCCTCCTGGTATTACCAGCTAGTTTAGAAGGAAACTGGACTTACTAAAGGGTGGTCTGGCACTGAAGACTTGGTATATTTCCAGTACTTGCCATAAAATTCATTTCTGTGTGGTAATAAGACACTAATTCTATTGCTGCTTCAATAATTATTTGCAAAAAAGCTTGTGGGTTTTTTGTGTTTTTTTTTCCAGAGAGGTTTTAGCATGATAAAGAAGTAACAGCCCAGCTGATCCTTAATGATTCACTAAAAGGCTGAAATACATTTTTCAGCATGCACTCCAGCTCGTCTGGCAGGTAAGCCACACTTGAGCCGACACTGTGTTGCTTTAGTTCTCATCTCACATTAGGTGTATCTTCGTATTCTTTGTTTATATTTGCATAAAAGATCAAGATGAGTTCTCCTATTTTGAATTAGAGAAAAAGTTAGTTATTTAGGGAAAGATTCCTGTGAGTAAATGCCAAAGTCTAAAGTCAATGCCTCCACCCGAGCTTGTCCTCATGACTGGATCTTATTCTGAAACAGGTGTCTCAAATACGTGGAATGAGTCATGCCTAAAATGCTCCTGCTCTCCATGGACTGCAAAGGGAATTGAGAGGGGTTAGTTCAGCTGCAGTCCTCTCATTGGGATGATTTGAATTTCAGTTTACATGAATCACCTGGTCTACCACCACAGTAAATAGAGAAAAGATGTGGCATGTCAGCAGGACCATTTATCTTATCCTAAAATGGGCAGCATGAATTGTCTTCTGAAGCTTAATACCATCCTTCATAGACTAGACAGCAAGCTTTGATGCTTAACCTTTGGATAACTACAGTGACAGAATATAAATCCCATCCACAGTATACAAAGCAAGAAGTCTGTGACTCCAAAGTGGACTTTTTTGCTTTTACAGCAATGCAAATAATAAAAACAATATAAACCCACCAACACAACTCAAGGTAGGTTGAAAGTTATTAAACTTTTCAGGCCAAATACATCCTTCCAGCTTCTGTTAATATTAATGTTTTTCTGCACCAGGCCAGAAGAGGAGTTTTTGGACTGTATTTGCCAACCAGCATCCAGACATTTGAGACCAATCGGTGCAAATCCCATCTTGTAATCCCTGTGAATTTGATGTTCAGAACACACAATTCCAGATTTCTCTCACCAAACTGCATCAGAGATAGTGGCATATATAATATTACATGAACCTAACCTGAAGCTTGTTCGAAGTTTACTCAAAGGCACCCATCTCTTATCAACAGTATCACTCAAACTAAGATTATCACCAGATACAGTGACATTAATATCTGCATCTACTCAACTCAAATGTCAGAACACCCAAAACCACTCAGCTCCACAGCCAACTCCCTTTCAATGCCAGTGCACAACTGACCACAAAAGTAATCAAAATTACATTACTGCCTCCTCCCTGGGGCTGTTCTTTAACTTAACCACTTTATTTGCAGAAATAGGGAAAAACATATATGTCTGAGCACACAACAGAAAGATGAAAAGAAAACCCATGTTGCCATCCTCTCTGCTCAGTGAGTCACATGAGAAAATAAGAAAAGCCACCTTCCTCAGGGTGTCAGATGCCTACAGATGGCAATGTGGCCCCTTTACCCTCCCTACTGCCCAGCTCAAGACTACTGACAGTTATGGATGGGAGATGCATGCTGTCACTGCCAAAATGTGTCTCCAAACATACAAAGCAAATGGCCTCTCAGAAACACCCTCAGGAAAAGTCTTGCTTGACTGACAACGGAAGGAGTCTAAGAAGGGTAGATTTCCTAAAATACATCAATAATAAAAAGGACAGTCAAATAAATAAGCCTGATCCCTGCAATAAATCACCTTCTCTTGTCCCCTCCTTGAACATCTCTGACTGTAGGTACCTTCATGCATTCATGAAAGGAATTCAAACCTTTCAGTGTACACAAGAAAGACTCAAAAATTCCATTCCTTCTGTTAAGTTTAGTAAATGAGCTATTGAAAAACAAGTCAGAATTTCCAGCCTGGAAGCTAAGATAAAGCTTCCAAAAATGCTGTGAAAGAAGAACTTTTAGGTTTCAAAAGCCAGCCAGTTTTTTAAAGAAGGCAGTTTTACACCATTTCCACAAGCTCAGCCATTATTCAAAGTGTTTTGCAAGATCTAGATACATAAAAGTACTGAGACACTGACTGTGGAGCGTTTCAGACCATAGCTGCTAGGATAAGACACTGACCTTTTGTTCGTGGTAGTGAAGAGATACCCTTATGCTTTCAAGATTCCCAATTTAGACACTTTAAATGGAAAGTAAGCAAAAGTATTTAAAACAGAAAACGAAGGACACCCGTCATGTGCCTCCCACAACAAAGTTGGTTCTTGTCAGACTACTTGTCCAGGATGTGGGAGACAAGATTCACTGTTCCTCTTTGTGAAGAAAGGACTTTATTTGGAAGCCTATAGGCTAATTGGTGGTGGACTGAGTGATGGGGAGTATGCTGATATATCCTCCTTTAGAAATTGTCCCTGCAGAAAAAAAGAAATCAACCACACACAAAACCAAAACAAAACAAAAAAAGGAAAGCCCACAAGGTTCACTGAGCGACAACACAAGGACATGATTTAAGGACCTAGCAATTACGTAGCTTACCTGTGATCAGAAAGCAGCCTAGATGCTAGTGCACTTTGCAAGGGTGATTTCTAGCCATTTCATATGTAACAGTCATTAGAAAATACTAAAAAAACAGTCCCCAATACAGGGACTGACATGTAGGACTCTTCCCATCCAAGTGATGCCTTGATCACTGAAGAGCACTGTTTTCTTTTAGGCTTTCTTGCCAAGAGAATGGTGAATAATTTTTTAGGCAACTTTATGTAGTTAGTACAGAGCACTTCAAATGCTCTAAAGAGATAAAGTTTAATACCTTTCTCAGGGAAATGGAAGCTTATATTGTGCTTCAGCAGGAACTGAACACACAATTATTATGCTCTTCAGAAGTGCTCTAACTTCTGCGCTACAGTGAAGGTAGACTTGTCTACTTAATTAACAAAAGGGAACATACTCACCCAACTGGGACTGTAGGCCAGGCAGTGAGAAATGAATAAACTATGTTGCCTAAATCCTAAGTAAACTGTATTTACCCTTATTCATCTTCCACTACATCACCACTGCAGATGGTGCCCCTCCTTCATCAAGAATTTGGGGTCCTGACTGGATGGAGACGTCTCCTTACAGTCAATCATCTTCAGGTTTAGAAATGATAGTATTCAAAGCAAAAAATTAGGGTTTCATAATGTCTCATCAAAGGCAACTGCCCAGATCCTATTCTGTGGCAGCACTTCAGACAGGGCATATAGGATTTTTAAGTGGCATATATAGTCACGCAGCTTAACGCAGTCACAAAAAAGTCCTCAGATATTTACATACTCGGGGAATACAGGCACTGTATAAATACAATAAATAGGAGTATATGTACACTGGGTTCTGTATGAGACGGTAACAGAAACTAGTCCAATTTCATTAGAGACTGTCCTGGTTCCCATTTATGTTAATGCAGAGACTCTATAACACAAGTGGAAACAGAAAGAGGCTGCAGGTGTGGAAACAGAGCAGCCTGAAGGCAATTTGTTTAAAGCTTCTGCGTGATTGTGAACTAAGTCGGCAGAGGACTAAATGTACATGCAGTTTCAGGACAGATGCAGGGGAAGAAGTTTTTTCCAGCCAACGTAAAGCAACAAGCATTCCGGAAAATGAGCTTCTGAAAGTTTTCCCTGCTGTTGTGGGCTGAGCTAAACTGATATGCAGCAGGAGAGGACATTGCATTTCTCTTGGAAAATGAGAAGCACATGGGAAATAAAATTGTCAGAGGTTTTGCTTGGAATTGAAAATTGTTGAAGGCTGAAGTCTTTAATGTAGGGGGTTTATCAACAGAAGCAGAATCTGTGGTTTCTATCTGACTAGCAGTGAGGTCTGCAAAACGTACTTCCTGCTGATGAAATTATATAGCTAGAGATTTCGATCCAGATTTTGTACTCAGGAAGCCCTTGAAAACTTGTTTGCCGCTGTTGAGCTGTGGGAATAAATAGATTTAAAATTAACTACTGACATATTTTTGAGGCAGCCCAAAGTGTAACAACAAAGATCCTAGTGCAAGTGGAATGGAGAAGTGTCCCTCTGTGTCACGGTGGGCAGAACCGGCAGCATTGCCAGCATCAGCTAACGAAGCTTCATTTTGCCTCAGCTGGGAGGTGATCTACTTCCAAGATGGCAAAGCACTTTTTGTGCCGTTGTATCCTTAGCCTGAAATGGATAGGCCAAAGAAGCAAGTAACCATGACTAAGCTTTTCCAACATCACTCTTGATTCTCAATGTCCACAGTGAGGTGTCTCAAAAGCACCTAATTGTCAGACTCTGAGGACTAAAATGGAAAGAAATCACTCCCCTTTTGCTATGGCTTAACAGCCACATTAAGTAACAAAGGAGCCCCAGATCACATGGCCTGCAAGGAAATACCCAGATCTCTCTTTTGAGGGTTTTCTTTGCTAATGTGATGCAGGTTATCTGTTACTTAATGACCAAATTCTACAAGTAACAGTGTAACATATATAGGCAGCAATTGCCTCTATTTGGTTGCTGTATAAGGGCAAGATTTTAATACAGCACAAGGACATGTAAATCGAAGTGAACCGGCAGTGCTAAAATAAAGGATGACCTTGAATAAGTAGTTGAAGGAACAGAAGCAGTAAAAATGTAAGACTGTCAGAATGGTATAGCAGCATCAACATCAGCTATGAACCTGCAGTCTGGTGTGGACAGGCATTCCCAGTGCCCATCACCTATGTGGAGGTTGGTACAAATGTTTCATGTCCCCACATGCATCTTGCCAGGGACTCAGGACCCGCAATTAACATGAGGGTGGGAAAGAGAAGATCTGACAGGGGGAAAAAAGATCCACAGAAAGCGTGACTCCTGTGAATCAAAAAGCAGCTCCCCCTCCTTCATGGGTGACATAGAAGCAGCATGAGAAACATCAATGAACTTTTTTTAAAATATAATCCTCATGCTGGATGGAATTTTTTCAGTTCCAAAAATAGCCTGAGTTGTTAAGAGTGCAGGTAGGAGTTTCTGCTTCCAGGAAATCGCTTTGCCTTTGTGAATAGTACAAATGTTTCTCCAACAAGCAGGTCTATGAAGAAGTAGAGTGCTCCTTTAGGGCATGTTTCTGTCCTGAGGGAATCAATGAGAGCTCTGCTATTAACTGTTTGGGGAGCAGGATATGGCCCATAATCTGATTAACAGATGCTTTGAGTCTGTGTACACTGACTTTTCAAAGACATACACAGATAAAAGACTTTTACTTTCATGTCACACTTATCTTTCTTTGTTGTAGCGTAAAAGTCTGTAAAGTGTTACCTTATTCCTAACTCATATTACAGCTGTTTTACTTATGCTCAAAATATTTCATCCTGACAGGGCCATGATGGTGGATAATCTAATTATATAGTTAATTCCACACATGCATTGGGGCCTTTAGGGAAATGACAATCTGGGACTAGATGTTTCACTTCAAGCATGGTTCAGTGCTGACGGAGAAGTGGAGTAGCACTGTCTCTACTGAGTAGCAAGAGTATCAGCCTCCTACTTTTACTGTTCTCTTGAAATTTAAGCCATCCCGCTGTGAAGGGGTGGAGGTAGTTTATTTGTTTGGGCTGAAGAAAGTGAAAGAGAGAAATCCTTGGTGGGGAGGTGGACAACCAGTTCTACATCAGACTTCCTACATCAAAATAAATTGCCTTTTGACTGCTTTGCAACGGTCTTTAAACAGTTGGTGTGGTAGCGTGGACGACAGTTGCCTAAGACTGCTAACAGGGATGCTTGGCCCCAGCGGGGGGTTCAAGCCATGTCTGAATTTGGCAGCAGGAATGTTGTCACAACGTGCCTTGGGATACCAGCTCCTGATGGCTCAAAGGGTCCTGGCCATGGATGTTGGCTGTGCACCCTACAGAAGACTTCCCCTGGAAGCCAGGCACAGGGAGGAGAAGGACGGTACACTGCTGGGTCAGGATTCCATGTGGCCCCACGCCGTGTTCTGGGAACAGGGAGGTACTGCTGGGTGCCCCAGTGCAAGTATATCTTTAGAACGTCTGATTCAAACATCCCTAAAGGTTCCACGCTCCTGCCAATTGCAAGTGCTTAGGTAGTTGCAATATATGGCTTCAAACTATCAAAATCCATACTGATATGAAAAGGGCTGTCCTCCCTTTCTAACAGTGCCCTCCCTTTTCCCTCCCCGGTCACTCATTCTCTGGCTGCCCAGCAAGCCAAATCCAGGAGCCCATCTGGCACAAGGCAGTCTCCTTGTGCTTAACTGGGTTATTCTGTGCTCAGCTACCCAAAGTAGGTGGTGGAAATCTCTGTGCTGCAAACCTAGGATTCATCTTGATAATGATGGATATGCTGAGACTTGCTAAATGTGAGGTCAGCTTTTCCCCCCTTGCCGCCTTGTACACTAATGTTTGAAATGGAGGAGGGAAGCTCCCTCCCAAATTCTTCACGAGTATTAGAACACCTTATGGTGCAAGTTTGGACTTTATTTTGTTAGGAAAAAAGCTGAAATAGAACTAAGCAAAAGTCTTGCTCTAAAAAAATGGTTTTGTATTAACAGTGTTTTATTTCACTGTGTTTGAAATCAGAACTGTTGCTGTGTATTAAATATTACATTTGTTTACAATCTGATTACATTTGTTTACAATTTGATTTTGCTTTATTGAAAGTTCATCTGTCTTTATAATAGAACTCAATAATTGACTCTGGTCAACAAAACGAACATAAATTTAATGGTAAGAGGTCCAGCTTCTGAGATTTTTAATTTTTTTAAATTAAAATTCCGGCATTTTCAAAATATACCTGTGACTCAAACCATGCGATTTCATCATCATTTCAGGTTTCTTTCCTGTCTTTTTTTTTTTTTCTTTTCTGTTCTTCATCCTTCAACTCCTTAAAACCATAAAAAAAGCTTGAAAATTTTATTACCGCAAAAGCCAAATCTCCATCAGAAAATAGAAAACTTCCTTTTAGGGAATGTTATGCATATAGGATAGAGAACATTGTGTCATAAATATGCACTTTTCATGGTATTTCAGAAGAAGCACTAACTGTATGTTGTGGTAGGTGTAATATAAGGAAGATATTTCAAATTTGTTACTAATTTAGAATATTTTTCTTTTAAGCTTAATGTGCAAATATCGAAGGGCCAAGTTGAAAAGGCCTGTTACAGGATTTATTGCAACACCGAGATCACAACTCTTCCCCTACCTCTTTCCCACCCCAGAATGTTTCTAAAGGGCATCCATTCGAGGGAAAAGGCACTTCCAGCTTCATAAAGTTTCATCAAAGTAACAGGAACCACAGTTATTTCTTGTAAGGTGGTCTTAGCCCTTTTATCTACTTCTTTTCTTCCTTGGTTCTTGCTTCTACCCTCAACTACCTCTCTTCAAAAGCTCATTTTCCCTCTGCGAAAGATGCTGAAGCTCCAGTGTGGAGAGAGGAACACACTCGGATGTCCCTTGTGTCCAGGCACAGTCATGTCTCCCCAGTTGCCAGCCAGGCATGTCAAAGGGCCCAGCTTACCCAGCAGTGCATCAGAAAGCCCTTTCCAAAGCATAAAAATGTCAGTCTCATTTCTTTAGGGCTGAACTTTTTCTCTCTATTGGAATAAATGGATTCAGCACAGAAACGGTGCCTCTTACCTTTCTGTCTAATCCCAACAGGTCTCAGACACCAGCTCTCCGCTTGCAGCCGCTGTGAGCTTTTCTTCTCTTTCCTCACACTCTCGTTCACAGTCCATCAGGCTTGGATCTCAGCCACAGTGCCTTCCACTACAAGTAGAAATATGTGGGAAATAAAAAACTCAGGCAACTTAGCATGTGCAAGAAATAAAAATGAACTTTCAACCCAGAGGTTGACAAATCTTGTTTACCCTGAATTCACTCCTTTGTGGCACTGACATTGGAGTAAAGATTTCTCCTCTTCCTTGTGAAAGTGGGTTGAGATTGTTCTAAGGTGAAGGTGAAACATGTCTTCTTTAAGAAGATAACACGGTTATAAATGGCTTTATTGACAGCCAGCACCCACTCTAACCTCTGCAAAACCGCTCTGCAGACAGTTATCCCTTTCTGTACCTCAAACAGCAGTGAGGCCCACTCTCTACAACATGGCATTGACAGGGTTATTACTTCTCCAAGGGCATTTGCAAGCTAAAGCTGATTCTTCACCATATAGAAACCTCCAGACCTTGCACATGTGTAGTTGTAGAGGACACTGAGACTTCACATACATATATGGTGGTCACGTCTCTTTCTAGTCTTTGGATTGATGTGGGTTCCTCCGGTGCGATCTCCTGGCCATCAGCCAGTTTCAAACAAGCATGGGGTATCTTGCTGTTTCCTGCTAGACTATCTCATTTATCTTGAGTTCTGCTGCAAGAGCTGGCAAAACGACCCCTCTGTCTGCTTTGCCTAATCAAAAGGGCTTGGGTTTTTCAGAATCATTCAGCGTTAAGTGTGTTCCCATTGATGTCAGAGACATTTCAATTGCATACAGCAGTGTGGAAACTGGTGTCCACCTCTGTGCAGTCAATCAGGCAGAAAGACCGAAAGCAATCTGTGTTCCCAAATCCCAAACTGTCATCCTAAAATCTTCCTAACACTAGGGGTCACTCAGCCTCGCCTCACTTATTTTGCTTTAAGTTGTCCAGGCACTTAAGACTATATATGCCCAGAACTGCTTGTCTCCTGGCAAGACAGGGTAGAACCACGCTGGCTTATGTCTAGACAGCTTCACAGTCTACAACGAGTTTCTCCTCTGCCTAGGTCTTGTGAAAAGGCCAGGCTGTCAGGCATCATCAGAGCATTCCTGACATGAATCAACAGGCTCAAAAGCCCTGGAAGAAACCCTGATGACTACCACTTTGTGACTGGCAGAGTCCCCCTGGTATTTATATCATAACCTTTAGGCTAGATCACTTGTCTAAACGCTGCAAAACTTAAGTGTTCATTTCCTAATTTAGCTTATTGCTACTTCCATCTCCTAGGAAATTTGTCTATAGTATCCAGGCCAGAAGATATTTGACACAGGAATGCTCTCCCCTTCCTCCTGATGTTGGGTAACATCTGAAACAGCAAGGTCAAGCTACAAGAAAAATCATGAACTTAGTGCAGGGCTCGTGACATTCCCTTGGGAGGGACATGCTGGGTCTTGTTCCAAGGTCTCTTTCCCATGTCACCTATGGCATTTTGCACTGATGATCATTTGCTGGAAGACAGAAACATTCCAGCATGCATGAAGAAGCTATTAGGAATCCCATTTTCTTTTCAGAGTTCTATAATTATAATGCTGCAGAATTAGATTCCACCTCGTTTGTTCTTCATTTCTGTTTCTCTCTCCAACATTTTTCATTTTTTTCCCTCTCCATCTCTCTGCCCAGTCTATCCACACTGCTTCCAGAGGATAGGAGGTTACTTTCTCACTACTGCCTGTAGTTAGGGCTCTTTTCAAGAAGTGATAAATATAATCATTTGAATGACATCAGGAAGGGAGGAACCACTTTTCCTTGTATAGGATGACACGTATACCTAGCTTGTGCATCTTTAACATAGACTTCTGCATCTGAACTAGTTTCCTCAGTCTCCATTGAAAGCAATGGAGTCAACTGGTTTATTTTTGCAGCTACTTTAGGATGTAAAAAATTATGTCCAAATACTGCCTTTATTTTCTCAACTTGACAATAAAGGCAACTGGGGGAAGACTGGCTCAGCTGTGGATATGAGCACTATTGATACGTAAAGGTAGGTGTTGTGCATCTCACCCTTCACCCCTTGTGGGACCTCATTTTATAGCACTATTTGAGATGACCCAACACAATCAATCCAGGTATCTCTGACCTGTGAAAAAATTGGATTCAAGAAGAGATCAAACCCTATACTCTGGTGTAATATTTAGTCTTCAAATATATTCTCTCATTTTCTTCTAGAAAGTCTGGTCAAGCACTCTTGCTGTTTCTGCCAGTGAGAGAGTAAAGCACGATTATGATTGATGACTCTCTTCCCCAAAGAGGTGGTATTGCATCTACTGAACTCCTGCTCAGAGGACAGAGCTCACAACAGGCTGAAAGCTTCTGACGCACACTACACTAATTCACAAGAATGTGAAAGCAATCTCCAGAACATGACAATTCAGTGACTGGCTGCAGTTAGCAAGCGATTGGGAACATGATCTAAAACTCCAGCCTCCCATTAATCTCAGGCTAACTGTTGACAAAACAGTTTTCAGACTTTATGAAATGCAGGCACATTGCATAGGCATTTTGGCAGGAATTTCTTGCCTTTAGCCCCTGGACAAACTTGTAGTTAAATAGTTAAAGAAAGCTGGTAAGAAAAAAACCAGCATTCATTATTTTTGGCCGTGTGTGTGTATGTGTGTGCATAGTGACAAAATATGCATTTTTTAAAAATCTGATAGCTACATATACAACAGTTTGGAGTTTCCAGCGACATTGCCTTTCACGCAACCACCCTGCTAACAACACTGGTTGCATGGCCATGATGGGTTGTAAAAGCTTTTCTGGAAAAGTTAATGCTACTTCGGTAAAGCATCTGACAGTATTTGTGGTCTGGTAAGCAAAGGTGAAACCGCTGGCCTGAGGGAAGAGAAGGTCAGGTGCCTCAGAGCCTCCCCCATGAAGGGCTTGCTGTAGGTCATGCACACGGCTGCCTCCTGGCATGCACATGTGGAGGCTTCCGCTGAGCAGGAGGTCGGACCATGGCATCCTGCAGCCAAACCGCTTGTTGATCTTCTGGTTTACTGGCATTTGGGCAAGCCACTACTTGATGAATTGCATTTTCAGCAGTGCTCAAGGTCAGATTCTTCAGGCTTAGAGCTGGGGTTATGTTTTAAGACTGCTCCATACCTGTAGTTCATCCAGCATTTATAAAGGTTGGTCTCTGCCTTGTTTTACTCCCATAGAAAAGAGAGTGGAGTTTCCCTACCAGCAGGTTAAATATGGAGGGAAAGACCTAATTTTAAAAGGGGAAATGCTGCAGACAAGTACTCTCTACCTGGAAAACATGAGTTCATTTACCATCATATCTTTCATTCTCAGAAATCTACCATAACTTTTTTTCTGATGGTAATAACAGCATAAAATAAATAAATAAATACATATTTTTTTTAAAGAAGAGGAAAGAGCAGTCAGGAAATAAAACTGGTTCTGGATCATAAAGTTTCTTCCGTGTGTACATTTGGACATAGCAAATTTAGCAAAATTATTTTGACACACATCCCTAGAAACAGTCACTTCAATCAAATGAAGAAGGACATTTCCTTTCTCCACCTTCTTCGTTCTTCTGGTTTCCCATGTTTTGGCAGAATAGCCCAAGGGCTGTTCTAACCAGTACCAGGCTTGCTATTCCTACTTGCACAGGACACAAGTCAGTCCTGTAGAGCTTCTTCATACAAAATTAAAATGAAATCTTTGTGTTAATAATTTCCTTCATGACCAGACCTTAGCTTCACTGGGGATATTTGTATTTTCCACCTAAGGATGTAAAGTGGTTTTAAACTTTGGACCTTTAAGAGCAGGTGAGCATCTGATATGGTCGACAGCAGAGTTGGAGCCCAAGAACCCCCAAATTCAACTTGAATTTAGCTGTTAACAATTTCCAGTTAATTCCCTGGCTTGAGTTGGCTGACCTCTGATTAAACAAAATAAAGCTCTCTAAAGTTAGAAAAACACTTTATATTGAGCTAAATGGTAAAACTACCCACCAACACTGATTTTGATGACAATAAAAGCACTTAAAAGTCAAAGGTTCCAAGCAAAACTTATTGAAAACTCAGGCTTTTGACATAATTATGAGTAAGTATTTCCACAAAAATCAAGATGCAAGGTACAATCTGAACTGAGTCATTCACTTAATAACTTTCTTTGCATGGGCTCTGCTTCCAAATATCAGCAACTATTGACATTTACTTATGCAGCATATGTTTAGTTTTGAATAGAGATGGTGAGCTGGGGTGCCAGTTGTTGATATTGGCACATACCACTTTGGTTAAGATCTTGGGGATGGAACACACACAAAAATGGGATGAGAGGAAGAGATCAAATTGTGGTCTTCGCAGAACATCACACTGGCAGATTGCCTGTAGTAACAATGACAAGCAACCTGTTGAAGTGGTTTAACCCCAGCCAGCAACTAAGTACCACATGGCCGCTCACTCACTCCACACACACCCCAGGGGAATGGGGAAGAGAATTTGAGGGAAAAAAGGTAAAACATGTGAGCTGAGATAAGAAAGAAAAGTTTAATGATTTTAATAATTTAAATAATAATTTTAATAATAATGCTAAATAATAGTAATGAAGACAACAAAGAGAGGGAAATAAAACCCAAGAGAGATAAGTGATGCACAGTGCAATTGCTCACCACCTGTTGAACGATGCCCAGCCAGGCCCTGAGCAGCGATCAATGACCCACAGTCAACTTTCCCCAGTTTATATATATGATGTTCTATGGTATGGAATACCTCTTTGGCTAGTTCGGGTCAGCTGTCCTGGTGATGCTCCCTTCAAGCTCCTTCTGCACCTTCTCTTTGGCAGAGCAGGGGAAACTGAAAAGTCCTTGATTTGGAGTAAGCACTACTCAGCAACAACTAATACATCAGTGTGCTATCAACATTATTCTCACCCTAAATCCAAAAACCCCAGCACTGTACCAGCTACTACAAAGAAAATTAACTCTACTCCAGCTGAAGCCAGAACACCTGTCATTCGGAAATAACTTTGGGAAGCTCCTGTCTCAGAGACTTTCCTGCACAAATGGTAGAAAATCAGTTAGCTTCCTGGAATGTGAATGCCAAAGCAGTGAGGTTTCATCTTTGAAGGGTGTGGTTCCAAGTTGATTTCATTTTTCACATGAAGCTGACCATTAGCTCAGCCAGTGGCACAACAGGTAGTCTTACATACAACCTTTTGTATGGCCATAGCATAATTCAACCTAAAACCATCTAGTCCACCATCCTGGTCAAAGCAGGGCAAGCTCTGACCAAGTGCTGTGCTATTTCCAAGTTCTCAAAGTAGAGAAATCACCATACCTTTTCACTAAAAACTTCCCTATTTTTTCAGTGCTGATCTTCAGGTTCATGCCAAATCATGTACTGCGAAGGAACAATGTTTGCTTAAGCAAATAACATTAACAACTTGGTGCTAAAACCTGACACACGTTGAGCAGCTCTCTGCAAATTCTGCTGTTGTGAATTGTTCTGAAGATCCTTCACAAATCCTCAGCCCTCCAAGAAGTTGGTTTTAGTCTGGAGAGAAACATCTACAAGAACAAATTCTTATTTCAGGTCCTATTTCTGTGGTTCTTAATGCATCTAAAGGTTTCTTTTCCACTCAAATGTAATAGTTGCTCACACAGTGAGGCTCTGTGGCCCTCAGGAGTGGCTAGTCACAGAAATGCAAGAGTCTTGACCATGTCTGATATTTTAAAAATCTTTAGGTATAAAAGCTCCTGGTTTACATCTTCAGATCTGAAGTTTACCCTAGATCAATGATACATAGAAGGGTAGCACTACAAAAATCTCAGAGCCCTTCAGAAATGCTGATAGCCATTCTCATTAAAGGCACGCTCATCCACTGGGACATACCACCAGAACAAGGTAGATACTCTTACTTGAAGAGTTCACAGTAGCACAGGACACCCTGTAACAAGTACAAAGGAGAAGTAATAAGGGCAGAGGTTTTGATAGAAACAAAACTATCACCATAAGCATGATGTTAGAAACTTGCTTGAGGCTTTCTCTCTCTTTTTGCTAAAAAGAATCCTTGGAAACCCATTTTCACCTAATCTATATCTTAAATCATAGCCTCCCACACAGTAGCCACAACAAGCTGAAATCAGCATCTGGGTATGCAACCAAGTGCTGTACACCAAAGACATCCCTCGCACAAGGGAGCTTGCCGTCCATATAGAAGCTTACAGGCAAACAGGCAAGTCTAATAAATAAAGAATGGGACATAAACTACAATCAAAATATTCTGTTCTATATGCCTTGTCCTAAAACTAGAACCACTGAGCACAAATAGACCCCAGATTACATCACCAACTATAAAAGCAATCTCAGTTTATTCTTTTTTTTTTCTCCAGCAAAGTGTTTTCTTTTGTTTTGTTTTCCGAATTATGTGCACTGCACTGCCATCTGTATTCTCCTTTAATGGCTCAATGAGCTTGTAGGCTGAGCAATTTCCAGCTTGCTTTGATTTTTTTAAAGAAACCTCACATGTATACGAGTTGGTTATTTCCCTTCCCTTTTCATTTTCTGTCAACAGAATTGTAATTCAGAGGGTCTGATTTGTTATTTTGTGCAGTATTCTGAAACCATTAAGCAGCCTGCATGTTATCAACTACTCAATAAATCTCCCCCAGTTTTTTCCCCCTGCTAACAGGTTATCATCTTGCCATGCTCTGTGCTTTAGATTCAGTCGTCGCTGGCATGCAAGGAAAGCCTGCAGCAGCCAAGCAGGGCATTCCTTCAATCTGTATTTAACAGTTAATTGCAAACCTGTTCCTTGAAGTACTGCCACAATTCCTTGCTTCACTGCAAAGTCTTTGATATCAGCCTACTGCCTTTGGAAAGATTACAACTTGTGCACTTGGCTACTCTGGTCAGATGTGCACAGGAACATCAAGTATGAAAGTAAATTTGCTTTCTGCACTGCATGTGAACCCAACAAACCTCTCAATTGCCATGTTAAATATGCTTGAAACCAGTGCAAAATTGCAGGGGAGATGCTTTGGGAGAACAGAAATTTCCAACACGGAAGCTGACTTTCTGGGTGGGAGGGGAGGGATGAAAAGTAGAGGGGGGCCATTAACACGGGGTACGCTCACATACTTTGCCAGAGCTATATTCACATCAAATAAAGATCTGTCTTCACCTCAGCATCTTAACATCAAATATTGCTCTCATTTCCAGTAATGTAAATCCAGAATGGCACCCTAACAGGGCATTCAACAGAATTTTAATCAAGATTTATAACTTCTCTTAAGAAAGAGACATGACAGACATTGAATGGGAACTTAAAATAACACTTTCCAGCTAAGTAGCTCAAACTAATAACTTGTCAACAGTGAGGTAAACCCAGAGCACACAGAACAAAAAGCTATCTATAGCTTACACATAGGAGCAGATATGCTGAAGGGTATGAAGGCTTACATGACTTGTGATAATGAGTTAATATTTGGAGTCCAATAAATGGGCTCAAAATTATGTAATTTTGCACAGTCACGGTTCTGTAATTTCAATGTCCTCAATACATCTAGTACTTCACTAATATTTTAGTAGAGTCCATGTCAATATTAATGCATTGCCACAAATGTATCTACAGTCTGACATTAGAGAGTTGTGCACAAACGCATGAACTATCTAGGTATTGATTTGCTCTTTCTTTTGTGGAAAAGGAGTTTCAGCAGAGTGGGGTCAGGAAATGCTGACTCTATTGGGAGTTTTGAGATATCTTTGGCTCCAGGCAGTCTTACCTTATACCTGGGTATGGTCCAGGATTTGCATTGGCTGTGGATGAAGTATTTAGTCCATGCTGATTTTTTTTTTTTTTCCAGACTCCTCTATAGTGTTGGATACCATTTGACTAAGAGGATCTCCTTATAAATTTGCAACTTCTCCATGTGGGTGTTGCACCACTTTTTGTGCAGACTGGGACATTATTTATTCATCCACAGAGTTCACCTCCTGCTCAACATGTCTGCATACAATACGGTCCAGTAAATTTTTGATTCTAGGCTAGACATGCAAGATCCAGGTTCAACCCGGAAACCATGGTTATCGTGATACTTCTCCACTGCCAATAGACCCTGTTCTGTCCTGTACACATAGTCATCATCTATGGGCTATATTGGCAGGGTTAGGGAAAAGCTATGGACCTGGGAGCTGTCAGTGAGTTGATGAACTTGTTGAGCAACTTTTTTCCTCCATCTAACTGAGATCAAGGATTACATGAAGGCACTCTTGTCTGAGGTTCACGAAACCTCATGAAACTTCATGAGAACATGAAGGGCAGGAAATAATCTTGCAGATTGTAGGAGAAGCAACTAGAAAGACTGTCCTCATATCTACTAGAAGAGCAAATGGCAGACCAAAAGTCATATTTCCAAACTGTTAAGCACTGAAGAGGCTGCTACAATCCTCTTTCAGGAGTGCAGCAGAAGCTAAGGGACTTCATTAAGGAGTGGGCATTTTTGGTTTGGACCCTGAAAAAATTATGTTGTCGTCAACACTTCCCAATTTGTCTACATCCTGGTTTAGAAATTAATACCAGAATTGCACATATTATTTCAGTATCAATCTTAGTGATGTCATTTATCTGAATAGCATTACCCTCTACTCAAACTTAATGACCCACAGACTCTGCATGCCAGAACTGTATCCTGCACTTTAGCAACTTACAAAGAAAATAGTCTTACGCATAAAATAATCTTCAGTTTGTTTGGCAGTCTTTTCTAAATCGCTGTTTTCCAGAATGTCTATGATGGTATTTATGCATACTTGTGAATGTTGTGTGTACATGTAAATCTATTGAACCTCATACCTATGGCTTCTTGGTTCCAGGCGTATATGCTTTATCTACCCGTCTGTTAACCAGGATTTCTTCTAACACCTGAGGACCATTTTCTGAGATGTTTAAACATGACTAAGTAATTGTGTTGCCAAATCCTTGTGAGAAGCTCTAGGTAATAAACCTGTACATTTCCTGTAATTCTCCTGTTAGCAGCTTACATCACTTGGAGAATTCACTCAGGTTTCTTTCCTCATACAAGAGAATTATTTATATAAAGACGTAGGATTCCAATAGCTGCTTCAGTAAAATGAAGCTGAGCTGTGCAAACAGAGTTTCAAATACAGTTGAGTAATTTTTGCTGTGTTTGGGGCTATATTTACATGACTAGTGATACTTGCTGCAGTGCAAGCAAAGGCTAGCATTTGTTTTTTTGCTTCTTATTCTCATATATGAAACCACAAATTGGAGGAACACCAAAGAATGTTTTCACAGGGTTGTATGCACATTAATCATGTTAGAGACTTCAAACAATTGCATGTACGAAGTTATAAAACTGAGAATAGAAAGACCTGAACTAAAATCTTGGAAATGAACAACTTGAAGTATTGAGAGTATGTTAAATTAAAAACTGGATCCAGATCTGAAATTTTCAAATGGCATCAGTCTGGCTTCCCAGCAAGCAGAACCTAAAGCCCAGTGACAAGTTACACCTGAATTTAGGGAAGTTCAAATACCACTTTTAAATCTGGGGGTTTGGCTCATTTCTAAAATATATAAATTTCCAAGATGGGTACTACAGGTTAAAGAATTTTGCCTTTGAATGCAACAGGAGCAGGTTTGTTACCAGAACGCTTTTGCTATTGGCAGTGTTACCGACAACATCTATTGAAACCAATTTATCAGTTATGGGTTTGGAAGTTCAACTTAAAATCATATAGTCTTGGGCTTGCCTTCTGTCTCAGGATATAAAAGGAAAAAGACCTCTTCCATTACTCCTCACAGAAGAATGGTTTGTTTCTGCTGAACAATTTACTTTCCAATTTTCCACATCAGGACTTTATTCTCTTTACTGCTGAGTTTACCATACAAAGTCACAAACATATTCGTTTCTCTTTTGCTAGCAATTAGTTCTTCAATACATAGGCAGATGTTACTCTTTAGCTGTAGCCTAAATATATGAGCTCCTATTTGCCATAAGATGTAATAGATCATGTTCCACATACAATTTTCAAATGACTTCAAGCCTTAATCATAATAAAAACTCAAGAGTTAACATTCCTTTCATCTACAGATTATTACTGAACATTTCTAATAATCTAGTTAAGTTGTAGGAAAAGCACAGAAAGAGACATGAAACAGATTTCTCCTCTCATTTTCTTCAATACCGAGGGAAAGAAGACAAATCCAACAATAACAAAATTTTTCTTTCCCTTCCTGCTTTAACACAGCGAGTGATTTTCTTTAAAAAGAAAATAGGTTGTAAGCAGCTAGGAAAGCTATTAAATGTTGCTCTTGTTTTCTGTGTCACCTGTGAAATACCACAGAGAGATTTTAATCTTTGTTTCAGTGTTTTTTTCCCTAAATTCATTCATTTAAATGGAACTGTGATTTCTTTGATCCAAAGGAAGAGAACTACAGCCACAGCTTACTTTTCTAATGGTTCATTATATGATTTTAAATAATAAACTGTACATTTAAAAGGTAAGACTTCATTGACAGGCTGGTGATATGCCTTGGTAATTGCATTATACCAGTCAGTAATTACCTTTGCCAATGGCACCTTCACGTCCTGCCCCAAGGACGGGTAAGGGAGAGAGAAAGGAAGATGTAAACCAGGTGCAAGGGAAAGGAGGAGAGGGGTGAAAAATGATTCCCAACCAGGTGGGTTCAGGTAAGAGATTTTCCGAAGCTCAAACTGAAACAGTATTTGTCCCTCCTGCTTTTCTTATTTTAGATTAAGTGGCATGGCCCAATAGGCTGGATATAGACTCACAACTCAAGAAAACATTCCTTGAATTGGGACACATGGGTTTGTGAGAAATGTAGTTGTGGCAAAAAACTCATGTAGAAATGCTGGACATGACTCATCTAAGCTACCATTCCTCTAACTTTGCAAGAGCATAGCTGGGAGAAACTGAAAGCCAAAGTGACACAAATGCATTTCAACATTTCTGACTGAAGCATCCATGAGAATCTTTTCCTAAAAATGTGACATTTTGTCCCAAACCAGACTGAAAATAAATGTTGACAGAGTGGAAATTTCTCTGTGTGGAAATTCCAGCTTTGGTTCTGATAATCCATATTTGGCCCGAGCCACCAGACATTTCTTAGCTATTTATCGTTGTTTATATATGAGATGGCCTTTCCAAACAGACATGAAAATATTTGGTCTCTGCTATTTAGGTCTTGTGTCATGTTATAACTTAAATTCTTAGTTCATTTAAACTGTTCACATAAGTAAAAATTATACCAATTTTAGAAAATAGAAGTGTTTGTCATCATCTTCACTGAATGTACAAAAGAAAGATTCATTTTATTTTATTCAAAATTATCTGAGGAAGGGAAAGAGAATCTGAGAAGGTACCATCCTCAAGAAAGGTTTAACTGTGAAAAGCCCTCAGAACTCTGAAAAAGACCTGAAAGGAAATGAGACTGAAGATATGTCTGGTTGGTCACAACTGATTAACTTCTGCAACAGAAGTGGAAAAAAAAATAGGGAAAGGATTATTCACTCTTCTTCGTATCAGCTGAACTATGACATTTGGACTCCAGGAAGTCTGACATGTAGGAATCCGAGTGTTAAAAAAAATAATTAAAAAAATATTTAAGCTAATTTCCTTTTGCCTCGGTTTCCCCATTTATAAAATGGGCAAAATACAACTGGTGTCCTGCATAGAGTGTGTAGAAAAATTCTGAGAATAGAAAGCAGTTATTACTTTTTCTGTATGTGGCTGTAAGAGCTGTCATTCAAAGATCTTGATATGCTTTACAAGCATCTGACTAAACCCTGCCCTCACTATTCTCTGCCCTATGAGCAAAGTTCTGTTGCCGCCAGCTCATTTTACAACCAGCCAAAATTATCTGTAAGTACCAGCTCTCAAAAAAGGCTCATTTCTTATGACCAACACACTTAAACTAAGAGAATGGGTTAATACGTCCTTGCCAGGACTGATGTTTAGGAGTAGGTCCTGCCCTTCCTTAGGAAAGAGCTTTAGAAATTAGGTGAGCCATCACCATCACCCAGTACTGGACCTGCAGCGGACCCCCTTGTTTCCCTGCCTGCTCAGACATCAGCATTTCTCCCTAGCTTTGCTCCACCGATTGGAAAGGCTGCAGCTTAATGGCCTTTCATTGCAAACTTCCTTTTAGTGCACAGCCCAGCAATTAGTCCCCAGCCATGCTTCACGACCTCTGGCTGCCTCACTGCAAGCTTTGATCAGAACTTTGCTCGCTGACACACATCTAATAACCCACCATGGCACCAACTAAGCGATCAGGTCCTAATTTATGCCTCACCTTGCATCCTAGACCAAATAGGGGGTGTAATTAGCTATTATACTAGCCAGAAATTTGACCTGACCTCCTGTTTGGAAGTCAGGCAGGAAGAAGAAAAGAGGAAAGCTGCTGAAAATTAGTTTCATGGGTCTCTGCAAAAAAATGCAGTATCCATCACTTCTCAGAGGAGCCTGAGCTGGTTTCCAGGTTTCCACTGATCACGTAGTATCACCAGGAGCAGAAATTGCAAATTGTCATCCTCTTACCTGGAGACATCATTCTCATTTCCATACCAGATAGTTCCTTTAAGATCATGTGCTTCTGCCATAGACATGAGTACTGTTAGAAGAATTAAAAATTCACAGGAAAAGCACAACATTTTTCTATATAAATAGATGAGATGTGAAAGAGACGTCAAACCCAGAAAGGCTTTTTCTGCTTCCCACCATTTCTGGATTTCACGGTTACTTTTATCAAACTGTTTCTGACTTCTTTTTTTAAAGTGACATAAAAATGAGAGGTGAAAGCAAGAAGAACAGCAGCAAAAGAAGTTTTATTTCAAGACTATTTTTTCCAGGCTAAAATGAAATGTTGCAGTTCTGAGCCCTTGGAAAGGATGTTTACTCTACTCTAAATAAAACTGAAGTATATTTTTAAATGAAACATCACCTCAAATTACTTTGAAAGCGTCCAAATAAAAAACATTTACATTTTTTCCAAAACCCCTTTCCCATTTTCCTATTGCCGTTTTTTTTTTCTTCAGTTGAAACAAATCTCTTTGATCAGCATGAATTCACAAAACATTCCAGTCAACCAACTTGTATAATTTCAGTGGGAAAAAATCTTATTTGCATGAACCCTTCTGTCCAGTGCAGCTATCCCTCAAAAGGCAGAGAGAAAACAGCGCCTGGCAGAGGTGAGTAGGTTTTCCTGAGACCCAGGCTGCAGCAGGACCATGTGGAGCACATCTTAATCTAGCACACACACACGTCCACTGGCCAGAGCAGGCAGAAGAAGATTCAGGATGTCTCTTATCCCACCTGGAGCAGAATGAATGCTCTGTGAACACCCAGCCTCAGTGTGCCTCAATTTCTAGTAAGGACAACAGCCTCTGTATCCCTCTTGTAGGAGAGTAATGTGGTCTGCTGCATCCAATGTTCAACCCATGGCACAAGATCCTTTTGGTATCTGTGGGCCTAATGTGGGATCTCTGACCTGAGCACATCAAGGTAGGAAAATGCTGGGTTGGTTTTAGTGTTTTTAAGCATAGGGAAGAAGCCAGAAATTAGAAGCATCATTGGCCATGAGCTGGCAAGTCAGCTATGTTGAGTTAACTAGCGGGCACTGAAGGTTTAGTGTTGTTTTATTTCAGCTAAGTTGCAGGTCACAAGTGATTTTTTAAAACTGTAGGCAGACTCAACTGCTAAAGGGTTTACTTGACCACTTCTCTGTCATATGATGGAGGAACAAAAACAGCCTTCTTATGTGTTTTCATACCCAAAAAGTCTGGTCACAACTGTTATCTTTCCATCTGCACTCCCAGCTCAGAGAAACCACAGTAGGTTTTTGCCCTGGGATATTCTAAAATAATCTAAGTTACCATATCAATGATGCACAGAAGTTTATAATGTGGCATGCCTTCTTTTAAAGGATCAGTTCATACTTTGTTGGTACTTCTAAAAGCATATTTTAAAGTTGTTTGGAATTTCCTTATAATATAGAGGGGTCAGAATGAAAAAAAATATAGCAAAAGGGTTAAAAAAGAAACCATGGACATGAATATGAAAAGCATTCTATGTTTTCATAACTGCTTTTTATCTGTGGTGCTATATTTCTACATTGTATTCCACTTGAGAAAAACTCTAATGTTTGGATATGAACATTTTATACAGCGGGAGGGCATCGGGTTTTGGAGTTCAGGTCTGCACCTCTCCATGAAGAGCCATCAAGGGCACAGTCTCATGATCCCAGGTGACCTAGAACTGGTCCCATCCACTCCCTGAAAACTCTTCAGAGAGCAACCTGGAACCTCTGCCAGTAATTTCCCAGGTCTTGGGCCATGCAGCATCCTGGAGATACTGCTTCTGACATACAGAGGATTATGTTGACGGGTTTTGTTGCCAGAGCTCTGGCCACCTGAATTATATCCTCAGAGTATTGCAACTGAGACAAATGTCCACTTTCTTGCATTAACCAGTACTTCTTTAGGTCCTTTTCTAGTGGAATGGACATTCCTTAGCTTGAACAGGAAGCCGTTTGGGATCCAGTTCACGCAGGAGGTCAAAGTTTCCAGACAAAAAGGATTCTTCTGGCTTGCTTGAGGTGAATGCAGTCATGCAATACCCCCATAGGATCAGACAGCTGATCTTCAGGAAATACCTCTGCCAGCACTAACAAACTCACTGTCTCTGGACAGCAGTAGCATTGCTCTTTCACAAGAGACTCAACAGTCCAAACAAGAGGGCAAGATTCATCAGATGTTAACAGAACACCGTTAGGAAGATATTATAAATTTTAGGAATCTTTTAGGCCAGTGTTGTTTGTTCAAGATTAATTTGCCTGGGAAAGGAAAGGTGGTGCCTGGAACACACCAGGTGTTAGCTTTGGAGAGAAGTCTGATGTGGGACAGAGCAGAAGCCCTTGGCCTGTTATGCAGTGGTGGCTGGAGCAGGTCATTGACTAAAAAGCATCACTTTCAAACACCATGGGCCTGAAATGATTATTTGACATCATACCTGCAAGAAACCTTTAAGTCAGTGCTGATGAAAAAAGATATTAATGGTACAAAGAGGACAGGAGAAGTGAATATGAAAAAGGACAAAGTATGATCTGAACTGTCTAACATGGACCTGAGCAAACAGGATGCTGCACTTTGGCCAAAAGTCAGTGATGGACAAGGAGGGGGATAGCTATTCTACCAAACAAGGGTATAACAAGGTCTGAAAGGTAGAAGTGGAAGCTAAACAGGCATAGGCTGGAACAAATGAGGGAAATTAAATATTGGAACAATTCCTTTTACCACCAGCCACTTTCAAACCTAGAGCAATCTCTGCTGTGAAGCCAAGATCTAGTGCAGTTAAAGCAGGAGTAACTTCAGGGAAGTACTTTGGCCTTTTTCATTTAATAGGTCAAACAAGGGGACAGAATAAGCCCTTTTGGTTTTAAAAATTGCTGACCAGATATCCTTACCAAGATGCTAACTGTTCCAGGCATTTGATGAGCAACATAGCCACCATGAAATCGATTAAATGCTACTGTGCTTTCTTTTTTTTTTTTTAAGACAGCGTATAATTAACTTATGGAATGTGTTGCCATGGGATGTAAAGGGAGCAAATATCTCAGATTCATGTTAAATACTACACACCCATTTGAATAACCGCTTAGTTAAATGGTGATCCAGACAAATTTCCCTGTATTAGATCATTTGATTAGGTAAACTTAATTTGGCTCTTTAAGATGTTTTTTCTTTTTCTTTTTAAGCATTAATTATTTTCCTCTTGATGGACAAAGAATAGATGGTTCCCATCGCTCTGCTGGAAGATGATAATTATATCTGTTTCACCGTGCCAGATGTTATTGCAATTTTCACAGCTCCATTTAGAGGCTGTTTCTTTCCTTCAAATGGCTTGGTCTCCAAGGATGATGCCTCAGGCCAAAGGTACAGAGCAAACACTTTTGAAGGCGTCATTTCCCTCAAGACAATTCTGTTCCACTTTACAGAATAAATGTTGACCTGATACATGAAAAGGATCTAGATGCAAGACAGGATCTAACCTGCAAATGCTAAAACAATTTGGAAATATCCAAATTCCAGGTTCAATTAGACCATTGCAAAAAAAATTACCAACAATTAAATAGGCTTGCATGTTTACCTTCGCTCGGGGTCCTAATTCCTTCTTGGCTTTTGAAGGACAACTTGCTTATATAGTGGTGGTTACAGCTCTTGGAACGATCTGCTTTAAACAGAAATCACCATATAATATTAATTATAGGCTTGTTCCCGCCACCTCATAATCAAAGCCCCGGGAGAATCTATATTATGAAGTGAGCACCTTATATTTAAAAGGTATATAATTTCAATATTAGCATGATTGTGTTTCAGGGAAGGCCTTTGCTTAATATTTCCTAATAACATCTTACACAACCTAATTTCATAGCCTCCCCCTCCTTTTCTGTGTTATTTGCCCTCAGTTATTTTGTATCAAACTTATTCATGGCCTACACACTTATTTAGCACTGTACCTGCTATTAATAATAAAATAAAGAGACATTTTCAGGGGCAATTATTTACCTAAATAAGATGATTCTCTTTTTCAGGAAAGGTATGAGACTGAGTCATATTGGGTTTTGTCCTGGAAAGTATTTATGTTGAGAACTGCTTGATTTTTAATAAGATACTCACAAATGAAACGTTTCCTTTTGAACTGCTATTTCAAAGTATTCAAATTAGTGTCATTTTTGTTTTGCCACATTTCAGGAAAACTGAGGTTTAAAATGTAAAATTACCTGGAGGAAAGCCACTGTTTCCCAGAACAGAGGAAAGACTTTCTTAGATGGAAGGGCAAAAAGGCACTTTCTTGGAGGGAACAGTTTCTTTTCTAGTGGGACTAAAAGGTAATTTTTTAATTATTATTTCTTAATGATTAGATATTCAAATAAGCTTAGTTAAAGAAGCAGTGACATGGGGTTTTTTTTACACATGGTACAGAAGTGCTGAATCAGTGTTTCTCAGTGAAACTCTGCATGACAGACACTGCCAGGTTTTCTATTTTGGGCACATATATCTGGGCTCTGTATACAACCCCTTTGATGTGGGATCTATGTGCCTCCCTGCTTTGATTTCTTTCTCAGTGAATATCCTCCAGGAAAGATCTTACTCTTCAACTCACCTTGAGCAGTCTGAAATTTCATTTCACATATGGTGAAGCATCATTTCAAGTGTGTCCCCCCCACTTTTTTTTCCCCAACTGAAACAGAAGCCTTACAGGGAAGGAAAGTGCTTCTGCCTTATCCTGGTCCCCTATTACCCATACACTAGTGCAGCTCCCTCACCTCCATCGCCGTGATTTTGAGTGTACAGTTATACAAGCAAGGACCTAGATGTAGCTATGGTGGGAACTTACAGCACATCAGCTGCATCCTGAGCATTGCCTGCCATGCATGCAGAAAAATGTGAGGCAACCAAACTCTCCATAAAAAAGGGATGAGATACCTTGTGTGTGCAGTAAGATAAGTACATGTCAGTGTGCAGATACTGGAGGGGAGCGATACACTGTGGATTTATGTCCTCTCTACTTCTCCGTGAGCCCGTACTGTGAATCTGCACCAGTGAAGCACTGAGTATTCCTGGCTAAAAGAGAATATTCCTGAGTTCATAACAAATCAAATATTCCAGAATACAGAATGGCCAACAATAAGATCTGATAGTATTTTTTAAGTCATCACAATGGGGAAAATAAAGTGATTCAAAGGCTATAAACATTGATATTTGAAACATTATTTATCTGAATAATAGACTTCAGAGTCTTTTTTTTCTGGTTATATTTCAGCTTGCCCTGAGAGTGAGAAGCAATCTTGCTGCTAGTATCAAAATCCTGCTGCAGCAGGAAGGTGCTTGATGCATGTGAAGATGTGATTATCCATAGGAAGGAGAGACCCTATAGCTGTTGTTGTGCTGGGGTGGTGTGCTGACTCAACACAATGTCCCCTGCAAATTTGACAGCTGCGTGGTTTGCAGTTTTGGAAATCCAAGCATCTTTCTGGGTATTAGTCTGGAGGCTGTGGGCAAGAAAGAAGCTGCAGAGCAGTGGATGAGGGATTAGCAAGTGCGCAAAGGTCATGGTAGTAAACAATACGTAAACTTCACAATTTGGGTCCTGCTCCAGTAAACGAGGTGAGGAGTTGACCAGAGCTATTTCCCAGTCTGCGGCTGTCCCAGAGTCAGTGTAGCAGATAATATTTGGCAGCTGACAGCAAGATGCCATGATCAGAAATTTGCTTTGTAAACACCTAGATGTCAGGGGCTGGTTACAGACGAGCTCATAACCCAGAAGCAGCAGGCAGGCAGAGGCTGTGAGCACAGGCAGATGCAATCCAGGTCATTCATTCTACTCTGCTGGGTTTTAGGGAGAAAGAAGAGGTCTAACACTCTCTTTCTCTGTTCACGCCTCACTGTGAACCTGTGCTTGATTAATTTAAGGTGCAGGCAGGCCAGCTCTGCATATTTATCTGAAGAAGTTTAAGGAGTTACTGTTTGCTACTGCTTTTAGCTATAGGCTGCTGCCACTGCTGCTGAAAGACGGAATATGTGAGTGATCCCAGGGCACTTCAGGGCAAAGCAGTGGTGTTTTAAGCAAAGCCAACTGGGAGCTTAACATCCAGCTGTTTCTGCTGTGACACTGCATTTGCTGTCACAGAGAGGGGCACAAAGGGCTTTAGCACCTCGTGTCACTGTCGTTTAATACGGGAACAGACAGGTAAAATGGAGCAGTGGCTTTACACTCTGCCATTGCTGCATGTTGCCAGGCGTGAGGAGCTCTGACTCGTGACTCCCATCACATTTGTCTGTGTCCAACAAGCCAAGCACACTCTGCCCAGGCTAGTCCCCCTCAGCTCCCTTCATAATTAATACAGAAGTAGCTGATCTCTTTTGGGACCTTTACTTCTGGATAAGGCAAAACACACCACTGGTGTTTCAACATCTGGCTAGTAATTATGAATGGGATCCAGCCAGCCACATCCCAGCTGGATTGCTGGCATCTCGAACATGTCCCTTCTTTCACCCTCTCCCCAATGCACTGCTGGGCACCTCGGTGAGACTGAGTGCAGAAAGATGGACCTGCATGAGGCAAACACAAGACCTTCTGAAAGCTTTTCCTTCTCAACCACTTCATTGTA
Organism: Falco biarmicus; assembly: GCF_023638135.1. Classification (NCBI taxonomy): domain Eukaryota; kingdom Metazoa; phylum Chordata; class Aves; order Falconiformes; family Falconidae; genus Falco; species Falco biarmicus. The sequence continues at coordinate 27,646,625 of NC_079292.1, forward strand.
GCCTGTATCCCTTAGCTGACCGAGCTGGATTAAGTCTCCATGACGAGAAGTCAGGAATGTAGATTTATTCAGACTTGTTAAAACGGTGGCACACATCCCAAGGAAGACAAATAGCCTTTTGTGAGATAATTTGCTAACACTGTTCCACCCTAACATGTATCTGTCCTGTTATCGCATGACTAATATGGACATAACCCTGCGCACTTTTATCTGACATGCATACGTATGTCAGCCTGATTTGTGTCTCGCCTTGGTTGGGTGAAGAAGCCAATGGACTTGTGCCCAAGTAAAACTTGTTGAACTGAGATCAAAATCTAGTGTGTGTTTTTAATTCGCTGCTCGTGCCTATTTGCAAGAAGTGGCTTTAGTTCATAGGAACGTTTGCAGAAAGCCTGTTTTTCATTTGGTTGCTTCTTTAAACGTAGGAAGAATTCACAGAGTAAAAGTGTTTGGCATTCACTATCAATGTTACAGTAATTTCTGTTGGTCGCATTATTCTTTTGGTGAAAAGGATGGTGGGCATCTGATCAGGAAAAAACCTACCCTGTGAGTAATCCTACACAATGAGTAATGAATAGTGGATGAAACTTGTTCTTTTATAGCATTTAATGAATGCTATAGAATTCTATAACATTTTAATGAATAACTTGATATAAATGACAATCTGATGTAAATAGCTTTATTATTCTCCCTGCAGACAGGGAAACTGAGGCACAGAGCAAGTCAGTGTCTCTGGATAAGAAGTCCTAGATCTCAATTCAGCAAAATTTCTGCTAAGCTTTAACAGAAGGCAAAGAGGCCTTCCCACTTCAATACTAACAGGGCATTCAGGGAATTTAATTCTAGCTGTGTTTCTGCCACAGATTTCCTGTGTGCTCTTTTCTTTCAGTGAACAGCAGGCAGTAATGCTGCCTTTACAAACCACCTGTGAGAGCTTTGGGGACAGGACTGATCCTTTCTTGGGCATTTGAATGGCACTTACCATAAACAGGACCTACTCCTGCCTCTGCTGTCTATGTCAGTAGTCAGGCAGAAGGTTTCCAAATAAATTTTGGGTTGAAATGTACTTTTTTTGATTCCTTCAGAATATCTGACTTTCACAAAATCAGCCCCTTTTGCCTTCCAACCCAGACTTCAAAAGTTCTAGTTGTAAACTTTTGGACAGAGAGGTTGACTTTCTCTCCATACAAGAAGCACACATTATGACCTCATTACAGTGAAATCCAGCCCCAAAAATGCATTAATTAAAATCCCAATCAATGGATAAACAACCAGCTCTAGCTACATCCTAGACACAATTTCCAACAGTACCCATCTCCTATTCTTCAAAGCAAAACAAATGAAGAGATCCTACAAATATTTATCAGCATTCATGTCTCACTGAGAGGTATTTGGGTTGGTTGGCATTTCTTTGCTCCTTACCCACATGATAAGGACCAGGCAGGTTGGTGCCGGTGTTGCAATGCCACCCTTCAGAGGATGCTGGCTTTCCTTTCACACTGGCATGACTCAACTTTTACAGCAGAGTTTCTCTGCATTGACCTTGTTGGAGCTGATAACACAATTCTGTGCAGGAATCAGCTCTGTCTTATGGCACGTACAGGTGAAACTGTACAAGCAACTCTTTTTCCAATTAATAAATAGAAGCTCTAAAGCCATTAATGTGCCACAAAAGAAATTAGGAGATATATGATTAGAAAGTGGATCCTTGACCCAAGTGGTATAGCGACTCCTCAAAAGCAGTGATTTCTTCTGAGCATTTTAAAACAGGTAAATCCATTGTGTCTTTTTATGAAGTCTGGTAGGGAACAAATGCAGAATAACACAGAGCTTAGGAACTACTCCCCCGCTTTCCCCTGGCAAAGCTGAAGTTTAAAATCCTTCCACTCTGCCATCTTCTTCTTCTGTCACAAAATGCTTTAATAGAAGCTTTGAATACGATTATATGAAGTTGTAACTATTTCTACCAGAAATAAAAAAGATTCATATTCAATTGTGGGGTTTTGTTGGGGTTTTTTTTTTGTTTCAAAATAACTTTAAAATGCATTTATTTGACACGATAATTGTTTTGAAGAAAAAAAATATATCTAAAACTCAAATTAAATGTTTTGATTGACCTGAATCTTTTATGGTTATTTCATTTCAGTTCCTGGAAAATTCTGAGAGGAAAATTGCTTTGTTGTGATTCAGAACAAGGACTAATTTCCAAATGCTGGAATTCCCCTGAAAGTGGAAGCAGCAAGTGCAGACCAGCTCTAATCACAGCTCTCTGACAGCCTCTGCAACTGGTATTGCAGTGGAAGTGGTAGAAACTATGTGGCAATTTGATGCAGAATCACTCTCACCCCATTCCTCAGATTCCTCTTTCACTGGGATTGCTGCATTTCCAAAGCACTTATGTCCAGGTCCTTCCCATTCTCATTGCCCTGTGCCTCCACTCAACAGCCTTATGTTCTGAGCATCCCCAGTGAGTATGTAGTTTCTCTACTTTTGAACAACACTGCTAATATTTTAGTAGGGAGGGATAGGTGGCTTACAAAATAATAAAAATAAAAAATAAAGTCACAGGCATTTTTTCTTTCTTGACTAATGCATTTCATTAGCATTCAAATTATTTTCTTCCTATGAGAACATCTTTTAACATTAAAAAAAATATATTTTAAACCCCTTTTTATAGCTGCTTGTACTCCAGTTGGAAGAGAAAGAAAATCAAAGTTTGTCATTTTATTATCCAGTATATTTTAAGATCTAGTGCGGCTCAGGTGGATTTTCCCTGGAATAGTAAGCTTGATGCTCACTCAGCAGTACAAATCAAAAACAACCTTACTGGCAGTCATTAGACCTCATTCACCCACCCTGAAACAGATGCAAGTAAAAAATAAGTAAAAAAATAAAAATAAAATCAGTGTCATTATGATTTGAAGAAGAATGAATCCTGCTGAGTCTGCATTACTGCATAATTTTGCAGCAGTGAATGCTTTGCTCACGGATGAAGTTTGTTAACAGGCGGAGCCTGAGCAGAAGTGCTTATTTTTGGCGTAACATAAATCAGACATGAGTCCTTCCAAACACCATTCACACCCCAGTTACTCTGCACTACAACGTGACATGGGAATTTTCACCATTCATGATAAATCATTTCAGGAAGACAGTAAGAGGGATGGGAGGGGGGGAGCAGGGGAGGAAAATGCCAATTAATAGCTGAATTACTGTGAAATAAGTACTTTTAGTGGGTTGGCTTTGATGTAATGAATAGGCTCAGGTGCAGAGAAGTGGATTTAATTGCATTGCATGGATTAAGGTAGACATGGAAAACAGATTTGGTCTATGTTGAGTAACTTCTGTTCATTTCTGGTGCATTTTCATTTTAGCTTACTTTGCAGCTCTCCCACATACATATATGTATACGTATAAATACATTTACACACATTGCACAGATATTTTTCCTTGATGCTTCTAGAAACTAAGTAGTGCAAAATGTTGCTTGGAGAATGTCCAAGCACTTGGGACCCAAATTTACAGACTAACCCAGCTGAGTTATTGTAAATTAACACATTTTTGGTCATCAGCTCTTTATCATTGTGACCAAGTAAAAGTCTTAATATTACAACTTACTGGGGAGTAAGTTCACTTATTTTTAGATGTCCATATCCCATCTAATCTTCTTAAGATCTTTGATATTCAAGTGATATGATTAATACGGCTTATTCTACATTTTTATCTTATGATGAGGAACTTTGCCCAACTCAGACACAGATTATGGCTACTGATGGGTATGCAGAACATAGATATGTTCTCAATATCTCCCAGCTGGTTCCCATTTAGCTGCAAGAGCTGAAGCTGCACCATGCCCAGTTGTCCCTCAGGTCAGTTAGCTGATAATTAGCTCTTTGAGACAGCAGAAGCAATTGAGGATTAGATCTTTGGATGCCACAGGTTGGTAGCCCTATCTGGGAAGTTAAGCCACACTGAGTTGAGGTTGTGAACCAGCAGAACCAACATGTATCTGGGTTGTCTGCATGAAAGACAATATCTGGCAGACAGGTGAGGCTGTGGAGAGGGAGCGATGACAAATGCAATGTCATCAGTCTTATCAAAATCCAAAAAGACTGTGAGTCGTAACCCTATCTAGGAAGTAAAACTGTTCTTGATGTGATCTACACTAGGGTTTAGTTTGCTGCAAGCTCTACTGGGAAGCCACTATCATTTCCAGCTAGCTGAAGAATCAGATAGGTGAAAAGTCATCTTAGGCCACCTATCTGATCAGTTGTCACATTCTGGGCACAGCATGATGCAACCACTAAGACTCAAGAAAATTTGGAAAGTGAAAAGTGCTTAATGCAATTACGAATTATGTACTTGAACATAATCGTGAGGAGCAGAATGTGAACTCCAGCTTTGGGAAGAATGGGTGGAGGGAAGAAGCCTGTAGGTATATTTGGTTATGATATTTTGCAAAAGGTACATGCCTCAAAGCTGCTGGCAGTGTTAATTCTGCTTTTGATAAGTGCTTTGTGGTGCAGTACGTAGGGTATGACCATAAGCGATTTCAACTCTGACAACATTTCTTTGTGTGGGAAATTCCCCTGGTTTTGTGTTTTTAAAGGAAAACAAAGGTTAAATTATTCTTGGGAAGATTATTGTCCTTTGACAGAATTTATGATGCCCTCTGAAGCAAAGGTCTTTCCCTGTAGGCTTTTCCACATCTAACTATGGAGTGAGTGGGAGTGAGTTATAGCTGTGTCCTAAAGGAAGTAGTTGAAGGAACTTCAGGAGAAGAGGCAGCAACTTTTATCTCTAAACTCATAAACAAATACAATATGATAATCTGGGAAATCTGGTTAAGGCACTGTCTATACCTCTTATCCCCATCACACTTGGCAAGGTCTGCTCCTCTGTCATCTTGTCCATCATTTATAGCCATCTACCTCATTCATTCAGTCCACCACCGTCTGACTGTCACCACTCTGAAATCAGACCAAGAACACATGACAGTGTCTCACTGGAGCCTCTTATCCAAGACAAAGCATTAAATGGAGATTAAAATACATCAAACCCTATTTAAATTTAGGTTTTTACATGTTATTTGACATATGCACATTATATAGGTATTATTTAATACATATGCATGTATAATGTACATACAAATATTATGTAAAAAAGTATTATATATAAAATCATATGTGATATTAGGTATTGATAGTATAAAATAAATCATGATAACATATTGATAATATATTATAAATTACAACAACGTAGATATTTAAGTCAGCTCTGGTATTATAGTTGTGTTCCTACGTCACTGACCCATCTAAGCATCATGTAGTGGGGGATTAAGTGGAGTGATTAAGATAATATATCATAAATATGTGTGAGTACATTACCACATGACAGTCTGATTATATGTATATGTTTTGGCATACACATACACATACTTATATGTATATGTTTTGGCACATATAGGTACAGCATATATGTATCTGTATCTTGACTTATAGCCACAGGTCCATGCAGTAGTTTCTGCTTGCCCTCGGTTATACCAACTCACAAACACATGAGCGCTTGAAAACATTGACCTCCTAAAGGACATGTGAAACAAACACACACGGACAGATTTACATGTTACAGTGTAAGGTGGTGCCTACACATTTATACACACGCATGCATGTCTTTGTGTGGGTTTTGGAAGCAAAATATTAATGATATTTACATATTTGCTCTCAGCAGTTTTGTTAGCCAGAAAGCCTTCCTTGAAAGGCAAGATTACTAATTTGTGTGGGTCTTTTTAGTGACAAAGCAGCAACAGAAGCTGGGAGATTTAAGCAAACATAAAAAAAAATGTCATCTAATAGTCCATCAAACAGCTCTTGTCACACAGATAAACCTTTTATCTCTCTCTCCCAGATTCTAATCAGGGGTACAGTTTGCATGTTTCTTGTGTCACTGAGCAACCGATTCAGCTGGGATTCCCTATGCCCTGGGAAATAAACTCATTTTGGCCCAAATGAACATTTCAGAGCCTTGTTTTATCTTTTCACATTAACATATTGGTTATTATTTGTTACTCACGACAGCAAGAGTGCATTTTCTCACCGAGGGATGGGTTGCAAAGCAGACTGTATCTGTTTATTTGGAGAGTTCTGTATGCAGAAGAAAACCAAAACACTTTCCGGGATATGGGGTTGCTAAGACAAAGTTTTCATTCTGGTTAAAAGACCATTCAAAATACTCTGAAATCTGAGGACTAAAAAGTAAAACTCCAACATTTTTATTACTTAAAAATTAAGTTTATTGTGTCCAGAATCTTATCTATTATCCAAGCATAGTAATGACAGTCTAAAAGAAATTTTAAAGTTTCAAACCCTATCGTATTCTTACACGGTTTGCATTGTGTATCAAATTGTGTATTTCAGTTTGGCTGTGCACAGTCATCTTTCCTTGGTTTGTGCTCATAATTAATTGTTCACATTAAAGATAGAAACCAGGTGATAAATATACCGTTGTCTCAAGTTAAGGCTTATAAAAATGAAACCTTTATGTCTTGCTTTTATTGTGTGTCTTATAATTCTTGATGAGGAGTTCAATAATCTTGGTTTCTGAAATTGTTTACATCAGCTTTCATTCAGCTGATTCGAATTTCTAGTTTGCATGTCGTTGGCAAGAAGTTTAAAACAGGATGACCTTGGGCTATGTCTATACTCATAAACTGAATAAGGCTAGGGAACAAGGCTTGAGCTGGTTCCTGGATGATTTTCACCCAGACAACTACCTCTGCCTTGGGCCATTTCATTTGCTTGTGGTAGGCCAATAAATAAAATTCCAGGTTTATTATTTTTAGCATTTCTTATTTTCTATGGAGTAGTTGAATGCTCAGGCATGTACTATCAAGCAAAAGAAGCACAAAGCTGTGGAAAAGGATTAGTGCCTGGATGTCACCTGCTTAGCGATGTCCCCAGCACAGGCATCAAGAGCTGATCTGGTAGCCCTCACCTCTGCTCATACACATAGCAGAAGCAGGAACTTTTCAGAATGTGATTCTTGTGATGTGTTTTCACATTTATTTTCGGATGACATGATGCCTGGTGACACATACCCCTCCTCCAACGCAGGAGCGCTAAGACAGCCCCAGCTGGATGTCTCATGGAGCAGTAGCTCCCTACCTTTCCTCACCACAAGAGGGGATTTCCCTTCTCTCTTCAACTGATTGAAGAGGGTTTTTTAGGAATTTTCCTTTCCTTAAGCATTGTTCTTATTAAAAATAGTTCACCACCTTAGGCCATAAAAGAAATTCTCTTCTGATCAGGCCTCCTGCCTCAAGCAATTAAATAAATAGCATCCGTTTGATGTAGCAAATGTGAAAGCTGCATGTTTACTTCTTTACTTTGAAAAAAATATATAATAGCAGCTACTTTTTTTTTTCCTTCCCAAGGTTCATATTGTTGTAAAATAAAGAGATGTTTGGGGGAGGGGGAGAAATATATACAGTATAAATGTTTAAAATACTCTCCGTCACCCTGATTAACAAGCATAACAAAGGGCGATAAGGAAACAGAAGACATCAGAAGTCTCTGGCTTTGTTTTTGTTTTGTATTTTCTGCTGTAAAATGTTTGGCATTGCCAAAAAAATAAAACCTGCTTTGAAAACCAGACATCTGTTTTCACCGTCTTTGAGAATGCAAGCGTGAAATGTAGGAAACATATAAGAAAAGACCCTAATAGAGAGTCCCATCCCCTCCCTCTGAACATGAAAAGCTATAAGAAAATCAAATCAAAATAAATATGAGAATCCATTTTATGAACCAAGGTTCCTCTTTAAAGCAAACAGTTTTTGTGGAATATATGTGACCCTCAGTTTTCAAACCTGAGCTCTCTCATAGCAGTTCACAAAGACCTTCTCAAAGGACTCCCACCTCAACATCTCCTTGTTTACCTGCACAACGTAGATATTTAAGTCTGCTCTGCTGTAGTTATGTTCCTACATCACTGACCCATCTAAGCATCATGTAGTGGGGGATTAAGTGGAGTGATTAAGATTGCTCACCTTATTTGCCCTCTCATTCTCTCACACTCTGAGGAAGCAGAAATTAAAATCCAGGGCTGAGCATCCCAGTGCAGACTTCTATTGTTTCCGACCTCACACAGCACAACAAATCCATAAGAAACTCATATTTGGGCCCCAGATGGATCTGTAGCTGGTGTGATAGACATAGCTTTGCTGATGAGCATAGATATCGGTTACCTGTTGAAAGTAAAGCCAGTCATGGCCATGCTGCCCATTTACTTGCTTTGGGCAGTGTTCCTGAGTGCTGAGATTACTCTGAGGGATCTTTGAAGACCTGATGCAAAACCACACTGGAGTCCATAGGTCTCCACTGACTTTGGATCAAGAGCCAAGACAGTTTTGTGCTCCTGTGACATGTTATTGTCATTCTTGTCACATGTACATTCACTCAGTCCTTTCCTAAGTTTCTGTTTTAATATATACAGACTTGAATTGTTAGATTCTTTTCTTTAGAATTAATTGTTTACTCGATTTTTCTCCCGAGTAGTGCACATGTGCGTTTGTTACCAAACAACTTTGTAGACATTAAACACATAGGCAATCCCTTTTTATTCTACAGAATAAGTACACAGATAAGGAGAGCTGTACATATTTTCAGGGCACAATTCATTTTTTTCTTGCAGCTCTATTATTTCCTTCAATTGTTACACTGTTCAACTGTATAACAAATATTTTACTAGCTTCTATATATTACATGGCACATCAGTTAAGTGATATGGCCAGTTTTAGTTTTAATATTTAATTAATAATTCTTAAATAATTACTACTGAGGAGTTTTACTGCTTTTGAAGATTCAGGCTTGACTAAAGAAAAGTGGAATTTGCCACACTGCAAAGTCCGTGCTATTGCAAGGCAGCAGAATTAGCTTTTCCATGAAAGAGTAGCATCAAATCTTGAAGCGGAAAAGTTGACTACATTGTGATCCGTACATCTGTTACATTTAACAAGAAGACGATATGCATTTAACTGGTACGTTCTTCCTGACTTTGAAGACCACCACGTCAGATTACTGTTGTTCCTGTCCTTTCAGACCTCAGTGGGCCACTATATCTTTCTGCTTCACTTGACACAAAAAAAAGAACTTTAAATATCTAAAATTGTATTATGTGAACTCCCCTTACCTGTATAGGCAATGGAGATCGGTGGTTTTAAGGCTAGCAGAGGAATGCTGTATCCACCTAAGACTCTACAATTATGTGCTAACATCAAGTTAAGGAGCACTTTCCTCTGCTTTCCTCCAAAGGTGCTTCTCCCCACTGACCAGTCATCTTGGGCATTATCTGGGGAAGCTTAGTTTGCTACACACTTAATGCACAGACACAAGTTAGTAATAGCATATAGATTGGATCCTACATATTGGGTATTAAAGAAGCTTCCCGACAATCAAAATCACCCCTATCTACTAAAGTGTAGTGCCTTTTTCCTTCAAACAGCAAACTTTCCAGGTGTGTTGCATGTTTTATTGATGTTTGTTTGTTTAGTGTGGAAATTCACAGCAATTATAAGCACCAGGCTGATTTCAGACAGATCACTAAATAGATCTCTACTGATGAAAAGTTGAAAACATCCAGCACATTAGATCTGAGCTGCAGAAAAATTCCTGAATAATTCTTCATTTATTAGCAAAGTGTGAACAGCTGTAAATATTTCTCTTGTTAACCATGATTTTTAGCAACCTTCAACATATTTGGCAAATGAGGCATCTCAGAAGGAACATTGAATCCTGCTCTGTCCTACTATCTGTTTCACCGTTTATCAAGCGCCACAGATTCTGAATGCTCTGCACTTCCCATCCACTAACAAGAAGACAGGAACATGCACACATATCGTTTATACTTTATAGCACAAGGCCAGAATAAATACAGAAAAATAGAAGTTGCTGGGGAGAAGGTCAGTGAGGATGTTGGGACAGAAAATCCTAAAGCTATGCTTATGGTACTTCCATATATAAAGAGAAGAAAAATCTGGCACCTGTTGCCCAGAGGAGTTTGGAGGAAGCATGATGCAGAGTGCAGGTCAGCATAGATGATATCTCTGCTGGACTATATAGGTTTCAAAGGTATTAAAATGCAGAGGTCCTGGAAAATCTATTGCTTGACCCTTACAGAAACCAGTGAGACACAGGGTTTAGATTCTTAACCTATCTGAATTGTGCACATTGTTTGATGATGATTTGCACCCTTAAAAAGCTGACACCATTTTGTCTTCATCAGTTGATACCCAGTAGCAGGCTAAGAATATATGCTGTATTAAAAGGTTCTCTCCTGGGCTTACCCTCCCTTACCTTAATTGATAGAAAATTTATATTACCTGTCCATATAAAAACATAAGCTGTATTTATAAAATAAAAGCTGGGATATTTTTAATTTTAAAATGCCTGTCTTTACAAATTGGAAATACACATACACATGTGTAATATTGCATATTTAAAATTGGCTAAAAATGTGATTTCTACATGCATGATTAGTTGTTTTCAAGTGGAAATCTACTCTAGTAAGTAGTTTAGGGTTAGAAAACCGGGCTTCAAAGGAATTTGGTATGCCTTCTTCACCTTTGAGATTCAAACACTGGAGCCAGGATTGAAAACCAAGGTATTTCAGGTGTCTGCATTTAAAAGACTTTGTTTATGTTAAGGCTTAGGTCACCTTAGCAGGTATGTTTTAATGAAAACATTACCTCTCTGTGACCTTTGGGATTTGAAGGTGAAAATGCAGTCACTGGAAAAAGGAATCCTAATTGTCATGGATGAAATCTTCAGCATTAAAGACATTGTTTCTCATCCCTGTGAGTGACTTAGCGCAACAATGAAGTTTGTTTACTTTACAGAAGAGGTAACAGGGTGGCTTCTGGTGAGTGGTCTTCCTTAGAAAACACAATTCAAAACATTAATAAAATTAGGAATGGCTTAAAAATATTTCAAGACAGACCTTTAAAATGTGCATGCTACGTTTTTTGCTATATATATATAACTGAACCTTGACCTGTGCTGCTCAAATATGAACAGAGTTTGTACTGATATATGTGGTTTACAGGACATTACCTAGTTAATGGTGATTTACTTTATTCCCTTTTGCCCAAGGAATAATATCCAGGCATTACAACAAAATAAGGTATAGCAATAACACACTTTCTATAAGCATAGTAATTTACAGATTATGTCAGACCTCTGGGACAGAGGTTCTTTATGTCAAATACTAAATCTATTTAGCAGTTTATTTGTAACATATTTGCAACTTCAAAAAGAAAGGAAGAAAGGAAAGAGAGGAGGGGTTTTCCTACTTTTTTTTGCATTAATGAAACTGACAGTGCTTGTGCATTTGCAGTAAGTCAGTTGAAGTAAATGACTTTTTACAACCCTTATTAACTTGAGTTGTCACTGCGATGTCATCAACAAGATATTCGTTGCATTTCCAACAGGATCTTTTAAGTACAGTAACATCAAAATTGCTGAAATCCAAAACTTTATTTTTTATTGCAGGGGACAGGGAGGGTGGAAAGAATCTGTCGGTTCCCTAAATTCAGATCAAGGCAAAGTGGGAGGAAAAAAAAGCTAATGTTTCAAAATTGTCATTTTACACTATTTTAAAAGCCTGAGTGATGAGCGAAATACATCATATTTCCACTCAAGCCTTGTGCCGCCTGAAAAGAAAGATGGGTTTGTGAGCTTTTCTCATGCTACTTATCTAAACCAAAATCCAAAACAAACCAGGACTTGGCAACATGTATCTCCTGGGGCTTGAGGGAGCCCTGTTGTGGGAGGTGAGCAAACAAGAGCCTGCATTGCTCTCTGAACCCAAGCTCACTCTGTCCAGGCATTTCCCTAGTTGGAGAGGAGCCAGCCGTAGGCTGGAAGTGACACAGACCCATTAGTGCTGTTGAAAAGCATACCATGGACACCAGGGGTATGTCTGCATTGTCAGGCTCACAGGTACTCTAGGATAGCTCACTCCAAGGAACTACTCTCTATAAACAGCACGGGTAAGATCACACCAACTTTTGACACCTCCTTTTCAACATAATTCCAGCAGGTCTATCACCACATGTCCTTGTGCCCTGACACCATGGCAATCTCCTTGGGTGGCTGCACCACCCTGCCCACTTCTTTGGTGGGCTGCATCTTCACATTATTCTGAGCAGTGCGAGTTCAAAATCTCCCACATTCAAAAATAATTGTAGCCTCTGGGCTACCAAGGTTCCTGATGGGACTCAAAGGTGATGCAGGCCATGTGCAGTCTAGCATGGATGTACATAGCCCATCTGGGAGAAGAATAATTTGAGCAGTATGGACAAAGCCCTGGCTGTAACCACCAGCCCAGGACCAGGACAGCTCTGTGAAGTGCATCACCTTTATGCTGTTTATGCTGTCAGTGACAGGGTCAGTGCCTGTGTCTCTCCTACACCAGCCCCATGTTGCTGCTCCAGCATGCAAGGCTACCTTTCTCGGAGGATGTGGACTTGAGGAGCTACATACCGGCTGGGCACATGGGTGCTGTTCAAGTAAAGGATTAAGCAGTTTGCCACAGCTCCCACATATGAAGGCCAGCTGAGTCTGAACAATATTTTGGTGCATATTCCATCTGTCCTGCTGTCTTTAACAACCCTCTCTGCTTTTTTCATCCTACCACACACTGAGTTACTGGCTCCAGGGATTCCCCTGTGGGAATTCCTAAATCTCTTTACTACACTAAATATAGGGTAAAAAGCAGAGCTGTACTGAGCATTTTGCTGATGCAGACTTGAGGCCATTGGTATCTCCTCAGTAGATTGTGGATGTGAAGTTTCTGCTGCAAGATTTCTGGCACATTTGTGTGGCTTTAACTTGAAGCAGAAATACTTCCCAGTTCCCCTTCCTTCCTTATTTCAAATAGGCCTCATTACAATGCCACTAGAAGAGAGGAATGGCAGGAAGCCCTTAACTACAGGGTTAGTTTGAAGGAAAGACTGGGATAGGAAGAAGGATGGGGTCAGGCAATAAGACCTGGTCCTAAGGGGTACAGAGGGTGAATGGACAAGGCCAGGCTAGAAAACTGAAGGATCCCCCAATACAGGGGATTCAACAAACAGGGCTGCAAAGAACTGTGCACTTGCAGCCACAGCTGTGTCCTGTTCCCAATCCCCATGCATGTGAAGGTCATTTTGCCTGCCTGCAGCCCCTCTAACACAGCCTCTGTTCTGCTTGCCCTGAGGCCAGCTTTTGGGTAAGAGTGTCTTTCTGCTTCAGTTTCTTGGTCTGGAACATGAACTAATTTTCTAAACTATTTCTGGGTCCTTACTGAATGTCTGCTTCTGCCATTATAGCGTTGACACCGGGAACAGGCAAGGTTCTCACATGGTGTGAGTCAAGGAAAGCAAGAATCAGAGACTACATTTAGAAGGTGAGCTGAAAGGAGGTGAAAAGGTAAGAGAACAGCTCAGACAAGGTGAAAATGTGACTGCAACATGTTTAGCTTGAAAGTAGCCTCCTCAGGCATTGCTGGCTGCAGGGACTTTAGCAGAGTTATAACTATGCTCCTCCGGTAGGCTTTGCAATTTACGTCTTTCTCTGCACTCTCCTGCAAGCACTACCCAAACAAGTTAGCTGGAATTAGCTTAGAGGTATCCACATGCAGTGTGTAGTCACACCTTGTCCTGCCCTAAGTCACAAGAATGGAAAATATCTACATCTTCTTCCTGGAATAAGAAAAATAACCTTTCCCAGTTCATTAAGGTCAGGACACCGCTGGAAGCTTGAAGAGGCAGGAAGTTTTAACTTTACAACTTCTTTATACAAGGGAAAAGAGTTCTTTGTGTTTGGCTGGAGAACAACAAAAGCCTTTGCTTTAATAACATTCTAATAATATGTAATATTATATACATTTGGCTAGCAAAATGCACCACAAATTGCTTTCGTGTAGCACTTGAGACAAACATTATAAGGAAGGAAGTCCAGTGCTTGGCCAAATATGCAATTAGCTGCCACCCTGAAGCAGGATTTGAGATTGGTGTATTATCTTTTCAGGATTAAATAGGTGCCAGTAAAAAATAGGAAGCCATAATTAAAAAGAAAAAGACCTAAAGACTTAAGAGTATTTGTGGTGAAACTCCTCACACATGACACAAATTACTGTGCTGCCCAGACATAAAGAAGCAGGGAGGTGAAAAGAGCAAAGAATCTGAGCTTGTCTTAAATCCGACTGGATCCTACAGGCAAAATTGCATGACCATGTGAAGTCATATGGTGGTAGTCCAGGCAGAACTGTCTCCTTCAAGTAATTTCCATGACAGTGAATGCACACATTCTCTTGGGTGCCTTTCAAGCCAATTGTAATCCTCCTGGAGGCTTCAGTGGCATTTGACTTTGGTTTTCATTTGAATCCACCAGCAATTTTGTCATCAACTTTTGTGTAAACAAGATCAGGATCTAAATCACTGGGGTAGGTTTCCTGCCAATATAAATTACCTTCATTACAAGATAGGGCTGTGGCAATTCCACTTTCAAGCTGCAACAATTTGCACCATGGAGTTATGACAACTCTGCCTTAGGGGCAGGATAAATTGCCCCACATAGCAATGGCATTATATATCTTTGTAAGATCTGCCCCTTGTTTTAGAAACTCAAGTGGAACTGTAATCATATGTATTAAACACTTCTTTCCATTTGATTGAAGCCAGCAGGGATTTTGTCACTCACATCAGCAAGGATAAAATTCAGCTCTTAATCAAATAATGGGAGAAAAACACCTATATGAAGCCATATGTTTCAAAAGAAAAGAAAAAGATCAAGCCTATAGCATTCAGCTTTGAAAAATAATCTGCTCGTTATGTCTTGGTGGTATGGTTACAGATAGCAAGAGGGCAAGATTTAAAGATATTATAAACATTAAATTCGTATTTCATGCCTGTCCCTTTATCAAATTCTGTTAAAAAATTGATAAAATAATAATAATTAAAAATCCCACCTTCCAAGAAATAGAATCTAAACAAAAAATAATAAAAAAACAATCACTCACCTGCCAAAGAAGACTCATGCTTACCTGAGCTGAAGGTTGATGTCAGACAAATTTCACTGAAGAGGAGGTTTACAGACATGGTGTGACTGTGACAAGCTGAGCTTTGTATCTTGGCGAAGGAAAGTTTAAGAAAATACCCATGTACACAGGCACACACACAGACAAACACACATATATATTGTATGTTGGGTTTAAAGGTTTATTGCTCCAGAAAACTTACTGAAAGAGATTATGTGTCTCATCTTGTCTCTGTTTAAAAATAGAGCACTTATATGTGTTTTTTATTAGTTTGCTTTAGGATTACCTAAATCCTGCCCAAAATTTTCTACCACTTCCCCATAGTGCAATTTGCAATGGTAATCTGTTTATGAAGGGTAACATTAGAATAACTGTAAATATCTTTCTAACAGAACCCAAACAATAAAAACAAAAACTGCAGCTTAGGGAAGCTTTGGTGTGCTGAAAACCAAGCTCAGTTAAGCAAACCTTGCAATGAATAACACTCCACATCATGTCACTGAACCATGGAAAGTTACAAAGTGTGGAATAAACCTAAAGAAACTTCTGTTTGCTGGGAAAATTCTGCCCTTATTTCATTTTCATGTGGTCTCACAGGTATAAATGAGGATGATTTGGAAGCTTATGTGGTTTCCACATAGATGTAGTCGCTTCTCTTAAAGATGAAAATAACCTACATTATATTTTATTTTATTTTATTTGGAGAAGATTTTGCAGACCTTTTTTGAAATTATTTTAATATGGTCCGTATTTCATAAGCCTAGTTGAGTCTACCAAGTCTGTGTGTATGTAAGGCAATGGACACAGATACTCCATGTTTTACCAAGGTGTCCAGGTCTGCTCCTGCCCTGATCAGAGATAGGTAGGGATGTATTACACCCCCTTATTTAATCCATGTACACAGGTTTCCTTCACATGGGAACTGTGGAGATTAAGAGATCTGGGGCTACCTGAGGCTCGTGTGTCCAGCATCGCATAACAGCTAAAGCACCCCCCAGGCCTTCTAGATCAGACATATCTTGGATGTTTCACAGAGATACATTACCACTTAAAATATGGTTAAAATCAATCCATTTAGTAAATAAATAAAAGAGCAGCCTCACCTATTTGGAACTGAAAGCCTGATAATGAGAAGTGAGTTAACTCTAAGTTGGCCAATTCAAGAGTGAGTAAATCCCGTTTACCTAGCTCTATGCTGAATTCAAGGAAAGGTTTTTTGCCATCGAATCCAATAGCTGTTGGACCATGACCTCTTGACAGTAAACATTAAGCCATGAATAAGTAAAAGCATGGGCATTCTTGTTTAATTTAACTGCATGACTGATATTGCATCATGAATTGCCTTGTCGTGCCTATTGCCCAGCTACCTGTCACTTGGTAAATGTAGCATTGGTAGGCTGGGTAGAACAGCACAGTGAGGACACATCATTCCTCATGGATTCTTCTGTTTGTTTTTCGTTCAAGGTCAATATTTAAGTTCTAATTTAGACTTTTGTCTTAAAGAAATGTTAATCTAACTCTGGATCTCAGTATCTCTAGGTGCAAGACAGAAAAACACACAGTGACTTCAGTGGGCATGAGGGATGCCTACAAAGTGGTCCAAATATCTTAGAGTGAAAGGTAACCTCCATAGAAAATATATAAACCTCTAACCTCCCCATCTGAGGGTGAACTGAAGGCTGTGTATTTTGGCAAAAGTCCAGGAGCTGGTTCCTAATTCTGGAGCCACTATCGTAGTTAGTGTGGAAGTTTCCATGAGGACTAAATGTGGGAGTGAGGGTACATCCAAAAACACCTCTATTTCCATTGCAGCCTAGATGAGAGGAGGAGACTGGCCTGCAGCACCGAGAGGTCTCACAGCAAAGGCAGTGGGAAGCTGCCTTTGAGTAGGCAACACAGAGCAGAGGGCTGAGCCTTGAGCCAAAGGTCCTTTAAAAGGAATAGGATATCCTGGTTTAATATTGTAGGTCTTTGAGACAACTGCTGTGTATTAGAAAAAATACACATCTCTGCCTCTCACCTTCCCTTCTTCATCTACACTTTATAAATCAGTTGTTACTGTTTTACTACAGACCAGAGTCTCCACAAATACCACACGCTCAGTACATGGCATATATTGTTTGGCCTTCCAGGTGCTGCCATACAGCCAACACAAAATTCTCCATCACAATTTTCTCAACACTGGAATAAAATCTTTCTGAAAGGGAAGGTTAAAAACATACTTGGCCAGGGAAAAGAATGAGAGATGAAGGAGGGAGGAAAAAAAAAAAAAGAAGGTGGACTCATTAATCTGTTCTAATAATAAATCCTTATCACTTGTGCATTTCAGTTACTCTTTCAGCCTCCATGTTCTATATTTAAATACATCTGCTTCACACGTGCTTTGCCAATTAGCTGGTGATATTAACTGTTCAGCACTATCTATTAACACATGGCACAGCCGAACAGCATGAGAGACAAGCTTGACCAGGAGAGATAGTCATTCATGAGGCACACATTTCTCTCTATAACTCAGAAGTAGGAAGATAGGAAAGTGGCACAGCAATTGACCTAGGTTGTACATCAAGGCTAAATAGACACAGAGTAAATTACGGACAAGTAAGACAAGCTACTAACTGTTCCTTTAGCAGCCCATAATGTCAGTAATTCTATTACGATGATTGCTAGTTATGCAATGCAGTTGCGATGTAAATTTGTCTCTCTTCCGGCCCCCCCCCCCCCCCCCCCCCCCCCCGTCTCTCTCTGTCTTTCTACATTGTAAAATTTGTAGCCCAGTGATGGAACAGATACATGTAGGGGCCAGAAAGGGTCATTGTGATCATCTTGCAAGACATACTTGTAAACCACCTAAGCATGGATCTTTCCTGAAGAGATTCCTGCTTTAACTCGAGAGCAACATCAAAACAGTTTATCTGGTCTATCACACTGTAGAAAAAGGTATTGTAATATTGTAATGATTTTAATCTCTTGCAATGTGATAACACAGGTTTTTTTTCAAACTGAGCTACGTAGCATTGAGTTAGTGCTAGAATAGCAGCTGTGCTTAAGACATCTGAATTAATCACTTGATCTCTATTAATTATAATGAGAGCTTGGACACTTAGATCATCTAAATCATCTACATGAAGATGTCTTAAACTGTGAGCTGTATCCCACCCTTTCCAATGCCTGTCCCATTGATTCCCAGCTGGAATGCCTTGGCATGTCCTGCCTGTCTTTTCATTGCTTCTCCAGAGAGGTGTGGGTCTCCCAGGGGTTTTGTATTATTTCTATTAGTCTTGTGTAGATGTCTCATACACCCTATAGCATTTCAGTTGGGAGAAGACATACATGCAAGTTAAACCTAAAAATGCTGAACTATGGAGAAACAAGTTCTGGCAACGGACTAAAGCATGGAACGAGAAGGAGAAAAGAAATTGGATTTCTTGCCAGCTCATCACTTATTCCCTACATGCTAATGGTTAGGTGGATTCACCATGTATCTCAGTTTACTCATCTAACCACTCTGATTTCATCTAGACGACAATGGTGATAAAATGGATGTGGGATTCAATTTTGGTGATACTTTTGTGAAGGACGGTTTGCTGTGTCTGCTTGGAGAGTGTGGGAGAGGTGCATTTTGGCTCAGGCTCTGCAGTAGGAACCTGCAGATGAGAGTTGTGTTCCTGTTCTGCTGCTGGTTTCCTTGGCAAGTCCCTAAGGTCAGGATTCATCTTTCTTATTTTATAGCCATTCACAGGTCGTCATCTCATCCATGCAGGTCACTGAACAGACACCTATGACTAGGTGGCAGAATGAGTCTTTGGAAGTGCCTTTCTCAAGGATCTCCAGAAGAATTCTGAATCAGTGTGAGATTAAATGACTATTTAGACAATTGAAGAAAATAAATTGACGAGATGCCCTTTCTCCTTTCTTCATCTTTCATTTGTTTATTTGTCTTGTGACACATTGGGAGGTAAAGACCTAGATGCCATGTGCAAAGTCAGAGCTAAAGGGTGTTGCCGTCATAGCAAGTACACAAAATGGCCATGCTCTGCTTCGTCTGGCTTCTTTTCTCCTCTTTCTCAGGGCACAGCTGACAGCAAGCGAGAAAATGCTGAGCTACAGCTAGAGACAGGGAAGTAACTGCCAACAGACAGAGTATTTACCCAGAAAGGGGTATTTCTGTGAGTGTTTTAGCTCTTTGAAAGAAAAAAGACTGTTGAGATATCCATAGAGATCTCTCTTCCACTGCTGATCAGTGCTAATTTGACTCTGAGTCTCTCCAAATCATAAAACATTCTGCTTGACACAGTTGCAATGAATACACAAACCCATGTTTTCATTTAGTTAGTTTTAGGCCCCAACAAGGTCAAAGCCCAAACCAAGGGAAAAACAATGACAAATATATTATGGAAAGAAAATTGGGTTTAATCCCATGGTGAATATAAAACTAGGAACAAATTTCTGCTATTTTGTAAGTTTTCACAGTGTAATTATTGACAGACTGTAAAGCTACATGAAGTTCCTTGGAGGATTTTGCAAATGAGAACCAGGCTCGTTCTAGCTGTTTGAAATAGTGGCACATGGAAAACTGATGAAGAAATAGAAATACCCAACTTCCAAGAAGAATGGTTAATACCTTCTGATTACATCAAAAGCTTGTTTACAAATAGATCAAGTGTGCCTAAACACAGGTGCCTGGGCTGTTTGAGTACCCTGGAGAAGCTAAGAGATCTCCATGGCATGACACAGGATTTGTGGGAGACCTGTACTACCCCTGCAGTTGCAGCAGCTGGTGGTAGTGCAATAGCTACTGTATATGCCCGAAATGCTTGTGTTTAGGTAAATTAATCCTACTCAGTGTGTCAAAACCAAAAGCCAGAAATTATTTGGAACTAAAACCTATTCTATACATGCAACTGGCATGAGCATTGTGTAATTGGTGAAGGCAAACAGTTGCATTTAGTCATGCAGCATTAGAGAAGGGTATTTATGCTACCCATCTTTATATAGCTACACTAGAAAGCTTAACACTGTGAATTGCCTGTGTAGACAAGAGAGGAAGAAGGGCCTGACTCAAAGGAGATGTCTGCTGTGTGCTTAAAATCATGCTTTCAAGAATCCTTTTTTTCCTTGTTGGCTCCAAAGGGGCACAAGCAGTCTCTGTACACCAAACAGACTCAGCTAGATGGCTATGGTCAGACTGCAAATACTGGCCCTTCTCTGGTCTGGAAAACTAACTCTTTACAGCATCACATTCTTCACAGATGTTTACAGACCTACACAAGAAAGAAGGTCCTAGATGTTTTGAAATCCTAATCCTAAATTTGACACTGCTCCTCCTGTACTGTGAGAAACTCACATAAGCACCTCTTGCTGATTTGTAAGAAGAGATGACTGTGCATAGCTACCTTCCCTCTCAAGTTCTGGGAAGGATTAGGGATACGGTAACTTAAAAGCCCTTTGAAGTATAACCAAAAGATGTCATAAAAGAGCTAAGGCATATTGTTAATGAAAGTGGTCATGGATCATGTTGTAAGAAGAGTTACTAAGTCTTAAGCCCTACCAATACACTTTATAGAGCACTGTGCAGCCCTGAGTGAAGCAAGCCCCCACGCAAGGTTTCTTTTCTTACATGTGTGCACAGAAATGGCTGCAGAAGCTAACATGTAGAGAAATATCATGCAATGTCCTGCAGGAGCAAAAGTACACCACATTAGAGGAAATTCATGGCTTATCTGTCCAGTTGACATGGCAAACATCTGACATCTCTGAACGCAGGCAAGGATGGTTGCAGCTCCAAAACGTTAAGAGGAGCCTTCAGGATCTAAATCCTTCTGCAAGCATTTGCAGCTGAAAAAGGGGGAGGTCAGCTGGAAACATGAAAGATGGATCTAGCATGAAAGGTGGTTTTACCTGATTTCCAGACATTCTGGATATTAGGGGTATACCCCAGATAGAAGTATGGCTATGTCTGTTTGGGGAAAACACGCATAGACCACCTCAGATGAGGTTTGTGACAGAGACCAGTACATATAAACCACTGCTGTTTGGTACCTTCACAGATTGCAGAAACTATAAAAGTGACAAGTGTTTGAGATAAAGTGAGAAATTTATGGTAAAAATTATTTCAGAACCATAGTTCCCTAAAAGAGAGAAAAGTGTCTACATCTTTTAACATGTACATCATAAAGTTCTGGAAAAGCTTTTGAAATGGCTTTCCTTTATGTTTCAAGAGTTATCTAGACTTTATTTTCAGACAATTTGATTTCCTATGCTCTCTAGGAAAGGACTCAGCACTAAATCTAGTCTGAAGCCCATGGCAATGGAAGGATCACACACTGTACATTAGACACACAGCAGGCCCCTACTGCCCATTTCCTGCTTGTCAGCACCTCCAGGTTGTGCGTAGGGATGAAGGTAGGAGCTGATAGACTGGATCTGTCATGAAGTACCTGGGACTAAAGACTTGTGGGAGCCCATGCTGCTTTGCTGGAGCCGAAGATGAGTAATCCAATGAAACCCAGACCAGCTTGGACACGCTGTGACCTGTCATGTGTTGTGTGACCTGATAAACAGCTATGACCCTAAAGCTAAAGCATGGAGTTTCAAGCTCTGGATGAGAAGAAAGCAACTAGCTCTAGATCTATCCTACTGGAGTATGGGAGGTGCTCTACTCTTCTTTGCTGTTTGTTGGGGGAGCTTTGAAGGCAAATTTGAGCGTTGTGCAGGATGGACTCCAAGTCTGTTTGTAATCATACATTTCTGCTCTGTTTGTTTTAAAATTCTGCATGAATTAAAAGCTGTTAAATCTGAACTCCTTCAACACCTTTTATTTGAAAACCTTTGCCATCCTTTTATTCCTAAAAATAATTTGTTAACTCTATTCTTCATAAAACCATAATTCATTATTTGTGATAACACCAATGTATAATCCCTGTGTGATCCTTCTGACGGGGACTGTGGAAATGATAATTAAGTCACTTTGCAGCAAGCACACCTGTGAAGCAGGTAAACATTTCTTAGCTCATTTAAAAAAATTAATTAAAAAAGTGTTTGTTGTGTTCTGTGCACCTTTTCTTTTCCTTGAAGGCACAGAGAGATGAAGCAACCGCGACCCATATTATGAAATTAGAATGCAATTATTGCTTTAAGTAAAACAAAGCCAAGCCTCACACAAAAGGTGTGGAAATTCAAATTGCTAAATGATCCGATCGCAGTCACACTTGGTAATCAGCTCCAGTGTTTTTTTGGCAGGGTCCTGCTATGAATTATGATGGGAAAATTAAAAGACATGTCTTGTCCCATGCCGTTGCCATGTAAATGTATGCTTCATGTGGGGATATAAACACTGGAAAGATCTTGAGTTACGCTGCCTGTGAGTAATTGCCATCTCTGTAAGCAGGCTGTTTGGAGTTGTAAGAAACGGGAATATTGCGCCTTTTGTTCAAGATTTGACAATGTGGAAGAACCCTGCCAGACCTGTCTTGTTTAATCATGTTAGCTCAGCAGCAAAACAAACAGCTTCTTTTAAAGGGAACTCAGAGTTCCTGTAGGAGGAGGTTGTAATTCAGTGCATGCTCTCTCCTAAGCCGCTCGCACTGTTAACACTGTTAGCGTGAAGAGCCTTGAAGGGATTCCAGGCTGCATCGTTTTGAGGAGAAGGCAGTCTTCAAGTCATCGTGCTTCTGAGACACCCACATGTGTCTTCATAGAGTTGGAATATTAGCCCCGTTACTGTTATCTTTTGTGCCAGGGGTTGTATACACTCAACAGAAGATCATCCATGGTATGAGGAAAGGCAAGGAGATATTGTCATCTCCATGGGGCATTTGGGGGTCTGAGACGCAGAGATGTTAGTGCCCTCATCATCATACAGCAGGTCCCTGGCAGAGACCCAAGGCAAACCAAAGCCGGCTGCAGGGGATGACTCGGTGAGTGTTTACCCTGAACCCTAGCCAGGCTGCAGGCAGATCTCCCCTGCCACCTCCAGCTCTCTGCATATCCCTCCCCCAGGGTGTGCCAACAAACAACCTGTGTGTCAGCACAGCCCAGTGAAGGGGCTGGTCCAGTGTGTTCGATGAGAATGAAAGCGGGGCCAAAGGCAGCCAACCTGGATCTGACAACAAGCGCTGAGCAGTTAAATGTAAAAAAAAATACATATATATGTATATATTTTTATTTATGCATATACAAATAAAAATAGACCCTGTCTTCTCTAAGTTATCTGTAGACAATTTTGTTCATTCACCTCCATCTGCACAGTCTGGTTTTCAGACTGACCCAGATACTGGACAAGATTATGGTTTCCAGGAGCAACTGTGTGTGAGAAAGAGGGTATGCTGCCTGAAGTTTACTCAAACTTTTCTTCCTGATCCCATCACGTCGTCACAGCCCATGACAAAAGGCATAATGAGGGAGGATGGAGGACAGGATTCAGGCATGCTTGGTACAATTTCCTATATCTGCTTCCTACAGAAACAGGGAAAGGAAAAGAAAAACTACAAAACTTGCTACATCTTGGACATCTCGGGCCACCCGTGTCTCTAGGTTAAGTGACATCCCCTCAGAGAAGAAACCTGCTGAAGGTTTTTTTGAGTAGCTAAAGAAGGATGCCTGACTTGCCATGTAGCCCAGGCCATAACATGTTCTTAAGTCCAGTTTGAAGGTAAGCTTGCCCTTCAGGGGAAAAATGTTCAGTCTTTATTGTTAAGTGTCCAGCAACAGGGAAAAAATATTTTTTTGAAAGCATCAGTTTGTTGTTCTGATTGTTAATTAGGTTCATGGTTAAAAGCTACTTCTTTTCCATCTCAGTTTTTCTGTCTCCTATTTTTGTTTATTGGATGTTTTATAGACAGATGGCCTAAGAAAATTATCATCAAATGTATCTTTGTCATGTCGTCATATACAAGCTGAAATTAAAACACTGCTCAGCCATCTCTTTGGTAAAAATACAGATTGAGTTCATTGCATCTTTCAAGCCAATGCAAGTCCACGTCTCAATATTTCATCATTCCCCTGACTGACCCAGGTGTGAACAAAGGGTTCATACCTGAAGGGAAAAATCATACCCATAAAGGATACACACCCATAGATTAAAAACCTCATACCCCATGATGCACCCTGGACACTCAAAAGCAATGTAGGATTTATGGCTCCTTTCTCCCCCACTTACAGTTTATGCACCACATTTTGTTGAGAAAGTTGTTCACTTTCTTCCCATCAAAGCAACATCTAGCCTTCAGACTTACATGGATTAAATTTTCCTGTTACACCACAGTTAGGTGATTTTCAGTACACTCCAACTGATTCCTGCAAGTCAGGACATGGTGTGGCCACTTGTGGTTGTGCCACCCCTGTACATTGTCCTCAGAGCTCTGGAAGGCTCTGGAAAATGACACCCCCAGGGGTGGTTGTTTCAGAGCTCCGACTTAAAATTCCTCCATACCTTTCTTTAGATGCTGGTGTCGCTGGGCTTTGTCCATTTGTGGCCTCTTTGTTATCATGTCTGCATTTGTTTTTTTCTTCAGGATTGAAATAGAGCAGTCCAGGCAGAAATGATCCAAGTCTTTGAGTCCTGCCCAAGCCTGTGTTATGTTCTGCTTCCTAGAACACAGCTAAATCTGTCGAAAATTGTTTAGAGAATTCAGATTTCACCAGCTCTTCTCTAAAACTAATAAGAGCTAAGGGAACACCTACCAGCCCTCTTGTACTGCCTGAGTAATCCTGCCAGGCTTGCCTATGGATGATCCCATGTCATTGGTCTTGCTGCATCCACTTAGTATTAAATCAGATAGATCAAAACATCATTAAATGAAGGCTGCTTATCCTGGTAGGAGAGGCCCACCCAGAACTAATGAGATGCAGGGCCTCAAGTGAGTTATAAACTACGCATGCAACAAAATCAAGATATACACAGGGCTCTCGACGAGTGTTCTCTGTTCATGCTGTATCCACCATATCTGGCTGACAGTCTTCTTCACTGCAGTTTCCTTCAGCAAACTGAACACATGGGGCATCTCCACCTAGTCTGTAACCCATGTAACCACATGGATGTAAAGGAGAAAATTTCAGGATAAAAGCAGTGGTGTGTATGAGCTGAAGGCTCCAGTCTGCTGGCAGCTCTACATTTGTCAAGTAGATAACCCATGTCCCAGAGCATTCTCTTGCCATGATTAATTTCTACACCGAAAGCAGCAGGTGCTGAGGAACCAAAGCATTCCTGACAGTGGGATGCTAAGTCTAGAGGAACTATATGCAAAATGGGCAGAAGATCATTACTTGGTGCTGCACACTGGGCACTGACAAACGCATGGACCCTGTGTATCGCCTATCCAAGAGGAGGAGGCACAGCAACTACTTTTAACAAGCAAAGAGAGAACCAGAGAAGTTCCAGTTCTTGGATTTTGCATATCCAAAGAATAGATGAAACTGTTTTTGATGGATTTGGTCTGATCAGACAGCTTATTATTTTTAAAGCAAGGGGTCCATTCTCTGTGGCGTTTACTTAGGTACCCATCCTTTACTGAAGTCTATGAGGTACCGCAGCCATTGCACAGCAAGGTAATTTATCTGCTTTGGGTAGAGCTCTGCCATATTTCACAAACTGAGTGATCTTAGCTTACTTTTTGATTTACAGATTTTTGCAACAATCTGCTTTCATAATTATTAGCACACATGTCATTTTCCCATGAGTCCATTATTTAAAGCTTAAATTGTGGATTTTAAAAAGCTGAAAGATTCTTAGATGGGTTTATGGACAATTGGCTCGTTTATTCACCTGATACTTGTGTCTAATCTTCTGTGGTTTGGCTGTGGGTTTTTTTTCCCTTATGCATCTGTCATATATAAAGTATAGGTGGATCTGTTAATGAAACGTGTTATTAGTACTGTCCAGCACTTCCTGTTATAAGACTCCTTTTGTGCTGCTTGTAATTATCTGTAATTTTCAAATTTCAACTGTGAAGGCCAGAAGGACTTACTAAGGTGTCATTAAGCAGTTGCATGCCTCAGGTTGGCAGAGGTTGTTTATTTTAATCCAATACACTCAAATGAGCAAGAGTCATTGCAACGGCTGTCTGAGCTGAACTGAAATGGCAGGGAAGCATGCATCTTCAGGCTGCCATCGCAGGGTTCGTAGGCTCCCTCTTATCACTGCAGTGCCCTCAAAGAGATCACAAAGAGCAAGAAGTAGGCACCTATGTGTGCCATTACCCCATAGACTCTGCTGATTGTGCAGTCTGGATCTCCACTGTTCAGATACTTAGCTTGCCTGAAGACATCTCCATGCCAAAACCTTAAAACAGACATCTCAACCTGTGGACAGAATACTACCCTCCCAAATGTAAGTAAGAAGAATCCTATCTCAACTCTCCAAACCATATAAATGTTGAAAAATCAGCAGATTTCGATATAAAAAAAATAATATTTTGCTGGAATATTTCCAATAACCTTTAGCAAGGAGAACCATGAAAAAGCCCAGGAGGAAGCCAATCATTCTGTCATCAGCAGGTAATAAATGATGGTGGAGAGGACCACCCAGTGAACAATGAAGATAAAACACAATTCTGAGCAGCTGCTTGGGGAGTGAGAACCATCCCATCTGCAATGTGAATGAGGGAGAAAGCCTTTTTTATTGCAATACAGGTACAAACAAGGGTGTGAAAACTGAGAGGAGTTTTATGTGGACGTATGTAGGTAACCAAAACCCCACTGGTACCACTCCAGGTACCGGGATAACCAGGACTGGTGTACACAGTAGGATGACTATGCTGTGGCCAGCAGCATGCTGATGTAGACATACAGATTCAGAGCCAGGTCTGGCTTCTTTCTGGCTGGCTCATGTGGACAGAGCAAGTCTGGGTTTTTATACAACCAGGTTCTTTGTCCACTGCTGAAATTGTCAGAGTTGGTCTTTAATGGAATTTTTAGGTGGAAATTTTTAAGTCCTAAAGCCTGGACTACCTCTACCTGCAGTGCAGTTACTGAGGGATTTAAGAGAGGCACCAGTGATAGCAGAACTAACCTCATGTGAAAGGTTGAGAGAGGGTTGTGTTTTTATGGTAGGCACAGCACACAACATTTAACCTGTCTCCTGTTGATCTTAAGGAGAAATTTTCCAGTGACTTCAATAACATTCTAATTTCTCAAATAAGTAAGAAGAGTAAATGAAATCTGTGTTAAACTGTAGCTTTACTGATTAAGAGATATCATGTCACTGCTCATTAATCCAAATTACACTAATTTCTCTGAGGACAGTTTAAAGGAACAGAAATGCCTTTCTGAAGTCTTCTGTCATGCAGTTTTGGTTATTATCATTACTTTGCTTGAGTTTCTGTTTTTAGGTTCGCTCCCCCAAAAAAATAGTTTCCCCATGCAAATTAAATATATTTAGCTTGAATTAGTAGTGGGTACAAAGTGAAATTGGTACTGCCAAGTTTTTATAAGTGTAAGGATAAACAACCTGATTATTTTGTGCCTATTCAATAGCTCTATCATATGTTGTCCAACACAAAAATTAAGGATATCACTCTGTTAAAATCATTCCTTCTTATTCCTTAGTGATTTCATAGATCAAATAAAGCTGTTTTGGAAAAATCTGAGCATAGGCTAAGGAAAAAACTGAGAGACATCACGGCCATTTCTTATCGTTGTATATACAGTGGCAGTCAAATGTATCGCATCTATAAGATCAATATGTGCACTAACTAAATCCCATGTGGGATTCAGCTATATTGTTCTTACAGCAACTGTAAAAGCTTTGACCAAGATATGGGGGTCCTTTTGCCTGAGGCACAGCAGAAGCATGTAACAGATGATCTCTTTGTCAGAAGACTTCTAACTTAATGAGAAAAGTTCACAAGAAGTAGAAGAAAACAATCTGGTATCCAGTGGGAAAAGTGAGACGCAGAGAAAACAAAAAGTAAAACCTGGACCTAGTGCCTAACTGCCAGTGCCCACGGTTTGGTTCCCCAGAAGCTGCAGTTTGCTGGAGTTGCATTCATTACACACCGGGACTACTTTGGGATATAATCTGTGTATTCCTAAGGAATGAAAGACAAACCGTTTCCACATTCAAATGGTTTGGCTTCAAACCGTTGAAACCTCTCTAAACCTGTGTTGGTTTTGTTTCTGCATTCTTTAGTTTCTATTCATTCCTTTTTTGGTTTTCCTATTTTGTGATGTTTTTGGCAAAACAATACATTATCTGCTGTTGGTTTTTTGTTGGGGTTTTTTCTCTCCTTTTTTCCCCTGTGTGGGTTTTTAATTGTTAAGGTGGCATCTTCAGCATGGCAAATAACTTTTCCTGAGCTTGGATCTTCTTTGCAAACATTTTTCCTCACTCAAGTATAAGTTTCAGGACATTTCTTTAAATTTTTGAAATCCCTTTGAACACATGGATAGAAAAACTGATATGTAAATTAATTTTTGAATTATACTAATAAAAATCAAAACTTGAGGGCAGGCTTCTATGGGTGCCCAGTTTAATAGACAAGTTGCATATCTCAGTCTAAGCTTTTACTACCTGACTGGACCAGTGGTTTAACCCCAGCCAGCAACTCAGCCACTCACTCACTACCCCCCAGTGGAAGGGGAGAGAGAATCAGAAGAGTGACAATGAGAAAAATCGTGGGTTGAGATAAAGACAGTTTGGCAAATAAAACAAAAGCTGCACACACAAGCAAAGTAAAACAAGGAATTAATTCACCACGTCCCATCAGCAGGCAGGTGCTCAGCCATCCCCAGGGCAGCAGGGCTCCACCACACATGACAGGGACTTGGGAAGACAAACGCCATCACTTCGAACGTTCCCCCCCTTCCTCCCTCTTCCCCCAGGTTTATATACCGAGTATGACGCCGTAGGTTGGGGGGAGCTGTCCCGGCTGTGTCCCCTCCCAACTCCTTGTGTCCCCCCAGCCTGTTTGCTGGTGGGGTGGGGTGAGGAGCAGAAAAGGCCATGGCTCTGTGTACACTGCTCAGCAACAACAGAAACATCCCTGTGTTATCAATGCTGTTTCCAGCACGAATGCAAAATACAGCCCTGTACCAGCTACTATGAAGAAAGCTTCAGCCAAAATCTGCACATTCTCCACCGCTTATTCCATGCCATTTATGTCATGCTCAAGTCCCACACCACCCAGTACAACCTCGTTTACCCCACCCCCCTTCCCATACTTTGATATGATACACAGATATCGTTTCCTTAGTCTACGGATCACTCCTGTAAAATGTCTATAGAATGTCCATAAATATTCACAAAATGTCCATGGAGTTGACTTAGTCCATAATTTTGGGATCCATCTGTTATGGTGATCACTCAGGACAGGAGAGGT
Source organism: Falco biarmicus (assembly GCF_023638135.1). Classification (NCBI taxonomy): domain Eukaryota; kingdom Metazoa; phylum Chordata; class Aves; order Falconiformes; family Falconidae; genus Falco; species Falco biarmicus. The sequence goes on from NC_079292.1 coordinate 27,676,009, forward strand.
GGTGTGTTGCATGGAGTTATTTGGCACCAAAGCCAGCTCAGGTCAGGTAACTGCTGCTCTTAAGACTTGTCCTCCACTGGTTGGGGTTGCTCCTGCTAAATTCCTATAACTTACAACTCAAATCCTGGGTTACAATAACTTAAAGGTATTTCTGTTACAATCTCCACCCCGGTCCCTTTGGACTGGACAAATGGGTTAAACATTGCAATGAACCCCTCCCCTTGCCCCTGCTGCAGCTTGGACTTGTCCACAGACTGCAGTCCCTCAAGGTTTACCTGGTTCAAGTGGAGGATTATCTATGAGCTACAGTCTCTCCAAGGGTATGCCTGCTGCGGCGTAGACATCCACAGCCACAGTTGCTTCAAGGTGCACTTGTTCCAGCATGGCCTTCTCCATGGGCCACAATCCCTTCAGAGGGGTACCTGCTCCAGCATGGCCTTACCCCTGGCTGCAGTGCCTCCAGGGCCATACCTGTTCTGTTGTGGGCTTATCCATGGCCACATATTTTGACGTGCTCCATCATGAGCTCATGCACAGCTACTGATGCTTCAAGGTGTACCTACTGCAGCACAGACTTATCCACAGCCACAGATGCTTTGAGGTGTACCTTCTCCAGCGTGGGCTTATTTTTGGGCCACAATCCCTTTAGAGGTATACCTGCTGTGACACACATAACCACAAACACAGATGCCTCAAGATGTCCCTGCTCTGGCATGGGCTTATCCATGGCCACAGACACTTCAGGGTGTGCTGCTCCCACACAGAGTCATCTACAGGTCACAGTCCCTTTGACCTGACTTCACACTGGAGTTCCAGCCTGTCCAGCAGCACAGAAACAGCAGCGAAGCCCTGGCCATCTGCCAGCCCAGGTGTATCACCACTGCTGTTATCAAAATGTTCCCAGGCACAGCAGAGTAAGATAAGCATTACAGCACTACAGCAAGCAGTACAAGCAAAAAGCAGCCACTAACAAGCACTAGACTAATTTATAGTATGGCAAGCAAGCCCTGTGGCAAACATAGAAGCCTGCCAGTTAATAGCTAAAAAGCAGTAACAGCTATAAATTCAGTCCAGAACATTCCAATCAAATTTGCCTTTATCTCAAACCCTTCAAGCCCCAAACTGGGTGTCATAAAGGACTATCGTGGTTTAAACCCAGCCAACAAGTCAACGCCATGCAGCTGCTCGCTCACTTCCCCCTGGTGGGATGGGGGAAAAAAATCAGAATGGTAAAAATGAGAAAACTTGTGGGTTGAGATAAAGACAGTTTAATAAGCAATGCACAAGCTGCACACACAAGCAAAGCAAAACAAGGAATTCAGTTACCACTTCCCATGGTCAGGCAGGCACTCAGCCATCCCCAGGCCAACAGGGCTCTATCACACATGATGGTGACTTGGGAAGACAAATGCCTTCACTCCCAGAATCTTGCCTTTCCTTCTTCTTCCCCCAGGTTTATATGCTGAGCATGATGCCATATGGTCTGAAATATCCCTTTGGTCAATTGGGGTCAGCTGTTCTGGCTGTGTCCCCTCCCAGCTCCTTGTGCTCTGCCAGCCTACTCGCTGGTGGTATGAGCAGCAGAAAAAGCCCTGTGTCAGAACTAATTGGCAGTAATGAAAACATCCCTATGTTATCAATGCTGTTTTCAGCACAAATGCAAAACACAGCCCCATACCAGCTACTATGAAGAAAATTAATGCTACCCCAGCCAAAACCAGCACAGCCAGCAAGTATATTCTTTATGTCCATAAAAGTTGATTCCATCAATTTACTGTATCAAAGAGAATAAGTCAAACATGTCACCTCCAAACCTGGTCTGTACCCTGAAATAAAATCACACTTTAGGTGAAGAAACAGCATCTGGGTGGAATTTCTTTGAGTAGAACCTGCGAAAAATGAATACACAAACAACACAGCAAGAGATTAAGTTCCCAAAATTACTTTCTTTTCCAACTCCCAGATGTATGTGATAGGGAAAAAAAGAGTGTATTTGGTGTGCCTGATGCTCCCAAGCGATTCTAATGTCTGAGTAGTGCATGAGGCTTTGTATTAGTGGACAAGCACTTGTCACTGAGCTCAGCACAGGCCTCAACATGTGTGTTGGATCCTGATGCACACTGGTAACACAGGCTATTTGTGCAAGAGACACACGCCTGTTTTTTAAAACTGATTCACAAAAGGAAAAAAGGTGTCAGCTGTAGCCATAAATCCATCATTCTGGCAGCCAGCGTTCTCTCTAACTTCCCCGTTTGTGGCATAAAGGTGAGGAAAAAAATAATATATAATGCACTCCCTTTGGCGCATATATATATATTTGATAGCTGTAGCATCCGTGGAGCCATGATGTGCTCTCAAAGCAAGCCTGTTCAGTTCCCCAAGTTGATGTCTTGCACGGTGGGCTCCCTGCCCAGCAGATCACCAGTTACAGGATGTAGGCACCGATGGCACTGCACTCACAGAGATTCTGTGGTTATTAAGCTCACGTGATTATACAATGGGAGCTTACACTCTGTATCATTTTAATTTGCCATCCTGCTACAAATGCATATGCAAGAAGTGGTGCAAGATCTAAGTATTTCAGGGGTTGTGGACCATCATGCAGAATGCAATGCAAAAGACATGACAGGAGAGGTAGCATGCAGCCTCATTTCCTGTTCCTGCTAACGAGTTCTCATGTGTTCTTGCAAAGACATGTACCTTCTTTTGGTTCATTCATAAGTGAGCATTAAAAAAGTCAATCTTGTTTCTGACCATGCCACAGGCTCCAAGTCTGAATGTGCACAAGTCACAGGTCACAGGCAGGATTCTGCTAACCTATCTTAGTCCTTCAAAACTCAGTGTCTACAACTGAGCTAGTCACCCCCAAAGCCCCTTGATAGGCTGGAGCAGGAGGTCCCTCCAGGCAGAGCTCATCTTAATTCATTGTATTCTTAGCCACCTCCCTAAAGGCTGAATCACTTGCCTGTTGCTGTCACCTGCTTCTCTCTAGTGATTAAAGAGAGCAGCCAGGGTAAGCACCTTCACCTTCTCACTCTTGGCTATCCAACCCATAATCTACTGGTGTCTCTGTTTTTATTTCTCACATGTATAATGGCAGTTCTGATCTCTCACACTTTCCCGGTGGTATTTATTCAATTTGTTAAAAAAAAAAAAAAAAAAAAAATTGGGCTGATTACCTTGTAGAGAGACTCTAAATCCCAGATGCCTAACTAAGGTAAGTGCATATCATTTGTTATATCTTTGTAAAAAGTGGCAGAAACCAGTCTCTAACCTCAACTATAAAGAGTAAAACCAATTATTTTTATTGTTACTATTGTTACAATAACCATAAGTTTAATTATGCACAGGGATATGTATGTTTAATGCTAGCCTTGAAGTCCAAACGATGATAAGCAATGGTCCTTATCAACACCATCAACACCCTTTCCAAACATGCAGGTTCTGTCAGCAACAAACAGGGATTTTCAGTCTTTAGAGCTCCAATCTCTAACTCCAGCTCCAACATTTATTATTACTGTTTTTTCTATTACCCTGAACTACCATGCAGATAGAAAAGGGAGGAGAGGTTAATTTTTTTTGAAAATCTGTCTTATGTCTAGGTCAGATATTGATGTGTAGACCCAGACAGGAAATTTCATGGAATTCAAAGGAAGGATAAAAGACACTGTCTTCCCTGCTGGTATTTGAACTTGCACTTTCTGCAAGTTTGGGTATTTCTAAAGACACATTCAGAGCTCTAACACATTACTTGCAGCTGCCACTTAATTGATTAAAGACTATGTTTAATTAAAAACTGTCACAAGAACAGAGCGATGGAAGGATGAGTTACAATTGCATTTCAGCCCACCTGAAATAATGAAGCTCGGAATATACACACTGAATCACACCACTAACTGGGAAAGCATTTTTAAGCATAGATCCAGAACCTTCCCAGAAAGATCCAAGAGAACATAATTGCCTGTATGTCAACATTACCTACCGATCCTTACCTGTGGGCTGCAAGTGCCTTTGGGTGTATTGGGAGGGAGTGGGTTTAGTGAGAAGAATTAAAGAGGTTGTGGAAAGGACTGTTTTAATGATTTCACAGAAAGGAACAGAGATGGCAACATCATTGTGCATAGCCGAATGAAATGTCCACATTTAATGTCCAGATGACTGCCTGCCCTTTAAAACTCACGTAACATGCCCCCAGCCATGTCTTCAGAAACATACGAGTTCTTTGTGGATTTTTTTTTTTTTGTTTATTTGAGGGTTTTTTTGGCATCAAGCTTTTCATTGCAGCTGCCCATTTCCCTTGTCTCAGGTCAGACGCTGCTGTCACTAGATCAATTACTAGCATTCATTTTGTCTTGCGCTGTGACCCAATGGACTCCTTGTTCTCCTTCTGTTGACAGCTAGAGAAGGCTCCAGCCAAACTGGCCGCTAGCTACTGACCCCTCCACAGACAACCTTATTAGGGTAATTGCAAGGCTGGAAGCAGCCTATACCGGGGCCCAATTACACCTGTCCTTGTCCAATTCAGCCAGGGCTTAAATTACCTGGATGGGTCAAGGATGGTAGTGTGCTCAGGTGAACAAAAGCTTTCCCTCTATTCTTATGCCTTTCTGAGACAGACATTCTTAATTATGCTTGTCATTGGGACATAATAAGGCTGATTTCTTTAAGCAGCATCTTTCTTCAGCAGGGAAACTGATGCGTTGTCTTACTGAACACCACCATCAAACAGCCCATGTATTTAGAGCAAGGTAAAGGTAGAAGCAGCTTTTGGGGTTTCCATCTTCAGGTGGTTACAATCTAGTCTGGAGCAGAAAGAAGTCAGTGCTTAGTGTGCATCTTGTGCTCTTAGGCATGCCAGTGGTTAATGACAGTGGTGACAAGCACGAAGAAAGGTTTCATATTGTTTTCCCATGACAATAGTCAGGTCCTGAGTCCATTAGCTTAATTTTGTTTGGAAGAGATGGTCATTCAAAGTTTTGAAATGAGCTATAACACTGATTTATGGTGAAAAAACTTAAAAACAATGACACTAAAAGTTGGTCTTACATGCTTTAATTGTCTTAATGAGGCACTTCATTTCCCAATTAGGAGCGAGCACTGTCATACCTGGGAATTGTAACATTTTCAGCAATTTTGAAAAGCATTGCTGTGTTTAAATATTTAAATGCATACGTAGTAATCTGCATTTGAAATTCTCACACTTAGAAATCTTGGGAAATTACTGAGCTGCATATGGATGTATACCAGTATTAATATATTTATCCTTCTAACAAAAAATCAAATTTTCTGTGTTTAATGTGACAACAAATGATAGATACATACACACAGCATAAACATATGGTTTGTCTACTTACTGTGCAATATTGAGAGATTATTTGTTTGGTTTCATTGTACTTTACAGGGCTGGTTAAATAAATTGTAAAAATAAAATCATGAAAATAAGAAGCAAAATATTAGTTTTAAAGCTAGCATATATCTCCTTTTGCAGAATTAAGAGGCTCTAACTTCTGTTATAGTATATTGCTTGGATATTCTAATCAGTATTTTATAGGACTTGTAATGAAATGTGATTCTAAAACATTTATTAATAATTTATATACTGAAAATAATTTTTCATTTCATAGAAAATCAGGTTTCAAGAAAACAAGTATAAAACAATAAACAAAGCTGCTTACCACCCCTGATAAAATAATGAAAAAAAATGTAACTAAAAAGTATGTGCGCTGACATTTTTTATTAATCTTCATTTTATAAAAGCCTTTCTCAATGAAAAAAAGAATATGCCACAATTTTTGCTCTCCTTTTTTTTCTTCCCTTTTTTTCTGTTTTCATAAATCTGCTATTGCCTTAGCACATTATTTTTAAATTTACATTTGACATTACTTGAAAATTATTATTAGTAAGGAAAATTATTGCAAATGGTTTGTTTTGATCATTCCAATTTTCACTGTGTCATTTCTTTGCAAAATTAGTCTAAGAAATTTTGGTTATCTGCTAGAGATAACGCACTTTCGGGAGTTCCTTATTGCACGGTGAGAGGAGAGCAGAGGAGAGAGCAGGAGGAGGAGAGGCAAAACACAATAGTCCTAATCTGGATTTTGGATAATTAGTGTAATTAAAATAGCCGTCTGCAGACAGTAAAATTTTTAAGTGATTCTATGAGTCTCCATGTATGATTCTGTACCGATACTGCTGTCATCCAGACTAAATAGTACAAACACAAATCTTTGGAATATTGTTTCACATTGCAACTACCTCTTGATAAAATGAATGAGTACTTTGGTCTCCTAGACCAAACCTGTATTACTAAACCCTTTCTCACATTGAAATCACCTTGTCTGCAAAGAGTGTGTCAAAAGCAGTAGTGAAAGACCTATATTTTAGCACTTATAAACAAGACAAAGCATCATTTCACAAGGAAAAATCCTAGCAGCTGCAAGGAGACAGGGTGAACTGGTAAGTTTTACCCCATTTCCAGCAATCTCATTCTGTGCTAGGTTGCATCACAGATTGTTGGGATTACTTCCAGTTTACTTACAGCATTCCTCTGCTTTCTGTTTGTTCAGATCTGGCCTTTAGTATTAATGAGTGCTATTTTCCATGACATTGTGTGTTTTGCCTTGTAGAAATCAGCTATGAAACCATCTTGTATTACTAATCCAAATAATAATCTCATTTAAAACTCTTAGGTTGGAATCCATCTGCCGTAAAAAAAGACACTTTGAAAGAAAAGGATTCCTCATAGTCTAAGATACGGCTTTAAATAAGGTGACAGCAACTTCCATTCCCTATCAGGAGATATGCATTTCATCAAGTTTGATGGACAGAATAAGGTGAAATTAATCCTACCCAATAGAGTTAAATCAATAAATGTAATAAACATATATTACTGGAAGCAAGGTATGAGCTCTCAGGTCCTTCCTGAGCTCAAGAGCTTGCCTACATGGAGTCCTGCTATGTCACTGGTAGTTTCAGCATCAAGTTGCAACAATGGCCATGTGCATTGCCTGCTGCCTCAGCTGGGAGCTGCTCAGCAAAAAGCGCCAGTTCACAGAGTGGGGGGAAAAAGAAGAAGTAGTATTTCTTGAAAAACTATCATAAAAGAACCTATATTTAAGATTAAAAAATATAGCCTCATAAGAAACCACAGGATATTAATGATAATGACTTTTCACTTCAGCCAAGGACTGAAATACACTTTATAAACGCTATTTAAATGTCATCACTGTTTTGGTCAAACCATTATAAACCACAGCAGACATTTCCTTATCCTCTCTGGAGACCTTCAAGTTTTCCCTGCCTTTCCACAGTATCCCACACAGAGTGAGCAACAGGATCTCTGTCCACTGAATGAAGCAAGCACAGGGAGCAGAAGGGAAATCCACTTTATGAATGACATCTATGCCAAAGTGGTGAGATAGAAGACAAAGGGGTTGTTCCTGCTCATTTCTAAGACCAAGAAAGTGAGATTTTGATCGTGTCCTTTTTCCCCTTTTATTTTTAAAATTATCTAGACTTTTTCCTGCACAACCCTGACACTTGACCTGGACCTTCTAAGTCTTTTTTCCATGAACAGACGATGCCCTCCATTGCAAAAATCCTCATTCAAGATGCGAGGCATACAAGTCTGCAACCAACACTTCGCATAACTTCAAAAAGTGTCGTGACTCTGGATCTCTACATTGCTGCTGTGAGCATTATGGAGTTTATCGTGTCAGTTATACAACAAAGAACAGAGGTTAGGAAAAAAAAGTAAAGAAATACCCATCTGAGAATGGCTTACAAACTAGGGCATGAGCTAAAAGTCTGAGAATTTGTTCCCAAGCGAACAGAGACAATCCTGAACATGAACCTTTAACACTGCAGGTAAGTGGCCTAGCCCCTCTCTATTAGTGGAGAAGAAAAGAAAAAAAAATAAAAGACTTTTTTTTGAAATCGTGACTCCTAACTCAGTTCATGCTTGTGCCAGTGATGTGATTGTCTCTTGAGTCTTTGATGCATCTATCAATACAGCACAGAGCTACCTTATAAACAGATGGAAATTATAGTATCTGGGCCAGATCAAAAGCAAATTTTGCCATGTTACAGCATGTGGTTCAATTTGCACTGGCACAACTAAGATCAGAATCAGTCATGTGAGTATGGAAGCGAACACAACTCTGCTTCCCATTTAAAACAGCTTTCTCAAGTGGGATTAAGGGATTAGGTTTTGTGGTTGTCTTCCAGAAGCAATGTCACGGGGTGGTTTTACTACGGAAAGACCTGGTGTTTCGCCAGTGTAAAATAAAGTCTGCTGGCAACATGAATGCAAAATCATTGAGACAGAGGCTCAGCTCAGCTGCAGCAGCATAACCTCAAAGTTACATGAGCTCTGACTCTCCTGCAGTAGTAGGTTAAAATTAGATAGTGAATTTGTGAAATTCCCCCCTGTACTGTCCCTCTTCCAAGACTGCTGCTCCTCAGTGAAAGTGTCTGAAGCACAGTACAAACAACTGCAGTCTGCATGTCAATGTGACACACAATTTGAGTTTCTTTTAAAACACCAGGCTGATTAAACAGTTTTTATTTCAGTTTTCATTGGGTCAAAAAGTGTACTAGCTCAGGAGCTGCTTCACAAACTATTTTTAGACATCTTGCTGGTAAATCAATAAAATGGGGGTGGTGGGGGGGTAGTGGTGGTGATGTGTGTGTGTGAAGACAATACTGATCTCAGCTATAAAGTTTCAAGCAGCTGCCATGTGTGGGTGAGGCCCATATCTCTGTTACAGTCCATGGAGCCTGACCTCAAGTGCAAGTGAGAATAATAAATACAGCGGAGATGTTTGAGCATCCTTCCATTTACCAGATTGCTTTCTTCAAAAAACAGCAGCAACAGGAGTTACTGGTCACGTTATTTAGCATAAGATGGAGTTCTTGAGGACTTTTTTAATGTATAAGCTCCATCCACCTTTAGCAGGGAATTTCCTTTTGCGTGGAAAACAAAGTGATTGAATTTGGTCAAATTTGACATCCATTGGCCTGGAAAAGTCCTTTTGTCTCTTTCCATGTCACCATTTGTCAATAAGGACAATTGCACCTTCCTGTTTTGATTTCGAGGGTTGCAGGCTAAAAATCAGCAAAAACACAGTAGCAAGCTGATAAAGTCTCATCTTTACCTGAGCTTAATAATACTCTCCAAGGTGCATTTCTGCTTCAAAGACTACTTCAATAGCCTTAAAGTAGTGTCAGAGATTTGGTCATAAGTGTTACCTCCACCACAATTAATCATACTCACAAATCATAGCAACTACACAGCTTTGTTCTTGGGTCCACACATGGCAATTTTCTTTTCTCGGTTTGCCAAAAATTTGCCAGTATTCTCAGGGAATGAGAGAAGTGACCTGAGAACCTTTCCCTGGAAGTCCAAAGGCCAGGAAACTCCACAATACTATTAGAAACTCTGGTTCTGACAAAAAAAAAAAAAAAAAAAAAAAAAAAAACAAACCAAAAAAAACCCAGAACACAACACAACACACAGGAATCCAGAAGCCCAGATGTGGATCTAAATATCAGATAGCAAACGGAGCTGGCTGCTGGGAGGTGTCTCTGTTCCCCTTTTGTGTATCTAAACTCTTCCAACCTGAATGCCAAATCTGGTGACTACAGCTCTTTGAGTCCTGGATATGAGCCAGCTATATTCCTTAGGAGTCACTGATATACCAGTTTTGAAGAGTCCTTGTCAGCATGATCATGGAGGCATACTGGACCGTTCATAAGGAGTTGGCTTATCCAGCACTGTATAGGAATGACCAGTCTCCTCGGAACATTGCAAGAGCCCACATTAAGCTTGCTCCCTTCTCTGCTGTAGGCACTTGAGCGATGACAACACTAAGGTCAACGTTATGTTGTGTATGGACATGTTCTTGTGTTGCGTGTCATGTTCCTTGTGGCCAGCTGCAGGTGAAACTCCAGCTTTGCTATCTCCTCTGCTTTTAAATAAGCCACTGCAGCTACCTCTGGAATTAGCTGTGTATAGACACTTGGTCTGGGTCTCATCTGCTGTCCAAACAGTGTTTTTCTTGCCTGCAAGCAACAGATGGCAGGTGATGGGAACAGTCCATCATCCAGATCCATTCCACAGGTCACCAGCAGAACCACAGATGGATGCTGCCACCCCCCTGGCAAAACAACACAGTGGCTTTTTGTACAGAGATAAGGTTCCCCATTCCTTGAGAGGGGACTGTTGGCTCCCTGTAGGCTAGAGGTAAAAAAGCAAAATGGAGATGACTAATTCCCATGTCCTAATCTAATAAGAACAAATAAAGTTCCTTGGTGCTGTCATCTGATTTTCAGTGTTCCCAGGAGGAATCTGGGGCTCAATTCAAGGATGCCTTGGTCACATCACAGATGGAGAGGGAGCAGTGACACAAAGCCAAAGGCAATGATGTTTTCCCTTGTGCTGTCCCTCCACAAAACCCAGGCAGAAATTGTCAATCATCTATGGCTTACAGAGAAACGCTACCTCCTTGGAGCTGAGCATGGCATGTTTTTCACTGTGATTCCCCCCGGATTTGATCTGAAGGCATATATGAATTAGCCTAATGCTCCACCGTGACAACAGGACACACAATGACCTCCACAGGATGGGAATTCCATTTTTTCTGGCATTGCCTTTGATGGCCTGGAAGTGCAAGTTAACAAGCACACGACCTGAACCACTCTGACCACATATCACCAAGGCACAAACCATCACACGTGAGAGAGAGAGTGAGAGAGAGACAGAAAGAGTTTCTGGGGTTTGTCCCTGTATTCATAAAAAGCTGCATGTCAAGTGGGCGTGATAACTGTGTTCATGTTCTAGGTGATACTTCAAAGAACATAAGAAAAGGGAGATTCCGATTGCTGCATTTCTTCTGCAACAATATCTATTTATTATTAAAGAGGGTATTGAAATAAAAATCTAGCAACTTGGTAGTAATATAAAACTCAGGCTTAACACAGTTTATATTTTCTTGCTGAAAAGTTAGGGTTTTTTCCTTGAAGACCCACCTGCACAGTACCACTTTGTTTGGGATCTGTTGTATCAGTAAGGGTCTTGTTGTCATGAAGGCTCCAGGATGCTCTCAGCATGTGTGCTGAACCAGGGCATCTAGGGAGAGGGGGGAAAACAGGGAAAGACCATGATCACAGTTTGAACTCCCAGAGGTGTTTCCACCTCATTCCTGGCACTCATTTGCATCCTCAGGTTGCATCTCCTCTCCTGCTCTACAGCTTTGCATGCCCAAGACAGTTGGGTGGCCCTGCTCACAGGCCACCCCAGCTGTGCATGCCCAGGGGCTTGCAGGGCCACCACGATGCTAACCCATAACTGGAAGAAGACTGGGATCCCAAAATGAGCCTTGTTGGAAGGTAGCCTGCTGAACTGCACCTCCCTTCCTTCTTTCACTTCCTGGCAACCTCAGTGCTCCACCTGACCTGACATTCCAAGCTCAAGACATCTGTGACAAATACACATGGAGATTTTTTCACAGAAATCTCCTTGAGTGCTGTGACATTCCTGACTCTTCGTATGCCTCGCTATAGCAAAAAAGTGTTTAACTGTTTTGTACAGGCATGGCCCTAAACATTGGACAGGACAGGACAACTGTGAGGAATCATGGATCAAAGATGGCTCATAATATGCTTTGAATTTTTTTTGAAAAAAAACAAAACCACAACAAACCCAAATTCTTGTCTAATGCAAATGCTGAGCAAGTGCTGTGACATCACAGCTACCTGGCTCCATTTTCACGAAAGAAAGAATGACAATACAAGAACAAGAAGCTTTCAAGAGTCTTTTTTTTTTTTTTTTGGGGGGGGGGGAATTAGCAGAAGTGATATTAAACACATATAAATCAGAATTATAATTACTGCCTGGAAATCTGTCAGATAAATTTTATAGTCAAACTTTATGAGACTTCCCCTTTAGGCAATGTTGAGACCATAATACTCTTCATAACCATTCCCTAGGCAGTTCCATGGTTTTGCTTGTGACAGTCATATGAGGTTGATATAATTCTCGCTGTCTCCTAATTAGCACTGTTCCATTATCCAACACACTGCACAGATGAGTTTCGTTTGTTGTAGCATGTAGTATGTGACAGTTACTAGTAATTTAAAAAATTATGGTAAATCACCAACAACATATTCCTTTTTGCGGAGTTACTACCCCCACACTGGTGGAATAGAAGGGGAAGAAAACCCACCTCCATGCAAGGAGAGATCTCACAACCACAGCAAATCCCCAAATTTTGGGCCCTTTTAGGACCACCCAATTAACCCACTTGGTGCTGCTCAGTAAATCTTTTTAATAACACAACATGATTAAGTTATTCCCTGATTTTTCATCTCCAAAGATTTATGAAAAGTTACTCAGAGACACCTGCGTGGAAAAAAAAAATAACCTAATCCATCACAGTTTGATGTTTGCCCATAGGCAATTCTCTTCAGCTGAACTAATGGCACTGTGTCAGGAGAGAGTCGTATCTTCACACCACAGAACTATTTTGCCTTTGGGAACACAAGGATTTTATTTTTTTTTAAAGATTATTCCTAGTTGTTACCTTTGTAGCCATGTATTTATGCAACAGGTGATACGCTGAAGATGAGAAGCGATTCCACTTGAAAACCACATTACTTATATATATATACCTATATATATGTATGTATGTATGTATGTAAGTATGGGTATAAGGAATCTCACCCAATTGTTGCAGTGGTGTTTTCTTCCAGGTGGATAATATTTGGTATTTGCAGATAGGACCTTTCTCCCAATGACCTCCAGAGACATTGTAAGCTCCCACAAATTAAACTTCAGTGTTCCATAATGTATCAAGGAAGTATGCAGAAAGTGTGATCACATTCTTCTCTTGGTCACTAACTGGATGTCCTTCATTTTCAGGATGCTGAGTTTAAAATAAAGAGAAAACCACTGCAGAGGTATCCTGGGCTCTTCTCCTCATGTCCCTCCTAATTCTCCTCAACAGCACTTTGTCTCTGGACTTTAATGGCATAGTCATCTTCTACCACCTGTCTTGGGTATGCATTAAACTATGGCAGGCCAAGCTACCTCACTTGCAAGAGCATAGGTCTATGTCCTTCTACAGTCCCCAAAGATCCAGATAAATTTTGCCAGAATGGTGAAGTAGACCAAGCAACTTCATAGGAGACACACCCCTATTTGCATTTTTTCCCCTTGGCTTATTGGGTTTGGCCATTACTAAAGATCTAAAATACTTAATTGAGTTGGACTGTATAACAGCTGCCTGTCTTTAGCCCTTTCATTCAGGTTGATTCTTCTTTTATCCACCAAAACATTTAATGAAACATTTAATGGTGAAAGCTTTTTTTTTTTTTTTCCCCCAGCTTATTCTTTCATTTCTGCTGTTGTACCCAACCTTTGTCAAGCACAGAATTTAAGGAAACAGGAAAGAAAAGAAGCATATATGAAGAAGAAAAACCTCAGCATTAAACCTGGTTTAAATATTTTCCAGAACAAAACCAAGTCATGCCAATTAACAGGGGATGGATGGGTGGTGTCAGGCTGCTGTGGGCTCCTTGAGGAGCAGGCACTAATGCAAATGCCCAGCTGCATATGAGCAAGAAATGGTCACGCTTCTTTGCTTACCATACCAAATGTCCAGCAAAACAGCACCTCAATAAATGCTGGAAATGTAGCAGCACTCTAACACAGAACTGGAACGAGCTAATGGCAGAGCTACAGCTTTAAAGAAAGCTGTCTGCCACTATGGTTACAGTTTAATTGCAAGCATATACATGCATGCATTTTCACACCTGGATTGTTTCCCCACCCTTTCTGGGGACTAGCCCTAAACTTCTCACTGACGCACATGCAAGAAGAAAACAAGTCGGTTTGCAATCTGTTCTAACGGAGAAAGTCTCTAGGCAAAGCACTGAGATCTGGCAGGCCTACAAGAAGAAAATACACAAGCAAGGATTAGCCACATTGGTTTTGGCCTCCACAGCTTACTCTCTTTTATTGAAAGAAATGGCTAAATCATTAAAATTAGTGAGGTAGGAGTGGGAAAGAAAAATGGGTCTGTTTGGGTCTAACACTAAACAAAAAACAGAAGGTTATATGAAGAATTAAGAGAGGCTTTTGATGGTTTTGGTGGTTTAACCAAAACTTAAATTGATATATTATTTATTTTATCTTTCTTTTTTTTTTTTTCCTTGCTATATAAACTTCTGAATTTTCTGCTGGGTTTATTAGAGTTTTTTTCCCCCAATTCTACCCTGTAGTTCTGCTCATCTTGGCAAAGGAACAACTGTACCTTGGTTTCATTAAACCCCAGAAAAAAGGATGTTGCAGTGAGACCTACATCCAAATTCTACAGAAAAGAAAGCAAATCTGGTATTTTACACCCAGAAGAGACCTCTGTGAACATCTAGGCTGTCGTTAGGAAACTGTAGAACATCACCCCGTGCTTCCTACCGGCTGTGGTAGTGGCATCCAGTGGACTGAATGCCCGGACGCTGTCAGATCTGCTCCTCATTTCTCATGTGGCTACAGCTTGTTTTTTATTTCCTGTCACCAACTATACAAGTGCCACTACTAGTTCCCACTGCATATCTACATTGACTCTAATCTTCGACGTCAATGAGACCTGTTCTCAAGACTGCAAATGTCAGCTCCAAGAGAGAGAGCTACAAATTTTGAGAACTGCCCTGTGTTCTGTAAAGGCAAGCTAGAGTGATAGGGGACAATCACACTGCAGCGTACCCAACCCTGAAGCCACTGGCAGGTTTGGTGCCAACGCTGTGACCCTCTGAAAGTACCTCTAGTTTAGAGGGAGGTATCTAAATCTCACTTCTGCACAATAGATGCAGTTGCAGGTGATGTTACTGCTTTTCTGCATCTCGCCTACCTTTTGCCCAGAACAGAGTAAGAAAGAAAATTAACAAAACTGGAGGGTGTTATATATATTTATTTATATATATAAATAAAAATAACTTCTGTATATATAGCATGTTCTTAGTAATACAGCACTCTTTTCCTGCTATGCCAGCTCCCTGTATGAGCTCTTTTCTGATCTTGAACATCTGCTCCTCTGTCTGAAAAAAAACAACACAGGCGGGGGGAAGGAGTGGGAAGTTAAAAAATACTGCAACCTCAAAACGTTTTGAGAGCAGCTACCCTATTCTCCTAGAAACCAAATGTCAGTGGGCTGAATAGGTCTCCTAATGGGTATGAGCACATGCCAGTGATCACAGACAATCACACTAAATTTCCCTTAGCAATATCCAACAGACCAAACTGTGATCAGTGATAACTGAGCCCGTAGGGACTCACTTGTAGCCCATTCAAAAATGTATATGCCCTCAAGGGAAGGTTTGCCTTGTTTTCCTGAGGAAATTAAATAGACTCTTTATAGAATTAGCAAAAATCAGCAGGGGTTCAGATTTCCCGTAGTCTTTCACGACTTGTGGTTTAACAGCAGACTTTAAGTTAATGTATATCAGATACATGCATTTTGATTTTCCTTTCACTTACACTGCAGAAAAGACATAGATTTTAAAGAGCTATTCCTGATTTCCACTTTAACGGAGAGAACAGGAAGGGTCACAGTGTCCAAATACCTTTCTGAAGAATCTCAAAAATTTTATATTTGTTGTCTATGACAAGACATATAGCTCATAACACCAAGCTTAAACTGTTTTGCATTTTCAAAGCAGTTACAGAAACATTAGTACAGAGTCAGAGGTAATCATTAAAAAACTTGAATCTTTAGCCAAAAAGGTGGTTTGCCTGCTTTCTGGCAAAGTTTTGCAGTCCTAAGAGAGGACCCCTTTGTTCCATAAAATTTTTTAAAAAATTAAAACCACCTACATAGAGAGGCAGCATTTTAAAAATTGTGCAAAAAAAAATATTAAAGTCTTATGAACCTGAGAATTCAGTTTTCTACCTCTGAACAGTTTTAGTAGAAATATCTCCACTGGCTTTGGATGTCTGTTTCCAGAGTCCAGATTTGACCTGTGATAACCAAGGTTCCCAGTGTTTTGTTTCATACACTATTGTGGCAGAATGCAGAGACCAGGGAGATCCAAAGTCTTATCTCTTCTTCTTCCTTCTACCTACCACATCATATTAAAATACATGTCTGTGGTTCTGGTAAAGCTCTCTTTATTGTAAAACTCTCTAGGAGGATTTGCTGTGCCTCTTGCACTTCAGATTGATGCCTCCTGTTGTAAGTTCTGTGGTTTTTCAGTTTGCAGCCCTGCTAGTGAGAACAAAAACCCTTCAGTTCGGTTGCCCCATGACTACTGTCACTCTTAGGAAGATCAAGCCAAGATTTCTCAGCACATGAAACCTTTGACAGCTCCTTGCTTGGGGGACATAAGATCATCAATAACAATAGCTTCACAGGAAGGAGTCTCAAATCGCTCTGCTTTGTAAGGCATAAATGGTGTATGTAGGTTGAAAGAAAAGAGCAAGACACCTGAGACATCTTCTTGCCTCAATTTCCCCAAATATTCTCTTGCAAAACCTGCTGTTGTCCAAGGAAAAAAATCACCTCCATCCCAACTCTCTCGAGTCTCTTCTCATGGAGCCCTTAGAGGTTTGGTAGCCTTCGCAATGGACAGACAAGAAACCCTCCTAGTTTTTTTCCAACACTTTATTACCAACTCATATCCCTGGCAGACTGTTTATTTGGGGGGCTTTCTGAAAAAGAGGCTTTTTTCTGAAAACTTCTGGAGTCAGGCACCCAAGGAAACTTGCCATTGAAGAGGCTGTTGGTCTTATTCTCAAACAAGAGGTCACATATGTCTCCCGCACACCCCACTCAGGAGGATGCCACCTCTCAAACATATGCAGAAAATGTCCCAGATTGTTACTAGTGATAATATTCCTGCCAGCTCTTTCCCTGCTTTCCACATCACTGGGAGGATAATTTGCCCTTTTCCTTTCAGTACCGCTCTTAGGAATACACACTGTGGAGCAAATCACGTTCACCTGTAACATAAAGGAGACGGGATGTAGCTAATAAAGAACAAGGCAATTCAAACTTTTTTCCTGAGCCCTCAGGAGGAATACCCAGGTGTGCTGAGGAAGATATGCTTGGAAAAAAAGAAAAGAGCCATTCTGCAGTCAATCTAAAAGCACTAGGCCTCCTTTCATGAATTGATTTACCCACTGGGTGACATATTGGCAATTTTCTGTTACCTACCCAGTGATATGACTAAGTAGATGAAGCTTAAAGGCAGGTCAGATAAAAAGACTTTAATCTAACAAAGGCAGACTGAATTTCGCATGTCAAGGAAGATGATTTAACAGGGAATAGCAGCCTAAACGTGATACTGAATCAAGGTGGAGAATCCATAATTAATGTTACGCTGCAGAAATGTTTACTCAAAAACAGGATGACAAAAAGGACTAGATTCGCCTTCTCTATAAAAGGCTCCAATTCA
This sequence comes from Falco biarmicus, assembly GCF_023638135.1. Classification (NCBI taxonomy): domain Eukaryota; kingdom Metazoa; phylum Chordata; class Aves; order Falconiformes; family Falconidae; genus Falco; species Falco biarmicus. Next base: position 27,693,457 of record NC_079292.1, read on the forward strand.
GCAAAATTCATCACTGTAGTCTTTATGTTAAACATATGCTTCAATCTGGGCCTGCATGAGAAGGAATGCCTTTGAATTAATCTCTTTACAACCAGTGCAAAAAGGGTGAAAATCAGTCATGACAAGTTTTATAAGACACAGGCTGAGCGCTGCCATAATTTGATGAATACACCAGGCCAGTTAGACTTGGCAGAAATGTTGTTCAGAGAATTAATTAAAATTGTTTTCTCTGAGGAAGGAAAAGTTGTGTTTTGGGAAAAGAGATAATATCACATGCAAGTGACATGAGACTTGTTCAAGTGTTTTCAGGCCCAAGGGGTGAAATGCCTAAAGGAGCAGTTGGTCCTTGAATAATGTATTTATCTCACAGTTACTCTTCACCATTTCCTTACTGGGATTAGTTGAATTTCCTGAACAGCAGCCCAAAATGTAACCTCAAGTTACTAAACAACACCAAGGGAAGAGGAAGGTCATATTCTGCTCCCCAAAGTGTTTTATTTGTCCTCTCCATGCTGATGATTTCTCCCTTCTCCTTTAAAATTAAAAGTGTGCAGTTGCCATATGCTTAGTCCTTGTGTACCGGGGGAAACAGCAGCTGTGTGCAGCCCCTCCAGTGTGCAAGGACCACTCAGCATTTTGCAGCAGGTACAGGATGAAGTGAAGACTAGTGGCTTGGGCTGAGCTGGATGGCTTCAGGATGGCTTGTGGCTGGATGGCCACAAAAATGTTTTTTGCCCTTTTTACTAAGAAACCTTGAGTTTGCACTAGTTAGGGGCGCAGAAGTATTTGGGATTAAAAGGGGACATAATCTTTACGTCTCACTTCCTGCTACTCATCTTCTTAGGCTACACATCTGTTGAGTCAGGGAGCATCTCCCACTCTGTCTTGGCAATACCCTCAGCACAAGGTCACCTTCATTTACCTCCCAATTATTAAGCTTCTCAATGTGAAGCAATCCAACCTGAAGAGTCAACAGGCTTCAAGGTCAAGTAGTCTGACCTGAAAATTGGTGAGCACCCACACCGCAGTGAGAGGTGCGCTGGAGGCTGCTCATGAGCTGTTCATGGCCCTGAGACAAAAAAAAAAAAAAAAAAAAAAAAAAGCTGAAATTCTGAAGACCCTTGATTAATTATCCTCATTACTCAATATTTTAACCCACCTTTTCAGCCCTTCCCACTCTGCCCTGCAGGAGGAATAAAATTTCCAAAGCGCCTGGAGCTAATGGCAAGGGGGAAACCACACACAGACCAAAGTGCTGACAAGAGCAAAAACCTGCTCCTCCATCCAGCACCTCCAGCTTCCAGAAATGCACACGAGCTCTGGCCAACCTCCGCTATGTGGGTTAAAAATCAGATCCTTTGCACTTAGCTCCTGATTCAGGATTTCCTCTCTTCTTTTCACTGGTGGACTGGTAAGACTTATGCCTGTCACCTGAACAGAGAGGATTTCTTTGCTCTTTTCCCCCTGCCATCGCACAGCTGGCTCCAGCGTGATCAGCACGTTTACGTGCACTTTGCTATAGGACTGTGAGTCACAACTGGGATTTAGCTTGAAACAAACCTCTGGGCTCCCATGGGGATCACAGATGTGAATAAGAAAAATACTGTGATTTGGGGTTGTGGGGTGGGGTGAAGTGGAAATCCTTCTCTTTTTTTTAAGTCTAGATACCTGAATTCCAGATGTGACTGTAGTACTGAGACTTAGGGGTGTGATTTTGAGGCTAACAGCCCCACTTGGCTGCTCTGGGCTAAGGTGTAAGTGCTTGAGTTGATATCCTGGATGGTTTTGGTAAATCTCATCATTCTGATTAGCGGTTTTCAGTGGTTCCCACCCTCGTGTTCCCTGCCTCAAAATTTTGATGCTGTCAAAATCAGCCCAAGTTTGCCTTCCAGCATGCTGCAGTGCTTGGGAAGTGGGTTCATGAGGAGATGAATGGTCCTCGTAGCAGGGCTGGGACCCTCCAAAGAAACATGGGGTACACAACAGGATGTAGGAAATGGTATGTTTGCTCCAAGGTAAGGCATGGGGACACATCCTCGAGAGTTTCATGGGTAAAATGAATTTTTACTCATTGTCTGTCTTTACAGTAAATCAAAACCTTACTTTTTTATACATATATACTTACATATACATACACACATGCACACACACACACTTCTTATATCATAAAACAAGTGTTAAAAGATGTTGTGGAGTGATAGACTGAAGAGTGTATTTCTGCATTGTCTGTGACAACAGACAGGGGTCTTAGCCACTGACTTTGCAAACCCTTATGGGTCAGCTCTACCCTTAAGGATAAAAACACAAAAGGGGGAAAAAAAGAATCCAAGATTCTTGGCCTACAGAGTAGTTTTAATTGCCACCAATTTTTCCTTAAACCAGAAGAAAATTGATGGTCGGGGGGATATCCTAATGACATTAAACTTCATCTCACTGAGGAAGAATTTGATACAGCTGGTTGATTGCTGACTGTTCTTTCTAAGCTTATCGCCAATAAAACAATCAACTGCTTATGCTGCAACAAGCATGAGCAAATTTATCTCTTCCTCATATCCTGGGATGGGATAGATTCATATATTTCCTGTATAACTGCACCTTAATAAATAGAAGGCTCAATATTTTATAGTCAACTTTTTTTTCTGTTGTGCTCCAGTATTTGTAACTTCTCCCCCCCCATAAAAAAAAACAACCAAAAACTAGCAACTCACAAAACACTCAAGACCTAGAATATTTTAGCTTTGCCCAAAATAAAATGAAATTAAATTAAGTAAAATAAGATAAAATACAATACAATACAACATAATAAAATGAAATATGTTACTGGATAAGCAGAAAGTGGGAGGGAGAGGAAGAGATTTGGCTTTGCAGCAAAGCTGCTTGCCTGAAGATGTAAGAACATTTTCCCAGTGAGCTCAGCATTCAAAGTCAGGCAGCCAGAACATGCTTCACAAGAGAGAACCTCCTGTGAACTCCTCACCTTTGTAAGGTAAGTCAGTGTTCACAAGGAAATACCCCACCACACCATTCCCTTTGATGTTTTCAGTCTGCAGAAGGGAAGGGTGGTCTTTTTAAAGAATTCACAATAGAGAGAGAAGGGGAAGAGGAAGCCCTTTGAAGAGAGGAGAGAGCCTCCTCTCATTTTGCTGCTGACTACAAGCCACCCCTTTTCCTTTGTGCCTTGCACAAAAGAAGGTTTGCGAGCCCACTTCCCCCTCAACCAGACAGAGGTTTTCTGCAAGTATCTTACCGAGAGGAGGTGGCCTTCCAACATGCAGAACACAGAGGGGGGAAGGAACTGTACGGCTTCACACATCAACCATAAATCAAACCTCTTGAAAAACTTCTGTGTAAAGTGTTAAGGCTCATGGGACCCAGGAGTCTTCGTGCATCTTCAGGATGAGCAGCAAGAGCACATATGCTGGTCTGAATGCAAAGGTCTCAGGAAACCCTACATCTTCCTATGTTCTTTCTTAAATGTGAATGGAGTTAATACTCCAGCTCAGCTGGAGCTAAAAGCATCTAAGGGCATAAAAGGTGATAAGTGACTCCACAAGCATGCAACTGGAAACTCAGCACAAATGTGCATTTATTGGTGAAGATAGGAGACCACCTAGTGGCATGGATGCTATGGAAAGGGCAGAATTACTTCATGGCTTTTTGGCCTCAGTCTTGACAGGCTGAGCCTGGTCCCAGACCCCTGACTCCCACCAGCATGTTTTGGGATGGAAAGGGATAGTGAGAGAGCAAGAAATGAGGGAAAACTCAGATAAACCGGATGAGTTCAAACATTAGGGTCAGATGGGATTCACCTGAAGATGCTGCGGGTGCTGGCTGATGTGATTGCAAGGTGGCTGTCTATTACAGCAATTAGGGACAGCAAATGGTTGATGATGGAAAGGTTAATATTATACCTACATTTAAGAATGGGAACACCAGGGAACTATAGGTTAGTCAGTCTCACCTTAGGCCCTGGAAAGGTCTGGAAGCACATACTCTTGGTGTCCACTTCCAATCTACTGAAACCTGAGAAGCAGTCAGGAACATTCTACAGAGATTTGCCTAGGGCAAATCATAGTTAACCAACCTGATTACCTTCTGTAATTAAATTTCTGGCTGTAAGGACAAGGGAAGAGCAGTAGATAGATATTACATGTCTTTAATACAATAAGGATTTTGTCACCCAGAGCATTACTATTAGGAAGCTAAAGAAGAAATAAACTGCTAGACAAGTTGAAAATTGACCTGATACAGGGCTCAAATGTTGGTCAGAAGTGGCTCAATGCCCATTTAGCAGCTGGTAACAAGCATATTACAAGTGGTTGAACAGTAATGCTTCAAGGCGGGCAGGTTTTTAGAAACTTAAAGATTGGGGCAGCAGAGACTTCGTGAAGTACAGAAAAGATTGTATAAATTTCTGCACCTAGGGTAGAGTAACCCCATGGACCAGCAAAGGCAGGGGACAGGCTGAATAACAGCCCAGCTTCGAAGTGGCTACCAAACTGAATGTGAGACAATAATGAATATAACTAACTTTTTGCTGGGTTACATTAGGAGGAGTGTGGTCAGCAGGTTACAGAAATTACCATCCCCCTTTAAGCAGCAGTGCAGAGGCTGCAGTTGAAATACTGTGTCTACTTTTGGGTCCCACAGTTCAAGAAAGGTGTTGAAAAATTGAATAGGGCTCATCCAAAAGCTGAGAAGATGCTTAGGTGCCCATTTCACATAATCTACAAGGAGAGGTTGAAAGAGGTAAGTTCATCTAACCTGGCAAGGAGGCAGTTAAGAGTTGATCTGTTTGTTGATCAGCCTGCAAACACATGATGGAAAGTTACACAGAGCCAACCTCTTCTTGTTAGTGGCAGGCGTTAAAGCAGGGAGCCATAGTCACAGTTTATGACTTGGAAGGTCCAGGCTGGCCACCAGGAAAAGCTTCTCCTCTAGGAATGCAGTCCCACACTAAACAAAGTTTAGAGGCTGTGAAATTGCCATTCTTGGGTTTTTTCAAAAGTCATCTAAATAAATCCCTATTTGGCCAGCTTTGTTGTTGGAAATAGTCTTTCTTCAGGCTGGAGGCTGGACTTCAGACCTCCAGACATTTCCTCCAACAAGCACTTCTGTGATCCCTGGATGGAGGCCATAAAGCCCCATTAGCAGTGAGCAATTCCGATCACTTTGTGCTGCTAGGCAAGAAAACTAGGCAAACTCTACAACAGACCAACTTGTTTAAGCCCTTTGCAAATTCTCTCTTAGACAATTTTTGATTTCACCACAGTCAAGATCATTTCTTGTATTTGCTAATCAGTCCAACCATTGACATTTGAAAGCACATCCAACTGACTAGACGTGGTTTTTGTGGCTGGAGACTTGGCCAAGGGAGTAGGAGATGAGCCTGCCAACAGCCTCATGTGTGGACGCCTCTTTTACACGGCAAGTCTCATGTTCACAGCAACAGCTAAGATCCTCTGGGTGTCTAGACGGCACCTCTACTGTGCTTGTAGTATCCATGGTAGCTTGTCTCAGCATGAGGAAGAGAAGGGCGGTGGGGGAAAGAAAGAGACTTTATGTGGATGAAAGTGCTTCCAAGTCAACACTGATTAATTTTGAAAACAGGCAGGTACTCGTGGGTGATTTGCAGGAAAAAGCCTGCTGTATGGTGTGTGCCTCCACACGGAAGGGGAATAAGAAATGTTCAGACCATCCTCTCAAACCATTCCCCAGTTCTATAAGCCAATGGACGAGGTGTCCACAATGCACCAAATACATTGCCTGAACCATGTTTGCCATGCTGAAAATCTGCCTCCTGTTCCCATGAGTTGCATCTCATACCTATGGCCAGAAGAATGAGCAGCTAAACAACAGCAGGCAGATAATAACCCATCTGGAGGAAAAGGTGAGTCAGCAGGAGACATCCTCAGCTCCCACCCACCATCCAGGGAGACTAGGTTTCAGCTCCAGAAATAATGGAAAGAAGAAGCTCTGGTGAAGCATGAAGGCCCAAGTGGAGGAACGATAATGTGCTATACCACTGAGTGCAACTATGCTGATTAATGGACATCAGGAAAATTAGGAGTTGTCTGTTTTATAACTGCCTTCTAAAAACATGCCTAGAGCAATAGATGAGTTCTTTTTTCTTTCACTATTTTCTCTATTTTTCCTTCCCCTTCCCCCCCTCCCTCTTTTTTTACTGCAGCACAGATCAAGCTACATCAATCTTTGTACTAGACCAAATATGCAGGCGGAAGACATCTCAGATGTAATACTGCTTACTATAAAATAAAGACTGGAGACAGATGCAAAACCTGGTTCTCTCTTCTTCCCCAAACATCTACAGTGTCTTGCTTTACATCAGAAAATAAATAAGCAACAGCATTTAGTTAGAAAAAGTTCTTCCTTTCTTCTTTTTTTCCCCCCATCATTAGGTGGGATTTTTTGGTTTTCATTGACAATTAAAAAAAAAAAAAAAGGACAAGCAAACAAGTTTTGGTTACAAACACTTGAGCCTCAGAAATGTAGCTATGCCCCCTTTCATCAACGCAAAAAAAAAAAAAAAGATGAAAGAAGAAAAAAAAATCCTCTCCTACTGGTATTACATTATTTCTTACATAAAGTCATTGAAAAGGTTGTCTTCAGAGAATATAATACCAAGTTATGAGATATTTTTGGCACAAGGACAAGGTAAGATACTGCCAGACAAAGAAAATACTTACTTATAATTCAGTTAATGGCTGGCAAAGTTATACCCTTCTGCTACTAATTAATTTTCCATATTTCCAGCCAAACAAATGCAGAAAACTATATAATCACCCAGGACAGCAGTCTGCAAAGTGTTAAAACATCATTAAGTTAAACACTAGTCTCGCCCTGGCTGCTGCATTTGTCATCAGTCTTGGAGGCTGAGTTTGGATCTGGGTAGAAGGGGAAGGATCGCCAGAGACGGAAACCACAAGACCCAGCGCTGGTCTTTGGGACATGTGTTTCTTTGCTGGAGTACAGCTGGGACCCAGCCAGCATCAGAGGGACCAGAATGTGTCAGCAAGTTGGTTATGTGATTTACACACATGTGCAGCCACCTGCACATGCTCTTACACAAAACACACTTCTAGGAAGCGTCTCTCCAGCAGCAGAAGTGACATGACTGTGCTTGAAGGAAACCACCTGCATCAGGTAATGGTTGGGTGCTATTTACTTGGCCTCCCCAGAACAACGGGAAGAATAAAGCAACAGATTGAAGGTCTTTGGGCCGCACTGTCTTTCCTGGTGTTTTCCTAGATCAGGCAGCAGTTGAGCACTAAATGGAGGATTAATGCCCCAATAAAAGCCATTTTTTCTGATAGTTCAGTCCCGATTCTGAGACAACTTATAAACCTTTTATGAGCCACTTAATTGAGGAAAATTACTGGTGATCAAGTCTGTTAGACATTTTGCATCTATTCTGTTGGAAAGGCTGATATTTCAGGGCTGGCATAGGCTGCCTGCACTACCAATAAGCAAGGGGATGTATGGCTAAAGATAGCTGACTTGCCTTAAGTCAACCCCAAAACATTTCCTACAAGGTTTTTGGTGAAATTAGAACTAGAAATTATCTCATTCTAAAACAAAGGAAATATTTCAGGTCCTTCTCAAGTTTTTTTTTTCTTTTTTTCTAAAATCACAGTGGCAGAAATTTCAAAACAGATGTTTTGGGACCAGTTTTTATTTTCAATTACTTTTTTTTAAGTCTGGATTTGTGAAGGGATAATTTTTGTGTGGTTCATTCACTTGTTTGTTTGGTTTCCACTGACGCGCATCTCTGCCTTCTGCAGGAACAGTGGCTGGGTTTGCTGCAGAAAAGCTTTTGCCTTCAGAAATAAAAATGTGGATTGCAGAATCTAGTAAGAAAGACCTTCACCTTAGTAATATACAGAGCAAATTCTCCCCCCTCATCTCTGAGAAGAAATTTTACATTTCCCATAGAAGGATTAACACTTTTTTTAAACTACAAAGTTAATGGACTTGAACACTAATGGGCATGGCTTGTTATGAGCACTAGAAATTTGTAAAGGGGGATCATTTCCGGTAGAAAAGGGTTTAGAATTTTAATGTTAAATTTATTTTTAATTTAGAATAAATCTCTCATTTTTACTTTATCCTGACAAAGCAATTGATCCTGACTTCTCAGTCAGCTAGACTGGCAGACATGGAAGCTCAGGGAAGAAGTGAGTAATGGTGTTCTGGCTTCTTTCTGTCTCCTTTCCCACCCAGTAGGAAACATCAAAACTTTTGACCAAAATGTTTGAACACTTTCAGGTTCCTGATTCCTTGCTGGCAATGTTCTCATGTGCTTCAGAGGAGCTGGTTCCCACCAGACCATGGCATCTTGCAAGTCTAGTTTCCAGCAGAAATCTAGTCATTAGAGGTTAATTGCACTCTGCTTGGTTTGTCACACCTGAATCAAAACTGATCCATCTCGGGAAAAATGTTTGAATTACTATGAATCAGCTTTTTCAACTGGCAAAATAAACAAACATTCCACTCTAGAGTTTTCATCCAGCTTTAGTGAAAAGCAACCTTAAAATAGATTGTTGTGTCTTTCTACCTGAAAAATTTGGCAGATTTTAGTGGAATATGTGACAGATATTAGTTTATATTTCCAAAAGTAGTTAGTAATCTTGATTCAGATAAAAACTTGGACTAGATGAAACCATTACAAAAATTGGCTAAAATGAGGAAAAGGACTAAGAAATAAAAAAACAGAACAAAATTTCTGAAAAACAGGAGTTACTTGTTAAAAGGGACATTTTTTCCATGTGCAATCTTAATGTTACTCTCCCTAAATGACAAACCCAGTTGATCAATAACACAAATTTCGCACTGATCTTTTACAGGAGCTACTGATCACCTGAAGGCTAATTCACATGAATACAGAGCTTGTGATCCTTACAGCCACAAAAACCTTCAAGTAGTTATTTTTGGATGTTCAATTGCAGATACCCTGAAGGGACTTGATTTCCTGAGAAGGTGCTTAGCATTTAAGAAAATTAGATGCCTCTGAGATGTTGAAGACTTGACTTTACCCTTTCCATCCTGAACTGTAGCTTTCAACATGCATGGAAAGGTTTAAACCAGCTAGTGTAAAATGGTGGGTAACTAGACATGACTGAAATGTCAGAAAGGATACCAAAAGCTGCAGGAAACATACTAAACCTCGTGCTTTCTGACTCCAAACTCTTGACCAGCTGAATCACATCAGAAGAGTGTTAACCCTTAAGACAAGCTTTAGCAACAATCTGGATCCCCACCGAGATAGTGCCTGGTCTGTGGGTTTGCACAGTCAAGGCATGAGAGCTCATGGCTGCTTGGCAGAGCTTTGCTGTGTCTTCTGAAGGGTGGACCAGAAGGTCAGCCTGATGAGGGGTGCAAGATTTCATCCTCTGAAACATCTGCCTGGCTGTGACTACCAGCATCTCTGGGTTTATTAAACAAAAACCTTCAGTGATTTAGTTTATTCCAGTCCTGGACACTCGCCATTCCTGCAAAGGAATGTCAGAAATGCTGCTTGGAGCAAACTGGCGCTTGTAACAATACAGGTATTCACCAGAGTATCACACAGCAGCAGCGCCCTGGCACAGGGGCGATTGTTTCTGCTTAGCGACTCACAGAGTGCAAACCTATCCAGGCCATGCTGTTTTGAAAATTCCGTCTCATTCCACATCTCTTACCGAGATTTATGACAATTAGCTGCCGAATCCATAATTAGCAAGTGGTAACAGATCAGCAGATATATCCAGTTCTGGTGACACCTCTGACAGATTGACGTCTACTCCCCAAATCCCTGGGAGGCTTCGTGTTTTCCCTGTGACCACTCTCAAACAGAGTTTTGGCAATGCTGTCTCAGTGGGGAGGAGAGGGAGGGCTGGGGAAGAGCAAGTTCTCACAAGCATGACAGGACCCATGCATAACCATTTGGCTTTACAATTAAAAACATGTTCTGTCTTCCTCTGCGTCACCGAGGAGAGCATATAAGTAACAGTTGCTTTGCAAACTACCTTGAATTCAAACAAACTGGGAGGTTTGAGTTTCTGCATGTGTGTTTGTGTTTGCTCAGAGAAAGGGGGCTCTTTTTTCCCTTCCTGAAGAGGCATTCCAGGAACCTTTCTGGGGAGGAGAGAGGAGGAGGAGGTAGGAGGAAAATGGGTCATATTTGTACAGGCCCTTCTGTTCAGACACTCTGCAATGAACGAAGGTGTCAAGGGGGGAAGGGGGAGCCCCATCTACTCTATCCAGACCCAAAGAATTTTGTAACTCCTTAACTACTGCTCTAAACAGGATCCATAGTCGTCCTGCGTCAGCTTTACATACCCACCTTTGGGATGTGTCAGTCCTGCAAGTGTGTTGCGGAGGCCTTTAATCTTTTGCAAACACTCAATGGTATCTTCACCCTTTCGGGGCAAAGCCTCCCAGATTCCTGACCCAGTTTTTTTCCAACTTAAACCCCTAATTTTTGGTTTCTATGTACCTCATATCTCTAATGCATCCTTACTAGCAGATGCTAACTGCGTGCATGTTTCTCATTTGCAGCCATAGCTTTAACTAAAAAATTTCATTTTTCAAGCCCCACTGGGTATAACATTTAAGACCATCAAAGCACTGTTCATGTAGTCCACTACTAGGGAAAAAAAAAAAAAAAAAAAAAAAAAGATATGATGGTACGTAGGGGTTAGGTTAGGTCTTGTGTACAAGGTTACTGAGGGAGCGTGTGGCTGAGCCCATACCACCTGAATTTCAGCCTAGCTGGCTCGCATGCCTGACTGACAAGAACCACATTCAGATCATCTTCTGTGAATTTGTCACAGGAACAACACAGCTGCTTATTGCATTGCTTGTATTGGAAGCCTGATTTGCCCATAATTGCTCCAACTCAATACGCCTTGTCTGCCACCTGAATTCAGCCCTGTGTTGCTTCCTTTAATGTCACTCTTTTTCTTTTGTTTTGTTGCATTTTTCATGTACAAACATACCTGTTGCAGGGTGGCAACTGTGTGCAGGTAGTTGCACAGAAGGCAGTTGTACTTCAGAAATCTCTTGCAGCGGTAAAGAGCTGGTACCTGACAAAATGCATCCATGGCTGCATGAGAGCCTGAGAAAGGAATATAAAACCCGGCAAATCTAGGAATATAAAACCTTTGTTTTCAAAAGAAGCTGGTATCTTCTTCTGAATATTTTTGGATGCCTTGGGCCCACTGTACCTTCTGAACACTAAAAATGCTGGGTCACCATCACCACCATTTTTGTAAGGAAAAAAACATTCCTAAATACCTTTGCAGATAAAACCTAGCTGCTGGAGGAAAAGATGTTAGGAAGTTGCCAAACAGTGATTTTTTTTTTTTTGGCAGAATCAATACAGACAAAAGTCTTTGTCCAATAGTGGTCACAGTTCTGCTGCTTGCCAGGCTGCCTTCAGGGAGCTCAGTGGAGAATCCAAACTCATTTTTAGGTTAGCTCTAACCAGAACTGTCCCAGTACATTTTGCTTATGTAGATAAATAAATAGGACAGACAGAAAAACACCACAAGAAAAAGAAGAAAGAAACTAAAACCAAAACAAAACACAAAAAGGATTAAAAAAAAAAAAGAAAATGAAAAAGAAGCCTACCCTTTCATCAAGTGGAAAACAGAAACTTTTTTCTATTATTTTTTTTCATTTTCCACTCTCTTGTGCTATTGTAAGCCACATAAGGCCTGGATAGTCTTTTATTATGGCTGTGCCTCATGTCTTAGATGTAACACAGCCAGGACTGATTCGTAGTGCCAGTGCCAAATGGCACAGGCTAGCTCTCCTGCCCCTCTCTGTAGAAGATTTTTCTTGAAGAGCACGGTCTAAAACCAAGCCAGGCAATGAAGTAACAATTCAGCAGTGAGGACAATCAGTAAACAGTTCTTGATCTGAATGTATGACCTTCATTTGTTTAGAAGCACAAAGGTAACCTATACGTCTGCCCCGAAAAAGCCTGCACATCCTTGTTGATCTTACCTGAGACCTCCAGGATGATGTGATACTCCAGGATCACAGGAACACAGCGATCACTGTTGTTACCCGACCCCAATGTGAGTCTCGATGAAGATCCACAGAGGTATTTAGGAGTGCATTTGTTTTGAAAGGAAGCTGGTCTCTTCTTCTTAATGGTTTTGGACCTCCTGGACCCACTGTACCTTCTGAACACTTTGGAAATTCTCTGTCACTGTTGTCACTGTTTCTGTAAGGAAAAAAAAATGTTCCTAAATACCTTTGCAGATCTGGGACTCAAAAGCCAACTCGATATGTTCCATCTGACAGCCTTGGCCTTGCTTCTAGGTAGAGAATAATCTGGAAAAAAGCAACTGGTAGAAACATTTCATGGCTCTTTTTAAATAACAAGGGAAAAAATTCACATTTCTGTAGCAGAAAAACTCTATATTAAAGCTAACACAGCACATAATTCTGGAATAAGTCGGCCAGGAGACCTCTTCATGGTCTGTAGCTGCCTACAACATGTCATTGTCTGTTCCAAGCTCTATGCTATCTAGTGATAGAGCTTTTCTCATCCATCTTCTTGCTTAGTTGCTTTTTTACAAATTTATTTCCTTATCATAGTCAAACCTGAACAAAATACATCACATGCCACCGCCCCCCACCCCCCACCCACCCCCACCCCCGCCCCACCAAACTATGATTCTTCTATTTTGCAAAGAATTTTATTTTACAGAAACAACCACTGGTTTGTTAAAGGAGTTGTTTGCGAGATGACTAGATTAGATTAATTAGTTAATGTTTGTAAAGTACTTTGAAGATTAAGAACACTATATAAGTGTTAAGTATTATTGTTATTATAATAGATAGAGAAGGTAGATAGCTAGATAGGTAAAGAGATACAGCAGTCAGATAACAATAATTATAATACTTAGCATTTCTATAGGGCTTTACATCTTTTGAGTGTTTTACAAACATTAACTAATTAATAGAGTTAAGCAGACAGATAGTAGATAAAATAGTAGGTAGATTGATAGATAGGAACAAATTTTGCCTTTGGATATATGAATAGTGAAGTCAATGGAAGTTGCATCCCATTGATGAGGGCAAAATTGGGTCCATAGACAAATTTTAAGACAAATTAACTAGTTTTTTCAAGGGTTGGGTTGGGTTTTTTCCACAGACAATTTGTCTTCCCAATGACTAGATTCACTGTGGGAACAAAAAGTATACTGGAATGTTGAAACGAATGTATCAAACATGTCAAACTTTACAGTGACATGTTACAGAATCAAAGCACATTGTTAAGATTAGTCACATCAGAGTGTTTGTGACTCAGCTTTGCAACATCTGAAATGATACATCATGTCTTTGGGAAGCACCTTCAAGTTGCTGGATGAAACAGCATCACCAGTGTGCTCGTGTACGTCCTGATTCTTCATACCTTTATGAAAATGCAGTATGATCTACTGACTGAAAAATAAATGCAGATTAGAGCCAGATGTAAGTGTATTTTATTTTCATTCAATTAATCTGACAATAATTTAAACCAAGGAGAATAATTATACAAAGGTGCAGAGAACAGACAAGACACTTGTTTCCTTTAAACTGGTCTCTTCTCGAACGCTGATGTGTTTCTGCAACTGCTTAGCCCTAAAGCTGTACAGGGATGCGGGAAACTAACTGCTGCTTTTTAAAATGAGGTTCATGTCCTGGGTGCCTTTGAGATCCAGCTGCCAGTGAGATCCCAGGGGTCCTAAAGCCTCTAGTACTTCTGCAGTATATAAAGGAGAGGAGGAAGAGAGAACTCAGCTGAATGTGAAGAGGGTCACTCTGGAATACAGTTGCATCAGTAACATTCTGCACTTGAGATAATTAGCTTTTCCGAGGGTTTCTAATATGACTCCAGCACCTGGCTGACGCATCAGTGCTTCCTTTGCATCTAGGGTAGTATCCACACACAGTGTTGCTCTCTGCTACCAGGCTGGGACTCTCAGCCAGCACTGCTCTGATTTTTTTCTGTGGGTCCTTTGCAAAGCTTTTCTGCCACTGGCTACATGCAGAACCATCTCAAGCCTTCAGGGTAAACAGAACCACAGAGCACAAATAAATTCTGTTGAAATAGACAAATGCAGGAGAAGGAGCTGTCTTAACTCGATAGCTATGGTGTAGGTACCTACACCTGAGCTAGACACTCCAGGCTTCCTTAACAGCCAACGGAGTTAGCTTAAACTTAAAAGATAAGTTTCATCTGCTTTGTATTTCTGTCTACATTAGGGTGAGATGAACTGCCTCCAAGAAAGTCTTGTTTCTTTCCGTTGACTGTTAGTGAAGCCCAGATGAGGCCAACTCTCTTGCAGATATTTAAAGTGAGATGAGACAACACACATTGTGGTGGGCTGACCTTGGCTGGCTGCCAGGTGCCCACCAAGCCACTCTATCACTCTCCCTTCTCAACAGCACAGGGGGAGAAAACACAATGAAAAGCTCATGGGTCAGTGACATCACTTACCCATTGCTGTCACAGGCAAACCAGACTCAACTTAGGGAAATTATTTTAATTTATTGACAATGAAACAGAGTAGGATAATGAGAAAAAAGAACAAAACTGAAAATATCTCTCCCCCATCTTCTTCCCAGTCTCAACTTCATGCTCACAATTCTTTTACCTGTTCCCCCAAAGTGGCACAGGGGGACCAGGAACAGGGGTTGTGATCAGTTCATAGCTTTTCATCCCTGCTACTCTTTCCTGTTCAGGCTCTTCCCCTGTTGCAGTGTGGGGTCCCTCCCATGAGATACTGTCCTTTATTAACTTCTCCAATGCGGGTACTTCTCATGGGCTGCAGTTCACAAACTGTTCTAGCATGGGGCCAATTCACAGGGTACAGTGCTTCAGGAATGGACTGCTCCAGCATGGGTCCCCCGAAGGTTCATGGACCCTGCCAGAAAATCTGCTCCTGCATGGGCTCCTCTCCATGGGCTGCAGTTCCTGCCAGAAGCCTGATCCAGCATGGGTTCTCCAAAGGCTGCAGCCTCCTGCAGGGTGCATCCACCTGCATGGGGTCCTCCTCAGGCTACAGTGTCAATATCTGCTCCACTGTGGCCCTCCATGGGCTGCAAGGAGAAAACTTGTGTCATCATGGTTTTCACCACAGGCTGCAGGGGAATGTCTGCTGTGGCATTGGGATCTCTTCCTCCCCATCATTCTTCACTGACCTTGGTGTCTGCAGGGTTGTGTATCTCACATATTTTCACTTTTTTTCCCCCAGTTGCTGTGCACCAATTTTTACCCTTTCTTAAATATTTTATTACAGAGGTGCTAGCAGTGTCACTGATTGCCTCAGCCTTGGCCAGTGGCAAGTCCATCTTGGAGCCACCTCAAACTGGCTCTGTCCAATATGGGGGCGATTTCTAGTGTCCTCGTGGAAGCTGCCCCCACAGTCCTCCTGTCAGCAAAACCTTGACATGCAAACCCTATAAACCCTGTAAACTCATGCTAATGTTCCTTCTCATACTTCATCTGCAAGGTCTGACTAGTGGATATTCTGAAACTCATTTGCTCAGTCAGACTCAATAGGATTGATAATGAAGAGGTTTATTTGGAAATTGCTAGGAAGGTCATTGGCCAAAAAGGCAAGAAATGAGCCCACATGCTGGCCTTTACTGCTTATACATTGAGATAACTACACCATTATGCACCTGCTTTTCTCTGGTGGGTGCAAGACACAGGTACATCACAGTTAGAAGCCAGAAACATGTAAGACCAAGAATACATCTGATCTGCCCTTTCTTCCCTGTCAAAGTCCCCATACAATGAAGTTAGCAACAACCTAAGTTACCTTTCAGTAGCACAATCTACCAGTGGTGGGAAAGTTGTTATTATGAAGCAAGTGCAGAAGGCAATAAGCCATCCGTCTGACTCAACCAAAAAAGGTAATATTCAAATATTGTACAGAACAAACATTGTACAGAACAAATACACCATTCATCAACACAACAACCCTTTGATCACCTAAAGAGGCATAAAAAATTAAGCAGGCAAGCAAGAGCAAGAAATAGTGGCAATGCCCTTCTTTTTAGCGGGGACGGAGAGTACACACCTTGGTAATTAAAACTCATAGCTTTCTTCTCAAGGAACTTGAACCCAAGTCTCAAGTTATGGGTGAATATTCACAGTGCAAGGTTTCAAGACAGACCTGTCTGAGGTGCTCTTGTTGGAGCAGTTTTATTTGTATACCATATTTCACTATTTCCTGTGTCATGGGGAGAATGACTTTCTAGTTTAGTGGTTAGCGTATTCACCTGGAAGGGGAAGTCCTCAGTTCCTATGCCTGCTTCTGTTAATGTTTCTGTATTTTTTCATTTAAGTATTCATTGATGTGGATAATGGAAGCCAGGCCTCTGCTCCCAAATGAAAGACTATACCATGAAGATACATAGTCATTTGCATAGGCTTGCCATCTTCCTGTTCCCATGAATATTTAATTAACCTATGCAAAGTGAAATTGTTTCAATATGAGGAACTGAGAAAGCCCTGCCCTAGAATATTCTTTAGCTTAGTGGTTAGGGCAGTCAGGGAAGTGGAGAGACAAGTTCAAATCCCCTTAAGCAGAAGAGGGAATTGAACCTGGATCTTCAGAGCTTGGTGGGTATTCTCAACACAGTGTTATTGGTGAGAAAAAGGTAGCATCTCTGTTTCCTTTTCTTGCCTGAGCTAATGGGACGTCCTGCCAAAACACATCATACTGAAAGATCATCACAGAGTGTGATTGATACAATCTTTATTAGAAAACAAATGATTTCATGACGAACTTTGAAAGAAATTGAGTAAATGATGTGACAACAAAATGGCTTACCACAAGGGAGCATACTCACACCTGTATTATTTGTGATCTACACAAACGATCAACTGATCTGTAATGACAGAAAAAAATTAAGGTTGTCAAAATTCAACTTCGCAGTTCAAGGACCTGTCCTGAACAAAAGCCATGTCAACATCAGCATTCTACCAGATCTCAGAATATCACATGAAGAGTTAGTGAAATATTCCTACAGATATAATGCTACCAAGTCTCTTTCTTCTCTAAAGTTCAAGGCGCCATAAACAGAACACAACAATCTCAAAAGAGATGTGACTCAGAATCCAGATTGCTTGGAACTGACATTGGACCACTTCTTTCTCCTCAGGGCACAGATAGAAAAGACAAAGTGTGAGTTTAACCTATAATATAAATTACTGAAGAAACACGTGAATTCCAAACTGAAGGTCAGCTCTGCAATGTTGTAAACCATGGCACTTGTGTTCAGTTATCTGGTAGATAAATATTTATGTCACACATAAGAAAGCACTGATATATCAGCACCTATGAAGAGGTTAGATATCCTGTTGAATGGACGTGGTTGGTTTTTTTATGCATGCCTTAGGCCAGCTGATGGAAGCAATCGTATCTCCTAGCTGGGATCACCTGACTGAGGAACGAATGAAAAAAAGAAAGGGGGGGGGGGGGGGGGGGGGAGCGCGGACACTGAGCAAAAACAACAGGAAGCAAAGAGGGGAGGAAGGAAGAAACAAGCTTTGAAGCATGCCATTAAATGCCCAAAGTCACCGGACTGGTAAGACCCAATCAGTAATATGCCTGTTCCCAAGCCCAGTGAATTTCAGATAAGTCTGACTGATGAATTTCCATTTCCTGCTAGTTTCAATTATTAAGAAAAATTTACCTGCATCATTTCCCACTCTTTTTCCATTTAAGCTCACTCTGAAAGTGAAAAGGAAAAAAAGAAAACCCTAATTTT
The DNA here is from genome assembly GCF_023638135.1 of Falco biarmicus. Lineage (NCBI taxonomy): Eukaryota > Metazoa > Chordata > Aves > Falconiformes > Falconidae > Falco > Falco biarmicus. Next base: position 27,711,238 of record NC_079292.1, read on the forward strand.
GATAATTTTCCTGGAGTTTATTGACAGAAGTCTCTATATATTCAGTTCTCTGTGTGGACATCATATCTGCTTGATGTCAACCTGGTATCCAATGCACAGGGCTCTCAGGTGGCTGCTGCATATTCTCTCAGCTGAGGAGATTGTTAGGTGAGAACATCTTCATGTCCAGTCAGCCCGTAACACAGACAGACGAAACGCAGAGCTGTGCAAAAAAAGCTGCAGACAGACCAATCTTTGTCAATCCCAACACAAACTTTACCAGAGTGTTTTACAGCAGGCATTCTTGGAGTGCGAGCATGGACTTGCACAAATACGGATCTTGTCTGTTTAGATTAGGAGCTCTCTGAGGCAATGACTTTCTCTTTGGATGTATGTATCCACTTCATAGCACCAGTCCTGCCATAATAATGCTAATAATAATAGTAACAACAGCAATAATAACAATAAAAATAATAATAATTTCATCCAGAATGCTGCATAGAAGAGCTGAAGGGCAGCAGGTGTGTTGGGGAAATAATATAATACATCAAATCCTATGCAGTGAGCACATGAGCGTGTGATATCAAAGACACTACCTATGAAATTAATTTGCCAGTGACACTGCCTTCCTACCATCCCTGGGCGTTGTGAGAATTAATTAATGCTTGCAAATCGCCTTGAGAACTTCAGAGGAAAGATGCTTTATGTATGCAAAGCCCTGCTGCCTTTCCCTGGTGTCTGCTGAACACCTGTGCCCATTGCATCATGTGCTCCTCTGTCTGGTCACAGAGTGCTTGCTGTGTACATATGGCCTCAGTATGATTGATGGTTGGATTCGGGTGCCGACACTAGAAGCTCTCCCCTGTCAGCGAGGAGCTTGCCCACACATGCCCATGCACCATCAGCCCCTTTCCTCCGGCACAGTTGTCAGGTTTCCCAAAACAATGATTACCTTTCCCCAGAAACAAACCTCCAACCTGACACCTTTCCTAGCTGGCATCTTGTAGCATGAAGGCTCCTTTGCAGAGGTCTGTTCCCTACCTCCCAGGGCTCTTGTGAAACTTCATTCCTTCATGTTTGTAAAACATGTCAAGAGGCCAAAGCACAAGTGCAAGGAGAGAGGGGTGCACATTCTTTTTTTATGACCACTGTTAGCAAATCATTATAGCCGTGCAAGATGTCCAGCTTGTACCACAAAGGTCGCTACAAGCCCTCAGGGAAGGGCAGCAAAGCTGGTGGCGATGGCAAGAACAGCAAGGTGAGGCTTCTCCATCTTCAAAGTGGCCAGCTCTAATCTCAGCGGACCTGAGCATGCCTGGAGGCCATGGCAGCTGCTCTGAAGGGAGCTGCAGGTGCATTATGCCTGTAACCCCACTGCTGAGGGGACTCCGAGTTATCAAATTCTTCTTACATTGAAAATTACTCCAGCTTACAGCAAATAATTATTTACAGTGAAGGAAAATACTTATTTTAATGCCTTTTTCCGTCTCTTTATATATTTAATTAATTGTTTTAAAGCATTAACACCACTTGTTTGGGTGGAATTTTTTAAATGTATATATTTAGGCTCAATTTCCAGGTCATCCTTGACACCCCTATCACAGCGGACCAGCCATGCTTACAGCCGCCTCAAAAGAAGGGATGGAAGACTGTTTCCAAACGCTGCTCCCTCCTGACTACAGGAACTATACCATAGCTCTATAGGTGTTGGAAAGCAGTACTCTTCTGTGTGATTTTATCTGGGTGATTTTAAGCAACAAACATTGGCAGTCATCTGCCTTGCCCTGTTCAGCTGCACTCAGCAATGCACATGAGTGTGTGGGGGGGAGAGGAAAAAAGCACGAGAGTGTGTTGGAGGGAGTCAAGGCTACTTTCATCTTCCACTGTCCCCTTTTCCACACCTGAGTAAGAAATGGTGGACTCATTCCAAAAACCTCCAGCTTTTCTCAGCACTGTAAAGAAGTGAAACCCAGAATACATACCTGCTGAATCTGAAGCACTTGGAGTCATAAATTCAGAATCAGTTATAAGCCTAATATGAGACACGTTATCTTGCCCTTAGTCTCAGGACTTATTCATGGAGCACTGCCTGTGAGATCAGATGTTGATATAAGGACTATATGAAGAATTCCCCTTGACTATAATCAGAAATTCCCTCTGAGTGCTGCACATAAACTTCTTTTAGCCCACAGCAGAAGAAATCCATTAGCGAACCCTTTTTTGACCACTGATCAGTACCAGCGGTGATGTTTCACAAGATTGTTTCAGAGGGCAACAACTTATCCTTTCTTTTCTCTTTTCTTTTCTTTTCTTTTCTTTTCTTTTCTTTTCTTTTCTTTTCTTTTCTTTTCTTTTCTTTTCTTTTCTTTTCTTTTCTTTTCTTTTCTTTTCTTTTCTTTTCTTTTCTTTTCTTTTCTCTTTTCTTTTCTTTCTTTTCTTTTTTTCCCTTTGTGGTGGTTTTCAGTCAAGTGCTTTCAAAGTTAGTGTGGAAGCCTGAAGTCGAATAAGCAGGTTTTGGTTTCTTCTGTCTCTGCTGAAGATTTGTCTTTTCTGAGTGGTCTGCCCAAAAATGATTCTGTGTGAAATGAGAAATAACATTCTTTTCTTTTTTCAAGAATTAAAATATTTTTGGGACTGTCTGATTTTCAGATGACAGGTCTTTTTTTCATTCCACTCCAGAAAAGCTAGTGTTCGCAGAAACTTTCAATTAGAATTTAATTTCTCTGACCAGCATCCTCAGAGTTATTCAAATGCCTTCAGCTCCACCATTCCTGTTTCACACAAACAGAAGTAATAATTTTTTCCTGGTCTACCCAGATGCTGGAAAGCTGAGTCCTCTTAAAACTGTGATCAGCTTCTATGGTGGTTCATCAGGGCCCTAAAAGGACAACCATTAGCACTCAGTGCAATCTTCCTTTGGCTTTCCCGTTCACCCCATCTCCTCCTTTTCTGTGCTTTGCATGGGTGCTTGGCTTCTGCCTCCTCTGAAGAGCTTCAGCTCAGCCCATTCCATACCCACAGGCAACTAATAAAGGTCAATCTCAGATATAATGAAAGGGGACAATGAGTTTGCTCTGGCCACTCCTAGTTTTCCCCACTGCTTCTCACGAGCTCTTCAGGTTCTTCTGGTTCCTCCACCAGGCTTGAATGTTAGGGGGAGGCTGTTCCCACCACCATCCCCAGCTGCTCTTCAACACTCATGTCCTTTGAAGATGCACGTAGTTATCATGTTATTTCAAAATACCAAAGGTCACATTACCTTTCCTTTTCCCTTCCTCCCTGCTGGAAAGTCAGGGCAGGAGCAATTACTAGGTAAACCAGGAGGAACAGGTTTGCGGAGTGCTGCAGTGAAGCTCTGAGGGACTCCATCAGGCTGGCCTAGTGCAGCCAGGATTCCCTTTGCCCCAGCTCATCAGGCAAATTGGGCAGGAAAGTGGCCCGAGCACAAGGTATTTTCCCTTCATCTATGTTGGGCCTTTTGCCACAGAAGGTCTGATTAGGTAGCCAGAAAAGGACATTCATGAGGCCACAAAAAGCTCACTCCTCCCTACATCTTTTACCCAAAATTCCATTCTGGGGTGATAGAACTGACTGCCAGCAATCAGCTTAAACCCCAGGAGGTACTGCAAATCACACATTCGAGGCTGTAGGAAAGAAAGATATGTGTCAGCCATAGACCACCCCAAATTCTTGATGAGCCTCTGCCAAAACAAGAATCAGAGCTGTCTCAGATTCCTCCTCTTCCAGCCTACTGTGCAACAAGGCTTCCACCTACTTTTTCTGTGATTCCTATAAGGTATGTTGGCCCTGAAGGATAAGAACTGCAGTTCTGCCTAGTAATTGCATGATGTAAGTAGCAGGTCTACCTCGCTCCCTCCAGCTCACTCAGCTACAGGCTGGGTAGAACCAGCCCCTTAAGAAATACTTTTATGGAACTTCTGAAAAGCAGGTGGTCTGATGCACCGAAAGTATATTAACACTAATGAAGATAAAGAATTTCACAGAAAGATAATTGTTTGCCTAGCAGCTGAATTTATTTTTGTTCTCAAGTTGTAATTAAGAGAAAAGTTACAGTTTAAAATGCAGTCTCTTTTTTCCCTGCTTTTTTTTTTCTTGCCTAATAAGCAGAGAAAGAAGTTGATTCATCTCTATCAACAAGGTAAAAATGTATTATTTTACCCACACCTGATCTGAGCACACAAATTTTACTGAAATGAATAGAAGAAAGATAAACAGCTGGAAAATGAGAAAACACACCAAGTTCAATTTTCCAGAATCTTGGAGGGCTGGGGGGTGGAGGGGGGGGGGGGGGAGCGGGGGGAGAAGGAAGAAAAATGGGACTTTCCCACTGAAGTGTCATTGTGAGGATTCAGCCATGGACCAGTAAGATTGTATCTTGTGATGCTGGGGAGTTAAAGCTCTTTTTCCAGCAGCATGGAAGGTTGAGCAAGTTCCATGAACCTGATGTTCTTATTACACACTATTTGTATGTGTGTAATGCTTAGTAGTTGTAAACTTAGGAATCTAGGAGTCATACCAAACTCCAGCATGTCAAAAAAACAAACCTGGTCTAAGAACGCTGCGTGCTGTACAAAAAAACAAAGAAACATGGAACAAAAAGAAAAGGTCTGCTCCAGAAAGCTTGCAATCAAAGCAGAAGGCAAGAGGTAATGAAAGGAGTCGTTTCGTATCAATACAGGCAGAAAGGGCAGGACAAGGAAAGCACAAGGTGATCCAGAATAATGGACAGTTGCCTCACAAGAACAGCACAGGAGCCATGTCAAGTTCTTGCAAAAGTCTCTTCATTAATAAATTTTGCTACATGAGGAGCAGGGACAGCACATTGTATCAAAATTGGAGAGAGTGTTCATTTGATAGGGACAGAATTGCAGCCAGATGAACATCCATCTCTGCAATGGCTTTCCATGACATGACAAGTTTTGATTTTAATTTTGGATTTTGGATCATTTGAGTTCAACCTAAAAAGAATTTTTTTCTCTTTAAAATAACCTATGAAATTTGAGTACAGATCTCGGAATGCATTTAGGTGTACAAATTAAACAGGGATAGATGTCTGAATACCTTTGAGAATCTCACATTCACTCTAAATTGATGAGCAGTAAGATAAAGGTCAGTATCCTGCAGTACAGTAAGCACTGACCCCCTGGATCAACATTCTGGTTTATATAGAATAAGAATTATTTTTTTTCTATCAGTGACTGGGTTCAAATGTGTCAGAAAAAAATTATAGTCATTTGCAGGAAAGAGAACTGTCTGCCCATCTTCTCTTGAATAACTATTCTTAATGTAGACAAGTAAAGATACATTTAGATTTTTAAGAAAGAAATATTCTATACTTCCTTTCTCTTCCTTTACCCAGCTACCTGGAAAACATCTCTAGCTATTCCGTGGAATCTTGCTAAATTTTCAGGATAGCAATTAATCAGATTAAGGTAGCCTGTAAGCAAATCACATGAGCCAGGCAGGAATATGCAATCATTTGATGTTGCAACCGCAACTGCACAAACACACAGACTGGCAATTAGCTAAACTGCTGGGATGACTGGCCCCAAAGCTGAACATTTTATATGTTCCCTTCTCTATCTAGAGCTCCTCCAAAGACCCCAAAGCCTGAAGTTGTTTGGACACAGGTTCAACTTTTGCTGTCAGAAATTCTTCAAAGATTGTGAACCTCAGAATGAATGAATAGGCTGTTTTTCTGAAAGTGAACGAGTCAGACCGCTATCAAGCAAGTCAATTAAGTAGATGTTTAATGCTAGCTGATGAGTACTTTTAAAGATTAAACTCAAGTTTATTATTAAAACAGGAATCTGCTAGTGATTTATTATTTTCCAGTGATACTTTTCTAAGAAACAACCTCTGCTATAAAGATTACCTTTTCCTCCTTCCTTCCAAACACTTCAAGTATTTTTTGATTCTGTGCTTTCAGTACTCATGTAGAGTAGCAATTTTTGGCACATCAAGTACATTAGATAATTATATGTCAGTTGAGAAGCTCTCGGCTTCTTGTCACTAGTCTATAAGCTCTCTGTAATGTTGTAATACAGTATCACAGATATCTCAATGAGATAACATGTTAAGTGTCTACTGGCTATATAATTTGAACCAAAAGTTAACAAAGAGAACTGATCTTTTGGTAAACATATAGTATATTTTTGTCATCTCTTCCTGATAGTGGTTTTGATAAGCAGATTTAGATGTGGTGTTATCCTCTGATTGCTTTTGCAGTGTACTTGCAAGACAGGGAACTCCTTCATAATTCCTCAGACAGGCGGTTGAGAGGAATTTCCCAAGTACCCACAGATCAAAGATTGTTCCCTGTAAATGGTGATGGTTACTGATATTACAAATCCACCCAGACGTTTTATTCTTCCTCATTCTAAAAACCCTTTCACTTCTCTCTGCCCAATGTGGATTCCCATTAAGTGAGAAGAACAATTTGAAGCAATCAAGAGTTAGTGTGATAACCTTAGATTGGTCATTAAGGACGACATTGTGAATGAGGCATAAACGACAGAGGTCTATGAAATCAGAGGCATGGAAATTGAGAGCAATTGTTCTCTGTCTTCCAAAACAAGAGCAAGGGGACATCAAATAAAACATGGAGGAGACAGGTTCAAAACAAACAAAGGGAAATGATTCTTCATTCAGTGTATAATTAAGCCATGGAACTCCTTGCCACAGGATGTTGTGGATGCTGTAAATTTACATGGGTTCAAAAAGGACTGGACAAGTTCATGAAATAAAAATTCTTCAAGAGCTATTAAATACAAAGACATTACCTCTGGCTCCGGACAACGCTGAAATGCAAATATCAAGATGTTGTGAGTGCTCTGAGGAAGTCTCACTTTGCTATTTTACTTTTCCCCAAGCATGTATTCATTGTTGGCCCTTATCAGGAAGAGGTAGATGTGTTAGACGGATCCCTGTACAACTGGTACAACTCTTCCTAGGTCTTTACTTCATACAGCTGTCTTATTCAGGGAGCAGGTCAAGTGATGGCCACTGGTAGACATACCATCCGCTTCTTAATGCTCTTTCTCCAAATTAGAGCAGTAACCTGAAAATAGGTGTATTGCTAAATACTTTTATTTTGATGCAGTTTAGCTTCCCTTATTTCTGCCTGGAAGGTACAGAAAATTGAAGCTTGCTGGCTGCTTCCGAGAAAGGAGGGTATAGTGGCCTCTCAGAGGCATTTCTCCTCCTTGTGCTCCAGTTTCTGATAGGGGTATGTTTGTGTAAAGAAGTGGGGTGTCTCAGCTCTTTGCCTCTCTGGGCAAATGGGCTGTCCAAATAACCACCCCAATCTTAAATATTTAGTGATTCAGAAGTAGAAACACACATTATTTGGGATGCTTGGCTACGTGAAAATTGTCTGGGAAATCCCCCAAGATTTTTTTCCTGTTACTTCTGGCATTTGGCAAGCCTGCCAGTGCCTCCCTGACTAGAAGTTTGCCTGGTAATGAGGAAGAGTAAGGAAAATTGAGGGAAAAGTGCCTCCATCCTGCAAAGCACTGCCTGGTGTTCTACCTGATAGCCCCTCCATGTGAACAAGCCTTGGAGGGAAAAGTATCCCACTTCACTCCTTCCAATTCCTAGTGCCTGGGTTTGGGGAGAGTTAATGCAGGGAACAAGTCCTGTCCTGCACCAGAGTGCTCCTGCATCTGCACAGGCTAAAAGCCTTGTTAGCCAACCCCTTGGTCCCTCAGGCTTACCCATTTTTGCAGGCTAAATTAACACTTTGGTGGTGGGGAGTCAGAGAGCTACTGCAAAATTAAGTCTGGCTGAGTGATGCACACACCCCTCCCGTGGGATCTAACAGCTGAAGAGGAAGCTTAGCTTCAGGCCCATTGCAGGTATCCCAAATTGGTCACCCCAAGAGTGTGGAGGCACACAAAAATTAAAATCTCCACTGCAGAATTTAACCTGGGGTTTCAAAAGCCATTCCCCTCCCTTCCCAGCACCCCTAAAAAGCCTTTTGGGAAAGGAAGGCAACTCTTCAGGCTCCACGGGTATTATTATTCGGAGGCCTGTTTTGTATTTGGAGTTGGCTGCTCCTTGGGTTCACCTGGGTATTTTAGCGCATGCATGCCTAGGTGTATATTGAATGTGCCTAATAGCTGCAGTAGGTGGAGAGGGAGGAAGCTGTGCTCCCAATGATGGGAACTCCTGGAGGGAGTTGTCTTGCCACTGGCATGCTGTCAGCATGCCAATAAATAAGAAAGTTGACATGATCAGAGGCAGCTATCTAAACAAAACAGGGTGAAAACTCCCAGCTTGCATGGCAATCAGGCACAGGAAGCTCATTCAGTGGGCATCCAGCTTCTTCCCATGGTTCAGGTCTGGTATTCCAACAGCTAGAAAATATCCCTGTCCTCCAAAAAAGGCCCTGTGGCCATTGTCTTTTTTGTCATGCCATTCCTGCTGCCAAACACCACTCAGGATTGTTGGTAGGAAACATGAAATAAGAAGTGATTCAAAGGCATCACAAGCTCTTTTTCACAGGTTTGCAAGCACTGAAATTAGCCACTGAGAAGCACTATCCCTGTTTGGGAACAGAAAGGGTTGCTTCTTACAGTGCTGCAAATCACTGACAAATTCATTGATGCTCTAGCACTCCAGATTTTATCCTTGCACGGGCACAAACCTAGATCTCGATGTCTGTGAGGAAATCAGCATCTAGAGGCAGGAATATATAGAAATCATTCCTTCATCTTCTCAGCACAGCCTGCATGGGCTAGTGATCTTCATAGCTGGCTGATAAATACATAGCTGGTCTAGCAGTGACCCCAGTTCAAACCCCCAGTATTCCTACTAGGCAGTGATGGAGCTGATTCTAGGATTTTCACCTCTTGAGAAAACAGTAAAGCTAGAAATGTAGAGGTTACTCTGGTCACCAGTATCTTCTGTGCTTCATTGTTTAAAATGTCCAAACAAGACAGACTGACTCTGTATTTTAACTTTTAAATCATTCAAGTGGGAGACACAGATCTCTTCCAGTAAGACAGGAAAGATCTGAAAAAGAGTCTCCAAGATAGCAAATGAGTGTTTTGACTGGTTGCTGGAGACATAGTTCATGGACTGACAAGTAGGCTGTGAAATCTGAATGAAAAATAGTATCTGCCTCCAATCTGGAGTTGGGCACCTGGCTTCCTAAGCAGAAAAGAGCACAAAGCCTCACACCTATCCTTGGCTTTCCTGCCATCAGACTGGGCTTCCACTTTGTGCTGCCACATGCTAAACTCTTTTGGGTGTGCTTGATGCCCTGTGTGTTATTGCACAAGAAACTGCTTGCCTCAACTGGGCAACTCAATATCAACAGTGCCGAAGAATTAGAAGCCACTCAATTTAGTACTGTGATATGTAAGTCCTTTGGTACATGTGCATCTTTGATACCCCACCAATGACAGAAGAGCTAGACTAGATTAGAATGGAAAAGAATAGACCAGAACAGGAGCTTTAATCCTTATTCATTTGTATCCAGGATCTTTAATAACCGCAGCCTCCCTGGATCAGTTTATTTAACACAACTCAGTTACATTTGATCTGCTAAAGCTGGCAACCTTCTTGTTCCTCGGGCATGCTCTTTATCATCTTTTACAGATGAGAGCTCTGCTGTCTGTCTGTCCCTGTCCCTCCCTCCCCCCAACTGACATTCAGCTCTTCCCAGGGACCAGTTGAATCAAATGCATTCAATCTTCCCTCCTCTTAAGCATATTAAATATGCCAAATCATGTACCATAAACACAGTCATAAGATTTCTTTGTTCCACAACTAACTCTCAAAGCTATGTGCCAATGACAGATGTTCTGTAAATAAACCAGGCTTCCCCTGGTCAACTGCTTGTATTCACAGACTCATCCAGAAGAAGCTGAGATTTATGTTCAGTAATGATTTTGCAAAAACACAAACCGATCAAAAAGCCCAGCAACAAACTCCGTCTAAAGGATCTTCAGCTTCACCAGATTTCAACAAAAACTGTTAAAGGACCTTGGTGTTTTATGGAAGTGGGAAAAATAGCTTGCATTATATATTTAAAGACAACTTCATTTGGACATCATGGGTGTGTATAACCACAATGACCTTATGTTAGAAACATGGCTATAGACTGTGAAATACAGAGAAGGGCTACCTGGATGAGGAAAGAGACAGAGAGTCTGCTTCAAAATAGGAGACAAAGGAGTGGTCTAAGGGGAAAAGGAGAGAGTGTCCACATCCAGTTGGCCCAGCTCTGCTGAAAACCAGAATAGAGCTGACATTAATGTGGTCATGGCGTTTGCAGGACCCTAGATCATATTGCTGCAGTCCAACACACTATCCTACACAGGTATATCAGCTATTTTTCAGGTGTCTTCAGTGCTAAGTCAATGTAACATGTCTGAGCATAGCTGACTGAAAAATGCTCAGCAACAAAGGATTATAGGAGTTAGAAGTGCCCTGTATAAATACATTGAGACATAATCAAGGGAGAGTAAGAAAAGCTCTCTGAGCTAATGGCTAATGCTCTCACCAGAAGCAATGGTATTTAATGACTGTGATTACAATTTAATCAAGATCTATAAAAGTTTTGGGATGATCAGATGATGAAAGATATTAGTGCTATAACTGCCTGTGATGCTTTGTGAGCCAGAAAGTGCTGCAACACACACAGATGTGTTGTGTGTCCTATTTACTGTAAGAACAGTAAACACTCTATCAGAAGGGTGCGTTTAGTTCACTGCATCACTTCAGAACAGAGGTTGCATGAGGGAACTTCTTTTCCATTCCAAGGGACATCAGGATTATTTTTTTTAACATAAAATATTAATTTCTAGAGTTTCTATTACCCGCTTAGTAGATAACTATAACATTCCTGTAATCTTTTTACTTCTCAAAAAGCTCCTTGATCCTAGGCTGTAAGGCTAACCAGAATTTTCTCATTTCCTGGAGTACATATTTGTGGAGAGGACAATGATCACTGTCAATGAGGACAGACACTTTCCATGCTAGTGTTTTCCTTTCAGGCCCAAGTCCAGCATCTAACATCAAACTCAGCAAGATCTCCAGGCAATTGTTTTACTCAACACCACCCTAGTTACTGGTTGCCAGTCTGCCTAACCTGAAGATAAGTATTCCCTCAGAAAAGTTCCATCCATATGAGCATGACCAGCTTGCAACTGTCCTCACCTACGTCTTCCTGAGGGTACCACTCAAGAGCTTTCATGCTTAGACTCTCTGTCTCTGTGTTGTTCTAGTGATGGGGAGGTTTGCCTGGACCTCTAGAAAGAAACTGTTAAAAGGGCCCTGTGCAGGGACTGTCTGTATTGAAGCCCTGAAGAACAGGTTTCACCTCTAAGCAAAGTGGAACCAGGCGCTAACCCAGCTTCTGCCCAGCTGATTAAATGCGCTCAGGCTTAAGAGATCTCCCAGTATAAGTGAGGGTGGGTTTGGGGTTTTTTCCCTGCATGGATGATCAAGCATTTCAGATTACAGTTTGGGTAGTTGTTTATGGAAAGGAGACAAATCCTAAACCAATACTAAAAGTATTCTACCCCAAGAAACTTGAACATGTAACTTAACTCAGAAGCTGACACCAGCTTTTATTTTTTAAAGGTTATTTTTACTGCCAAATCTCAGGAGTGCAGGTTTGCTGAGAAGAGTAGAAGTTTCCTTCCTGTGGCAGTGAAAGTTTGAGACATGGTGAAGTTTTTCATTAAAGAATAAAGTTTAGTATTGCAGAAATTTAAATACTGCTAAAAATCCCCTAGAATACTTTTTTGCTGACTTTTAAAATTATTATTTACACTACTACAAGAGATTATTTTCTCATGAAAAACAGTGCCTTCCCCACCCCACCCCCCCCAGCTGTTCGATCTGGGGTACATCCTAGTATGTATATCTGAGAGCCAGGAAGTAATACTGATTAGAAATGCTTTAATTTATACTCATTATTCCCCAGAAAAAAACCAAACACGTATAAAGCAAGAAGCATAACTAATGAGCACAGATATCTTTCAAAAAAATATTTTCATCTTAAACAAAAATATAACATGACATCAATAGAAAAGACATCTACTTTTTTAGACACCCTCTTTTTAAAATTCTCAATATTCACAAAAAGAGATTTTTTAATGATCTTTGTTTTAACCTGCCTCTTTAAGTGTGTATGCAGTGTAGACATTCTTTTTTTCCCCCCCTAATGTTCAAAATTAAGCCCTTCTGTATGCCTTCCATGTTGAAGTTTATAACCTCAGCCTACACAAGTCCAGTGCAGAAAGATCTACAGCCTCCAGGCAGAGTGAGGAAGCTCTTTAAAGATGAATCATTTTCATAAATGAGTGCAGAGGGAGGTCAAGCCAGGGGACACAGAAGGTTACATGTGTGGCTGAGATAAGGCCTCATTCATCCACTTCTTACTGTCAGGTCTTGATGGGTGAACATTGCCTTGAGCTCCCATAAAACATGTTGTTTGCAGAAAACTTGCAGGTGGTTCATAAAAAAGTCCAAACTGTTACCAAGAAATTTATCTCTCAACTGCTGGATCTGTTTATAATAGAAGTGAAGGATCTCATAGAGAAATTAAGTATCAGAGGCTGACTTATATTGGCTTGCCAGACTGAAAAACCCAACCTGCTTTCCAAATGCTGCACTAAAAATGTCAAAGCAATTGTATTGATGACATCTTGACAAGATACTGTACAAGACTGCTAAAAATACAACAGCAACAACAAAATAATATTGCCTGTTTATGGAAAACTTGTCCCTGGGGAAGGGATGTGGGTATTTAAGAGACTTTTGTGGAGGAAATTCAATTGGTTCTCACTGCAATCTTTGGTTTTAGAGAGTGTCAGTCTTTTATTATGGTGGTACCTGTTCAAAAGCCATTTTTTAAAAGGGCATCGTTGTTTCTCCCTGAGTTTTGAAGCAGATATTCAGACAAAGCTGGGTTGTGTTGGAAAGGGGAAAAGGTGAGCGTTAAACTGAATGTAGGAAGCATCATATGGTGGACAGTTTGATATTGTTGTGAACATTTATCCACTGAGGGCTGGATTTGAGACCTGTTGAATTCAATGAAGCCTCTTTATTGACTTCACTAGACTTTTAGCTCCAAGGAATTGTCTGGAAACCAGCTGATTTCACACAAACTATTCTAAAGCCACCAACTAGTAGCAGCTTTCAACAGGTACCAACCTGAAAAGCACTCACATTCATGGTTAAAAGGCCCCATGTCTATTACATTACAGTCTCTCATACTCCTGTCTCCTCCACACAAAAATACAAAGTTTTCTGCATTCTCCTCAACTTGCTCTTCCATGCTTTCGTATTCATAGATTTTTACAGCCTGAAGGAGCCATTATGATAATCTGGTGTGACCTCCTGAAATCAATGTATCAATGGGATTGCACCAATATTATGGAGAACAGTATTTGGCCTCTAGACGTCCTGCCATATAGAGACAACACTGAATGAATTAGAATGGGATGGGGCATTCATTATGAATTATTTCCTTTGGGGTTTATACATCCAACATCCAGCCACACTTGTTGTTGTGGGTTTTTTTTACTGTAGACAAAAGAAGAAAAATAGTTTCTCCAGAAGGGTCTCTGCATAAGCCATGTGTGCCAATCTCAGTCACTGTTGCTACAGTTCTTGGGCAGAACATGAGAGGAGCCCATATTTTTAGTCAATGTTTTCTAAAAGATTTTGATCAAAAAAAAACTGGTTTTGCACTATACTCTTTCTTGGTCAGTTCTTTCTCACCAATTTGTCATGCAAATCCTCTTCCCATTAGCTATGTGCAATGCCCATGGGTTGTCAACATGAATAGTAACAGCACAACCACCTGCAATGGTGCCACTGGTAGCAGGGAGTGTGCAGGGCAGGTTTGGTACCCCTTCCTCAAGGAGCTGCTCCAGCTGCTCACACACCACTGAGGGCTTCCCCATAGGTGTCTGTAAAAATATCTCCAGACACAAGGATCAGCATGTGGGTGTTGAGCTGTAATGTCCCCATACTACCCATTTACAAGGACAAGTGTGGTCTCACCTAACTTGGATCCCTTTAAAAACACAACCTCAAAGTATGTTATCACATTAGAGCCTCTGAAATTGGACTGGGGCAAGGTGATGTCAAGGAAATGGTTGTAGTGACAGTAAAATAAAGTATTGTGTCATCAAAAACTTGAGAATCCCAAGGCTTATAGGAAGACTTGGTCCATCAGATCCAATGTACCCCCAGGCAAATGTATATGGTTTTAATGGGGGCACATCAACTTCTACAAGCCAGAGCAGCCTGCACTCTCAGAAAGTGTCAACGACAATCACAGGGCCCTAAATACAAAGTAACCACTTTTTAATTAAGGGAAACTTAATGAGAACTGCTGGTAAACAAATATCAGGTGATTATAGTATGACATCTCTCCACAGATTACTGAGTAATTGCACTTCTCTGACCCAAAAGGAATTTCCATGCAACTTGCAGCGAGGCTTAGAAGACAGAGATAATTAGGTCTTTATTCTCTGCATTTTTTTTAGTCTTTTTCTTTCTTTCTTTCTTTCTTTTTTTTTTTTTTAATTTCCAAACATACAGAAATTATCAGAGGCTGGATCAGCCCTCACACGTTAAGTCCCACTTAGAGAGATGATAATTTCTCTGGTTTCCCCCAGCTGCTCAGCTTCCTCCAGCTGCTGCCAAGCTTTCATTATCTTCAGCTTTGAAATTCCAACAGCAGTGAGAACTCTCCTCAACTGTCCACAGATACTCCCTGAAAGAACTGCCCTTCATAAGCTCTGAAAGAAGGACTGTACTATAAATACCATTTCCCATTCCAAATCCACCACCATGTGAGAAGTGAAGTTTTGCTAAAAATAAATTCTTTATACATAGCTAGAGTAAAATCCATCAGGGTTTTAAAAGCCCATCATCCCTCCTGATGCAACAGCATTGGTTAGTATTTTTTTCATTATACAGCTTTCTATAAGAAAAAGCTGATTTATCAAAATCAAAATGTTTCTTGGGAGCCCGTCAACTGCAGTAATATTCCTGTTGGCAATGTTTAAAAAAAAACTCCAAGATAAAATGGAATATCTAGTCTGACCATCTCCCTTTGCTTTGTTTGGTCTTTTTTTTCTCTATTTCATTTTGTTTTCCTTGCTTTGACCTTTAATGTTAAAATTTTGCAAGTATTCTTCATTAATTGAAATGATGGTACATAGTACTACAAGATGGTTTATGTACCCTGCGATTTCTGTGACAATGTGTGGGTATTACCAAGGCAAAGCACTTCACAGCAGGATGAGAGGTAAAGTGGCAAGGACTTCAGGAGTACTTCCAACGTGACCCTTTGCTTTAGTACAATATCAAATATTTCTAAGTCAGCCTTGACAGATATGTGTCTAACCTGTTTTAAAAAGCTTCCAGTAGTAATGAATTTGCAATCCATCGAGGCTGTGTTGTTCCTGTCCACAGAGTTAGAAGGATTTTGTGATAAGTAACCTAAAATTCTTCCCATTGCAAATTAAGCCCATTTCTTCTTGTCCTACTAGCAGTAGACGCAGAGAACAATTGGTCATGTCCTCTTTTCAAAAACCTATTATGTGTTTGATGACTCTTATCATGCCTCCCTTCCTTCACTGCTTTTCTAGACTAAACAAGATCAATTCCTTTAACTTTTCATTATAGGTCATGTTTTCTTAAACCTCTTCTCCTTCATGTTACTCTCCTCTGGATGCTTTCCAAATAGTTTGTTACTTTTTTTTAAAGTGTGGTGGTCAGGACTACATACCTCAAGCCAGCTGAGTCCCCACCTGTGCCAAGAAGTTCAGGCTAATGACCTCCCTTTTGATAAGTGTGTTTCTGTGTTTCTCTTAAAACAGATTAGACTTTCCACTCCATGAAATATCGCAACATTTAATTACCAAAACAAATTTTGAAATGCTGGAATTCCCCACACAATGGGTGTAATTTCTTCTGTCTGGTTCTGCTACATAAGAAAAAGATGCTCTTGAAATTTGAATAGATAGTACTTAAGAGTACTAGAATCCACAGAGTTGAAATGTTTATCTTTCATATGCAGCGCTTTTTAACTGTAGACTTCATATTGTTTTAAGAAGGATGTCTCTATCCACAGTTTTCTGATACAGAAAGCCAAGGAGCAAAAATTACAACCCCTCAAGATGGTTATGATCCAGTATGAATGGCACAACTGCAAAGATGAGTGTGTTATCTGAAGTGAAAGAGGGTCCCCACACTTTGCATGGGGTCAGGCCAGAAAAGGACCCATCCGTTCATCAGGTCACATCATGGTACATCCTCCTCCCTCAGGTACCCTCTGCTGAAGATGACAAGCACAGTCTGAGTGAAGCTAACAGATGTTGAAACCAAATTTGGCAATTCCTAGTCACCCAACCAGCTTAAAATGCACATGTACATATGCATTAGACTCTATACATTGACTTAGCAGTGGGACTCTAAAGTCCAACATTTTTTTCTCCTATCAGATGGAACTAATAACCTGAAGAATCAGCTTCTGTCCAAAACACGTTGTTCAAGTTAACATCCATGCAAAACTAGTCTTCCCTTGGCTTTGAGTTCAGGTGAGACATATGTGCTTACTCATTACACTGAGATTTTGTAAGTTTGGATCCTGCCCCCAACTCTGCTTTGGGGGTTGTCTGTTGGGTAGTTCCGAATAAATCGCTTCCCTCTGCCTCAACACTCCGTCTGCCAAATGTAGCTACATCTCGTTCCTCCAGGTACTCCTTCAGACCGCCTCATCAAATTTTCTAAAGAGGAGGTAGATATTTCTATTGTTGTTTAAGGGGGGGGGGGAGGGGGGAAGGAAAACCAGTATTCTGACAGTAAACTTACTTTTGTGGATAATAATGTCTCCCTTGATGAAGTGCAATCAAACGTGTCTAAGGCAGAATGGAAAAATATGGAAATTGACATTTAGGAATGCCTGTTGCTCTCCTAAAAGTCTGCAGTAAATGATACCCTGACATGAGTATTTAAACATAATAAAAATATCCATCTGACTGGAAGGAATCCAGAAATTTCTGAAATAACTTTATTAATATAATTTTCTCTGGAATAGCCACAGAACTTCTCTATTAATACTTTGGGCTCAGAAACCTCTAACGCCAGTTCCTGCTGAGCTATATGGCTGGTAGCTCCACAGAAGACATTGAAGTTTTCATATTATGTGTTAGCTAAGGAACTTGGTCTTTGCTGGAAATATCCTTTGATGATGCCTTGAGGAAGACAGCCATCAGCCATTCTTTAAAATTAAAAGCACCAAAGAAAACACTTTGATTGCTTAAAAAAGGGGGGGGGGGGAGCCACTAACCCCCTCCCCCCAAACAAACAACAAAACAAACCACAAACAAAAAAACCAGCTTGTATTATGAAAAATGTTACACAGGCTCTGAAGCAGAGAGCTCATAGTCAACTCATGACCCATAAGTCTACTGCTGCCTCAAAGAGGTGGTAAGCACCAATAAAGCACTCAGCAACATGAGCCTAAACATTTCTTTCTAAATTTTCAAGGCCAGTGTCTGAGGTATCTGCCCACAGCTCATTACTCCCTGCTGGGATGTGCCATTCAGATGACCGGTGAGCTCTTCACTGAGGTTCAGTGGACACTTGCCCTGACTTCAGAAGGAATTTCTTCAAGATTATAAGACAGGAGAGAAGAGCCTGGTTGCCTAGTACAACAAATATGGGATTTCAGACTTGAGCAGGAGTCCATGCTGTTTTCACCCTTGGGCTCCAGTACGCTGTCTAGGCTGGCAGAAAGCACCCATAACACTCGTGAAAGGTCACTAGATACAGGCTATGAGCTCAGTCCCCATGCCCTTGTCCATGGGACAGTCCCAGACTTGACTGAACCAAAGGGTAGAGGCTGTGTGCTATGATATGGCATTTCTAGATTCATACAACACATGAAAGATTTGTCCCTCAACACATGAATGGAGGCTTTGAGCACAGTTTGGATCAGATTCTGATATCTGCTTAACCTTGTCAAAAAGAATTGTACACAAAAGTGGGCCTGAATTCCATTTATATTGGGCCTTGCATTTTAGGGTGTTAATGTCTCCATCACTCGGCAGTGATCAAAATGTCTCTGTCCCTTCATAGCAGATTAACTAACACTGGAAAGTGTTCTATAAGAAGAGACCAAGGAATATTTTGTCACATATCTTACAGGTATTTTCACATGGTGCATTTAAAATCCAGTGAGGTTCAATTCTGTATTCCTGAGGAAACAGATTTTTTTTTCTTGACTCAAAGGAACGAAGGGCCAGACCTACTATATTCTTCACTTAAGATTGTGGCCATGCTACCAGAGGTCCTTGACGTCCCTTCACTGAAGAGGGTTCCCTGTTGACTTTAAAGGCATCTTGCAACTCCCACCTCAGTGCCCCGTCCCTTCTCCCTCTGTTTTGTACTTGTTTTTGTCTCCTGAAACAGTCAATCCCCTTTGTCTCCTTTTGTGCCTTTGTTTTGGTACTTATAGACCCTAGTGATAAATATCATCCCTATACCTCTGCAAGGGTGCTAGTGTCTGTGGTGTCTTCCACCACCCACACAAGGCTGTGTGACCTTTTCATGCTATAATGTGCCAAAAGTCCCTTCCTACTATGTGTGTTTTCGATTAGATTTCCACTGCTGCCTTCTGTCTCCTTTTATTGCTGTACACGCCCAAGAATTACCTACAACAGAGCACGGAGGACCACTTCAACCATGTCATCCAAATAAATTTGCTGTAATCCTTCACATATCCTTTACTCCCTACCCTAAACTTTGGTCACACCTTTTTTTTTTCTTTGGGGGGTGGGGGTGGGGGGAGCAGGGGGGATGCTCACTTAATCTATAAAGAATGAAATAAGGTGGTGCAGATAATTACTGTTCACTTCAGGTGTTTTTCCAGTGCCTGAATCACAAAGTTGTTGTGTCTGTTTTAAGTGCAGCTTCCGTGAATGAGTCTTTAGCTCAGTGCTGAAAACTCACGTCTGGATTTGATTCACTACCAGCCATACCAGACTCAGATGTATTGCACAGCAATATTGCCTGTTCTCTATATCAGCTGCATCTATATCATGAGACATTTCTCTGGTCCTGAAAGCAAATGCTTCAGGATGGGTCCCTAAGGCTGAATTCCCTCTCTCCCCAGAAAACAGGAAGATCTCCTTGCATGCTACGTGTTGGGAATATCCCCTTGCAGGGCATTGCTGAGGAAAGTGCTAGTTAGCACAGGCCAAAAACTACCCAGGAGCATGCTAGCAATTAAACAGCTCAGTCCCTGCTCTGTTTAGTGTAGTAGTAGAGGTTTAAGCTTTTTAAAAAAAATATCTGCCACACAGAGTCAAATTCTGGGGTTTTTTCAGCAGTGATGTACACAGATAATTTAATCTAAATGCATCAAACCAACTTGTTACAGAAGCATAACTCAGGACTACGTTTGGACTTTTCTTTTTACCACCCAATTCTCATCTTTCTCAGGTTGAACTGGTGTTAGCTCCTGATTTCACCCCTGGTTCCCTGGATCATGAACCACTACAACTAAATTCTCCATTAACTTTAGCTCACCAATCCATACTCAACAGCTTCCAAGAGTGGTGTCAAGGGCAGGAGAGCAATTCATAGCAACTGGAATAAAATTTTACCACCCTTCAACTTGGTAATGCCATGAATTTACCATTGAGTTCAATGAGACCAATTTTAGAATAAAGTATTACTTTATTATTAAGTAGTATTAAGTACTGGTAGGAAAATCCGAACGAAAGCACATGAAAATAATGAAAACAAAAGCAAGAAGCCAGCACGTGGCGGACCAGCTAATTTTAAATAGAAAGTCTGGTAATTTTTTAGGTACAAGAACTCCACATTTTAGAGAAAAGCAGACTTTACAAGGGGCACATCTCTCCTGACTGCCTGCAAGCAGAGAAGTTGCTGATATGGAAAATTACTTGGCCATTGGCCAACATATATTTAGGTTCATGAAAAGGGAAAGAGAAAACTTTGGAAGAAAAATCTCAAGGTAATACATTGACTAGTTATTATCACAGGGGATAAAAAGAGACAGTAAATCAAAAGAGTTTAGAAAAAGGATATTAAATATACATTGGTTAAAGATGTATTCAGTGGCAGGGCATCAGCTGTGATATATCTCTCTAAGAAATAACAAAACAGAATAAAAAGACTGGGGTGAACAGGGCAAAATGAAATGAAGGAAGATGAAAGATAAAAGATACCCAGTCACTCAGGTAGACAGTAAATGGTAAAAAAATAATTAAATAATAAGTATAATACGAAGTATTTAAGTAAATTATAAAGATATAATTATTTGAAAGCTACCGGCTCTGGCTTAGGTCTCCAGTTTCTGAAGTCATCTTATTATTGTCTTGAAAGCAAGAAGCTGGCCAAATGGTGGGCTTTATCTGAAAAAGCTGTTCCATAGAAACGGCTATGCGTCATAGGGCTAAGTTACAGCATCCTAAGGTAAACCCCAACCTAGACCAGTATAATGCTCCACATTTGCTATCACATGATTTCCTTCTACCCTCTCCACCTCCATGTCAGTACTTTGGGACTAGCTCATGACGTTTAAAACAGATTTTGAAGCCATTAGCCAAAGAGTGAGTTTCAATCCATGAAAACTAGGGGTTTGGCTCAGCCAGTTTTCACACACATTTATTGCCACGCTGCTCTGAGTGACTGTGGTGGGAAACATCCAGCAGCCACACTGCTCCCAGATAGCTCAGTGTCTGAATAGAGGAGGCATAACTTCCCTCAGTTTGGCTCTCTCCTGCTGGTAGAATTTCCTGCCCCTAGGAAAAGAGGCCATCAGTCCACAGTGGGTAGTGGACAAAAGGGTTGAATTGGGATGCTTGAGGTAATGGTGATGAGAGCAGTCACTTTGGGCACTGAAACATGGCTCCACTGCTCAGCCCACCCCTTTCATCACACAGGCAATATTTTTGGATGCAGATTAAATTGAGCCAAGAGGATTTACAAAACGTGATATGACTGTCTCTGTGTTTTGCCTGCCAAACTCAGAACCCCTTCATGACTACACACAAGTGAGTCATGGTAGGGAAGGAATAAGACTGGACTAAACAGGCATGACATGACCTATCTGTTACAGCAAAACTGCAACATAGCTCAAATTTCCTCTCCATCCTTCATTTTTGTCTGATTTTAATGTGAGATGAAACAACAAATGAGTATTTTTCTCCTACCTGGATGTCATTCAGTCATTCAGTTCCACATAATCCTTTTGTTTTTCCTTCTAGCTGAAGATCTTTACTCATGCATGTTGATCTCTTTACCCATGCACTTTGGTGGCTTATGTTGCACATTTACTGACCAATGCTACTGCTGTCTCTCTTCTCATTCTTAGACATGCAGCTTTTTCCTCCTGGGATTTCAAAACTCCCGTGTATACAGCAGGCCTGATTCCGTATTGGCATACCTTTCACCACAGCCTTTGACCCGGCACTGCCTTGCATAGATATCACATTGAACAACATAACATAATCTGTAAAGGCTCTTGTGAGATCACTGGGTATAGGCAATCACACTGATGGACAAAAGCCCATCTGCTGTAAATCGGAGCTGTTTCGTTGACTCCAGTGGAGCTATGCCAATTTACACCAGGTGAGAACTGCTCTTCCTATTATTAATGCACCCTTATTCTTTTGCCCGTGTTATTTTATGATACAAACAGAAGGAAGCATGGAAAAGAAACTGCCTCTTCAGTAACGTCTCATCAATCTGAGCTGAACAATTCACAGTATCAGAAAGGTAAGCAGGGGTGGAAGAGACTGTGTTTTTAAAATGTCAACAAACATCTGGTCCCCATTTGTGAGAATTACTGAGTCGTCTTTGGTCCTTTAACCCTTTTGCCCACATTGTGTTTGTGCTTGCATAGTTTAAGAGCTTTATCTTCGAATTCTTTCAGTGAATGAAACTTGATATAGAAAATTAATCTTTTCTACAGTTTCTTTCAAGGATTAGGAGAAAAACTGACTCAAAGAACTCCCACCTCACACTCCTCCTTGGCTCCCACATCACTCCAGTTTAGGGCTGTGTCAACATTTCTGGCATAAACCTTTCAATTTCAAAGCCAGTATTCCCACCAGGCTGGGAGCACAGTAGGTAAGGTGTCAGTGGGGGAGTAATTTTGTGTCTCACCCCAAATGCAAAGGGTACTCATGGTCTTTCAAACCTAAAAGCATTTGGTGGTGGAGCAGGTATATAAGTTGTTCCAAAATTATCCAGAAAGAACTTATTTTTGACAGAAGGGTTCTTAAATTTGGGAGCTTTTCTCTAGTGTTTCTATGGGCTGATTTTCAAAAACTTCTGAGTATCAACTGACTGTACACCAGCCAATTTAGATGCCCTGATTTGGGTCCCCAAAACCCAAAAATGCCTGTATTTCACTCTAGAATACAATTGTGCCTTTAGTTACAGAGGTTTCTTTTTTAATTATTTTTCAGTTACAGCTAAGGCAAGGCAGGATGTTAGTCTAGATGTGAGATCTGGTTAGATGAGCAATTTCTGAGTTGGAAGAGACTAAAACCCTCTCCCATAGATCAGCCACTGTACTACTCCAGTAGGGCAGCTTGAACGAAGGTTACTCTCTGCTCTCATTGAGTGAAAATCCTGTTATTTGAACTCACAAAGTTGAGAAGGGGTTGGGGAAGCCTATGATACCAAAGTATGGCATCCAGCCATGCACTCGACCATGAACGTACAGCCCTGGGAGGACTAGCCTCCTGTGAATCCACTGCTATAGATATCCCCAGATGTGAATACTACCTAATTCATGCTTCCCATAGGGCAGCAGGGAGAGGAGGTGCTGAAATCTCCCGTAATGTGCCAGCAGCCACTATTTCACCCTTGCAGATATGCTGTGTGTGTACAGAGGACCTGGAAAGCTGGTACTAGCGAAATGGAGATTAAACACATAAATGTCTTAATGAGTATGTTTTTGGGTGTCTTAGGCTGAATCCTAATTTAAATCAAGCATTTGAAGCACAGGCTTCCCTATAGCCTCCCTAAAAGAAGGTAACCAGAGGTTTGAGCTGTAACCAGTGATTGTATCAGCATGATGCTGAGCAACTGTGAACATTTCAAGGATAGATATCCCAGGTGTGTATCTCCTGGCAGAAGGGAACACCAAGAATTTCTGCTGCCCACCCAATTCCCCCTCATATACTAGTGTCAAGGCTGTGCTCAATGCTGCTATATCAGAACATTTAGCTTTATGAAAAATGCTATTATTTTTTCCTACATTTGAGACATCACCACCACCACCCAAAAAAAAAAAAAAAAAAAAAAAAAAACAAATCTTGCCACTTCCCCCAAAAGATAAGTTTGGCTGTTTTTTAACCAGCTGTACTTCATTTGTTAACTGAAGAAAAGATTTAGCCTTGGAAGTATGGTTCTGCATCCATTAGAGACAACGGGATCAGGAATGCCCTTTAAAGGTCTGATTTACAGATGGACAAAGTATCCAAATTACCACTGATTAGAATAAGAGGAGCTGCACATCTATGAAATTCAAGCCTCAGATGACTATCAAATAATTAAGAGCAGTTAGCAGCAGCCGCTAACATAAAACTTCATCAGAATTTCACATGCTGGCACAGACTGGGGAGTCTTAAGCAATAACAGAAACTGAGTTATACAGTTAGAGCATACAGGGATAAATTCTGTTCCTGATAAAATCTGTGGGAAAATTGCCATTGAATTCAATATGACCACCAAGATGTGCCCATAATTATTAGCAATGCATGAAACACTTTGGACACTTGGTAAGGCTGCATTAATGAATTGCTGTGCTTCAACAGGGAGGAACTGGGCTTAGCATGACAAGTTTGTTGGCTTTATTACAGGAATTGTCCATAGGACAGCAATTCTATTTCACCACAATTTTTGAGGTTTGAAATTTTTTCCCTCCACATTGGAGAGCAGAAAAAGAGGAAAATGAAAAGTTTTTCAAATATTTGGTCAAATTAAATGGCTCTGAATTTGTAATGATACTTTTGTACTATCCATGTAACAGAAACCCAAGACTCTGCTTCTCCTTGAATACTCTCCCTGACCAGAGCCCTGAACCTCAAAAATCTCTCCAAATGTGTCAACAAAATAGTCACTTCTCTACAAAATGCTTCAGCATTAATGCAACATGTTTTAACAAAATGTATTTAATTAACAGCTCTAATCAGAACATAGTGTGCAATTCCAGAGGTGAAAAGAAACTTGCATACCAAGAACCTTCCATCACAAGAAAAATTCTCCTGGGATTTTTGGGTGACCTGTCTTTCTCAATTGTGGTCGGCAGTAGGCATGGACACTATCAATGCCCTTGCAGAAACATAGCTTTTAGACTAATTACACTCCACTGTAGTTGAAGAAATTTTTAAATGAAAAATGAAAATTTCCCAGGAGATCCATTTTTGTTCAGACATTCCCAAACAAGTATTTTAGAGATGTTTCTTGAGCTTTAGATACTTATTAAATTTTGTACAACTGAAGAGAAAATAAGAAACTTATGGTACAATGATGTTTTGAGACTTGAGTCTTGTAGGCTCAGTTACCTATTCAGCCAGAAAATTTCACCATGACCTGCTTCTGTGCTTGTTTCATCTCTTGTAAATTGAAGAAAAACATAGTGTTAAAGGCTGAATGTATTAAACTGGAAGGTATTCAATTTTGGGGTAATAGGGACAAGGTACTAAATACAAGGTACTAAGGATACTTAGAGAATCACAGGAAAATCAGATTGGAAGGACCTATTGTGAATATCTGGTCCATCCCACACCCTCACACAAAAAAAAAAAGGCTGGCTTCAAAGTTGCATTAGACTACTCAGAGCCTTGTTCTGTTAGGTCCTGAAACTAGCCTTTTTTTAGTATTTTAATGATATTCACTGTTTTTTCTTAAGGACCCATTTTCCAAACTCAGGACAATTTTTTATTTTTTTTTAAATTCTTATTTTAGGGAAAATGTCACATCCAGTTGATCAGCAGCAGCAGCAAATTTAGGTTAAATACAGCAGTCTGGGGAAAAAAAAAAAACTTTTAAGTCAATTTACCCCAAAATTTTAGGAATAAAACCTTCCAGATTCCTGTTTCCAAATCATGTTTCATTTTCAAATTCAGTTGCAGTATGTCAATAAAAACAAAAATCAAAATAAAATATTTCATTTATGGCCAAAGGAAATATTTATTTCTTCACAAGTTCATTTTCATTTTCATTTTGATATGGAAAGTCCCACAAAATAAAGCAACATTATTTCTACATGATTTCAGAGTAGTGGTTTAGCTGCTGAAGCTGAGCAAATCATAGCCACCAAGCCACTGCTATCTACACAGCCTTTTTGATTGATCGAGTTATTTTTCTCTCCTTTTTAAGGGTTTTTGAGAAAGACTAGAAAGTGGAACTCATGGTGACAAACCCAAAAATAAAAAAGGAAAACCAAAATGCCCAATGTTTTGAATTTTTTCAGTATGTCTCCCTAGCAATTTTGAACTTTTTTTTTTTCTTAATGCTCTCATTCTTTTAGCAAGAACCTGGGACCTCCATTCGCTGGACAAATGGATCAGTAAGGTCATCATCTTGCAGTTAGAGAAACCTTGTGTCTCTTGCCAAATCAACAGGCAAGCTGCATGATTGTCTTTGCAGGCCTCCTCCATCAAGTTGCACTTACAGAAAAGACAGCATTATTCTCTCTTCAAGAAGCAGTTGTGCTGAAGAGGTCACCACCTCTGCACCATCCAAAGGAGCTCACCACTGCCTCCCAGCTGAAGGTTACCATTGCAAAATTAGCAGCAGAGATGAAGATATGTGCCTTCCCTCCCTTCTGTCTGTCAAAATAAGCCAAGTAGATCTACCAATATAAATACCAAGTGCTCAAGAGATACCACGTTGCCCAAAATGGTTGGAGCATGCATTCAAGGTTTCATGTCTTATAACCAGAAAGGGGGAAGAAACTGGAGAGCCCCAAGTCTCACCTTGTTTCTTTTGAGGAACAAGCTCTTCTGCCAAAACTATCTTGGAGCAATCCCTTTCCCTGAGGAGAACGAATATGAGTGTGATGAGTAAAGTCTTGCAATTCTGCAGACTTTCAAAAGGCTCTCAGAGATATGAGTACAAATCTGATGGAAAGCTAATGAAACTTTCACTCCTAAATCTCTTAGGTCCTTTTGAAACTTTACTCACTTATCTTCAAAGCACTGTTCAGGCATAAGCCTTGGCAATTTGCGTGGGTGATACTATATAGGGATTAACAGCCATTTTATAGATGAGGAAACTAAGGTGAAGTGACGTGCCAAAGGCCACACAAGAAGTCGTGTCAAAGGAGTCAGATGGAGGAGGATTAGCAAAGAGAGAGAGGGGTGTTTCATCACTTAGAGAATTTTGGAGAGAACAAAGTGTTCATCAGATTTATAATTAAAATTCTGGGCTGTTCGGAAGCAAAATATTATCATCCTCTTAAAACTTCTAATTTTGAAAATCGAGTTTTTCTGCTCTTGGGTGGCTGGTTGTTTTTTTCCTTCTCTTTCTGTCTTTTCTTTCCTGTTTCTGCTGATTTTTATTTTCTATCTTTTTTAAAAAGCGAGTAGAGAAAGACAGATGTAAGATAAAAATTAAAGATAAAAATCCAAAAACTGAAAAGATGGGAAAATACTTGGTATCAGCAGGCATTTTGCTGTGACTTAAGAAAGAGAAAGGGTAGCAGTGGTTAATAATAATGGGAATAATGTGGCCTGATCATCTGAGAGTGTAAAAGATTCAAGGTTTCCAGAAAAAGAAAATTTCAACTGATATAGTTGGAAAAAAATAACACAAGTTCTGGCACACTTAAATCTTTCGGATCTGAAGCTGGCAGTAAACTTTAGTCTAACTAGAAGCCTTAAACATTTTCTGTGTGCATAACTTAATTATGTTAATCATCTAAACAACTGGAGAGAAAAAGGTGTCTCACGAGTGTGGAGCAGAAACGGGTGCCATCGGGGCAGAGGTGATAAGGTTTTACTCCCTCTTGGACACCAAGAAGCATGGGTAATTGCCAGTGGAACTGTGAGGGATTATCTGGCAGTGTGAGGGAAATTATAATGCGCAAAAAAGCAGTTATGTCTTTAAAACAGCAAGCTCACTTCCAATAGCCAGTGCAGTGCAGAGCAGCTCAGCCTAATTATGAGCATTTGCTTTGCTTCATACCCTGGTTTTTCAGCCCACACAGTGTTCCCTGAAACTACAGCGATCCTAATGATGGTACTCTGACAAATTAATTTAAAGGCAGCTCGGGGATACCTGCATGAGCTTCAGTGAGTGCGGTTTAAACATCCCCAACTGTGGGTCGAAGAATGGGAGCGAAGAATGGGTGAGTCATCTGCTAAGACAGGACTGTGCCAGGCAAAGTCTTTCCAGGAAAGCATGGAAGGAACCAACCTGTCTCTCAAACACGGGAACTAGTTGGGCTGGGGTTGACTGGTAGGATGTTGTGGGGGAAGTAACTGTTCAACAGCTAAAAACGCCAACCCTTCCATGCTGGGAAAAAACTTGTGGCTTGGTTAAAAGTCAAGCATGTGGCTGTGCTTGCCTGGTAAAAAGGGCATAAGCCACAAGAGAAATGTCCAGGTTGACACGACATCTTCAAACTCTCCCAAGAACAGAGTACAATCCCTCTGTGAAGCAACTGGATGGACCCATCCCTGCCTAATGGAAGGGAGCTGCTGAAGAGAGGCTAAGTTACTTGCCCAAGACTTCAGGGGGCAAAAATCACCTCTGCAAAATTAGGACCCCATCTCGGTGGCTGCAGAAGTCGGGGAGTTCAGGGTGGAATAACATTTGGTGATGTTTTAAAAGTCTTTCAACACCTAAAAGTGTTTCATTTTCTTAGAATACCTCTCCAGCCCAGATCCCTGGAAGTACTGATGTGCCTGACTCCCACGGGCATCATCCCCATCTTTAACCAGTGGCCTTTCAAAATCTGACACTGATTTGGTACTTCAGGGCCCTTGGTCTTGTTCCTCAGAGGTGTTGAGGGATTTCTGCTCAGCATCAGGTCTTCCACCACCTATCCCTTGAACCTCTATCCTGAGCACTCAGGGCTAGTGACCTGGTCCCAAGGCTATCAGTGCCAATAGAAAGATTTCCATTGGCTTCAATGGGTCTTGGAACAGTCTTTAAATCCTTAAATAACCTGCTCTGAAAGAGTCTATCCCCAAAATTAATCAAGGGAAAGAAGGTCTGTGAAAACACAGCCATCTACGTTCCCAGCTCCCTCCCAACCCCTCCCTTCCCCTCCCCCACATTTCAAGCACTTCTGCAGGTGATTTCTGTAATTTTAATTAATTTTAATTGCCTGATTAATTTAATTGAAACACCACGGAAATTAAATGCACACATTATGGTGTGTAATTAACATTAAGGCAATGACACAAACTGGCCGGAGTGGAGCGAAGGTCTGCATGCTGTGTTAGTGATTCATGCTCTTCTATTGCTGGCACTCAGGAACACGAGTTTGGAAGGAGTGTGAGACAGAGGCTGGTTTTGCAAGAGGTGCTGCTTGCTGGGAGAAAGCCACAGCAGGCTGGGATGAATTATGGGTGGCATGGCATGAAGCCTTGTTGATGAAACCTGCCTTGATCTGGAGGGTTTCGTCATGCCACCTGGTGAAATGAATGTGGGGTATGGGGTGGGGTGAGGGAGAAGAAGTATCCAAAGCTTTCCTCAACAGAGAAGAAAAGCTTCTCAAGACAATATAAAAACATCAATAATTGGGATAAAATTTCCCTTTTGTAAGAAGTGTAAAAAATGTCTTTTTGGAAGAGGGCTGTGTTCAGTCTTTCCATCTGTGCCAGGAACCATGGAGGTATTTGGATGTTAATTTTGAGTGTTCATTAGAGTCATTTTTTCATTTTCCTAACCTGAGGCTTTCTTTTATTATCAGGAGGGTGGATGGATATTTTCCATGATAAGATCTTGTTTGCTGGGGTTTTTTCTTGTGTTGTGCTTTTTTTTTTTTTTTTCACCTTTCTTTTTTTTCCTCCTTGCTTTCTTTCTCTAACCTGGTGTGTCAAATTCCAGTCTGTGTGAAAGGTGAGGGCGTGTTAGGGAAGACAATGAAATGTTCTGCATATGCAGGGAACTCTGGAAAAAGCTCAGGGCTTTGCTCGTCCCACCCCACTCCACCCCTGCCACTCCCGAAAAGCAACACAACACTGATCGGTGAGATCATTGCTCTGAGGGGGTAATAAAACTAAACCAGAAAGGGTAATTTAGCAATGCTATGTAGGGCAAAATTGGCCAGTTCTGTGCAACCACCGACTACTGCAGAGATGCCAAGTTAACAGAGGTAGACCAGATAGGATCTTTCAGATCACTTCTATTAGAGGCAGGGAGACTCCCCTTTACACATTTTATAGGATTGACACCAATAAATAGTTTTGGTCATTTTTCTTAACTCTTTTACAGAAGAGTCAATTCAAAATAACTCTGGGTTTGAACTGAATCATCCCTAGTTTTCAGGTGGTGCAAATGAAGAAGAATCCATCCCTAAGTCTTTACATTTCTACCGCTTACCATTAGCATATCCATTTAAGAGAAAATTATGGAGACTTTCCCAAGAGAATAAAATTCCCCATTCTCTTTTCATAGCTTTAAGTTCTTCCAGGCCCAGACTTTTCTGTGGCCATCCCTGGCTCCCAGTCCACCAGACCATTCCAAGAGATAATGTGCCCAGCAGCACATACAAGAGTGTTCTCAGCACTTTCAGGACATGGTATGGCATTGCCAGTCAGGGGAGAATAATTGTCTGTTCTGCAGGAAAAAAAAAACCAAAAAACTAATGCAGGTGGGTTGTTGTTTGGTTTGGTTGGTTGGTTGGTTTTAAAAAAAAAAAAAAAAAAAAAAGATAGTCCCACAGAAAGGAGTACTAGAAATCACTGGGTTTTTTCATTCTCTGCAGAATGTCCCAGTGGATAAAAAAACTTTGCATTTAGGAAAACAAGGTCAAATGTCCACCTTAGAATCCAGTGGCTGAAGAAGATTCATCCCATCCCCATAATTATAAGGTAGTGATAAGAGCTTTCCTTTAGGTTTTAGGAGACCTGGTTTAAACTCCCCGATCTCTGAGTGGATTCAAACTGGCGCCTCCCACACAAGAAGAGCCTTCTAACCAGGCAGCATTAGGTATTTCCAATCCCTCCCAGTTGATGCTGTTTCACTTTGCAACCCTAACCTGGATCTGGGATCCAGGTGCCTCCCTCCCAGAAGAGCAGCCTAATCAGCACACTGGTGACTCACCCTGGCTCTTTGTCTATGTGAGCTTTGGATTATTGCTTGCCAAGTGGAAGGGCTCCAAAGCCATCCAGATCATGATGCCCTCAGATACCCTCCAGCCTGGAGGCTAGGCCACTCAGCAGCTAGTTGGGAAACATCTGCTCAAATCCAACTTTCTTCCTGATTCAGCTACCTCCTCACTGCATATCCTACTCACCTCCCTGGGGAGTGCTATAGGAGCACGCTGCTCTTAATTCCTCCTCTTGGATCTGTTCCAATTCTAAAAAATTACATAAATACTAGTAAATGCAAAATAGACTGACTCCTGAGGGTGATGGTTAGCATGTTGTCTGTGGGTTCTCTGTGACTGCATATTCACATGAAGTAAGACATTTTAGACAGGAGGGGTTGAATACATTCACTCCTTTTCATACACAACAGCATGGGCACTCTCCAGGAAAGAAGGAATACCGAAGCTGAGTTCCCCACTCCCTGCACAAAAATGCCAGCAGCTGAGCAATCGCTGATGAAACAGATGTGTCCTATTCATATTTCACCTTCAGTTTTTGGTGGTTACTTTACAAATTACTTTCCCAGATGAAGTTACCAAGAGATTTGACCTGAAAGGTGCAAGTAATTTCATGACAGCTGAAACTGCATTTCACAGCAAACTTAGCCTATGACCAAAAAGTAATAATAAAAAAGTGGTCCATCTTATCCAGGTGCAGTTTTAAGGAGGAGCCCAAGGAAGATTCAGGTGCCACCGTTAGGTCCCTCCTCTGCCCCCAGGCACTCAGTGATTCACAAAGGCCCAGCAACTGCCCTTCCCAGTGCCACAGCTTCATCTTAGATCCCCAAGGCCAGAGGAAAAGCAGCTGCAAAGCTCCTCTCCATATGCATAATTGAGGTATCCTAGCCTGACCTCGACTCCCTTTGGAGCCCCAACAGAAAAGGGTCCTCAGTATGGGGACCAGGGAGAGAACAGGGCTTTAACCCTGCCTTTGAACACAGAATCACAGAATGAAAGAATTACAGAATGGCTGAGGTTAGAATAGACCTGTGGAAATCATCTTGTCCACCGCCCTGCTCAAGCAGGACCACCCAGAGCCAGTTGTCCAGGGCTGTGTCCAGATGGCTTTTGAACATTGCCAATGCAGAAGACTCCACAACCTCCCTGGGCAACTATGCTCAGCCCTGACAGTAAAAAAAGTGCTTCCTGATGCTCAGTGAACATCCTGTGTTGCAATTTTTGCCTGTTGCTTCTTGTCCTGTTACTGGGCACCACTGAAAAGAGCCTGTCTCTGTCCTCTTTTCACCCTCTTTTCAGGTACCTATATACACTGATGAGATTCTCTAAAGCCCTCCCTTCTCCAGGCTGAACAGTCCTATCTTTCTCAGACTTTCCTCATATGTGAGATGCTCCAGTCCCTTCATCACCTTTGCAGCCTTTCATTGGACTGTCTCCAGCATGTCCATGTCTCTTTTGTACCAGGGAGCCCAAAGCTGGAGACAGTAGTCCAGTTGTGGCCTCAGTTGTGCTGGGCAGAGGGGAAGGATCACATCCCTCGACCTGCTGGCAACACTTCATCTAGTGCAGCCCAGGACACCATTCAACTTCTTTGTGGCAAGGTTACATTGCCAGTTCATATAACACCTGGTCTTCATCCACGTTTAGGAGTTCTTTTTATTTATTTTTTTTTTTTATTTGACTACATCAGGAAGTAAAAAGAAAAGCAAGAATGATTAAGAGAACAAACATTCCTCACAGTGCTCTGCCAGCTGGCCCTGATTGTGACCAAGAGATTACCTCTCCCCACCCCCCACCTTCAAGAGAATAACACTTGCCTCTGTCCCTTACTTCTCAGCTGAGACCGTTAGCAATGATAACCTACCCTAGCTGGTGTGCAAAGCCACAACCACTGTTATTCATAGCAACAGTGGTGGTATTAATCAATAAGGATCATATTAGAATTATAAATAGTAATAATCATATTTTA
The DNA here is from genome assembly GCF_023638135.1 of Falco biarmicus. Classification (NCBI taxonomy): domain Eukaryota; kingdom Metazoa; phylum Chordata; class Aves; order Falconiformes; family Falconidae; genus Falco; species Falco biarmicus. Next base: position 27,743,514 of record NC_079292.1, read on the forward strand.
AACAAAAGCAGGGATAATAATAATAGTAGCAATAATAGCAATAATTGGATATATATTCCACTACCATCTAGAGGTAGTAGAAAAGGTTATAATCAAATTGTGGTAGAGATTATATTCTCAGGCACGAAAACCTGAAACTCCTCCCATTTTATCTGATTGGGTCAAAAATAAGAGTGCTGCTATTCCCCTTGTGTGCTTAAGAATAGCAGATTGAAGTCTAAGTAGATTGTCAAGCGTGCTTACTGATTTTAGGTGCCTCATTTTAGATTTCTAGGGCATTACTTTACCGAGACCTTAACACTGTACAAAGTTTTCGCTATTCCAGACGTTGATCCCATCAACTCTGATTGCTCAGCATATTTGCAAAGCAAGTCAGAGTCTTAAATAGAGCTCCTAAGGGATTAAAAAAGGGACTCCCAGAATGCATTAATGTCTCCAAGGACTTTAGCAACACCAGCAACCCCAAGGCAGGAATCACTATTCCCAAACACTCTCTACAGGTGTAAGTTGAATCAGTACTCTGTAATAATAGACAAGTGGCTGGGGCAGAAATAATCTTTGGAGCAGGGAACAGAAGCCAGGATGAAAGCATCTGAAAGCATCCCCATCACCAAGGAGCAAAGTGGAGGAAACATGGATGGTGTTAACTCAAGCAGGATTGTGCAAAGTTGATGGGGAGCTGCCTGCTTGAAGTTCCTCTTGTGTCCTTTCTCCTTCCTGGAGCAGCAGAGGTAACTAGGTAGATTTTCATAGTTCTTATGTCAGGAGCTAAACAGGAGCTGAGAAGACTAATAAAAAGCTGTGAATCTACTTCAGCATCAGTCCTGGGAAAGCAAGTGCTGAGCAGCAAGGGCACCAATGCCAGCCTGCCTACTGCTGATGGGAGCCAGACTGTTCCCTCCCGCACCACATCCATGAATGAGTCACGACAGATCAAGTCATGCTCCACCTGTATTCTCACCCAGAAAAACTGAACTCTGGAAAGCCTTGTTCAGGTTTCTAGGCTTATGTGAGAAGTAGGAATGCCCTCTAACTCCCCCAAACTACTCCCTTGCTTCTCAGAGAGCACAAGCCCAGGATGCTGCAGGGCAATTAAAAGGCTTGCACTGCTGAATAAACAGTGACAAATTGTAGATTAAGAAAAAGCCTGTTATTTGTGTGAAAGAGGCAGCCTTTGCCACCAAATGGATTCATCTGTCATTGCTACTGATTGCTCTCTTTCCACTAAATGTCCCCTAAGAAAAATGTAAATCCTATGTAAATCCTTTGTTATCAACCGACAATGTGCGTATCAGAAGCTGCATGGGTTAGAACACAGGTCCATTTTTCTTCAGACTACGCCACTCCTCTTTCAAATTTCAAGGTCTTAATGTCTCAAGAGTGAGGTGGCAGAAGGCGTTCAACCCCCTGGGACAGAATGAGCAAGGAAAGCCCTCGCAGGAGGAGGAGAAGGGGAATCTCTTTATGGGTTTTGCTGTTGCAGTCAGCCCCGCTGCAGTTTGGAGTCAGTTTATTCTCTTCAGAGAGATGAATGGAGGCTGAGACATGGACTCTGAGCTCAGAAGAAGAGCATCTCCCCATGGTGAGGAGGAAAGCATAAAAGAAGAGGACAGAGGGAAGAGGGTACAAACCTAAATTACAAGGGAGATGTGCAGAATTCACCTGCCACACCACATTCCTCAGTAGTTCGTTCCCATCTTTGTGCCAGAGTGCCACATTCATGCCATGTTGCATGGGTGATGACAGTAAAAATACAAAAGATAAATGTAGTAGCAGCCCCATGTTTACAGAAAAGCCACAAATAGCTAATCAAATTAATCTGAGGGTTGTGGCCCTGGGCATTTGCTGCAGAAAGATGTATCAACCATGTTTACTAAGCAACCTGTGAAATGCTTGGCCAAGTCCAACCTGCCCACCAAAACCCAGGAAGCTCAGAGACATGTAAAGGTCATTAAAAGTTATATTAGCTTATCTCCTCCCCATACAGAAGGGCAGAAACTGTAAGTTACTGTCCAAATTCTACCCTCAATACACTCTTGTGGCACCCACGGGTGGATTTCAGCCCTATGAGCGTACCCTGGTTGGAATAATATCAGCCTAACTATCAATCCAACGGAAATCCTCCTAGTTTTCCGGAGGTCAGTACTCCTCTTTGAAAAGCCAACCCCAGAGAGCTGGCTGTGGAGCTGTGATTATAAAGATAAAGAGTGAGGTGTTCCTGTTTGTCAGGTGAGCTTAAAAACCTCAGCTTTCTGGTTTTTGTGTTTACCTACTATAATAAGTGTATGGAAAATCACTGTTATCAGATAATAATTTTGTTAATGCACACCATTATTAAGGATTCCTGACACATAAGTCCAGCTGCGTCCAGGGAGTTGCAATTATTATTATTATTATTATTATTATTATTATTTATACCTTGTAGAGTTCAACTTATTTTAAGGTCACAGGTACCCTGAGGAAACCCTGAGGTACTTTGAGGATACTTGTAATGGCATAAATCAAGTTACCTCTAGCTTAAGCTATAGATACTTTCTGAAATACAGCTGATGTATTTGTGCACTTGTAGGTAGGCAGTGGTGAGTTGGGGTAATTTTGCCCTATCATCCACAATTAAAGAGTTTTAATTCCACTCTCTAAAGTCTAAGAGGCTCTGTTGTTGTGGACCACTTTTTGTGCAGTGAAGTAGGCCTCTGTCACTTGATCACAACTCTCATAAACTGAGATCCACCATGCAAACAATGAATGGAAAAGGCTCTCCCAGCTACGCATTTCTACCCCAGTCCTCAACCCTGAATGTAGCTGCAAAGGTCCTTTCCTTTGTGTGTGGCTTCAGTCACATAGACCTTCTCCGTGCATCCTTTTTCTGGTTCTGTCACACCTCACATAAACTAACTTATCTTCACCTTAGCAGTCCTTAGTATTTCTGATCTGATGTCCTTTACGAGATATACTATTAAAAATTCAGGAGATGTCCGGCTGCAGAAATGTAGTATCAGAAACACCATGTTTTCTTTTCCACAGGTAGGTTTAGGCAAGGGCTCCAATCTCTTCACTGTCCCTTTCTGATGCTGGTACACAAACTATTTTTTTAAGGGAGAGTACCATGTCTGAAGGAAGAATTCAACCTCGTGCTAATTAACTAATTGCACCAGCAGCATCTCTTTTTCCTCACAGCTTTTAATCATTTTGCAAGAGGCATCCTTCCCAACAACCCTCAACTGTTTCTGCCCCTGTCAAGTGTCATCTGCATAGCTAGCATCACCTATGAACGACAACAGTGACATGATACAATA